>NC_081325.1:25354819-26554819 GCF_026419965.1 Kogia breviceps | reverse complement strand
GGGTCTATCTTCCCCACTAGACTAGAAGAATTTCTTAAAGATTTTTTAAATCTTTGTATCCCAAGCAGTCTAGCTCAGTCTCCTGACAGAGTGTAGACTTCTATGCATATGTGTTACATTAATTCTCTGAAACTAGGCTGCTCACCCAGATTTCTTTCCCCTACAGCTTCTTATTGTCCTATGTATGTATGTATGTCATTTTGTCTATGTTGGGTCTTCATTGCTGCGTGCGGACTTTCTCTAGTTGCGGCAAGGGGGGCTACTCTTTGTTGCAGTGCACGGGCTTCTTACTGCGGTGGCTTCTCGTTGCGGAGCAAGGACTCTAGGTGCATGAGCTCAGTAGTTGTGGCT
This sequence comes from Kogia breviceps, assembly GCF_026419965.1. Classification (NCBI taxonomy): domain Eukaryota; kingdom Metazoa; phylum Chordata; class Mammalia; order Artiodactyla; family Physeteridae; genus Kogia; species Kogia breviceps. The sequence continues at coordinate 26,554,468 of NC_081325.1, read as the reverse complement.
TGTAGGCTCTAGAGCGCAGGCTCAGTAGCTGTGGTGCATGGGCTTAGTTGCTCTGTGGCATGTGGGATCTTCCCGGACCAGGGCTTGAACCTGGGTCCCCTGCATCGGCAGGCGGATACTTAACCGCTGTGCCACCAGGGAAGTCCCCCTATTGTCCTTTTCAAAAGAAAGAATCCCATGAATTTCTCCTTATGGGGCTATATGACAATGAAATCTTTGGACAAGTCCTTAAAACTGGGTATACAAGAAAGTTCTTCAGAGTATTGATTATAACATCAAAAAATTGCAATAGGCATAATTGTTGTTGAATAGAATTAGCAAAATAAATGATGGTATATCTCACAGAGTAATATTCGGCAGTTAATAAAGATGATGATGTGAGTCTATGTTTATTGACATGAAAAATAATAGCCACCACCCATTACTGAATAAAAAAATCAGGGTACAGAAATGTATGTATCATATAATATGTATACAAAATTATGTACGGGTATAGCTGTAAGTTACCAGTGGATACGTAAACACATGGAAGTTTACCAAAATGATACAAGAGTTAAATCTGAGTGGTAAGATCTCAGGTGATTTTTTTCTCTATACATTCTGGAAATGTTTAAATTTTTAAAAGTGGGCATGCATTCATTTTATAACCAGAATAAAATAATTTAAAATATTTTATTTTAAAATATATAATAATAAAAATGAGAGCATCAAGGCTTCACTGTTCTTCTAGATCAATCCCTTCACTGGATCATGGAAAGGAGGCAATTCTTGTCACCCTGCTAATTAAGCTTCCTGAAAGCAGGTCCGCCCTGGGCATCTGCATGGCATGATTAGGAACTATTGAGCTGCTTCTGCCCACACTGCCTTGGTCTCATCCAGAAATGAGTCCTGCAGTCAGGCTTTCAAAGCCTAAGTTTCTCATTATTACTTATTCCATTTGGATACTTCAATCAGGCAGCTGTTAAAATTCATGGGCAAAAAAAAAGAAAAAAAAATCTGTTATTAGTTAAGGCCATCATCACCCAATTAATTCCCCAGCACAAGGCTAGACCATTAAATTATGATATGGGAAAGAAGGGGAAACAGGCTGGACTTGGTGAGAGATGTAGGGGAAATCCAGCATAAACAAACTCAGTCCCTGGAGAAAGTAGAGAAAGGGCAACAAACAAAAAGAATGGCTGGAGAGGTAACTGTACCTATTTTGTAAACATTCCAGGGCAAAACCATCTCCCTAGTGGGACACAAATAGCTGGAAAGGCCTCTCATCCTAAAATGAGAGGTTTTGTTTGTTTGTTTGTTTGTTTTAAAAACCAGCCACACACAGCTTGAGTCTCTGTCAGTGCGTGCTTTACTTCTTTGGGGCCACACCTGCTCACATGGGTGATGGTCATCTGTTGCAGACCATATGTGACAAAATAATATTGTCGAGTATTACCCAGTGTTTGTCATTCCCCATATTTCCTGTTAACCCCCTGTGGCAGATTATATTTTCCCTAGATATGGTCCCCCCCCCAATATACGTCCCACTCCACATGTTCATAGGGTGGCATGAACAAGCTTCCCATCCAGAGGTGGGGTCACACAGTTCCCACCCCTTGAAGACAGGTGGACGTGTAGCTGCCCCAACCAATAAGAGGACGCTCTGTGACTCATGGTTTATCGTAAAGGGCAATATGGCCTCTGCCTCATTCTCTCTCTCTCTCTCTCCTCTTGCCCTTGGAACCTAGCTACCATGTGACAAAGCCCACAGCCCATGGCCTGGCCATGTGAGAATCTTCCAGATGACTACCCCAGCTAGGCCCCCAGCCAACAGAAACGTCCCGGGTACTGCGTGGATGAGCTTTAGGATGACTCGAGACCCCAGTGTTGATAACTTCCAGCTGAGCGTCCTGACACAGTGGAACAAAGTTAACTTGTCTGCATTGTGCCCTGTCTGAATACCTGACCCCCAGAAACTGTGAGACATAATAAATGAGTATTATGGTTTTGAGCCATAACTAACCCACACTGGGACCCTACTCTTCCCACTGCTCTCAGGTTAGGTTATTAAAAGAAAAGCTGTCTATTTTTTTTTGTAAGTTTCAAAGTGGTTTTTCAAGAATCATCTCTATGACAATGGCTTAAAGGGATTAAATTTGGAATCTAAAAATCTTAGCACTTGACTAGCACTCAGTCAAGAGACAAAGAACTAAGAGGCATACTATTCAGGAGTTAAGCAACAAATTTAGAAGAAGGCAAGATGTCAGGGTGAGTTTTCTAATCTAAGAAGAGATTTTAAAAGGAAAAAAGAAAAGGAAAGGAAAGAAAACATCTTGAGGAGGCTGGAACGGCAGACAAGAGACTTCACTGCATGAACCTAGGCAGTGTAGACCAGACGGGTTAATGGATATCTCAGTAGATGCCAATGGGATCAATGAAGAGGGTTGAGGACTCAAGAATGGGGAAAATCAGACATCTCTTGCCATCACTGGCAGGTGATGACTTAGGACCAGATGAGTGTCCTCAACAATCCATAAATTCCAGGGGAAACTTTAGAGCAACTTGGAGAAGGAAAGAGTGAAAAAACAACCAGTATTAACAGGATTCACGTGGAATTGATCATGCTAAATATTGTGCCACTGTTGGTGGGGGGAGAGCTCAAAATACTGTGTAAATTTACTTATTAAAAATTAAGTGATGTTGGGCTTCCCTGGTGGCGCAGTGGTTGAGGGTCCGCCTGCCGATGCAGGAGACACGGGTTCGTGCCCGGGTCCGGGAGGATCCCACATGCCACGGAGCGGCTGGGCCCGTGAGCCATGGCCTCTGAGCCTGTGCGTCGGGAGCCTGTGCTCCGCAACGGGAGAGGCCACAACAGTGAGAGGCCCGCGTACCACAAAAAAAAAAAAAAAAAAATTAAGTGATGTTATTTATAGATCCAAGATATAGCTTAAGGAATTTGTAGCATCTTCACCATTTTGATATTTGCCTTGTCTGCTGAAGTTGTTACCTCCAGGTCAGGAAGGACACGAACGGCCCAGAGTGGGCTCTTGAATACGTGTTCATGACCAAATAACTGAATGAATAAAGAATTCTAAACAACTCTGTTGTGGAAATCAGAGGACATAGATCACCTCACCTCTGTCTCCATGAATCCGGTTCTGTTCATCCTTAATAGATCCCTAATCCTCTCAGAGCCCAAGTGTCCTCATCTACAAAATTAGTTGATCTCTAATTGTACCTCCAACTCTAATGTCCCACTGGACTGTAAGCTCCTACAGAACAAAGATCAAAATCCTATCGTTTTTATAGCCCCAGGACCTAGCATAGTGCCTGGTAAATATGAGGCACTCAATAAATATTTGTTGAAGAATGAGACGAATCTTATGCTATGTCTCAAAACCTAACAAGGACAGTGTGTAATTTGGTTGCCTTTTCAAGTATAGAAATGTTCAATGAAAACTAAAGGGAAATAACAAACCGAGAATGTCATAATGTCATTTTCACAGTAGAGCAACATTTCCTAACTGCCCAGCATTTAAGGAGTAATGGCTTTATTGCCCGGGAGTCTGACACAGTGATTTGCACTGACTTGTCTCCCTGTTAGTCTGACTGACAGCCTCTCTGAGCTGTCTTTTTGTGGGTAGCTGTTGCCCCTGGTGCATTTTTGATCAACCGTACATACGTCCTGTCATCTTTTATAATCCTCAGAACTTGAAGATTGTCTTTTACTTAAGTTTTCTGAGCTGAAATTAGGTTTGAATAATAATCAGGCCTGTGGATCTTCTAAAGCAAAGGGACTTTATGAGAAAATGCTATCTTATGATTCTTCCAGGCATAGAATTTCAGAGTTGAAAGATTTTCCATCCTAGGATTTTATCTTATTAATATTCTCCTTTGCAATTCAAGTACCAAGAACTGGAAAAATCTCTGGTTGTCCTGCAGCAATGGCATGAAAGTCTCCTCATAACATACAGCACCAGAATTGTGCCATAATTTAGTGAAACTGAATGTTGCTCTGTGACTGCTAATTTTCCATCAAGATGATTCTGTCCCTAACCAAGAAAAGAAAAAGTGAAATCTTGACAGAAAAAAATTCCTTTTTCTAATTACTGTGAAGACTCTCAGACGCTTTAAGGGTAAATATACCCTTTACCTTTGTCCTAATTTTTACAACAAGTTTCTGCTAAAAATCCTTATGGTTAGAATGTCATAACTGACAGTTTCTGTTTTAATCTTCCCCTCGGTATACCCAGTTATAATTGGATAGTGATGGTGCATTCTGTTCTAGGAGACTGCTGTATCAACCTATTCATTTTTAAACTTGATTTTCAATTATTTGCAGTTTGGGATTTGGTCCCCTAAGTCAATTTGCGAGAATTCTTCTCTTTTAATAAAAGAAGCTAATTAACCCATTCTGCAGTTTCCAAACAATCTCATTTAAAAATGTGAACACATGCATGTGAACCCTGAGTTTAGAAATATGCTTTTAAGCTTTCCTAATATTTTAATCATTAATACAAGGTATCTGTTAGTTTTGACGTATTCTATTAATTTTAATAGAATCTCACTGTGCCTTTATAGTGAGATTAGTACGGTTTGACTACAGATCTTCTAGATGAAGTGGGTTTTTTTCCCATAGCCATATATAATAAAAATTGTATATCTTTTCTAAAGAAAGCACCCACTAGCTCTATTGAAGAAAACGTGTAGTTGTTTACTTCCCAATAGTGGTAATTCAAGTAATTGTAATAGATGTTATAACGTAAAGTCATGTCTCAGCAGTGGCAAGTCTTACTCGCATGATTATCATGTTGGGATGGAGTAGATCACCACTGACAGGATGTGATTCGAGAGCCTCCTTCTTCCATCACCTCTTCCCCACATTGCAATATGGAATCTCCATTCTACTCAACCTTTTGACTTAATAAGATACCATTTAAAATACAAGCATATTTCCTGTGGATCATGATATATTGTTACATCATGGCATATGCTCACGTTGGAATTAGTTTAAGAAATCAGTTAATGAGTCGGGTAGCAAAGACTTGCGCTTTGAATACTGAAACATAAGACAAGCATCAAAATGGAAGCCCAAGAATTATACATATTTTTAGCAATCCTCCCCAAAAGTACCTTAAACAGGCCACTATTGTAATTTATTTACCATGTGTTTACTTTTAGGTAATCATCTTTGCCTGGGTTCCCTAGAAATCAGAGTCTGAGGCAAAGATTAGAAGCCAAGTCTTTATAAGAGGTACAATCCCAGGGAAGCAACAGTGAGTAAGGGAAGACAGCAGGCATAAACATACTGATATACTGCTGACTTGCCTGCATCTTCCTAGAAAACACAGTCCATTGTTTAATCATAGGACCCTCCCTTCTGGTCAGCTATGTAGAACCACTGCACCTGAGAGAGGATGTACCTGCCAGGGTCCACTAGCTCCTGCTTATCATTGGTCATTATCATTTATCTTTGGCCCTACCAGTGTCAACTCCCCCATCTACCTCTGAGTTATGATATCCTTTCCCTTGGGAAGCTGCTGGAGAAGCCAGTCCACACAGCCAACAATGCAACACTTCCTCTGAACCCTGAAGTGCTGGAGAAATCAGCATCTCCAGAAGTTTGGTCAAGTTAGATCTGAGCCTAGAAGCCCCAAGGCCCCTGCTTCAGTGGAGAAAATGGAGCCCATGCTGGAGCCCAGTTGGTGGTGGTAGTATTCAGACCATGGCAGTGTTGGGCAGACTGTCTGTTGAGCAGCCATGAAAGGCTGGAGGGCAGGTGGGTCTGAGGAAATCTGGAAGAGGACATAAAACGATCAGGTACCAAATTTATGGCTATGCCTATTTTTGTGAAATAGACCATGTGCTCCTTAATGGCAGGAATCCTCTCTTATTATTCATCTTTGTATCCCCAGAGGCTAAGGGCAAGTTGAGCCTAGCGGACTGAACTAAGCCTGGTTACAATAGGTTTTCCATTTTTTCTTTTAAAGATGATTATTATTTTTTTTAACATCTTTATTGGAGTATAATTGCTTTACAATGGTGTGTTAGTTTCTGCTGTATAACAAAGCAAATCAGCTATACATATACATATATCCCCATATCTCTTCTTCAAATGCTCACCTGGTCTGGCCATTCTGTGCAGTAGAATGTTAACTGTCGTTGTCAAATGGGTTCATCTATCTCAAATACTTACCTATAGTGCTTTGGGAATGTGACTCTTTCATTTGGGGTCATTATTTTTAAAACAGCAAAAAAAGGCAAAACAAAAACACTCCCAGTACACTAGAGTAGTTGAGACTACAGGCTTTAGAACGTAACAGACTTAGTGATAGATTTGTGCAACCTCAAGCGAATTACCTCACTAGATCTTGGTTTGCTTTTCTGAAAAGTGGAGATAATAATATCTATGTCATTGCACTGTTGGGAAGTTGTTGAGTTGTGCCGTGTCACCTTGGTTAAGCTGGGAACTGTGCTTCCCAGACACCTGTCTCCTGTATGATTCCAGGGTAGGATTGGCCAAAAAAGGAACTGGCCCAAAATTTGGGAGGTAGATGTGAAGCAGAGAGGAGGGGAAGGGCAGAAGTCCTCCTTTGCAGTCTGATATGGTGACTGGGATCCAGCCGTGCCTGGTGGGTCCCAGCTGGTACCTCACTTCCCTCTGCTCCATGTCTAGTTTGTCTCCTCCTCCCCCAATACTGGCTGTCCTCATCAACAGCAGGCACCCCTGGACCTTGGCTGCAAGCTCAAAAAGGCAGCTACACAGAGGCAACAGCTTCCACGGTCCCCACCAAGAGTTCCCCCTTCACAATCCACCTTCCACATATGGACGTGCTTGGCTTCCAGATTCCTCTACAAGATCTGAGTGCTTCTGGTAAGTGACACCTCTCACCCTAGTGACAACTCTCATCCTCCAACTCCGTCTTCCAGACCTTCATTTCCCCAACTCCTTCCACAATTATGTAATATACCTGACAGAGCCCGATTTGTAGCTTTTGTTAATTTCTGTGGGGTAAATACTCTCACTCTTCAGGCTACCAACATTAAGTCACTGGACATGGAATTGGGAAGAAAGGTCCCAGTGCTCCCTGGAGCTGGTGCAAGCCAGCCCCAGTGCAGTCCTGAAGAAGCCCCTCTTCCCATGCTACCCTCAGTGGCTCTGCTTCCCTGGCTGAACTTGACTTGTACAGGAAGATTAGAGGACAATGAGTCCTGTGCTCAGTATGGTGCCGGACACACAGGAAATGCTCAATAAATTAAAGTCAGTGTGTCGCAGGCACCAATCCTCATGTTGTGTTTGGATCTGAATCTGCTAAAGGCATGTATTTACTTGCAACCTGCAAAGAAAAAAAATAGGCTCAGAGATAGAAGGGTTTTCCAGCTAATGCAAGAACAATTTTGACATAGATTAACACAAGGCTCTTGCTTTCCCTTACAAGTGAAGTTCAAAAATTCCATTTCCTACAAAACAAATATGGATTAAGTAAATAATAGAACATTTTGCATGTGCAGCAGTGGCAAATTCCATTCTATGAATATTAAGCAGCAATTTTGTAGTTAACATTAAACGACTATCTCAGGGAGAAATTTATAGTTACTGAATTGGTCCAGAAGCCTCTAGCTCCTTTCCAATAAACTTGATAACAGACAAAGCTTGTGTAAATTTAAATTTAAATACAGCCCTTCCCCTCCTGTCTGTTCTTTCCCCTCCTGTGTTCTTTGCTGGCTCTGTGGCTGTGGCCACAGAATGTAAATATCTTTAGCTAGTCAGTGAAGCACTTTCAAAATTCAAAGCACTTGACATATAGGATTCTTCTCTTCCTGAGCTTATCGAATAGCATTATGACTTAGAGTTGCTTTTAATTTTAACCAGGGATTTTAGGCTTATAATTTTTTCTCCTAAATGGAGAAGGACTAAATCAACGCTTACTTTGGAACTGATTGTATATGGATTATTAAATGGTTAATTAGGCATGAAAACACACAGTAAACTACCCATTCCTCTTCACCTCAGAACCAGTGAAATTTTCAGCCAACTATTGCTAAGAGAAACGTCTCTCCACAGATACTGTGCAAATTCTCTTTTTTCTTTGCCCTGGAGCTACGTTATTTGCTGATCCACTTCTTTGCTTTACAAAAGTCTACATCTGAAACCTCTGTGCTCTGAAAAGGATGCTTCTCTGTTTCAGGGCTTTCCTTCAAGTGACAGAGAATTTTCAGTTTCTCAGTCAACAATTGTTCAAATTTTATCTTCAAGTCATCAAGCTTACTTCTGAGGAGATTTGGTTTTCTCCAAAGTGCACTCTCTACAAATAGCAGCTGCCTCTGAGAGTCACCCACAGGTGACTTTTCGGTCTTTGTTCTGATCTCTCCTTCTGTCTTTTTGAACTCCATTGTAACTATGGGAAAGATTTTATAAATTCTGGCTCAGATTGGGGGTGGGGGTAGAGAAAGAAAACAACATCTGGGTTAATTATAATCTGAACAATCCCTTATTGTACAGAACTCACTACATCTCTGTTATTTCTAGTATAAACCTATCAAAACGAAAAAGGGGAAGTCATTCCAGGCAAAAGAAACAGGTACAAAAGTGTGGTGATAAGAGAAGAAAATACTGCAGTTCAGGATCGGGAAATGAGCCAAAGATGGAAGGGTAGGGGTAGATTTCACAATTCCACAAAACATGGTACCATTTCTGCCCCTGACCTTGGATTGGTGTAGCCTCCAACTGCCATCCTTAGACTAAGAAAATGTTAATCGGGAGGAATGGAGCAAGGATGGACAATGGAGACATCTTTGTACCTTGCACTTTGCATATGTAAAAAAAAATGACATCAAAACGGTTGTCTCACATCATACTGTTTAAATAGATCTTGAATCCCAAGCTAAGGCTTTGGACTTTGTCAGGCAGGAAAGAGGAATCCATTGTATGATCTTCACCATGGAAGTGTTGTGAGAAAATTGAATTTGAGATCAAGACTGGAGACAAGGATCCACTAGGGACTGCTCCCATACCCCTTGCCAGAAGTGACAGAGGCTTGAACTAAGGCAGTGACTGGGGCATGGAGACATGGGAAGGGCTTAATAAGAAACTGAATGTTCTAAGGCTTGGAGACTTTAGGACTCAAGGGTGACTCCACAAATCTGGCTTGGGAAATGGGTAGATTTCTGCTTCAAAGGGAGAATAGCAAAGGAGATAGTGTCAGGAGGAGAAGGATGAGCTCAGCTTTTGACTTATTGAACTCAAGATGCCCATGGGTTAACCTCATAGACTGACCACAAAGGCAGGGGAAGTATAGGCCAACACTGCTGTTTCTGAGGTCCCTCCCTTCCTGTTTGCCCACGCATCGCAAGGTTCCCTTTATGACACCTGTATGTCTGCCCTTCCTCATACACTCACATCCCACTCTTCTCAAAGGATCCTATGGAACTCAGGACCTCAACCCCTCTCCAATGTAGAAACAACTCCCAGACTTACATCTTCAGTTCAGACTTCTCTCCTGAGGTCCAGACCCTTAAATCGAGCTGCTTACAAAGCATCTTCCATCATTCATCTCTCAGGTACCTCAGCCCCACATCACCAAAATCTCAAACATCATCTCCCAAACCACACTGGTTCACCTGTTCCTCATTCCATACTCTCTCCTCTTATAATGATCCACAGTCTCCTAAGCCAGAAACCTGGGTTGCAATCCTTGCTGCTTCCTTTCCTTGTGGACACCAAGTCCGGTTGATTCTAATCCCGCTCCCCTGTCTACTTCATCTCTCTTCTGCCCCCTGGCCCCAGCCTCGGTGTGGTCCTTCCTGTATATCCTGTACTTTTCCAACAACCTACCGCCTGGACCCTCTGCTTCTCATCTGGCCCCCTTCCGAAATTATCTAGGTTTCCAGAAGATTTTCTAAAATTCTGATCTGATCGTGTTGCTTAAAATATGAATCTCTATGCCCTGGAAGATAAACCACAAACTTCTAGGCAAGGCACTGAAGTCATTGCTGTTCAGGTTTTGCCCATCTATCCAGCTTCATTCATAACCCTCCCGTCACACACTACTGTGGTTGCTTGGCTACTTCTCCCTCTCTGCCTTTGTGCTCTGCCCTCCACCTTGACCCTATCTACCCCGGGGACTTATTCTTCATAATTTACTGAAGATAACTTCCTGTCTCCAGGCAGAACTGAGTGCTTCCTTATTTCCCCTTCTGCAGCACCTCACGCATCTCTCTGTTCTAGCAATCCTTTCATTTGTCTACTCACTTATCTTGTCCCCCTCCTAGACCCTAATCCCTTCCAGGGTAGGAACTGTGTTCTTCTCCCCAGCAATTGACATGGTGCCTAGAACACAATGGTCCTTTCATAAATGTCCATTGCATCAGTAAATGAACAGATACAGGAAAGACAAAGACAGGTTCACTCCTATGCCCCTCCTGGAACCTGCCTGTGATTTCTTGTTCTCTCTTCTTCTAATACAGCACGTACTTTCATTCTGAGCCTCCTGACAGCCAATGTGTAAAGAGAAACAGTAAACGATGTGGTGTTTGTTGTCTGAAAATAGCAAAACACTTACTTCTTCAACAGAGACAAACTTTTTTCTGATAATAAATTTTAAAAGGAATCCATGGCATGAGTTCTTGTCAAGGAACATTGAACAACATAATAGGCAGTATCTTTAAGCAGTTTTTACGGAAGCTACAGAAATATTCTTCACTTCAGGGTCTCCAATATTAATGCTTTAAAATATATATATATAAAGACCTGGCACCAAACCGTGATTCATGAAAATTTCCACTGGGAAAGGCTAAGCTAACGAGACCACATTTAGATCTTTCTGGTGATCAAGGATACATATAGCTTAGCGCACGGAGGAGACTTCACATCTATAAACTCTATTTTGCAAATATCAATTGTCTTAGCCAGGCTTTGACAGGAGCTAAATGACAACCCAAACTGTATTCACTGAGAGCCTAGAAAACTCCCACTCATTCAAGGGTAGCTATTTGTAGCACGTAAACTCCTGCCAGATTGAGAAAAGAATTTGGCCTAGTGAATAAAAATAGAGAAAGTCAGTGTTCAGAAACTGGAGGAGGAGGATAGGAGAGGTTCTGAGTTGATTGTTCAACCACAGGGTTTGGTTTTTTTCCTTTTTTTTTTTTTAATTGGAGTATAATTGATTTACAATGTCCTGTTAGTTTCAGGTGTACAACACAGTGACCCAGTTATACATATATATATTCTTTTTCAGATTCTTTTCCCTTAAAGGTTTTTACAAAATACTGAATATAGTTCCCTGTGCTATACAGTAGGATTGTTGGCTGTCTATTTTATATATAGTAGTCACACGATTTGTTTTTATTGCAATGCATAGCGGCACTGAAAAAAAAGTTACCACTATGTGGTCTTAGCACTGGCCCACAAGTGCACCCAAGACTGTAAGAAAATTCACCTTTCTATGGCTTTGTGCCAAAAAGCTAGTCACTTTTCCCCCCAGCCTCTACCTACAAAGACAAATATTAATTCATCAGGAATTAAACATCTAGAAATGAGACTTGGGAGGAGAGGAGGAGTGAAGTAAATTGGCAAAGGAAGAGTAAGGTACCTAAATAGCTAACAGTCCTTCAGGATGTTAAACACAATAGAAATTTTCACTGTAGTCAGCACCCTACTCGCAAGTGGGAAGCAGGACAGCAGACAAGAGTTCACATCAGACAGGCGCTGGGTGGAGCCGACAGCTGCAGACTTCCCCATCTCTAGTTCCATCATGGCATTGTTCCGACAGAAACATCTGAGAGGAGCAGAGTCGAAATTCAGTTACAAGAATAATCATTAAAGCAATCATCAGAACCCAAAAAAGACTTTCACAATGATAAAAAAAAAAATAAGCAAAAAAATTTGTTGCAAAATTATGTTCACATCTCAATCTGATAAATATTGAGACCTCTGATATAAAGAAAATGAAAGGGGCTTCCCTGGTGGCGCAGTGGTTAAGAGTCCGCCTGCCGATGCAGGGGACGCGGGTTCGTGCCCTGGTCCGGGAAGATCCCACATGCCGCGGAGCGGCTGGGCCCGTGAGCCATGGCCGCTGAGCCTGCGCGTCCGGAGCCTGTGCTCCACGACGGGAGAGGGCACAACAGTGAGAGGCCCGCGTACCACACACACAAAAAAAACCCCAAAAAAACAAAACAAACAAACAAACAAAAAAAACAACAACAACAAAAAAAGAAGATGAAAGAATTCTAACTTCTAAAATAAAGCCACTAGAAAAAGATCAGCAAAGCAGTTTTCCAGAGCAGAGAGCGTGGATGTTGCTTTCAGTATATTGATTGATATGTAATCCAAACATATCGACTTATGTGTAATTAACAGAAGTTTAATTAATCTACTGATTGAAATGTCATCAATCTTATTCAAGTGTATTTTAATTCAAAGATAATATAATTATGAGTATTATGCTCAAGTAATTTCATTTAATTAATCACAAAACTTGTTCTCACATATTCCTTTAGTTTCCGTAAATCACAAAATAGCTGACAAATTTTTTTAGGAGAAAATTTAAGATATCAATTTGAAGCACTTTATTTTATATGATTGCTTGATGTGTTCTGAAATGAAAATATGTTTCAAAAGATACCCTCTTTCTTTTTCTCTCTACTTATATAGTCATATAAAATGACAATTCTTTGGGGAGCACTCCCATATCCATGAATAAAATAAAATTATTTTAAAGGAAAGGATGTGTTTTCTCAGGCTTGAAGAATATCTGAGTTCATTTTTCTGAAAACTTGGCAGAAAAACAAGTACCAACTAATGAATAATCATTCAAATGACAAGTCTTCATTAGGTTGAATTACTGAAATGAAACTATTTCTATAATTATCATTCTTCTCTCATCCCATAAAGCAAGCTAAAATGAACAAAGTACATTTAGGGTCTAGAAAGCAGGTGCCCAAAGCCAGTTAATGCTCCCAAGCTAGTAGGATACTAATTAGCAATTATTTCTGCCCAGTGATGCCCAGTCATCCTGGGTTGCTAAATTTTCCCCTTGTCTTTAACCATCAGAGTACACTCATATAATGGTGATAGTTCTTTCCAGGGTGGTTTGGAGAATATGTGTCTGTACAATACTAAATGTTCTCCTTCCTCATCCTTGAGAAAGATAAATTGTGTGCAGATAAGGAAAAGCTGAAACAGGTATAGGCTTAAGAGAGAGATGCAGGAGAGGGACGAAAAGCACTAAGAAGGAAGGATGCAAGTAGAAAAGAGAGGTGGTTTAGAAAGAGATGTAGGAAGAGATGTGAGGAAGAAACAGGCAGGAAGACTGCAGTAGAATTACTCTTTTCCTGGCCCTTTCTGCCACCAGTGTGGATCAAATTGTAGTTCCTACAGTGAGACCTAATTAAACAAAAACTCCCTTTCCAGGAAATTTAGAGACCTGATGTCTTTAGTAATCAGAATGCCAAGAGAGCATTATTGGTGTGAAGAAAAGCAAATCCAATACTGAGGAAATTCCAATGCATTTTCAGGATGTTTGTTACCATAATTCTCATTTCCTCGTTTAAGCACAATTTTCCTAAAATAAATAAATAAAGTCAATGAGTTTTTTTCCCCTGGTCCAAAGGAAAAGCTTAAAAATGAGGTGGGGTAAAAAATATCCTTTTTATTTGTAGGTTACAAAGCCCCTTAAATTGATACATGAAACTTCCAGGAGATTCATTCCCAGTGAATTCTCACAGCCAGCACATTTCTCTCCTGAAGACTACATGAGTTTTACCTTTATTGAATCGAATTTAACAAATTATTTATTGAGTACCCATTATATCCAAGAGAGTATGCTATGAGTTATAGGGCAGTCAGATATAAATAGTGCCAGCCTTCAAAAATTTTACCATTTGGAAGGATGAGAATGGAGAATAAAGACAAGTAGACATATTAACAAGTCTAACAAAGACAATATAATTTAAGTTCCATAAAAAGATACAAACAAAATGAGATAAAGTGTCAAGGAGGATGCCTGTTCAGACAGCTAAAATAAAGTACCATAGACTGGATGGCTTATAAACAAAAGACATTTATTTTCTCACAGTTCTGGAGGGAGGATGTCTGAGATCATGGTCGGGTTCTGGTGAGAGCCTTCTTTCATATTGTAGCCCGCCAACTTCTTTTTGTATCTTCACATGACAAAGATGAGAGAGGAGAAGCAAGCTCTCCAGTGTCTCCTCTTATAAGGACACTAATCCCATTCCACCCTCATGACCTTATCCAATCCTAATTACCTCCCAAAGTCCCCACCTCCTAGTACCATCACAATGAGTGGTAGAGTTTCAACATCAGAATTTGGAGAGGGACAAAAACATTCATTCCATAAACAGAGGGAGAGATGATATCTGGTTTCTTTGGGGGGATTTTTGTCTATTTTCTATTTGTCTTTTTCTTATTCATTTGTAGGGGGTTTTTATTTATTCTGGATACTAATTTATTATGTACACAGAAAATACCTCTCTTAGTCCCTAGTTTGTTTTTAAACTTTGTTTATAGGGTATTTTGCCTTGTGGAGTCAAATTTATCTATTTTTCCTTAATAGATTGTGCTATTTGATCATTTTTAGGAATTCCTTTCTTATCCCAAGTTCACATTTTTTCTATATTTTCTACATTTTATTCAACATGCTTTTCCTGGTAGTTTTATAATTTTTATTTTTCACATTTGTGTCTAGAATTCATTTGTATATGATGTAAATTAGTCATCTAATTATTGCGTTGTTGGCAGAAACTCAGTTGTCTCAACGTTATGTATTTTACAGGATATCTTTTCCCCCACAGATTTTGATGTCCCTTCAGTAACAAGCCAAGTTCCATGCTAAGTTATTTTCTCCAGTCTCTATGCTATTCCAATGATCTATTGATAAATTCCTCTGGTGTTTGCTGGGCTTTCACTCTACTTTGTTTACTTTCCTGTCCTAGTTTCTGTTCATTAATCACATTTTCTTCATTTCCTTTATTTTCCTTTGACCATTTAGTGTTAAACAGTCTATGTTTGTTCCTTTAGTTATTATACCTAAATTTTTCATAGATAGATATAGATATATAGTTTAATTTTTTCTATCAATGGCTAAAGTTAATACACATATCTGCCTTCCTTCCTAATTGAACTAGGACTTTTGCATACTTTAACTCCCTTCAGAATTCCCCCACCCAACTCCCCTGCTATTGTGCTATTAGTTTTGTTTGTTCATTTGATGTTTTGGTTCATTTTGTTTTAAGCACATATTATTAACAATATTATTATTCTCATTGATTATTATTATTCTCAACTCTCATTTAAATGTATCACCATAATTTATTTGTTCCCTTTGCTACTAGCATCCCACTTCTTCCCCTGAATACATTTTTCTTCAAACTAAAGTATATCATTTAGTAATATTTTTAGTGAGTGTAATCTATTTCGGTTACTGTGAACAGTAAACCTTCTAACTCTTAATCAGCCTAAAATGTCTTTATTGTACTTTCACTCTTCTATTTAATTTTTTGGACAGGTTAAACAAGCACCTGATACAAACTCAAGAAGTACAAAAAGTCCTCAGTCTTAAATAATAGATTGGCTCATTATAGATTTCTAAATTCCCAATTATTTGCCCTTAGGACTTTGGAAGTATATTCCACTACCTTATGACAACTATTGCTGCTAAAGAGAAGTATGCTGCTAAAGAGAAGTATGCTGCCAATCTTATTACTGTGCAATTATAGTTAACCTTGTCATTTGCCTCCTCCATTGGCTCTCAGGATTTCCCATTATACTTGATATTCTGCATTTGCACTATTAAAAGTCTAAGTGTGGAATTTATCTATCTATCCCTTTATCTATCTATCTATCTATCATCTATCTCTATTTTTTTCTACATCTTAGCCACTCAGTTGTCCTATTTTACAGTTTCTCTGCTCAGGCCCCATGAAATTGACCAGCCCTAAACCACTTTTTAAGTTAGTTTATGGTCTCAAAGTTCTTGTTCCACATAGGTCCTATAAACTTGGACCCTATTTATCTGCACTTGATGCTGCCCTGGAGTTGTGACCTGATACAATTGTTTCCACCCCTAGCCTGAGGCAGCAAGCTTGTTTCTGGCTGCAGCCCCTGTGTAGTGAGCAGTGATTTTTGTTTTTTTGTGTTTTTTTTTTTCCACTATACAAGGATGAGAAGCACATTTCTAGCCCAAAACCTCATATGGGGCATTCAATTTCTGGGACCCTCACCCCAACCCAGAGCCTGTGGACTTTACTCCATCCCCAAGATGGTGTTCAAAACACAGCCACTAAAGTCTCTGTTGGTTCCAGGCCTCCCTGAGCAAGGTGGCTTTGCTTCCTACTCACCACTTTGGGTTCCCTTTTTGTTTTAAGCATTAGAGAACCTCCTTTTTGCTTTTAGGTGTGCCTCTATTCATTTTTATTTTTTAATGTTTTACCCAGCATTTTTATTAATTTAGATTGGGAAGCATGTTTTATTGTGTTCAACCTATTCTCATGTCCAGGAGGAAATACCTTGGTACTTAATGTCACCAGGGTTACCTGGGAACCACACGGGATCCCTCCCTCTTCCTCAGTCAGTCAGTTACAAATCCCTGTCTGTTCTATTCTTAAAGATCTCTCAAGTTCATGCCGTCTTCTCTCAGTCACCCTATTATGGTGACTAAGACAATTCCTTAGTTTAAGCTACCAGACTTCCTTACCTAAAAATTTTTCTTTGTAGTAACAAACCTTAGGGGCTCTGAGTTATATTTTTACTACTAAGGTTGTATTTTTTTTCATGTCCTAATTGTTCTTCTCCATCCTTTCCAATCCTTCTTGTTCAATGGCACCAAATTAATACATACTTTAAATACTTTATTTCTGATTATAATAGTAATAATTATTCAATAAACAGTATTGGGACATTACCATTTTTGAATAAAATGAATTGTTTAGATCCCAATATCACATGGTGTGCAAAAATAAACTCTATTATAGCCTAAAACTATAGAAGTCTCAAAAGAAAAACACAATTTAAATGTCCATCAACAGAGGAATGTGTAAAGAAGATGTGGTACATGTATACAGTGAAATATTACTCAGCCATAAAAAAGAATGAAATAATGCTATTTACAGCAACATGGATGGACCTAGAGATTGTCATACTGAGTGAAGTAAGTCAGACAGGGAAAGACATATATCATATGATATCACTTATATGTGGAATCTAAAAAAATGGTACAAATGAACTTATTTATAAAACAGAAATAGAGTCACAGATGTAAAAAACAAACTTATGGTTACCAGAGGGGAAGGGATAAATTAAGAGATTGGGATTGACATATACACATTACTATATATAAAATAGATAACTAATAAGGACCTGCTGTATAGCACAGGGAACTCTACTCAGCACTCTGTAATGACCTATATGGGAAAAGAATCTTAAAAAGGGTGCATATGTGCATGTGTATAACAGATTCACTTTGCTGTACAGCAGAAACTAACACAACATTGTAAATCAACTATACTCCAATAAAAATTTTGAAAAAATAAAAAAAATTCCTAAGCAAGATACAATACCTAGAAGTTGTAGAAAAATAATTATCAGATATTATTTTATAGAAATTTAAAATTTCCTTAAAATAAAAGTCAAAATAAGCAAAGTTTACCTTTTCAATGTCAGATTGGAAAAGTTTTAAATGTTACCTATTAAAATGACAGAAGATTAATATCCAAATTATATAAAAAACTTCCACAAATTAATAAGGTAAAGAGTTTCAATTTTTAAAATGGGCAAAAGATAAAAATTAGCAATTTATAATGAATAAAATGGGCAATATATGTATGAAAAGATCCTCAGCCTTATTAGTAGCAAGGAAGATTATTATTTTTTAATAAAATTTTTGGCCCCCACAATTAGAAGAAATTTAAAATATTGATAATTTCAGTCACTAAAAGACATAGTAGAAGAGTGAATCACTGAGGCCATTCTGAAGTCATTTTTGACAATATTTTTCAAAATTTTAAATGCTATACTTTTTTTTAACATCTTTATTTGAGTATAACTGTCTTACAATAGTGTGTTAGTTTCTCCTTTACAACAAAGTGAATCAGTTATACATATACATATATTCCCATATCTCTTCCCTCTTGCGTCACCCTCCCTCCCACCCTCCTTATCCCACCCCTCTAGGTGGTCACAAAGCACAGAGGTGAACTCCCTGTGCTATGCAGCAGCTTCCCACTAGCTATCTAATTTACATTTGGTAGTGTGTATATGTCCCTGCCACTCTCTCACATCATCACAGCTTACCCTTCCCCCTCCCCATATCCTCAAGTCCATGCTCTAGTAGGTCTGTGTTTTATTCCCGTCCTACCACTAATCTCTTCATGATATTTTTTTTCCTTAGATTCCATATATATGTTAGCATACAGTATTTGTTTTTCTCCTTCTGACTTACTTCACTCTGTATGACAGACTCCAGGTCTATCCACCTCATTACAAATAACTCAGTTTCATTTCTTTTTATGGCTGAGTAATATTCCATTGTATATATGTGCCACATATTCTTTATCCATTCATCTGTTGATGGACACTTAGGTTGCTTCCATGTCCTGGCTATCGTAAATAGAGCTGCAATAAACATTTTAGTACATGACTCTTTTTGAATTATGGTTTTCTCAGGGTATATGCCTAGTAGTGGGATTGTGGGGTCATATGGTAGTTCCATTTGTAGTTTTTTAAGGAACCTCCATACCGTTCTCCATAGTGGCTATACCAATTTACATTCCCACCAGCAGTGCAACAGTGTTCCCTTTTCTCCACACCCTCTCCAGCATTTATTGTTTCTAGAGTTTTTGATGATGGCCAATCTGACCGGTGTGAGATGATATCTCATTGTAGTTTTGATTTGCATTTCTCTAATGATTAATGATGCTGAGCATTCTTTCATGTGTTTGTTGGCCATCTGTATATCTTCTTTGGAGAAGTAGAATTGTTGGATCAAAAGTATAGCAAATAGACATTTCTCTAAATGCTATACTTTTGATCCAACAATTCTACTTCTAAGACTCTTAAAGAAATACTTGCACATGTACACTAAAATTTATGTACAAAATACCCTTGAAGTACTGCTAATAATAGCAATTTCCTACAATGAGAGCGAGGTTAAAATAAATTACATCTATTGTATGGAATACTATGAAACCATTAAAAAGAATGAGATAAACCTGCATGTGGAAAGAGTTCCAGGACATTGCAAATGTGAAAAAATATGTCATCAAACAGAGGCAAAGCATGATTGTATCCATGTTTTTTAACTAACAAATTTGAGTCACATGCATCTATATGAATGTGTGTGTATACATATATGGATGTACATATGTATATGTATGTGCACGTATACATACACACAAATTCATAGAAAGATAAATGAGGGACCGAAAAAATAAACCAAACTTATTGAGAGGGAATATAAGTTGATTTGGAGAGTGGTAAGAAAACCCAGGATGTTCTCTGTATATGTCTGAATTTTTTAATACTTTTAGTAAAAATATATTCATGCAATACATATAATATTTCCAATAACCAAAACAGGCAGAGAATTTTGAAAATACCAAAAAAAGACAAAGAAAAAAATTAAAGTCACTTATAATCTCACAGTGACCTTTCTTAATGAAAATTTGATCTATTTACAGTCATCAATGGCTCCCCCTTCCCCACGAGATAAATGGCAAATGCCTTAGCATGTAATATTTTTATCCCTGTCTCCTTCCTAACTTCACATTCTACTTTCCCCCATGTAGTAACCTAACACCTGACCAGAACTTGAAATTTCCTGAATACATCTGCTATTCCTTCTGCCTGAAATATACTCTCCCACATTTGTCTGGCAAACTCTTGTTCACTCTATTCCATTTTCTGTTCAACCTGAAACTATTTCCGTGAATGTTTTTTCTCTATGAGAGAAATGCTCCCTATGAGAGAGTATTAGCTTATCTCTTCTGCTAGACCAACAGCAGATGAGGGAAGGGGTTCATCGGGGCCTGCCCTTTCTCCCCTACCTACCTTGTAGAGGACTTGGCTTACAGTGGGCCATACACTAGAAGGTAAATGAGTGCAGGCATGAAGGAAGGCATGCAAGCAATGGAAAAGCAATACAAGAAAATAAGGATGACTGAGCAGACGTGGAGACTCAGCTTGAGACATTCTACATTTCACTGCCCCAAATCCAAATTCATCATTTAACTCAGTTTCATTACGTTCTCAAGCAACACCTGACACCTGCAGAGCAGAAGTGGAGAAAAGAGGGTGGGAGCAACAGCAAAGGTTGCCTAGGGATGCAGTGATGACTAAGGGGCTGACATCATTCTGGGCGACGCCGAGCACGTGGCTAGGTGACTGGTTGTGGCTGGTGAGGAAGCAAGACATGGAGTGAAAGCCCGGGGGCTGAGGTGAAGACATGGGAGTGATGTAAGCTAGGAGGTGGGGTTAAAGCATTCAAGAGCATTGTTTCCCAACAGAGTTCCAAAGTATATAAATAGGTATTTATGCAGGCAAGAAAGTCTTCCATGGCCAGATGTTTGGGAAACACTGGATTAAATAAAGGTAGAGCTAATTCTTAGGGCAGGATTTCTCAGACTTGACTCTGGTAAACCGTTTTATGAACCTTCAAAAGAAGGTACCAATGTTTACCAATTGTATTTGACATAGTGTGTTAGTTTTCTAGAGCTGCTGTAGCAAAATATCACAAACGGGGTGGCTTAAACAACAGAAATTTACTGCCTTGAAGTTTGGGAAACTAAAAGTCCAAGATCAAGGCCATCAGCAGAGTTAGTTCCTTCTGATATCTGTGAGGGAGGATCTCTTCCATGCCTTTCCCCTGGCTTCTGGTACATTGCTGACTATCCTTGACATTCCTTGGCTTGTAGAATCACCCCTATCTCTGCCTTCATGTTCACATGGCCTTTCCCTCACTGTGGATGTCTGTCTCTACATTTCCCCTTTTTATAAGAACACTTATAAAAAGGGGAAATAGTCATATTAGATTAGGGCTCTCCCTACTACAGTATGACCTCATCTTAATTTGACTAACTACATCTGCAACAGTCCTGTTTCCAAATAAACTCACATTCTGAGGTACTGGGGGTTAGGACTCCAACATATGAATTTTAGGGGGACACAATTCAACCCAAAACACAGAGTAACCTCTTGGCATGGGATACGTAGCAGAACAAGTATCCCACTGAACTCAGTTTTGGTAAGATCTGCTAGAATAGATTCTATATCCTGAGGTTCTTCCAAAAGAGAGATAAAGATAGGGGCCCTCATTCACCGAGACCCAAGAATGCAACAGGCACTCCAGGAAAGGTGATACCGTGATGACAATTTTACAAATGAGAAAACAAATTGTCAACATTTAAGACACTTGCCCAAAGTGACTGAGCTGTGATTCAAACACAGGTCTGTCTCACCACTAAACCACTTTCCTCTCTACCCCAACTCGCTATTTCCCAAAAGAATACGAACATCATTAAAGCAACATTCTTGCTATGGAAATAATGGAATTATTTTTCCACCCCTCACTAATGCTTCATCCACTGAAAGGTGGGTGAAATTTGAAACAAAGCAAAGGCAGTGAGGCTGCCTTCTCCTCACTGGAATAAATCTGTTTAATACGAATGAAACACTCCTGGTTAAATGTTTACCTTTTGAACTCTACACTGAAGGAAATGGTTTCCTGAAGCTTTGGCTAATCTTTTAGCAAACTGTCAAACTAAAAACTTGGGTGCTTCTTGATGAGGATTTTAACTGCACTATTGATTATATTGCAGATAGAAACCATTTTCAGTCTTATCTGCATATGATTTAATTGACATTGAGAAGTATTTTAATTGAAACGTTAGACTTCCTCAGTAGAACTACGCTTTGTTTCCAGCAAGGCAATCTAGCTTTTATGCTTTTAATCGCCATCTGTTGTTCAATAAATGTCAAATCGTTCCTAATGGTCTCTCTAAGCATAGGGTTGGGTTTTTAAAATTTGCTTTTGTACTCAGTGTTCGTTATGGGCAAATGAGTCCTTGCCGTAAAAGAGGGCCATTTCTCATGGTGCTTCAGTCCCGTTAGAAGGAAAAAGTGATTAGAAATAAAGAGACGAGAGAAATGTTTCTACTTTTTTTTTTAAAAATTCTTCTCGTCAGTGGAGAGATTTAGAAAGTCTATAAAAACGTTTCCTCTCAGCAATGCTGGCGAGTTTAGTCCCATTCAAAGTGTAAAAGGAACAGAGACCTCCAAAAATCTTTGAGTCGCTTGAACTGCCTGAAATGATAGAGGCTAATATATAACACGAGGATAGAAGAGGGAAAAAATCCACTGGACACAGCCAAGTTTAAGATGTACCAAGGATCTCTTGACTTCATAAGCCAGCAAAGATTTTTTTTTTTTTTTTTTTACACCTTGTGGGCTTTTTGCAGGAATAAAGCAAAAGTGAGGCAAGAACTCCATTACCCGGGACCCCCCAATGGACTCTGAACTGAACCAGCATACTCTCCATAGGCCAAAGAAGAAGATGGCCAGTGACTTCAAATGATGTCAGTAATGAGAGGGAAGGAAAGAACCTCCCTGGGGAGATGCAATAAATGATTGGAAAAGACAATATTTTTTTGCTCGTCCTCATTAGCTTCCTGACACCCAGCCTCCTCCATGAAAGGTCATCTTCCAAGGTTAAGAAACCAAAAGACCAACTCTTTAGAGCCCTTGAGATAAGGATTATGTGGCTGTTGGGAAAGGGGAGGGGGGTTCTCACTGAGACTTGTATGCATTGGGACACAATCAGCTTGCTAACCAAGAATTATGTTTGATTGCTTGGATGAGGATTTGAAATATTCTCCAAGGGCTGGGAGAAGTATATTCTAAGAGGTAATTAGAATTGGTTGAAATACTGGGCTATAAATGGGGGACTGGTGCGATTTTGCAAGAAACAGATCATAACTCAACATTCTAATGACTTTTTCTTCGGAGAAGGTCAGCAAAGCTATTAACAAGGGAAGTGGGCATGCAGAGTTCTCCATCTCAGACTGTGACTGAACTTTGAACAAAGTACCTCCATCAGGATTCTGAGTCTAATTACTGAAGTTGGCTGCCTCTGCTCAGGACCAAATGCTGAGAGGGACTAAATGGGTAGCCAGGCTGCTCACTGCCATCCTGCACTTTTCTTCCCCCACAGCAGCAATCCCCAACCTTTTTGGCACCAGGGACTGGTCTCGTGGAAGACAATTTTTCCACAGATGGAGGCAGTGGGGAATGGTTTCGGGATGATTCAAGTGCATTACATCTACTGTGTACTTTATTTCTATTATTATTACATTGTAAAATATAATGCAATAATTATACAACTCACCATAATGCTGACCGGAGGCAGAGCTCAGGCAGTAATGTGAGTGATGGGGAGCGGCTGTAAATAGAGATGAAGCTTCACTCGCTCCCCGCCACTCACCTCCTGCTGTGCAGCCCAGTTCCTAACAGGCCACAGACCAGTATCGGTCTGTGGCCTGGGGGTTGGGGACAGATGCCCCAGAGGGATCAGAAGAAAGTTGCTGAGAAGTTCAGTTTTTCAGGCACAATGGCCAAAAACACAGCAAATTTTAACAAAGATTAAAGTACCCCAGAGCCAGGTGGGATTTCCCACATGGACAAAAAGAGATGAGGCTTTAACAGGACCCCCTGTTTCAACCTGTTCTCTGCTCGGAGACCTGGGCAAACATGCCAACATGCACCATGTAGCCACAGTGGGATTTAGACAGGGGGCCCAGCCCATGCTCCAATCTGGAAACATAAGACTGAGGAATTTTAGAATAAGCCCTGTTCCCCCATTGCTGCTTTATGTTATTTGTGTCCACATCTCTAAATTGCTCATTACATTTAAACTGAGATCAGGGAATACGTCTATTTACTTTTGTTTCCCCACTCTGCATCCTTCAATACGCAAAATAGAGCCCAGAATCTCAACAAATATTTGGTAAATTAAAAAATAAAAATTATCACTATTTTACACCATACACAAAAATCAACTCAAAATGGATTAAAGACTTGAACATAAGACCTAAAGTCATAAAATTTCTAGGAGAAAACATAAGCAGTAACCTCACTGGCAATGGTCTTAGTGATGTTTTTGTGGATCTGACTCCAAAAGCAAGGGAAACAAGAGCAGAAGTAAAGAAAGGGAACTGCATCCCAAAAAGCTTCTGCACAGTGAAGGAAACCATCAACACAACGAAAAGGCCACCTACTGAATGAAAGAAGATACTTGCAAATCATATATCCAATAAGAGATTAAGATCCAAAATATATATAAGAACTCATACAATTCAACAACAACAAAAAACTACCCAATTCAAAAATGGGCAGAGGATCTGAACATATGCTTTTCCAAAGAAGACACACATGTGGCCAACAGGCACATAAAAAAGCTTCAACATCACTAATTATTAGGGAAATGCAAATCAAAACCACAGTGAGATATCACCTCATACCTATTAGAATGGCTATTATGGAAAAGACAAGAAATAACAAATGTTGGAGAAGATTTGGAGAAAACGGAACCCTAATACACTATTGGTGGGACTATAAATTGGTGCAGCCACTATGGCAAACAGAATGGAGATTCCTCAAAATATTAAAAATAGGGCTTCCCTGGTGGCGCAGTGGTTGACAGTCCACTTGTCAATGCAGGGGACGCGGTTTCATGCCCTGGTCAGGGAAGATCCCACATGCCACGGAGGGGCTGGGCCCATGAGCAATGGCCGCTGAGCCTGCATGTCCGGAGCCTGTGCTCCACAACGGGAGAGGCCACAACAGTGAGAGAACTGCGTACCACAAAAGAAAAAAAAAAAATTAAAAATAGATCTACCATATGACCCAATCTTCCACTCTGGAAGAACAAGAAAACACTAATTCAAAAAGATATATGGGCTCAAAGATGGCGGAAGAGTAAGACGCGGTGATCTCCTTCCTCCTCACAGAGACATCAGAAATACATCTACACGTGGAACTTCTCCTATAGAACACCCACCGAACGCTGGCAGAAGACCTCAGACCTCCAAAAAGGCAAGAAACTCCCCACATATCTGGGTAGGGCAAAAGAAAAAAGAATAAACAGGGACAAAAGAATAGGGACGGGACCCACGCCAGTGGGAGGGAGCCGTGAAGGAGGAAAGACTCCCACACACTAGAGGCCCCTTCGCGGGCGGAGACTGCGGGCGCCGGAGGGGGAAGCTCCGGAGCCGCGGAGGAGAGCGCAGCCACAGGGGTGCGGAGGGCAAAGCAGAGAGATTCCCGCAGAGGATCGGTGTCGACCGGCACTCACCAGTCCGAGAGGCTTGTCCGCTCGCCTGCCGGGGCGGGCGGGGCCAGGAGCTGAGGCTCGGGCTTCAGTCGGATCCCAGGGAAAGGTCTGGAGTTGGCAGAGTGAAGACAGCTTGAAGGGTGCTAGTGCGCCACGGCTGGCCGGGAGGGAGTCCGGGAGAGTCTGGAGCTGCCGAAGAGGCAAGAGACCTTTTCCTCCCTCTTTGCTGCCCGGGCGCGAGGAGAGGGGATTAAGTGCGCCGCTTGAAGGAGCCCCAGGGGCGGGCGCGGAGCTGCCGAAGAGACAAGAGATTTTTTCTTGCCTCTTTGCTTCCTCGGGTGTGAGGTGAGGGGATTAAGAGCACCGCGTAGAGGAACTCCAGAAACGGGCGCGAGCCGCGTCTGTCGGCACGGACAGTAGAGACGGGTGTCGGACGCTAAGGTTGCTGCTGCCACCACCAAGAGGCCTGTGTGCGAGCGCAGGTCACTCTCCACACCGGCCCTCCCGGGAGCCCGTGCGGCCCGCCACTGCCGGGGTCCCGGGATCCAGGGACAGCTTCCCTGGGAGAACGCACGGCGCGCCTTGGGCCTGTGCAGCGTCACGTCGGCCTCTGACGTCGCGGACTCGCCCCGCCCCCGTGCCACTCCCTCCCCCCAGCCTGAGTGAGCTGGAGCCCCCGAATCAACTGCTCCTTTAACATCGTCCTGTCTGAGCGAAGGGCAGTCGCACTCGGACAACCTACACGCAGAGGCGGGGCCAAGTCCAAAGCTGAACCCCAGGAGCTGTGCGAACAGAGAGGAGAGGGGGCGGTCTCTCCCAGCAGCCTCAGAAGCGGCGGATTAAAGCTCCACAATCAACTTTAAGTGCCCTGCAGCTGTTGAAAACCTGAATAGACAATGAATCATCCCAAGTTGAGGAGGTGGACTTTGGGAGCAAGATATACTATTATTTTCCCTTTTTTTTTCTTTTTGTGAGTGTGTATGTGTGTGCTGCTGTGTGAGACTTTGTCTGTATAGCTTTGCTTTCACCATTTGTCCTAGGGTTAGACCGACCCATTTTTCTGTTTTTTTTTTTTTTTAAAGGAAATTTTTCTTCTTAATAATTATTTTTTATTTTAATAACTATACTTTATACTACTCTGTCTTCTCCCTTTCTTTCTTCCTTTCTTCCTTCCTTTCTTCCCTCCTTCCCTCCTTTCTCCCTTCCTTCCCCCTTCTTTCCTCCCTTCCTCTCTTCCTTCCTCCCTTTCTTCCTCTGCACCTTCCTTCCTTCCTTTCTTGCTTCCTTCCTTCATTTCTTCCTTCCTTTCTTCCTTCCTTCCCTCCCTCCCTCCTTCCTTCCTTTTCTTTCCTTTCTATTTATTCTACCTTTTATTTTGAGCTGCGTGGATTAAAGGTTCTTGGCGCCCCAGCCAGGCACCAGGGCGGTGTCCCTGAGGTGGGAGAACCAACCTCAGGACACTAGTCCACAAGAGACCTCCCAGCTCCACGTAATATCAGACGGCGAAAATCTCCCAGAGATCTCCATCTCAACACCAAGACCCAGCTTCAATCAAGGACCAGCAAAGAACAGTGCTGGACACCCTATCCCCAACAAAGAGCAAGACAGGTCTACAGCCCCATCCATTAGCAGAGAGGCTGCCTAAAATCATAACAAGGTAACCAACATCCCCAAATACACCACCAGACGAGGACCTGCCCATCAGAAAGACAAGATCCAGCCTCATCCACCAGAACAGAGGCATTAGTCCCCCCAACCAGGGAATCTACTCAACCCACTGAACCAACCTTAGCCACTGGGGACAGCCACCAAAAACAACAGGAACTACGAACCTGCAGCGTGCAAAAAGGAGACCCCAAACACAGTAAGATAAGCGAAATGAGAAGACAGAAAAACACACAACAGATGAAGGAGCAAGATAAAAACATACCAGACCTAACAGATGAAGAGGTAATAGCCAATCTACCTGAAAGAGAATTTAGAATAATGATGGTGAAGATGATGCAAAATCTTGGAAATAGAATAGACAATTTGCAAGAAACAGTTAACAGGGACCTAGAAGAAATAAAGAGGAAGCAAGAAACGATGAGCAACACAATAAATGAAATTAAAAATACTCTAGATGGGATCAATAGCAGAATAACTGAGGCAGAAGGACGGATAAGTGACCTGGAAGATAAAATAGTGGAAATAACTACTGCAGAGCAGAAGAAAGAAAAAAGAATGAAAAGAACTGAAGACAGTCTCAGAGACCTCTGGGACAACATTAAACGCACCAACATTCGAATTATAGGGGTCCCAGAAGAAGAAGAGAAAAAGAAAGGGACTGAGAAAATATTTGAAGAGATTATAGTTGAAAACTTCCCTAATATAGGAAAGGAAATAATCAATCAAGTCCAGGAAGCACAGAGAGTTCCATACAGGATAAACCCAAAGAGAAACACGCCAAGACACATAATAATCAAACTGTCAAAAATTAAATACAAAGAAAACATATTAAAAGCAGCAAGGGAAAAACAACAAATAACACACAAGGGAATCCCCATAAGATTAACATCTGATCTTTCAGCAGAAACTCTACAAGCCAGAAGGGAGTGGCAGGACATATTTAAAGTGATGAAGGAAAAAAACCTACAACCAAGATTACTCTACCCAGCAAGGATCTCATTCAGATTTGATGGAGAAATTAAAACCTTTACAGACAAGCAAAAGCTGAGAGAGTTCAGCACCACCAAACCAGCTCTACAACAAATCCTAAAGGAACTTCTCTAGGCAAGAAACACAAGAGAAGGAAAAGACCTACAAGAACAACCCGAAACAATTAAGTAAATGGCAATAGGAACATACATATCGATAATTACCTTAAATGTAAATGGATTAAATGCTCCCACCAAAAGACACAGACTGGCTGAATGGATACAAAAACAAGACCCATATATATGCTGTCTACAAGAGACCCACTTCAGACCTAGGGACACATACAGACTGAAAGTAAGGGGATAGAAAAAGATATTCCATGCAAATGGAAATCAGAAGAAAGCTGGAGTAGCAATTCTCATATCAGACAAAATAGACTTTAAAATAAAGACTATTACAAGAGACAAAGAAGGACACTACATAATGATCAAGGGATCGATCCATGAAGAAGATATAACAATTGTAAATATTTATGCACCCAACATAGGAGCACCTCAATACATAAGGCAAATACTAACAGCCCTAAAAGGGGAAATCGACAGTAACACAATTATAATGGGGGACTTTAACACCCCACTTTCACCAATGGACAGATCATCCAAAATGAAAATAAATAAGGAAACACAAGCTTTAAATGATACATTACACAAGATGGACTTAATTGATATTTATAGGACATTCCATCCAAAAACAACAGAATACACATTTTTCTCAAGTGCTCATGGAACATTCTCCAGGATTGATCATATATTGGGTCACAAATCTAGCCTGGGCAAATTTAAGAAAATTGAAATCGTATCAAGTATCTTTTCCGACCACAACGCTATGAGACTAGATATCAATTATAGGAAAAGATCTGTAAAAAATACAAACACATGGAGGCTAAACAATACACTACTTAATAACGAAGTGATCACTGAAGAAATCAAAGAGGAAATCAAAAAATACTTAGAAACAAATGACAATGGAGACACAATGACCCAAAACCTATGGGATAAAGCAAAAGCAGTTCTAAGAGGCAAGTTTATAGCAATACAATCATACCTTAAGAAACAGGAAACATCTCGAATAAACAACCTAACTTTGCACTTAAAGCAATTAGAGAAAGAAGAACAAAAAAACCCCAAATTTAGCAGAAGGAAAGAAATCATAAAGATCAGATCAGAAATAAATGAAAAAGAAGTGAAGGAAACAATAGCAAAGATCAATAAAACTAAAAGCTGGTTCTTTGAGAAGATAAATAAAATTGATAAACCATTAGCCAGACTCATCAAGAATAAAAGGGAGAAGACCCAAATCAATAGAATTAGAAATGAAAAAGGAGATGTAACAACTGACACTGCAGAAATACAAAAGATTATTAGAGATTACTACAAGCAACTGTATGCCAATAAAATGGACAACCTGGAAGAAATGGACAAATTCTTAGAAATGCACAACCTGCCGAGACTGAACAAGGAAGAAATAGAAAATTTGAACAGACCAATCACAAGCACTGAAATTGAAACTGTGATTAAAAATCTTCCAGCAAACAAAAGCCCAGGACCAGATGGCTTCACAGGCGAATTCTATCAAACATTTAGAGAAGAGCTAACACCTATCCTTCTCAAACTCTTCCAAAACATAGCAGAGGGAGGAACACTCCCAAACTCATTCTATGAGGCCAACATCACCCTGATACCAAAACCAGACAAAGACGTCACAAAGAAAGAAAACTACAGGCCAATATCACTGATGAACATAGATGCAAAAATCCTCAACAAAATATTAGCAAACAGAATCCAACAGCACATTAAAAGGATCATACACCATGATCAAGTGGGGTTTATCCCAGGAATGCAAGGATTCTTCAATATACGCAAATCAATCAATGTGATACACCATATCAACAAACTGAAGGAGAAAAACCATATGATCATCTCAATAGATGCAGAGAAAGCTTTTGACAAAATTCAACACTCAGTTATGATAAAAACCTTGCAGAAAGTAGGCATACAGGGAATTTTCCTCAACATAATAAAGGCCATATATGACAAACCCACAGCTAGCATCGTTCTCAATGGTGAAAAACTGAAACCATTTCCACTAAGATCAGGAACAAGACAAGGTTGCCCACTCTCACCACTCTTATTCAACATAGTTTTGGAAGTTCTAGCCACAGCAATCAGAGAAGAAAAAGAAATAAAAGGAATCCAAATAGGAAAAGAAGAAGTAAAGCTGTCACTGTTTGCAGATGACATGATACTATACATAGAGAATCCTAAGGATGCTACCAGAAAACTACTAGAGCTAATCAATGAATTTGGTAAAGTTGCAGGATACAAAATTAATGCACAGAAATCTCTGGCATTCTTATACACTAATGATGAAAAATCTGAGAGTGAAATTAAGAAAACACTCCCATTTACCATTGCAACAAAAAGAATAAAATATCTAGGAATAAACCTACCTAAGGAGACAAAAGACTTGTATGCAGAAAACTATAAGACACTGATGAAAGAAATTAAAGATGATACAAATAGGTGGAGAAATATACCATGTTCTTGGATTGGAAGAATCAACATTGTGAAAATGACTATACTACCCAAAGCAATCTACCGATTCAATGCAATCCCTATCAAATTACCACTGGCATTTTTTACAGAACTAGAACAAAAAATTTCACAATTTGTATGGAAACACAAAAGACCCCGAATAGCCAAAGCAATCTT
This sequence comes from Kogia breviceps, assembly GCF_026419965.1. Classification (NCBI taxonomy): domain Eukaryota; kingdom Metazoa; phylum Chordata; class Mammalia; order Artiodactyla; family Physeteridae; genus Kogia; species Kogia breviceps. The sequence goes on along the minus strand of NC_081325.1, from coordinate 26,523,744 downwards.
GAGAACGAGAAATGGAGCTGGAGGAATTAGGCTCCCGGACTTCAGACTCTACTACAAGGCTACAGTAATCAAGACAATATGGTACTGGCACAAAAACAGAAATATAGATCAATGGATCAGGATAGAGAGCCCAGAGATAAACCCACACACATATGGTCACCTTATCTTTGATAAAGGAGGGAAGGATATACAGTGGAGAAAAGACAGCCTCTTCAATAAGTGGTGCTGGGAAAACTGGACAGCTACATGTAAAAGTATGAAATTAGAACACTCCCTAACACCACACACAAAAATAAACTCAAAATGGGTTAAAGACCTAAATGTAAGGCCAGACACTATCAAACTCTTAGAGGAAAACATAGGCAGAACACTATACGACATAAATCACAGCAAGATCCTTTTTGACCCATCTCCTAGAGAAATGGAAATAAAAACACAAATAAACAAATGGGACCTAATGAAACTTAAAAGCTTTTGCACAGCAAAGGATACCATAAACAAGACCAAAAGACAACCCTCAGAATGGGAGAAAATATTTGCAAATGAAGCAACTGACAAAGGATTAATTTCCAAAATTTATAAGCAACTCATGCAGCTCAATAACAAAAAAACAAACAACCCAATCCAAAAATGGGCAGAAAAACTAAATAGACATTTCTCCAAAGAAGATATACAGATTGCTAACAAACACATGAAAGAATGCTCAACCTCATTAATCATTAGAGAAATGCAAATCAAAACTACAATGAGATATCATCTCACACCGGTCAGATTGGCCATCATCAAAAACTCTAGAAACAATAAATGCTGGAGAGGGTGTGGAGAAAAGGGAACCCTCTTGCACTGCTGGTGGGAATGTAAATTGATACAGCCGCTATGGAGAACAGTATGGAGGTTCCTTAAAAAACTACAAATAGAACTACCATACGACCCAGCAATCCCACTACTGGGCATATACCCTGAGAAAACCATAATTCAGAAAGAGTCATGTACCAAAATATTCATTGCAGCTCTATTTACAATAGCCAGGACATGGAAGCAACCTAAGTGTCCATCAACAGATGAATGGATAAAGAAGATGTGGCACATATATACAATGGAATATTACTCAGCCATAAAAAGAAATGAAACTGAGTTATTTATAATGAGGTGGATGGACCTGGAGTCTGTCATACAGAGTGAAGTAAGTCAGAAGGAGAAAAACAAATACCGTATGCTAACACATATATATGGACTCTAAGGGAAAAAAATGTCATGAAGAGATTAGTGGTAGGACGGGAATAAAACACAGACTTACTCGAGCATGGACTTGAGGATATGGGGAGGGGGAAGGGTGGGCTGAGACGAAGTGAGAGAGTGGCAGGGACATATACACACTATCAAATGTAAATTAGATAGCTAGTGGGAAGCTGCTGCATAGCACAGGGAGATCACCTCTGTGCTTTGTGACCACCTAGAGGGGTGGGATAGGGAGGGTGGGAGAGAGGGTGATGCAAGAGGGAAGAGATATGGGAACATATGTATATGTATAACTGATTCAGTTTGTTGTAAAGGAAAAACTAACACTATTGTAAAACAATTATACTCCAATAAAGATGTTAAAAAATTAAAAAATAAAAAATTTTAAATTAAAAAAAAAAAAAGATATATGCACCCTTATATTCATTGCAACATTATTTACAATAAAGAGCCAACTTATAGAAACAATCTAAGCATCACTGATGAATGAATGGATAAATATATGTGGTATATATACACAAAGGAATACTACTCAGCCATAAAAAAGAATGAAACCCTGTCATTTGTGACAACAGGGATGGAACTTGAAGGTATCAGGCTAACTGAAATAAGGCAGACAGAGAAAAATAAATAATGTGATTTCATTTATATTTGGAATCTAAATAAACAAGACAAATAAAATAAAACAGAAACAAGCTCATAGATACAGAGATCGGGTGAGTGGTTACCAGATGGGAAGGGGCTGGAGGATGGGAAAAATGGATGACAGGGGTCAACTGCATGGCAGTGGATGATAACTAGACTTGTAGTGGTGACCACTTTGCAGTGTACACAGATATCTAATTATAATGTACACCTGAAACTTATATAATAAAAAAAGACATTATTCTTGGGAAGTAGCATTTTATATAAATTTTAAATGAACCTTCTTGATTTTCCAAATTTTCTTTAATATGAATTACTTGTCTAACCAGAAAAAAAAAAGTATATATACCTAAAGATTACAGTAAATAGCTTCCAGTGTTAAAAAATAAATTAAATAAATAAAAATTACCAACTAGGAGTTTTCAGTGGCAGCCTCAGAGCAGCTGTGAGTTCCTTCCAAATTATCCTGCTCTTCCCCAGTGACCCCCAGGATTTGGGGGTGGAGGGGTATTCTCTTCTTATATCCTTTCTGCTTTCTCTAGAGATTCAGCATCTGTCCTATTCTTTTGTTTGCCTCCAGGTTCATCACTGACTCTGGATGAACTTTATTCTAGGCCTCTTCTGCAAACCCAGGGCCAAGATAACCACCAGAGTCGTTGACAATAAAGCCATGTCTAGTTGCCACTACCCCGTCTCACTCCCCCGTGGTCTCACCAAACTAAAATATTTGACCACCAGACTCTGGAATCAAAGTCCTGTCAAAGTCAAAATTGTGAGGAACAAGAGAGGAAAAACGTCTTTAGACCATCGCCCTTTCCTTGCAGATTATTTATCACTCCCTCAATCATAATTATCCCTATCATGGCCTTTATTTATGTCTTATAGTTGCCCAATGTATTATTATATATGTCCTATGATTATAGATGTCGAATGTTTCTTTAGATTCTAACATCACATCCTGTTACATTTATGTTGGACTTAACTCTTACTGCTCTCAGTTTTTAAAAAATTGGAGAAATAATAAGTGGCATCCTCTAACTCAGCTCCCTTGTACCTGTGGCTCTGCCCGGCTTGGATTCCACATTCCCGGGGTACCTGTGTCCTTGCTTCAGCTCAGCTGAAGTCTGTTTATTTCCTGACCCCGTGGCTTTGAACACCAAGCAGTTACACTCTAGGCTTGGTTCTGTGAAATACAGGTAACAGTACCATGCGTTAATTATTCTTCAGAGATGTTCATTGTAAGAAGATACCAGAACAGTTTTTCCAGCCCTCCTGCTGTTAAGAATTCTAAAGGTTAAGGCCTCCAGTAAACTGTGATTAGAAAAAAGTCAACAGAATAATGGTATAATCACCAGCTATATTTAGCAGGCTAGTGATTTCCAGAGTAACCTGGCATTCCTGCCCTGAAGCCTCCTTCAACCCCTCAGGAAGTCTTCTGGCCAGAATAAGTGGTGCTCTTCTGGCCCAGCACTTGGAGCAGGTTGCAGGGCTTGAAATATGTCAGCATGTCCCATAATAAAGGGGAGTCCAACTCCAAAAGCAACCATAAAATGGTTGGGTGAAATCGTGCTGGTTCATAAAACGAAACTGTTATATAAAATTCCAGTGACTCTTTTTGTTCCCTTCGGTATGTATAAGGTACAGCCCCATTTCCTCAGTTGCTCAAGACCACGTGGTTTAGGGTGTTGGGAGAGGGTCATGTCTTTCACAGTCTGGGATTCCATTTCTGTGGTTTCTCTGCCTTCCGTGACACTCATTCTCTTCCTTCCTTTACCGTTCTGCTCTCCCTCTCCTCAAAAAAAAAGCCGACTTGTTAGAAGGTCTATCATTTACACCTCAGGATACACTGGAATTCACTCGTGGGAAGAGAGAAAAGATTATTGAAATAAAAATGGCTAAGACTTATTGAGCACTTCCCATGTGCCAGGAACTGTTAATAGATGCATCATCTCTATCAGTTCAGGTAAGTCTCACAACCACCCAAGGAGGTAGTTTGCTATTATTTAATCCTCATTTTACAAATGAGAAAATTAAGGCACAGAGAGGTTAAGAAACTTGCCCAGGGTCACACAGCTAGTAAGTAGAAAAGCAGGGCTTTGAACCCAGGCAACTGACTCCACAATCCGTGTTCCCAACCTCTAAACTAGTCAACCTTTTGATAACTTTTTACCATCACCTCTCTCATTTTTTTAGGGAAGATTGGAGCAGAATGAGTGTTGTCTGGCCCTTTAAAACTGCATTTTGATCCCTGTGTTCTAGCTGTGCCTGTTTGTAACCAATGGATCACAGGCACCCGGAGGATGAGAAGGATGGAGGATTGCAGAGGGACAAGCTGGTCTTCAGATTATAAAAGGAAGCTGAGAGCTGTGCACTGGGGCTTTCAAATCACTTTTCTCTACCCCAGGGTTTCATCAGGGGAGAAGGGGCAGGGCTCCAGGATCCTGGCTTCCACCAGAGCAGCTCTGCTTCTGGCTGCCTCACACACTGGGTGTCTGGGTAGGATTTTGTTTGAACACAGAAATTCGTGGCTCAAAAAGCTTTGGAAATCCCTGGGGATGGAGCAATCACCTAGGTGTTAGGTTCCTTAATTTCTAAACTCTCCTCACAGCTGATTCACACAGCCCTGTATTCCCAGGAGGAAAGGCAGGAGGGTGTAGACCAGGGCACAAGCTGGAGTCTGTCTGCCAGCACCGTCTCTGTTACTGAAGGCTGTCCTCGCCTAAAGTGGGGACAGCATCCCTAGGGGAGGTGGACACATTAGGAAGGACTGTGACTTTATCTTCCGCCCAGATAGGCAAGCCTGAAAATATGTTTAAGAGTAAATGGAAATCAGATGAATCTGCGAGAGCCTTCCAGCAAACACAACATATTTGGATGTCCATTTCTTCCCTTGTCTTCCAAATTCCTTAATTTAGGGACATTGCTGTGTTCCCCTGTCCTCACACTATTTCTCACTTGCCTGTCTAAGCCCCATGAAATGATTAAGATCCACAAACGTGTGTGTGCGTGTGTGTGTGTGTGTGTACACATGCGCCACCATGCACATAGAAGATTGAAACGAGGCCAGCTCCAGACACCCAGTTGGAGTTCCTACTCTGGGTCCATTTCCTAATTTCCTAGCAGGGCTTCTGTGGATCAGAGGACCAATATCCTCTTCCCAATTTGCATCCCAATTCATCACATATGTCATATTCAAGGCACCCTCAGATTTGCAGGGTTCAGAGAGGCCACAGAGGACAGTGGTCAGGGCTAAAGGTGGGCTCAGATCCCAGTTCTATCCCTTACAAACGGGGGACTTCAAGAGACTTCCTAACTGAATCTGCCTGTCCCAGGATTTTCCATCTGTAAAATGGGAATAATAATAGTGCCTTTTGGTAGGATTGTTGTTCTAAGCATAAAGCACTTAATACAGGGCCTGGTGGCAAGAGTTCAGTCAGCATTAACTATCTATAGCTATAGAAGCTCTCACCAGCCCCCTGGGGCTCTACTGTCATCCCAGTCCTAATTCCACCCCTGCTCAAGTCAGATCTCCTGGCTACTGTTGCTGCAAAGTACAGGCAGCCACAGATACAGAGGAAGCACAGCAGCCAGCCTTGCTGGAGTCAATCAGAAGTTACAAGGTTCCTAGAGGAGTCTGGCACTTCATTAGGCTTTCTTCCTAGCATAACTTAAAATTGAAAACGCTGCCTGAAGCATCTTGTGATCAGAACAAATATTCTTCATTCATTCACCACATATTTATTGAGCACATCTTAAAAATAATAGCCAACTCCATATCAACACACCCTGTATGCATGCTATACTAAGTGCTCTCCATCCATTTCCAACAACACTGTAAGGGAGGTACTGATAGTCTGTCCATTTTGCATATGAGGCTCAGAGAGGCAAGGTAACTTGCCACAGGTCACACAGCACGTGGCAGAGCTAAAATTTCAGCAGCTTGTGCTTTCTCTCTCCTCGGCCCCTCTCATCTGTGAAATGGGAGGCTACAAACCTCAATTCCTTTTCCACTAGCTCATAGAAGAATCCCCGGGATTCCATCTACACAGCACACTGAAACCAGAAGGGTACGAATGATGTTGGAGTACGCATCGCTTTTTAGCCACACAAAATCCAGGCTTCAGTTTAAACTTTGCACACAAACACCCCCATCTCTGCCACCACATTCAGACAAAACGTGTGAAGAAAGCCTTCCTTGTTTGCAAGCAATACAGATGTAATTGTGATAAAAATTGTTTTGGGTGTGCCTGTCTTAGCCATTTATTTTTTAAAAATCTGGGTAGGTATTTTGGGCTGCTCAAGCAAAGAGAAGCTTCAGAATCCTTTTTTTAGAGAAATGAAATCCTTTGTTTATTGTAATTAGCAAGGAGTATTTTGTAAACTGAACAACACTGGGCCCAAAACACAGATAGTGTAATTACAGAGGATTCAAAAGGTCTCTAAAAATATTCATAGTGACATCAAGTCAAATCTCGCTGTCCCACCCCCATCTCCCCAACACATTCACAGGGACGCCTGGCTTGGGAAGTTAGCTACACAATTTCCATTCAAACTCAGTGAAAGTTATATAGCTAACACTCCATGCAATGCTTTGAAATTTTTATTAATAAAAATCCATAGAGCCAATCTTGTGGTTAAAAGCATTTTTAGTACAGAAGCTGGGACAGGAGGAGCCCCGAGGGGTCCCTGCAACGCAATGCTGTTCGGACTCTTCCTTATGGTCACCTGGTCCACAGCGCCCCCTCTCGGCAAGTAAGGCCGCTCATAGAGCATCGGGCATCCCAGCCTTCTCCTGTTGGCCCAGATGCCGGGCTGCCCGGATTCTGCCCTCGCGGGACGCATGCTTCTCAGAAGCATCCATTAGGACCACAAACCCCACAAACTTCCGTGGGGGCCACGCGGTGGGCCCAAGGAGCATGCACCCTAGATACTGGCACTCCTGGTACGGGGGCCATGGCTTTGCCTTTGGCTGGACTTGAGACTTGAGGCCTGTTCCTGGACCTCCCTGAACCTCAGTTTCATCATGGTTTAGATGGTGACAATAGTACTTACCTCATAGGGTAATTGTGGGATAAAAATGTTCTTATGACAAATGATGACGATGATGATGATGATGAAAACTGAAGTGAAAGGAAACTTTGGGAGGCGATGGATATGTTTATGGCCTCGATGGTTGTGATGGTTTCACAGACATATATTTATCTCCAAATTCATCGGGTCTGTATACATTAAATATATCCAGCTCTTATACGTCAGTCTTACCTCAATAAAGTGGGTTTTTTTTAAGGAATGAAAAATAAATAAAACACATAAAAATACTTGGTAAATGTTCACTCAATTTAAGTCTTCTTGGTTGCCTTCCCCGTCTATGTAATTTTCCCTTCTTTTCCTAATGGAATTAAGAATTGAAATGATTGATTAACTAGCTTGGCAATTGTCTTCAGCAAAATTCTGAAAAAGGTGAAGCTAAAAGAAGAATGCTGTGCTAGCTGCAGAGAATTAAGAATTCATCTCGCCTATAGCTTCCAAAGGAGGAAAAATCCACACTGGAGGATGGAGGGCTGGGCCCTCAGGTTGGCCTTCTCCTTGGGATTTGAGGACTCTGTCTACTGCCTGCCCCACTGTACTCAGGGGCCAGTATTTCCCCTTTGTACTCCAGCCCAAACATGGACCCTCCCCCAGCCCCTTGAGATAAAGCAGAGACCTGGCCACAACATTTTTAGGAGATTACACTAACGGCTTAGGGATCAAAAAAGATAAATCAACAAAAAGTAACAAGCAGCCAGATCATCTGATTTACACCATGTAGTTTATCCATCATTAGTAAGTGGCCCCTACGGGGACGCCTCCCTTCCCGGCTGTCCTGTGGCCTCCATGTTGTGGAGGCCACATTTAGCCCCTGCCATCCTACAGGGATCTCATGAATTTCTACACCAGAGATGGTTGACTTGTGGACCACATGTGTCATGTTTCCCTATACTGCTCATGGCAGACATCACCAATCAACTACAGCACTCTTCCTCACTGAGAGCAGAATAGACTTAGTACTCTAGGTGTCAACTACCAATTAGTCAAAGTTAAACCAGCTTGCTTTACTCATCCCTGCTTTACACTCCTCAAAGTCCTTATCTAAAAGGCCAGAGCTGGGAGAAAGCTAGAACATTCCTTTTCCTGCCTGCCTAAAGCCTACTTTCCAAGTTCTGGTTTCCTCTGAGGACCACATTGTGTCCAAGTGAATGATCTGCAGGAAGAACTTATGCCAGAGATGCTCACACCAGCCACAGAGATGCCCTTCTAAACTCACCAACTCAAAACACACATTCCTCTGAAAGTCAGTAAGATAAGGCTCTTCACAGGAGTCTCCTCTTGTGCTTTCCACCTAACTCCCAGGTCCAGAATCAAAAACACCAGATGCCACAGTACTGGCTCAAGATGGACATCTTTATCATGCTGTCATTATTCCTCTATGGTTATCCTCACTGGGAACAGTGGAAACTGCAAGCCACTAGCTGGTGAAAAGAATGACTTTGTGCCCCATAGTATATCTCCTCAAGTTTCCAACAGGAGGAAAAATTTTCTTCCCTAAAACTAGGTGAGCACCTATTTAGGGATATGGAGACACCGATTCTGGGGGTGCAGTTCCACCAGGACCCCAGCTGGTGCCAGAGAATGTGAAAACTCTTCCTTCCTTTACCTCAACTTTACCCACATACTGGTTTTGGGGGAGAAGAACCAAAAGTCACTGAGGGCGAACTAAGCATTTTACTTATGTCATTAAATTTTCACACTGACTCTCTGAGATATGCATTCTTAATGTTCATTTGACAGATCAGACAGTTGAGGCCTAGGTTATAAATCTTTCCCAAGGTCACACAGTTTGAAATAGGCACAGTACGTCTTCGAAACCCATGCTCTTCCTACACCACCCTGGCCGTCATGTCAAACTCCTAAAGGTATGGTCAGAGGCCACACTCAAAGCCAGACTGGTCCATGGCCAGGGTCCTATTGCCATCATCCTTGGCCTTAAGAGGTACAAGAAGAACTCTGACCCCTGAAAGAGGACTGTGATAATATTGTTCACCTAATAAAGTATACTGGGGTAGTTCACAGAAACAGCTGGCAATGACCAAATGCTGAAATCTCTCGATGACTCAAGGATCCTAACTTATTGCCTCTGTAGTCATCAACTTGATGCTGGCACATGACAACAATGGCTTATGACCATTCTTTCAGACCAAAGATTCTAACCACAAACCTGCCTTCACTCCCAACACCCTGATGCAAGCCCTATCCTATCTCTTCAGGAACAGTGCAATAACTCAACTCATCTCCCTGAATCCACTCTATTCCACACCCTTGACCCCACAGTCATCAAACTCCCTGCTTGAAGAAGCCAATGGCTGCTCTTAGAATAAAATCTAGGCTCCCTGTGATGGCCTCCAAGCCTCTACCTGCTCTGACCCCTGCCTGCTCACCTTATATCTTATTTATTTACTTATTTAACCATTTTTTGTATCTGTTTCCAGTAGAAAGTTTCCGGTGGAAAAGGATATCTTTCTGTCTTGTGCTCTTCTGTAATCTCAATATCTAGCACAGCGCCTGCCTTACGCTAAACACTCAAAAATACTGGCTGAAAATCTGAATGAATGTTATCTGTGACATGTAGAGGAATACAAAATCTCCCCTGAAACAGCTTGCTATATTTGTTGGTTTTAAGGGCTGGAAAGCTCTCATGACCTAGAAACCAGAAGACTTGTGTGTTAGTCATTGCATTGCTACTCAAATTAACAACATGAGTCTAAGGAAACTCCTTAACTGTCCTTGGCCTCAGGCTCCCCGTCTGTTAGTTTTACCCTTTCCCATGAACTGATGTTATGATCCTATTCATTCAGCAAACTTTATTGAATGACTGTTTGCAAGGCCAGTACCAGTTACTGGCAAGGCCAAGATGAACAAGACACAGCACTAGCCGTGAAGGAACGCACAGACCATTTGGGGCCAGAGGTGGAAGTACGTCAATAATAAGCATGATCTCTAACAGATATCACGTGCTCTAACAGAAAACCAGTGGAGATATAACGTAACACAAAGGAGCAAGTAGTCGCTTCCATTTGGTGCTCAGAGCAAAGACCACTCTCGAACGGGCTTTGATGGTGTAGAATTCCCCCATAGGAGGGTCAGAGTTATGCACGGAGCATGCGCAAAGGCTTGAATGCGCATGCCCAAGGAACAGGAAGTGGTTCTAAATGGCCGGTTCGGGAGCGTTTGGGGTGGCACAGGTGCAAGATGAGGTTGGACTGGTAAACTGGAGCATGGAGCTTCTGTGCCAGATTAAGGAGTTTAAATCTTACCCTGTTGGAGGTGGGTTTTAAGCAGAGGCATGACCTAACTGTGTATTTTAGAAAGATTACTCTGAGAGCAGCCTGGAGGGTGGATTAGGAGGAAAACACAGGAGGAGCAGGGACTGTGGCGAGCAAGCTGTAATCCAGGCAAGCAGGGTGTCCTAACGTGTTGGAGGGATCGAGAGAAGAGGTAGAACACGCATGAGCACTGGAGATCCGCTAAGTCCCTAAAGCCTCGGACAATTGCAGTTTCCAGGCTTGGGGGCGGGGGGGATTGGTTGATGCCATTTTCCCAAATAGGGCACAGAGGGGGAGGAGCCTATTTAGGAAGAAATATACCAAATTTCTTTCTGAACCTGTGAGTCCACTCCTGCCAAAGCACACTTGGGTAGACGTTGTGGCCGTGCTCTTGTTGTTTTAGGGTGACTGCGGGAGCACCTTCCCTAAGTCTCTGTAGTTTCCAGCCTTGTATCCTCTCAGGCAGAAGGAAAGCGAGTTACGATCGCCTCTTTCCTCATGGGGGTGCAGTTAGGCTTTGTTTAGCTATTTCGAGAGCAGTGCCACATCCAGATGAAAGGAGGTCTGTTAGTGAGGAGCCGAAGGAGAGGGAGGACAAAGAAATGTTTAAAAAGCTGCCTGAAGGGTAAGAGACAGGCTTGCAGGGGGTTCCTTCTGGCTTTATAATGATATTTAAATATCCAGAGATGAAAAACAAAAGGTCCAGGTAGCAGAAGATATGGATGCGTTCTCTCTCCAGATGGATTAACATTTGCATTGTTTTTCCCAGATGTAACTGGTCAGGATTAAAAACCTACCATGCTTCTCCCGCAAGGGGAAAGGCACAGGAGGCAGTTGGAGACCCAGGGGGCTCCTAAACAGACAGCTGTCAGCTCATCAGTCCACCCTGGGCGGTGCTGTCTGCAGAGGTGTGGGGCCTGGGACCAGTCAGGCTTCAGGCAGGAGATGTAGCCCTTCACCAGCCCGGGGGGCCATCGCGGGTCCCTCCACCCTCACAGAGCCCCAGGGGATGGCTCACCAGGCACCACACTCCAGAGGCCTGGAGAAAACAAAAAGAAGTTTGCTTGGTACTAAGCACCAGATGGCTCCCCTTCAGATAAGACTTTCCAAGTATCCACAGCATCCTTTTTCTCCGCTCATCCCTGAGGCAGCCCCTTCCGACTACACCTGCCTCCTACAAGCTGCTCCTTCCCAGGGGCTCTGGGAAAATGGGTCAGACCTTGCGAGTTCTGGAAAAACAATTTCTGAAGGTTACCCGTCTCTAGACGCAATGGCACCCTCTTCTGCCTGCCTCACCTGGCTTCTTCAAACTCACTCTTTCCCTCTTCGCTCTTCCCTGCCCCGTCGCTAGCACTTGAATCTTACACATCCTTCAAGACCCTGACAAATCACAGTTACCCCCAAAGCCTTCCTAGATTCCCCAGTAGGACTGTGTGTCTCTCTCTCTCCTTGTCCTCCTGTTGGGCTTTATTTGAAATAACCCTGAGTTAAATCTACTTGCATTATAGTTGCTGTGGTTCGAAGTTTCTCTCACACTCTTGATTTCGAACCCTTGGAGAGCAGGACTGCAAGGGGCTCATCCTGTTCACCTCTGAGTCCTGCCACTTTGAAGGTGTTCAGTCAATGTTTGTTGTATCCATTTGAACAGGTGAGTAGAAGCTGCATGTTGAACCGCTGCCATGAGGAGAGGAGACTGTTCTCCAAATGAGTCTGTTTCTGCTAGGGCTGCCTGGATTTCATAACCCAGCATTATTGCAGGGGGACTTAGGGATGTCTGGCAGGAGCCATGGTTGTAGGTCCAGGCACATCCACTGGCCAGGCCCGCTGGTGGTTAGAAGGGGCAACTATGTGCCCCTGGGAGGAATTCTGGCTCAGGCACAATGGGTTGAATCCGGGTTCCCTCTACCAACGTGAAGCCCTGGAATAAAAGACAAGTCTTCCCTTCTCATCCTCAATTTCTTCATCTATAAAGTGATGATAGTCATTCTTTACCTTGCAGTTAATTGCAGGTGCAGTGTCTGGCACCTAATAGATATGCAATAAGTTCTCTGAATGATTCGTTCATCATTGATGGAGAATAGTAACTAAGAGAAGGCACAGCCTGAAGACGGGGTATCTACAGCCCATGAACAAGGCTGGTTCTTGTGACACAGGTTAATGAAAATGTCTAGGTGTCGATGCATCTATTATCTGGGCTCCTAAGACCTGAATTCTGTCCCGGCAACCCTGGTGCCCCCAGAATTACTTTTCTGAGCCTTGACTACACCAGGTCAAAGCTGTGGTTCCCACAAAGAGTTATCACAAGTAATAAACCACCACAAAGCTATTGAGTCTTTCATGAAACGCTAACATATTGCACAGTCCTGTGCCCAGCCCCTAGTAAGCAAATCATGAATAAGGGTTAGCTTTTACTATGATCCTTTTTCCCTCTAGACTCTAAGCTCCATGGAGTCAGGAACTGTGTCTGTTTCCTTCCTCACTCTGTACTCAGATCCTTAACACAGAACCTAACAGATAGGAGGGTCTCAATGACTATTTACTGAAGAAATGAATTAAAACCTGTCTGCCATATTTTAACTCTAAATCATGGAGGCCATGATGATGTATAATGTTTATTTCATTATATGACATTTCATGATTTCTAGTCAGATGGGGGGAGACCAGTTCAAGTCAGAAGTATTTCAGCTGCTGAATCTGTGATTGTATTGTATCATGAATAAAAAAATCAACATTTTTCTTCTCTTTCTCAATCTAGTTATTATCTCTGTGCAATAATTGGGGATTGGGAGAAATCCTATGTTCCTTCTTTTTTAATGTTGACCAACAAATTTGTGGACTTGAATGCATGTTAATGATCAGTACTGATTCACTTGATTTACAAGGCTGTGCAGATAACTTTATGCTGGGAATCCTGCAAATTTTCTTGACCACGGCCACAGATAGCCAGAGAACAATGTGAATGCCTGACCACTATGAGTATCCCCTGAACCAAAGACCCACATTTCTGACCCTGCCCAATCTCATGGCTCCAAGAATAGAAAAAAGACGGACGCTACAATTTTTAATGTTCCAGGCCTTGTGCAAGGACTTAGCATTTGTATCACAGTATTTCTTGTGGCCCACCAAATAAATATTCCGTGCTCCTCTTCTGAGCACAATTCCCTTCCCCCTCAAGGTTGGATTTAGCCACGTGACTTTCTTTGGACAATGAATGACGTTCGAGCAGAGGCGATGCACGTCACTTTCGATGAAGTATTAAGAGCCAGCCTGTTATTTTGCACACTCACTTTCCCTTTGCCAGGGCAATGTGCCTCCTTCATGGAGCCTCTTTCAGCCTGGGACCCAGAGTGAAGATGACCTGGAACAGAGCTCCCAGCTGATTCTCCCTGAGTGGGTGACAGTAGCAAGATATACCACCTCGAATGAAATAATGCCAATCGCAGCAACATGGATGGACCTAGAGATTATCATGTTAACTGAAGTAAGTCAGAAAGAGAAAGGCAAGTACCATATATCACTTATATACAGAATCTAAAATATGACAAAAATGAACTTACTTATGAAACAGAAACAGACTCACAGACTTAGAAAAAAACTTCTGATTACCAAAGGGGAAAGGGGGTGGGGAGGGATAAAATAGGAGTTTGGGATGAACAGATACAAACTAATATATATAAAATGACCAACAAGGTCCTACTGTATAGCACAGAAAACTATATTCAGTGTCCTTTAGTAAGCCATAATGGAAAAGAATATGAAAAGGAATATATATATATATATATATATATATATATATATATATAAAACTGAATCATTTTGCTGTACACCAGAAACTATCACAACATTGTAAATCAACTATACTTCAATTAAAAAAAGCAAAGAAATACATCTTTGGAGGCTTAAGGCACTGAAACTTGAGAAGTCATTTGTTACCTCAGCATAACCTGGACTATCCTGACTGATGCAATATGATCGTTCATTTGATCCTCATTTTAAAAAAAAATCTCAGAAGTTGTATTAGGAGATGACTCTTCTTGAGTTTCATGCATTTCTGCATGTCTTACAAGCAAAGCAATAGATCCCTTTGTTCCAGAATATCTTCTCAAGGATATTTGTATAGAAAGCAGCTCCAGAGGAAAGGGCAGGCATGCTTCCTGCCCATTATAAATTTAAGATCCCTAAACCAGGGGGTTCTTTCTTATAACACAGCTCTCTGTGTGTGCAGGCATCCATCTGAGACATTTGCAAGGGAAACTTTTACAAATATGGTGACGTTCATATTTTGCTGTGCCATGAGTAATAAAGTCAGTGTATCTGACCCAGAAGTCCATGTCTTCTGCCAGCATCTTTGAAACTGTGGCAGACTCACATGTTAGCTGAAAGTAGGGTAAAATTTTAGACTTTTCACAGTTCTTGACAGCCAGTATTAGCATCACCATTTTACACACGACTAGACTGAGCCTCAGAGAGAAAGTTACCCAAAGTCATACTACTAATAACTGCAAGATACCATTTTCTCCGTTATTCCCCATTGCTTGCCATGACAAAACAAGATTGTAAATATCATTCATTCATTCCTATACAGTGTATTCCTAAATTCATTCCCTCACTTATCCAATTAATGTTTCTTTAAAAACTACTTTATTTCAAGCACTATGCTAGGATGCTGTTTTCTAGAGTTCTTTAAAAATTAGCATTGAATAATCCCAACATACCCAGTTTTAATGCCTAAAGTAAGAAGTTTGATATTGTCTTAATCTTGTATATACGTGTACCCATTCAGCTCTCTTCCCCCCAACAAGCAGATGACCTGGAGAGTGTAGCAGGGTCAGGTTTCCCATAGTTTAGTGTCAAGAGTACATTTTGCTCATTGTTGCAGTGATAGGTCTGGAAGCTCTGGAGATTTCTGGAGGAAACATAGAGTATGTGTAGAGTCAAAGATCTTTGGATCCTTATAAATTAGGTGCTGCTCACCAAAGGCACTCAGATCCAAGGAGGGGCTCCACTCCACTTCCCTGTGCTCTCCTAGCCCTGCAACTAGATCAAGAGGAACTGGGGCTTAGCATAACTAAACACAACTTAGCATAACTTCCAGTAGAAGTAAGCACTTGCCCACTGAAAAGCCTCAGGGTATTAGATCTCAGGAACATTGAGCCAGAGCCTCACATCCACTCCCTACCTTTAAGTCATCCTTTTCTGGTGGGACTTACTAGAAAGGACTTAGACCAATAGATCTGGCTTCAACTTTTGACTCCAATTCTGATCTACATCTTTAGGGTTTATAGTGCAGGTTTTTTAACCTCTCTGAGCTTCCATTTTCTCATCCATAAAGTAGAATAATGATAGCTAATGTATAAGATTTTTATGAAGATTTATAAGTAAGATCTTATATGGAAAGGAGAGTGTCTAGCACATAGTAGCAACTCTCATTACCATCATCATTTAACTGAGTAGACAGAATATCCTTTTAAACAAAAAGAAAATTAGAGACTAGGTGCAGAGCCACTGGCTTAAAGCCAAAGAGGGAAGATAAAGCGTTATAATTGCCTCTCCAGGGAAAAGCAATAAATCCAGGCAGCTGTGCAACTCCCACTCTGTGGCAGCATGAGAGGGGGGGGCTGTGTCAGAGAACGTCTGTCTCAGAACAAGCGTCCACCATGTACAAAGCACTCTGTGGGGTTTTGTAAGGGGCAGAGGGGGCAGGCACTGTCCTGCCTTCCAGGAGGTTATTATCTACAGAGATTGGGACAAAGAGAGGATGAGATAATAAGAGGTAGATAATAAAGGTTGGTAATCTCTATTATCTACCAAGATTGGGACAAAGGGAGGATTAGAAGTCATTGTATTATGAGACAAACTGAGAAAAAGGAAGCAATGTACACAAGTGTTCATAGTGGGTGAGCTTTCATGCCGGTGAAAGGACGTTAAGACAGGCTTCAGATACAGGTATTTGGGATGGGCACCAATAGATGAAATTTGAGAAAGACATGGGAAAAGGAAGCGCAGTAAAAGTCAAGAGGAAATAATGAATCGGACCAGGATGGCGTCAATTCAGGAACGGAGAGCCATGCGGTTTGGCTGGGAAGAGTTATGGGGTAACCAGGAAATAGAGGCTACACAATGGATGGCCTTGAGAGTGTGCTTAATCTGGGCCTCAGTGAAGAGTGGCAGCCTCGGAACTATGTTTAAGGAAGATTAATCTGGCAAGTGGGGGTAGGACGCATTGGAGGAGGAAGAGGTTGGCAGCAGAGAGACTGATTAGGTAAGGATGCAGCACCTGAGGCACAAAGAATGGGCAACCCGGATGGGGGTGGGGGGTGGTGAAGGCCAGTGAGAACAGAGAGGTTGATCCCAGAAAAGGTAATGATTCTGGATCCAAGGAAGAGAAGCTGAGCAATACCTAAGCCGTGTGGCAAGCAGCCCCTGTGCTGGACCCAGAGATGTAGCAGCAAAGCACACCTGTGACATGGTCACCACCCACACCGTGGAGAAGAGATGTGCACCTGCAGAGCTCTGCTTAACAGGGAACAAACCGGTCAAGGATTTTGGGGGTAAACTTAAGCAGTGACTTTCTAGCAAGTGAGGTGCATTATCCAAACAGCAATAGACTAAGCAAAGGACCCGTGGACTCGACTGTTCTGAAAGCTTCTAAAGGTGGGCATGATGGAGGATGCCATTTATTCCACTGGTCAGAAGACTGGATTAGATCGGCTGAGGTCTCAAGGTCAGCTCGGGTTTGGGTAACTCTCCAAACCGGGACACACGGCTTCCCTAAGAGGAGATTCCAAAGGACCCTCGAGCTGGGGACATTTCCAACAGTCCCATATGCAGTCCAGGAGCAGAAAGAGAAGGAAAGTGACTCTTGATTAACCAAGGATGTTCATTAAGTATTCGATTGCCACCTCTCACACAGTCAGCCCAGTGGGAAATGTCAACATGGGCAGCTTTGGAGAATGAGTTTTACAAAGTAAAGCACGGCTTCTTGTTCCAGAGCAACTTGGGAGTTCGGATCAAGATTCTGACATATGTTTATGTTTTGAGCCAATAATTTTACTTCTCAGAATTTATCCTAAGTAAATGATCCAAAGTGCAGACAAAGATTCACAAGCCAGGATGTTTATAAAGGAAAAGAAAAAATAGGGAAAACAAACTAAATTGCAACAACAGGGAAATAGTTAAATTATGGTCTATTTATAAAATGTTGTGTAGACATTAAAAATCATGCGTTTGAAGAATAAGGGAAGATGTTTATAAAAGAATGCTAAATAAAAGAAACGGCCTACTAAATTATACATACATTACAACGCTCCACAGGGCGTTAAGGAGCAAACTCTCAGCGATCAGACTGAGGCAGCTTCCTTCTTTGTACTCTTAGGAACTTGCACGTTTTTCTACAAATATGTATTAACAACAGCAATAATAATAACATTTACTGAAAACTTACTATGTGCCAGAACTTTATGTATATACCAACCCACTTAATCTTCATAACTCTATAAAACAGGCACAGTTATCAAACCCACATTACAGCTGAGGAAGCAGAGGCTTAGACACTCTTCTCAAGATTATCCGGCCAAGAAAGGGTGGAGGCAAGGCTTAAAGTCAGACCTGACCTGGCCCCCGTCTCCCTATACTGATTTACCACTTACCTCTCCTCCATGCTCAGCAAATATATAGGTGTGTGTAATGCTTCTAATTAAAAATGTCCTTCTTTTTCCACTGCATTTTACTGAATAAGATAGTGTAGGGTGTTGAGTAGAAGAAATCATGACCCTCAGGAACCGGACTATGTTTTCCTGCCAAGTAATTCACCTTGTATGCCAGTGTCACCAAAACTCTGATGATTGGAACTTCTTTTCTGTGGGAGGAACATTGATTATAAAAGGTCAAAGAAAACTACTTTCCATTGTTAACAATTAGCTAATTCAGTAAGTTATGTTCAGTACTTAACACTAGGACTAGTCGTTAGCATTTATAAGTAGACTAAGAACAAATAGGAATGTGGCTTTTACTTTGGAATAAAATGAAATGGGAAAGAGCTGCCCATCTTCCCCCTGGGAAACCTAAAAGTGTGTTTATTTCAGAGTCAAAGCAATGCCCTAGGATGCTCACCTGGGCTCAGGGTCCAGCCCAGACACTGACCAGCTGTGTGAGGACTTGGGTGTGTCATCCACCTTCTCTGGGTCTCAATTTCTTTATCTATGGAACAAAGGAGTTGGTCTAGAGCAGTGGTCCCCAACCTTTTTGGCACCAGGGACAGGTTTCGTGGAAGACAATTTTTCCACGGCTGGGGGGATGGTTCAGGAGGTAATGCGAGCAATGGAGAGCGATGCGGAGCTGCGGACGAAGCTTCACTCGCTTGCCCCGCTGCTCACCTCCTGCTTTGCAGCCAGCTTCCTAGCGGGGGCGGAGGTCCGCGGCGGGAGAGTTGTGGACCCCTGGTGCAGATGACCTTTGGGTTCATTTCTTGCTCTGATTGTCAATATTTCTATGACAAAATCAGGATAGAGGATAAACCTATATCTGAAAAGCCAGGGAGACCACCAGGCACAGGAATCCACCCCTTCCCATGACCTTCCTGCTCTAGAAAGCAGGACCCCTTTCCCTTCTCCCCAGCCTAGCAGCCCCAGCTGAGATTACAAGCCTTAAGCAAAGCTTGATGTGCTTATGCAGCCAAAGCGGGGTGATGCTAAGGAGGAAAAGTGAGATCAGGGCAGGCGGAGAACCCCTGGGGGCTCTAAAGATGGTCAGATCACCTTCCTACCCCGTGCTTCCTTTTTGGAACTGCCAAGAGCGCTGCGTTCTGATTTCTTTGTTTTCGGTTTCTTTTTTTTTTCCTTTTTAAACACCACGTACGGGGGAATGAGGGTTGGTCATCCCAAGGATCACCGAGCTAATTTATAAAATGAGAAAAGAAGTTGTTTTCCGTGCATGTAGCGTGATCGTCCCCCGACACTGTACACAACGGGTGGCAGCGCCTGGCTGGCTTCTCCTCCACACGAATTGATATTCTGCTCACAGCACAGAACACAGAAGAGTCAAGGCCAAACCCAGATGATGCACAATAGAAACAGGCCAAGCGCAGGCCATTTTCTGGGGTCAGATCCTGTTATCCTTAATGTTTGGGGATAGGAGAACACAGAAAGAGCAGCAGGCAGTGTCTTTAAGACACAAACACACTTGTTAAATCTCTGCAGGAGCCACCTGCAGGAATCTCAAAGCGCGAAGACGGAACTCTGAGCTGCAGGCTTTTGCTACACCAGACACTCTCCCTGCTCCCTACCCGATGTCATTCCCTCATTCAGCAGCAATTATTACACATTGAGCCAGCCAGGGGTGGGCACACACGAGCCCTATGCAGTATATGAAGTTGGATGATTTGGGACTAAATAAAGGATTGACTGTGGGCAGCCTCCCTTAACCAGTAGAGCACATTTTCCTCTTCTGCTCAAATTAAAGGTTGTTTTTTTAAAACTGGAAAGATAGTTGCTTTCCAATGTTGTGTTAGTTTCAGGTGTACAGCAAAGTGACTCAGAAATATATAGGCACATATATATATACATATATATGTATTCTTTTTCAGATTCTTTTCTGCTGTGAATATTCTTATTCACAAGATATTGAATACAGTTCCCTGTGCTACACAGTAGGTCCTTGTTGTTTATTCAACCTAAAGGTTCTTAAACACTAGAGCTGGGCTAAGGAGGAGACGTAGCTGGTGACACCATTTCTTTTCTGACCCTATGGGTCAGACCTGGAGCTAAGGGCTGGAAAATATTTTCTCAGTTCATCCTGAAAAAGAAAACTGAGATGCTGAAAGCTTAAGAAACCTGACCAAGGTAACACAGCTAGTAAATCATGGAGCTGGGAAGATCTGAACCCAAGTTTGATTGCCCCCAAACCAGATCTGTTTCCTTTAACAGATCACATACACTATCACCTCCCTTCCATATGTTAAGTCCCTGCTATATAGTAGATACTATGCATGGAAGTGTGTGTGTGTGTGTGTGTGTGTATGTGTGTGCCCATGTATGTATACAGATCTCCAAACACCCTGGGAATTGAACACAGGTCAGTCTAGCAGAGCAAACTGCCTATAAGCCCAGCTCTGTGCATCTTTTCCTAATTTTAAGAACCCTTCTCCCCAGTGGAGGCAGCCAAGTCACATTACTAGCCTTCACTTCACCCCTGGAGCTGGGAGCTTACGTGATGGTGACTTACCTCCACTCTGAGTACCTCTGTCACAGGATACCCCTACCACGTGGCCACATCTCCAGCATATTCTACCCAAAGAAGTCCCATTCAGGCCACCAGGCCATCAGCAGACCAGCCCACCAGGGCCGTTTCCCGGATGCTCCTCCCCTCCCTGTGGCCACCAAGATGTGCATTGGGTGCTGAGTGAGTCTCAGGGGACTAAAGAGGAACCAGGAACCCCGAGTTCCACCTCACTCTGCATCGCTGTAAAGCCTGATTTCTTTTAGGCTGGCCGTGTTG
Source organism: Kogia breviceps (assembly GCF_026419965.1). Taxonomy (NCBI): domain Eukaryota; kingdom Metazoa; phylum Chordata; class Mammalia; order Artiodactyla; family Physeteridae; genus Kogia; species Kogia breviceps. The sequence goes on along the minus strand of NC_081325.1, from coordinate 26,503,006 downwards.
TTTTTTTCCAATCGACTCACGTTTTTGCTTGTCACTTAACTGCTGTATGAAAGTAGAAGCATGTGTCTCTTTGCTGCTTTCTCCAAAAAAGTTAAAAAAAAATTTCAATGAAGAGAGTAAACAAAAGAGACCAAACAAATGATATCTTCCTATGAGATACCTACAGATAGGGTGACTATATGATTGCTCACACTAGAACCTTCTAAGAGTGAAAGGGGGCCCACTCGTCACAATTACAGCAGGGCAACAAGCGTAAACCAGCCAGCCCCAGCAAAGCAAGATGTGCAGGCAGAAAGTAAGTCTCAGCGAGCAGGGTCCATATCTCCGCTCTTTTCCGTGCAGCTTGGAGCATATTGGAAGATGGTCATAGTGGTGGTGGTTGTTTTAAATACTATCTATAAAAACAAGAAGAAAAAAAAGCAGGTGTTTTCCCAACTGGCGGTGGTCAGCAAGTGTAGGTAAAATGTGTGTTTCTTGCCACCCCCTCTCCTTCTCCCAGCCTGTAAACTGTCAGAGATTCCCCCATCTACACGTAGCCCCACCTTCAAAGTCTTCAAGCTCTCCCGTTATTCAAACTTTTCAGGCAAGGTGGGAAAAAAACAAGCCATTCTGAATCTATTCTCTTTGCCAAAGCATTTGCATTTTAACTGAGAACAAATCCCTAGGGCACGGAGTGACCTTCAGCCCGGGTCCTTGGAATCCTATAAGAGGCAGGCAGATGCCTACCCAGGTCTCTGATCAGGCGAGGTTGATTCAGAAAAGCACCTCCTCTCTTCTCTTTGCCAGAGGGCTCAAGGGGAATAACCTGGCACTCACGAGTATTGAATCCCTAGAATGAACTGGCTCTGAGTTTTGTCGATTCAGGATTAATGGGAGGCAGACACTGGGAACACATGATGTGCCAGGCTGGCATCCTCCCGCATGAAGGAGAGGGCCAAGGGAAGTATCACCTCCAAGAAGCCCCATCGGTGCGAGTCCTACTCCAGAATCTCCTGTCTCCTATTGACAAAACTGAAGTTTCTCTCCCTGCAGGCAGTTCTGACAGCTAGGCAAACCTGAGCTCTGCTGCTGACCGGGTCTGTAGCCAAACGACAGTGGAACAGCACCAGGAGAGAGCTTCCAGGCTACCTCTTAACTGGGTGCGTGGAATCCAGAGTCTACTAATAGCCGTTTACATCCCAACACCATTTAGTTGTGTCGCTATAGAACTACCCACCAGATGCGTAACAACCTTATTTACTGGTGTGTTTGCAGCTGGTTGTACCTTCTCTGGGATCATGCCCCATTCACTCAAACGGCTGTTTCCCCGTCTGCTTAAATGAGAGAGGATGCTCTAGCCCTGAGCCATGGGGTCCCATGTGCTCCCACGTGACACCCAGGACAGGGTCAGGAGGGAGGGCAGTGTAGCCGTCAAATGACTGCAGCCATCTGATTTTTATTAAAAACGACATTTAAAAAGAACAACCATTCTATTGCCACCCGAGTATTTTATTTTTCTGCTGGGAGAAGAAAAGCTCTCCAAATGTTTTATTCAGCAGAAACTGGAACGCTGTTATTATGAACTTTCTTTCCCAAACAAATTCCCTGAGCTTATGCTGCCAGAATCCCTCCTCTCCAGGGCAGTTCTGCCTTCACTTATTGACTCCTGAGATCCTGCTAGAAAATCTGCCAGCCTGGCTCCAGCAGGCAGCAGATGGTCTCAGGGGGGCCGTGGATCACAGCCCCTCCCAGAATGGTTCTGAGAAAATCCACAAACTGGGTGGTATCCTTAGATGGAAAACCGCATACTCACACTTGCCGGAATTCTCTTCAGGAACAGATCAGAGCCTACGGAAGGCCCTGAGGTGTCCCTATTTGCACTGTCACCTCCGAAGTTCTGGATAAAGCATCACCTCCCCAAAGCAGCCCATCAGCCCAAAGGACCCCCTAGGTCTGCTGGGGGTAAATATCAGCCAATACTTCAGGGATGATGAACAGGGGAAAATGAGGGACCTGTCTTACCCCAAATTCTGGAAGTTTCTGGATGGTACCACAAATAGAAGAGAGTCTTATTCTTATCCTCAGAAAGGAACTGAAGAGCCTAAGCCTTTTTTAGGGCACTGGTGGGCCCACAAGATGGATTCACCATGGGTTACCACTCCAACGTCTCCGATGGAGTATGGCAGAGGAGCTATAACGTTGTAAAAGTCAGGTCCCCTTCTTAAGCTCATTCAGAGTGAGCTGCTGGAGGGGAAACTCTCCCATTATGGTGGCATCAGGCAAAGCTATCACTAGGTGTGAGCATAAAAAAAAAAAAAATTTAAACGGTGATGAATGACCAGGGGACGAAGGATGTGCTGAAAGAAATAGTCACCAGAGGCAAAATGGGAGAAGCAGCAATGGTGTAAGCAGTGGTCACCAAAGGAGGTTGCTGTGCAGACACTGTCTGTTAGCACGGGCCTCAATTTCCAAACTTTTCTATCATCTTCCCTCTGTCACAGGGGAAGGAAGAACAAACTACATTTCCCAGCCTCCTGTGTAGATATGGTTCCGGGTTCTTTTAGGGTCAGTGAACAAGATGCACTTTGGAAGGTGGAAGCTTTCCAGGAGTACAAGGAGTTAAGTGGGCCCCAGCAGAGGTGAGAGTTGGTAGCAAATGGACTCCATGTTGTAATGTCTGGTACCAGTTTGAAGGGGGTGGAGATGACACCAGTGGTTTCTGTGGCTGATGTGGTAGTAGATGTGGTTTCTTGATTTCTGTGTGGTTCGTAGGGGTGTGACCTCAAAGCTAAATGGCAGCCTCTGGTTTTCATGCCTCCAGCCTTTCCAGTGATTTTGTAAAGCACCTAAATCCTTTTCTCCCTGCAATCCCTAGAGTGGTGAGGCAGCCTGGCCACCCATTTCCTTTTCTCCTGTGTACCCAGCTGGACTCTATATTTCCCAGCCTCTCTTGAAGTTGGGTGTGGCCCTATGTCCATGGATGGTGAAGTATCATGATCCATCACAACTGGATACCACTTCCAGGCCTGAGCCAAACAACTTCCACCTAAGATCTTCCACACTCTTCTCCCTTCTACTTGTCTGATACAGACAAGCACAGTGACCTTGGAAGCTATGTGTGAAGAAGCTGGAGACACAGGAGCGAAGGAAATGAGTCTGGGTCCCTGAATCACTGTTTGGAAGAGAGTCATCTTGGAAGAGAAGCTCTATCCCATCATAGTGGCAACTGGTATACAACTGGTATATTAGGGGGGAAAGTGGTATGGTAGATGAGGAAGATGTTATGGACACAATCACCAAGGATGAAATGGTGAAAGCAGTGGTCACCAAAGTGAGGGAGGAAAAACTTGCTCTTGTGCTAAGTCCCTGGGATTGTGAGATTGATCTAATATGGCATTAGCAGCACCCCGGTTAAAAGAGGCTGTTTCTGTTTCTGCACTAAACTCTAACTGATAACAGCCACCAGGGTGAAAGTCAGAGTAAGTCACTGGTAGTACTGACAGGAAAACGTTATAGGCCACAACCAAAAAGAAAAGAAAAGAAAACAAAAACAAACAAACAACAACATGTAAGCTGGCAGAATCCAACTAAAAAAAGAGAGAGTTGGAAGTCAATATAAATTTCCTGGGTGGAAGCTCAGGAATGAAGTTCCTTCGATCATATAAACCCCATCACTCCATCCTCATCCTCCACCACCCACCACATACACTGAGCTCCAGAAAAAATATATAGAAACCCCCAAATAAACCATAGGTCTTTCTTTAATATTCTTGAGGGGCTGAGGTCTGGGGAACCATCCTCATAGGGGAACTCCTTGTTCCAAGGTGTCCAGGGAGGGGGCCCAAGAAGAAGCCTCCCCTCTGGACAGAGTGAAGGCCATCCTTCTCCGCAATGGACCTTGATTCCAAGGGCTGTTCCCTTTGAATGCATTCCAGGAGCGGATGCAGATCTCAGAGAAAAGTGGGCACATCCCAAGCTACAGATGTGAGGCCTGGCAGCTGAACCGACAACTCAAATAGCATCTCTCATGAAGGAGCCAGGCCAGCTGGTCTGTTCCCCTGGCTGGGAGCATGCCTCAGAAACGTGCCTGCCTTTCATTTTCTGATGTGTCACAATTTACCCTTTTGTTGTTCCAGAACATTCTGGAGCACAGGAGGCTAATCATCCTTCATGGTGAGACATCTGCTGGAGGTGGCTGACAGCTTAAGCCCAGTGCCTCCCAGACATCATCCCGAAGGTGGCCACACAGTCACCCTCAGTCCGTTCATTGCCATTGCCCTTTCACTGGTTCATGAGTCAAGAAGAGAGGAAAACACACTCTTAAGGCTGGCAATGACCACAAATCCCCAAAAGATAAATGTATTTTATTAAGAGTGAAGCACAAAATAAATACCCATGCATGTTCTGAGAGGACGGACATGCTTGTTGACTCCAGCAAAGCCAGTAGGAGAACATGTACATCCATTTTGGTCCCATCCAGGGCTTGACGAAAGCCAGCCTTCCTTTAGGTTTTCAGTGGCTCAAAAGCAAAGGGAAGCAGCCTCAGTTTCTGTTGCTCATGTCAGTGTGTCTCTTGGAGTCAAAAGATAGAAAACATCAACTCTGAGGCTCAATCTTGGAGCTGAGGACAAAGAGAGGATGTCCCAATGGATGGAACTCTTCCAAGCCAAAATGGCACCTGCTTCAAGAGTTGCTACTTGCCACGAGTCTGAGCGGGGAGAGGATATAAACTCTGATCCCAATAAGCATTATATCTTGTCAACTCATTGACCACTTTGAACCTAAAATTCAATATGAGAAACAGGGATAATAACTCTTTTTTGAGGGCAGAGCACGAGCCAGACACTGAACTGCATACTTCGTATACTTGGTATTATTTAATTCACCCAAGAGGACTCTGAGGTAGGTGGTTTTATCCCATTATACAGAAAAAGACACTGAGTGTCAGAAAAATTAAGGAACTTGCCCAAAGCCATACCACAGCAGAACCAAGAGTCAAATCCAGTTTTACTTGACTCCATATCCTGTCCTCTTATCCACTATGCATTGTTCTTCTGTTTCAGGACCCACCTGGGTTGAGATGCTTATGGCACAGGGCTCGAGATTAGAGAACAAACATTGAATAAAGCTGGTAGCAAGGGAACTTCCCAGTTTGGGGAGTGATGCCAGATGCGCGTGACCGACCACTCCCCATGGCAATTTCAACTCACTAGGGAACACTTGTAAAAGCAGGAGCTCACCATAGCTCTCCACAATCCCCTATCTAACCTCCCCCCCACCAAATAATAAAATGTAGGGAACCCTGAGAGCCACTGATAATGTCCAGTTACCCTCTGTGGTTATTTGAGCCCACGAGTTCTCTTTTTCAAGAGGAAACCGGAAGAAACCAAACTCAAAAAGCTTCCTGTGGTGTGATTCCACAGAGATAGAAAACAGATCAGTGGTTGCGGAGGGCTAGGAGCTGAGGGGAGGAGTGGACTACAAAAGACACAAGAGAAATTTGGGGGGATGATGGAAATGTTTTATATGGTAATTATCCTAGCCGTTACACAACTGTACACATTGGTCAAAATTCATTTAGTCATACACTTAACACTGGTAGCTTTTACTGCATGTAAATTACATCTCAGTAAAGCTGATTTAAATATATACACACCTTTTTTTCCCAAAAGGGTGCTAGCTGATGAACCTTGAGCTAAAATTTCCATTGTGTAGCTACATTGCAGTAAACCCTCGGACCAGAATCCCTTGGTTGTTCAACCTTCCCAGCGGGGAGATTTCCTACAGGCAGCCACTGCAGACTGATACACCAGGTCCAGTGGCAAGAAGGTTTTGAGGGGAATTTTCATGCAAACGCTTCTGTAGAAGTTTAAATAAGGAGCTGATTGCTAGAGTTATCTTGGCTTCCTGTCTCCTTTCCTGAATCTTCAGAGGTCATACTGTGTACTTGGTAGAAACATTCATCTGGAAAATTGCCTAGAGCCAGATTAAATATAACATCACTGTTTTTAACTTCTATCTCACATGACATACCTGTCTTTATCTTCATATCTTGTTGCATTTTGAAGGCCATACCTGTCTCTATGCTCATCGCTGAAAGATAGAAAAAAAATCTTGCTAAAAATACTCAAAAAGCTTGGCATGGATTAAAAATAAGCCTTTCAGTGAAACTCACTCCACTATCTTATCTCTCCTTTCAGCTCTAGGTCACTTGTGCCCCGACACATTGTTTTGGGGAACGGTATTCTTTCCCCAGCATGGCCAGTTAGTCTCTTTGCTTTCTATCCAAGACCTCCTGTTTGGGGAAGGTCTGGAAGCTTCAGACCCATGTTGGTAGCTCAGTTGGAAAAGGAACATAAGCCACACAAATATAGTCTAACATTGGAAATAATCAGATCAGTCACGCAAATTAATAAGTACATAAGATCACACCCCAAAAGAAAAGAGTGCAGACTCATACAACAAAAGCTGCCAGAGAGATTGGATTTTAAAGGGAAATGAAAACTAAAGAGCCAACCCTGACTTTGGAGTCTTAACAGGTATTGATGTTCTTCTCTGCTCTTAGGTATCCTGGCGTTTGGGAGGTAGCCGTTCTCTGAACCTCTCAACAAAGTGTGGACTGGTAAGAGGGGTTTTTTTTATAGTAAAATAAAAGAGTGAAAAAACACAAGAGACAACATTTTTTCAAACCACATTTTAATCACTTATTAAAAGGGGAAGAATATAGCATTTAAGGAGCCAGTCCTATCAATGAAGACTTCTGAACATCAAACGAAAATAGACCAAGACCGGATGATAAAGCCATTCAAAAGCACAGAAGCACACACACCTGCAAGTTATCAAACTGCACTGATTTACTACATAATTTCCATTTTTTTCACATTTCTTCCTCAAAAAAAATTAAAATTTTATTTTCTTACAAGTTTCAGGCTTAAAGGCAAAAATTGTATGAAGCCATTGATATGACTTAATGCAAGTCTAACGTATGCTCTAAGGGCTTTATTATAGAACCAGATAGACTCTCATTTTATCACGGCCGTTTGCTTTTCTTATGGTCTTAGAGTCGTGAAAGTAAAAGTTCATGATGAAACAAAAGAAAATTAGTTTCGTTTATCTTATATCTGTTCCATTAAAAACTGGTTAATTTTTTTTTTTTTTTTTTAAGTAGGAGTTTGGGGGAGGTGTGAGAGGAATTGATTGGTAAGTCTGGTTCTAATCTTCTGAGCTGCCTTTGGAATGAAGTTATGAGGTAGGAGTCTTCTACCGACTCTTATGAAGGTCAAAAGAGAAAAGAAAATCCCAAGTGCCTCCTCTGCAGATCCATCTGGGACTGATTAGATAATTTAATGCCTAAAAGGACTTTTCTCCAGAAAACTCAGAGCATTTCACGGATAGAATATAAGCACGCTGAATTTACTTATCTGATACATACAAAACATCCTTCCACATGCTAGTAAGAAAAACAAAGTTGGAGATTTGGACCCTCAAGGAGCTTCAGATATGAATCTGCCTAATTAAGCCCCAGATTTCTTTCAGGTGTGGAAGAATTAACCAAGCTATATGGAGGGAACTGGTCCTTGAGCCCTCTCTTGAACATAGACTCCCCGAAGCCATACTACAGAGTTCTCTTTAAGTTCCTTAATTTCCAGATGTCACCTCACCGAAGGCTTCCTTAGAACCATGATGCCCCGAGACCTCTGACAACCCACCCACCCTGAAATGACCTTATTTCAGTTGAGGAATGCATCCCAGGAAGCAGGTGGCTTCCAAGAGAACTCATCCAATCAGGACAACGTCCTAAGTCTCTAGTGTGGTAGAACTCTGCTCCGAAACATTACAACTAAGCAGATACACTTTTGAATCCTGAGCCCCGCCCTGCCTCCTCATCCCCCACTCCCCGACAGATACATAAATAAGTGGAGAAGACCGTTTTTTGTCAACAAAAATTTTATTTCTCTCCACCCTAACACATAAAAGTTTACTGGGGTATCGGTTGGAAGACAAGATCATAATTCAGAAGGTAACCATCATTATAGACAAAAAGTTTCTGCTCGAAAGGATGATAGTTAATACTCTGCAGGTTCTCCTTCATCTTCTGCATTACAATGTTAAGTTTACCCTCTTTCCCTGTGTTTGTGTCATAGTAGTAGAAAATCTCTTCTGTTCTGGTGTTCAGAGTACGGGTGGCATACAGAACCCCACACACCATGAATGTGTTACTAACAGATGGTTTATACTGCTTGGTATGCCAAGTGTTTAGCACCTCAAGTGTGGTGTCGTTGAGTTTGCTAATCACCATGTTACCAGTGCTGGCTTCAGTTGCATAAACCACCCACAATCCATTCTCATCCACAGCCAAGTCGATATCTTGCCAACCAACATTAGCATAAGAAAATCGGTTATCATAGGCAGCATCAGGGAGAGTTTTAGTCAAAGCAACTGTGGCTGTGGTCAGGTTAACTTTGGCAATGTTCTGGCTCCCGTACCAGTTGACATACATGTTATTCTTATAAACTACTGTACCACCACCTTGGCCATAGGTTATCCTGTTCTGTCGGATATTAGTGTACAACAGCAAATCATCCAGTGTATTGTAGAGGCTGTAATATTCCAAATATCTCCCATCAGTATTCAAAGGTGCCACCCAGTAGAGCCCTTTGCCTGGGTTCTGAGGAGAGTAATCCCGACCCCAGGAGCCGTACTTATAGCTAAACCCTCTCCAGTTGAGCTGAACTACAGCTGGCCTGCTGATGTTCACCACGCCGCCGTGAGCACAGCTCCCTAGAGGAACAAGCAAAGAAAAGGGCATTCTTAGAGGAGATGAATGACAAGATACAAACAGTTTAATATCCTAAGAACCAAAGGAATCCATAAACATTTTTCTTGTCAACGTTCCATAACAACCGTGGTCCTGATGGAGAAGAGGCAAAAACCTACTCTACTCTTGGTTTCTGTCTCAATGCAAACCCGCTGTCAGTTCTAGAGAGCACTACCTTTTATTTACATGGACGAGCTTTCAATCTGGAAAATGGGGATAATGAAACTCCCAAGAGCCATATTAAAAAGCGTTGAGGGCCCAGAAAGTGGAAAGGAGGACTTGGTGAATTTAATATATTTTCTTCGGTGAGAAAGCGTTTTGCCAATATTATTTTATTTCCTTTTTCTTAGAGAGAAATCAAGAAAGTAAGATCACATGAGAATGCCACCCTATTTTCATAAAGCCAGAAGTTGCTATTCACCAGGGTCAGGGAGAATTGGGATGAAGGAGAAGTCTGTCCTAGGCAAGTCTTTCTTTCCTTCATCCTCTGCCCTTCCCTGGGACCCCAAGGGCATATCCACACCAGGTACCAACGATGCCCCAAGCTACTCTCAAAAGAGGAAGTTTGTACTATGGCATTTTAAAAGATACAGAAAAATGGTCCCCTAATGGACCTCTAAGAGGTCCTCTAATGGTCCTCTAATGGTGGGATTTCAGCCTTGAGAAGCCATGGAAGTTATTATAGGGCAACACTGCCTGCTCTGTACCCAAAGCATAGCCGATCACATAGATCACTTGGTGACCCATCTCACTGCACAGTTATAAGGTGGTCCTTGCTGTTCATAAGCCATAGTCTACTGTGCCACAGAATGAGAGGCAAGCACTTCGTCGTTCCCATTCTGTTGCTGTCATTGTCACAATGTGTACAATCAAGTGGGACCAGACTCACCGGTCCTTGAATCTACATTCCCTGTAACACTTGGGCGCATAACTCAGTCCGGGCACTTTTGCCCTTTGCAGAGCCCTCCCACTGAAATGCCTGCCAACCCAGACCGTTTATGAGCTATAAAAAATGAAATAAAATTCCTCCAGTATTTTTACAATAGCTATCTAAAGATTTGAACACACATTTTCTGGAATCTTAACAAATACCCTTAAAAAGCTGGTCATAAATTTTACTGGAATTACAGAGAAAAGTCAACTTCAGATACATTTGAGATCATTTTCCCTCATCCTTTAAATGGTTGGAGGAAATCAGGGAGCCATGGAGAGTGTGTGAGGTGGGCTTGGGCCAGAAGTAGAGCTCCAGAGAATTGCCGGAGATTAACATTGTGGGGAGCAAGGGGGTGCAAAGCATTTGCCTCTTGAGTCCCTGCCTCTGACACATATGGAAAGACCCATTCCTTTCCTTGCTAACTGACTCCCCTTTCTCCCCTCCTAATTCAAGGACTGCTCAGAGATGAAACCATTACTAGAAATCCTGCTTTTATTTTTCCAATCTGTTGGGGCTTTTTGGTGCTGGAATTAAATATGTGCTCCTTAAGTGCTCTCATAAATCCGCAGTTGGTGGGAAAGCCAGCCAGCCATACAACAGGTAGAGAAATGAAACCACTCTGTACCCAACCTCAAATAATTTTGCATATCATTAAGCAGAACACAGTCACGGGTTTATTTTAATAATGCATGCGCCATTTCATAAATAAAAAAGCAACGTGTGTTCAGCCAAGAGACTGCTCTCCACTAAAGCAATAATAAATAAAATTATAAATTATTATTTCCTCTTCTAAAAGTGATCTCTCAGATGAATGCTTGTTTGCTTTTGTTTATGAAACAATGCATGAATTATTAAAATAAAGTTAGTGGTGTGTTCAGCTTAATGATAACAAAAACTGTTTGAGTTTCCATATGTTACAAACTGGATTTTCTAGTTAAAATACCTTCCTGAGAACTTATTTATCCAACTACATTTCACTCTGAGGAAGTAAAAGAAAGTCACTTTTTCCTTGCAGGTTAGAAGACTTAGGCATTATTTGCTTAATTGAATCTTGCCCTCCTTGAAAGGAAAGATTCCAAACCAACAGCAACAAATTATTTAAGGAAAACTTACGATGCATATAACGCATTCAAGCATTTTTTCATGGGATTAAAGAAAATAAACTATTCTGTCCTAGATGTGGAAATCCTTAGATATGAAGGAACCAAAATAAAGTTCTCTTAAAAATCACTACTACTACTACTACTACTAATAATAATAATGTCTCATCATTTCACAAGTTGATCAGGTGATTAAAATTGTACCCGGTATAAATATTAAAACTGTGTCATTTAAATCTCTTTTCCTCACCCCACAACAATTCTAAACATCTCCTGTCCTTTTTGTTATCCTCTCTTTATCCTCTATCTCCTTTAGACCACTTTTAGAGCCCTGGCTCTCATCAAAGCAAGTGGAAATAAGAAGAAAACGAAGTATTCGTGTCCATGCTACAGACGTGGCTACAGCAGTGACAAACTGCTGACACGGCTATGGCGGGCTTCCTCGACTCCTGGCGACAAACCGTCTTAGAAATATGAGTGAAACTGACAGCCGGCCCAGTGCTCACTGCTCATCTAGCCCAAGCAGAGACGCCATCCGCCCACCCCTTCTACACGGAGCTTCTCCCCGCCCTTTCTCATCTTGTACCCCTTCCCAGCCTGCATTTCAAGGTCTTAGAGATACTCCATTCCTTTCTTTCTTGATGCCAACTTTCTCCTATCACTGGAACAACAACCCACTGCCCAACCCCGAGCCGAGAATTATGAAAAACCAACGAATCCTTTTATATTTCCTGATGGAAGAGAACACACCGCAGAAACGGGAATGAAGGTACCCTTTCGGCTACTTCACAAGCAAGAAAGCCAAGCTGATTCGGTGTGAATCAGGTTGGTGAGTTATTGCAACTTTCTTGTCACGCTAGGAATCACAGGTGTACCCCTCTCTCCATTAGGGCATCTGTGGAGGGCAGCCTGGTACGGTGAAAACATTGCCAGATTCCAGTTCAAATCCTGACTCCAGCACTTATGAGCTGCGGATCCTTGAGCAAGTGACCTAACCTTCTGAGTCTCAGTTTCCTTCCGTTAAAGGAAAAATAATGATACCTACTCTGCAGAATTGTGAGGATAAGTAGACAGAAGACATATACATTTGACTCAATAAATGATAGCCATCAGCATTATAATCACATCCATGTTACAGCTGAAGGTTTACACGACTGTTTCCCCTCCAAGATAGTGGTTTCTGGAGGTTTCTGTTACCCTGATAACCCGAGTGCCCAGAACAGGACCAGCCACCCAGTGACACCAAATTAAGTTTGTGGAAATAAAAACGGATTAAATCCCCCAAACTCACCTTACCCTTATTTATAAAACACTGGCTCTTTTTTTTTTTTTTTGCGGTATGCGGGCCTCTCACTGTTGTGGCCTCTCCCGTTGCGGAGCACAGGCTCCGGACACGCAGGCTCAGCGGCCATGGCTCACGGGCTTAGTTGCTCCGCGGTATGTGGGATCTTCCCGGACCAGGGCACGAACCCGTGTCTCCTGCATCGGCAGGCGGATTCTCAACCACTGCGCCACCAGGGAAGCCCTAAAACACTGGCTCTTTACCCTGGTACAGAACTGAAAGTTTCCAAGAGCCTGGTATACATTCCACTGAACATAAGGCAGGGAACCCTCTACACCCGATAGCTTTGGTTGGCAATCTCTTCTTTGTCATGCAATTTATTAGATATTGCCATGGTATTCTGAAAATATCCTGGGAGGCCGCATGGTGAGACTTTAAAATACTCTAACTTGGCTTTTGTAAAGTCTCATGGCTTGTAGCACTTTTTTTTTTTAAGCTAAAGATTATATACCAGCAGAGGAAACTTAATCTTGGATCCATCAATGCCCTCTCTCACCTGGGCAAGTGAACTTTGTCTGAGCAAAGACGGTAATACAATTAAAAGGGCTATAATCATAAAATGATTAAGATGAAATTGACAAAATGGATATATGTTACCTAACACTCTGCTCCTCTCCAGGCTTGGAATTTTGGCCAGTCACCCTACATCTTTCGTGGACCATTTACTGTGCACCTACTATGTGCCAGCACAGATCCTTGCACCTTTGAGCACAACAGTGATGACCCCTGGGCATTCACATCCCATTTTCCTATCTGCGGTCCTTTAGATTCAGGGGGAGAACAGAGAGAAACTGAAGCCAGTTGTTTTCAGGAAAAACAGTTAATGAGCACAGGGCCAATTATTTTAGATTAGAAAGTTCTATGAAATGAAGCAGGAAAGAATGCCATTTGCAGCATAAGCCATCTATAAAGCACGTTTTATCGAACCCTAATGCCATGTACTGGCTCTCAGATCAAGCTGACCGCTGGGGTAGCGAACTGCAGCTGCCCAGAGGGCCCAAGAGAGCACAGAATTACTTTATAGCTGAAACTTGCATAATGCGAGTGTTTTTTGTTCAGCGCAACTCTGCAGTGAAAAAAAGCAGACAGGCCAGATTTTAAAGTCCCATAATGAGTAACTTTAATTAAAGTCTCCACAGGCTCACAACTTTGTGGTGCCTGGGGATTTTTCAATTCTGCATTATCAACCAATCCAAACAGAAAGAGAGCAAGTGAAAGAAATTGATTTCAAAACATGACAAAAAGTCAGTTTAATATAAACATCATAAATATAATATGAACAGAGCTGGAGGAGGGCCAAGTGGCTTGGCAGGGATCCAGCTATAGCCAAGGTTGTGGGAAAGTAAGAGGAAATCTGCATCCAATGTGTTTAAACGACACAGCTGGGCTGGGCTGGCTCACAAAAGTTTAAGTGTGAGGACCTGGGGGAAAGTTCTAGAAAAAAAAAAAAAGCTAACAAAAATAAGAAAACAGACTCACTGTTTTCTTCCTTAGATACTAAACCGTGTACTTTCTCCCCCACCACTGACCTTGAGTTACTGACGCCTAACCCTCGAGGTCCTGAGATGACACAGGGAGCGAGGGGCCTTGCGCTTCCGCCTCAGCTCTGTCACCAGCCGCCTGTGTGGCCTCAGGAAAAGCAGCATCCTCACCACGAAGTCCCCTCCTCTGAGACATGACAGCCCTGAATGTTCTTTCCTGCTCTAAAATGTCCTCATTCCAAGGGATGCATAGAAAACTGTGGCAGAAAAAGCTATTTCATGAGGACAATTTGCTGAGGTTTAAAAAGAGAGAGAAAGAAAAGGGACGGGAGGGATAGCGGAAGGAAAGAAAGACTTGCTCAGGTAGTATCAGGAGTGGTCGCTGCTTGATTCCTGCCCTCAGGGAGCCGTCCATGGCCCCGCAGAATGAGCTCTCATTTCCAATGACGACGTTGACACCTTTGATCCCAGACCACATTTAGCCAGGTTTGTTACAGAGGACAGAGCATGGCCTTTGTCCCAAACCTCCTCTGCATGTCGTACTGTGACAGATTTCCAACTGCAGAAGGAGGGAAGGTAGGACTCTGAGCAACACCAAGAGGCTTATAAACTGTGGCACTATTTCATTCAGGCCTTAAAGAAACCAGCGACACTGACGGGGATCCAGAAACGCATGGCCCAAAAGGAAGCAGGCTGTGACCATAGGAATAAATGAAAATAACAAGAGCTGTTTGATTTGATGAACAGATTCTGTCCCCGTTCTCGCTGAGATGCTCAGAATGTGCAAAGAGAGCTTCCCTATGACCCTGGCTCCAGGGCTGGACCCTGCAGCTTCAGTCCTCCTGGAGGGATGTGCCGGGACACACACGGATCTAGCACTGCTTTTGTTTGCAGCAAGATGTGCACTTCAATTGTCCTCATTAACAACAAACACAATCTCCAGTGTATAAATGCCGATCACAGAGCTCTGAGTTTCCCAAGACTTGTTTTATGAATCCTCACAGCCACGCTGCAAGGTAGGTATTCCTGTTTTCCCGTTTTACCAAGGAGGAGATTAAGAACCTTTCTGCTGGGCTTCCCTGGTGGCGCAGTGGTTGAGAGTCCGCCTGCCGATGCAGGGGACATGGGTTCGTGCCCCGGTCCGGTAAGATCCCATATGCCGCGGAGCGGCTGGGCCCGTGAGCCATGGCCGCTGAGCCTGTGCGTCCGGAGCCTGTGCTCCGCAGCGGGAGAGGCCACAACAGTGAGAGGCCCATGTACCACAAAAAAAAAAAAGAACCTTTCTGCTGTGGCTACATAGCTCGAAAGTTCAGGCCTTTGGGGTCACAATGCCATGCCCCCGACCCCTACACTCCACCGACCCATTCAAGGAGGTATTTATGGGCACCCACCTCTATGCTACACTTAAACTCCTCCAAGGATGATTCCTTAGAGAGGGACACACCATCTTTGCCCTGCAAGAACTCACATTCCAGAAGGGACGGCAGGACACACCCTCACATACCAGACATGTGGAGCCATCCGTTAAATCCTCACTGAATGCTGGCACGCACTCCACAGCACGTGCATTTAAGGAAAGCAGGAAGGAGAAATAAAGGGGTGGACGGAAGGAGGGAAGGAAGGAAGGCGAGATGGAGGATTCAAGGCATAACCCAGCTCATCACATAAATGAGCCAATCAGCCCTTACAATCCACAGGACAGCCCGGAGGGGAAGCCACGCAGATTGCAGAGGCTTTCTCCCGGCCCCTGATAACCAGACAATCACCGTAGAGACATTTCTTCTGTTAGTAAATGCAAAGAGGTTATGCGTAACTTGTTTTAAATCAACTCATCGTCTGTGCTTTTCCTCTGTGCGCCCCAGGACACGACAGTATGTAGAACTCTGGTAGGTGAGATTTAAAAGCGGGGAAGAGTAAACTCAGAGCCACAAAAATCCCATCCTTCCTTCACCTCCACAATCCCAGAGCCCTTCCCCACCCAAGCCTTAGCTCCTAATGGGGCCTGGTAAAGATGGGACCCCCTTACCTGGTGCTGGGGGAGGGGGTACGGCAGGAAGGTTTTCGGCTTTAGAGTCCTCACATTCCTTGAGTTTGTCCTTCAGAGCCAGGATTTGTCGGCGAATGGCAAGGACATTGTTTTTGTCTAGCGTCTCAAGTTTCTCCACCAGGAGAGTCATATTCCTTATCTAAGGAAATCAAAATTCAGAGTGACTTTATATTATTGCGCAATTTCCTTCATAAACATTCCGGGGCTGAATAGGTCACTTAGGGAAACATTGCCAGAGAATTCACCTGAGATTCTTCTGACTGGTTTCATTTGGAAGAATACATTTCATGGTTTAGCGTGAATGCCTGTCAGATTGCAGGCCGATGTGTGTGACAAGAAGAAAATGGCCAAGAGTTTATCAGCTTTAATAACAGAGAACAGGCTCTGTCTAAGAATCCACAAGTGTCCATTAAAGTTCATCTCTAATAACCTTCCCCTATAAACTCGTGTTTACTCATGTCATGCTATAATTAAGTTTCTAATGAATGGTGAGGGCCAAAGAAAACCTAAATTCTAAAATACAGAACTGGAATTCTCAATGATAGCCCATATCATGACTGTGCTAGTAAATTCTCGTTGATATAAATTACCCAAGCAAAAAATCTACAAACAATAAATGCTGGAGAGGGTGTGGAGAAAAGGGAGCCCTCTTGCACTGTTGGTGGGAATGTAAATTGATACAGCCACTATGGAGGTTCCTTAAAAAACTACAAATAGTAGAACTACCATACGACCCAGCAATCCCATTACTGGGCATATACCCTGAGAAAACCATAATTCAAAGAGTCATGTACCACAATATTCATTGCAGCTCTATTTACAATAGCCAGGACATGGAAGCAGCCTAATGTCCATTGACAGAGGAATGGATAAGGAAGATGTGGCACATATATACAATGGAATATTACTCAGCCATAAAAAGAAATGAAATTGAGTTATTTGTAGTGAGGTGGATGGACCTAGAGTCTGTCGTACAGAGTAAAGTAAGTCAGAAAGAGAAAAACAAATACTGTATGTTAACACATATATATGGCATCTTAAAAAAAAAAAAGGTTCTGAAGAACCTAGGGTCAGGACAGGAATAAAGACACAGCCGTAGAGAATGGACTTGAGGACACGGGGAGGGAGAAGGGTAAGCTGGGACGAAGTGAGAGAGTGGCATGGACATCTATACACTACCAAATGTAAAATTGATAGCTAGTGGGAAGCAGCCGCATAGCACAGGGAGATCAGCTCAGTGCTTTGTGACCACCTAGAGGGGTGCGATGGGGGGGGGGACCTAGCAAATCCAAAATTGTGGTCTTCTAGTCCCATGAGGATAAATCCAGAACAGAGAAGACCCCTTGATCTAGCTTGGCCATGGATTTGTTCACACTTATGTCATCTCCTTTCTAGAGACACTGAAAGGCCATTTGGTTCCGGGGCAGGACTCTGACCATTAGACAACACCTACTCCTCAATCAGCATGTTCCCAATGTGTGTAATTTACTGTTCAAAGCCAGGCGTCCATCTAAAACAGAACACGGGCCTTGCCAGGCGGTCATGAGAGAGTACAGAATTAGACATCAGAAGAGGGACTCTGATCCTGGTCCTAGCACTTGCTCACTGAAGAGACATTATTAACGCACAAGAAGTGATTTCATTCCTTACCTCCACTTCCAGCTGGTCAACAATCACGGAGCTTCCAACAAAATCGACCTTCAGCTGTTTGATCAGTTTCTCCATCTCCTTCACTTCTATCTTGATCAGCTCAAAGTCCAGTTCAGTGTAAGAAATGGTATCTTTTTCCATGATCTCTATTCGGATGGTTAGGTTTTCGAGTTTCTTTTCATACACGCTGATCAACTGCACATACTCCTTCACCTAGAGGGGAATCAAACAGCTCAAGTCAGTTTTCAGAGTGATTTCATACAGCTTTCCTCCACCAACCAAGTCCTCGGGGACTATTTGCTTGCCTTCAATCTTTTTTAAGTAAAGAAATGGATCAAAAATATATTTACCTACATATTTTTAAAAATCTATCCAAATACAAAGCACTTATTATTACAGTGGGGGAGAGAGTGGATTTTGCACTTGCCTAGACTAAAAATAATTGTGCCTCAGAATCATCGTTCACAAGTACATTTTAATCTCCATTTTAATGTTTGAAGATACTAGCACCCCAAGCTAAACTCATTTGAATCAGTCTTTTGCCCGCCCTCTTCTGCTTAGTACACATGCTCTAAATCAGGGTTTCCCAACCTCAGCACTATTAACATTTGGGAATAGATTGTTCTTTCTTGTGGGGGGCTTTTTAGGTATTATAGGATGTTTAGCAGCATCCCTGGCCTCTAGATGCCAATAGCACCTACCCATCCCCCAGCTGTGACAACCAAGAATGTCCCAGACGTTGCTAAATATCCCCCAGGGGCAAAATCACCACCACCACCACCTCCTTCCCTCCATTTAGAAACACCGCTCTAAATCTAAGTATTTTCTAGAAGAGGGAGAAATGCTCTGAGAATTCCTTCATTGATCACCAAATGCAATGAGTTTTGAGCCCCTCTGCCTTCTACACAGTGACATAAAGACTCAACTTACAAATTATGGTTTTCTCCAGATATATGCCCAGGAGTGGGATTGCTGGATCATATGGTAGCTTTATTTTTAGTTTTTAAGGAAACCTCCATACTGTTCTCCACAGTGTCTGTACCAATTTACATTCCCACCAACAGTGCAAGAGGGTTCCCTTTTCTCCACACCCTCTCCAGCATTTAGTATCTGGAGACTTTTTGATGATGATCCTTCTGACTGGTGCGAGGTTTTATAGTTTTGATTTGCATTTCACTAATAATTAGCAATGTTGAGCATCTTTTCATGTGCTTTTTAGCCATCTGATGTCTTCTCTGGTAAAATGTCTATTCAGTAACTAACAGGAACATACTGTGTAGCACAGGGAACTATACTCAATATTTTGAAATAACCTATAAGTGAAAAGAATCTTAAAAAAATACATATATATGTGTATAACTGAATCACTTTGCTGTACACCTGAAACTAACACAACATTGTAAATCAAATATACTTCAATTAAAAAAAAAGATCCAACCTACTCCACAATATGTGAGGGTATGTGCAACTGCAAAGTGCACATTCATTAAGTGCACCCACATATTTATTCCAAGTTTATTCCAAGAACTGATTATTGCAATCAGACCTTTAAATTACACATTTGTTGCATATTTTTGAATGTCTGATCATTAAGTTAAAATACTTCCAAAAATTCCCATGGTGGTTTAGTGTATAATTGGAATCTCCAAATGGATATTTCAGTAAACACAGTTGGTGGTTCTTTCCGTATCTGATCTCTGAAAGAAATGCCATGGCTTTGTAAGGACCTGCTCATTAAAAGTTGACGGTTTTATATTTTTTTAAAAAATTCGAAGAGAAGCAATACTTTTCCCCCCAAACTTCACTAATGTCAAGAAGCTGATCCACAGGGCCTGGATGAATTCAGAGCCAGATGTCAGCCTCTCATCTTTCTAATACCAAAAGCAGCCCTAACTTCTGTCCTTTTAGCCCTTCCACTTAACCCCACTGTACAAATTAGACACATAGGCCACGAACCTAAAGGGCTAGGGCTTCAGGCAAAGAGGATTTTAATGAAAGTTGAAAATGCAGCCCTTGGCACTGCTAGTGTATCTACTTCGGCAACTAACGCTCATTGCCCTCAGATGAGCTGATAAGGCTGGTGATATTTTGGTGGATAAAGAGGTTAAAAAGAGAAAAGAAAAAAAATATATATATATATATATCTAGCAAGTCCCACTCAAAAGTACAAACACATATATAAGGTAGCCAGGTTTGAATTTCTCCAAAAATCAGGCATAAAACACTGGCTGTGAGGAAAAAAAAAAAAAAAAAAATGGAGTGCCAAGCCATGCCAGAAATGGAAGTTTGTGAAATGAATATTCTTGGCATTTGGCCTTGCCAGCTCTTGGAACAAATGAAATACCCTCAGCTTTCCTGGAACATTTTGGTGGCATATCACAGCTGTTGTTCTATAAAAAAATGAGTGGTTCAACTGTCATTTCTGCTAAATAAAATGTGGCTCTCCCAGATTCTCACTGCAAACCTCAGAGAATGTATGGTGGGCCTGCCCTGGTTCTGCCCCAAAGTAAAGGGTCTCTACAGATCTGTTTGGGGAAAATCTTGAGGTTCCTTCAAGAACTGGACTTGACTGGAATGCCAAGAATAGCTCCGGGATGTTCAGGAAAATTGGAATCGTCCATGGAGTTACAGAAGGCAGGAGATAATTTGAGAATGGGCCAGAAAGACGTCGTGGTGTGAATGTTAACTAATTTAAATAGATTGTGAGTCTAAACTCTTCCCGTGTACAGATCTCTAGTGTTGAGATGGAATGGGCAATTCTGGAAACATCCCAACTCTCCCTGGGAGGTGCAGCCTCAGCAGAGGCACCCAGTTTACTTGAGGATGTGTAGCAAGAATGTACATCCTGCCCTACAGGGACACTTCCCTGTGTCAACATTTTTAATAAAGCTCACCACCACTACAAGTCTGAGCTCTAGACGACTCATCTACACTTGCCCTCAAACCCTCAGCCCTTCATTCAGAGCTCCCATTCATGCACGTATCATGTCATTGATGGGTTCTAAGCATCAAAGTCTCTTTGGGGGGTTGTCGCTCTATACAGTCAATGTGGTCTTGTAATAGATAAGGATGTATCCCAGCTGGCTATTAAGCTAAAGAATTAGTTGGCTTGTGTTTCTGCCACTTCCTCAAAACCTGTGATCGTCACCATAGCTAGATGAATTGAAATAAATAAAGGTACTTTGCCACATACTGCCATTTTAATATATTTTTTAACAGCAAGATTAATTGAGCTTGAATTGGCCGTCAAGACATATGAAGCACTTTGCAGCTAGATCCACCTAAGCTCAAATCTGGCTTCAGTACTTCGTGGACAAATCACTTAATTTCTCTAAGCCTGCATTTCCTCGTATAAACCGGGGGTAACGGTATCAAGCTCACAAGATGATTGTAAACTCTAGAGATAATGTATATTAGGTGCCTGGTGTAATGGATGCCCTATAAATTACAGCAATTATTAGACAGTGATTTCAGTTGTTTTCAATCTGACCTTTTAATTTATTATATTTCACTGCACAAAACGTCGCTCAATAGAGGTTGTTTGTTTATGCGTTGCCTAAAGGTCTCCCAGGCTGCCTCAACCCTCTCATGCATGAGGAACTATTAGCAAAAGTGTCATTTTAAATAACTTGTCCCAAAGACCATAAATCTCTAGAGAAAAAAAAATTCTGAGCCGCCTTCTGTGTTGTCTCCTTTCTAAGTACAGTCACACAGGGACATCTCATAACAACAGAAAAATATAAAATGCTTTCAGCATCTTATGCAGAGGCCATTCCTGTCTTCTCCGTGTCCTGACAGATAATGAATCAATGTAAGACAGTCCAAATCCTTTTCTACTGGCCTGCCCAAACGGGCATTCCCCTGGGCCTCTAGATAAACGGTGATTTCCAAGTCAACCTAGGGACAGCTATAATAATTCACCTGGAAACTCAAAAGCCCTCAGCTGAAGAGATAATTTTGGATGGAAGGCATTACTGACCTGGTGCATCTCTTCTTAGAGAATGATAACTGCATGGCAGGGAGGAAAGAGAATGATTGAAAGAGAATGATTCTGAAGACCCAGATTCCTGACCTGGCTTAACCAGCCAAAAGACCTTTACATTTATGTCTCTTTCCCCTTATGAACCTCAGTTTTTCCATCCCTACAATGGGGAAAAGAACACTGGTTTATGTGCCTTAAAGGGTTGCTTTGAGAGTAGAACCGGAAGCATTTGGAAAAGCACAAAGGGAAGCTATTAATGTTATTGTTTTTATCCTCACCTGTCACACCCCGAATCCATTATGCAAATCTCAGTGGGGAGGTCAATTCCTTCCTTAGGCCTCAATCATGAATTTTTTTTAGAACCAGATACTGACACTTTCAGAACTGAAAGTTTTTCCACCTACTCCACACTTCTTCCCTGCCAATTATTAGCGAGGCAGATACCACCTGTCCCCCTTACAGGATTGGAATTAAATGTCCCAGACTCACAAACCTCTCCCTGGAGCAGCCTAGGGTTTCAAACTACCCTTCACATCCCTGCCAGCCAAGAAGACATGCAAATCAGTAGCTTCCACTATTTCAAAGCAAATGACTCTAACTGAAAAGATCTTTACCTAGGATTTTCCTCCACTTGTTATGTTTTTATGCATAACTTCTTATCTGTACTTGATTATGCTGGAATAAGACTATGAATATTAATGACTGGAATTTATAATTTAGTTCTGTGCCTTTTCTGCTGATTAATTCAAGGACATTTTATTTCTTAAGAAGCTAGGTTCCTGAAGTCATCAAACACATTTTCCTGGACACTCATTTACACTTAGAATATTTATCTACCAATTCAGGTTGAAAGCAGGGGCTCAGCCTCATCAGAGCTTTTGTCTTAAAAGAGAGCTAGGCTTGATGTTGAGGTAGCTGAGCTGAAATTTCTTGGGAAAACTTATTTTGAATCTTGCAGGGAAGCCAGAGGTCCTTGTAAATTAATGGAATGGTATTAAATAATGCATAATGTGATGATAGCCTAGCTTGGACTTCACCTGTACAGAAGATGGAAGCTCTTTTGGTTGATTTTTAACTTGGCGAAAAAGGTCAAAGGGGTCAAAACCGGAATGCCACGTTCATTGCTCCAGCCAGCTCAGAGAAGGGCTAACCCCGTGAGAAGACTTCCTCTTGCTGGAGAAAGCAGTAATCAGGGGGTCAAGTGGAGGTTTTTATCAAGGCTGAGCCACCTACTGGTCTCATTCCCAGGGAAGCCTTTGGTTTGGGGCTAATGCTGGATGCATCTGAGGTAATGTCCCTGCTGAGACAATAGAGTAGAGGCCAACCCCAAGAAAGAGAGCGAGGGAGAGAAGAAAGAGAGTGAATTGAGAAGAGAAAATAGGAGGAAGAGAGAGGAAAAGAGGGAGGAAGGAAGGAAGATGAGAGAGAGATTTGGGGGAGGGGAGGAGGAGAAGGAAGGGCAAAGACCAAAAGCAAGAGAAGACCAAAAAATGTAAAAAACAAAAACAAAATAAGAAGGAAAAGGGAAAGGACGGACTGAGGCAAGAGGAGAAATAGAAATGAAGGAAAGGAGGAATGGAATAGAATAGGCTGAAAAAAATGCAAGGGCGAGAAGATAGAACATAAAGAGGACAGAGGAGAGGAAAGAAAAGAAAGCAAAGCTGGAGGAATGACCAAGAAGAAGACCCAAAGGAAGAAACCACAAAACCAGATACAGATTTCAGAGTTGAAATTTACAGGGAGAGCTCAGGCTTCTTTCCAGCCGCACGCACACCATGCTATTGCAGCGAGTTTATCCTGTGGCGTGACTCGTCTCCGTCCCATCTTCTTCCTGTGCTCTCACTCTTCCTGCTATAAAGAACTCCATAGGTTACCGTGAAACAAACGCTAAAGCTTGCATTAGATGCAAATGTGCTCTTTGATACAGTGAAGAAAGGCTGCTTATAAAGTCCTGAATAAAAAGTATTTTGTTTGTTCTTAACAAGATATTGTTGGAAGAGGAAAAAAGAATAAAACACTTACTTTAGAAAGCTCTTTCTCGAACTTCTTGGAGACATTTTGAGCTATGATTTCCAAGCGTTCCACTCTCTCCACAGGAAAGGTGGTGTCTGGCAGGATAACGGAGCACTGGCAGGTCCCACGGTCATCCTTGGAGCCGGTGAAATTGGAAAACGACTGTAAATAAAAATAAGTTCAACATCAGTAATAAGCCAGGAACTGAGCCTTTGGCAAGGGGAGTGACAGAAACTGGCTTGTCAAAAGAGTGCTCAGAGGCAAGCGAGTGGAGTTCAATACATAAATGAAGGGAAAAAAGCTGCTGCCATGTCTCCCGAGTGGAGCTCAGTGTTCAGCCACCTCTCCACCTGTTAAGCAAACCGTATCATTCTCCTTTCTGGAAGAGTCTTTAAGGAAACTACTACTGTCCCCATGTAAGGAAAAAGAAATAAAGAAGTGATGAGAGGACTTCCCTGGTGGCACAGTGGTTAAGAATCTGCCTGCCGATGTAGGGGACACAGGTTCGAGCCCTGGTCCAGGAAGGTCCCACATGCCTCGGAGCAACTAAGCCCGTGTGCCACAACTACTGAGCCTGTGTTCTGGAGTCTGCGAGCCACAGCCTCTGAGCCCACACGCCACAACTACTGAAGCCCGCACGCCTCGAGCCCATGTTCCGCAACAAGAGAAGCCACCGCAGTGAGAAGCCCACACACCGCCACGAAGAGTAGCCCCCACTCGCCACAACTAGAGAAAGCCCACGCGCAGCAACGAAGACCCAACACAGCCAAAAAATATAAATAAATAAATAAATTTATTTATTTAAAAAAAAAAAAAAAGAAGATGCGATGAGAGTCCTAAGTTGGCAATTCTACCACTTACTGGACCTGAATTCTCTTTAAGTCTCTGTTTCCTCATCTGTCAAATAGAGATAACCTGCTTCACAGGGTTGTTTCCAAGAGGAACCAAGTAATGTAAACCAAGTCCCTGGCACATGGTAAGTGATCAGTAAATGTCACTCTCCTTTTCCTTCTACACCCTCATTTTCTTTTCCACACTTCTACCCCAGCCCCAACCCAACGCCTTTCAGGAAAGTGAGGAAAACATCAAGGATGTGGGTTACAGTGAAGCGATGCAATGCAAATTCACATCCTCTCTTCACCTGGGAAAGTGTGTAATTAACATCCTTCAAAATGGCAACAAACCAGCCATTTGTTAAAAACTGAGCAGTGTATGAGGGTGAAGATTTTGTGCAAATTCTTTTTAAGTTTTCCAGCTTATCACTTGCAGAAAAGTCATTTAAAAATATTTGATGTTTCTCTAATATATTCAGGCTCACACTTTGGTGCCACTGCATATTTTAAAATGACAGGTTTGAAAGATCCTGTTTTTCTTTTGTCCCCTTTGAACTTCCCCCAGGGGATCGCGGCACAATGAACATTTTTTTTATTACTACAATTGCCTTACAGAGTAACTCTTGGCAGCAGGCTGACTGTGCCTTTCAATGATCTTCTCTGATGGCCAGCCTAAAACTCACCTGTGGAACATCAGCCCGAAGGGTCTCTTTATGAAACTACCAAGGGGAGAGCGATGGTTTTCAGAGTTTGAAGAAATGCAGGCTACACTTCTCAATATTTCAGAGGTCTGCTGGCTGAAGCTGAGGTTGTGTGCTCTGTGATTTAATGTCTACCACCTTCCCTGATTCCTGAACAAGCTGGACGTGGATGCTTCTATAATCAAGATCTAGTCCATCAGTGACCTCTGAGCCAATTAATTCAGACTTTTGCAGCCAAATTGCTTGTTATTTTAACCTAATCTTCTAGAAGATGAACAAATACATATATATATATATATATATATATTTGTACCCAGAATTCTCTATGCCACGTTAATCTTGACATTGGCCTCAACTTTCTTTGCCAATCACACCCCACACCTACAAAAACTGGGGAGTAAGGAGGAGGGACAAGCAGGTTTATGCTGAACACTGGGGGGTGGGAGGAGGGTAAGGGAAGGGTCTTTGCCAGGGACAAATAAGGACTAGACAAGCCACACCAGGAGCCTGTCAGAGAGCAGCTTCCCTGGGAACCAGCTTTACCACTCCCACGGAAGGTAGAAAGACTCTAGCTCAAGCGTGCCAAGGCTTTTGCAGGAGGACCTGTCCATGCCATCATGGACTTTTGAAGAAATAGCTTATTATAATAACTGTCTACCAAAAAAAAATGGTCTTGCATTGCATTTTGATAAGGGGAGGTCAATTAGCTGCACAAGACAGGGTTGGACCATTCTGAGAGTTCTTGAAAAAGCTCTGTCAACTCCATAAACAGTAGAGATCCTCAAGCAGTCTCTAGACAATCAACTAGAAACTACTAGCTCACAACTCTTTCATCCTGAAGTTCACCTGAAAGGCAGGCAGATAATTATGAGACCTGCTGATAGCCATTCCACTGTCTGGTACTGAACCTCTCTGTCCTAGCACAGTGGACTTCCCACCTTCCATCCCGCTCACCATCAACCAGCATGCTCAGCTGACATCAAAATGGTCCATAAGTTTGATCAGTGTTTCCCATTAGAGATATTTCTGTTCCTCGCATTCAAAGACCATGAAACTAATGGCGATGGGTCTCTTTCTGTGGCAAATGCTTAATCTCTATGTGAGTGTAACATGGGAGATGGGAGACAAAAAGAAGCACTTGTCCCCTTGGCCTTTGGAAGGGTATGTGATCCCCCTGTGGAGCCCACAGACACCTTACAGTGATCAGTTCTCACTCGGCCTGCGTTCAATTCACATTTACTGGTGTCTACAGCTTGCCAGGCTCGGGTCTGGAGCCAGACAAATAAGAGACAAATAAGACCCACTCCTGGCCCAGTGAATCAGGCCCCTTGTCATTATGAAAGCCTTAGTGTCTTTTTCCTCAACGAGCCCTTTAGCCTGACGACAAAAGCACGTGACTCGAGGTTCTGACTCTGCTAGTTGCCGTGTGAGGCGAAGCACCAAGCCGTTTCTTGCCTGTGAGTTGAGGACCGTGATAGCAGCTCCCCTCTTTGGAGGGCGACACCTGAGGCTGGCGGAGTGCTCTGAGCGCTCCAGCGAAGGTGCAACTCACAGTCGTGATCTCAGGTTGCAACTGGTTCTAATTAGCAGCCAAGTCTAAGTGCCTGTAAAGATTCAAGGCATAAAATAATGGTACTCAACATTTTCAAAGTACAGAAAATGATATGTTTGGAACTTGCTCAATGACAGTTATAAAGGGGTGTTCCACCACTTTCCAAAGAGCTCATCAAGCAGCCCTAGAAAACTGGGTTTATAGCGGAGGTGACACCTAGCTTGCTATAAAAAAGACGTTGGAGCCGTGATACTAACTCACCAGAGGGAGATAAGTAAACCAGGAAGGAAATTAAAAACTCTAAGTATAATTTAACTACCATTCCTTATCTACTTTTAAATATTTATCTTCTTACCAAACCACAGACACTTTGGGTTTCTCTGTTTCTTGACCTATATTTTCTTTTCTATTATTTTAGCTGATCACCTTAGCTAAAAGCTGGTTTCGGATTGGTGATAAAACCTCAAAATATACTATTAATTTTCATTTTAATTTTTTTTTAAAAAATGCTAACCAGTTCTCATTGTCCCCTGAAGTCATTTAGTACCATGGAATAAAATGATATGTCTGATTTCTGGCTACAAAGAACCTTGGTGGATATTCATGATTCCCAAACCATTCTCTTCTTCAAAATAAGCACTTTAAATCATACTCTCTGAAAATATAGAAAGCTGCATGGAGAGAGACAGTGAAGAGCATGAACGACTAAGTTTGAGCTGTATCACTGACTAGTTTATTGACTTTAAGCCAATGACATCATCTCACTAAGCCTCACTTTTCACACCTCTAAAATGGGACAATTAGGGCTTCCCTGGTGGCGCAGCGGTTGAGAATCCGCCTGCCGATGCAGGAGACACGGGTTCGTGCCCTGGTCCGGGAAGATCCCACATGCCGCGGAGCGACTGAGCCCGTGAGCCATGGCCGCTGGGCCTGCGCGTCCGGAGCCTGTGCTCCGCAATGGGAGAGGCCACAACAGTGAGAGGCCCGCATACGGCAAAAAAAAAAATAAAATAAAATAAATAAATAAATAAAATAAAATAAAATGGGACAATTAATTGTACTTACCTCTGAGGTTAAATAAGATAGTATATATTATGCACTTAACATAGTCCTGACATTTATAAAGAACTCAGTAAACATTGTTACTGCCATTTCTGAGCCCTCTCCAAACCATTTCATTTCATAATTGACAAACTTTCATTGCCTTTGAGGTTCTGATGGTGAAAGGAAAAGAGAAGTCTTTTCCTCCTCTTTTCCCATTGGCCCTTCCATTCCGATGATCCTATAAACAGCGACCTGACCTGTGGGTAAAGATCACAGAAGTGCAGAGGACAGCCTCGGGAGGAGTTAAGACTCCCCCACCCCAAATCACACCTTAGCAAGGAAAGCCTAAGTTTTGCTGAGCAAGACTCCTACAGAGAAGCCTGGAGCTGATGGAGGGAGGAACGGCTTCCTGCGCCCTAACTTCTCACCCCTCTGTGCCTCTTTCCCTTTCTTCAAAGGAGATCCAAAGAGGGCTCATCCCCTAAAGAACGAGGCTCACTGCACGGTTCTAGAGATGTGGGCTAGCTGGACCAGTCCCTTTCTAATGCATACTTTGCTTTTCATTCGTTTGTTTGTTTGTCTTGTTTGTCGCTACTGCTATTGTCATTTTGAGCTGGAAATGGCTCTTAAGATTCCTTATAAGAAAGATTGAAAAGAGCTAACCCTTCTCCAGGGAACTATGCATGTGTAACAGCACTTTCCCAAAGACCAGGGATCTCTCCCCCTCCTTCTGGCACCCATTTCCCTTACAAACAGGCTCAGAGAAACTGTCAGGTCTCCAACCAAAGCACGTGGGTCCCTGATAGCCGCAAATCAATTAGACAAACTTTTCTGGAGCTTCTACTGGCAGCGCTCATCCCCTAACAGCTGGTATCTGGGAGAGAACCCAGGCATCTTCATTTTCTTTAGTCCCCTCCACCCCGCCCCAATTCTAAAGTGCAAGCCAGGTTTGAGAACCTCTTGAAAGCTTAGATTCTTTCCCTAAAGCCCCCAGCCAGAGAACCGAAAGGCTGTCTCTCCTGCTAGCAATTTAATTATTTTACCCAGGTTTTAATTCATTTGCAGGGCACCTACAATTAACAAGGGAGTCGTAACTCTGCTCAAGTGTTCAGGCCTAGCCATCCGTGAAATTATATTCAGTTCCCCAAAAAGCCAGAGGAAGGGAAGGAACGCAGCTATCAGACTCTGGGACATCCTCACCTGGGACTCGGAGCCAGAGCTGGACCAGCCAGAGCCAGAGGTAAGGCTGGAGGCAGTGGTGAGGAAGTGGGCAGTGGTGGTGGCAGCATCTGAGTGGAGGAGGCACAGAAGGCCCAGCAGGCAGGCGAGGCCCGGTTTCATCTTGTGCTCTAGGCTGGAGCCACTAGCTGCTGCAGGAGCTCCAGGGCTTCTTATAGTGCCCAGTGGGGATTTCCCCCCCGGGCCAGCTTACAGGGAAAGAGGAAGCTGCCAGAGAGCACATGACCACCCAGGAAGGTGAGGACAGCCGGGAACTTGAGTCACCTGCACATCTGGTCCTGAGCCCCACTCCTCTGCCAGCTGCCCTTACATCTGGGTATCTCCTACCAAATCTTAGCTCAAATGCGCTTTTTCAAGCCCAATATCCGGGTTCCAACTTGACGCTTCCTTGAAACAGATGGGATGAAAGTAGTCTTTGTGGATGAAAAGAGCTCGGGGACCCCAGGAAGGAAAAGTAAGCCTCAATCTTTTGCCCAGAAGCCGTCTCTATTTGTCTCCTGCCCCCCACCGTCCTGAATGCTGCTTTCCAGGGAAAGCTGGGGGACGCCATCTAGAGACTGTGACTCCCCAGCGGATTCCCTCTTCACAGGCTACTGCCCAGGCTGTCTCTGACAGCTCCCTTGCAGTGTCTGCTTCCAGACAGAGTTATCTCAACGGCCCCACTCCGAAGGAGACACCAGCCATGTGTCTGCCCTGGGACTTCAGTCAGGGCTCTGCGCTATCAATCACTCAGCCCTGTGAGCCTGACGGAGGAGAAAGAACCCAAGCAGGAGGCTGCCCCAGACCCAGTTCGGGAGGCCCATGGTTGAACAGTTTCTTTCTCCAGAAGGTTCTCTCTTGACCTCCTTATCCCAGACCCTGTTGTGAGCTGGTTAGGCACTCAATAGCTCAAGGTGCATTCCTGAAACTGAGAAATAGGGGTGGTCTTCAGGCCCATTTACACCCCTCCACCGTTTCACATACCTCTGTGACCTCTGCCTTCCTCCCTGCAGGGGAAAAAGGGTGTTGGCCTGAATATTCGAAACCAGCTCTCTCGTTTAGTCAGTGGC
This sequence comes from Kogia breviceps, assembly GCF_026419965.1. NCBI lineage: Eukaryota > Metazoa > Chordata > Mammalia > Artiodactyla > Physeteridae > Kogia > Kogia breviceps. The sequence continues at coordinate 26,473,242 of NC_081325.1, read as the reverse complement.
CTTAGGCAAATCACGGAGCCCCCTAGTGTTATAACAATTCCTAAATCATTAGAATTAAATGAAATATCATATAAGAAGTTGCTTATGAGCTTTTAAGTGCTATATAAACGTCAGATTTTGTGTGTGTGCTTTTTTGGTTTTATTTTTAATTTCCTAAAGCCCGGCTCAATATGGAAGGGGTTTGGGTTCGAAACAGGGAAAGAAGGTTCCTGCCTTTCACTGTCTCCACCCCCAGGCCAGGAGCAGTTCGGAAGACCTGGTCTGAAGAGTTCTTGCACCTCACGGGCTGCACAAACTCTCAGAATCAACACTGTACTCGTGTGAGAAGCAGGGTCTTAAACCCTTAGTCCATTGTTCAGATACAGGGGAGGGGACGGGCAGGAAAAATACGAATGCATGAATAGAGAGTGAGGGAAGGAAAAGAGACAGAGAGGGAAAGGGGGAAAGGACAAGTCTCTCTTTGTCTGGCGTACCCAAGGTGCCCTGGGGTACACCCTGGGCCAGCGCCCCATGCAGCCCCCAGACCCCAAGCGCTGAGTCGGACACCTCACCTACTCCGGTGCCCCCAACTTTAGGGTCCACACCCCCCCCCATCCAGTCTGTCATTGTTGCCTCCTCATCGAAATACACCTGACCGGCCGCACAGGGTGCCTTCTCAGGCCAACTTTATACCCACATTCACGTGGACGTGGTGATAGGCAATTAGAGCAGGCCCAGGCAGGTCGGGAGCATTTTCCCAGAAGCTTTCTGGAAGCAACAGGGTCTGCTTCCCTTATCTGCTCTAAGGCAATGTGCAATGAAGACTGAGGTCAGGGACAGGGGATCCATGGCCATCTGTTAGGGGATAGGAAGAGTTTTCTTTTTTCTTTTTTTAATTGAAGTATAGTTGATACAATGCTGTGTTAGTTTCAGTTGTAGAGCAGAGTGGTTCAAATTTTTATATATGTGTTTACATATATATGTGTGTGTACATATGTATATTCGTTTTCAGATTCTTTTCCATTATAGGTTATTACAAGATATTGAATATAGCTCCCTGTGCTATCCAGTAGGTCCTCGTTCTTTATCTGTTTTATATATAGTAGTATATATATGTTAGTCCAAAATTCCTAATTTATAAAATTAAGAGGAGTATTTCGAAGCCCCTCCCTCTCATATTCTGCCCTATAGTGGGTTGTCAGATTTAGCAAGCAAAACTACAGGACATCCAGTCCAAACGAATTTCTAAAAAGTAACGAATCACTTTTTAGTATAGGTATGTCCCATACAGTCTATTTGGGACATACCTATGCTAAAATAATTAGAGGCTGTTTATTTAACAGTTGCATTGAACCGGATATCTTGTGCTTTGTTTGGGAACCTGACCGCTGAAGGCTGCTTGCTCGACCTGGGCAGGGCCTCCTGGGAAAGGATGTGAGCTGTGAAACTCACTGTTCCCTACCGAAGCAATTCAGCTTCGGCCTCTTTGACATGATGGTCTAGCCACTGAGACGTCTGGCCCAAGACAGGAAAAGTGGATGGCGTGTGTGAGAGTGGAAATTGCTGAACTGCACCCCTTATCCTGAGATTGCACGCGATAAACTGTGAATAGAGGGAGGAAAGCTTCCTCTACTTCCCATCGTGGTTTCCCTCTTCCTCCTGCTTCCCAACAAAGCAAATGGCAAAATCTCTTCTCATTTGCTTGTAGCCTCTGTCTGTGGGTATAATGAGCTTTCCTTGCTCCTTTTTTCAAGGAACATGTCAGTGCCCTTGTCAAAAAAATAAAAAATCTCATTAACAATGGCAGCCAGTAGTCATGACTACTTTTAGAGCCCTCCGTGACCAATCCTTTAGGAGACACCTTTCCAGAGGGGCTGCAGTCCTGCAGGAATGAGGCAGCAATTCTCTCAAACACAAGTGTGCCCTAGGCAGGAAGATACTCCCCCTCTCCGTCCCCCCCCCACCTCCCCGACACTGCGCTCACAAGCTGCTTTGTTCCTGTGCGCCTCCATAGTTTTCAGATTCTGTACTATTTGGTAGCAGCAAATGCACAAAAGCATTGGTGATGACTCAGTAAATGAGATTATTAATAATAGGAGTTTGATCAGCTCCTCTGCAAATACCTTTGTCCAAAGAAACAACAAGCCTCCTGGTTATTTGACAGCCTGAAAGCCAGGAAGAAATTATCAGCACTGCAAAGCAAGCAGTGTATTATTTATAAAAATTTGTTCCGACAATGGGCTCCTTCTAGAGGAAGAGGTCACTGAAATTCACTTGAGTAACACTGCATTCTTCACTGACAGCTTGAAGGAAAGTTACTGCGTGTGCATTTCATTAGGGGAATTCCCTAAAGCTGTACTTTTTGACCAGTTGCAACACGCAGGAAAAAATAATCATATAGATAAAGACTTAATTTAATCCCCCTGTCATTAAAAAGCAATGCCAGACATACCATGGTACTTTCAGAAGACAGTGTCTTTAGTGTAGCTGGTCTATAAAAAGACAATAGAGGCCAGTTTAGTCAACAGACTGACTACAGAGGTTGTGCTGGGGTGACCCTTTCCGCATCTGTTGACCTCCAGACAAGGAGGTCTGGAGGTTGGAGGTGGAGGTGTTCCCCACTTCCAACAACCCTAGAATCGCTATTAGCAATACTAGAAATGATGTGTAAAAATAATAATCAATGGGCTTCCCTGGTGGCGCAGTGGTTGAGAGTCCGCCTGCCGATGCAGGGGACGCGGGTTCATGCCCCTGTCCGGGAGGATCCCACGTGCCGTGGAGTGGCTGGGCCCGTGAGCCATGGCCGCTGAGCCTGCGCATCTGGAGCCTGTGCTCCGCAACGAGACAGTCCACAACCGTGAGATTCCCGCGTACCGCAAAAACAAAAAACAAAAAACAAAAAATAATAATAATAATCAACTGACATCATTCATGTACTCTGGAAAGAAGGTTAATGATGCGTATGAGGCCTTCATTAACAATGTGTATCAGGCCCCACTCTGTACAAAGTATGAGGCCCTATGAAGACTTAAAAAGAAGGAAGCAAGCATAATTATTGCTAATAAAAATGTCTGGTCACTCAGGGGAGGCAGGCCACTTCAGAGAATAGCCTAGGAATGGAAACAACAAATTGGACTCAAAGCCAATGACATGAATACTGAGGAATGACCCGATGGATGATGGGGACCAGTGTGAGGGAGCTGACGTGGGAAGAATTCACCAGGCGTTGAGCTTCTTAAGGATGGAGACAAAGGCCTTGTTAGTTTTTTTTTTTTCGGTATGCGGGCCTCTCACTGCTGTGGCCTCTCCCGTTGCGGAGCACAGGCTCCGGACGCGCAGGCCCAGCGGCCATGGCTCACGGGCCCAGCCGCTCCGCGGCATGTGGGATCCTCCCGGACCAGGGCACGAACCCGTGACCCCTGCATCGGCAGGCGGACTCTCAACCACTGCGCCACCAGGGAAGCCTGCCTTGTTAGTTTTGAATCGCAGCACCAGGCCCAGTGCTTGGTACTTGGTGCCCAATAGACATTTGTACACTGAAGGGACATATTTAATAAACATATGAGTGAATGAATGAATGAGTTGAGGCACGAAGGATTGTGAAAATTTGTGGATTTTTAAAATTATTGGAGAAAAGGGAGTGAGGTCCCAGCAAGAGAAATTACATGAGTACAAGAACTCAGGCAACCTGAATTCTCTCCAAGGTCATGATGCTGGCCACGCCCCTGTAATTTCACGTGGCCACCCTAGCAACTCATCCTCAGATCAGAATTCCTAAGGTTGCTCCTCGGCCTGACCCAAACCCCAAAACACTCTAATTCCCTAAGTATATCCTGTATCAGGAACTACACAGACTTAGCCATCCGGTCATGGTTCAGAGAATTCCAACTCCAAAATACAGCATTTTCAACTGAATACTTATGTTTTTAATCTTCAGCAAAATCGTCAAAGTTGACTGAATGCAGAACCAGGCTAGTCAAAAGCGCAACTGATGGAAACCAGTGCAAGGCTTTGTGTAAATGCTGAAAAGCAAAAACAACAAGCAACAAAATGTGTTGAAAGTCAACATACGCTAATTTTTTAGGAAAAAGAGCAACCCTACATCCTCTAAGACAAAGCGTGGACTAATGAGCCACAAGTGTGCTCAAAACTATTTCCCTTAGGATTGTCGGTGTACAGTCAGGAAACACCTGCCACCATAAGGGGCCAATGGACTCAGGAAGAACCAGACCCCAGGCTTATCTCTGGACCCCTCCGGAGAGACTCTGCCCAGAGACTTGGGACCAAGGATTGCCACATAAACTCCTCTTGCTGTTTCCTGACCACTGCCTTCACTTCATCCCAACAGCAGCACCTGAGTTTCCCACACCAGTTGGATATTGTAGATCGCCCAGTCATCCTCAAATGGCCAGATGAGTTGATTTCCCCGACCAGAGGTGAAGGTGCATCCTCCTCTTGCTTACCTGCCCCACTGCAGAAGCTCTGCTTGCCTCACATCCAAACCACCTGGGTTAACGATACCAGCTGTCTCAGCAAGGCCCGTTTTCCCCAGCGTTACTTGCACGTGTTCAGCCTCGTGCACCGCTCACGGTGAGAAAGAAGCACACTTTCTGCACCTAAGAGGAGTTGTCACCTTGAAATTCTAAGTGTGACCCCTGCTACTCCTGCAGCATTTTCAGATTTAGTCTCGTCTTTTATTTTTCTGCTTCCATTACTTCCCTGCCTGAATCTTCTCAAACCCTACAAAAGCCAAGCCCAAGCTAGGTGTCAGGATTCTGCACTTAGAGACAGGTCCATGTAGTGAAAAAGGCAAAGAGCCTAAAATACTGAGCCAAACTATTGTATCTACCAACTGTCTAGCTGAGTGACTTTGGACATGTAAGCGCAGCAGGACATGTCAAACCTGAGTTTTCCAATAAAGTAGCCACTAGACACGTGTGTCTATTGACCAGCTGAAGTGTGGCTGATCCAGACATGAGTGTGTTATAACTATAAAGTACATACTGAATTTCAAAGACTTAGTATAAAAGAAAAGAATGTAAAATACCTCATTAGTAATTTTTATATTGATCACCTATTGTAATGGTAATATTTTAGATTTATTGAATTTAATAAAATATTCTAATTAATCTTACCTGTCTCTTTTTTATTTCTTTAATGTAGCTCCTAGAAAAAAATTGATGACTTGTGGGGCTTACATTAAATTTCTATTGCTATGATGGAGAAGCTTCTAAAGGTTACAGAAATGTCAGAAGTTGTACCATTTGGCCCTTCCCACTGATAGGAGGTTAGCTAAGCAGGTGGGTTGCTGTCATTAGATTTCAAATTTAACATTTCTTCATAAGTGTTAAATGTTACAGACATTCTCTCTAAAGAGTCTCAAAATGAAATTATAGATTTTTTCTTTATCTTAAAATGCTTATCATGTAAGAGAAAGGAAAAATATTGGAGAGCTATTTGGGACAAAGTGAGAGAATCATGTTAAGAATTACCTCTACAAGAATAGTCACATGGAGGCTTCCCTGGTGGTGCAGTGGTTAAGAATCCGCCTGCCAATGCAGGGGACACGGGTTCGAGCCCTGGTCCGGGAAGATCCCACATGCCACAGAGCAACTAAGCCTGTGCACCACAACTACTGAGCCTGCACTCTAGAGCCCATGAGCCACAACTACTGAGCCCACGTGCCACAACTACTGAAGCCCACGTGCCTAGAGACTGTGCTCCACAGGAGAAGCTATTGCAATGAGAAGCCCGTGCACTGCAACAAAGACCCAACGCAGCCCAAAACTAATTAATTAATTAATTAAGAATGGTCACATGGCATTTTACTTGAGCCCACATTTTTAAAACCCAAGAAATTTCACATAAATTCCTATGTGTGGAGTTCCTTTGAGGGCAAAAGAAAGTTCTGGTGACACAGACTTACACTCCCTGTATCAGTGAGCTGGAGCTGGGAAGCAGCTGCCCCTTTAAACCACACGCCTATTCCCCATTTGGCCATGTTCCTATCATTCACACCTGGTCTATTTCCTTTATGTGCGTGACCTATCTAGCCTTTATAGGACTTTTGGTTATGCAATTATTGTTCTAATGGTCTCAGATTTGAAAAACCTGCTTTTCAGAGGCAAAGAACATTTCCTCCAAAAAAAAAAAAAGAAAAAGAATGTGGCAATTTAGATATTGCATTTCCCCTATTTCATCAGAAGAACAGCATCATGTTAGAATGTATTACCAAGGATTACATGCCATATCACTAAACTTAGATTTATGAGTTTTGGAAAACTATCAGAACACAGTGAAACAAATTTTGAAACTGCAATTTAAATAGAACTAAATTTAATGAATCATAAAATGAAGCCACAGCCAAACATGTGCAGGAAATTCATGCAAATATGATCACAAAACTATCAAATAACCCAGCATCATGTATGATCATTTAAACATAATTGAAGTTGGCTCTTGCCTTGTCCATCCTGAGCCTTACTTAATACTCCCTACCTAGCTCAGCTATGACTTATCCGTGAGTCTTGGCCCACGTGCGGCCCAGTACAAAATGAAAATGTGGGCCCCTTGTTCAAAAATGATTAAGAATTTTAAGGTAGTGATAGAAAAGCATAAAACCAAGTGCAAAACCTTTCTAAGTAGGGGGACTCGTGGGACCGCACAGGTGGCATGCCCATGAAGCCAGCCCTGACTACAGCAAGGGACATCTAGCCAATTCTGGAGGGTTAAGAAAGTCTTCCTACTGGAGGTAAAATCCCAAAATGTTACTTGAAACCTTATTTTCTAATCTGTACCACCTAAAAATGGACTTTGCAGCATCAGGATGGAAGAGGTATTCTTTGAACTCCTCCCGTTCCTATCAAGAGGCCTTTGGCAATCAGCAGCTAGAACTTAAAGGCGCCAGCAATACTGTGATGAGAGGAACTGAGCCTTCTTTAATTTAATCTTGCTTTTAAGAATTTCCCACTCTGGTTGCTATATAATGACACTTTACAGTTTCAACTTTTCTTATAGGATGTAAAGCTTAGAGTTAGAATGATGGTGACTTTGATGTCTTCATGAAAATTAATATTTAATGAAAAGCTTCCAAGATTATTTGAAAAATACGTAACATGTATAAAACATTAAGCTGAGTTATTTTTCAGTTTATTGCTTAGTTACAACCCTCCAGTGACCAGACCAACCATTACCAAATATAAGTAGTCTCTACATAATCTTGACCCTGCACCGCACCTGACCCACTTCTTTGGGCCAGACACATTGGTTATGCCATACCTGTGTTTAGTTAAGTTTTGTTTTGTATGTATAGGTATCTATAGGTGTGCATGTATGTTTGGTGTCATTTTGGGTCCTTAATGAGTTCCTAATTCTTTCATTCATAGAAGGGAGAGAAGAAGAATAATTCTTCTTAGTTAATAAAACTATTCATTCATTTATTTACTAACCTTTAATGAGTGTGTCCTATGTGTCAAGCACTGCTCTAGATGCCAGGTGATATAGTAATTAAAATTAAAATGCCTACCCTCATGGATCTAACAGTTTAATATAAGACAGGTAGCAAAAAACATAAATAAGTAAAATATGTAGTGTGTTAGATGGTGTTAAGTGCAATGGAGAAAAAATACAGAAGGAAAAGGAAATAAGGAGATCAGGGGTTGAGTGTAGGAAGGAGATATTTGAGTAAAAGTGCAAATGAGGTAGAAGAGGAAGACACAAGGCGGTCTGAGGGGAGAGCATTCCAGGGAAAAGGAAATGCAAAACCACAGGGCAGGCATGTCACCTGGAATTGAATGATGCAGCCTGAAGGCCAGGCTGGCTGGCAAGGAATGAGGTGGAAGGGACCTGTCAGTGGTGTCAGAGGGAATGCCATGTTGTGCTGGGCTTTTAAGACCATTACAAAGATGTTGGCTTTGTCTCCGGGTAAGTGGCAGCCATTAGAGGAGAGGAATGACACGATCTGATTTCTCTTTTAGCAGAATCACTCTGACTACTTGGTTGAGATCAGACTGTCCTGAGCCAATTGTGAGACTTCTGAGATAATCCAGGCAGGAGATGATGGTGTACAGACCAGATTGACAGCAGTGGAGATGGTGAGCCGTGGTCATGTTCTGGATGAAACTTGATGTTAGAGATGAAAATATCTGCTGAGGGCTGTAAAAGAAAGAGAGGAGACTGATCCTGCAGTCTCCGGTCTTAGCAAATGGAAGAATGACGTTGGCATTAACTGGAATGGAGAAGACCACAGAAGGAGCATGTCTAGAGGGGAAGTTCAGAGACTCACTTTGAGAACGTAAAGTTGGAGATGTTTCGTTAGACATGCGAGTTGCAATGTTGTGTAGGCAGTTGGATATAGAAGTCTGAAATTAAGAGCAGAGGTCCAGGCTTATAGAATTGTTGGCATATCAATAACATTTAAAACCATGGGACTTGGTGAAATCACCAATGAAGTGTTTATAGATTTCTTTTTTTTTTTAATGTCTGAGATCTAAGATCTAGAAGGCTCCAAGGTTAAAAGTCGGGGAGTTGTAGAGGTAACAGCCAAAGAGATGGAGAAGAAGCTGCCTGTGAGGTCAGAAGAAAGCCAGGCAAGTGTGACATTGTTGAAGCCAAATGAAGAAAGAATTTCAAGAGGGAAAGAGCAACCAGCTGTGTCAAATGACTCAAATGGGTCAAGCAAAATGAGAAGACGGAGAATTGACGATTGGACCTAACAATGTGTGGGTCAGGGTAACCCTTGACAGAGCAGTTTCAACAGAGTGGTGGGTCTTGAAAGCATGATTGAGGACATTTAACAGATGGAGAAGAAAGAAACTGAAGCCACAAAGTACAGACAATTCAATCAAAGAGATTTGTTTAAAAGGGCACCAATAAAATATAAGGACCAAGTGAGATACCATGTGTGAAAGTGCTTTGGAATTATAAATGCACTATGTAAATGCTGGCTATGATTGTAAGAACCTGAACCTTCTGTGTTCTAAGAATATGGCTTTCAAAATGTCAGCCAGACTGAAGCATTTCTGTGCCCAGTTAGAGCTTTAGCACCTCAGAAGATTGTGTTCTCACTACACCCATGGCTGTTCCAAGCAATCACTAAATCCTCAAAAAACATCAAAGTTCAAAGACAGTGATAAGCCTGGTCTACTCAACTCCCCTTCGCAATCTGGTTCTACAGTCAGTTCACAAAGTACAGGATGAGGAAAAAGTCAAAGTTCCATACACAAAAGAAAGCTACAGATAGTCTTTAAGAAAAGAGGTCTTTGTTCTTCAGGGGTACAGAGCCTTGGAAAATTCCCAGATCAATCAACTCCTCTTGATTATGGCATCAAGATATTATAAAATGAGAAGTTTCCAGTAAGAGAAGTGCCCTCACCCACTGCTAATGATGGTTATTGAAGGACGTTGCGATTGTTCAAAATGAGCATCTACCCTGTTCCCAATTCAGGATGTCAAGTTAATACTTTATTCCTGCGGATATGGGCAAGGTGCACCATATGCCTGCAGGACTGGACCCATAGACTCCAGGCAGCATGTTTCACCTCAATTTTCTCCATCCTTTGGGCATGGCCAGCTGCAAGACTGCCCAGCTCAGAGCATTCAGCATGAGAGGACCATGGGGTCACACCTGAAACAGTCAGATCTAAAAGCAACATGAGCTGAGGCTGAGGCGAAAAGACGGTCACCTACACTTTCCCTTTCCTGTGCATCCATCCACCAATGCATTCACTCAACAGATGTGCCAGGCTATACACTCTAGGCCAGTAGAGTTCAATAGAGATACGGTTCGAGTCACAAATGCAAAGCCTCATATGTGGTTTTAAATTTTCTAGTAGTTGCAGGAGTAAAAAAATACAAGTGAAATTAATATTAGTAATATATTTTATTTAATGCAGTATATCCTATGTCTTATCGTTCCAACATTTTAAAAAGTTATGAACAAGAGTGTAAAATTATTTTGCATTTTTTGTACTAAATTTTTGAAATCCCGTGTCTATTTTATAGTTCCAGCACATCTCAACTCAGAGTAGCCACATTTCAAGCACTCAGTAGCCACAAGTGGCCAGTGGTTACCATATTGGCCAGTACAGATCTAGTCACAGGGGATTCCACAGGGAAAAAATCACAGATCTTGCCTTGGAGAAGCCTGCAGACTAGTAGGGGTGGACTTACACAAGTAAGCAGGCTATTAGAATTGTGCCAAAATAAAGGCCGCATGTTAGTGGGCTGCAGGAAAATAGCCCTTAATAGGATCTGAGTGGCAGGGTCAGAAAGACTACCCCAGGAAGTGAAGTCTTAGCTGAGCCCCCCAAAGTATGTAAGAATCGAAGAGAGAGAGAGGCAGGAAAGGGCACAGGAAATGCACTGAAGACAGAGGAGCATCATTTGCAAAGTTCTGGGAATAAGAGAGAACATGGCATGTTCTGGAAACTGGAAGGCATTCATTATTGCCAGAAGTTGGAATCTGAGAAGGAGAACAAGAAAAAGCCCTCAAGGTAAGGAGGGACCAGACCACAAAAGGCTTTATGAGCCATAGTGAGAAAGTTGGTCTTCCTCCTGATGGGGGTGGTTGTCCTTAAAGAATTCTGAGCAGGGGTTCTTGGTTGCCCCATTTTCCGAGTCCATCTACTCCGAGCCCATCTTTTTAATTGAGGAACGGTTAGCCCATAGAGGTGAGGTGAGCTGCTTGTAGTTCCCAGCTGGTTGATGGCAGAACTGAGACCAGAACCCCTACTGTGACCTCAATCCCACAAGGTCCTTCCATTGCCCCACTCGCAGGACACAGGTGTGTCCGAGAAGAGATGGAAGTGTCATTGCTCACACAGCAGGTAGGGTAACAGAGCCCATCTCACCAGACAGTGAGGCAAGAGGGTCAGGAACTAACCCCGGGGGGAAGAAGAGGGGGAAATGTGATTGCCTAGGAGGGGTATTATCTCACCTGCTAAATTTCTGGGTGGCCAACTCTGGGTCCTGTTCACCTAGCTGAGCCCAGGCTTGGGGTAAAAGGAAAGTGTAAATGAGATCAGGGCCAGTAGCCAGGGCCTCTGCTGGCTGTACCTCCAGGTCACCTTGGGAAATGGCGTGAGTGAGGGCTGGCCCTGCCCAGAAAATCAGCAGGTGAGACAGTGGGTCTGGAATATGCCCATGTTTGTTTTAATATAAAAACAGCATTTAAAATGGACAAGGTAGTCAAACTAAGCACCTAGACAGCGGTATTCTACCCTCAATGTGCCAGGAGTGTAGAAAGCCACAGGATAAATGTGCATCTTCCAGTGTGTCCATTTTAAATGTTATTTTTATATTAAAACAAACAAGGGTACATTCTCAACTCACTATCTCACTTGCTGAATTTCTGGGCAGGGTCAGCCCTCACCCCATTTCTTGAGGTGGCCTGGAGTTACAGCCTGTGAGGTGGGGAAAGCTTATAAACCTGTTCTCGGGGTCAGAAATGTTAAGTGATTCCTCTAAAGACACCCAGGAAGTTGTTGAAGAAGCCAAGTTTAGGACCCATGTCTTCTGGTTCCTCGTCCATTGGAGTAGAAATGGACAAGGAGAACTAACAAACCCATGGGAAGCTGATTCAAGTTCACGAACATCACCTCAAAGCCTACTTGTTCCACCATTATGGCTTAATGCCTTTGGGTGTGGGTGTGTTTATAGCTCTAGGGCTACCCTTTTCAGTGCAAATATTCCCAGGAAGGGTCTAATCTTAAAATATTATCCATTAACAGAAATTATATGAGATCAGGAATGGGACACAGAAAAGGTTGATGATGAGGGGCCAGGATGAGAGCCCAGGAGGGCATAACAGATTCTGAGGGGGTGATGGGAAGGCACAAAGGCTGGCTTTGCCCTCTTCAGTTTCCTGGAACCAGTCTGCATCCATAGAGCAAACATTTACTGAGCACCTAATATATACAAGGCACTATGCTACACTCTGTGAGAAACACAAAGAAGTATAAGGAATGTCTTCTGCTCACCCTGTCCTCAAAATTTAGTGTATTAATTCTCTATTGCTGCTATTAAAAATTAGCACAAAATTGGTTCAAAACAACACAGATTTATTGTCTTATCATTCTAGGTCAGATCTCACTGTGCTAGAATCAAAGGTGTTATCAGGGCTGAGTTCCCTTCTGTAGTATCCGTGTCCTTACCTTTTCCAGCTTCTAGAGGCTGCCTACATTCCTTGGCTCATATCCACCTCCTCTGTCTTTGGCCAGGAGTGTCTTGCCCACTTCACATTACTCTGACACTGACTCTTTTCTTTGCCTCCCTCCTCTACTTTTAAGGAGAATTGTGATTACATTGGGCTCACATGGATAATCCAAGATCACCTCCTCATCTCCAGGTCAGCAGATTAGGAACCGTAATTCCATCCTCAACCCTAATTCCTCTTTGCCTTGTAACATAACAGTCAGTGTCCAGGGATCAGGACATAGACATTTTTGGTCGGTGAGGAGCATTACTCTGTCAACCACAGGGAGGTTAAACACTCAGATATAAAATTAATTCTAAATAAGGTAAGAACCACACAGATCATAGATGCCACAGAGCTCAAGAAGGGAAAGATCACTTCCTGCTGGGATCATCAAGAGGTTGTGTGATATGCAGGAGGTACCAGGATACTCCATGAGATGAAGGGCTTGATCTCTGTGATCCCACTCATCTGTCCAGTGCTAAAGCATTTTGTCCCACAGAAGCAACAGCAGCAAAAGCAGCAGGAGAGAGAAATGCTGAGCTGTGGCTGCGGCGCCTGGGGAAATCACAGGATCTCCACTGAGATGAGTTTTCAGGGACAGGTCATGGAGGGCTTGGTTGCCCGGCCAACGAGTGAAGCTTTATCCCATAGGCTCTGGGCAGCAATTTAAGGTTGACTAAATAATGCATCCAGTGATAATGCAAGGAATATGGGGATACAGAGTGATGAGGCAAGAAGGGCAGCATTTTCAACAATCCAGACAGAGGTAAAAAGGGAGAGGATGAGGGTGATGGAAGTTGGGAGGGGGGGGCTAGAAAAAAGGCACAGATACATGGGCATCTCGCAGGCAGAATGAAGAGATGGGTGGGTTGTGGAGAGGTGGGCAAGGAGAGCAGCACGGTGGTGATGGGGGAGGACATTTCAGGAGCAGGAGACTAAGGCGTGGGCAAGATCCCAGGAGGAAATTGTCCTCTGGCCGTGGAAAATCAGGATTCAGAAGTACTTGGAGGTATAGAAGGAATTAAGATCTATGATCAAGAGCAATGTAATAAAGAGAGGGGTGCAAGAATCCAACCCTGGGTAATATCCTATTTAGGGGTCTGGAGGAGGAAAGAAGCCACTAAAGGAGATGGAAGCAAACAGCCCCCATGGGTCTCTCACACACACACACACACACACACACACTCACACACATGCCCTTTGGCTTACAGTGTTATTAAGATACAAGCACCTTATCAGAAGGGTGGTGCAGTAAATTGCTACCAACCACGGTGCTTATCAGCAAGCAACCTATCAAGTAATACACAGCCAGGAGGGCCCTGAGAGGTGAGAACAGTGGGTCAGAGACAGAAGCTCCCAGCCTGGGGCTCTGCCCGGAAAAGAAAGTTCCAGGGAGCACTTCCAGCTCCCGTTCTCCACCAGGCAAATCGGGAGTGCTGCCCTCACTTGGAGGGGGTTTCTGAGAGGACACACTAGGGGCTGAAGCCAGTTCTGAGAGCGTGGAGGCAGGGCCCCTTTCCGCTGTCCCCACCAGGTGCTGTTTGTAACATCCTTTAGGCAACCGTTTGTGTCCACAGTCTCTGGCACAATGTCCCGTGTGTAACAGACCTGCCGTGTTTGTTGTTTGCAAGAAGAGATGAAAGACCAGGACAGGGGCACTCAGAGGATTTCCCATCATGGTATTTCTCCACACAAAACCAGGCTGTGGTGCAAGCAGACTTACCATGTTGTCCCCTTATATGGAACTCAAAATAAAGGTAAAATTAATGTGTTTTGCTACAGGTCAGCATAGAGGTCACCCTTAAGGGTCAGGAGTGGTGACTGGGGTTGCACACAAGGGGGGCTTCTGAGGAGCGGGAATGCTCTGTTTCTTGGTCTGGGGCTGGTTACACGAGGAGGCTCTCTTGGTGCAAATTCATCAAACTGTGCTCTTATGGTTTGTGTGTTTTTCTGGATGTATATTACACATAGATGAAAGAGTTTGCTTTTCAAAAATGCTATTGTGGAAATGCCCTGTGCCCCTGAGTGGGAGGTCAGGAATGCCGTGCTAGGAAGAGGGGAAGTGATGCCAAAGAGAGGAAGAGATGTCCAGAAAGAAACCTTGGCCATCCTACAAGGGCCGCACTGAGCTTTTCTCCAAAGAAGGGAATCTGGTTGATGGAGGAAACTGCCTACTGGGCAAGCTCACCAGTCATGGTCAGGGGAACAGGCAGCTGTGGAGTTCCCTGCTTGTCTTGTGAAGAAGGCACTACAGACTCCACAGTCAGCAAGATGCTTGCTCTCTGTGCTGGTCAATTTTATGTGCCAACCTGGCTATGTTATGATGCTTAGTTTTTTGGTCAAATGCTCATCTAGGTGTTACTGGAAAGATTTTTTTTTTTTAGATGTGATTAACATTTATAATCAGTTGATGTTTATCACTTCTCAGCCTTTTGGCCAAGATCATTTGTAGCAATTAGTTGACATTAGGTAAAGCAGATTATCCTCCATAATGTGGGTGGGCCACATTCAATCAGTTGAAGGACTTAAGAGCAAAGACTTGAGGTTTCCCTCAAAAGAAGAAATTCTGCCTCTAGACTGAAACATAGAAATTCTGCCTTTGGTTGACAAACTTCAGACTCAAGACTGCAACATCAATTCTTACTTGAATGTCCAGAATGCCCTACAGATTTGGGACTTCATAGCTCCCACAGTGCTGTGAGCCAATTTATATAAATACTGGTTTATACAGTTCCTATTTATATTGGTCCACCCTATTGGTTCTGTTTCTCTGCAGGTCCCTGACTAAGACAATTTCCAATAGGCTGTTCTCAGGGGTCTCAAAGCATCTTTCTCAGGCCTCCTCTGAGGGCAGAAAAGGTGGCAGCAGCATTTCCATTTGGGGTGCTGCAGCCTAAAGTGAGGGTCCTTTTTCTACGGAAAAAGAAATCCACAGCCAGTCCAAGGATCTAAACGCCGGCTTTACCCTCTTTACTCTTAATTCAGCAAATGTCACAGGCACGCTCTGTTAGCACTGAAAAAAGGAAGTTCTGGGAGAAGAAAATATTGAGAGAAACCTACATGTTTCCAGTTTTTCCTGCTGGGGTTACTTATGTGACTTTTTCAGAGGGTCCCCAGAAACCCCAAATAAACAACCACATTCCTGCAGGTATATCCAAACCCACATAAACTCTGACCCAGTTACATACAGCAGAGAAACTGGGTGAAACAAGCACAATGTTTGTAAGGCCTTTAATCTTCTCCAAACCCTGAAATATTGTTGAGATGTTTTATCTTCCATTGCACATGGAGAAGATTAAAAAGCCATGATAAATGGTGTGCTCTCCAGGAGGGAATGCCATATATAAGGCAATACATAATTTCCTGCTTCTGGTACCGTTCAGGATAATCGTCGTGGTAACGTGAAAACAGGAGGGATGTTAATTTAAGATTAAAGCACAATTATAAGCCCTGTCATACTGTTAATTTCTTTTAAAAGTTCCTCTGAATAATTCCACCTTTGAGAGATGAAATAAGCACACAATTAAAAACTGCATTAAATAAATGAATAACTGGGCTTCCCTGGTGGCACAGTGGTTAAGAATCCACCTGCCAATGCAGGGGACACGGGTTCAAGCCCTGTTCCGGGAAGATCCCACATGCTGCAGAGCAACTAAGCCTGTGCTCCACACTACTGAGCCTGCACTCTAGAGCCTGCGAGTCACAACTACTGAGCCCACGTGCTACAACTGCTGAAGCCTGTGTGCCTACAGCCGGTGATCAGCAAAAAGAGAAGCCACTGCAATGAGAAGCCTGCTCACTGCAACCAAGGGTAGCCCCAGATCACCACAATTAGAGAAAGCCCGTGTGTAGCAACGAAGACCCAATGCAGCCAAAAATAAATAACTTAAATAAATAAAATTTCAAAACCAAAAATGAATAACTAATTAATGAATAAAAGAACTCTGAAAATAAAATGGGCCATGCAAATTCTAAAAATTAATTTTAAGAGGCCAAATCTTAATCCTTCAGGTCTTTGAAGGAATTGCACTTGGATGCAGATAGATAACATCTGCCTCTAGATTTAGCTCTCAAAGAGCTGTGTTCTTTGTTCACACACTGCCCAGGGACAGATTTTGGTGCGGACACTGCAGGCGACTGGGCTGCATAATTGACCAACCTCAACACCTTCCCAATCCTAACATCATTGCCTCCTCCATAATGCCTGAAATTCTACACTTTCCTTTGTCCTCCAGCCAGAAATTCTACCAAGATGATTCTACCATTGATTATGAATTCCATTAGAAAATGCAAATACTCCTGTAAAGCTGACAGGTGGATCATTCCTTAGCACATTGATATGAATCAATTTAATCAGATTGCTTTCCTCCCAACACCTAATGGAGGCCAACTTCTTGGAAGAGTGGGATGAGGGAGAAAGTAGTGGTCATTTTGCAAGAAACAGAAATAGTAGGTTGAGAAAGGGAGAACCACCCAGTTCAGGAGTGTTCTGGGAGATCAGGGAAGGTGAGAGATAAGACGCCATGATAAGCCTGCATTATGTGTCCACAAGGAGTTAAGACTTGGATGAGCCATATGGATGAGGAAGAAAGGGAGGGTGCTATCACCCAAGCTTGTCTTCTATGTGCCAAATGAAGGTCATCAGGATTATATGCATTTTACCGGTTGAGGAAACTGAGAATCTTGTTAATAACACAAGACCACACAGTAATGTGGTAAATGGGAGAGAAGAAATTACAGCCTTTTTCCATCTGACTCGAAAATCTATGCTCTTTCAACCATACCACACTTTCTCACAGCAACTTAACAGTTAGATGTGATTATTCACATTTTTTAAATGAGCAAATCAAAGCCTTTAGAGACTAAAGAGGCAGAATCATTCAGTGTCTCCAGGTATGAAAACATCGGCTTGTGCAGTAACTGCAAATACTTTGGTTCCTCATCCTGAGGGTTGGAATGGCAGGAGAGGAGGCTGAAATGTTGTCGGTGAGATTGCAGGAACCAGGGAAAACCACCAGTGCTGCCCACAGATATCAGTCAAGCTCAGATCCTCACTTCCAGTATCTAACAGGATGTCCTGACCTTAAACTAAGTCAAGGTGCCAAACCTGGGAGACAGTGCAAGTCACACCTGAAAACATTGTTTTCACTTCACACCATTCTGCTCTAACGGCCATTGATAAGAGCATCAATTATCAGCTCTGTTATCAGGGGGGAATAACCAACATAAAACCCTGCAGTTATTAAAATTATCACTTAAGTCTGGAAGAGGACTGGGAGGTAACCCTTTTCTCAAGGTACCAGGAAGCATGAAAACACTGGGCTTGGGAAAGGTCTCTAACTCTTACCCAAGGAGCGTTCTCATGAGACCAACGGCAGACATCACAGAGGCCAGGGCCACCGGGGACCCTTGTACTCTGTGGCTCTCCACTCACCTAGTAGGACCTCATGGGAAACCCTCACAGGCTAGGAGCCTGCTAGCAGCCTGGCCTGAATGCCCACCTAGCAGAGCCTTCTCAGCTGGCCACCACCAGCCCCACCTGGTCCCTAGAGCTGTCCTACCACCAGCTCTGCCCCAGCTGGCCCCCCAATTCCAGCTCTTCCCCAGCTCCCCCTGTTCATGGACATCCTCCTCTTCTGGGGTCTCTATCATCCAAGCATCCCAGACCTGCTGGGGAAGAGGAGTTCCCAGGAGGATCACCTCTTTCTTCAACAGTCCCTGACCCCTCACTCTCCCCCAACCTGTATCCATCTCCTCAGTCTCCTCTCCCTCCTACAACTTTTCTGAAAAACTCACTCACAGTGCCCACTACACCTCACAACTGGCATTTGTCATGCATGTTGCAAGGCTGGGGCGTGCCTAGCTCCCACCCATTTCTCAAGTTCCCGCTATGTTCCAGGCATGGTGGGGTGCCAGGTATCCAATAATGAACAAAAAAGCACCACCTTGGCCCTTGCAGTCAAAAGCCTTTGAAGGCAGGGCCAAGCTGTATTCCTGTATGTAATCCCAGCCCCTAGTAGGATACCTCATACACAATAGGTAATCAAGCATCAATATTAAAGCTAAAGGGTATAATTACAATTTACAGAGGTTTTTGATTACTGTCTTAAAATGCTTAAGTGTTAACAGCCAAAAGAGAATCAATAAGGTTTCCATTATAGATAACATATTTACATGTTAATGAGAACCATTAATCCCTTAATCATCACTATTCTCCCTCCCTCCAAGTCCCCACACCCTAATGGTTAGGATTTCAGTTCCTGGAAGAGGGAGATATTTGAAGGAGAAGCCCCTCCAAACCACACTAATTATCAGTCTTCTATGCTAGGCACATAAAAACATAAAAAATAGGCCTTGGTTAGGCTCCCCACACACACACAACAGTTAACAGACTGCCATACTTTATGTTTTTTGGAAATCTGAAACGTGTAGCCCAAAACCAAATTCAGCCCACAGATTTTTTATGAGGCTCAACATTATTTCATAAAACTTGAATTTCACACGATGCCCGTCTCAGTGTGCCACAGACCTCATCATTCTCTTTTATTTACATCTGGCCCTAATCAACAGATTTACTTTACTTTCCTGGCCCTAACCCCCACCCCAAGGGCATTTGGATTTTTCATTCTTGATTAACATGTAACTGTTTAAAAATAATTTGATGACCACAATAACCCCTTGAGCTAAGTAGGAGCTATTATTTTTTTCCCCATTTTGTGGTTGAGGAACCTGAAGGTCAGGGAAGAAGTGAATGACTTTCCCATTTTCAATCACTGTTTTCTGTGGTCTATGTCAGTCTGGTTTGTGGGGTTTTGATAGGTCATTAGCAATCATCAGTGACTGCCTCCAAGGCCGTGATGGTCTATAGGGTCCAGGGTCCTTCAGGGGTTCTTAACCTGGCCTCCATGTACCCCTAGACATCCTAGAGATGGGATTTCAAGGGTTCCATTGGTCTTTTAAAACAGCACACAATTTTTGTGGGCATACATACACTGGGGAAAGTGCCTATAGCTTTCATCAGCTCTCATGGAATATGTTAACAGCAGGGCGAGGTGACAACCTGATTGGCAATCTTTTCCTGGAGAAGATTTCTCTCCAACCCACAATGTGCAAAGCTACCTGGCAGGGCTAAGGGGGTCACTGGTAGTTTATAGTTAACCAAGTAAAAAGACCACAATCTTTTCTTGCCAGTAGTCCCTTGGATTATCTCTGAACTGGAGTAAGAGTGTAGCAGGGTGGAAGGATCTAGCTGGCCTTTATGAATGTATCACTTGGAAGGAGACTCAGGCCTTTCTGAATGATCTTCCACTAACAGAAACATGAAATATTCCCCAAGTAGGTGGATATAGTGTCTTAGCAAAATTGATCAAAACCAACAGGAAGTTAAGGCACTGAAAATTTCCTAAAGATGGTGTGAGGGGGGGCAAATCTAGAAGGCAAAAATGACTACACAATACAAATTCGATAAGCCTCACTGAAACTACCATACATGGCCCTCTCCTCTTGCTGGAGCATCTTCCTAGATATTGCCCCATTTCTCATGCATGTAATATTCATGATCCAACTCCCTCTCCTCTACCTATGAAAACTGACTCCAAAGAAAGAATGTAAACTTGGCTCCACTAAAGTCTTAAGAACTAGTGGGGCTTAATAATGTCTTACTGTGCTTTTCCCCCACAGGCTTTGTTTTTTATGGGTAATGAAACATTAAGTCAAAGGAATAAACCCCTACCTGAGCAATTTCTGATATCAATCCACCAGTGAGACATATTTGTTGCCTTTGTAAGTATATCTGGACAGACATGAAAAAGTGCAGCCAAATAGAGAAGATCTGGACTTGGAGTCAGGAGAACAATTATCTTGTATGTCAGGTTTTAATAAGTTTCCACTTAAAGAAAAGATGCCTTGTCTTTTAAAAGCAGAGAGAGGGAGAGATTCAAGATGGTGGAGGAGTAGGTGGACGTGGAGTCCATCTCTCTGCACAGATGCATCAAGAATACATCTGTAGATGCAACAATTTTCACAGAGCACTGGCTGAAAACTAGCAGAGGACCTTGGACACCAGAAAGGACTATAAAGATCCCTGCATAACTGGGTAGGATGGAAAAAAAGAAGGGAGAAGGAGGAGGAGAGGAAGCAGGACAGGACCTGGACCCTGGGGTGGGGGAGCTGAAGCAGAGGAGAGATTCCTGAATTTGGAGAAACCCTCTCTCCAGTGGGGAAACCCTCTCTCCATTGCGGAAATCGACTGGGACAGGAGGGAAGCATTTGAGGCTGTTGGAAGAGGATGAAGTGGCCGATCTGTGGCAGATGGGATGGAGCGAGAAATACACAGATGGTCTGACCCACGGCCCTACGTGGCCCAGACTGAGACGTGTGTTCACAGGTGTGCAAGGGGGCTGGAAGCTGTTATGTGGGGATTGGAGAACAGGCCCAGAGCAAGAACTGCTTTCAGCTGTGGGGAGATGGACTGGGGGATGGGAGGGAGGAAATCTGCAGCAGGGAATGCCTAAGGAGGAAGACTGGACTGCCATGGAAGTAGGCACTACTGCTGAGTCACACACAGGGGGAGGAATCACTATTGTAACCTCTCTCTCCCAACACACCGGCACCTGCCAACAACAATAAAAGAAGCCCACTCGGGCTTCCCTGGTGGCGCAGTGGTTGAGAGTCCGTCCGCCTGCCGATGCAGGGGACACAGGTTCGTGCCCCGGTCCGGGAGGATCCCACATGCCACAGAGCGGCTGGGCCCGTGAGCCATGGCCTCTGAGCCTGGGAGTCTGGAGCCTGTGCTCCGCAACGGGAGAGGTCACAACAGTGAGAGGCCAGCATACTGCAAAAAAATAAATAAATAAAAATAAAAATAAAAGAAGCCCACTCTAGGCTGGCTCTTGCGTGTTGGCTGCTGAACAATAAAATAAAGCCCCCTCAGAGCTGACTATCACATGCCTTACGCCAGGCAACAGAAAAGGCCCTCACTAGGGCCGTATCTCCTGTGCCCTTGGTCACTGGCTTCCCTATGCATTTGGCGCCACTGGGGCTCCCGCAATCCAGTTAGTCATACCACTTCTGTGCCTGGTCCTCACAGGGGCAGACCCAAGAGCTCCAAGGCAGCCTCAGGACCAGACTCCTGTGCATGGACCACATGCAGAGGTGGGGATAAAACCAAAGCTGAACCCCAGGGATGGGGTGACTAAGGAAGAAGATCGAAAATCTTTCCATCAGCTGTACAAAGTGCAGATAAATCCCATCTATGGAATATCTGAGTAGACGACAAGTGTTCCCACAACTGAAAAGGTCTAGCTCTGGCAGCTGTGGACTTTGGGGAGCAGCACACGCAGGAACTGGGTCAGATGAGAGTCTGAGGGTTCCCCACAGGGCCCACAGCAGGTCCAGAGACCAGCCCAGAGGTAGAGGAGAGTCTCTTGGGGAGGCGGAGGTGGGTTGTGGCTCACTGCATGTGCAAGGACACTTACATCAGAGACCCCAAGGAAACTAAATTATTACTACTAATTTTATTATATTTTGATTCATTCTGTTGCTGATTCTGGCTTTTTTTCTTTTTTAAAAAATTTCTTTTTCTTTATTTTTTGTTTGTTGCTGTTTTTTTGTTTTGTTTTTGGTATGCAGGCCTCTCACTGTTGTGGCCTCTCCCGTTGTGGAGCACAGGCTCCAGACGCCCAGGCTCAGTGGCCATGGCTCACGGGCCCAGCCACCCTGCGGCATGTGGGATCCTCCCGGACTGGGGCATGAACCTGTGTCCCCTGCATCGGCAGGCGGACTCTTAACCACTGCACCACCAGGGAAGCCCTGTTGCTGTTTTTTTTTTTAGTCTTTGGGATCTCTGTTTTATAACATTTTATTTTTTATTTTTATTTTTTAATATATTTCTATTTTTACTTTGCTTTTCTGTTGTTCTGTGTTCGTTTCCCCTATTTATTCTTTTCCTTTAATATATTTTCCTTTTCTATATATATTTTCATTTCCACTTTGCTTTTCTGTTGTCCTGTTTTTTTCACTTTTTATTTTACTTTATACTATTTTATTTTCTTTTACTTTATTATTTTTAAATCACTTTTATCTATTTGTTCTGTTTCCTTGCTTTATTCTTCAGTTGGCACACTGCTTCAGTTTTGTTTTTAGGTTATGTGTTTTTGTTAGTTTTAATCCTAATTGTTTGATTTTGTTTTTGAGTTCTTCTATTTGTCGGGTTGTTCTCTTGCTTTTTCTTTTATTTGGCTCTGTTTTTGTTTCTTTTACATGTGTGTGTTTCCTCGTTTCTGTTTTTGTTTGTTTGATTTGGTTTTTACCATTTCTCTTGGAGTTTTGTCTTTTTTTCCCTTAATATATTTTCTATTTTTTTTAATATTCTTATTTCTACATTGCTTTTCTGTTGTTCTATCTTCTTTCCCCTTTCTCTTTTTCTTTTTTTAATCATTTTTGTCACTTTGTTTTGTTTCTTTGATTCATTCTTTAGTTGGCACTCTGCTTTGGTTTTGTTTTTTGGTTTTGTGTTTTTGTCAGCTTTCTTTTATTGTTTGATTTTGTTCTTGAGTTCTTCAGTTCGTCTGATTGTTCTCTTGTTTTTTGATTTATTTGGGTGTGTTTTGTTTCTTTTGTGTCTGTGTGTCTTTCCTTGTTTCCGCTTCTGTTTGTTTGTTTTTACTTTTTAACCATTTGTCTGAGGTTTTGTTAGTCTTTTTTAAAAGAAAAATCCCCTTATTGCTGGGACAAGCAACTTGTGGGGTCTTGGTCCCTCAAACAGAAATCGGACCTGAGGCTCTGGGGTGGGAGCATCAAGTCCAGGATGCTGTACCACTAGAGAATTCCCAATCCCAGGTAATATTAATTGCCAAGAGCTCTCATGGAGGCCACTATCTGAATCCAAGACCGAGCTCCATCCAACTACCAGCAGCTCCCAGTGCTGGATGCCTCAGACCAAACAAAAAACAAGACAGGAACACAAACCCATCCATCAGCACACAGACTACCTAAAGTCATACTAAGCTCACAGACACACCAAAACAAACCACCTGACATGGCCATGCTCATCAGAGGGAAAAGACTCAGGTCTGCCACCAGAACGCAGGCACCAGTCCCTCCCATCAGGAAGCCTACACAAGCCACTGGACGAACCTCACCACTGGGGGCAGAGAACAGAAGCAAGAGGAACTATGACCCTGCAGCCTGGAGAAAAGAGATCTCATATACTGTACATTAGACAAAATGAGAACACAGAGAAATATCTTACAAGCAAAGGAGCAAGATAAAAACCCACAAGACCAAACAAGTGAAGGGGAAATAGGCAAACTACCTGAAAAAGAATTCAGAGTAATGATAATAAAGATGATCAAAAATCTTGGAAATAGAATAGAGAAAACAGAAGAAACATTTAACAAAGACCTAGAAGAACTAAAGAGCAAACCAACAGTAATGAACAGCACAATAATTGAAATTTAAAATACTCTAGAAGGAATCAATAGCAGAATAACTGGGGCAGAAGAACGGATAAGTGAGCTAGAAGGCAGAATTATGGAAATAACTGCCACAGAGCAGAATAAAAAAGAATGCAAATAATGGAGGACAGTCTCAGAGACCTCTGGGACACTATTAAGTGCACCAACATTTGAATTATAGGCATTCCAGAAGAAGAAGAAAAAAAGAAAAGGTCTGAGAAAATATTTGAAGAGATTATAGTTGAAAACTTCCCCAACATGGGAAAGGAAAGAGTCAATCATGTCCAGGAAGTGCAGAGTACCATACAGGATAAACCCAAGGAGAAACATGCAGAGACACATATTAATCAAACAAACAAAAAATAAACACAAAGAAAAAATATTAAAAGGCAGCAAGGGAAAAGCAACAAATAACACACAAGGAATCTCCATAAGGTTAACAGCTGACCTTTCAGCAGAAACTCTACAGGCCAGAAGGAAGTGACAAGATATATTTAAAGAGATAAAAGGGAATAACCTGCAGCCAAGATTACTCTACCCAGCAAGGATCTCGTTCAGATTTGACAGAGAAATCAAAAGCTTTATAGACAAGCAAAAGTTGAGAGAACTCAGCACCACCAAACCAGCTTTACAACAGATACTAAAGGAACTTCTCTAGACGGGAAACACAAGAGAAGAAAAAGACCCACAAAAAAACCCCTAAAACAATTAAGAAAATTGTAATAGGAACATACATATCAATAATTACCTTAAATGTAAATGGATTAAATGCCCCAACCAAAAGACACAGATTGGCTGGATGGATTTAAAAAAACAAGACCCATATATACGTTGTCAAAAAGAGACCCACTTCAGACCCAGAGACACATATAGACTGAAAGAGAGGGGATGGAAGAAGATATTCCATGCAAATGGAAATCACAAAAGAAAGCTGGAGTAGCAATACTCACATCAGGCAAAATAGACCTTAAAATAAAGACTATTAAAAGAGAAAAGGAAGGACACTATATAATGACCAAGGGATCAATCCAAGAATATATAACAATTGTAAGAATATATGCACCCAACATAGGAGCACTTCAATACATAAGGCAAATGCTAAGAGCCATAAAAGGGGAAATCAACAGTAACACAATCATAGCAGGGGACTTTAACACCCAGCTTACACCAATGAACAGATCATCCAAACAGAAAATAAATAATGAAACACAAACTTTAAATGACACATTAGACCAGATGGACTTAACTGATGTTTATAGGACACTCCATCCAAAAACAACAGAATACACTTGCTTCTCAAGTGCACACAGAACATTCTCCAGGATAGATCACAAATTAGGTCACAAATCAAGACTCGGTAAATTTAAGAAAACTGAATTCATGTTAAGTATCTTTTCCGACCACAACACTGTGAGACTAGATATCAATTACAGGAAAAAAAAACTGTAAAAAACACAAACACATGAAGCTAAACAATACGCTACTAAACAACCAAGAGATCACTGAAGAAATCAAGGAGGAAGTCAAAAAATACCTAGAAACAAATGACAATGAAAACACACTGAGCCAAAATCTATGGATGCAGCAAAAGCAGTTCTAAGAGGGAAGTTTATAACAATACAATCCTACCTCAAGAAACAATAAAAATCTCAAATAAAGAACCTAAACTTACATTTAAAATAATTAGGGAAAGAAGAAAAAAAATGAACCCAAAGTTAGCAGAAGGAAAGAAATCATAAAGACCAGATCAGAAATAAATGAAAAAGAAATGAATGAAACAATAGCAAAGATGAAAAAAACCTAAAAAGCTGGTTCTTTTAGAAAATAAACAAAATTGATAAACCATCAGCAGGAAAAAGGGAGAAGACTCAAATCAACAGCAGTAGAAATGAAAAGAAGAAGTAAAAACTGACAGCACAGAAATACAAAAGATCATGAAAAACTACTACAAGAAACTCTATACCAATAAAGTGGACAACCTGGAAGAAATGGACAAATTCTTGGAAAAGTACAACCTTCCAAGACTGAACCAGGGAGAAATAGAAAACATGATCAGACCAATCACAAGCACTGAAATTGAAATTGTGATTTTAAATCTTCCAACAAACAAAAGCCCAGGGCCAGATGGCTTCACAGGTGACTTCCATCAAACATTTAGAGGAGAGCTAACACCTGTCCTTCTCAAATTCTTCCAAAATATTGCAGAGGGAAGAACACTCCCATACTCATTCTACGAGGCCACCATCACCCTGATACCAAAACCAGAAAAAGATACTACATAAGAAAGAAAATTACAGGCCAATATCACTGATGAATATAGATGCAAAAATCTTCAACAAAATACTAGCAAACAGAATCCAACAGCACATTAAAAGGATCATACACCATGATCAAGTGGGGTTTATCCCAGGAATGCAAGGATTCTTCAATATATGCAAATCAATCACTGTGATACACCACATTAACAAATTGTTGGATTAAAAACAATATGATAATCTCAGTAGATGCAGAAAAAGCTTTTGACAAAATTCAACACCCATTTATGATAAAAACTCTCCAGAAAGTGGGCATAGAGGTAACATACCTCAACGTAATAAAAGCCATATATGACAAACTCACACCAACATCATTCTCAGTGGTGAAAAACTGAAAGCATTTCCTCTAAGATTAGGAACAAGACAAGGGTCCCCACTCTCACCACTATTATTCAACATAGTTTTGGAAGTTCTAGCCACAGCAATCAGAGAAGAAAAAGAAATTAAAGGAATCCAAACAGGAAAAGAAGTAAAACTGTTACTGTTTGCAGATGACATGATACTATACATAGAAAATCCTAAAGATACCACCCTAAAACTATAAGAGCTAATCAATGAATTTGGTAAAGTAGCAGGATACAAAATTAATGAACAGAAATCTCTTGCATTCCTAGACTAACAATGAAAAATCAGAAAGAGAAATTAAGGAAACACTCCCATTTATCATTGCAACAAAAAGAATAAAATACCTAGGAATAAATCTACCTATGGAGGCAAAGGACCTGTAAGCAGAAAACTCTAAGACAATGATGAAAGAAATCAAAGATGATACATACAGATGGAAATATATACCATGTTCTTGGATTGGAAGAATCAACATTGTGAAAATGACTATACTATCCAAAGCAATCTACAGTTTCAATGCAATCCCTATCAAATTACCAATGGCATTTTTCACAGAACTAGAAAAAAATTTTTTACAATCTGTATGGAAACACAAAAGACCCCGTATAGCCAATGCAATCCTGAGAAAGAAAAACAGAGCTGGAGGAATCAGGCTCCCTGACTTCAGATTATACTACAAGGCTACAGTAATCAAGACAGTATGGTACTGGCACAAAAACAGAAATATAGATCAATGGAACAGGATAGAAAGCCCAAAGATAAACCCACACACATATAGTCATCTTATCTTTGATAAAGGAGGAAAGGATATACAATGAAGAAAAGACAGCCTCTTCAATAAGTGGTTCTAGGAAAACTGGACAGCTACATGTAAAAGAATGAAATTAGAATACTTCCTAATACCATACACAAAAATAAGCTTAAAATGGATTAAAGACCTAAATGTAAGGCCAGACACTATAAAACTCTTAGAGGGAAACATAGGGAAACACTCTATGACATAAATCACAGCAAGTTCTTTTTTGATGCACCTCCTAGGGTAATGGAAATAAAATCAAAAATAAACAAATGGGACCTACTGAAATTTAAAAGGTTTTGCACAGCAAAGGAAACCATAAACAAGATGAAAAGAGAACCCTCTGAATGGGAGAAAATATTTGCAAACGAATCCTTCGGTTGACAAAGGATAAATCTCTAAAATATACAAGCAGCTCATGCAGCTCAATATCAAAAAAACAAGCAATCCAATCCAAAAATGGGCAGAAGACCTAAATAGACATTTTCCCAAAGCAGACATACAGTTTGCCAACAAACACATGAAAGGATGCTCAACATCACTAATCATTAGAGAAATGCAAATCAAAACCACAGTGAGGTATCACCTCACACCAGTCAGAATGGCCATCATCAAATAATCTACAAACAATAAATGCTGAAGAGAGTGTGGAGAAAAAGGAACCCTCTTTCACTGTTGGTGGGAATGTAAATTGATAGAGTCACTATGGAGAACATTATGGAGGTTCCTTAAAAAACTAAAAATAGAACTACCTTGTGACCCAGCAATCCTACTACTGGGCATATACCTTGAAAAAAGCATTATTCAAAAAGATAAATGTACTACAATATTTATTGCCACACCATTTACAAAAGCCAGGACATGGAAGCAACCTAAATGTCCATCAA
This sequence comes from Kogia breviceps, assembly GCF_026419965.1. Classification (NCBI taxonomy): domain Eukaryota; kingdom Metazoa; phylum Chordata; class Mammalia; order Artiodactyla; family Physeteridae; genus Kogia; species Kogia breviceps. The sequence goes on along the minus strand of NC_081325.1, from coordinate 26,445,268 downwards.
CAGATGAATGGATAAAGAATAGTGGCACATATATACAATGGAATATTACTCAGCTATAGAAAGGAACAAAACAGTTGTTTGTAGTGAGGTGGATGGACCTAGAGTCTGTCATACAAAGTGAAGTAAGTCAGAAAGAGGAAAAACAAATACTGTAGGCTAATGCACATATATGGACTCTAAAAAAAAAAAGGTACTGATGAACCTAGTGGTAGGGCAGGAATAAAGAACAGACGTAGAGAATGGACTTGAGGACTTAAGGGGGGAAGGGTAAGCTGGGACAAAGTGAGAGAGTAGCACTGACATCTATACACTACCCAATGTAAAATGGATGGCTAGTGTGAAGCTGCTGCATAGCACAGGGAGATCAGCTCAATGCTTTGTGACTACTTAGAGGGGTGGGAGGGAGGCTCAAGAGGGAGTGGATATGGGGATACATGTATACATATAGCTGATTTACTTTGTTGTACAGCAGAAAGTAACACAACATTGTAAAGCAATTATACTCCAATAGAGATATTAAAATTAAAAATAAAATAAAATCAGAGAGAGGAAGTTAAGCCCTTTGGTTTAAAAATCCAAATATCCTTTAGGGAAAGGATATCTAAGATCCTTTAGGGTCTAAATATAAAAAAATTCTAAGAAAAGATCAATGAAAGTAAAAGCTTTAAAAGAAATACAAACAAAATAGCAACTTTTAGCTAAACCTGCCAAGAATAAAAGAGAAAGGATTCAAATGAATAAAATTATAAATGAAAGAGGAGACTTCACAACTGATACTACACGAAACGAAGGATCATGGGACACTACTATGAACAAGTATACTCCCCAAATTTGACAACGTAGAAGAAATGGATAAATCCCTAGAGACATACAACCTAACAAGACCGAGTCGTGAAGAAATAGAAAACTATACAGATCAATTACTCATAAGGAGATGAATCATTAACCAAAACCCTCCCAACAAAGGAAAGTCCAGGACCAGATGGACTACCAAATATTTAAAGAAGAATTAATACCAATACTTCTCAAACTCCTTCAAAAATAGAAGAGGAGGGAATATTTCCAAACTCATTTTATGAGACCAGCATTACCCTAACAAAACCAGACAAGGACTCTATAAGAAAAGAAAGTGACAGACCAATATCCTTGATGAATATAGATGCCAAAATTTCTCAAAAAATATTATCAAGATGAATTCAACAGTACATTAAAATGATCATGTACAATGACCAAGTGGGATTTATTCTAGGGATGCAAGAATGGTTCAATGTCTGCAAATCAATAATGTGATAAACCACATTAAAAAATAAAGGATAAAAATTACGTGAGCATCTCTACAGATGTAGAAAGAGCATCTAACAAAATTCAAAATTCAATAATAAAAGCTCTAAACAAAGTGGGTATAGAGGGAATGTATCTTGGCATAATAAAGGCCATATATGATCTTTATATAAAATATATACATAAACCCACAGCTAACATCACACTCAATGGTAAAAAGATGAAAACTTTTCTTCTAAGATCAGGAACAAGACAAGGATGCCCACTCTTACAACTCTTGTTCAACATAGTAATGGAAGATCTAGCCAGAGCAATTAAGTAAGAACAAATAAAAATTATCCAAATTGGAAAGGAAGAAGTGAAATTATCTCTATTTGCTGATGGCCTGGTATTATACATATAAAGATGTCACAAAAAAACCTGTTAGAACTAGTAAATGAATTCAGTGAAGTTGCATGATACAAAATTAATATTCAAGAATCAGTTACATTTCTATATGGTAATAATGAACTATCAGAAATAGAAATTTAGGAAATAATCCCACTTACAGTTGCATTAAAAAGAATAAAATACTTAGGGAAAACTTAAACCAAGGAAGTGAAAGATCTGAATAATGTAAGCTATAGGACATTGATGAAAGAAATTAAAGACAAAAATAAGTGGAAAAATATTTTATGCTCATGAATTGGAGTCATATATCATATGGAATCAAATATCATGGATTGCTCATGGATCATTAAAATATCCATAATACCCAAAGTAATCTACAAATTCAAGGCAATCGTTATGAAAATTCTAAAGGCATTTTTCACATAAATAGAAAAAACAATCTTAAAATGTGTATGGAACCACGAAAAACCCTAATAGCTAAAGCAATTTTGAGAAGGAAGAACAAAGTTGGAAGCATCTCACTTTCTAATTTCAAACTATGTTACAAAGTTATAGTAAAAAAAAGTGTGATATTGGCATAAAAACAGACATATATACCAATGGAACAGATAGAGAGCCCAGAAATAAACTCATACATTTATGGTGAATTCATTTATGACAAAGGAGCCAAGGATATACAATGGGGGAAGGAAAGTCTCTTCAATAAATGATTTTGGGAAAATTAGATGGCCATATGCAAAAGAAAGAAACTGGACCCCTACCATACACAAAAATCAACGCAAAATTGATTAAAGACTTGAATATAAGACCTGAAACCAGAAAACTCCTAGATGAAAACATGGGGAGTAAGTTCCTTGACGTTGATCTTGGCAGTGATTTTTTTTTTTTAATTTGACATCAAAAGCAAAGACAACTTAAGCAAAAATCAGCAAGTGTGGGACTATATAAAACTAAAAATTTCTGGACAGCAAAGGAAACCATCAACAAATGGAAAGGCAACGTACAGAATGCAAAAAATATTTGCAAATCATGTATCTGATAAGGAGTTAATATCCAAAATATATAAAGAACTCATACAACTCAATAGCAAAAAAACCCCAAGCAATCCAATTAAAAACTGAGCAGAAGAACTAAATAGACATTTTTTCCCAAGAAGATATTCAAATGGTCAATAGGTAATGAAAAGTTGCTCAGTATCGCTAACCATCAGGGAAATGCAAATCAAAACCACAGTGAGATATCACCTCACACCTGTTAGAATGACTGTCAGTAAAGAGACAAGAAGTAACAAATACTGGCAAGAATGTGAAGAAGGGGAACCCTTGTGCATTGTTGATGGGAATGTAAATTGGTGCAGCCACTATGGAAAACAGTATGAAGTTTCCTCAAAAAATAAAAATTGAATGACATATTATCCAGAAATCCCACTTGTGGACATATATCCAAAGGAAATGAAAACAGAATCTCAAAGAGATAGCTGCACTCCCATGTTCATTGCAGCATTATTCGATACAGCCAAGATATGGAAATAACCTGAGATTTGGTGTGTGTGTGTGTGTGTGTGTGTGTGTATACATTTGTATATAATGGAATATAATTCAACCATGAGAAAGAAGGAAACTCTGCTATTTGTAACAACACGGAATGAACTTGAGGACATTATGCTAAGTGAAATAAGCCAAAGAAAAATACTGCATGGTAGCACATACATGTGGAATTTAAAGTAAAAAGTCAAACTATGGAAACAGAGAATAGAAAAGTGGTTGCCAGGGTTCAGGGGGTGGGGAAAATCGGGACACGTCAGTAAAAGGGTACAAATTTTCAGCTGTGAGATGAATAAAGTCTGAGGATCTAATGTAAAACATGGTGACTATTATCGGTAACACTGTATTGTATAACTGAAATCTGCTAACAGAGTAGAACTTAACTGTTCTCACAAAAATAAAAAAGTGAACAGATAAATAAGGTGACATATGTGTCAAGTCATACATGAGAAGAATCCCTTCACAATGTATACAGATATTAAATCATCAAAGTGTACACTTTCAATATCTTGCGATTTTGTCAATTATACCTCAATCAAGCCAAAAAATAATATATGATTCCAAAGTTTAGATCTTACTCAGCCCTGTGAAGTGCACACCCAACCCTTCTCCTGCTGCTTCTCTGCAAGTCTGGCCAAAATGCCTCAGGTGCTCAATACACATCCCAGAAGAACTAACTTCAGGGGTTTCTCACCCCCACCCTACTCAATCTCATCCACCTCTGGGGCCAGCATTCCAGAAGCCTCAATATTCAACCCTTAGTTAATGGCACCATCGTCTCTTTACTCGCAGAGGTAAACCTCCCAGAGTCATTTTTGACTCTTCCCTTTGCCAAGTCCCCACATTCATTCCATCAACAAATCCCACTGGTTCCACCTCCGAGACACATCTGGACCCTGACCTCTTCTCACCACATTCCCAGCTATCTGCCTAGGGCAAGCCATCACCACCTCTGGTCTATACCACCAAAACGGCTTTCTAACTGGTTTCCCTGCTCTACTCTCTCTACTTCTTGTCCATTCTCCACCAGCACTCAGAAGGTCTTTTTAAAACGTAAACTAAAGGGGCTTCCCTGGTGGCGCGGTGGTTGAGAATCCGCCTGCCGATGCAGGGGATATGGGTTCGAGCGCTGGTCTGCGAAGAGCCCACATGCCACGGAGCGGCTGGGCCCGTGAGCCACAACTACTGAGCCTGCGCGTCTGGAGCCTGTGCTCCGCAACAAGAGAGGCCGCGGCAGTGAGAGGGGCGTGCACCGCGATGAAGAGTGGCCCCCGCTCGCCGTAACCAGAGAAAGCGCTCGCACAGAAACGAAGACCCAACACAGCCAAAAATAAATAAATAAATAAATTTTTTAAAAAATAAAATGTAAACTAAATTGCATATTTCCTGTGCTTAAAACCCACTGCTCTTACCCAAACTCTTACCAAAGCCTGCAAGACCTTACATCTTCTACCTCTTGTTACCCCATCTTCATCTCCCACCTGCACTTTGACAATACATTTCCTTCATTGTACTTACCAGTATCTGAAAGTATCTTTTTCATTCCTTTATTTAGCAAATACTTGAGCATCTAAAATCTAGCTATCAGGTCCTTTTCTAGGTGCTGAGAATACAGCAATGAACAAGACAGATTTTTTAAAAATTTGAAAACCCTGTCCTTGTAGAGCTTACATTCTGGTGTAGACAAATAGGAGAATTTGTATAACTTGTGTATGGACTATCTCTCCTGCCAGAATGTAAGTTCCTTGGAAACAGGGACCTTGATTATCTTGATCGCAGCTGTATCCCCAGTACTTAAAACTATGACTAATTGTAGATGCCCGATAAATATTTATTACATGAATACAGGAAGATTTTCTTGATTGAAGACCTTGTCCTCTGTTGAGAACAGATATCTGAATATGATTCACTCTGGAAGTGTAGAAGACCATCAAAGAAGGCACTCATGAGATGACCCTTCTCACACAGGGCCTCACCACACCCCAAGATAACTTGGGGTACAATTGCTCCACCCACAGGCTTCCTTCTGGACTTAGACAACTGGTCTGACCAAGAAAGAGAGTTGACTTTTCTGAGCCAAGGTGTTTCTGTCTGTCCCTCTGCCTTGCAGGACCCAGGCAGAAACTCCCATCTTGGGGTATCTGGCAGCCCCGGCCTCAATCATCACACCCCTTCCCTTCCTCACCAACCCCTAAGACAAGACATCTCAACCAGGGCCCTGCCTACTCCGGCCCAAGGCCAAATCTGTTTCTCTCCCGCAGGAATGTTCCACCAACACCCACAGTTCATATAAAGGTTTCCCATTTGAAGCGAATGGATTAAATTGATCACTATCATCAAAGCCCCATGACCACCACCAGCACTCAGCTGCCCTTTTACTTTGGAGAATGGATGGTATCTACCCAGACTCCAATTCAGGAGTGGAGATCCCTATTTCATGCAATGGGTTAAAGAAGTTAACTTTAGAAATAATGCTTAGCACCTTCTTCTCTCAGAGCTTAAAACACTTCCTAGGCAACATCTAATTAATCTTCACCAAGTCCCCAAGAAGGCGGGGGGGGGGGGAGCTTTTGTTATCCTCTTTTAGCGACCAAGAAAATATGGAGAATTAGCATTTTCCTCCACAGAGAGGATCTGGGCCCAAACTATGGGCCGCTACCTCCGCAAGCCAAACACTGCCCATCACACCACCTCTCCCCACCCTCAGAAGCTGCAGAAGAGGAAGGGCCACAAAGCAGAAATCTCAAGACCCCTCCAGTTGTGATAGGAAAAGGCGTCAAAGACATCCCATATTGAGTTTGGGATTGACATGTACACAGTGCTATATTTAAAATAGATAACCAACAAGGTCCTACTGTATAGCACAGGAAACTCTGCTCAATATCCTGTAATAAGCTAAATGGGAAAAGAATTTGAAAAAGAATAGGTACATGTATATGTATAGCTGAATCACTTTTCTGTGCACCTGAAACGAACACAACGTTGTTAATCAACTATACTCCAATAGAAAATAAAATTTTTTTTTAAAAAGACATCCCATATTGTGCAGCTCTATGACTCACATTCCTGCTCTGTCCTTGGGAGGCACCAGCATGCTTTCTTTGAGATCTAACAAGCTTTCATACTGAATCATTCTTTTTCATGTCTCTGGGAAGTTGGGATAGCTGGAGACTGTGTTTTGAAATACATGTATTGACATCCAATGACACAACTCTGCTTCCGTGGTATAACTCCGTCAGATCACGCTCCAGCCCATGCTATGATCTGCTTAGACCTTCATTTTCACTGTGATGTCCCTCTCCCTCTCAGGGCTTCTCAACAGCTGGCTGCCCCGGGGGAGAAATGACTGGGTGGGAAGACGCAAAGGGGAGGTAGTGTCAGGCTTTCCCTGCTTCCAAGGAGAGCAAGGCAGCTGGAAGGTGGTGAGGAGAGTGTCCGAGGAGAGTGATTACGCTGGGGAAGCTGGTGTCTCCAAAGGGAGACACCTGTTCCATTGTCTCTGTCTCCTCTATCTACTCCAAGCTGCTCCTGCCTATCCCTGGGGGATACACCAGAAGCTCTTCTAGATATGAGAGGTCATATCTAGACCTGTAACTCATAACAGCATGGGCCCAGGCATCAGTGGCTTAATGGGATGTTTCAACCAGGGACAACTTAATCTAGAAACAGAATACCCTAACCTGGAGATTCTTGACCTGGACCTCAGGGATTTATAAACCCCCTAAAATTATAGGCAAAATTGTATATACTTGTGAATGTATCTGTTGTTCTGGAGAAAGGGTCCACACTTTTCATCTGAGTCTCATAGGTTCTACTCCTCAACAATGTTAAAATTATATATCCAAAGAAAGGAGTCCAAGGAGAAATTTTCCAACACTCTAACCGAAAAACTGAGGAAGAGATGAGGAACAGTGAGGTGCTTTTACTGTCCCATGATACTAACAGCTGACATGCATGGGGAGCATCACAGAGGTGCCAGGAATTGCTCTTAGCACTCTGCATTTATAAACTCATTTACTTCTTATAGGAGCCCTGTAAGGTGCTACTTTTACTAACCCCATTTTACAGGTGGTGAGACTGAGGCACCAAGAATCACAGCAAGCATGAGGCAAGCCCAGATTTGAAACCAGGCAGCGTGGCGATGGAGTCTGTGCTCTCAGTACAACACCATGCATCTGGCCGCCTGGCTGCTGGCCGCACAGTTGTGGGCTCCCCCTGGGGGCTGCTCGTCACCCTCTCAACATTGAACCATTCACCTCTGGGACTGCAAGACCAAACCCTACATGCTGACTGCACTGGGAGACACAATGGTTTTGGCAAACCTTTCCCCAGAGACTATATACTTGATATGATCCAGTTTCAGCAAGTGCTTTGTAAGCTGCACAGTGCTATACAAATGTGAATTCGGTTGACAGCTATGATCTACGTTTTGTCTGATAAATTATAATTTAAAAAAATCATGCCCAGTGCTGCAGGATATTTCTGCTTCAACCAATCTGCTCTCTGCTTTCTTTGCTCTTGACCACTTTCTGCCCTACTCCTCACAAAATTAATTTAAATGCCCAAAATCTCACATCACTGTTTCGAAGTACCGTAAACACGAAACTCCCACAACTAGAACATCTGGCCTCACAACTACCCAGATGTGTGTGTCACACATTTAATGTGTGGGCTTTTTCCCATAGTTCTCTACACCCAATGGGCACTCAAATATTTTGTCAGTGTCAATGGTGACATTATAAGGGGGTGCATTTTTCCTAATGCTATTCCACTTAGTTTCACATTTCAAAATTTCTCATATGACCCACTAAGATAGGATTTAACATCAATTACTCAATTAAAAATCTTCTTCATCTAATTTAAATTATTTTGCACATGATCTCAAAACTTCATAGAAAATACAGCTTCCATCCAATTCAATATATCTTATTTTTCAGAGTGAAAAGCAAAACATATAACAAAAATCAAGCTGCAAAAATGTCATACTGTGAGAACGAATTGAATTAGTCCTGCTTCTCACATCAGTATTAAATCTCTTTTAGTTGTTTTATTTCTCTAACTTCCTTAATGATCAGTCAATAAAAGATAACACCCTCAAAAAAATCTATTTTAGGATGCCTTTCAGCAGATTTCTCATTCATTCATTCATTCATTCATTCAACAAACAGTTACTGTGCCAGGCACTGTCCTAAACAAAACAGACAGATTCCAGCCCTTGTAGAGCTTACATTCAAATGGGGAGTCAGAAAAGAAACAAAAATATAATAAATAAGAGAATTGGAGAGCATATCAAAAAGTAATGTGTTCTAGAAAAAAACCAGAGTTGGTTCTGGGGGATCGGGAGTACTTGAGGGGCTTGGAGGGGTTATGGTGTGAAAAAGGTAGTCACAGTGGGCGTCAGTTGAGAAGGTGAAAGTGAGCAAAAACGTGAAGTTAATAAGGGAACGAGCCACGTGGATATTTGGGAGAAGCGTGATTCAAGCGGAAGTGCTAAGGCAGGAGAACACCCGCTGCCTTCAAGAAACAGCAAGGAGGCTGGTGAGACTGTAGCAGAAGAGCCAGGGACATGGTGGATGGGGATGAGGTCAGAGGGTGTGGGTGGGTGGGAGAAGACCTGTTTGTGTAGGACTTTGTAGGTCATTTTAATGGGTTTTGCTTTACTCTGGGTGCTATGGAAAGTCACCGGCAGATTGGAACAGAGAGGAGGCAGGATCCGACTTTAGGTCTGAAAGCATCCCCCTCCCGCTGCTGTGTTAAGACCAGATTGTAAATGTATGTGTGGGTGTTGGGAGGGAGAATCAGGAATAGGAGCAGGAAGACCAACTAGGATGCCGTTAAATAAGTGACCCCAGCAAAGAGAGCGTAATGGCCGAACAAGCAAGGTAGCCTATTTTGGAAGGAGAGCCTAGGGGATTTCCTGATGGATTCAGTATGAGATACAAAAGAAAGAGTCAAGATGACTCTGAGGTTTCTGCCCTGAGAATTTTATCATTAAGAAAAAACCAAGAGGGAGACGCAAGAGGGAAGAGATATGGGAACATATGTATATATATAACTGATTCACTTTGTTGTAAAGCAGAAACTAACACACCATTGTAAAACAGTTATACTCCAATAAAGATGTTAAAAAAAGAAAGAAAGAAAGAAAAAACCAAGTCCTCAGTTCTGTTGACAAAGAAGAAAAGAGGTCAGGGGATGCAGGGATCAACTTGCACATACGCTCTGTCCAACGGCCCAGACACAGTAGCCAAGGATGCCCTTCTCTGCTTACAGCTCCACCCCCAGAGAAGGCACAGTGGATCTTCATTCCCTCTACTCTTCTTCCTCCCCTTCACCCAGCAGACCCAGAGCAAGAACCCCCTAGACTCAAAGGATATCATGCATCCCTAGATTCAGTATTTCTTTTCTTTTATGGGGGCATCTGTCCTCATCTTCATTCTTCAAGCTTCCAAAAGCTCTCACATTCCTGATCATGAACCAATGTACCATTCATGCTTTTAGAGAGGCTGATTCAATTTCCCTCCACCTTTCAACTCTATGGACAGAATGGGTTAAACACAACTTTCATGGATTACGGAAGCCAAATACATTTTCTGAAGATTTCTGAAAACCTGGTTTCATAGGTGGCATATCGGTGACAATCTAACCCAGGCCCAGAAGTTCACATTTGCTCTTTTTACAGAAGGCACCTCATTAAATCACTGTCTAGTCCATAACTGACTTTATTGGGACATAAATTCATTGCACTAAACCAATAAACGTTAATTCTTCACCCTGGAGATTCCAGTCGGTCTGTTTGTATCCTGCTCGGGCTCCTGAGGCTGCCATCAATTACTCATGTTTGGGTTTATATGTCATTACGGAATCACTTTAGCTAGAACTAACGGGAAGTGAAAGGACAATAAAGTGAAGCCTTGTTCCAAAGAGAATCTACAGAAGAGGGCATTCGTTCACCTGAACCCCATTATTCTTTTCTATGAAATCAAATATCCTGGCGTTCTGCAGCAGCAATCCATTAGATTTAGATTCTCTGTGAAAGCCGAGCCAGGCGACTGGTGGCTACTGATGAAAGCAGGTGGAGGGTGGAAGGTTTAGGCTTGAGACTTGCTTTGCAATAATGAAGTGTGAGACTTTCAGCCAATCGCTAATGTCTCAGAAACTCAGTCTCCTCATCTGCAGGTCGAGCACAGTATTAAGTCTCACGAACTGGGGGAGAAGTTCCTGAGACGAGTGAGGGTTTGGGGGTGTAAAAGGGGAAACATCTGCTTCAGATGGTCTCCCTCTCTGTTTCTCTGTGATGAACCCCTATTTATTTGCCCTAGCAGACTTCCCTTGTGGTCTTAAGTGATTTCACCATTCTTGGAACTTCCATTTTCCCATTTGAAAAATGGACCTGATCACATCTCTCTTCCTTTTGCCCCTCCCGAGGTACACTGATACACTTACATCTCTGTAAGGTTCTCAGCATCTGACCAGAAATGGGATAAATTTGAGAAGAATGGAATCTCCCTTGAAGCAGGATTCCATTTTGAAAAACAAAGACATTATCTCTCCAACAAAATGTTCTTTCTTATGATGGAAGGTTTCTCTTTAAAGCTGTCAGCTCTTTTTTGTCCCCCCTCAGATAGAAAATGGTTTCCTCTCTCTACCATATATAACTTCAGAAGCAAGGGGGGAAAAGAGCAGAGCTGGCAAAAAGTAGAGGTGAATTGAATGCCTGTACATCCCATTCAGGATAAACTGCCCTTGGTGTAAAACAGTAACATTTTACAAGGAAAAAGTGCAGAGAAATGGCTGCAGTCCCAGGACGGTGCTCCTGATAGCTTTTTATAAACCATGCACACAGCCTGGACGCCTCTGTGCCCACTCCCCCCACTCTGGAGAGAGTTCGTGAGCAGGGCTCCAAGCCAGCCAGGCCAACAGCACACGCCAGCTCCGGCCAGACCTTGCTCTATCTGCAGGCCAGAGAGCCTCCTGTTAGCTCCAGCTCCTTCCTGGGCCTGGGGCAGGTCCTCCAACCAGACTTAGACCTGGAAAGGTGGAGAGAGACTTCGTGCCAGGCGCCGTGCTGAGCTCTGAACAAAGGAGGAGCTGCAGGGTGAAATGAGACAGGCATGGGCTTTGCAGTCACATTGGGAAGCCGGTCCTTCCATTTACAAACAGCATGACCTTGAACTATTTCTTCCTTCTATAAAATGGAGATTTATAAAACCTACCATGTAGGTTGTTGCGACAACAAAATGCTATGACTTTATGAATGCACTTAACACAGAGTTGGTTTTCAGTGTGTGTTTACTCTCTGCCCTCGTTACTAAGGTTAACTCACTTAGTCCTCACCAGGACGCTGCCATGTAAGGAGGAATTTGTAAATAAGGAAACTGAGGCATGAAATGACTTCCTCGACAGCACCTGTCTGTCTCTGACTCCATGCTCTTCCACTGAGTAGAGTTCAGCCTCTTTATCTAACAAAAAAACTGAGATTCAGAGAATGAATGGGTTAAATGCCTTTCCAAGTCTCTCTCGGCAGATCCAGGTCAGAGCTCCTTGTTTGCAGTCAAACGCTCTTTATGTCAGTTTGGAGCCTTAGACATCACATTCATTTCACAGACAAAGAACCCGAAGCCCAGGAAAGACAATGACATGCTGAAGGCCAACCTCCAGATACTGGCAAAAGACCTTGAGATCTTTCAGAATACTCTGTGCCTTGGTGCCCTAGGAACTCACAGGCTGGAGTTTTTAATTGATTCCCTGAGAGCCTGCTATGCACCAGACACAGTCCCTGCTCTCAAGGAGTTAAGGCCATGTGGGAGAAGTCCACAGGCAAGGTCTCCTGAGTGGCAAGTGCTACCACATGGGGAAGCCTGGGATGGGAAGGAGAATGTGGGAAAGACAGCTATTCCAACCTTGGGGGATCGAGACTGGCTTCCTCAAGAAGTTAGATCTAAGCCAAAGGATGAGTAGGAGACAGGCTAACAAAATGAAGGGGGAAGAGTGTCCAGGAAGTGGAGGCAAGGTGTCAATTGTCAGAAGTTTAGAAAGGGTGACCTATTAAGATAATTGGAGCATGAGGGGAAAACACAGAAAGACAAGGCTTGAAAGCTAAGCCAGCTAGTTAAGGTCTTGTAAATGGCTTAAAGAGTTTGAACTTGATGCTGTAAAAGGCGGTCGTTGCTTGTTACCCAATGAATTGTCGGGCATACCTGCGACTGAGAGGGAAAGACCTACATCACCCAGAGGCAGCAAGGTCTTTGTCTGGTAGAATATACTTTCGGTTTTCCATCAAGACCAAATTCCCATGCATATCAAAGAGGATGAAAAAATTAAACTATAGCATAATGTATCTTGAATTAAGTAAAACATTTCAAGAGTCTTTCTTAATTTCCCTGTGAACAAGAAGGAGAAATACACTCTGGAAAATAGTCCTACTCTGTGAATGAATAGCTGGCTGGACATTTTAATTCAAAGAGTTGATTAAAGGGCTGGGGTCTCACTCAACAGAATTCTCTAGTAGCATGCCACAAAACTCTCTGATTCCTGTCTGATGGCCATGTTACAAGGCTTTGAGGAAGAAATAGAAAGCTTGTTTATCAAAAGTGAAGATGACTCCAAGAAAAGAGGAAAACCTAGCACTTCAGAAAAAAAACTGTCTTAAAAATATCAGTAAGGTCATATAAATAAAATTAAATGTAGCTGGGACAAATGTAAAATCCTACATTTAGACTCAAAGAATTTACTGCAGTATGAGGAAGAACTTGTCAGTGGTTTGTGTGAAAAAAGTATTTTTGTTAACTGCATGACATGATTGCTGAACAAGAAAAACTGACTGACACAATTCTTTATTGGAAGGAGGAAAGAATTGAACAAATAAATAAAGTCTGGCTTGTACTTCCAGGCTGGTGAGGTCTGAGGGTTGGAAATGGTCCCTGTAAGAGTCATGAACAGTATTTCTCCACCACAGGGATGCCTCACATACACTCCTGAATACGGTACCCCTGGAAACCTCCTCCCCTGTTCCCAATAACAATGGTATAACTGCTGGGAAGACATGATACAGGAGGCTGCTGTGACATCTCCTGCATCTTCACATTTTAATATGCTTGACAAAGCAGTTTTGGCTATTGCACTCAGTGACTTAGAAAAACTATAGATCTAACTCCTTCTAGCTCCTAACTCCCTCCCATGATGCCCTTTCCTAAGAGTCCATTATCCTACCAAACTCATCAACACTTTTATCCATTGGGGTGGGTCTCTTTGTACGGCCTCTTGATCCCGTGTATCTGCCAGCCCAGAGCTCCAGATGTGCTGGACTGGTCTGAATGGTCCATCTTGCCCTGGGACTTGCCCTACACACATGGTCTCTCTGCAGGAAGACTCTGCCCAGATACAAAGAGGTCATAACCCAGCTGTAGTTTGTGATGATCAACCCATATTCTCTGGATAAATGGTGAATATTCTAGAGACTGTTAAGAGAAATGGCTGAAGGACTTGGACTATTTGTCTTAAAGAAGGATTAGTACAGATATGATACTTGTCTTTGAACATCTGAATGGTCTTCACATAGGAAAAAATAACAAGCATATCTGTGGAGCTCCAACACCAATAACTAGCTCTGAAATGTGTAAGATGCCATGAAACCTATTTTGGTTCATGGTAAGGTCAACCTTCCTCACAATTTAAGCCATCCATAAATGAAATGAGCTGCCTAGAAAAGTAATGATTTCACAGGCACTGGAGTTGTTCCCAACATATTCCTGAAGGCCACGGGACAGGAGCATTGCAGAAAATATTCTTGCTTTGGTGGGAAGTTGGACCAGATGTTGGATTCTTCTCAAATATATGGTTCTGTAAGCTGCTAGATATCTGCTTCAATGGCTAGGGTGCTCTGTGGTTCCCATGGAAGTGCAGGGATCCCTGAATATCAAAGGACAGCGAAGAAAATACTGAGGACTTGCATTGTTATTTAGGCTGTCTTCTGATTTTATTGCATGAAATGGATGAGATGCTGGAAATTACATGATTTCCCAAGATAAACTATTCTAGTTTTATATCCCTTATCAGAAAGATTTCCCTTTTCTTCCTCCTGAATCTCTAGGCCTAACTCTTAAGCCCATTACTCCTGACTTGATTCTCAGCAAATACGAAGAACAATCATGTCCCTCATTATACCAATTCATGTAACTAAAAATGTGTTGCATAAGTCTTCTCTTCTCTAAGCTGAGAAATTCCAGTGCATTTCCCGCTCTTCTGAAGTGTTCTTCCTAACGATCACTTCCCCAAATTCCTCTAAAAGTTCTCTAAAACTGAGTACAAAATTTATAATGACTCCCTGTTTTCTAGAACAGTGTCTCTCCCAATTGTGTTCTATGGAACATTAGTTAATAGGTTGTTTTTTAAGGGCCCTATTATGAAATGAATTTGAAACATGCCAGACTAGGTAAAGTGAATCAGGCTCCTCAGAGCTCTCAATATGCATCGTGAATCTCCTAGACCAGGATACAGAGTGTAGCCTCTCCCAAACTTAACACAGAGGTCTCTTTCAGAGCATCTCAAAGGCCTCTTGTTCCACAGAACACAGTTTGGGAAGTGCTCCTGTATAAAATGAGGTCTAAAGCTCATACCTGTTTGGGAACTGTTGACTGAAACCACCTACCTTGACCAGGCATGGTGATAACCGCTTGAAGGAACTCATCAGGAGGTCGCGATGAAGAATGCTGTGCTGCCGAGGAAAACTAACAGGGAGAATTCGGGAGGGGCCGAAAGGAGGAGGGAGGAGACAACATGCCCTGCCAACCTCCCAGAAACCCTCACGCTGGATCCATCTTGGCTGAGAGATGCACGCGCCACCAGGAAGGACCCTGAGTAAGACCAGCTACACGTCAAGCAGGATGATTGGCCAGAGACAACCCGGAAACTAACCTCATTACCGTGAAACCTGAGGCTTCAAGCCACGTGGAGAGCAGTTCTCCTGGGCTGCTTTACCCTGCTGCTCTCTACCTGGGTGCCCCTTCCCAATAAAGTCTTTTTCTTTATCAGTACGTGTGTCTCCTCGGACAATTCAATTCCAAGTGTTAGACAAGAGCCCACTCTCAGGCCCTGGAAGGAGTCCCCCTTCCTGCAACCTACTCACCCCACAGAGGTCTCCATACTGAGGGCCTCTTCGAGCCACGTGACCAAGCCTCCCTCTCCTGCCCCCACAGGAAACCTCCTCCCCAGCCAGGCTCATCTCATGGCCCCACCTTCCCTCTATACTCCTGTTAGCCCTCCCCTCCCCTCCAAGCCAGATCTTAACCATACTTCTGTCTTAGCTTGAACTGAAGTGGTGTCATGGAATGGAATGATTGTAAGAGATGACCAGTGTTTGACCAGTGTTGACTGAAAAAAATGCACAACCTAAAAATTGAGGATTATGTTTTATTTGACAGGCTTTCTGAGGACTCAAGCCCGGAAGGCAGCCTTTCAGATAGCTCTGAGATATTGCTCTCAAGAGGTGAGGGAGGAGCCAGGATATATAGGAGTTTTGCAACAAAGGCCAGCTAGTCGGAACATCAAAAGATTACTGTTAATGAAAGAAAACCAGCTATCTCAAATTAATGGAGTTAGCACTTTTCCATGAATGGGAACATTCAAGAGTCTGGGCTCATTAAAATCCTTCATTTTGATAGGCACCTCAGCTGTCCAGGGCCAGCATCCTGTTCTTTCCCATCTTGGGTCCCCTCAGGGTGCAACAATGGGGGTGGCTGCATTGGCTGAGGGTTTGATGGCAGACGCGCTCTTTGTTTCCATCCTGAGTTCCCTCAGGCTCACTGTCGTAGTAGTGGCTGATGGCTGCAACATCCTCGGTTTATGGCAAGGCAATATTTTTCATTCACACGAAGGCAACCTCAACCAAGGCCGCCCCTTCAATAGATAAATGAAACAACTAAGAGCCAAAAGGTTAGCTTGCCTGTGTCACACAGCAGGACACTGAGACTAGGACTGAAGTTTTCAGTTAGCTGAGTGTCCCTTATGCTGTACCAATGGGCTGACCTGCAAGCCAGGAACACATTGAGAAAATATATGCCTGGGCCTCACTCCAAACCTCCTGAATCAGACCCCCTTGAAAACCTATTTTATTTTCTTACTTTAAAAAAAATTTTTTTATTGAAATATAGTTGATTTACTATGTTGTGTTAATTTCTGCTGCACAGCAAAGTGATTCAGTTGTACATATATATACATTTTTTTTAAATATTCTTTTCCACTATGGTTTATCATAGAATATTGAATATAGTTCCCTGTGCTATACAGTAAGACCTTGTTGTATATCCATCCTATGTATAATAGTTTGCATCTGAAAAGCCTATTTTATTAAAACCTCACACGATATCCTAACACAACACGGGGTTGGGGAACCACCACAGCACATAACACTAGCTCCCCAAACAGAGCTCCATGTAGAGCCAATCTGGCCCCTGATCCTGATTTATTGACTAGCTTGAGCCAGTCATTGTCTGAGCCTCTGTTTCTGCCTTGGTAGACTGAGTCAGTTGGACCCATTCATATCTTAAGTCCCCTTCGAACAATTTGATTCTGTCATTTCAAAGTTCTACCTTAGTTATGCTCAACATTTCCCCATTCTTCTAGCCTACGTTGTTCCCTCCAGTCTCTGAGCATTTGTATAACTTTTATTAAGGGCTAAATTATAATATATATAATATTCCATCTTATAACAATATTTCTGGAGTGTCTCTGATGGGTCAGGTGCTCTACAAATGTTATTGCTAATGCAACAGTCTTAAAGGTATTAACACCCTATTTTAATATAGAGAAACTAGGTGTCTACAAGGTGAAATAAAAATTTCAAGGTCATGCCATTTCAAGCTGTGGAACTGGATTTTTAAAGCAGGTCTGCCAGATTCCAGATGCTGTTCTCTGTCCACGGACCACATAGCTTGTGATATGAGTCATGTTTCCCCATTAAAGATGTAAACTCTCTCCTCATCAGGCATCCCCTACAACATCAGCACCTCGCTGAGCATCAAGAAGGCACTCAATAAATATTTGTTGACTTGATTAGCGAATTAACTCTCTCCTTCTACCTGGAGCACAGACCACATCTTTGCCATGTTGTGAAAAAAGTGCTAAACCCAGGGACCATCTGCAAGTTTTCAGTTAGCTCCGAGCGGAAGATTACATCTGTGTAGACTGCTCCTGTAGACTAACGCTTAATTAATAGGCTTATCTTGAACTGAATGAGTTGAAGATACAGTACCTTGTGCAAAAGGCAGTGGAGAGCATGTTAATTGGGGGGGGGGAGCACGTTTCGTTTCTCTTGTTTTATACTATTGAAACCTTGTTAATGAAAATGGGGCTTCCCTGATAGCGCAGTGGTTGAGAGTCCGCCTGAGACACGGGTTCGTGCCCCAGTCCAGGGAGATCCCACGTGCCGCAGAGGGGCTGGGCCCATGACCCACGGCTGCTGAGCCTGCGTGTCCGGAGCCTGTGCTCCACAACGGGAGAGGCCACAACAGGGAGAGGCCTGCGTACTGGAAAAAAACAAAAAAAACAAAAAAAACAAACCTTGTATGAAAATGTATTAGTAATAGTAATAATAATAAATATGAAAATCCTCCCTCTCCTGATCCCTTACAAATGTTGTTTTTCATTTTGTATCCTCATTCCTCCAGGGAGAAGTGGGAGGGGGTGTCACAAACCCAGATAATGATCTTGGGTATTACACTGTTCATTTGGAGCTCTGGTTTCGTGAAGCTGACAGATGTTGGGGAAAAACATGTCTAGCCTGGAAACTCTCTGGTGGCCATCCAGCTGTGGCTGCAAAGAGGAGTGAGCTTTCTCCAACAGAGCTTCACGTTCATTTAAATTCCGGATTTGATGTGCAGAGTCAGCCTGCTCTAAAGGTAAGTGTTGATGCGCAGTGATGTTAGGCACTGATGCTTTGGGGACCAGCTCACCTCTAACCCCACAGCTCTCTCAAGGTCCCTGAAATCAGTGTCAATTGTTATGCCCTGCAGTCTTGACAAAACTGCCTTGCTTATTACCCAGTTACCGTTCACACCAGAAAAAATAATGCGTCTTTGTGTTAACCACCATCATGTGACGCTTCCTTTGTTCTTTCCCCAGAGCAGTTTAGAAGAGGGGAATATTTAATTCACCTTTGAATGATACCAATTTCCTTAACAACAGTCTAAACTCATGTTTTTTCCCCAAAATAAATAGGCAGAGAGGCATCCTGGGGAAAGACCCACTCCAGAGACACAAAACAACCTGAAAGGTGATCTTTGATGTCCTGGAGCCTTAGTTTTCCCACTTGAAAAAATTTGTAAAAGGCATTTTGATCTCAAAAGAGAAAACCTGCTAATGAAATATAAGGCAGAAGGCAAATCGTCTTCTCAACAGTAGTCAAGGGAGGTCAGAACTCAGCCTCAGCCTCAGCCTCAGGGCGCAGAAATCGAATGAAGACATTATGCGAGGCTGGCCTCTCTTGGCTCTAAACCCCACATAAACAAATGAGCCTGATTTCAGAAATGCATAGCACAAAATTTATGGCACCTAAATGACCCATATGTTTTCTGAGAAGCAGAAGCCTTCCTGTAATCTAGAATACATGGCTGAGAGCTTTGAGTGTTGATTTTTATCACACTGAAGGTTGCGGGAAGAAAAAAAATGAGAGAGGTACTCGTAAGTGCAGTTAAACTAATTTTCATAGGAAAGAAAAGACATCAATACATCAATAGCTAATTTGTCACTGTAAAAAAGTTCTAACCACCAGTCTCTCCGAAAGACTAGTGTTCCAAACATTCTCTTAGAAATATCACTAGCCTCCTCACACCTGAACCCCATTTCCAAATAGATAAATGCATTTGCAAACAGGGTTTGAAAAGAAGAATTTTAAAGAAAGAAGTGTGACTTACATGTCGACAATGGCAGTGGGGTGCAAGGGCAGTGGGGAGACCCCTGACTCCCAGCCTCCACCCTGGGTCATTACAGAGGTCTTGTGGCTACCCTCTTGGATGCCTATTTCCTTCTCAGACTGTTACCGAACTCAGGTTCGGCTGCTTGCTACTCAAAAGCCAATACTTGAGAGACAAGTGTTGGTTGGAAAGGCAAGGTTGCTTTATTCAGGAGGCTGGCAACTTGGGGAGAAGGTAGACTCATGTCCAAGAACCAACTCTGAAGATTCTGCTTGACCATGAAAGTTTTTAAAGGGAGAAAGGGGAAGTTAATCACAGTTAATCATTTGGGAAGGGGGTCAGAGTCTTCTTCGTTATCTTCCACTGTGTACAGACTTTCTTCTGATTGGTTGGTGGTGAGGTAACAGGACTCTTATGCTCAGCCTGAAGTTACCATCCTCCACCTGTGTGTGTGGTGGGGGGGGTCTTAGTTCCTGCAGAAGAACCAAAGATATTGTTACGGATATTCCTTGAGGAGGAACCACAGCCCTGCCCCATCACTGCATTATTGTGTCTTCACTGTTCCTTCTTTGTTTCTGCATTCCCTCCCTTCCCTGATTAGCAAGTGTTTGAATTTGCCCTTTGGAACTCAGGGAAGGTCAAGGAGATTGAATAAAGTATCTTTCCTACAAACAAGAAATGAGGGACTTGGAAAGGATTTGTAGCCAGGAGGGCCCCAGAGGGTCCTGTTAGGTTTCAAGACTCCTAGCTGTGTTCCACACTATTTGAAAAGTCAGCCGTCTCCTGTAGATGACATTGGTAGACTCATTGTACCAGCATCAGTTCTTCTCTAATCTCATCAAAATTCACCCATGTCTCAACACAAAAAGGGGGAACAAAGGTATTACTCCAGGGTCAATTGTCCATGAGAGTGGCTAGAATTTGCATTGCAATTTTATCCTAAAAGGGCTTCAAAGTCATCAGAGGAAGGCATCCACATTGACTATTACCCCACAGAATGCTTATAAGGTAAGAGAGAGCACAATTGCTCCTTTCCCTGATCTTTATGAACCTGGAGACAAAGACTCCTAAGCAGAGTTTATATATCTTACTCAAGGTCAACCAGTTCATTCCTTCATTCCTTCATTCAACAAACATCTGTGGAACATCTTCTCTGTGCCAAGCTCTGGGAATAAAACACTAACTAGAACCCTGCCCCTGCCCCCAGAGGGGCAACCAAGCTAGTGGAATGAACAGATCTGTAGGGAGATTGTCACAGGAAGTGTAACCAAGCAAAAGGATTCATGTGCCCACCTTGCAGAAAGCCAAACTCTGACAGTAGGTGTTTGCAACAAACTAAGGTTTTATTGCAGGGTGACAAGCAAGGGAGTGGGAGAAAGCCTCAGCTCAAACTCTAGCTTGTCTCTGGGTTAGGGTTTTCTTAAAGAGGAACAACAAAGAAGCTGGATGAATCATCATCTTGTGACATTCCTGTGACATTACTTAATTGTAGCTTCGGAAATCAAGATGTCTCTGGTTTACAATTCTCTGGCCTGGTAGTCCAGGGCTCAGGAGTCCGTTAGCTTATCTTGCCCTGGAGAAACAGCCTGAGTTTGTACACTAACAATGATATCAACAACTGCAATTTTAGTCATCTGACTCTTGTTGATAAGTGTTCAGTTAGCACAGAATTGAGGTCAGAAGGAACAAAAGAGAGAATAAAATTTTGGATAGAGAAGTTAATCGTAAACTTGGCAGGGTAACTCGGTTAGGGAGATTCAGTTTCAGGAGGAGGTTAGGCTATCATTGAGATGTGTACAAGGAGCTATTGGAATATGGAAGAGAAAGCTCCTATCTAACTGGAGAGGGATGAAATCCAGAATAGAAACTAAATGTAAAAAGAAAACAAACAAAAAATCCTACTCATCTGTCTCCTAGCCCAGCAGTTCTCAGTCCTAGCAGCACATTAGAATCACTTGGGAGACTTTTCCAAGTACCAGTGCCCGGGCCCTTCCACAGATTCATTTTCATCAAATCAGGGTCTCTGGTATGGGGACCTGTTATAGACTGAATGTTTATGTCCCCCTAAAATTCATAGGTTAAAATCCCAACCCTTATAAGAGACAGGAGTGCTTAATTTCTCATTCATTCCGTCCCCCCCCCCTCTCTCTCTCTCTCATCTCTCACTGCCTTCTACCACATGAGGATATAATGAGAAGACAGCCATCTACAAACCAGGACATGGGCTCTCACCAGACACTGGATCTGCCAGCACCTTGGTTGTAGACTGCCCAGCCTCCAGAACTCTGAGGCATAAAAGATTGTTGTTTAAGCCACCCAGTCCACAACATTCTTGTCATAGGAGCCTGAACTGACCAAGACAGGACCTGAACTTTCACCTTTTTGAAAGCTTCTCAAGTAACGCTGTGGTGCAGTACCATTTGAGAACTGCCCTATTAGACTAGCCAAGGCCATCTCCACAAAAGCCCCGAGCTTATGTAATAATGCAACATTGTTTACCTCCTTAAGTGTGTGCCCTGTCACCTTCCAGATCATTGGCCCCTTTGGGATGGGATCCAGGGTTTTTAACTCTTCTACTCCCCAAAACAATCCCTATGGGACCAAGCCTACCATAGTTACTTGATAAATATTTAACAAACACATCCACTTCAATGAAGAAGATGACAAAATCATGCTCAAACTTGTCCACGAATGTCTTATGTTCATAACTCAAGGGCTGAGTTTGTGCCAACACAGTAACTAAGTATAACAGGTAGTTTTAGTTCAGCTGGATCAGAAAGATGGGTATGATTAAACCCAAAGACAATGATTCACTTGATAACCAGCCACCATCTGCTAATGAGTTTTTCCTCCGGAAAAGTGGAAAATAAAAATGTTGCCTAAGACGGCACACCACCAGTTATCAGAGGGCAAAGGCCCTCAATTCCAGTGAAATGGAATTTTTTTAACGCAAGCTGACTGCATCCAGCTCTCAGCTGGCAATCAATGGATATACAGGGAAATGAATTCAGGCTTTTGTTGGCTTAACTGCTGCCTTGTAAAACAGAAGCCACTGAGAAGCCGTGCCAATTTGGGGGTCCACTAAATCAGTCAGAAGTTTCCTGCGCTAAAGTCTTCTTGACAATGGTTTTCTGGGACAGCAGGACAAATGGGGGGGCGGGGTGTTGGCTAAAGCCTATCTGGTGAGATGCTGCTCAGCCAGGTGCCCATGCCAGCTCACTTCTCCTACACCCAAGTCACAGTGGAACTTTCCTGAAAGAACGAAATCCTCCGAGCCTCATTAAATCATGCTTTAGTACCCCATTTTTCGGCCATCATTGCTCCTAGTGTTGTATGTCAAACTCGTCCCCTCACCATCTTGGATAATAAAGCGTTTTATGGTTTTGCTGGATGATTGCTCCGTGTCCCTTCTATTTTCAAAATGGCACATAATAAATACCCCCATGGAGGAAGGACTGATTTGATGGAAAACACTGCACTAGGTAGAGCCGAAAGCAATCAGGCTCACCCAGAACGGTCAGCACAGCTGGTGGGGGTTCTGGAGCCATGTCATTTGCAAATGTTTCCTCATCCATTCCTGAAAAACACAGCTAGCAGGATGTGGCTCTGTGTGTCCCAAATAAGTGACCTGTGATACAGTCGGTCGGTCCAGGGAATTTGGCCCCCCCATATGGTCAGTCCCAACCAGTCTGCAATGACCACCACTCAGTTCAGCCAAAGACACCTTGAAGAAAGATCCAGTGGACACATAAATGTGGTACTGAAGGAGGACTGACAGCTCGTGCTCACCTCAGGGGGCAGAGAGCACCTTGTCAGGCTCGGCACATCTGCACCTTCTCTCTGAAGGCTAAGCCTGTGAGTTCCATCCTTTCATTGTTTGATAATGTAACTGCCATTCCGTCTCACAAAGTCCAATTTAGCTTACAAGGGAGGAATCTGCTATCTACAATGAAGGCTTCCCTGGTGGTGCGGTAGTTGCGAGTCCGCCTGCCGACGCAGGGGACGCGGGTTCGTGCCCCGATCCGGGAAGATCTCACGTGCCGCGGAGCGGCTGGGCCCGTGAGCCATGGCCGCTGAGCCTGAGCGTCCGGAGACTGTGCTCTGCAACGAGAGAGACCACAACAGGGAGAGGCCCGCGTACCTCAAAACACATATATAAAAAAGACTGCATAGAGTTCTGATTGGAGTTCAGTCTGATATTTTGATATCCCAATTCATTTATTTTAATAATACATAGGCTTGGGTTTCAATCCAACCTAGTTCAGTCAACTTTTAAAAAATGAAACTTTGATGACTTTTTGTAAAAATTAGCATTTGATTTTGGTTTTAGGTTCCAAAATTGGTGTGATATATTTTACTTGAGCTTTGAAGTTTTTGCTAAGTGCTTTGCTCTAGACAGACTGATTATCTGCGATATCTCCATGCTTGCAAATTGCGTCTTCAAAAACATCACTGCCAATAGATTCTGCATGTGATTTAGCCAAAAGTAAGCATTGCTCCCCAAGTTAAAGATTAGAAATGGTTATCTCTAGATCTATTTGTTAAGCTTTAGCATACGTAAATAATTTTTTGATTATTACTTTCTAGAACACCGAGACCACCTTTCAGGTAACTTAGAGAAGACATATGAGTTATGCTAAGAACTATTTGTTTTGCTTCCTAGCACAAAATGCAAATGTCAAACACCTCTGAAAGGTGAACAGATACATTTATTCGTGGTGACTAATGGCTATCTTTAATCAATGACACTGTCTTTTTAAGGAAACAAATGAGTCAAGTTCACCTTGTAAGTAGGAGATAATTCATTAATGAGGTTATTGCTCTTCCCAGCCAGGACATAAGCCAGCAACTGGTAAAATGAACTTTCTTTGCCAAGGTCCTATCAGTCAAATGAAAGCAAGTATCCCCTGTGTCAAAAGTCTCATCTCCAATGTAAAAACCTCCTTTAGAACGAAAGAGGTTTGTCTCAAGCAAAACCAGCCAGGACAGTGCAATGGAGGAAGTGCAGGGTCACAGCTGGCTAGCTTCCGGCTTTGTCTAGGGAGGAGCAGTATTGTGCAGCAGGTCGTACGTAGTCACTATTGCAGGACCCGTGCGCTAGTGGATACACAGGGTGATGTATACCAACCAGCCATCATCTCAGTAAGAGGTAAACAGGGACTTCCCTGACGGTCCAGTGGTTAAGACTCCGCACTTCCACTGAAGGGGCATGGGTACAATCCCCGGTCGGGGAACTAAGATCCCACATGCCAGGCGACATGGAAAAAGGAAAAAAAAAAGAGGTAAACTTATCTACCCAGTAAGTTTTCCTCTTACAGGAAATTAAAAATAACTAATGACATTTGCAAAACTTTCCTAGACTGTCCCGTAATAGGAAAGCAGGAGAGAAGCCTGGATTTCCCCCAAGACCTTGGAGGCCTTGCAAGCCACCCTTCTGCTATGGTCACCTCCCCAGGTCTTGATAGGAAGGGAACGGTCTATGTTGTGATTCTCACAGAGGTTCTGCAAACTCTTTTTATTGCACACCCCAGCCATAAACATTTCTGAGCATGCACTTCTGCTCAGTTTACATTTATTTATTTATTTATTATTAAATGCATATATTGAATACAACTATATTGCTAGATCATGTGCATTTTATTTATTTTTTATTTATTTTTTTTTTTTTGCGGTACGTGGGCCTCTCACTGTTGTGGCCTCTCCCTTTGTGGAGCACAGGCTCCGGATGCACAGGCTCAGTGGCCATGGCTCACGGGCCTAGCCGCTCCGTGGCATGTGAGATCTTCCCAGACCGGGGCACGAACCCGTGTCCCCTGCATCGGCAGGCGGATTCTCAACTACTGCGCCACCAGGGAAGCCTGATCATGTGCATTTTAAAACTTGCACATAAAATAGACATTTTATAAGAATAAGATAAAACAGAAATACGGGACTCCTGTTCCTGATGACAGACAGACAAGCTACCTCAACCAATCACCCTGGTGAAAATAACTAAAGATGACAGATATACATTTTCTCAAATCTATGTAAATATGAGAATGAACTGGCAACAAAGTAATGAATTTTCAGAGACCAAAAACTAAATGAAAAATGAAACCCAGGAGAGTATATAGAGGATGGAGGCAGCTTCCATATGAGGATACTTGCTGAAGCCAGTGAAATTAAGCATCAGATTTCAGGGCCTTGGGAAGTGAAGGGCACAGAGCACAAGGGTTAAAGCCTCTCCAAATGTGGAGAGTCTGATAGGAGACGCCACTTATAAAGCTGAGATCCCAGAGGGCTACACTCTCCATGTAGCGATAAACTAGAAGTAAATGCACTCCTCCCCTTAGGAGACAGCAAAGTAATTTCCCTGTTTTAAGCCTTGACACAGGTAGAGAAGAAAAGTCCCTTGAGAGTTTGTAACCAGCAGTCGACCCTCATACAGCTTTTCAGTCCAAGTTCACCGTACCTTAAGCCAAAATTTTAGTTTAAGTTGGTCCTAGGTATGTAGTATCACAGGTGCCTAGTAAAAACAAACCAAAGACTCTCTCCATACTAGTGGGTGGTTTTAATTTTCATTTCCCTGATGATTAATGAAGTGGAGAACATTTTCATGGGCTTATTAGTTATTTATGTATCTTCTTTCATTAAATATCTGTTCAGGTAGTTTGTTTCCTTTCTTTGTGTTGTTTCCCTTTTTATTCTGGATTGATAGTGTTTTTTGTATGTTCTAAATATAAGTATTTAGTCAGATATAGGCAGCCTGATGAATAGAGATTTTTATTTTGATGAAGTCAAAATCAGTGTATTTTTGTGTCCTGTCAAGAAACCTTTGCCTGCTCCAAGGTCACAAATATATTTTCCTGTTTTTTTCTAGAGGCTTTATGGCTCTTTTATGTTCTAAGAATATGATCCACCTTGAATTAATTTTTGTGGAGGATGTGAGAAAGAGGTATGGCTTACTTTTTTTTCCATACAAATTATCCAATCATTGAATACCACTTGTTGAAAACACTTTCTTTCCCCCACTGAATTACATCAATGCCTTTATTGAAAATCAGTTGACCCTATATATGTGGGTCTATTTCTGGACTTTATTCTATTTCATTGATCTATTTGTCTATACTTAGCCCAATATAATACTATCCTTACATTAATATTACACTGTCTTGATTATTATAGTTTTATAATAAGCCTTGAAACTGTGTATGCAAATCCTTCAACTTTGTTTTTTTCTTTTTCAAGATTGGTTGGGCACTTGTAGATACTTTGCATTTCCATAATAATTAGTGATCCATCTTGGCAACTTCTTCAAAAATGTCTGCTGGGATTTGGATTGAGATTTCTGTAATCAATAGATCAAGCTGGGGAGAATGGATATCTTAACACTATTCAGTCATCTGGTGCATTAACATTCTACCTGGACTTTGCTTAAGCTATTTCTATTCATTAAAGTGTTTGTCTTTCAGCCAAAGCTAACTTTACTACATCAATAGAGGAATATAGGTAAAGTGTCTAATTTCTAGATCATAAAGGGGGGAAATGAGAAAAATTTTAATTACTCAATCTAGAAAGAGAGAAAGCAGGGAGAGAGGGAGGGAGGAAGGGAAGGAGGAAGGAATGAGGAAAGGAAGGAAGAAAGGAAGGGAGGGAGGGAGGGAGGAAAAGTATAGAGAAAAATAATCATCATTGAAAGCACTAAAGAAGATAGTGGAAATAAATCCAAATAAGAGTCATTATAGTAAATATGAATGGGAAGCCAGTTTGGCAAACTAGAATGTACTGCTGGTTCCCTCCACCCAAAGCAATCACAAAGAAACCACAGAAGCAAGAGAGGAAAGTAGAGTTCAGAAACGAACCAAAAAGCAAGAGAAAACTCTGGGAAGGTGAAAGCATGACTTGAGTTGGTGTCCAAGACTCAGCGGGAAGGTAAGTGATGGCAGCCTGTGGCTGGGAGCTGCCAGACATAGAAGTAAAGCACTGACTGGGGTGAAGTTTTTCAAGTTCTGCTCTTGCCTCCTCCCCACAACCTCCGAGAGATACTCTTTGCTTGCCTCTTCACTGCAGAAATCAATGGAAACAACCCTCACTGCGAGGTCACTTGTCCAAGAGGTAAAATTAGGGAATCATATACACTCTGCTAGGGTGTGTAGTTGAGGAAAACAGGGGCCAATGACCATCCACCCTGAAACCTTAATTCCTCAACAGCTCA
Organism: Kogia breviceps; assembly: GCF_026419965.1. Classification (NCBI taxonomy): domain Eukaryota; kingdom Metazoa; phylum Chordata; class Mammalia; order Artiodactyla; family Physeteridae; genus Kogia; species Kogia breviceps. Next base: position 26,417,948 of record NC_081325.1, on the reverse strand, counting down.
CCTTCCAAAGCCCTAGAGCTAGGGGACAAAAACCTGTGATGCCTGCCTCTTCCTGGTGCTCCTTTTCCGTACAGGTTTAAAGTGAAACAGCGACCAGAGTTGTTGCCTGGTGCCATGACAGCAAACCAGAGGGATCATTAGTGTCTCGTGGAACTTGGACTCTCTTCGCAGGCTGCCACCTTCCCCCTGTTTCTAAATTCAACAGAACTGCCAGATTGGAGCCTGGCCTTCAGCCACTTTCTACTATATACACCTGGACCCTCAAAGAGTACAACTACCTGAAAAGAAATTCAACAAACTAGACTATATTTATTAACTGGAGCAGAATTATTAGATCTAATTTGAAAGAAGTTCAGTGAATATATTAAGGAGATAAAGGAGGATAGTGACCGCTTGAAACAAGAATAAGAATCCATTTTTTCTAAATTTTATTTTATTTATTTATTTTTATAAGCAGGTTCTTATTAGTTATCTATTTTATACATATTAGTGTATACATGTCAATCCCAATCTCCCAGTTCATCCCACCACCACCACCCCACCCCCCACTTTCCCCCCTTGGTATCCATACATTTGTTCTCTATATCTGTGTCTCTATTTCTACCTAGCAAACTGGTTCATCTGTACCATTTTTCTAGATTCCACATATATGCGTTAATATACGATATTTGTTTTTCTCTTTCTGACTTACTTCACTCTGTATGACAGTGTCTAGGTGGGTCCATGTCTCTACAAATGACCCAATTTCGTTCCTTATTATGGCTGAGTAATATTCCATTGTATATATGTACCACATCTTTATCCATTCATCTGTCGATGGACAGTTAGGTTGCTTCCATGACCTGGCTGTTGTAAATAGTGCTGCACTGAACATTGGGGTGCATGTGTTTTTTTGAATTATGGTTTTCTCTGGGTATATGCCCAGTAGTGGCATTGCTGAGTCATATGGTAATTCTATTTTTAGTTTTTTAAGGAACCTCCATAGTGGTTTCATATCAATTTACATTCCCACCAACAGTGCAGGAGGGTCCCATTTTCTCCACACCCTTTCCAGTATTTACTGTTTATAGATTTTCTGATGATGTCCATTCTAACTGGTGTGAGGTGATACCTCATTCTCACCGGTGTGAGGCGATACCTCATGGTAGTTTTGATTTGCATTTCTCTAATATTTAGTGATGTTGAGCAGCTTTTCATATGTCTCTTGGCCATCTGTATGTCTATTTAGGTCTTCTGCCTATTTTTGATTGGGTTGTTTGTTTTTTTAATATTGAGCTACAGGAGCTGTTTATATATTTTGGAGATTACTCGTTTGTCCATTGATTTGTTTGCAAATATTTTCTCCCATTCTGAGAGTTGTCTTTTCCTCTTGTTTACAGTTTCCCTTGCTGTGCAAAAGCTTTTAAGTTTCATTAGGTCCCATTTGTTTATTTCTGGTTTTATTTCCATTTCTCTAGGAGGTGAGTCAAAAAAGATCTTGCTGTGATTTATGTCAAAGAGTGTTCTTCCTATGTTTTCCTCTAAGAGTTTTATCGTGTCCGGTCTTACACTTAGGTGTTTAAACCATTTTGAGTTTATTTTTGTGTATGGTGTTAGGGAGTGTTCTAATTTCATTGTTTTACATGTAGCTGCCCAGTTTTCCCAGCACCACTTTTTTTTTTTTTTTTTTTTTTTTTTTTTTTTTTTTTTTTGCGGTATGCGGGCCTCTCACTGTTGTGGCCTCTCCCGTTGCGGAGCACAGGCTCCGGACGCACAGGCTCAGCGGCCATGGCTCACGGGCCCAGCCGCTCCGCGGCATGTGGGATCCTCCCGGACCAGGGCACGAACCCGTGTCTCCTGCATCGGCAGGCGGACTCTCAACCACTGCGCCACCAGGGAAGCCCCCAGCACCACTTATTGAAGAGACTGTCTTTCCTCCATTGTATAATCTTGCCTCCTTTGTCATAGATTAGTTGACCATAGGTGCATGGGTTTATGTCTGGGCTTTCTACACTGTTCCATTGATCTATATTTTTGTTTCTGTGCCAGTACCATATTGTCTTGATGACTGTAGCTTTGTAGTGTAGTCTGAAGTCAGGGCATCTGATTCCTCCAGCTCCATTTTGTTCCCTCAAGATTGCTTTGGCTATTCGGGGCCTTTTGTGTCTCCATACAAATGATAGGATTTTTTTGTTCTAGTTCTGTAAAAAATGCCATTGGTAATTTTTTGTGTGTGTGTGTGTGTGGTACACGGGCCTCTCACTGTTGTGGCCTCTCTCATTGTGAAGCACAGGCTCTGGACGCGCAGGCTTAGTAGCCATGGCTCACGGGCCCAGCCACTCCGTGGCATGTGGGATCTTCCTGGACCCTGGCACAAACCCATGTCCCCTGCATTGGCAGGCGGATTCTCAACCACTGCACCACCAGTGAAGCCTGCCATTGGTAATTTGATAGAGATTGCATTGAATCTGTAGATTACTTTGGGTAGTATAGTCATTTTCTCAATATTGATTCTTCCAATCCAAGAACATGGTATATCTCTCCATCTGTTTGTGTCATCTTTGATTTTTTTCATCAGTGTCTTATAGTTTTTTGAGTACAGGTCTTTTACCTCCTTAGGTAGGTTTATTCCTAGGCATTTTATTATTTTTGTTACAGTGGTGAATGGGGTTGTTTCCTTAATTTCCCTTTCTGATCTTTTGTTGAAACAAGAGATTTCTGTGCATTAATTTTGTATCCTCAAACTTTAGCAAATTCATTGATTAGCTCTAGTAGTGTTCAGGTGGCATGTTAGGATTATCTAGGTATAGTATCATGTCATGTGCAAACTGAGACAATTTTACTTCTTCTTTTCCAGTTTGTATTCTTTTATTTTTTCTTCTTCTCTGCCATGGCTAGGACTTCCAAAACTATGTTGAATAATAGTGGTGAGAGTGGACATCCTTGTCTTTTTCCTGATGTTAAAGGAAATGCTTTCCATCTTTCACCATTGAAATGATGTTTGCTGTGGGTTTGTCATATATGGCCTGTATTATGTTGAGGTAGGTTCCCTCTATGCCCACTTTCTGGAGAGTTTTTATCATAAATAGGTGTTGAATTTTGTCAAAAGCTTTCTCTGCTCTATCGAAATGATCATATGGTTTTTATTTGTCAATTTGTTGATATGGTGTAACACATTGCTTGATTTGCATATATTGAAGAATCACTGGGATAAATCCTAGTTGATCATGGGGTATAACCCTTTTAATGTGTTGTTGGATTTTGTTTGCTAGTATTTTGTTGAGGATTTTTGCATGTATATTCATCATGATATTGGTCTGTAATTTTCTTTTTTTGTAGCATCTTTGTCTGGCTTTGGTATCAGGGCGATGGTGGCCTTGTAGAATGAGTTTGGGAGTGTTCTTGCCTCTGCAATTTTTTGGAAGAGTTTGAGAAGGATGGGTGCTAGCTCTTCTCTAAATGTTTGATAGAATTCACCTGTGAAGCCATCTGGTCCTGGACTTTTGTTCTTTGGAAGATTTTTAATCACAGTTTCAATTTCATTACTTGTGAATGGTCTGTTCATATTTTCTACTTCTTCCTGGTTCAGTCTTGGAAGGTTATACCTTTCTAAGAATTTGTCCATTTCTTCCAGGTTGTCCATTTAATTGGCATAGAGTTGCTTGTAGTAGTCTCTTATGATGCTGTGTATTTCTGAGGTGTCCATTGTAACTTCTCCTTTTTCATTTCTAATTTTATTGATTTGAGTCCTCTTCCTCCTTTTCTTGATGAGTCTGGCTAAATATTTATCAGTTTTGTTTATCTTCTCAAAGAACCAGCTTTTAGGGCTTCCCTGGTGGCGCAGTGGTTGGGAGTCCACCTGCCGATGCAGGGGACATGGGTTTGTGCCCCGGTACGGGAAGATCCCACATGCTGCAGAGCGGCTAGGCCCATGAACCATGGCCACTGAACCTTCATGTCCGGAGCCTGTGCTCTGCAACGGGAGAGGCCACCAACAGTGAGAGACCCATGTACCACAAAAAAAAAAAAAAAAAAAAAAACAGCTTTTAGTTTTTTAATCTTTGCTATTGTTTTCTTTTCTTTTTTTTTTTTTTTTTTTTTTTTGCGGTATGCGGGCCTCTCACTGTTGTGGCCTCTCCCGTTGCGGAGCACAGGCTCCGGACGCACAGGCTCAGCGGCCATGGCTCACGGGCTTAGTTGCTCCGCGGCATGTGGGATCTTCCCGGACCAGGGCACGAACCCGTGTCTCCTGCATCGGCAGGCAGATTCTCAACCACTGCGCCACCAGGGAAGCCCGCTATTGTTTTCTTTGTTTCTATTTCATTTACTTCTGTTCTGATCTCTTTATGACTTCCTTCCTTCTACTAACTTTGGGTTTTGTTTGTTCTTCTTTCTCTAGTCCCTTTACGTGTAAGGTTAGATTGTTTATTTGAGATGTTTCTTGTTACTTAAGGTAGGATTGTATTGCTATAAACTTCCCTCTTAGAACTAATGTTGCTGCATGCATAGGTTTTGGATTGTCATGTTTGCATTCTCAATTGTCTCTAGGAATTTTTTTATTTCCTCCTTGATTTCTTCATTGATCTCTTGGTTGTTTAGTAGCATATTGTTTAACCTCCATGTGTTTGTGTTTTTTACTTTTTTTTCCCTGTAATTGATTTCTAATCTCATAGTGTTGTGGTCAGAAAAGATGCTTGATATGACTTCAATATTCTTAAATTTACTGAAGCTTGATTTGTGACCCAAGATGTGATCTATCCTGGAGAATGTTCTGTGCACACTTGAAAGTGTAATCTGCAGTTTTTAGATGGAATGTCCTATAAATATCAATTAAATCTATCTGGTCTCTTGTGTCATTTAAAGCTTGTGTTTCCTTATTAATTTTCTGTTTGGATGATCTGTCCTTTGGTGTAAGTGAGGTGTTAAAGTCCCCCACTATTACTGTGTTACTGTGGATTTCCTCTTTTATAGCTGTTAGCAGTTGCCTTATGTATTAAAGTGCTCCTATGTTGGGTGCATATGTATTTATAATTGTTATATCTTCTTGGATTGACCCCTTGATCATTATGTAGTGTCCTTCCTTGTCTCTTGTAACATTCTTTATTTTAAAATCTACTTTATCTGATATGAGTATGGCTACTCCAGCTTTCTTTTGATTTCCATTTGCATGGAATATCTTTTTTCATCTCCTCACTTTCAGTCTGTATGTGTCCCTAGGTCTGAAATGGGTCTCTTTTAGACAGCATATATATGGGTCATGTTTTTGTATCCATTCAGCAAGCCTGTGTCTTTTGGTTGGAGCATTTAATCCATTCACGTTTAAGGTAATTATCTATATGTGTGTTCCTATTATCGTTTTCATAATTGTTTGGGGTTTTTTTTTTTTTTGTATGTCCTTTTCTTCTGTGTGTTTCCCACTTAGAGAAGTTCCTTTAGCATTTGTTGTAGAGCTGGTTTGGTGATGCTGAATTCTTTAACTTTTGCTTGTCTGTAAAGCTTTTGATGTTTTCATCAAATCTGAATGACATCCTTTCTGGGTAGAGTAATCTTGGTTGTAGGTTCTTCCCTTTCATTGCTTTAAGCATATCATGCCACTCCCTTCTGGCTTGTAGAGTTTCTGTTGAGAAATCAGCTATTATCCTTATGGGGATTCCCTTGTATATTATTTGTCATTTTTCCCTTGCTGCTTTCAGTAATTTTTCTTTGTCTTTAAGTTTTGCCAATTTGATTACTACGTGTCTCAGCATGTTTCTCCTTGGGTTTATCCTGTATGGGACTCTCTGCACTTGCTGGACTTGGGTGGCTATTTCCTTTCCTATGTTAGGGAAGGTTTTGACTTTAATCTCTTCAAATATTTTTCTCAGGTCCTTTCTCTCTCTCTTCTCCTCCTGGGACCCCTTTAATGTGAATGTTGTTGTGTTTAATGTTGTCCCAGAGGTCTCTTAGGCTGTCTTCATTTCTTTTCATTCTTTTTTCTTTATTCTGTTCCACAGCAGTGAATTCCACCATTCTGTCTTCCAGGTCACTTATCCATTCTTCTGCCTCAGTTATTCTGCTATTGATTCCTTCTAGTGTATTTTTCATTTCAGTTATTGTATTGTTCATCTCTGTTTATTTGTTCTTTAATTCTTCTAGATCTTTGTTGAATATTTCTTGCATCTTCTCGATCTTTGCCTCCATTCTTTTTCTGAATGGAGATTGAAATCATCTTCACTATCATTATTCTGAATTCTTTTTCTGGAATGTTGCCTATCTCCTCTTCATTTAGTTGTTTTTTCTGGGATTTTATCTTGTTCCTTCATCTGGTACATAGCCCTCTGCCTTTTCATCTTGTCTATCTTTCTGTGAATGTAGTTTTTGTTCCACAGGCTGCTGGATTTTAGTTCTTCTTGCTTCTGCTGTCTGCCCTCTTATGGATGAGGTTATCTAAGAGGCTTGTGCAAGTTTCCTGATGAGAAGGACTGGTGGTGGGTAGAGCTGGGTCTTGCTCTGTTGGGCAGAGCTCAGTAAAACTTTAATCTGCTTGTCTGATGATGGGTGGGGCAAGGTCACCTCCCAGTTGGTTGTTTGGTCTGAGGCAACCCAACCCTAAACCCTACCTGGGCTCTTTGGTGAGGTTAATGGTGGACTCTGAGAAGGCTCACACCAAGGAGTACTTCCCAGAACTTCTGCTGCCAGTGTCCTTGTCCTCATGGTGAGACAGGGCCACCCCCCACCTCTGCAGGAGACCCTCCAACACTAGCAGGTAGGTCTAGTTCAGTCTCTATGGGGTCACCACTCCTTCCCTTGGGTCCCGATGCACACACTACTTTGTGTGTGCCCTCTAAGAGTGGAGTCTTTGTTTACCTCTGTCCTGTCAAAGTCCTACAATCAAATCCCACTAGGCTTCAAAGTCTGATTCTCTAGGAATTCCTCCTCCCATTGCCGGACCCCCAGGTTGGGAAGCCTTCACTCCAGTAGGTGGACTTCTATGGTATAAGTGTTCTCCAGTTTGTGAGTCACCCACCCAGCAGTTATGGGATTTGATTTTATTATGATTGCACCCCTCTTACCATCTAATTGTGGCTTCTCCTTTGTCTTTGGATGTGGGATATCTTTTTTAGTGAGTTCCAGTGTCTTCCTGTCGATGATTGTTCAGCAGTTAGTTGTGATTCTGGTGTTTTTGCAAGAGGGAGTGAGAGCACGTCCTTCTACTCCGCCATCTTCAAGCTATGTTTTCTTTGTAATGAATTATTTGTTCATTTGCAGACAAAAGGTCTTCCACTATCATCCAGATAAACTGCTAGAGACATCACAAGATTTAGAGGGATGGAGCATTTTAATGTCTTTTAAGATATGTATAAGAAAGCAGTTAAGATTACATCTCTTCTAGCTTTCGTCCTCCACAGTGTATTGTTTACTTTCTCCTTTGGTCATATAACGAATTATGGTATAGTTAGTTATTTACATATTCACCCTTTCCCTCGATGAGTTATATACTCTATAAAAGAGAGATCGTGTCTATTTTTTTCACTTCCTCACAATCAGTGCATTTCCCTCATATAATGAGTGTTCAGTTGTTGTTTAATTGAAATTTTTGAATGAAGCTAATGGTTAGAATTTTAGGCACAATGGCAGCCTAAAGCAAAAGGAAGCATTTTTTGCCATTATTTCATACAGATGGCTGCCAAACGTGACTTACAGGAAGGGCAAACATTAGTTAAGTAAAGCAGTTTCTCCAGGAAAGCGAAAGTCAAGTTCTAGCTGCTTTGGTGATGTTTGCTCACCAAAGCAGCTAAAATGTTTGCATGATGTTTGCAGCTATGATGTTTGCATAGCAATATCCTTAAAAGTCAGTCTTATACTTGGGTTTTGTAGGAGAAAAAAATTGCTTGTTAAAATGAGTAGGAAAGGATGAATACTCACCCAAGCAGTAGGAAATCCATTGAGTAAACTGTTGTATTCTTCTGGCCACAGGTTTTGCTCTTCATCACTTGGCTTCCCCTGGACAATCAGTGATGCTATGAGAAAAGAATAACATGGGTGTTTTGGTTTGCAATTTGGGTTGTTGGCTGTTGTGAAGAGCTGTCAGGCCAAATCTCCAACGTTGGAGATCTCACTTGACATACTAGTGTATTGAGATATGTTTGTAAGAAACTTGATTTCCAGAGATGACCCTTGCATCCAGAATGGCTGATATGCTAATTTGTATCTTGAATTTTCACTACAATAACTACATGACTATTTCACAACCAAGGAAAGGAAAGGAAAGGAAAGGAAAGGAAAGGAAAGGAAAGAAAAGGAAAGGAAAGGAAAGGAGGGAGCAAAATGCTTCATAAAGTGCATGGATGTGCCCAAGTCATGGTTTCAGCACAGAGCCCTTAGTGCTGGGAGCCCTTCTTGGCAGATGGGAACTCTTTTCAAGACGCCCTCTTCCACTGTCCATCCTTCTTCAGGGAATGAAAGCATGACCATCAGGAGTGCCCAGGCATCCCTGTTTCAAACAGAACAATTTAAGAAGAGGTTGAGCTCCCCTCCCTTCTCTAAAGCTGACCATCTTGTCCTTTCATTCCACAGTGATTCATGGGTGCCTTCTCACTGGTGCTGCCTTACACCCAGAACATGCGCTCTTCACCTGCTCGTTCTGAAGACTCTGTCAAGCCCTCACTTCCCTCCAGAGCACCTGGCCTACTCCCCACAGGTTAGGGACCAGAGCCTCTAAGACATGCTTTGTAGCATCCCAGACTTCCCCAGCAAGGAGTATTGCAATACTTGGTAATCTCACCAGCAAGAGCATACATACCAGAAGGGCAGGGATCATGCCTGACAGTCAGGGCCTGGCCCATTATAGGTACATGATAAAGATTGGTGGCATGAATGAGTGCAAAGAGAATGGTACTAGATGTGACACCATGAAAATATAGAGATGGTTTCTTGCTCTAGCTCAGGGTCAGGCAGCTGGGATGAGAAATAGCAAGCAAATACATACCAATTACTCTATGCCAAGCACTGTTTTAGGTGCATCACGTGGACTAACTCATTTAATTCCCTATGAGGTACACACTACTATGATCTGCATTTTGCAGATAAGGGAACAGAGGGCCAGAGTATCTTGCTTAAGCTTCTACAGCTAGTAGGTGGCAGACACAGGATAAAAGCCCAGGCAGTTGACTCCTGGGTCCAAGTCCTTAACCACTGTGTTGTGCTATCTCTCAAGTCCCCAAATGAGGACAATACAGAGTATGAGTCACACTCGCCATGGGCCTAAAGTAAGGTACATGGAGCTTAGGGAGATGGGAGGGAGAAAGTCAAGCCAGCTGAGGAAAGTTCTGATGTCAGAACTTAGCAGCCCCTCTTCCCAGTCCACTCCCCGCACCAACTCCTTTAGATTCTGCAAACCACCAAGTTTGGAACGAAGTTCAAAGTTTCAGAATCAGTTGACACCCGATCAACCTCAGTGCCCAAAATTTAAATGGGAACTTGAGGTTCTATTTCTAATATATATTTCAGTGTTTGGCTATAAATTGCTTTGTGAGTGGAACTTGTAAAAATCCTTTACCTCCCAGATGAGAGAAAATAAGCTTGTTAAATATGGCGTACTCTGACATAAAATATGTTTTAAAAGAAAGGCCTCTTGTCCTGACCCCTATACTTATGGGCTTAAAAATTGAAAAGGTTTAAGATGAGGGATTTTTTAATGTTTGGTGTTTTTTTTTTACTTTCCTGGCTTTGAAAATAAAGTGGTAATTCATGTCCGTAATGGGTAATTCCACACTATGCCTTTTAGAGAATAAGGAAGAAAAAGCCCTTCGTATTCAGTGTTCATATGTTCTGCAGGGCCAGAGCTTGTGACCTTGTGACCTGCAGCTGCTAATGGGAAACACCAAGCCCTTCTCGCACAGCATTTTGAAAGGACAATGAAAACATTCTTCGGCTCCCATAGGTTTTGGGTCGTCGTGTCTCCATTGTCATTTGTTTCTAGGTATTGTTTGATTTCCTCTTTGATTTCTTCATTGACCACTTCGTTATGAAGTAGTGTATTGTTTAGCTTCCATGTGTTTGTATTTTTTACAGGTCTTTTCCTGTAATTGATATCTAGTCTCATAGTGTTGTGGTCAGAAAAGATACTTGATACGATTTCAATTTTCTTAAATTCACCAAGGCTAGATGTGTGACCCAAGATATGACCTATCCTGCAGAATGTTCCATGAGCACTTGAGAAAAATGTGTATTCTGTTGTTTTTGGACGGAATGTCTTATAAATATCAATTAAGTCCATCGTGTTTATACGGTATGCTAACACATATATATGGAATCTAACAAAAAAAAAATGTCGTGAAGAGCCTAGGGGTAGGATGGGAATAAAACACAGACCTACTAGAGCATGGACTTGAGGATATGGGGAGGGGGAAGGGTAAGCTGTGACGAAGTGAGAGAGTGGCATGGACATATATACACTATCAAACGTAGGGTGGATAGCTAGTGGGAAGCAGCCGCATGGCACAGGGAGATCAGCTCGGTGCTTTGTGACCACCTAGAGGGGTGGGATAGGGAGGGTGGGAGGGAGGGAGATGCAAGAGGGAAGAGATATGGGAACATATGTATATGTATAACTGATTCACTTTGTTATAAAGCAGAAACTAACACACCATTGTAAGGCAATTATACTCCAATAAAGATGTTAAAAAAAGCACAACAAAACAAAACGTTCCTGGGCACCTGGTTTGCTAACCCCATCCTACTAACAGCTCTTTCTAGTTTTGAAGAGGCCCAGATTTATTATTGTAATAAATAGCATCTTCATATTTCTTGGGAGCAGAAGTGACTAAGGGAAATTGAGGAAAGGGGATTCTATGGGGTGGGAAATAAGAAAGAGGTGAATTCCATTATGGGAATCACTGTGTTTAGAGTCTCTGAAAACAATCATTTAAGGTACTTTTACAAAGGAGAAAAATTTTAATTGAGGTTTTTAGACTTCAAACATTTGCTTTTCCTTCCTCATTAGTTTAAACTTCAAAAAAGACAAGAAGGGTAGTACTTATTTTCACCTCCAGAGAAAAAGGTGATATCCTCATAAAGCCAAAAACACTTACTTGATAGAATTATGACAGTGTGTTTTTGTTTGTTTGTTTGTTTGTTTTGCGCTACGCGGGCCTCTCACTGTTGTGGCCTCTCCCGTTGCGGAGCACAGGCTCCGGACGCACAGGCTCAGCGGCCATGGCTCACGGGCCCAGCCGCTCCGCTGCACGTGGGATCCTCCCGGACCGGGGCACGAACCCGTGTCCCCTGCATCGGCAGGCGGACTCTCAACCAGTGCGCCACCAGGGAAGCCCTATGACGGCGTTTTGATACAAAGAAAGTCAAGATATGAAGAGGTCCAAACAGATGGCCCTGGGATTTCACTTTAAACATTCTCCTTCCCTGTCTTTTCAGGGCCAGTTTCTCTCTCTGTGAATACTCCTCTTTTCCCCAAACCCATGCCAAGAAAATCTCTCCTTTAAACTTCCACTGTAGGCCGTCGGGGAGAGACCATCATAATGCATGATTCTTTTTAAAGAATCTGTTAAGCATCCTTCCATTATCCACTGAGTTGATTACCCACTTCCTGGCCATCAGTTCATGCCTCTCAAAGTTACCTTTCTCTCAATGCCATCATCATCACCATCATCAACATGACTACCATCTTCCGAGTGCCATGCTGGCAGGCATCTTTCCCTAGACATTGCTTCATTCATTTCTCACTTCAGTCTTGTAAGGCAGGTAATTCTATCCCCATTGGAGCTGAGCCTCAGACAAGTTAGGGACTTGCTTGAGCTCACACAGCTAACAAGGAGCAGAGTCAGGATTCAAACCCAAGACCACGGCTTCTGGCATCCTAAGGGCATTCAGATGACCCTCAGCGGTATACAACTCCTCAGAGTATGACGGGGTAGAGGGAAAGGTTGGCAATTTAGAACACTGGTAAGGCCAAAGTGCAACCTGGTCTCCTTTCCATGGTGGAAGAGGAAGACAAGGAAATTGGAGAATCACACATATTTCAAACTCAAAAGTGCCTTAGCAACTGTCCATTGTACAGATGAGTCATCTGAGGATCCTGGTAAAATGCAGATCTGATTCAAGAGGTCCAGGGTAGACCTGAGATTCTGCATTTTATCCAGGACCTGGGTGATGCAGGCTTTGAATCAGCTGCTGATCTGTGGACCACACTTTGAGTAAAAAAAAAAACCTCCTGCCCAGTAAGTACATGACTCCTCTGCACAGACTCCCAAAGAGTGAAGAAACTTCAGGGGAAAGAGGCTGATGACCCAGAAGTTCTTGGAAACACAGGGCCTCAGCTTCTAAAATTGAATGTATTCCTACGTCAGCAGTTCAATAAATTCAAAATTCTATACTATGAAGGAGAGTTACCTATCTTCATCCCAGTGTATGTTCAGGCAGTATCAGAACAGGACTAGAAATAGCCCCCAAAATGCATTTGGTAATGGAAGAACGGACTGATCCTTAACTTGTGTTGTGACATATGAAGTTTTAATTATTTACCAGTCCTTAATGCCTGATTCATAATTAATACCAGAATGTACTTCTCTCCCTAGCTGCTCCTTGATTGCTGTCACAGCTATGGATTAGCATATCAAGATCAAATCCATCTTTTCTTGGGAAACCCATGAATATGTATCCAGCTCGTTGAGAATGCAAGTTTAGAATGCAATTTGCCAAATCATTAAGGAACTACTAGGAGAGGAAATTGATAATGGTCACCTTCTTAATTTGAATTAATTTCATTAAATTTAAATTAAAAATTAATATAGCTGGAAAGTGTAAATGGGTCCTTCCCACACTGACAAAATAGCAAAATTGTCAGCAACTTTTAAAACGTCCCTTGTGAAATGATGAGAAGTAATTCCTGTTTTGTCCATAATCCCATAATTTGTTAAAACATACAGATGGTTCCCTAAATGTTACTTTGTAGAAATCCGGAGTAGCGATAACTTTCATGAAAACTCCTCTCCCCAGGGTGGGAATTAGCAGCCCTAGTGACCCAGGTAATACAAACACTGCCTTTGTCCCTGAATCCTGGCCTATAGACAAACTGCTTTCATCATCAGAACTAACTGAACAGAGGAGCAGATGTATTAAAAGTATAGATAGCTGTGGCATTCTTACTACGGTCGCCTCTCCAGGAGACTTTTGTCAATAACAGGTAGGGGATTCAAGAAAACAAACCACATTAATTCGAAGTACGAAGGAGAATTTGCATTCTGAATGCTTGGGTGTGTCATGCCCACATTTTTACTGCTACTGTTCGAAGTCAGATAGTAGACTTTTGAATGTTCTAAGATTTCATCTCAGCAATACACAAATTTAACTGAGCATTTACAGACAGGGCCCCAAGCCAAAAAAAAAAAGGCCAGTCCCTCCGCCTCCACCTGCTCACGTCTACTCTGGCCATGCGACGAGCCCCACTTCCCCACATCTCTGTGCCTTTGTCCATACAGGTGCCTCTGGCGAGATCACCTTCCTTCCAGCTGTCATCCTCCTTCCTCTTCTTTTCCCCACAATTCTCCTCTCTCAAGACCCAATTCAAATGTCTCCTGCCCTTGTGGAACCTCCACCACCCAGCCCCCCACCACCAACCCTAACAGCCCAGTTGCTTGCTCTGTGCCCTCCCCCATTCCGTGTGCCTATTCAGTATCATCGTCACCTCCACAAGGTGCCGAGCTCCTTAGGCGAAAGCACAGTTCCTGGCATCCAGAAATTTATGAATGTACGTTAAATTGAACAAATGAAAGAATGATTGAACGACCAGATTGTTAGATTCATTATTTTAGTCGTTCTCTTGGACCAAATGAGATCCACTCTACTCCTGCAATCCACTGCTCAGTGATCGGTGGTTACGACTAGACTGGGAGCCCCAGAAGCACACACTGCAGTGGCCTGATGTGTCCCATGCCTTGAACATCAGAAATGTTCAATGGATATTTTCACATGGATGGATGGATAGATAAGTAAGCATCAGCCTCCAAACTGGTCAGAAAAACATACCACTGAGAGAAGCCCTGCAGTGATTCTCCTTGGGGCCATCACCCATCGGGGTCTCCATCGGTGGATCACACTTTGTCACTCCAGAGCTGAGGCCTGGGGACCTTCCTCTTCTCATGTCTTAAGTGTCCCAAGACTGAAGGCAGCCTGTGACCGCCCCGTGGAGAATCACCTCTCCTTTGGTTTCACTTCAGATCATTTCGTTTCAAACAAAGCTTTCTGGGGCCAAACTGCTACCCAGTGGTACCAAACCCAGTGGGTTCTCAGCAAATCATAAAGGTGGCATTAAAAATCACCAGGACTGGCAAGCATCGGACGGGAGAACCATGTTCTAGCATCTTGTTTTGTTTTCTTACTGCTGATGCACACAGAGCTTATCAAGCTGCCACTGTTGCTGGCCACCAGGTTACCCCCACTCGGCGGCTTGCTGTTCAGTGAGTTGATGACTCAGAGAGGTGTGGCCCCCTCGGATCTTCGCTCTGACACATCCCTGACAACAGGACGCTCTGGGATTGAGCTTTCTGTTCCCACCATTTGCGACTTGGGTTCAATCTTAAGAGCAGATTTCCTTTTCCCATCCATCAGTCAATGCTGTGAGGCTTCCCGTGTCACCACCAGCCAGCCTTGACAAGTTGCTTGGCCAAGCTTGCCTCTGGGATCCCAGCTGCACAGCATCTGGAAGACTCATCTCGAGGCAGCTTTTGTGTCTGGGGTACGGGATGGCAGAACCCCCAGAACACTCCACTGCCTTGCCCTGAGCTTCTGGGTCTGTGACAGCCCAGGACAGAGCACTTGTACCACCAGTGTCCATGAGTGACAATGAGGGCATCCATGTGTGTCACTACCTAGGACACTAGAATCAGGGCATCCCTCATGGGACTTCCTTAAAAGACCATGACACTGACCAGAGACTCAATCCAATTGAAAGGTCTGCCCTGTGAAACCTTCCATGGCCAGCTCACCATCACCAACCTTAACCGCAGTTGGTTACTCCCTGTTCCGTGGCTGCCTGGTATTCAATTCAGCTTCTCATTGTAGTCACACTATTTGTTCAGGGGCCTCGGAGGGAGGAGAAGACTGACCTCTGAAAAGTCTGATCCTGAGAAACACTCAACAGTTCCCCACCATCAGGAAGCACAACAGGTGGACCCTACATGCTTGTGTAAAGCTTCACATTTGTGACCTTACCCCTGCGTGGGGGTCCGCCTTTCCCAAGTTATCGTCTTTTTATCTCGACCTGATCTATATAAAAATAATAGTGGAGAGAATAAAGGAGGTGTGGGCCAGGGTATGAGTCTCTTGTCCTTAAAATAACCCTACAGGGAGGGTCCAGACCCAGAAATCCAATGGGATAGTCTTATATGTGAGACCACACACTGTGACTTTTTTAGCCCCTGTTCCCTCCTGCAGAAAGAAGAATGAAGTTCGGCTCATCTCCTCAGTGTGTCAATCAACAAACCTTTCTTGAAGTTGATTTTGGACCAGCGTTGTGTGGGGCACAGGAGAGAAGCAGGGTGGAGAGAAGAAACACAAGGTATGGTCTATATTCACATTAAATTCTGAGATAGATCGTATGTACAGTGGGAGACCAGGGGAGGGAATAAACTCATAGACAGAAAAATCTTCATGAACAAGATGGGACTTAAGGCTTCTTGAAGAATGAATAAAATGTAGGTGCTGATAGGAGAGGGATGTTCTGAGTGCTTTGAAGCCCCATGAACAGAGGTGGGTGAGTCCAATGTGGGTAAAGAACAGATTCATAGGCTTTGTCTTCGTTCTCACTGTCCCTTGATGCATTTTTCCTAGGCAAGGAGGGAAATTAAGGTCTCTTCTACCTTGTTCAATTTCCACTGGAAAATGGTCAAAACAGAGGTCCCAGAAAACTGCAGAGTCATCCTGGGGGACGGAGTGGTGAAGCAGAAGGAAGCCAAGCAGCTTTGGCTGGATAAGCCCCACCCACCAGGGAGCTGACGCACTTGTGGGGAAGCATCTTCGTTCTGCTCCAAATGGGTGGGAGCAGCCCCAGGTGTGCTTGGAGGGAGACACTCAGCAGCTTCATGTTTTCTTGTCCAATTCAGCCAGTTGGCAAGATGCCAACACATTTGCTGGCCGTCAGGGAGGCTATTGATAGGCACATCTTTTTATTTTCTTTTCTGGTTGCTTTGAGGAGATGGATGAAGGCTTTAGTTGAAGCAAGCGCCTCAGTCTTACTGGGATACTTGCAGTCACACGAATACAACAGGGGTCTCCAGAGCTGTAAAGGATTCTGAACTTTCTGGCAGCACGTTAGACAAGAATTTTTTTTTTTTTTTTAATGCAAGCAAGACTCTTTCCTCCAGTAAAATTGAGCACCCCAGAATGAATTCTCTCACACAAACCATTTCTCCTGGTTGAACATTATCAGCCTTGGGACCTTGGCGGAAACCGAGAAGCCTCACTGTCAATTCACAAAATACAATTATCCGGTGTCTGGTTTTCTGATAGCAATTCTTTTGTGGGTGAAAAATGCAACTGTTGAGTCCACTGTTGAGAAATGATGCCAGAAAACAGAGGAGGCAGCAGCAGGCAGCTCATCAACCTCCAAATCCATTTTCCCAGCGCCTGGGGAGTGAATTTGCACTTTTGGGTGCAAATGGGAAGATTAAACACTTAGATCATCATCATCACTAGCACACACACAAAAAGAAAGAAACGTGCATCCTGTCTCTAGCTTTAAAGCACAATTTCCTAAAACATTCTCAAGTTGCCACACAGGGTGGGATCCTGCCCAAGTCTGGAGTCCTGGAAAGATCCCTTGCTCCTCTCTCATCCAAATAATATCAAAATCCATTAATTATCTCATTTCCTTGGTTTATGGCTATGTAATTTCCACCAACAAGGCTGGGAATATTGGACCCTATTCTGTTGTGAGCAGAAAAGAAGAAATACTCTCCCCAGGAGACAAGTGTTCACGGGTGTGAAGTAAATTACCTCTTCTGCAGTGCAAAATGCTTGGGATCCTACCATTTGGGCCCTGGAAAACACCCCCTCGGGAGCAATCTGCTCAACCAGATCTGATAAATTCCATCTATTTTTAAACCATCCTCTCTGGCGTGTCTGGGTGTGAGCCCAGTGAAGAGAACTAGCCAAGGCAAGTCAATCAAGTTAACTTTCCCCTCTGTGTTGTTGTCTTCTTTCTAAGCAATCTATTTCCCCAACACGCACACGCGCACGCGCACACGCACACGCACACACCTTTTGTGCTTGCTCCCCGGTCTCTACCCCTTTCTTCCTCAATCTCGCCCTCCCCTCCTCTTACAATCCCCCTAAGACTCAACCCTAACCTCCCCTTTCCTCTCCACTCCTCCTGTGATCACTGCTCCCCCCTCAAGCTCTCTTTCCTCTCACTCCCCTCCCCTGAAAATGAGTCATGGCAAACAGAAAGCTCTGGCTTTCCATGCAAATAAATAGGAAGAAAAATTCATCAGGGAAAAAAAAAAACAACAACAACAGGATCTCTTCTTAAGGCATGGGTTAAAGCTTCCAAAGGCTTAATGAAAATTTGGCACATATATGGCATATGAAGCTTGCATCTCTGCATTGTAAATCTGACATCAACTCACAGCTATAATGATTTTGTCTCTTTGCTTTACTAAAAGGAGCCAAAATGTTTGCAATCATTATTGGCATGACTGTCTCACAAGAGAAAGGGAGACTCTAATTATGAGTAGACAAATCACAAGCAAGGCTCATTTCATTGCAGTCCTGGGAAAACAATGCATTGGGGAAAATTAATGAGGATGAGAGATGGGTAAAAGAAATGCCTTTAATTTGCTCAGTGCCCTCACCCTGGATTACAGACTTCCCGGCCATGTTAATGTCCCCAAATTCTCCCTGTCCATGTGTCCCCTTGTCCTACCATGAGGGCTTCCCTACTCACTCTGTAGAGAGGCACCTAAGGAATGTTCCGAGCAAACTGAGGAACACTGAAAATACTCTCAGGAAAAGTTCATGGTTTATAGGAATCTGGAAGGAATCTCTTTGTCAAGAGTGGCCATACCTTCATTTCTTGGTTTTGTAAATTTCACTTTCCACGTGTCAGGTTTTCTCAAAATAGGCTTATACGGGTTGCCTCTAAAGCCACGTCAACCTGGGCTAGTCAGCAGCCTCCCAAAGTAGACAAAAGGATCCTTGCTGTTCAGGATCTTAGGCAGGATGAAGGAACAGGAACCATAGCCTGGGGCGGTAGGGAGCGGGAAGGTGCAAGCCAGACATCTTACCGCGGCCGATGGCCATAGAAGATCACCAAGCGTTTGCTTTTCAGGGAAGAAGTGCCTGGTTTTGTCCCTATATCCCGGTTTTCATGCTACCGGAGCTGTCTTTGAGTAAAAGGAACAACTGAGGAGGTGGTACCCAACCACAGACAGCCCCTCCTCCCCACCGCGCATGCGGCTGATCGTAAAGGACCCCGTGGGGACCCCAGAACAGCCAGAAGCCCATGGCTCAGCCTTCTGTAAATCCAGATCTACTTTCTAGTCTCTCTGAAGCCCCATCCTAATACCACCTGGATCCGTTCCCATTCCCCCCAGTGGAGAGCTGGGAATTAGGAGGGATTTGTGAGAAGAAAGATACAGACAGACATAAACAAAGGGCACTATTCTGGCCTCAACCAGAAGAAGGATCTAAGAAAAGAAGGAAAGGACAATAGGAAGAAGACATTCAGTTCGACAGCCTGCCTCATTTAAACCCTAAACACTTGCTAGTCAATGGATGGCTAAAGCACAGATAGACAGTACTGCCTCTGGAGGCCGAGGAGGGCCCAGCATTCTGGCAATCTGTACACCGCATTATAAATCTGGAACTTTCTGGGTAGATCATGAAGATTAATATACAACTGTTACTTATTAATTTGTGGATTAACCAAACTACCCACCTACACTCTTCTGAGACACTTCAGTATCCTTTTTTGAAAACCCAAATGACCAGTGATAACGTCTGCTACCATTGGTTTGCTTTGGGTGCAGGTGGAAAGAGAAATTGCTCAAGGTCAACTGTGATCTCACGTCTCCCCACCACCCCCGCCGGTTCCTTCAGCCTAGACTCACTCTAGCTAAAAGATGCCTTTAGACTAATGATGGGGTTCTTCCATCTGTGTTCCATTTGCCCATTGCCATGGATAATTAGCCATGGCTGTTTATTTACATAACTTCTGTTTGCCTAGGGACTCATAAGCTTATTTATTCCAATAAGCAGACACTGTACACCTGTGTAAATGGGAAGAGAAAATGCATGACATTTTTACTGAAACTGACAAGATTTTTTTAAAATAAACTCACATGTGACAGTAGTAGATCATCATCAATATTGGACATGGTGTTTCAGAACTGTCTGCTATTTGAAAAATAATAAAAAAAAAACCTTATTAATTTGAAACTCCAAGGACTAGGAAAACTTCACCAGCTTACCCACTTTCAAGTAGTTAATATCTTTGTTCAAGGAACAGTGGGGCATCAGGCAGTGGAGGGAAAGCAGTTGCTTCCAATCAAGCATGATTTAGAATAACCAATATTGATTTAATGAGGTTTTACTCTATATCAGCATTTCAGCCAGCACTATTATAGCCAACAACCTTCCAAGGTCAAGCCCAGAGGTTCACCCCTTACCTGAGGTGGAAAATAATAAAATCCATTTTCCCCTGGGGGGAAAAAGTACCTATAAATCACATTTTCCACACCTCACGTGGCACCTCAGATGGCCCCACTACACAGCATGTCTATCTGTCACTCCTTCAGCTGCCTCAAGGAGACCCCATCGCACGCTGGGGAGGGAGGCAGCAGGAGGAAAATGACAACTTGGGCATCAGACTGATAGTAGAGCATGGGCTGTATTGCAGTGAGGCTGGGACTTCAGGGAAAGATTCTCTTGGCATCTCGGGGTTGCTTTTCTTTCCCCCTAAGTAAAATGAGCATGAACCATAATAGTCAGTCGGGCTAAAAATGGGAGCAGCCTCAGAAGACAAAAGTTACTGGCTAGATAACATCACCTCACTGCTCTTTATTTTCATAAATCAGGTCTGTCAGCTGCTGTCCCACCATGCTGAACTACTGTGTGTCCCCTTATATTACAATTAATGCAAATATGTAGCCTATTAATCCAAATTGGTGGTCTTGTCACATAGATTATAAGTCACCCATAGAACTCAGGGTCATTTTACTGGAATTCACACTTCTTTATAGAACTATGAGATATGTAAGGGACTCTGTGCCCTAAGAAAAGAAGGGAGAGATTTGGGGTTATTGCCAAGTCCCCTCCACAGTGGATTCAGACCCTGCCTGAGCCATACAGAGAACAAGAGCCTTGAACCAGGGGAGAGTAGATGGCACAGAGTTGATGCTTCATGATCCTGTAGGACTGCACATGTTGTTGGCCTGTTTCAACTCTGGAAAGCTGTTCCTTGACAGTTGTACAACACCTAATGGCCACTAGAGGACACAACAGTGACGGTCTGGGAGCTGCCCTCTATCGGTGGTGCTGAGACGGGAAGGGAGCTGTCCAGGGAACCGCAGGAGGATGGGCTCAAGGAGAGGCAGGGCAGCTAGGGTTGTGCAGAGCTGTGGTGCCTGGTCCTGTCATCCTGGGTGAGGGTGGAGAAAGGTCAGCAAACCGCCACCAGTGAACTATTACACCTATTGGTTCCAGCCAGCTCAAAAGCCTGTCCTAAGATTGTGGTGACAGGGTTGCTATTATGGCCTCCAGAAAATGATTTCCTCACTTTTCCTGGTATACTGATGCTGATTTCATCAACATGTACAACTATGTGTGCATTCTTTTGAACTGTCTTAGATCATCTAGTTTTATATCGCAGCCTCCATAGATGATGGGCGGCTTTATGGAGAACAGGCATTTGGGGGCCATACACCCTAGAATATCTCCAACACACTACCAAACAACTGCTATTTCTTGGCCCTAATGCACCCTTGACCTTCTCCCCACTAAACGGTTCTCGCCCACTCATTTCATTCTCAGCCATCACCGTGCCACCCATGAAGCACCTACTATGTGCTAGAGCTGGATTACAGTGGATTTACTAGGATTTCCTGAGCTCAAGGAAATTACCACCCCAACCCTCCTTCTATATTCCCTTTCACTCAGTATGTGGGGAGAAGATAACGGGAAATAAAATTTGGGAAAATATTTGGGGGCCAGATAGAGAAAACCATTAAATATTACACCAAGGATTTTATATTTCATCCTTTTGGCAATGGGAAGCAATGACGAAGTTTAAGCAGGTGATTTAGATCCAGTTTTGAGTTTTCAAAATTCTGGGGGATTAAAAAAATGGTCAACTTAGTAAGGCAATTAAAACATTGAAATGGCATTTTAACCTATTGAATTGTCAAAAATGTTTTACAAAACAACAATCAGTTTGGACAAGGATTCCTGAAAATTAACAATAGTATCCCTTACTGACAGCAGTTAAAATTGGCACAATCCATTTTTTCCTTTTTTTTTTTTTTTTTTTTTTGACAGCACCACATGGCATGCAGGGTCTTAGTTCCCTGACCAGGGATGGAACTCATGCCCCCTGCACTGGGAGCATGAAGTCTCAACCACTGGACCGCCAGGGAAGTCCCTAAACTTGGCACAATCCTTGAGGCTAATTTGGTGTGTGTGTGTGCATGTGTGTGTGTGTGTATGTGTGTGTGTGTGTGTGTGTGTGTGTGTATATATATATATGAGATACACAAAATGTTGTATCCCCTTTGACCTGAAAATGCTACTAATTCAAGTGAGAAATGATAGAAGCCATATCTAAAGTAGGGACTGGGAGGTGGTAAAGAAGAGAAAACCAAGAAAGGTTTATTCCAGAAAGATAAGCCATAAAACTGGGTAACCAATTGTATTGGGAATTATAAATAAGTAGGAATGTGATTCCATGGGCTCCAGCCTGGCAATTAGATCTGTGTAGACACTTTCAAATTACAACAATTAGAATAGTCTTTCTGGATAAATTACAAGAAGGCACCTTAAAGTTAACTGTTGAACATCTGGGAGCACAGAGTGTATAAGGGGAAATATCTGCGGGACACCCAGATGTAAAGCCTCACTGGATCTGAAGAATGCAGGAGAGGGTTTAGAAAGTGTTTGTGATATTTAAGAAGATTGTTGAGTGGTGAAAATGGAAATCATACTGCAAAGGACTAAAGAATGAGTGGCAAGTAAGGAAGCTGAAACAGAGTGTAGACCATAGAGTTGAGAGTTGAGGGACTAGCTTAAAGGAGAATAGAATCATGGGAATAATTAGCTTGAGTCCAAGAGTTTTTCAGTGGAAATAGCTTGAGAAGATTTTAAAGCTGAGCGAGAGCACCCAGTGGAGGGAGAGAAAGAGAGGGGAAGCCGTTTTAAAGCAGTTGCCAGCTTTAGCAAATAAAACTACAGGATACTCATTTAAACCTGAATTTCAGATAAACAGTGAATCATTTTTTTAGCTTTGAGTATCCCTCATGCAATATTTAGGACATACTCGTACTAAAAAAAATGTGTTCGCTAGTTATCTGAAATTCCAATCTAACTGGGGGGTCTCGTATTTTATCAGGCACTCTAGGTTAGAAGGAGGACCGGGAGCCTAGGAAGAAGGGCAAGCTGGGAAGTGAGGTGGGACATGTCTGTTTGACATGGGAGAGGAGAGAGGGACCAGTGAAGAGAAAGGTATTTCAGAGGAGGACATGAAGCAACTTTAGGGAGCTCAGAAAACACGCCCTCTTTTCTCAAAGATGGGAGTCTGGGCAGAAAGTGAGCAAGTCAGAGGACAGGACGGGAACCTGATGTAAAAGTCAGTATCGTCAACTGTGGAGACTAGAAGGGAGAAGACCACCAAGAAGTGCTGAGGGCACACGGGCTCTGGAGATGGTCTGTCTGTGCTGCAGAGAGTGGAATAAAATGATGCTCAAGGAGGAGCCAGGGCCAGATCATGCAGGACCTCAAAGGTCACATCACCGAGTTTACATTTCATTTTCATCAGGTCATGGGAAGCCAAGTCAGTGAGAGGTTTTGTGCATTTTTAAGCACTTTCTGGCTACCTGGGGGGAAAGAATTAAAGGTGAGCAAGAGTGGGTGCTAAGGATATCTGTGCTGAGATTGTGGTAATGCATCAGGAAAGAGATGGGTGAAGAAGCCTAGAGAGACAGAGGGAGAGAGAGGGACAGAGAGAGCTAAAGACAGAATAACCAAGACTTGTTGGACTTCCCTGGTGGCACAGTGATTAAGAATCTGCCTGCCAATGAAGGGGACACGGGTTCAAGCCCTGGTCTGGGAAGATCCCACATGCCACGGAGCAACTAAGCCCGCCCACCACAACTACTGAGCCTGTGCTCTAGAGCACTTGAGCCACAACTGCTGAGCCCGTGTGCCACAACTACTGAAGCCCACGCGCCTAGAGCCCGGCTCCACAAGAGAAGCCACTGCAATGAGAAGCCTGCACACCACAACAAAGAGTAGCCCCCGCTCAACACAACTAGAGAAAGCCCGAACGCAGCAACCAAGACCCAATGCAGCCAAAAAAAAAAAAAAAAGAATAATAAAGACTTGGCAATCGAATGGATTTGGGGAATTGATTAGGAAAATAGAGGTATTCAAGAAAATTCCCTAATTGCTGACATGAACAAATGAGTAAAGAAAGAACACTGAGATAACGAATTCAAATGGAGAAACAGGCTTTATTAGCAAAAAATATATACCACACCCAGTCTTCCTCCCTCACATCCCTAGACTATGAGGGGAGGTAGAGATGGCATGGACTGTGCTTTCTGTCTATTCTCTGAGACTCTCAATCCTGAGCATTTCACTTTCACATCTGAACTCTCTAACAATTCTATAGGATATTATTATCCCTGTGTGGCAGGAGAATATTTGGAATTATTTGGAATTATTCATTGATTTTCTGTTTTTCCCCTGGTAGTTCACTTTTTTCACCTCTTTGCTGCTCCCAATTCAAGCAGCTAGACCAGTCAATAGCCATCGCATTAGAGGGCAGCTAATACAAGGTAAGAGGCAGAAGAAAAGAAAAGAAAGAATATTCTGGCATTCCATTCTAAAAATTCCATGTTCTTATAAGACTCAAAAGGACCTTGGGCATAGGTTAAATGTTTGAATGGAGTGCAGTTTTAAGAGCAGAGCTTTCCCTGGATACTAGAAAGGCTTCTTTCTGGCTGGGGAGAGGGAAGAGAGTGAGAGGAATGACAGTGGATTTTGCTGGGCCCCAGAGAGGGCATCCTGCACCTACTGACCAGCAGAAACCCCTGGGAGATGGTAAAGCCCCAAGAGAGAAATGTGTGAGTCAAGACAAAAGTACCTTAGCAGCACGACAGAGATTTTTATGCCCTAGCGTTGCCTGGGAGCAGCAAAATCATTGCAAGAGTCTCATGCATAACACGAAAGTGAGATAGAAACAGAGGACTTCATAGGTCTACATGGAGAGGTGCAAGGGTCACTCAGGGCAGCCTGTGGTTGATGAATGATCAAGACCTAGGTGGGGCAAAGAACACTATGTTAGATTTTTGTGGACAGGTGATAGCCAGGGCAAGAGGGCCTCTCCCCAAAGCTCGGAGCCAACAAGAAAAAAGGAAAAGTGAGGAAGATCCCTAATTTGGCTGTGATTAAGTTACTGTCCTCTCAACAGAATGGGGTCTTATAATAGTTGACCCCATTTTATGTAAAAGTTGTATAGTTACAAGGACTGTATAATAGGATATAGTCTTATAATAGTTATAATAGAAAGTTGTCATCAGAAAAATGTGAAATTTATCTTCTTTGTACAACCGAGTTATGAACAGAGGTTTATATCTACTGCTTAGATTTTGTAAATGCAAAAACTCAGGCTGGGGAGTTTCTGAGTCTCTCCTCAAAGCTGAGTAAGGGGCTTCCCTGGTGGCACAGTGGTTGAGAGTCCGCCTGCCGATGCAGGGGTCACGGGTTCGAGCCCCGGTCTGGGAAGATCCCACATGCCGCCAAGCAGCTGGGCCCGTGAGCCACAACTACTGAGCCTGCACGTCTGGAGCCTGTGCTCCGCAACAAGAGAAGCCACGACAGTGAGAGGCCCGTGCACCGCGATGAAGAGTGGCCCCCGCTCACCACAACTGGAGAAAGCCCTCGCACAGCAACAAAGACCCAACACAACCAAAAATAAATAAGTAAATTTATTTTTTTTTTAAAAAGCTGAATAAGGAGAGGAACAGAGTCATACCCAGGTCTCTCTGGCTCCAAAGCCTACCTGCTTCCCACCACTGTGATGTGTCATCCCGGGAGAGCAGCTTTCACCCTCTGTCACCTTTTTTGGAAGTATAGGTCTTCCTCAACTTACAATGGGGTTACGTCCTGACAGACCCAAAATATACGAAGTCGAAGTACATTTAATACAGGAAACCTAATGACCATCATAGCTTAGCCCAGCCCACCTTAAACATGCTTCAGAACACTTACGTTAGCCTACAGTTGGGCAATATCATCTAACAAAAAGCCTTTTATAATAAAGTGTTGACTATCTCATGTAGCTTATTGAATCCTGTACTGAAAGTGAAAAACAGAATGGTTGTGTGGGTCCAGATGGCTGCAGCAGTTGTTTACCCTTGCGATCGTGGGGCTGACTGGGACCGGCTGCCACTGCCAGCGTCACAAGAGAGTATGTACACACACCACTAGCCCAGGAAAAGATCAAGATTCAAAATTCGAAGCATGGTTTCTACTGAATGCGGGTCGCTTTTCACACCATCGAAAAGTTGAAAAATCCGACGTCACACCATCGTCAGTTTGCGGACCGTCTGTCCTGACTCCAGATCAGCCGCGTGAAATGACGGGAGCTGTCAATGCCAACCAGATCCCAAGAGCTAAGAAGCCTCCCAAATTAGAAACTTTATCTGAACCGTCAGTTACTTGGATGTGGTGGCTGTCAGAATCACTAGACCAATGAATGCAGTAAAACAACAATTTGCCTTCTTAAAGCCCAAATAATGCCACGCGGAGTCAAACTGAGATTTTTTTATGCTGCCATTAAAGCAAAGTATCAGCAGCTCCTCAGGGAAAGGGGAAACAGAGAGTTCAAAGGACACATTAGCAAGTTTCTCAAGTAAATACCAAGCAGTAATACAATTTTGTTTTAACACCCTCTTACTTAGTCATTTAATTTTTCTGGAAAAAGGAAAGCAACCCTGGGGGAGTGTGGAACCGAATGCCTGTCTACGCAGACGGAGCAAATGTTTTCTCGGAGAGGCTACGGAGCAATAGATCGGATTATGTCCATTTCTGAACAGGAAAATTGATCAATGAAGGGGAAAGGAGGTTTGCAGAGCAAGCACTGAAGAGAAAAACAAAAGCAAAAAAAGCTGCAGGCAATGCTCGTGCTGGGAGCTAATGAAAGTTCCACAGAAGAAGTGAGATTCCAAACTGGAAGCCATGAGGGCTGTGTTCACTTCAGTCTAGCCAGAGTGAGGGAACACACTGGGGAAAGAAGGAACAAGAACAATTTTTCAGGAGTTTATGGAACTGATGAATGAGTTCCTGGGATGGGGCTGGTGGGGCAGAAGCTGAGCTCTGCTGTCCATATAGGGAGTTTCTTCCCAAAACGATCAGTCCTCAGAGGGCAAGAGATAATAGGTGTTTTATCTGACCGTTGTGGGCATAGCATAGTACAACACAGAGCTAGATGCTTCAGAAATCACTAGGACCCAGTAGGTATTCAGTACACACGTGCTGGTTGGACAACTAATGAACACTTCCTTGGGCACATAGGGAAAGAGGCACATGTGGTCACAGTGGACCACAAGACATTCTGTGCTATAGAAAAAAGGGTGATTCTTTGATCAAACTATAGACAGCCAGGGTGTATCACCTGAATGCTTCAAGGCTTCTTTTTTTTCATCATTGCTGTTCATCAGCACCTATTGCATAGTTAGCACCCAATCTGAACTATTTTGTGAATGAATGGCCACAGAGACCTACAATCATAAGACTGGGAGCCATGTCTGAAGGTCAGTTACTCTAAACCCTCATCCACAAATAAACTAGGTAATGGCATTGACCTGCAGATAAGCAGTTAGGGTAATAAATCCTAGGAGAGAAAGATGATTGAGATACTTAGATTGGTGAGGGATCTATAGGTCTGTCTCTCATGGGAACTCACTGGGAATAAGATAAAGTGTGTCTGTGTCAGTTTGAGTGTACTCCTGCCTAGGTAGGGAAGAGAGGGGAGCAAAGCATATAACAACCTGTGACCTGTGACTTTAAGACTCTGCTGGGTGTGCCTTTCACAGGACATCACATGCTGGCATTAGCCTAAGTTTCTCTCCCAGTTCTCCCAGTAGCCTTGTAATAAAAAATCAATAAGACTAAGAGATCATCTAAACCCATTCCATCCCTGGCCTCCAATTGTCAGTTTGTTATTATCTCTCTTTCTTCATTGGTGGTTCACACTCAGGGAAACGTCGACTTTCCATATCTGAATTTGTCCTGTATCAGAATGGTAAGCCTGGGTTAACTTTTGAGATCCTCACCCCCTATGTCCTCTCCCCTCTCCTCACAATGGGCAGAGCTGGCTCCTGCCTTGGAACGCTTGTTCTTTTTGTCCTGGAAAGTTAATACGTACTAAGCCCCAGAGAGTGGAAGGCACCCCTAGAGTCAGGACAATACTACCTTCCCTGGGTCCCACGGAGGGATGGATCTGAATGTGCCGCCCGCCCCCTGCCCCCCTCCCGCGGGCTGACTTGGGCTCAACAGCTAGCAGTACCATATGGCAAAGGTTGAGGTCAGACGGATAAAAACGTTTCATTATGCTGAAGAATGATTAACAAACACGTGAATGTCAATTCTAACACATTGTAAAACTGTGGCAAACCAGGCTGAAAAGAGACTTTAGTTATGGCAGGAAATCTGTTTCGCGGCTCCACCCCAGCCCTTCCACTTCATTACAGCTATTGTGGGGAGAAAATAGGGGTTTTGTGTCCTCTCCTGGCAATCTGCACCCTGCTCTTCTGCCAGATTTCTAATGACTTTTCAATGATGATTTAACAGGGTCCAGCCTGCAAGTCGGAGTGCAGCTCCGCTCCGCTCTTTTTCTCTCTTCGCATCCCTCCACCGAGCTATGCACACATGCTGGCCCCCATCGGCAGGACCAGCATCAGCAACTGTTGTCTGAGCCTCACTTCATGGCTCACTCTCCACGTCACAGTGCTCTCGAGGTCACTGGATCAATCTAGCAGCAAGAGAAACCCCTCCAGTGTGCAATGGTTTACGCTAGGATTGGATCCGTGGCAATTTGTAAACATCGTTGAGTGAAACCAACCCCACCACTAAAAATGAAACTGCCCGTAACCCCAGGCAAGGATTTGAGTTGAAAACGAACTTTCCCTCTCAAGCCAGCAGCTGTCACTCAAAGCACAACCACACACACACACACACACACACACACACACACACACACACACACACACACACACACACGATGCAGTTGACCCTGATGAATTGTCCTGGTCTCAGCCCTCTCCTTTGAGGCCCAGAGTGGGAAACCTTAGAAGTCTAACAGGGTCCTAGGGGAGATGCGGGCTTGGGTAGACAAGCCCAAGGCTGATGCGCTGGGAGCACATGCGTACAATCATTCCACTGAGAAAAGAACTCACACTCTGATGGGGAACAGTGTGCTAATAAATGGATTTGATGACTTCAAGATCAATGTCTTCCTGGAGCAGACACCACCACCACCCTCCCTCGATCCCCCATGAGTCACCACTGGGCCAGGATGGTGCAGCAGCAAGGTCACCTCTAGCCTATAAGAGACTTCTATAAATTAGAGAGCGCACAACTGCCCAAGTCCCGCCTGGGTAATTTCACGCCATACTGGGGTGCACGGCTTGGCAAACAGCACAAATTAGACTGCATCCCCACGCGCCCCCCAAGCCTGCACCCACCACAGGGCTCCGTGACCACACAGACACTCCTCCCTTCTCGGCCACTTTCTTCTCTTTTCTTTTTTTTTCTTTTTTTAACATCTTTATTGGAGTACAATTGCTATAAAATGGTTTATTAGTTTCTGCTGTATAACAAAGTGAGTCAGCTAGAAATAAATATATATCCCCATATTCCTTCCTCTTGTATCTCCCTCCCACCCTCCCTAGCCCACCCCTCTAGGTGGTCACAAAGCACCAAGCTGATCTCCCTGTGCTATGCGGCTGGTTCCGACTAGGTATGGATTTTACATTTGGTAGTGTATATATCTCCATGCCACTCTATCACTTTGTCCCAGCTTACCCTTCCCCCTCCCCATATCCTCAAGGCCATTCTCTAGTAGGTCTGTGTCTTTATTCCTGTCTTGCCCCTAGGTTCTTCATGACCTTTTTTTTTTTCAGATGCCATATATGGGTTAGCATACGGTATTTGTTTTTCTCTTTCTGACTTACTTCACTCTGTATGACAGACTCTAGGTCCATCCACCTGACTACAAATAATTCAATTTCGTTTCTTTTTAGGGCTGAGTAATATTCCATTGTATATATGTGCCACATCTTCTTTATCCATTCATCTGTTGATGGACACTTAGGTTGCTTCCATGTCCTGGCTATCGTAAATAGAGCCGCAATGAATATTTTGGTACATGACTCTTTTTGAATTATGGTTTTCTCAGGGTATATGCCCAGTAGTGAGATTGCTGGGTCGTATGGTAGTTCTATTTGTAGTTTTTTAAGGAACCTCCATACTGCTCTCCATAGTGGCTGTATCAATTTACATTCCCACCAACGGTGCAAGAGGGTTCCCTTTTCTCCAGCCATTTATTGTTTGTAGATTTTTTGATGATGGCCATTCTGACCAGTGTGAGGTGATACCTCATTGTAGTTTTGCTTTGCATTTCTCTAATGATTAATGATGTTGAGCATTCTTTCATGTGTTTGTTGGCAATCTGTATATCTTCTTTGGAGAAATGTCTATTTAGGTCTTCTGCCCATTTTTGGATTGGGTTTTTTGTTTTTTTCATATTGAGCTGCCTGAGCTGCTTGTATATTTTGGAGATTTATCCTTTGTCAGTTGCTTCCTTTGCAAATATTTTCTCCCATTCTATCTTTTCATCTTGTTTATGGTTTCCTTTGCTGTGCAAAAGCTTTTAAGTTTCATTAGGTCCCACATGTTTATTTTTGTTTTTATTTCCATTTCTCTAGGAGGTGGGTCAAAAAGGATCTTGCTGTGATTTATGTCGTAGAGTGTTCTGCCTATGTTTTCCTCTAAGAGTTTGATAGTGTCTGGCCTTACATTTAAGTCTTTAATCCATTTTTAGTTTATTTTTGTGTATGGTGTTAGAGAGTGTTCTAATTTCATTCTTTTACATGTAGCTGTCCAGTTTTCCCAGCACCACCTATTGAAGAGGCTCTTTTCTCCATTGTAAATTCTTGCCTTCTTTATCAAAAATAAGGTGACCATAGGTGCGAGAGTTTATCTCTAGGCTTTCTATCCTGTTGCATTGATCTATATTTCTGTTTTTGTGCCATTACCACACTGTCTTGATTACTGTAGCTTTGTAGTATAGTCTGAAGTCAGGGAACATGATTCCTCCAGCTCCGTTTTTCTTTCTCAAGATTTCTTTGGCTATTAGGGGTCTTTTGTGTTTCCATACAAATTGTGAAGTCTTTTGTTCTAGTTCTGTGAGAAATGCCAGTGGTAGTTTGATAGGGATGGCATTGAATCTGTAGATTGCTTTGTGTAGTATAGTCATTTTCACAATGTTGATTCTTCCGATCCAAGAACATAGTATGTCTCTCCATCTATTTGTATCATCTTTAATTTCTTTCATCAGTGTGTTATAATTTTCTGCATACAGCTCTTTTGTCTCCTTAAGTAGGTTTATTCCTAGATATTTTATTCTTTTTGTTGCAATGGTAAATGGAGTGTTTTCTTAATTTCACGTTCAGATTTTTCATCATTAGTATATAGGAATGCAAGAGATTTCTGTGCATTAATTTTGTATCCTGCTACTTTACCAAATTCATTGATTAGATCTAGTAGTTTTCTGGTAGCATCTTTAGGATTCTCTATGTATAGTATCATGTCATCTGCAAACAGTGACAGCTTTACCTCTTTTCTGATTTGGATTCCTTTTATTTCTTTTTCTTCTCTGATTGCTGTGGTTAAAACTTCCAAAACTATGTTGAATAGCAGTGGTGAGAGCAGGCAACCTTGTCTTGTTCCTGATCTTGGTGGAAATGGTTTCCGTTTTTCACCATTGAGGACGATGTTGGCTGTGGATTTGTCATATACGGCCTTTATTATGTTGAGGATAGTTCCCTCTATGCCTACTTTCTGGAGGGTTTGTATCATAAATGGGTGTTGGATTTTGTCAAAAGTTTTCTCTGTATCTATTGAGATGATCATATGTTTTCTCACCTTCAATTTGTTAATATGGTGTATCACATTGATTGATGTGCATATATTGAAGAATCCTTGCATACCTGGGATAAACCCCACTTGATCATGGTGTATGATCCTTTTAATGTGCTGTTGGATCCTGTTTGCTAGTATTTTGTTGAGGATTGTTGCATCAATGTTCATCAGTGATATTGGTCTGTAATTTTCTTTCTTTGTGACATCTCTGTCTTGTTTCGGTATCAGGGTGATGGTGGCCTCATAGAATGATTTTGAGAGTGTTCCTCCCTCTGCTATATTTTGGAAGAGTTTGAGAAGGATAGGTGTTAGCTCTTCTCTAAATGTTTGATAGAATTTGCCTGTGAAGCCATCCGGTCCTGGGCTTTTGTTTGTTGGAAGATTTTTAATTACAGTTTCAATTTCAGTGCTTGTGATTGGTCTGTTCATATTTCTTCCTGGTTCAGTCTCGGAAGGTGTGCATTTCTAAGAATTTGTCCATTTCTTCCAGGTTGTCCATTTTATTGGCATAGAGTTGCCTGTAGTAATCTCTCATGATCCTTTGTACTTCTGCAGTGTCAGTTGTTACTTCTCCTTTTTCATTTCTAATTCTGTTGATTTGAGTCTTCTCCCTTTTTTTCTTGATGAGTCTGGCTAGTGGTTTATCAATTTTGTTTATCTTCTCAAAGAACCAGCTTTTAGTTTTATTGATCTTTGATATCATTTACTTAATTTCTTTTTGATTTATTTCTGCTCTGATCTTTATGATTTCTTTCCTTCTGCTAACTTTGGGGTTTTTTTGTTCTTCTTTCTCTAATTGCTTTAGGTGTAAGGTTTAGGTTGTTTATTTGAGATGTTTCTTGTTTCTTAAGTTTGGATTGTATTGCTATAAACTTCCCTCTTAGAACTGCTTTTACTGCATCCCATAGGTCTTGGGTTGTCGTGTTTGCATTGTCATTTGTTTCTAGGTATTTTTTTTTAATTTCCTCTTTGATATCTTCAGTAATCTCTTGGTTATTTTGTAGTGTATTGATTAGCCTCCATGTGTTTGTATTTTTCACAGATTTTTTTCCTGTAATTGATATCTAGTCTCATAGCATTGTGGTCAGAAAAGTTACTTGATACGATCTCAATTTTCTTAAATTTATCAAGGCTTGATTTGTGACCCAAGATATTGTCTGTCCTGGAGAATGTTCCATGAGCACTTGAGACACTTTCTTCTCTTTTCAATTAGCCCTTCTGCCTCATGCCTGATTGCCTGTTTCCCAACCCCATCTGACTGTGCCACCCAGAGGAGCCCTGGATTCTACCTGCTCTTGGTTTTATGAGGCTTAAATGGATACCACAGTACATTGGTGTGCACTCCATACTTTTCTCTTCATTGGCCCATCACGCTAACCTGGAGTCACTGAGTCCTGATAGGAAGCCCACAATTGATCTGTATCGCATTCTATAAAATGTCTGAAAAGGGGAATTCAACCCTTGGTTTTTCCATCCAAAAATAAGAACAATAAAAATCACCATCTTCTTCATTTTCCTTTTTCTCTTCTGGAAATGACATGTCTACATCTGTCTTTATTTCCTCTGAGCATGTACATCCTGACACCCACTGGTGATAATTCTTTATATCCCCAGGGGTGTTACATAACAGTGCATTTACTGATGAATTAAAATAATGGAGAATGGTGAGACCATTGGTATTTCCCACTTGCCCAGTGTTTACATTGTTCTACTGGGCATTTTTCTGCTCTTTGTTGAGCTTAATCCCTCTCTGCAACGAATTCAGTGTTTGTTCTTAGGTAAGACATTTCTCTCCAGATTCAGTTTCCTCTTCCAAAAATTGAAGGGGTGAAGAAGATGGTTTCTAAGGTCAAATTTCCTTTTAAAATTTCCCCCACTCAATGATCCAAAAGGTCTCTTAGAGATCATGTAAATAGCACATGCTCCTGTAAATACAAGAGATGAAAAAGAATATATTGGACACACCCATTGTCAAAAGCAAAATGGGTACAATCATTCCACTGAGAAAAGAACTCACACTCTGATGGGGAGTAGTGTGCTAATAAATAGGTCTGGTGACATCAAGATCAAGTCTCCTTTGTCCCAGTCCTCTGCCCCTCCTTCTCTCAGCAAGCCCTGGTTTCCAGGCAAACGCTGGTAGTTACCGAAAGACATTTTGCTTTTTTTCTCTTTCTTACATGCGAAAGAAAGGAGTCGGGTAATAGAAATTGATTGTAGTTGGTTTCTTTTCCTGGGAGCCTTCAAATTCTCTTATATTATCTGGAAGTGGAAAAAAAAGGAGGGGAGGAAGGGATGAATCTATGAACATACAATCAAAATAGCAAAGTTGAATCTCCTACCCTGGAACCTTTAAAACGAGTTCTTTGAAGACCTACATCAGAGATCAGCATTGACAGTAAGGATTTCAGAAGTTCCTGGCCTATCTTGTGAACCTCCCACACAATCATTTTAAATTGGCCAAGAAAAATATAATAATCCTAGGCTCCTGTGGTTGCCAGCGATGAAATGCACAATTAGAGATGTATGTGGTACAAGTGGAGTTAGAGAGAAAGGGAAGAGGAGCACAGCACATAAAGCCACATTCAGGGTGCAAATTATTTATAAGAAAGCTTGTGAAATGGCTCTCTTCCATCGCATTAATAATATTTGAATAGAAGTGGAAACTTTTCAGCTCTTCAACAAGCAGCTTGGGACCTCCCTCCACTCCTCCTGGTCCCCTCCTCCCCATCGCTCCTCTCACCCCTCACAAATGATTGACAGCCGAGGAATGAGCGCTGTGACAGTCTCTTTCTTTGCCTTCTTAGGCTTTTTTTCCTCCTTTCTTCTCCACAAGGGGGAAAAAATTGGCAAAGTGCAGTGGGAGGGGGCGACCATCCTTTCAACCACAAGCCTCAGAAAGAAAGCTTTCCCAGCAGGGAGTGGGGGATTGAAGTGTCAGTCAGGAGCACTTAGAAGACTTAGCCTTGGCTTCTGCGGAGTGAAGGGAGGGTTCCAGCACCTCATTCCCCTCGCGTGCCTTGGCAGAGCTTCAAGGCCTTATCGGGCTCTCCTCCGCTGCCTCGCTCGCCTGTCTGATCCCTTTCAAACCTCCCCTCAGCAGGAGAAGAGAGAAGCAGGCTTAGGGAGGAAGGGACAAGAGAGGTCAGACATGGCACCTTGAACCAGGCAGGGCTGGGCGTGCTCTAGGGTCCCTCAGGGCTTCCACAGAGAGCCAAGAACAGTCCGCGGGGCTGGACCGCCACCGCTCTTGGAGGAGGCACAAATATTATTGCTGCCTGTAATTAAAATACAGCCCTGATATAAAAAGAACTTTTCATTTAAAGGTTTGATAGAGATGCTTTCTAAGGATCCCTATACATGAATGAATTCATCGTGGCCAAAGGACATATTTATGCCGTGTACTTAGTTACGCCTTAGCTAACTCTATGATTCTAATTTATTTGCTGGTAAAACAGCACTCCCGTTGATGTGCTCTGCTAAGCATACGTCTGTCAAATACCTACTCGATAAACAAACAACATGACATATAAATAACAAAACCCATTGTGGAGAATAGCAATGGATTTCACCATCCTCATGACAAACCCTGAGCTTGCTCCCAAAGCTCTTTGTAGGCGTATCTCCTAGACAGACACCAGGCTTCTCCCTTCCCTTCTCAAATCACGTAGCAGCCTAACCTAAACTTTAGGCCACAGTCTTCACTTTTACCTGACTTTGTGCATCCCTAGACCCTGACTTCTTTCAGTTCCAGGGGCCCCAAGAATAAACTCACCAACAGCACTACTGAACTTAAGTCACCTCCCTTGCAAGACTTCCTTATTCTGACTCCACGCACCATTGGCAGGCAGCTTATCAATTACAAACACCCACCAGCAGAGCTAGTGGTCACAGCTACCATTCAGCATGGGTCAAGGACTTAGGATACATCATTTCTATGCCTTGGGATAATGCTATAAATATCAGTGTCTCCATTTTATTGATGAGAAAATTGAACAATGAGAAGCTAAGCCTCTCGCCTAAAGTCGTGCAGCTGGGTGGTGACAGAGGCAGGACTTGGAACCCAGGTCTGTCTGTCCCCAAAGCCCATGCACTTGACAGGACAAAATGCTCTCCCTATCAGTAGAGCTCAATGGAGAATCATAATCATAATTAATGGAGGCCTTCCCATGTTCTGTGCAACTTTTGTGTGTTTTATGTAATTACTCATCTCGCTAATGAGATAAGGCTGTTGTTATCCCCATGCTACAGATGAGAAAAAAATGCACAGAGCTTATGTAATTTTTCTGGCCCAGAGTGACACAGCTGGTTAATAGTAATGCCAGGATTTGAACCCATACAGTCTGCTCCAAAGCCCACAATCTGGATCGGTATTTTGCTCACCCCGAAGGCTACTAAGTAGACCATGAGTGGGCTTCCCTGAAGAACCCAGGGGCTTCTTCCAGAATTGGAACCCAGGAGGGGACTAGAGAAAACAGAAAGAGGTTCCCACAGATTTCTGGGGAAGCATAACCTGGGTATGTCAAAGGAATAGTCTTGGAACCTTCTCGGAATTTCTTCTCTCCATCTACCAGCCCTTCTGCACATAATCTCTTGCTTCTTACCTTTTCTTTTTCCTACTACCCAGAGTCGGGCCACACATCACAAGGTAAAGCCACCATCCTCTGCCGTTACATTAGACGCCAGCCACAAGCTCAGGAGTGTCCAGGCTGCCCTCACTTCTGACCAGCTGGCTACAAATTCTGGAATTCCCATTCATCTCTCAGGCTTGAAAATTTGTTAGAATGACTCACAGAACTCAGGAAAGTGCCACACTTATGATTACAGTTTCATTATAGCAAAAAGATACGAATCAGAATCAATCAAAGGGAGAGACCCATAGTGTGAGGTCTGGGAGAATCCCAAACACGGAACTTCCATCATCCTCAGGGGTCATCACCCTCCCATCACATCGACGTGGGGCAATATGCAGGAGTATCACCAACCAGAACAGTTGGCCCAAGCTTTGGTATCTGGAGTTTTCAATGGGGTTTCATTATGTAGACACTGACTAACTGAATCCCTGACCATGTAACTGAACTCCATCTCCAGCCCTTCCTCTTCCCAGAGGTTGGGCTGATATCCCTGGCTCTAAGCCCCAACCTTCTAATCAAGTGGTTGGATCTTCCTGCCATGGTCAGCCCACATCCTGAGTCACCTCATTACCAAAATCTATCAGTTGTGGTCCAAGGGGCCCAACCGTGAGGAGCAAAGACCATCCCACCACTTGGGAAATTCTAACAATTTAGAGATGACATCCAGGAATCGGGGCTAGAGGCCAGCCAAACTCTCATCACACACCTATAAGGCAGACTTTAGGGCAACAGACTCCTCTCTACAAATCACGTGCTCACATGAGGATGACAGAGCCAAAATGAGAAACCAGCATTGATTCAATTTCAGGACTACTGAAGAAGGGTCAATGCAAACTTTCAGGCCATCTTAACTAAATGAGAGGGGTCATACAGCAATCCAATTGGTTTCTCAGATATTAACTATCAGACAACTGATTCTAATGAGCTTTGATCAAGTTGTTTTTTTTTTGTTTTTTTTTATGGTGCATATACTTTGCTGGGCTGTGAAGCCCTGAGAGACCCTGGGTGATTCTAACCATTAATCTTTGCCAGTGGAATCTTCCCAACTTCTCTGGGGAGGAAATCAGAGGACAAAGGAGCTGGAAGGAATATGTGAGGTCCAACACCATCATTCTACAGTTGGGAAAGATGAGGACAAATGGCTTAGAGTATCCAGCCAGCAAAAAAATGCTGTGACACTGGGCCATTACTCTCCATGTGAGATTTGTTCCTAGGAGTTTCCTCTCTAGCAACCATCTATGAAAAAGCCAATATTCCTCAGATCACAGTAAGGAGGTACAGCACAACAGGGCATTTCTTTAAGTGTCTGTTTCCTAATCTTTCAAGTGAGCGGACTGACAGGGGGCTCCTAAACCCAGATGCACCTGCTCAAGGAAGACAGGTAACATAACTGATTCAAGCAGGCAGTTGTGAAATAATAGAGAGTGGTGAGACTGGGGAGAAATGGATAATTAAAGGCCTTCACATTTGAATTTAAGATACAAACCAAAATCCTTAGGCACAGGGTTTGTAATTGCTGACCTAGGTGACCCGGGTCCCTCCCAGACCTGGGAGAATCTAATTCTATTGTTTTGTTTTCCTCAGCACATTGTTTATCAGATTGATTTCCTCTGGGAGAGTCAGTTATGCTCAGGGAACCAAGGGAGTGGGGTGATTTTCCAAGGGAGAAACAGGGAAAGTTTTAAAGTGGAGGATACCATCTTGACTGGGCAGGTCCAGGAACATGAGTTGCCAAACAAGAGACAGGGGGTACACTCTAAATTTCACAGTTTTGCCCTAGGTCATCTCTAATGGAATAACCTGTACAAAATAAGTCCACCACGAGGAACTTCCCATTCACAATGAGAAGGGCAGACCCTGGAATTGTGCAGTGCACAGCCTGCCCAACTGTACACAGCAGCCCCAAGTGTCCCAGACTTTAAAAAAAAAAAAAGGTCTGGAGACCTCCAGACCCCAGAAGAAATGCTCAGCTGCTCGCAGGCCTAAGGCAACCATGAACCCAGTTTTCCTGCTTCCTGAACCACCAAGTTTTCTTTCTGCTAAACCTCTCTGCCCCACAGACATTTTGACATGTGGGCTATTTTAGCAAGAAGAGGTTCAAGAGAAAAGGAAGGCTCACTGCACGCTCACACATACCCTCCGGAACAAGCTTAGCATTGAGGATAAAAGATTAACCATGTTCCTCCCAAGGATTTCTCGTTCCCTCGTCCTGCGGTATCTGGCCCCCGGGGATACTGCCCCTCCCTGAACCCTCCTCAGGCCTGATTTGCATTAAGTTCCAGACTCTTGGCCCAGCTTCTGTTTCTTCTCCAAGATCTGCCGCCATACCCGGAGACACAGAGTCCTCAGCAGCCTGCGCCCAGGCCCATAAGCACTGAGCATGTTCTCCGAGGGTGGGAGCCAGGAGGGCTGCAACCCTGCAAGGCGGAGTCACACATTTCTCCCACTGCGAAGGAGCAGGGCTTCTCCCTCTGCAGCTGCAAACACTCCCAATGTTATAGTGCACAGGGGGCCCCCAAGACAGCGCCAGCAGGAATGAATTAATAATTGCCGACAGCCCAGCTCCTGCAGCACCGGGCTCCGCCCCCTCGGGGCCCATTTGCTCTTCTTCAGAGAGTCCTCCACAGCTGCTCTGCAAACTTGCTTCTGCGGGAACAAAAAGGTTGGAAGTCTTGGGTATCCTTAAGAGTCTTCTCATTTTCAGAAAAACTCAGGGCTGGGGGTCAGGACAAAGACATCCTTGGCTGGCTCAGCCACCAACTGGGAGTTTAAGCTTGAGTGGGCCAGAGTCTCTCTGCGTCTTGTTTCCTCACCTGCAAGTTTTTAGGTCCAACAGTCCAAGCTGTTATGAGCTGTGACCCTTCTGCCTGGCCAGACCCGACTCCTGTCACTGAAATGTCTGCCCTCCTCCTGCACTTGATCCGGTGGCCGGTCACTGTTCCTGGGCTCCCAGAGGGCTACAGCAGCTCCTCCCCGGTCAGGCTGACCTAGGCACCGACAGGCAGAGAACAAACAGCCCCCCATCTCCGCTCTCTCCTGCCTCTCCCCCTAATTTGTCTCAAGCCACAGCGCCTTCTCCTGGACGCTCCACCAGCTCAGTTCTCTTCGAAGCATGTTTGGGGCTCATGCCAAGGCCGTGTTCTCTGCAGAGTTTTAAGCTTTGGGTGCCCCCCCCTCTGGTTCTAGAAATAATTCCAAATAAACTTACGTTATGGAAAGTAGCCGAAATATATGCTGAAATTCTCATTGTTGTTTTGTTCCCAGGCGTTTCTGATCACACGTGTTTCAAACAGTTCATCGGGGCTGCATTTCTCGAGATCATCTCACCAAGGCTGCCCTTCAGGGGGTGTCCCATGACCTCGTCTGAAAGCGAACGTGATCAGCCCGGCTCCTTGGCCCCTCAGCACAGCTACCTGGACCAAGTGTGGACACCTGACCAGCCCAGCCAATCAGAACCCTGCGAGAGGAAAGATCTGCCGTAAGAGACGGAAAACCTATAGCCCGACAGTGTAAGGAGCAGAAGCCATACGGTTGGGTCAGAGTCCTTATGGCCGGTAATGACAGCCAAGGGCAAGCCAAGCAACAAAGGCTCGCAGAGGAAGCCGAGCCAGAGAGGGGAAGAGAGCAGACACGGCGACCAGAGACGCTGTGGCTCCAGAGGGCGAAGCTGTCACCACTGACTGCTTGCTGGCTCCCAGCTCCGGACCCGCGCCTGCAGCTCCTGCCGTTGAATGCCATGAGACTCCCCTGAATGCTGACAGTGAACCCCCAGCTCCTGCATCTTGCTACCCAAAGTGTGGCCTAGGGAAAAGCAGCATCGACGTTACCTGGGAACTTTTTAGAAACGCAGACTCGCTTGCCCTGCCTCAGATCCACTGTATCTGAATCTGCATTTTAAGGAGATTTCTGGTGATTCACGTGCTCATAAGGGCTGCTGTCACGGGAGGTTTTCTTCCTGTTAAGACACCGTGCTTGATACCCCCCGCCCCATCCCAACCAGGCCAGGGTCTCCACCCTGAGTTCCCGCCACCCAGCCCTGCGCCTGGGCCCTGACACCTTGACAAATGCAGCAAGGAGTAAATTAATCATTGCTAGCAACTGAGCCCCTGCAGCCAACCAGCTCCTCCCCTTGGGAGGACAGCGTGCCCTTCCTTATGGAGTCGGCCCAGCTGCCTGCTTTCCATAGGCCCTGCTGCTGCCTGGGGCCTATGGCCCCATCGCCAAGCCCCATGAACCAGGGGAATCTCCACTTACAACATGGGCAGTGGATCCGCCTGCCCTTGGCTTGCTCACCTGCCACCTCTACAACCTACTTTTGTCCTCTGAGCAGTGTCCCCAGCCCCGGTGGCAAAGGGAACCCCTCCTTGTCAACCCACAGAAGGTCTTGGGGCTCGGCTGCCGGAGGCTGGCCCCACCGACAGACGCAGGACCTCAGCACGGACAGTCCTCCGACCCCTGACTGGTACCCAAGAACCAAGAATTCTAGGCTCCAACTTCTCTGCCAGCATCAGTTCCCAGATTGAGCTGTAAGGCCCTGGACTGACACGGACCCTCCTCCGGGCAAGGACAGAGGCACACCATGCCACCAAGCCATGCCATGCAGCTCCTCCAGGCAAAGGACTCTGAGTGCCCCGAGGAAGGCCAGCCTGCTCAGCAGCTGGGTCTTCACGCTCTCTAGGTGGGTCCGCAGGCTCGGGAAGGAAGCTCCAAAGTCCTGATGTTCCGCTGGGGCCCCTTGCCTCCAGCTGGCTGGTAGACACATATATCCAAACATGGGGAGGAGTCTTCCCTAAAACTACGTGATCAGAGTGGCTCCATCTCAGTGCTTCCTGTGCCTTATCTCCTTGAAGCCTCACAAGAGCTCCAAGTCGCTCTAGAGGTGGGATGTGTGGGCACGATCGTTCCCTGAATGAGAAACCAGGGCTCAGAGAGGTACGTGGTTTACCCGAGGTCACACCAGCCTCAGTGGAGCTGGGCTCAGACGAAAGGTTTCTGACCCTCGTTGAGTATCCGAGTGCCCCAGTCAGCCACATGTCTTGAGAGTTGTCTTTTCTTGTGCTCTCGCTCTCATGGCCCGCCTCTCAATCCCTCTCAGTGCTCAGTCCACTCCACTCATCTTCCTTTCTCTTGCCCCCCAAACAGTTCTCAAGGTTACCTATGACCTCTCTTGTGGGTTGAATTTTGTCCCCCCAAAAGATGTGTTCGAGCCCTAACCCCCAGCCCCTGAGAATGTGACGTTATTTGGAAATAGGTTCAGGGTAGGTGTCATCAAGTTAAGATGAGGCCATCCTGGATTAGGGTGGGCCCTATCTAATATGACTAGTGTCCTTACAAGAAGGAGGAAATTTGAACACAGACATGGAGGCCCACCGGAGAGAAGACCCCATGTGAAGGTGGAGGCAGAGATTGGAGCGATACATCTACAAGCCAAGGACCACCAAGAATTGCCCACCACAAACAGAAACCAGGAAGAGACAGGAAGGATCCTCCCCTTCAGTCTTCAGAGAGAGCATGGCCTGGCTGACACCTTGATTTCAGACTTCTAGCCTCCAGAACTGGGAAGCAGTAAATTTCTGTTGTTTTAAGCCATCCAGTTTTGTGATCATCTGCCATGGCAGCCCTAGGAAGTGAATGCAACCTCCGTGTCGCTGAATCCCACGGGCAGTTTCCATTCTTCGTATTGCTTGACATCTCAGCAGCAATACAGCACTAGTAGCCCTGCCCCTCCCACAAATGGGTTCTCTCCCGGACACTGCGCCCTCACACCGTCCTGCTTCCCATCCTCTGGCCACTTCCTTCTCAGCCGCCTTT
Source organism: Kogia breviceps (assembly GCF_026419965.1). Classification (NCBI taxonomy): domain Eukaryota; kingdom Metazoa; phylum Chordata; class Mammalia; order Artiodactyla; family Physeteridae; genus Kogia; species Kogia breviceps. Next base: position 26,376,117 of record NC_081325.1, on the reverse strand, counting down.
GTAAGACTTCCCGCCTCCATCTGGAGTGGGAGTTCATGAGGGCTGGCCTGGTCCCAGGTCCTCTTGCTTTCTTACCCTACTCTCGTCGAGACAACCATTTCATTCACCACCTGTTCTCCACTAAGTCTGAGAATCAGAGCCGGCCCTCTCCTCGAGCACGGTGAGTTCATGTCCAATTGTCTACTTGATTCTCTCAAAAGCTCATCAGACTCGGTGTGCCGAAAGTGACGTAATCTTCCCCATCCACCCAGTTGGGTTTGACAGAAACCTAGCTGTCATCCTTGGCATCTTCTTCTCTCTCACCCTCTGTCTGATCTCTTACGGGGTCTGGATTTACTTTAAAAACGTTTTATCTTTGCCATCGATCCATTTCTTCCATCACCACTGCCACGTGCTAGTCTGAGCTCTTGGCCTCTCTCACCTGGACCACCGATGCTGCTGTGTCCTTTGCTCTCTTCTGTCCCTTTTGCTCTACTCCAGCCATTCTCCATCCGGCAGCTAGAGCAATCTCAAAGCACAAATCTCATCAAATCTCTGCCCTGCTTAAGATATCTTCAGTATTATCCCCTAGTTCTTAAGACAACAAACAAAATCCTTAAAAGGTAAACCTAGGACCCTAAACAGCACTGCCCCTTACCAATTTGGAGAAGTTACCTAACTGCTCCATGTGTCAGTTTTCTCTTCTGTTAAATGGAAGTAAGGAGAGCACATAGCTTTTAAGTTTATCAGTAAATGAATTAATACATGTGGTACTTATATGGTGCCTGGAATATATAGTAAACCTTAAGTTAAAACATCAATTAATATTATCATCAATATTATTACACAATCCTTATCAATATATCTAGTCCTCCACTGCAATATATTCTGTCCTTGCCCTTCTCACCCGGACACTCTGGCCTTCTTTCCTATCCTTGACCGTGCTATACCTCCACCTGCCACAGGACCTTAGTACATGACATATGCCTGTCACATTTTCCACCTCATTGCCAATTTACCTCCCACTCAACTTGCAGATTTCAGCAGAAGTGGCACCTCTTCAGAGGTGACACTTCTAGTCTGACCTTCCAGACTAGACTTAGACACACACACACCCCCATCATAACAGCAAGTTCTCTTTGTTGCATTTACCACTCCTGTGTTTGTACTTGTATTCGAGTGATCACTTTATTAATATATGCCTCTGAGTAAACTGAAAGCTTTGTGAGTGCAGGGCTCATGCTTGGTTTTCTTGCCATTTATCCCCAAGACCCAGCACAAGGATCCCTACCAATCCTCAAATACCTGCTGCACATATAAATGAACACTCTGTCCATCCAGCTCACTACCTCAAGCAAGCCTCCCTTCTCTGAGTCCCTGTCAGGTCCATGGTGCTGAAATTGCTGCAAGGATGAGCAGGAAGAACCACCATGTGGAGTCTTTGTGAGCAACCCTGCTCTGTTCCAAGCAATAGGGAAGTAAATGTCCCCTGTTCCATCCCTTCTGCCTGGGCAACCCATTCTAGAGGCATTAAAACCATCTATCACGCTGTTTATCACAACACATCCAGATGCTCTGAGCAATAAAGCCACTCACAATACACAGTCATCCCATTTCGGGAAGATGCTCCTGGTGGAGCCTTCCCAGGGGATCTTTCAGAAGAGACGGGACACCCGTCTGTCTGGGAAGGGGCCTGCTGTCTGCAGAACTCCCTTCCAGCCCGGTGGCATATGTCGTGGGACCAGTCTTCAGAGGCTGCAGGTAGCAGACCCTCAAGTGGAGCCTTGTCCAATCAAGCTGACAGCAAGTTCTGCATTCGTTCAGGGTATTAGAAAATGCCAAGCTTGGGCTGATTTTTGAGGAGAGTCTCCTTTTCACACAAAGAGGGTTTTGTGGGGATTTCTTTTCCCCTCTGTAGTTTCTAAAATAAAATCAAACTTTGCAGAAAAAGGTTTCTGCTGAGGCCAAAAATCAAGACCCAAAAAGAAAAGAGGCTTCAGTCTCCTGGATCAATGAGCCAAATCTATCAAAATGGAGTTGAATTGGAGTTAGTTTAAGGTTCTCCACTTGGGTCCAGAAAACCAGATGAGAGGAGTACAGGGTGGCGGGGAGAAGCCTTGGCAGAAGCCAGGGTGACAAAGATTTAGTCGACTCTCTGCTCAAGAGGAGTCATCAGTGCAACGTGGCTGCCAAAAAGGCTTAAGCAGCATTAATGGAAAGACAGAACCTAGTAAGACGGAGATGACCATCCTACCCCTTCTGTTCTGGTCATAGCACGCCTGGAATATTGCTCTCAGTACAGAGCACGGAACAGAATTTTCACCGAATATGGTCAAGCGGAACAGCATTGCCAGGTGGGTAAGGAGGGGAAGTTTCCAGGAAGATACAGCACCAGATCACAGCACGAGGGTCAAGGAACCAGGACCATTCGTTATAGAAAGAACGAGCTAACAGCACTGAAAACCTTTGGACAGGTAGGAAAGAAACTAGACATTCTGGGAGACTCCCATGTGATTCCCCTAGAACTAAAGGAGAAAACATAGAGGGAAGCAGATTTGGCTCAGTATAAAGAACATCGGTGTTGATGTTGCTCTGTCGTTTATTTTTCTTAATTACACAACTAATACGTGTGCATTGTCAAAGAAAAATTCAAGCAATACAGATATACAGAGAATGTAAAGTTTCCCATTTAACTTCAGCACATACCCATATTTTACTCTCCCTCCTATAAGGAACCACATTTAAGTTTAGTGTATGTCCTTTCACGACCTTTTGAAATGCATTTACACACACACACACACACACACACACACCCCAATTTGATTTTGGGGTTCTCAGTGGCTCATCAACGAGACCATACTTTACCCACTGGGGAACACTTTCCAGGCATTGGAATTATCCAGGGGGGTGATGGCTGCCTCCAGAGGGAGTGAGACCCCACCCCCCTCCACCAGAGATGTTCAGAGACTGGGCATTTATTAATCAGGGTTCTTATAGAGGGAACTCAAGCACTGGCTAGATCCTTAGTTCTCTCAACTTTCGCTAGAAGAAGAATCACAGAGGGTGTTTTTTGAAAGTTCAGATTCCCAATCCCATATCCAGAGGACGTAAGAGGTCTTGGGGGGCCACAAGTCGGCATTTTCCACAAGCACCCCAGGGCAGCACGCTAATGGAAATGGTCGATGATTCACACATTAGAAAACACTGGAAAGGATGGTTAGCCCACGTGACCTCAGGGCCCTTAACTTGGACTGGATCATTGGAAAGCCCTTCTCCTGAGGAACTGTTAGCAACGAGGAGACTGCCGTGATATCTCTGTATCTAACTGGTGGAGTTCCTCGCCTGCCTTTCCCAGCTCCCCTGAGCCCAGCTGCAGCCCTGGCCTCAATCTGGAAAACTATTGGATTCTTCCAAAGGCCTCAGCAGTAGGAGGAGCAAACCCCTAGCTCAGAAAGCAGAGCGAGTAGCACACGAAATCTGATCTGTAGACGATCACCTCCACCCCCATCTCCAGGGGCCAGTTTTGAGAAAGGCGGAGACCCTGCCATGCCCCCGAGTCCTTGAGAACAGCAGAGCAAGCTGGCACCTGGTGGACGAGGACCCTGCAGGCATCCGTCATTCCACGCGCTTTGGGGTTCCCCACCAACCCCGGAAGTGGAGGTTGGAAATGCGTGGCGAGCTTTCACAGTCGCGATGACTGGGAGTAATACTGTCATTGAGTGAGTGGGGGCCAGGGATGTTAAACACCCTGCAGCTCAAGAGAGAGAACCACACGAAGAAAGAGTGGCCCCCGCCCCCCTCCCAAAGTGCCCAGATCACTTGTCAACTGTGCTCCTGATGTCAGTGTGAGCTGGACCCCTTGATTTTGTCTCCTGCTCATCACATTGATGTCTGTTTTAAGAAAATAGGATCCAGGAGATAGTAGAAAAAAAGAGCAAAGACCTCTGCAGAAACATAGGCAAAGCACACGGCCATCAGCAAGGTTCCAGGCCATCCTCAGCTAATCCAGCCCCACTTCCCTGACCTGAGAAATCCCCTCCTGCCCAGACAGCTATTTGCTATTAGGGTTTCAGCTCCTAATGAGGAACTGCCCTCGCAGCAACACGAAGGCTGCTTGTTTCCTGGCTCTCTCTCTGGAGGGCTCGTGCCCAGAGACGCTTTTTCTCACCTCAAGGTGCTCTTGGCTGGTTCGACAGGAGTGCTATGCACGGCAGGACCGGCAGGACCGTGTCCCCAAATGGTTGAGGCCATTTGCTTTGTCAACTGACAAATGTCGTTTATCATTTGAGACAGAGATTAGATAGTGGGGCCTCTGGCTGGTGAAAGCTGTTGAATATTTTTTTCAGGATGGCTTAGCAGAAACTTGCCAAACTGAAATGTTTTTTTCAGCTGTGGATTTAAAGGTATAGTCTTCCTCTGTAGAAAAATATCAGCCAGACTTTAGAGATGGCAAAACCATACGGGTCAATTCAACAATGTGTAGCACTTACTCACGCCCTGTCTTCTGCAGGTGTTTTACCAGTGTGTTTTCTCAAACCCCCTAGTGCTTTGTAGACTACAAACTCCCAGGGGATGGAAGCCTAGGACAGTGCTGGACTCATCCCATACCCAATACAAAGGCGTCCACTAATTGATTATTGACTGCCCATTACCATGCCTTTATTGTTTCCTCATCAGTCTTACTCATTCTATGCCAATCATGTAAGTTGTCCTCCCCACCTCTGACTTATGCTACAGGACAGAATCTAAGACCTCTCTCAAGATGGCTTTTCTTGAGTAAATCCTGATCTTTCTCTTACTTTGCATTTCCTCAGATTTAAATGCAGGAATAGTTTAGAAGGATATATTTGTTTTTGTGCTGTGTATATAGTCTTTTCAACTAGCCTACTGGTTTCTCCAGAGTGGGCATCACATTTTCTGCTGCCTTTTTATCGCCAGTTGAAACTAGTACCATGCTTAGCTTACAATAGGTGCTGATCAATGAAAAGAAAGAACAAAGGAATGAATGAATAAATGTTTTCTTTTTATAAGGATACACCTGAATAGAACTGCACTTTATCATCTAGAAAGCATTTTGCAATAGTTAAGGTCCTTTCACATGGACTATCTATCACCTGAAGTCACAGGCCCGTGAGTGAGTGTTTTCTCACTTTATGGGTGAAGAAATACCCAGAAAGGCTGTGTGTTCCCCCGGATCACATAGCTAACAGCTATGGACTCAAGCTCAGATGCTCCAATTCCAAATCCAATCATCTTCCCACAAAAACAAACCATCTGAGTGATCCATGTTAATCTCGAAAGAGTTTGATTCGGGTATTTTCCCTCATTACTAAATTCGCAAGGGTCAAAAATACAATTTTAGCTTCTTAAAGACTGTGTTTCCCTATTACTAATGCTCTGAGTGACTAATTTAGAATTTATTATTTTGAACCATGAATAACAACTGGATATATTTCATTATTTAGGAGAGTGAGTTATGCTCTTGCCTAATTCGTATTTTAAGATTTGTTTACAACTTTTACAGAAGCAGACTTTTCAATACCGACTCTTCCCTGGGGCTTTCCAAGCCTTTGCAGGTTATGGTTACTCTAGTTGCCCCTGAGGATTTTAAAGCTCTCTACACTTTCACTCATTTACATAATCTTCCAGGAACAGGAACACAACACAATCATAGCTAACAGTTATTGAGCACTTACTGTGTGCCAGGCATTGTGCAAACCACTTTACATGAATGATCTTATTTAATTTTCATGAGAATCTAGGAGGAGGGTACTGTTAATATCCTCTTTAAAGAAGAGAAGGCCAAGTGTCCAAGATGGTAAGTAAATTCCGAAAGTTATCTAATGCTGGATGCAGATCTGGGACTCTACCCCAGGGCTGTCTGACTCCAAAGTCCTAATTAGTAGTCACTTTTTGTAAGGACTCTAACAGGAAACCAGGGGACCTGGGTTCTACATGACCCTCTGTCACCAACCATGTGACAAGGGAGGGAGGAATTCCCAGAAGTGATGCTATTGGAGCTGGAAGGTAAGTAGGCATTTGTAGCAGAGGAAAATACAATTCAAGCAGAGTATCTTCAAAGGCTTGGAGAGGCATGAAAACTGAAAGCACTCGGGTTGACAGTCATCGAGACTTTCCAAGGTGTACTTTTACGTAGCAACAAGAAATCAGCAACATCCATAGGGGCTTTCTCAAAATGTTTTTGGATACTTTTGAAAGACACGAAGTAACCTCAAGAGTGACCAAATCTGACAAAGCTTCAGGGTAGCTCAATAGCACTAGGCTTCAGATGTCCCAGAAACAGAATTGTGACCTGGTGACCTGAGTGCCATAGAGCAGAGGCAACTCAAGTCAGAGGCCACTTGAGTTCCATAGGGTAGCAAGTCTACATCAATGTCTTACCATCCTCTTCACTGTGAGGAATTCTCTCTCCCAGTTCATGTTATTGAGCTGCCAGTCACAGAAATCCTCCCCCTGACTACCAGGGTGTCCAAGCATTCCAAAGAGACCAATTACAGGCCTTCTGCAAGGAATCTGAAGCTTTGAACAAACAGGGGAATCAAGAGGTAAGAGCTATACCATCCAATGATCACACTTGAGAGTATTGGTCCAACTGCCGAGGTACCCGGAACTGCCCTGGTGTCTGTCCTACCTGAGGCCTACTTATTCAGCAACTACTCTTTGCAAGCCAGTCTGAAGCCTTCCCATAATGCATTTTTGCCTTAGTTAGTTAAAATCGGTTGCTTGCAGCCAAATAACTCTAATACTCACTAACAGGAAATGTGAGCCTAAGAATGTTTTGTGTGGTCTTAGGCTGATCCCAGGTCAAGCCCAAGATGCCCATTATCTGGGAAGGGGTATCTGGGCAGTCTCATAATCTGCTGGACTCCAAGAGAACTCTCTTGGAAATATTCCTATATCCAGCAAAACCTAACACCACCACAACTAGAACCAGATACCAACTTGTCCAGAATATTCCACTCCAACACTGGTGAAGCAGAAAGAGTGTCATCCTCCCCCCCAAAAACAGTGGCAGTCTCCACTCCCTCCATCTCTCTCCCCGCACACTCCTTGCAGCCCATCCAAATACTGTAGCCTAAAGATCAGGGGTCAAGATGCCTTTTCCTGAAAGCCAGCGGGATTGAAGAGAGTCGTATTATATACTACACCAATCCTGAAAATCCTGCAAGAGAGACATAATTGTCACCATTTTATCCATGATGAAACTGAGCCAAAGAGATATTAACTCACTGAGTAGTTTGCACAGCTGGTAGCCACCAAGTTCCATCCTGGCTCTTTTGCTACATGTATCAGACACATCTTGGGACCTCCTCAGCCTCCCCTGTCTCCCAGACCTTTATCCTCTTGCTTCACTTCAGCCACTGCTTTGGCCAACCAATTCCCCAGATCCTTCTCAGTTCTTCTACCTGAGGCCAACCAGCCGCATAGGCAGTGTTAGGGTCTCCCAGGCCACCTCCAGGTTCAGTAATTCACCAAGAGGACTCACCCGACTCCAGCATATATGTGTATTCATGGCTATGATTTGTTACAGCAAAAGGAAGGTAAGCTTATTCTCTAGAAGAATTAGATAGTCATCATTTATATAACAAATTACTTATCGAACACTGATAAAATACCAAGTACTGTAATGGCCCTGGGGAATCAACAGTGAGTTGAATAGACGTGGTCCCTGCCCTAGAGGATCTTTCAGACTTGCGGAAGACAGAGTTGACTAAACAACGACAAAGAAATTGTGGGAAGTGCTAGGATAAAAATCAGGTGCCGAAAGAGTGTGCGGTAGGAGACCTAACTTGGCTCCAAGGGATGAAAAAGGCTTTTGTAGCAAAAGGTGCTTGCGTGGGAGATTGAAAATGAGTCAGAGTTAGCCAAGGGAGGGGCTGAGAAGAAGGAAACGCTCATGGGAGATATCTGGACTGCAGACATGGATTTAAGAGTCTTCTCCATATATAAGCACAGTGATGGGAGCCAGGGCAGTGGTTGAGAAGGTGCAGAGAAAAGTGTATGTGGCATGGATCAGGCTCTTAGCTGTCTCTCCCTCCTCTGAGCTCCCAAGGAACTCTCTGAACAGCCAAAACTTTTCAAAGTTCATAACATTTATCTGCTACCTCAACTGTAGTTAACATCTCATCTGTATGAGTCTTGTGTCCACAACTAAGTTGTGGTGACCTTGTGAACAAGGGGAACAAGAGCCTTGTCTAGCCCTGGAAGCAAGATAAGGGAGAACGTTCGCTTGTCTAATTGCCCTACTGATTTTCTTTTAATATGTTTATCTATTTATTTGGCTGCGCCGGGTCTTAGTTGTGGCACGCAGGATCCTCGTTGCCACGCCTGGGATCTTCCTTGCGGCATGCAGGATCTTTTAGTTGAAGCATGTGGGATCTTTAGTTGCAGTAGGCGAACTCTTAGTTGCAGCATGTAGGATCTAGTTCCCCGACCAGGGATCGAACCCGGGCCCCCTGCACTGGGAGCACGAAGCTTTAGCCACTGGACCATGAGGGAAGTCCCTGCCCTACTGATTGATTAGGATCCTGGAAAGGGAGAATGTCTTGAGGGTTTATCTTTGTCAACATCCTCTCATTTTGCCTATAGGAAAATGGGAAACCAGAGAGATGAAAAATTTTCCCCATGTCCCAAGGTTTATCACACTGTACTGCAATTGCCAGTAATAGTTCTGTCTCCAGTATTAAACTCTAGAATCCCCGTGAAGGCAGGTCCTGTGTCCACCTTGTTTGCTTTTATATTCCCAAGTTTAGCACAGTGCCTGGCACACAGGAAGGACTCCAGACATGCTTTTTGAATGAAGGGATTAATAAAAAGCTAGTTCAGGTGACACTCAACCTAGGAAGCACATCATCTGACCCTCCACAGAGTTCAACCCATGGGCACCAAGTCGCTTCCCTGACACGTGCTGAACCACACCCCACTTTCGGAGGTTGATAATCCTCTTTCGGGAGCCCCAGGCACAAAGTCTGCCCCTGGCAACTGCTCTGAGTGTCAGAAGTATGTAGAGAAAGTACTTTCATTCAAGCACAACGTCCATTTCAGCCCCAGAACTCCGAGAGCTCTATTGATTTGTTGCGGGGTCAGCGGGGGGAGTTGGAACGAGTGGCTGATTTTCTCCAAATGGCACATTTCATTCATGATGCATGATTGTAATCGCGCCTGCCTGAAGCCTGCAGTCCCCGGCTTGGCAGAAAAAAAAAAAAAAAAAGGAAAGGAAAAAATAAAAGAAATGGCTATTTTGGGGAGTGAATACACTGAAAGGGCAAGAAATCCATATTCATTTTCTTGCCTCTCGGCTGGACTCTATATTTCTCAGGCAGGTGGAACAAAAATCTTTAAATATCATGCTGATCCAGGAAATGCTCGGCAATATTTAAAGAGCTCTGCCTGCCTTCCTCCTGCCCCTCCAGTTCTCGACAGGCAGGCCTCACGTCACCGGGCTGGCCAGCCACCAATGCTGTGACAGCGAGCACCACTGCAGACCCCGGGTTCAGATTAACTAGCGCGTGACCTTTACAAAGTACTGTAGTTTATCGGAATGTTGAATTTTTCAGCAGCTACGGAGGACTTGCACTCGTGGGAAGGGAGGGATGGGAAATGACTCCAGGCTATTTAAGCCTCCAAGGAGAAAACCGAACTCGGCTTCGACTTTAATTATGTCCACTTCCCTCCTGCGGCACATAAAGAAGACGATGGGCTGGGACCATTCATAACTGGCTCTCCTGCCCTCACCTCGATAAATAACTTTAAGAAAGTCTTCAGAATATCATTTAGGTTCTTCCCCCCACCGCCCCCTCCGCTACTGACTTCCTTTTTCCCTGGCAGATGGTTGGAAATCTCAGGACTCCCAGTGTCTTGACCTCCTGCAGATGCTGGGCTCAGGATGAAGTGTGACCGAGGGCTGCTGGGAGAAGAAAAGAAAGAGCATGAATGCGCCATATCTCGGTGTGCCACGGGGTGGTCCACTAACTGCTTTCTTATGATTGTCACTTACCGGCTCTGATTTGCCCACACTTAAAGAGTTGTGTGGGCAATTGCAGAGGGCCTCAAAGAGAGAGCCATGCGAGGGAGGGCCTAGTAGGATCAGGAACCGGGTCAAATGGACGATGAATGGACCATTACGGGTAGCAGCAAACTGCCACCGTTAGGGATGCCGTCACAAACTCGATGCTGATATATTGTCCTCTCTGAGGTCCTCCGACAGGTCACTATGGCTCCGCTAATGAGACTGGCATGCATTCCTCTTTATGTAGCTATTAAAGTCTTGTCTACAGCTGCTGAAGGTTTCCTGGGAAGGGGTGTGAGGGGACAACGAGGAGGAAAACTATTTCTCTCTCTTCTGCGGTCTGGATATGCCAGAAAAGGCTCAGGCAGCAGACAAACCTTCCAAGGGAAGCACAGGGTGGGAAGGGGCCTGGGTTCGGAGGGGTCACAGCAGAAGCCTCCACAAAGGCCACTCCTGATCAAAGGGCCTGCTTGGAATGGGCAACAAAGTGCCGCTTGTCCCATCACTTCTTCCTCGCCCCAGATGGCGAGATAACACGCTCTGTGATCCTCATTCACTCAAAATCCCTGGACATCAATATGTGGGTGGTGACCCAGCTGAGTCCATTTAACGCTGCTCAACTCAGACACAAAGACTTTATTTTTTTCTCCGTAAGACTGGAGGAGGAGAGATTGGAGAGAAGAGGCTCTGACACCTCTATGACTCACCACCAGGTAGGCTGTGGGTTTGGGACCATCCGAGGGCCGTGCATGTGTCCGGGGAGACTGAGAGCACTGCACGCAAAACCTCGGCTGCTCTGCCACGCAAGGAACTTAAGGAAAACCCTGATCCCGAGCCCAACAGGAACTCACTCCTTGAGATCCATCGCCAAAGGCCCTGCCCAGACCCCTCCGCTATGACTGAGCCATTTGGTACCTCTTCGCTCATTTGTTGACGACATATGTCGTCAACATCTCAGGAGCAGATCTCAATGTGTACAACTGGCTCCGTTTGAAATAAAAAAGCACCTGTTTTTATGATTTTTCCCAGAACAACCACTACCAAAAAACACACTTAAATGTTAAGCGGAGTGACTCGGAATTGGTACTAAAACGTCTCCGAAGGAGGGTTTTCAATGAATACATCAGAAGTCTGGAAGGAATGCTGCAAGAGGTGTGCAGAGAAAGCCCCTCTGCTCTAATGAGACGGTCAGCAGTGGTTGAATACATTTTGATACACAATGCTTCAGTGTCTGGTTTGTTTTAGAAAAACAGGAGCCCCTTCCCCCTTTTTCAGGCCGAAAGCTGCACAATAGAGCCAAACCCCATGAATCTATTATGCTTATAGGGCTTTTAGCAGGAGTATGACTGTTTAACCAGGCAGTGACACGAGAAGAATTATTATTAGACACTCCAGCTGAAAGTAGAGATTTTATTGATTCCCCACACTGGCCTGCCTTTTTATCTTTGATTGAGTGGCTTTCATGAATCCAAAAAGGTAACACTCTTGCATTGAAAGCAGCAGCACGCAGTGCAACCCAGACTGAAACCATCTGTCAGTCTAAAAGCAAGAGGAAGGTACTTCCCAAAGTACCATCTCTCTGGGCCCCTCTCCCCCAGGACCCTCCACCGCCCACCCCGAGTGCAGGACCCAGTCCCTCTGTGGTACAGCTTCTCAAGACAGCTAAACCTTGACAGAGGTTTTGCCGAAGAGATAAGCAAAACACACCTTTGTATGATTAGGACACTAATTGCACCCTGAGACAGAGTAATTCTGTCCCCCTTTTTAGGAAAGCAGTTCGTTCAGCACATTCCTACTTTTGAGGTTTTGAGATCATTATTTTTTTATTGTTTCTGAGGTCTCATTTGGAAAACGATTGGATTTGTCTCTCTGTTTACTAAATATCGGACACGATGTACAAACACCTTTCAATTAGGTGTTCTTGGAGGAGCCCCTCTCCCCTTCTCTACTTTCAACAGGACTCATTGGCATTCATGGGCAAATTAGAATGCAGAAAAGCAGATAAGCAATGTGCAGGTTTACGCTTCAGTGAATATTCATAAAGTACTGACTCTCCTTGCAACCATTTCCCTGCAAATGGCCTTCCCACTATGTTAGCTGTGTTTTTCATTCAGGGGCCTTGCCATTTGTTTTAAAGTGCTAGGTTTGGAGACAACACAAATGGATTCAGGCAGGCTCTGTGAAAGCCTGAGCTGGAAGGAAATGGTATTTGTGTTTCATGCCACGACAGAGCATGCTGGGAATTGACGATGCAATTGACGATGCTGCCTGCCCATGCAAGTATAAGGGAAATAATCCAAAGTGACAAATGGATCCGGCTGGGGCTGGAGGAGAGACAAGCTCTTGCTCAGCGGTACAGGCTCCATCCTCCACGCCTCTGCCGGGGCAGGGTCCTCCGTGCACAGTGTCTAGGGTGAGGGTGTCTCCTTGCCCACCTCCCTGGGCCCTGTCTTCTCCAAGGTTAGGTCTGCATGGATGGTATCAACTGGATAATTCAGACTGGATAAATAAAACCCTCTTTTGCCTGTATTGTGTTGCTCCAATGAAATGTAAGGGAATTGCATAATCCTCCTTCAAACCCAATAAACCCCTCAGTGAAATGCAAGGAATCAATAGGCAAGGCGAGAATAGGCAAAATTAAAGACAAAGGCTTGATCTAAATCATCTGTTGTCTGGGAAGGAAGCACATTTTTGCAGGAGGCCATGTTTGCAGTCCCTCAAGTGTCTGTCTGCACTTCCAGTGAGGAATCAGTCAAGCAGACAGCAGCATTAGGGCTGTGCCAGCCCGTGCAAGAGAAGAAAAGAGGGCCCCATATGGACCTTAGGGCCCTGAGTCCTGGGAACAAAGTCTGTCAGGCAGACCCTTCTCTTCCTACTTCCTCCCAGGAGAGAACTGCTAAAGCAAGGCTGCCACAAATAGGACCCTGGCTTTGGTGCTTACAGCATATAAGCCCTGCCCAGAAGGAATTTAAAAGCATGAGAGGAGAACTATATAAAAATACAAATCCGAGTGGGAAAGAACTAGAGGAGCCAGGAACCCTGGGGTGGCGAGATGCCAAGGAGCTTCTGCCCGACCGCCTCCTGGCACATGGGCGCATTTGTAATTCCAGATGATAAAACCATGAACAGCAGTCATGACCTGAAGTCAGTGACCCAGTTTCCTCCATGGGGGAAATACAAATTTATGTTTTGTTGACCCATACTGGTCAATCAGCCATCCAGATTTGCATCTTGTGGGGGGGGGCAGACACTGATAGGCGGCTCATAGACCCCCCCAAATGCCCCACTATGAGATCCCCAAAGAGGAAACTGCTTCCACGAATGGCTGTTAGCAATGGACAAAAGCCATCTCTCTTCAGACAGGCAGGCGACCCCAGGCATATGGAGTGCCTTCCCCAGTTCCCCAGGACCACACTTTGAGTTGGCAGATGGTGGAGGAGAGAAAAGAAGGAAGGAGGAAACACAGACACCGAAAGCTAAGCCACAGAGAGAAACGCACCTACTCAGAATCCCCCCAGACTCAAACATGGTTGAGGACATGAAGATCAAGATGAGCTGGAATCAGCCCTTGGAGACCTCACGTGCTATCAAGAAGCAGGGGTTGTAAGGTTCTTTTGGAAAACGGCAGCCCACGGACCTGTCAAGCATGTCTGTCAAGCATGGTTTTCCTTCCAAGCCAATCGGGAGGAAGGAGATGGCATTGGTAGAGCTGGACGCCGCCCTGTCAAACTCGGGTGGGTGTGCAGGAAAGGAGGTCACGGCCATCTGCTCTGGGCTCTCCACGACCTCCAGGCATCAACCCATTCTGGTTTTTCTATCACCTTCCTCCCAACCTCAGTCCAGCCCTGAATCCACACTCCCCCATTTGCACAAAGTGCTGGCTCCCCGGCCCCACGCCTCCCCCAGTCTTGTCCTTCTGCAGTTTTCCTGCCCCGTCCCAGCACTGCGTCCTTTCCCGGCTCCAGTGCTGCAGAACGTCACTGGAAGGCACGTTCTAACTAGAGTCCAACACAATTCAAGTGGGGAGGAGGACGGGGTGAAGGCTGCTGCATTTGTTATTCCTTATTTTTTTTTTTTGCAGTGCGCGGGCCTCTCACTGTTGTGGCCTCTCCCGTTGCGGAGCACAGGCTCCGGACGCGCAGGCTCAGCGGCCATGGCTCACGGGCCCAGCCGCTCCGCGGCATGTGGGATCTTCCCGGACCGGGACGCGAACCCGTGTCCCCTGCGTCGGCAGGCGGATTCTCAACCACTGCGCCACCAGGGAAGCCCTGTTATTCCTTCTTAAACTCCCTACAGCAGCTGATCCAAATGCCTTCCCTCTCTCCTGCCGCCAAGCCCTCTCCCAGCACCCTTTCTCCCTGAACATGGCCTTTCTTCCTACTTCACTAAGAGACCGTTTGATTCCTTTATGCAGGGAAATCTCTCTTTCCCTTCCTTCTCTTTCGCTGTGCCTCTCCCAGCGAGGAGGTGCCCTTTCCTGCAAAGGCTATCCCTTCCCCCTCCTCCTCATGCTTCACCACCCCTTCCCTTGCTTACATTTTCAATTTACCAGCCTCTATCATCTCCTCCTACTCAGCCTACAATCAGGCTACGTCACCGTGCTTCCCTCTTGGGTCCTATTCTTTTTTTTTTTTTTTTTTTTTTTTTTTTTTTTTTTTTTTTTTTTGCGGTACGCGGGCCTCTCACTGTTGTGGCCTCTCCCATTGTGGAGCACAGGCTCCGGACGCGCAGGCTCAGCGGCCACGGCTCTCGAGCCCAGCCGCTCCGCGGCACGTGGGATCCTCCCGGACCGGGGCACGAACCCGTGTCCCCTGCATCGGCAGGCGGACTCCCAACCACTGCGCCACCAGGGAAGCCCATTGGGTCCTATTCTTATCTTCCTCCTTTTCTTTCCCTTGCAAGTGCATTGAAATAGGCACTGGCATTTCCTCTGCTTCATAACTCAGTCCCTTTTCACCCTTTAGCACCTTCCTCATCTCACAGGGCTCAGGAATGATGGTTCCAGGCCTGTAGGGGAGACCTTTCCTCACTCCTCAGCCCCCTGGCTGCCACGCAGCATTTGACTCTTTTGTCCACCAACGCCTTCTCCAAACGCCCTCATTTTTCCTGCTACTCCACCTTCCTGAGGGTCCCACCTGCTCTCTGATCACTCCTGTTTGGTCGGTCTTCACTCTTTCTCCCTCACTCCCTACATCTGAGAGCTCCGCAAGGTCCCGAGTCGGTCTTCTTCTCAAGCCAGGCTCATTGCTTCACCTTTCTGCAGAAGACCCACAATCTGTCCCTGCACCCCTGCCCCCTGACCTGAGCCCCAGCTCCACAAGCTGCCTGTGGATCTTAGACTTTCTAGCCAAGCATATTCAAAATGGCACCAATGCTTTCCTTCAACACAAATGTGTGTGGACCAGATGCCAGGCAATGTGCTAGCACCAAACATACAAGGACTACTAAGATCCAGTCCTTTCCCTCAAGGCCTTCATAATCTAGTGAAAGAGATAGGCGTATAATCAGGTGATTGTGAAACAGTATGGAAATGCAGAGAGAGACACACACACAAAAGATTATGCATTGAAGAGAAGCACTTATGAGGGAGCCAGGAAGAGTTGTTGAAAGATAGGATGCCTCAATTGAGTCCCGAAGAATAAGTACAAAAAGATAACTATGAAAAATTCTGAGAACATAAGTTAGCAGAACTTACTGATCATGTGGTATTGATCGATTTGTACTTGGCAGAGATGCAAAAGAAGTCAAGCACGACACCTGAGATTCTATCACCATTCTCCCTGGGACCCAGTGCTCAGAATCTCAAAGCCATGTTGACGTCTTCTTCCTTCACCCCTTCCAACCCATAGTCTAGTTCAAGAAATTATACTCACATTGTCTCTAAAGCCATCCTTACTTTGCTTTCCCACTGACATCCTCGTAGCTCAAGTGGCCTTTGTGTTCTCGCCTACTTTTCACTCCACATCATCTTAACCCTGTTGCCTCAGTCGCTTCCCTGGGGAGCAACACTCATACCTTCCTAGTCTTTGGTCAGAAGTCTTCGGTGCATGCCTTCCACTCCTTGTCAGTCAAAGCCCTCTACAATCTGACCCTAACCAATCATTCCAGTTTCTCCATCTTTCTTTCTCTCTCTCTCCCTCTCTCATCAATCTGTTATCTGTTTGCTCTATTTACTGTCTCCTGATCACTCTGCATACTCTCCCATCAGTGTGTCTCTGCTTCTACACTGGAATTCTCTCTCTTCCACCCCTAACCCTGCCTAAAATAATCTTGTTTGCATTGCAGAATAACATCATACCACCTTAGTGCAATCAAAACCCTCTATATTGTTTGTATAAATAGATTCACATGTGCTTGTATAGAATAGACAAGATGTCAAAACGTAGTAAGAGCTGGCAAGAAATGAGTGCTTACCCTTCTAAGTCCTAATGAATTGACAATCCTCTGAGGTGAGTAAACTTTTCCCCATTTTGAAGATGAGCAAACCAAGGCAAAGAAAGGTCAATAACTTGCCTTATGTCAAGCAGGGAGTAAGTGACAGAGTCAGCATGTGGACTCAGGCAGTTAACGCTGAACCACTGTGCCTCTTGCCAAGAAGAGGGGGCGGTGGCAGGGGTGGGGGGCAGATCATAGGAAAGAGCTTTCATTTTTCACTTTATGCACTTTGGTATTGTTTGAAATTCAAAGAGGGTATGTGTTGTTTTTGTAACTGGGGGGGGGGATGGAGGGAAGAAAAAGGAGAGGAGAGGGAGGGAGGGGAAATAAGAAGAGAGAATAAGGGAGAGAGGGAAGGAGGAAGAGAAAGAGAACGGGATGGAGATGCAGATGCAGATGCAGAGGAAGGAAGCCAGGGAGCAAGGAGAGGGAGGAGAGAGGGGCTATTTTTGTCTCCCATTGCTGCTGCAGCAAATTACCACATACTTAGTGGCTTAAACAATAGAGATCTATTACCTTACAGTTCTGGAGCTCAGAGGTCCAAAATGAGTCAGCAGGACTGTGTTCCTCGTGGAGGCTCTTGGGGGAAGAATCCATTTGCTTACCTTTTCCAGCTTCTAGAGGCTGCCTCTGGTTCTTGGCTTATGGCCTCCTCCTCCGTCTTCAAAGCCAGCGACACTGTATCTTCAAGTCTCTCTTTAACTCTGACCCTCCAGCCTCCCTCTCACAAGGACCTTCAGGATAACATTTCAGGCTCACCTGGATAATCCAGGATAACCTCCTCATCTCAAGATCCCAAACTTAATCGCATCTGCAAAGTTGCTTTCGCCACATAAAGTATTCGCATGTCCCAGGGATTAACACATGGACATTTCAGGCAGTAGGGGCATATTAATCTGTCTACAGGGAAGGAAGGAAAGAAGGAAGGAGGGAGGCAAGAAAGAATAAGTTCTATCCAGACTTTAGGATTCCTCTTCCATGGCATTTGTCCTGATTTTTGATTTTTCAACTGGACACTTTCTCTTCCAACTTGGGGCCCCAGCTGTCCTTTGCTTCGGCTCCCTTGCGGCTCTGAGAGAAGGTAACCCGTAAGCTCCTTGAGGCAGGAACCGTCCCTTTCTCCTCCTGAATTCCTCTGCAGCCACGCACGGTGCCTCACGCAAGGCGCAGGCTCAACAGTATCTGTAGCACTGGATTGAACTGTGGAAAGCACGGCTTCCCTGCCCGGACCTGCCCTCACGACCTCAGCTGACAGCCTCAAGATGAACTGCCTAATGAATAAAGTTGCTGAGCCTGGCCCAGCTGTGCCTTTCAGAGTGTGTTTGGGTTTGCTTTGCCAAGGGCAGTTGATTGCCCCTGTCACACACTTTTCAAGAACCTGAGCTGCCAGCACAGGCGGGCAGAACCACCTGACTGGAGTTTGGAGTCGCAGAGGCAGCCAGCACGGCGTGGCTTCGACTCACCTGCCTCTGAGTGACGGGAAACATAATGTTGGCCTCCGAAGCTGCCAACAGCGAGGCTGCCGAAGCCCGGGGCAGAGCTGTCACCGTCTACCCGGATGGTTCCAGATGGCCTCTCCCCACCCCCACCCCAAGTCCCCCACTTTAGCTGGTGCTGGTGATGTTTTAATAAAGATGTTGGCCATGGAATGCAAACTTATGGTTACCAAAGGGGAAAGGGGAGGGAGGGATAAATTAGGACTTGGAGATTAACATATGCACACTACTATGTATAAAATAGATACCCAACAAGGACCTACTGTATAGCACACGGAACTATACTAAATATCTAAAATAGAAAAGAATCCGAAAAAGAATATATATACACACACACATATATATATAACTGAATTACTTTGACGTACACCTGAAACTAACCCAACATTGTAAACCAACTATGCTAAAAATTTTTAAACTTTTAAAAACTGAAACAGAAAGGTATTGGCCATGGGTGCTCAGAGGGTGTCCACAGTCTTTTTGTTTGTTTGTTTAAGGAGTCAAGAATATACAGAATATCAGAAACATTAGATCCAATGTGACTGTGAACCTTCACACAAGGAGGGTCACGAATACTGAGGCCACAGATGTCTGGTTTGAGGCAGCCTGGCATGCAGCCCATAATGAGTCCCAGGAAGCAGCCCAGAGGCTGTCACCGAGGCAGCTGGCCAAGGGGGCTCTGGGGCTGGAAAACAGTGGTATATGAAACAGACACTGCCCCTGCCCCTGCCCCTGGGGAAGGAAGACAGAAATAAACAAGATACATAAGTAAAATAGACTACATTCAAGACATCAATGAGGGCTTCCCTGGTGGCGCAGTGGTTAAGAATCCGCCTGCCAATGCAGGGGACGCGGGTTCGAGCCCTGGTCCGGGAAGATCCCACATGCGAAGTAGCAGCTAAGCCCATGCGCCACAACTACTGAGCCTGCACCCTAGAGCCCGCGAGCCACAACTACTGAGCCCACGTGTGACAACTACTGAAGCCCACGCGCCTAGAGCCCGTGCTCTGCAACAAGAGAAGCCACTGCAATGAGAAGCCCGCGCACCGCAATGAAGAGTAGCCCCCGCTCGCCACAACTAGAGAAAGCCCGTGCACAGCAACAAAGACCCAACACAGCCAAAAATAATTGATTAATTAATTAATTAATTTTAAAAGACAGCAATGAATGCTAAAGAAAAATATGAAGCAGAGAAGGTGGGTAGGAAGTGCAGAGGGGGCTATGATTTTAGCGGCTGCGGCCAGGAACAGGTGAGTTCACAGTGGCTGCCCTAAGAGAATGTTTTTAGAGTCAATGTGAAGCCATTTCACTTTCCAAATCCCTGAGTCTCGCTGGTCCTAAGACATTGCCTTTCCTCTTTTGCCTTTCTGCCCAGTTTCATGCCCACTCCACTTATTCCTGCTGCCTGGGAGCTCGCATATCTAGATTTTAGTAACTGAAACTACAAACACCCTGTACTATTTGTAGAAAAGCCCTCCCACCTGGCCTGAGGATGATTCCCAAACCCAGAGAAGCCAGGCTGCAGGTGGAAAACCGCCCCCCGCCTTCAAATAACCTACTACGAGCCCAAAGCGAGGCAAGGATGGATGCATAAAGATGATCGCCACAGCCCTGAAAAACTGGCTCAACTCATGTCCAGCAACAGGAGCCCAAGACGCTTGAGTAAACTAGGCATCTGCTCAATAAATTATGAAATCACCATTTTATATAGTAACAGGATTTCTCAACCTCAGCACTATTGATTTGGGGGGGCCAGATGATTCTTCGGGGTGCACTGTACGATGTTTAGCAGCATCCCTGACCTCTATCCACTAGATGCCAATAGCACCATCCCCTAGTTTTGACAACTAAAAATGTCTCCCGATATGGCCAAATGTCCCCTGCTAGGCAAAATCACCCCCAGTTGAGAATTAGAAAGGCCTCGGTGATGGCCTCGGGGCTGCTCCCTGGGACTCATTATGGGCTGCATTAGAAATATGAAGCCTATGTCAAAATATAGAAAAGCGAATAAAAAGTTAGAACAGTGTGACAAAGAACTTCTTCCTGATGCACGAGTTTATTCCTACCATCTTACAAAGGAATACAGCTGAATCATATCTTGTTATGCACTTAATGATTTGCCTTTTTAAAAAAATAATAAGAATATGATTCTTATTATAATAAGAATAAATGAAAGTGGAAAATCTGGAGCATATTGCCCCCCTAGTAGTGGAAAAACAAAACAAACAAAAAACATCATGCACATACACCTCTAAACTGTACCTTCCCTATAATTATTATGACATAAAAAAATGAAAATAGTTTGATTGGCTGGGGTAACCGGATTGTGGGTAATATTTTTCTACTTCAGTGTTTTAGTGTTATTATGAAATTACATAGTGAAGTAATTACATTTTTGAAATCTCTCTCTGCACTAAGTCTCTCAAATGGCAGCAGTGATGGAGAGCTGTGGGTCTGATGTTCATCTGTGGGATTTTGTTAATGATGGTAGAGTTCAAAGCAGAAGAGTCTGCCCTCGAAGCTCTAGGGCAGCTCAGTCCTCCAAAAGAATAACTTGCCAGACAGCAGGAGGGTCAGGATTTAGCCTAGAGAATGAAGGAAATGACACCACCATCTGAAAGACAAAGCTCCAAACCTCTAGGTGTGACTCTACAGGTGACTCTGCTAAAAAGAGACCTCACTGGGACATTGGGACCCTTTAAAAAAAATTGTATCTCCGCCCCCGAACTTTCTAGCCAAATTTCATGCTTGTTTCAAAGGAGCACAGCAGCTCCCACTTTAGAGCTGACCCACGTGTTCACAAGTTACGTCTTTTCTTCCTACGTGTCAGCACAGTTGGCTGTGGTTGGCTGGAACAATCAAGTCTTTGCTGATGACGAGGGATAAAAAAATGGAAAAGCACAAAGCATAACTGAAAATCTAGGTCATCTCTCTTATAAAATACTGCCTACTCCTTTTCAGTTAGCAGGGCACCTAAATACCCGCCTCTTTCCTGTCTCTCACTCATCTCAGCATGACAGCCACCATCCTCCACATCCACCAAGCAGGCATAATTCTAGATCGTCGCTCTTCAGAGTCTTGACAGAAAGAGAGGGTTGCATTCTCTCCTTCCTCATAGCTGGGTTCCTGACTAAAACTATATCTCTTTCCAAGTTACGAGACATCGGAGAAACAGATAAGACCACGCCTACCCAGAGGAAGCCACCCAACCCCCATGCGTCCTGTCTGAATACCCCATAGCACTATCCCTGCATTCTCTTAAGAGATACACCCAGCAACCTGCAAAGCAATCGCACATTCTTCCTATGTGCATAGCCCATCAAGTCCGATCACTTTCCCTGGTACCTTACATATGCTCTCAATTCTCATCCAACACGGCATCTGGCAGAGGTAACATCCTACGTATTGGCAGTGAATTAAGACAAGGAGGCAGGACAAAGCAGGCCAGTGAGAGACAGGAGCCTGATGGCTTGGGTTCAAATCCGACCCTTTGTTAGTTATCTAACTCTGAACAAAGGACTTAACTTTTTTGGCACATCAGTTTCTTGACCTATAATTTGCAGATTGGAATGGTGATGACGGTGATGGCGGTGGTGGTGGTGATAGTGATGATGGGATAGTTGAGAGGAATCGTTAAAATAAACCAGGCAAAGCGCATAGCTTCTAATAAGCACTCGAATGCTGTCATCATTAGACGAATGCAACTTCAGAGCCAGTCCCTGCCACTGAGCTGCTGTGTGATCTCAGTTTAGTCACCAGCCTTCTCTGTAACTAGCTCCCCAGCTGAGAAGTTGCAATCCTTAGTGCTTTGAGTTGCCACGAAGAAAACTTTATTACAATTGTGTTTAGACTCCCTACAATGAGCTCATAGAGCACACCACCTCATTGGCACTCTGCGGAGCCCTGAGGAAGGCCAGCGGTCAGGGTCAGCGCCAGAGCTCTGCTTAAACACAGGAAGTTCATAATAAAACGCTGTCAAAGCTTAGCCGGAGAAGAAATGCAAAAAGGAGCACAAACAATGTATTGCTCTGTCTCCCACATATAAGGAGGCTTCTGATACCACAGAGTCAGAACAATCGCCTTACTCAAGAGAGGCTCAGTGAGTTTCACTCTCATGGTTGACCATTTACCATGTCCCCGCCTGCCCCTAGTGTCCCTATAACTTCACATAGTGTCTATCACCTTTGGGCCTACAGACCAGCCTTCTTTCAGAGAGGGACAGGTTTGGGGGCAGGTACCAAATCCACGCAGGTGTAAAGATAGAAATCACAATGGAGTTAATCCAGCGGTGGGTGAGCGCGCGGCATTTCTGCCTCAGGTCCCTCCAAAGCTTGGCCTTGTAAACAAACACGGTGTGGTTTTAATCGAAGCTTTACCCCTGGATGCGCACAAAATCTAAGTTGTGCCACTTCTGCTCTCTGATTCTCAGTCCCCTTTACTGCTCCGGATGAGCTAAGTCCTCCCCGTATCATGTCACATGACCCTTGGAGTGACAGTCAGGTCATGTGATGCCTTTGGGATACAGAGGGAGGGGCTACACCCCAGCAGCACGCTGCCCTCCACTGAGAATGAAGGATGGAAGAATCTGCCTTGGCTTTCCCCAGGGAGTATCTCCCTCACTGGACTGTCAGCTCCATGAGAGCAGGAACCATGCCTGACTTTGCATTCCCAGCACTTAGCACAGTGACCACCACATAGCAGGTAAATAAATGAATGAATAAAAATGACTGAATAAATGAACAACTCTGGGAGGCAGGTCCCAACCACTGCCGCTTTATTTTTTTTTATTTTTTATTTTTTTTTTTTGCGGTATGCGGGCCTCTCACTGTTGTGGCCTCTCCCTTTGCGGAGCACAGGCTCCGGACGCGCAGGCTCAGCGGCCATGGCTCACGGGCCCAGCCGCTCCGCAGCATGTGGGATCTTCCCGGACCGGGGCACGAACCCGTGTCCCCTGCATCCGCAGGCGGATTCTCAACCTCTGCGCCACCAGGGAAGCCCTATTTTTTTTAATTTTATGTATGTATGTTTTTATTGATTTGTTTGCACCAGGCCTTAGTTGCGGCAGCTGGGCTCCTTAGTTGCAGTACACATGTGGGATCTAGTTCCCTGACCAGGGATCGAACCCAGGCCCCTTGCATTGGGAGCATGAAATCTTAACCACCGTGCCACCAGGGAAGTCCCACCACTGTCACTTTAGACAGGACACTGAGCTGGTTGTGAGGAAGAAAAGTGACTTGCCAATGATTACACAGCTAGTAAGTAGCAAAGCCGAGACCTGAACTGTTCTTCTGATGCCAAATCAAATAAAATATCTCTGTCACTACACAGAGTATCACTTTTTCTCAGAGGCTGGTGGTATATGACTAAGTGTGAAGAAATAGAAACACTGAAAGCTCTTTCTCTCTAAAAATAAAAGTTCCAGACTCGGGCACTGCATTTGTATCAATACACTCAACATAAAAGAATTTCCTTCTAAGAGGCTGTAATAAAGGCTCAAAGGGATTCTTTCACTCAACCGTCATGTCTCCTTTTCTGACTTAATAGCCCCTCTCCTTGGCAGGTCGGGGGTCCGTTTCTCTGTAGTGTCTTTGCTTCATCTCCCTCAAAGCTTAGCTGAGAGCCCAGCTCCTGCACCAAGGCTTCAAAAAGAACTTTGAGCTTCTATTAGCCACTGGAGGCAGGTACACGATGAGAAATGGGTCCCGCAAGGAGCACAGGCTACCGGGAGAGCTGTGTAGGCAGAACAGACATTGAGGTGACTTGGGCACTGCCTGGACCTTTCCTGAGTAGACCATGACCTCAGAGTAACTACTATCCAGAAAGCAATGGGGTAATTTCCCAGCTACTATCTCCTAGATATGGGAAGGGGTGGGACTTATTTGTAGAAACATCAATGACAAGGCAATCAGGAGACCCTCATTCCAGTCCTGGCTCTACCGCGAACCTTCTGAGAGGCCTTGGACAAATCTGTTCTGCTCTTAGTATGCTGGTTTTCTCTTTGGTAAAATGAGGGAGTTGGGATAGGATGGCCTTTAAGACTCCTCTTCCATTATTATAATACCCAATATCCACCCTCATGTGGGGGGGGTTAGAAATATCACTTCTTTAAAGCTTCAGAAAAGAGTGTTGGTATCAAAGTGACTTGTTGAATTATTAAGAATTGAATTATTTCTATTGCTTCTGGGTGAGCTGGAAACTTTCTAAACCTATCACAGATCTTGATGTTTTTACATTCATGGGAAACTAGGGAAATATGAAATATATACATCAAACCTCATTTAGACATTTCTTCCAACTTCCTACCCAGAAAAATTATTTAGGAGAAGAAAAATATGTAAAACATGAAGAATCACCTTCCGGGTAGGCAGAATACATCAGGAACACAGAGGCTGACACCGGCCAGCCAAGTCCCGGCAGAGGTGAGCCCTTCCAGGAACCCTGGGCCAGGAAACAATTTGTCTGTGGATAGTAAGCCTCCAGACTTTGTATCCCATTTGCCCACATTTCTGTAAAATGCTCTGGTGGATTGCAAGCTATGTAACTTTAAGAACCATGTCTTTATGTCAATCCCAATCTCCCAATTTATCACACCACCACCCTCTAATATCTATAAAATGGATAACTAATAAGAACCTGCTGTATAAAAAATTAATTAATTTAAAAAGACAGTATGATGAGTATACTGGCATTTCATACACAGTGCTTTCAACTTTTCCGTATGTTTGAAAATTAAAATTAAAAGTTGGAATAATAAATAAATAAATAAGTTTAGCCAAAGAAGCATAAGACTTGTACACTGAAAACTACAAAAGCTGGTTAAAAGAAATTAAAGATATAAATAAGTAAAAGACAGCCCATGTTTATGGACTGGAAAACTTAATATTGTTAAGATGTCAATACTCCCCAAATATAGCTACATAGTCCACGTAATTCCTATCAAAATTCCAACAGACTTTTTGCAGAAATGGATAAGCTGTTCCTAAAATTCATATTCAAACTCAAGGGACCCCAAATAGCCAAAACAATATTGAAAAAGGACAGAGCTGGTAAACTGACACCTTCCAACTTCAAAACTTACTACATAGCTACAGTAATCAAGTGTGGCACTAGCATAAGAACAGATACAAGCCAATGGAGTAGAATCAAGAGTCCATAAACAAACTCAAATATCTATGGTCAATTAGTTTTCAACAAGGGTGCCAAGACAACTCAATAAGGAAAAGATAGGTTTTTCTCAATAAATAGTGCTGAGACAACTTGATATCCACATGCAAAATAATGAAGTTGGACCTCTACCTCACACCATATACAAAAATTAATTCAAAATGGACCCAAGACATAAATGTAAGAACTAAAATGATAAAATCCTTTTTATTTATTTTTTTTAAAAAAAGAACCATGTCTTACTCTGTACCGGGAGGTAGTCAAATGAAGCCAGGGCTCAGTTTATCAAAGTAATATTTCTGAACACAAATCTCATTGTGGAACTTCTTGACATCAAATCAGTACCCGTGTACTCTCTGTCCATTTCACAACTTCCTTAATGAAAAGAATCACCTGGGGGACATGGTTACCAAAAAAAAAAATCCTTCCCCCTGCCAAATTGCCAGGCCCTCTGAGTGAGAATCTCCAGAGAAAAGACCTGGAGCTCTGTTTTTGCTTAGTGTTTTGTTTTCTTTATAAACCTCCACTCTCCAGCATGGCTTTCATCATCCAGTTTTCTCATGAAAAACTGGACACGGCTTCCCTAGAGAAATAAGGGTAACGACACTGACTGCAACATCATTTTTGATAGTATAAAACTGGAAACAACCAATACCCGCATCAATAGGGAAACAGATTAATAACATGTAGTATTCATAAAATGGAATTCTGTGCAAGTTAAAATGTATAAACTTGATCTATCAACATGGATAGAACCAAGTTGAGGGGAGGAAAAAGCAAGATACAGAATGATGTGTTATAGTATAATATAATACTTCTGTGTGTAAAATGTGTGCTTTAAATGAACCTAAAGGATAAATATCAAATGGATGATCATTGCTTTGGGGAAAGGTGGAGAGAAAGGAATTAGAGGTGTTGGTTAAGGGGGCTTTCCATGTATCTGTGGTGTTTGATTTCTTTTTTAAAAGGCTAGAAAAAATATGGTGAAATGCTAGGAGTTTTTAATTCTGGGTGGTAGGAATACAATATGGGTGTTTTTATACTTTTTTTAATTCTCAAAATTAAAAACAAAGTATAATCTCTTTAACATGACATAGAAACTCTCTGTGATCCAACTCCTGCCCTGAGTCATTTCCTGCTCTTTTCCTGTGCACACTCTACATTCTCCAGTTGTACAAAAACACTACCTCTTCCCCCACTCTGTGGTGTGACCAGCTCCCAGGACTCTGCCCATAAGATTTCCTTTGCCTGTCCTGCCTCCCAAGAGCCCCCCATCTGCTAGCGATGTTCTTCTTCATCTCCCAATGCCCGGTTTTACCGCCACCAGCCCTGTGAAGAGCTTCCCATCCTGCTCACATGGAAGCGGGCGCTCCCTTTGATCCTGTGGCACAGATCTTATTCTTTGAATGCTCACCATCCAGCCCAGTGCATGGCATACAGTCTGTACCCTGTTAAACCCTTTGGATAAATGAAGGGATGAAATGGAAGATTCATATAGTTCCTATAAGCAAGACTCATCTGCAGAGATACACATTACATGCCGATTAAAAGAAACGAAGCTATTTCAAGGACACGAACGCCACTCATCCTTAACGATTTGTGCAACAGATAAGAAAAAGGCAAGAGAAAGCGGAGGCAGCCATCTTCAAATATATGAAAGGCTTTGAATGGAACTTTGAGAATAACTGCTCCATGTCCACCAAGCACTGAGATAATGAGTTTAAATTATAGCCGGAAAGATACCGATACGATATTGAAAAGAACTAAATAAGAGCAACATAAAGTCGAGGGAAACACATGGTTTGGGAAGCAGACAGAGCCGGCAATAAATCCCAACTCTTTTCCTCAACGGCTGGTTAACTCTGGACATGTTATTTCATCTTTCCAAGCCCCAGTGTCTTCATTTCCAGGATGTACATAATAATACCTACCTTACATGTTACTGTGAACATCAAAGGCAGAACATGTAAAGCCCTTGGCGCACGGTGGTTACTTCCCTTAAATCATCATAGACTTAAAATAGGAAATCTCTCTCCTGCGATTTTTGAGGTTAGAGGGCATAACAGTTGGTTAGTAGTAATCCTAGCTCGAAGCAGGAGGATGGATTCCAGGAACTCCACAGGGACCTTGGATCCTTTGGGTCTATTGTGTCATGGAGGGACTTCACTGGTGGTCCAGTGGTAAAGAACCCACCTTCCAAAGCAGGGGATGCGGGTTCGATCCCTGGTCGGGGAAACTAAGATCCCACATGCTGCAGGGCAACTGCCACGGCTACTAAGCTCAACGAGAGAGCCCACCTGCTGCAAACTACTGTGCCCACGCACCCTGGAGCCCGTGCACCACAACTAGAGAAAGAAAAACCTGCACGCCACAACTTGAGAGAAGCCCCTGCGCCACAACGAAGAGCCCATGTGCCTCAACGAAAGATCCTGCATGCCTCAACGAAGATCCCGCCTGCTGCGACTAAGACCCGAAGCAGCCAAAAATAATAAAGAAAAATAAATAAATACTGAGTCATAGAGCCCTCAGGGCTACTCAGGGAAAAGGGTCTTAAACTCTCCTTTGGGAGTTAAGCCACAGAACTATAAGGTCACTATTTGAGCCACCTTTTATTTTTGTGGCCAGGTATTCTGCAATGGTGTTTTTCTTTCCTCTCTTTAAGAAGAGGTGTCATCTGTAGTTCTGTTAACAGCCTAGGCTAAACAGTTTAGCATCATCATTTTAAAGGGAGATACTTAAATTGTCTTTTTAAACCTTCATTGTAAAAGGCAATAGTTCAACTGTCTCCCTTCAGCCCTAACATCAACACCTTCCCTGTGCTCTTGCCCTGATAATAGGCTCTGGGATTGTGCTCAGACTGCATTTCTTCTTCTCCTCTTCTCCCAGTTGGAGACAGAAATGAGGACTTGCTCAAGACTCTTCGAGATTCTTTTCTGTTCCAATCCGTTCATGCTCAGCCCCTAGAAGAGACCTGATCTGATTCTAGCAGCCTCTGTTGACAATGAGACCAGTCTTTACTATAGCCTACTCTAGATGGAGAGTGTATTTCTTGGACAAGAAGATTGGAATTCACCCCTGATTTGAAAAATACATGATCCACAATCAATAGGTCCAGCAGAGCTAGTCTGAAAGTCTGAGGTGCCACCCACCCCACCACAACTCTCTCCCACCCTCTACTCTGCCCTTTGCCGTCTTCTATCTCCCCTCACCTGCCCCTAGTAGAATGACAGAGCGGTGTCTTCTCCAGAACTCCCAGCATTATGTTCTATAATTAATACTGCCTTTCCCCCATGGAATCGTGGCACCGTTTACACTTGGCCTCTCAACGAGCGACAGAGAAGGTGGTTATTGCCTTCATGGGCTATGACAGATTTCAATACATAAGGAAAAAAATGTCATAATAGCTTGATAAAGGCACTTTGTAAAACACATGGAACAAGTAATTTTTTTAAAAAAAACCGCTCTATATGAAGATTCAGTTCAAAGGGAAGAATGCTTTTGGGTTTCTTGACAAAGCAAAATATTCCAAAATTCAACTGTTTAATAGGGCTTTCCCCAAAGCTCTAGCACATATTAATTCTCATTTCAAGACAGTATGTTTATGTTAGTTCCAACCTACTTTCAATGGTAGGTAATTAGGGAAACTAAAAGTGCATATCTTTTTGCTTAATTTAGAGTCTACCACTTTGTTTCTAGGCCTTTCCTGGGATGTGTTTTAATGATACAGAACGATGAAAGGGTCTTATTCAACTTTAACTGCATGAGAAAGGCAGTGAACAAAAATCAGTTTACATATATTGATTTTTTAAAGAAACCTTATCTTATTATTTTCAACACCAGCCTTTACACATCCAAGCTCAGCTCCTGGATAATAAATTGCACCAGAAGTTCTCAGAGCTCCTGACATCATTGTTCCAGTCATTTCTCTGAAGTCCGTACACTTGTCCCATGATTCCCACCCACGTCACCAATAAAAATTGTCTTGAGTGGCCATCGTGGAAGCCACAAGTGTTTATGGAGCATCTTTCTATCTAAAGAGATGTAAGAATCCACATCAGAAACAAGAACAATTGTATAGAATCACAAGCTCCCAGAGTTGGCAGAGACTTAGAGCAGAACTGCGCAACACAAATAACAATTCAAGCCCATACGTCATCTCACATTTCCTAGTACCCCATTTTTTCAAACATGAAATTAATTTTAACAATTTAACCCAACATTTGCAAAATGTTATTTATGTTTAATTAATATAAAATCAATGAAGTATTTTACACTCTTTTTTATATTAAGTTTTCAAACTGATGAGTATTTCACTCTTGCAGACATCTCAATTTGGCTTCTAAATTTTCAGTGGTTAAAGCTAAATGTAGTCTTATGAAAACAATGAAGTAATTTTTGATTTTTAGATTTTGGGGTTTTTTTTTTTAATTGAAGTATAGTTGATTTACAATGTTGTGTTAGATTCTGGTTACAGCAAAGTGATTCAGTTATACATGGATATTTTTCAGATTCTTTTTCATTAGAGGTTATTACACAGTATTGAATATAATTCCCTGTGCTATACAGCAGGACCTTGCTGTTTATCTATTTTATATATATCAATAGTAGTTTGAATCTCCTAATTTATCCCTCCCCCTTTCCCCTTTGGTAGCCGTAAGTTTAATTTCCATGTCTATGAGTCTGTTTCTGTTTTGTAAATAAGTCCATTTGTATCATATTTTAGATTTCACATATAAGTGATATCACATGATATTTGTCCTTCTCTGTCTGACTTACTTAGTATGGTAATCTCTAGGTCCATCCATGTTGCTGCAAATGGCATTATTTCATTCTTTTTTTATGGCTGAGTAGTATTCCATTGTATATATGTGCCACATCTTCTTTATCCATTCATCTGTCTATGGACATTTAGGTTGCTTCCATGTCTTGGCTATTGTAAATAGCCAAGTGCTGCTATGAAAACAGGGGTACATGTATATTTTGAAATTCCAGTTTTCTCCAGATATATGCCCAGAAGTGGGATTACTGGATCATATGGCAACTCTATTTTTAGTTTTTTAAGGAAACTCCATATTGTTCTCCACAGTGGCTGCACCAATTTATACTCCAATCAACGGTGTAGGAGGGTTCGTTTTTCTCCACACCCTCTCCAGCATTTATTGTCTGTGGAATTTTTAATGATGGCTATTCTGCCCAGTGGGATGTGATACCTCATTGTAGTTTTTATTTGCATTTCTTTGATAATTAGCAATGTTGAGCATCATGTGCCTATTGGCCATCTGTATGTCTTCTTTGGAGAAATGTCTATTTAGGTCTTCTGCCCATTTTTTGATTGGGTTGTTTGGGGTTTTTTGTTATTGAGTTGTATGAGCTAAAACAATGAAGTGTTTAATTTAATTGTTTTCCTCTAGCTTTATTGAGGTATAATTGGCAAATAAAATTGTGTATATTTAAATTGTACAAATTGATGACTTGATATACATATGCATTGTGAAATGGTTACCACAATCAAGCTAATTAACACCCATTACCTCACGTATTTACCCTTTTGTTGGTGAGAATGCTTAAGAGGTACTCTCAGTCCATTTCAAGTATATGATACAATATTATTAACAATGTCGCCAGGATGTACATTAGATTTTTGGAACTTAGTCATCTTATAATTGAAAGTTTGTACCCTTTGACCAACGTCTCCTATTTCCCCCACCACCCAACCCCTGGCAACCACCATTCTACTCTGTTTCTATAAATTTAACTTTTTTAAAGATTCCACATATAAGCGATACCATACAGTATTTGTCTTTCTCTGTCTGGCTTATTTCACTAAGCATAATGTCCTCCGGGTTTATCAATGTTGTCGCAAACGGCAACATTTCCTTGTTTATGGCTGAATAATATTCTATTGTGCGGATATATATATACCACTTCTTTATCCATTCATCTATTGGTGGGCACTTAGGTTGCTTCCATATTTTGGCTATGGTGAATAATGCTGCAATGAACATGGGAGTGCAGATATCTCTTTAAGATACTTGTTTTGTTTCCTTCAGATATATACCCTTAATTAAAATTTAAAATTCAGTTCTTCAGTTGCACCAGACGCCTTTCTAGAGCTCAGAGGGCACATGTGGCTAGGCTACCGTACTAGAGTGCAGCTCTGGAGGTCTTATAATCCAGGGCCACTTGGTGCAGGAATCTTAACCAAGGTTTTGCCAGGAACTGACCCTGCCAGTAATGAGGCTCCCACTCTTCCCACAAAGTGGCCCAGCCCCTTGTCAGCTCAGGTGGGCAGAAAGTTCTTCCTCACGTGGAGCTGAAAACTGCTGCCCTCTCATTTGCATCTTCAGATCCCAGCTCTGTTTTCCACAAAGTCTGTCCCCTCCCTGAGTGGCGAGTGGGCGGGGGGTGTGGGGGGGCGGTGATGGGAGGAGCCCACACAGGCTCCAGAGGCCAGACAAGCCCAGGTCGGGTCTCCTGAGGTCCCCTCCCTGGAGCCCACGTCTGCTTGCCCCAAGGGCACCATGTCCATTTAAAAGGAGTCAGGCTTTCTGAGAAAGCCCTCTTTCCCAGCCCTGTCCCCTTGATCAGGACAGAGCGGAGGGTGGAGAAGAAGAACAGTTAATAACAGCTTTTCCCTGAGGCAAAGCAACTCTGCTTTTTCTTGGCTCACACCATACATAAGGCAGCTGCAGAGCAGTGACCCTAAATGTTGCAGAAAAAGATCCCACATAAAACGGAACATACTTAGTACCCGGTACTGGGAGATTTTTCAGAGGAAGCAATTCCGAAGAAAAGATGAGCAAAGTAGGGTGAAACAGTTAAACTTCAATACATATATAGATAATAGTTTTGCATAAATGAGGTTATCTGATAAATGCTGTTATCACAGACGCCTTATGCCTTATCCCACTTGTATCGGCATCCTCAGCGCATTCTCACACACTCCCACCTCTGTAAATCGTTTTAAGAACTCAGCTTGTGCCCTAGATTTTCCTCTGAATTTATATAATCTGGTACAGCCCTTTATATACATACACACAGAATTTGGGCGGCTTGTCGTGGTTTGTTTTATAAAACTGAGATCTTACGTACGCTTTCCTGCACCTGGTAACTCTCAGCCATATGGAAAAGCCAAGCCTTGTGTGTCTCACACGGAGCCAAGTACTGGTCCCCAGATCCGTGGGCTGGCGGGAGACAAAGGGCAAGGTTGCTGGCAGCCACACGCATGCACGGTGCAGGCTCGGGCTCTGCTCCGCCTCGCTGCAGAAGTCCTTTGCGCGCCTGGCAAAGCAGAGTTGAAGCTACAAAGACTCCGCAGGCCTCAAGGCAGCTGGAAGGGATTCTGCAAACATCAGCCTGGCTGCCTGGGTGAGCTGCGGGGGGAGAAGGAGAGTCTCCTGTCCTGCACCCTTCGCCTTCACCTCCGGTGCCCTCACCTCCTGAGCTCCGAGCTTCGTGTTGCCATCACACACACCTCTCTTCTCCCCACTCCCGAGGTCGAGGTTGTACCCAGTACATTGGAACGCAAGCCAATAACGGGAAACCTGACAGGTTTGCAGGTGTGAATGGCGTTCGTTACACCAGGTGTACCTTTCTTTCAATTTGAAAGAAACAATTATGCAGCGGATCCAGGGAGATGCACTCGTTTATCTTGGGAAGCATTCAATCGCCACCCATTACTTTGCTCACTTCCTCTCTCCCATCCCTGCCGTCCTCCCCAGACCCAGGCAGCAGTGATGACCCCAAACACCCAGATGTCCTTTAATACCTCTTGCCCTCGGGGAGGGAGCGCGAACTATGCTTCCCAAAATGTTTCAGGCGTCAGTGCCTGAAGTACCACCGGAAATCATGGGGAAGGAAATGTTTCCTTCATCCATTTTTAATTCCTGCAGCTCGTAATGACATTCTTCGGAAAATAAATACTTAACCATCTTACCTTAGATTTTTCAGACCTGAGGAGGAAGAAGATGTAAAGCTTTCAGTGAGTAGCTTAGCTTATTCTGGTGTCATTTCTTTTATTTTCTCTCGGCTGGTTATTTATGATTTAAAATTTTTGCACCCTGGTGCTTGTCCTGCTTTCCTTGGGAGGATAATTAAGAAAAAGAATTTAGATGTTCAAGCACTTTTTACCAATGGGCTGGAGGCAGTCGCAGTGTTTAGGGGGGAGACAGGAAAATATGAGAGAAAGGGGCAAACAGTACTTCAGTCACCACCAAAACCCCAGAATGAAATCTATTATTTCCCTAAAGTGCATTAAGGTGTTATTCTTGGCATTTGGGATGGTGCAACCTATTAGTCTAACACTCAGTGAATTCTATTAGGCAAACAGCTAAATGACAGGACTCTTGTGTGTGGACGAATTACCATAGAACTCATCTGTGACCAAACAGTCCCACAACTGAAATGGGATCAGGGCTCTCCAAAGTGTGTGTGCCCTACAGCTGACCCGGTCTTGTTCCAAGTCCAAGGACATGTAAGACAAATGGGATCAGAATGGAAGCCAAAATAAAAACGGAAAAATTGCTGCTCCTGTTACATAAAGAAATGAGTGTTTAATTAGACAGGGGCCATGAATTGCAGCCTTCAAAATAAAATAGAGGGAAAAGAAAATAAAACTTTCTCCATGAGTGACTCTTCCTACCCTTGAAGACAGTGATAACGAAACTGACAAATACACCTCGGAGGCTGGCTGCAAGAATCAAATCGATTTATTTAATAATTTAGGAATCACTTCCAGCCATCTCTCCCATTAAAATCTGAGGGGCCATTGTATTCTCTATTTCCTTGGTTCCCTTCCCTTCTCTTAGTTATGCCTCACTGGCTTTAATAAATAAGTAATACGGGGGGGGGGGAACCACTTATCTGGAGTGCCTCGACTTCGCCTTCACCCTGCAGGGCTCTCTGATTCTTTTCTACCTGAAATAAATGGAGTCGGGAACAATCTTTTCTCCCCGTAAAGGCTGGGGCAGCAAGGTTGGACCCCTAAGAGTGGCGGCAGCAGCCCGGGAGCCCAGAGCACTGCTCCATCCCAAAGAAGAACTGCAGAATAAATAACAGGCTAAGACAAGCTCGGAGAGGCAAGGGCTCATTCCAAAGGCAGAGCGTGTGTGCACAGGCGATGTCCCTCCGGTTAAATGCAAGAAACCACGGCGACTAGTAGGGGAATTCTGAGGGCATCAAAGTAAACTGTGATTATTTGTAGTTTATTGCTCAAAAGCAAGGGCTACTGAACCCAGCTGCAGTTATATTTCCTCGTGATGCTTTGAAGAAAATGGGAAAGAGATTGCTATTATACAGTAGGTCTCAGAAAGCAAACTTGCTGACGGACGGGGTAGGATTGTGGCTCTACTCAACTTCAGTTCCTCCACTCTCCCTCCGTGGGCAAGCATGCCTCTCCCTCACCCTGACACCTCCGGGACCTGGAAGCCCCAAAAAGCCACTGCGCACCTGGAGTGGGAAAGACCCGACTCCCCGCAGAGAGCGCTTCCTGTGGAATGATGGCACGGGAACCACAGGGGGCCGTTGATAGCGCTGCCGCCATCCCCCACCAACACCCTCAGCCTCCGGACAAAACCCAGGCCCATCGGCCAGACCAGCAGCCATTTGCCAGCCTCCACAGGTCACCTCTCAAGATCCTTTTTGCTGCACCAGAAATCCCTACTATTTACAGGTCTTTCTCTGATGGGGTTACTCCCAATTGGAAAGCCTGGCCCCTACACTTTTCCCACCCCTGTCTCTAGCTCCACTGATTTCTTTTTGCCCTGTAAGACTTGGTTTAGGGGTGAACCACACCCCCCGCCAGGAATTTCCCCCATGCCCCTGCCCCACCCATGACACAGAGGACATGTGTTTCTTGTCACTGATCACCTGATAACGTAATTGTCTGCTTACTTGCCTTCTTGGTTTGCATCTCCATCCTTAGCATATGCCTTGCACACACAGTAGGTGCTTAATAAATATATGTAAACTAAATGTTGAGGGAAGCTGAGTTGCCTTACTGCTGGGAGTCTGCGGCTACCAGGTACTTCCTGAATTTTTCAGTTGTGGGAAAGAGAAAGGAGGAGGGGACTGAAGTGCTTTGTCTCCCCTGGAAACCAGCATCCCAGGTCTTCATCCAGCAGCCATCGTGAAGGTAATTTATCCCTGCCACAAAAACATGGGCACCCAGCCACGTAGCAACTTCTCTCCTTCCACAAATTAATGATGATTCCGGTGTTAATTCCATAAATAATTCATGAAGTCAAATATAAGATATCTCTAAGCCCCTGCCAGCCACGCTGAGCTGCTTTACTCACAGGAGAAATTTACACACAAACCTGGAAGCCTCTTTGGTTTACAGGAAGTTCTGATATGGCTACACCCAAGTTCAATTTAGCCGAATGTCCTTTATTATATAAATAGTTAGTGAGCACCCTGTCTGTGCTGGGTATGGTGCTGGGTGAAACTGGACAAAGGCTATGGTCATTGTAAAGGACACAGTCTCTTCCCTACAGTCAATTAAGAGAAACAGGGAAACATCAAAGAGTGTTAAACACCAAACAGACAACATCGTAGGGAAGGCTCTGTGCTCAGGAGTCAAGCAGACCTGGGTTCTAACCCCAGTTCCTAGCTCTGTAACCTTGACCCAGTTCACTCTCTCTAAGCCTCTGTCTCCTCATCACTGTATGGTGACAATAATACCCTCTTAATAGATGCAGGTCCCCTTTTTTAAAAAGTATTAAGATTTTCAAGACCGTGACTACAGAGCATTTAAAGCAAGTGCTGAGTCCTTGTAAGCAGAGAGTGTGGTGCTATGGCTCAGGCCGTAATCCCACGAAGCCAGCCCTGGGAAAAGGGATGTTCTTCGCAGCCCCAAACACGTGACTGAGACTCGGCCTGCAGTAGTGATGGTTTTCACTTCCAGGAGATTGGGTTCTAAGCCTCAGTAAGAATAGAAGATGCTTCTGACTGATCTAAAGCCTCAGAAGTGACCCTGCCGGTAGCTAGATACTCAGGTTATGTGCACACATGTAAATGATGTCAATGCACCCCCCACCCCCACCCCGACTCCTCCGATGCTTGTCCACAAGCAAGAGAATGCACGAGGCCACTTTCCCAGGTCCCTTACCTGGCCTAGAGCTTCTAAAAGAAATCAGTGGGAATCCCGGGATCTAAGGTTCAGGTGTACTGGGTACCCACCCCAGATGCTCACTCAGGGCAAGTCGCCTCACGTCTCTGGACACCAGTTCCTCACCTGTGAGCTGCAGAGATGGTTGGTCTCTATGCACTGGTCTCTATGGTCCCTTCTGGATAGAATATTCTATATGTTTGTGCAATAGCAGTGGGAGGAAGAAAATAAAACTCTGCAGAGCCAGAGTAAAGTAACAACCATTTTAAAACAAGCTATATACCTGCTGACTTTGTAATATACCATTTCTGGCCTGGAAAAAAAAAACTGTATTATGCAAAATAAAATGCTCTTGAAAACCCCCATAACCTCCCCATGTGCGTTTCATTTCGCAGGTGTGGTATATTTCATGCCGCACCGATAAGGCTGTATTTAGACCATTGGCCACGCGGAGCATACATTTCCTGTACATCACCGGCTGGTTTTATTGCTCAGAACATTTGCATAAAGTCAAACAATTAGCCCCAGGGGGTGGATCATTTGCTCCTGCTTTTCCTTACCTGAAGTTGCCATCCTTCAAAACCCCTTCTTGGAAGCAACTCCCCGACCAACCGCTGAGACCATCCACTCAGCAACAAGCCCCAGGAACTTGGACAGACCCCACAGGCTGTCGGAAACTCATCGAAGGAACGTGGCATCTTCGAACATCATGGCAGTTACCGGGAGGGCTTGTTAAGCACCGTTGCTGGACACATTTCTCAGAGTTTCTGATTTGAGTGGGCCTGGGTGGGGCCTGAGCAAGTGCAACTCAAACAAATTCGCAGCGACGCTGATGCTGGTCCCAGAACCACACGTTGAGAGCCAATCTATTTGAGAGTGTATAATAGCAAGTTCCCAGTTGATTCATAAGATGAAGGGTGGCGGGGGGGGGGGGGGAGGGTGGTTCTAAAACATGATCAGGAGAAGCTCACCTCTGCATAATGAATGAAGGGCAAGGCAGTCAGAATTCTCTGAGACTGGGCCTCCGCTTAAGAAGGAATCAGTATCTCCCAACTCGATTTCCACCTCTGCATACAGAAATGGGTGTTTTCCTGGGGGTCTTTCTGGATATGGGGGGCGGAGAGCAGGGGGAGGGGACCAGGAGGAGAGAACCGATGACTCGCTGCTCGGGGAAAGCCTTCAGGGTGCTCTGGGAAGGGGCCTTACCCTCAGCCTCAAGCAGAAACACTTTGCCCCGAAGTTCCACCGTTCCCTAAATCCTTGAGCTTGCAGGCATCAGGATCACCTGGGAGCTCATTGGAAATGCAGAATCTCAGGCACCCCCCCAGATCACCTGAACCAGAATCTGCATTTTTAACAAGATTCCCAGCAAGTTGTAGGCGCATGGAGGCACTTGCCTAAGGGACATTGGCTTGGGGAGAAACAGCTCCAGCCCCAAGAAGGGTTTTCCAAGGCTGGATCTCCCTCTTGTGAGGACTTGAGCCTGGGCTGGAGTCTAACTTGGAAAGAGGGAGGTGGGAGGGAGGGGACACATACAGCAACACCGGGGCGCATCCCCTAGTCCAGAGCAATGGCAGCCCAATAGTGTCCGCGTCTGAAGAGGGGTCGCGCGCTCAAACGCCAGAATGAAGCGTGCGATCGATGCGCGCGAATCGGGCTGGTATCAGTTAAGTCCCTAGGGGGTGATAACACCTCTGACCTACGGGAGGGCATCCTTCCTAAAGCCTTTCGGCTTCGAAACACTGTGCTAACCAAACAGAAGTTGTTAGCCGGCTGGGGTCTGTCTGCGGGGCTGCCAGGTTTTACTCCCCGCCCTAAAGTTATAACCATGTTGGCTAAAATGTTTTGACCACGTACAACACACCAGGTAGCGTTGTCATTATCCCATGTTACATTTGAGAAGACTGAGGCCAAGGCCAAGCAAGTCACTTGCCCTGCAATCGTGCAGCTAATAAAGGCCAGAGCAGAGATCTGGAAGCAGGCAGTAGAGCCACAGAGCCTCCTATAAAGTGACAGCCTCCCCTGTGGATACAAAATGGCATCTCTCCTGGAGACAGGCAGAAGCAGACTCTCCTAGAAGAAACCAGACCTTGTCAGGTGGTCTTAGGACAAACATATAATTCATCATCCAAAATGAGATGCTGCTGAGAATGGCAAGTGGCACTAGTAATAACTACGCTGGGGTGGCTTTGAGTCAGCACGGCCCCCAGCAAACCAGGGGTTTTAGAGGCTCATCATAGGGTTCTCTGGTAGGACTAAGGGTTAAGGATGGTCTGTGCCAGTCTGAGGACAGACAGAAAGAAGCTAAACAGGGAGAAAACAGGAGGTGAAAGGGCGGATGAGGAAACCGAGACTCAGAACCTGATCATCTAGTTGGTAGCGAGGGCACGGGATTTTCCTCCATTTCTGCCTGCTCGTCTTTCATTATCCACAAACTCCAGTAAAGACTTGTTAAATGCAGCCCTCCCCCTTCTTACCACGCCCCCCCATCAACAACAGTTAGATAGAACCAGCCACGAGGGAGGACAGAGTATGAAGCAAGGTCCAACCTTCCCTTTCTCCCCACATGGAGATCATCTCACTGTTATCATCCTTGGAGGGTCACGTCTTACAAGGGGACATTTTGCCTAAAATCAAAATTTCCCC
The DNA here is from genome assembly GCF_026419965.1 of Kogia breviceps. Taxonomy (NCBI): domain Eukaryota; kingdom Metazoa; phylum Chordata; class Mammalia; order Artiodactyla; family Physeteridae; genus Kogia; species Kogia breviceps. The sequence continues at coordinate 26,337,260 of NC_081325.1, read as the reverse complement.
TTAAAGTCTCTATAGCAAGGTCCTCATCCAGGAATCTATAACTCTATACTGCAAGCAAATGAATGCATTCCTTGATCATTTTCAAAGCACCCTCTCTCTCTCATCCCTATCTAATTTTTGCCCTCCCAACAATATGAGAGGTTACATTATCCCTGTTTTATACATGAGGCTCAGACAAGAGCAGTGAAAGCAACCAATTCTGAAATGGAGCTAATCAAACCTGATGAAAAGCAGAACTGATTGGGCTGGGTCCGTTAACTGGGAATTATTACCAACTCATTCCTTTAGAAACTCCCACGGTGACCACTGGGTGGTCCCTCTTGAGTAAATAAAATGAGTGAGGAAACACTTTTGTCATGTATGGAGCTGGCTTGAGGCGGCAGGTCCACACGAGGAAGCAGCCCCTGGGTCGTGCCTAGTCCCGGCTCATCTTTCTTCCTTTTGCAGCTGCCAGCAGTGTCCTTCCCACAGCAGCCTCAGCCCTCCAGATGGCACGGAGCGTCTAATTGCCATTGTGAGCACTGATGGTGCATTCCAAAAGAGGAGAGAAAATCAGCCAGGAGAGAAACTATCTCTTCTCTCTGAGGAGCCACCTACTGCCTGTGTTTAATACAGATGAGCATCCCGCGATGTCACTTCCGCCACCTGTATCCGAGGGTAAGGACCAGCAGCCGCTTCTGGCTGCAGGAACCATATGGAAACCATCGGGAAGGGTGCCCTTGCCACTTTTTGGCCCAACCCTGATGGAAAGACACTAGCTTCAAAAACTAAAAACTCTGACAAGACCAAGCATTGGCAAATACATTAGGATCTCAGAGTCTGCTGAGGGGCCTCTAAACTGGAACAACCACTTTGGAAACCTGTACGGCATTATCTAACAAGTTCGGAGACACCCATCTCCTGGGACTTTGCAATTCCACCTCGAGGTATGTGCCCCATAGAAATGCATGTCCCTGCATGCCAGGGTACACAGACTAGAATATTCATAGTAATACTGTTCATAATTACCACAAACTCAAAAGAAACCAAATGTCCATCAGCGGTACAATGCATAAATGAGTTGTGGTGACGGCAATCAATACCACTGCCATCGTTATTATACCGCAATGAAAATAAATAAACATACTCTTGAGCGAAAAATATGAAAGACAAAAGAATCCACAATGTATGATTCTATTTACATAATGTTCAAAATATCAAAAACATCCAACACTATACCGTATTGCTTAGAGATGCATTTGGATGTAGTAAGCATTAATGTAAAGCAAGGAAGTTATGAGCAAAAGTCAGTGTCGTGTGGATAGTTCTAAGGGAAGGAAGGAATTGTGAGGGGGTGGGGATTGGAGGGGGTTATATATGAGGTGCAGGAAATAGTCTCTTTCGTCACATGAGGGAGATGGCCACACGGGTGCTTGCTTGCTTCTGCGTATGTATGCTTTGCGCATGTTCCTGTGGCTAGGTTATACTTCATACACGTACACAAAAGAAAATGTTACAAGAAAAAAGAAAGTCTCTCCCAGGCCTGTTGACCGCTGCCCCCTACTGGAATCCATGGGAAGTGCAGGTTCCGATGGGGCGTATTCGTTGCATGGGAGGAGGGCAGAGAAGTGAAAGGTACACAGGAACCCGTAGCGTCAGAAAAGTTGTACCCACATCCCTTTCTGAATTTTTTTAAAGTTCTTACTATGAGTTAACCTTTTTGTTTACAAATAAGTTTATTCCAGTGACCCCTGTGGAGGGGGCAGATGGCGGTAAAGATACCCTCCTAAATGCAGCCCTGTGTGTTTGCTCACCCTCTTGCTTATTCTGTCCCGGTTCCCAGGGCTCAGAGGGCCAGAGAGGGAGGGGAGGACGATGACATCCGCGGGCGGGGTGCGTGGGGATGGGTACCCCCGGGGCCTATACAGCAAACAGCGGCCCCAGAACCCAGCCGCTTCCTTTGCTCTGAGAACCCGCGGATGCACACAGATATCAAAGCCTGGAAAATCTGAGCCGCTAAATGTAATCACTGGGGCAAGAGCCAGGATTGTGCAGGAGAAAAAAGCAGGGACCGCATGAATTTGTATGAGAATCCAGCAAGGAATTACATGAGAGTAAGGACAAGAGCCAAGAGGCTAGAACTCTCAGCTTTCCGATGTAGTCAAGAGTCCCATCTGGTCCTTCCGCCGCAGGAGAGAGTCACGGCCTGACAATTCCTCTGCAAAGGAGAAGCCAGAGCAGACTTTTTCAGGGGGTTAAGTCCTGTGTGGGACGGGCGGGAAGGGAGAAAGCAACAGTGAGATGTAGTTCTGTTCTTTAGTATTTTGCAGAATGGCCTAAATGGGTCTATTCATTAATCAGGTTAAAGTGTGGTTCTCCTGTGTCTAATGTTAGTGACAGCCCGATTGAATAAAAGAGAAACTTGAAAGAGTCTTTGGGTCTGTGCTTTTTAAATGACATTTTGCCTCTCTTAGCTTTTTCAAATTTGAAGATGTTTAGATTTCCATCATCGAACAAAGGCCTTCCCACAGTTCCTAAAGGATCATATCAAGGACTTCTGAAGCCATTTCTAATTCGTTGCCTTGGCAGTGCTGCCCCCAAGAATAATGACACCCCAAGCCCAAGGTTTCAGGAAGCTCTTCCCATTCAAAAATGGCTATAAGAAATAGGTTAAAAACAACTCTCTGTTTATTCGCCAAATATTCATTAAGTGCTGATAAGATACCAGGCTCGGAGCAGGACACTGGGGCTAGTGGTAGAGCTTCCCATGTGATGGGGAAGGAGGAGGACACAAGCGCAAATGAGTTAGGATGGTTATCACTCTGATGCAGGACGTGCAGAGCACTGTGGGAGCACAGAAGGGGCTTCCACCAGGCTCAGGGAGTCAGGGAAGGCCACCCAGAAGGAAGGACGCACGAACCAAGTTTTCTTGGAAGAGCGGAAGCTGGCCAGGCGAACGTCAGAGGAGAGTGGAGTTCTAAGAGAGGGACCAACACACGCAAAAGCGCAGAAGATGGTGGGCAAAAGATGCTGCTCAAGTTTCAGAGTCGGGAACCCGAGGGGTGGGGTGGGTGAGAAATGAGGCCCTAAAAACAGGAGGCACCAGCTCATAAGGGGCCTCAAAGACCACCTGAAGGGGCCAAATGTTGTTCTAGGAGATCGTGGAGATCTCTGCAGGGATGCGACTCTCTCCTGCGGCGGAAGGACCAGATGGGACTCTTGACTACATCGGGAAGCTGAGAGTTCTAGCCTCTTGGCTCTTGTCCTTACTCTCATGTAATTCCTTGCTGGATTCTCATACAAATTCATGCGGTCCCTGCTTTTTTCTCCTGCACAATCCTGCTAGATTGCTAGATTAGAAAGAGTACCTTGGCTACTGTGTAGAGCCTGGATTAGAGGCAAATAAGAAAAGCATCAGGAAGATGAGTTCAGAAACCATCTCAGCATCCTGATGTAAGCCAAACCAGAAAGTGTGGGTGGCGTGAAGATGCGCTGGAGAGCCGGCGAGAGAATTAATGGTCCTTGGAACACAGAAAGGGAAGGACCTATGCCTATTAGGTAACTTTGCCTCGTGACCCTGGTGAAAGGAAATGCTTCAAAACACAGAGCATGAATTTCTGATACGAGCAATCGTTTCCTTTTAAGTGAGATTGTGCACCTACCGTTGTGCTAGGGGAGGACCAGTGCTAGGGATTCGGTGATGACAATAAGATGCCCAGCCAGCCTGCCCACTGGCACCATCCCAGCCTATGGGTGAGGGCTCCAAGATCAGAGTGATCTGGGTTCAAATTCTGGCTCTACTTAACTCTTTATGTGGCCAGGGACAAGTCACTTAATCTCTCTAAACTCATTATTCTATCTATAAAGTGCCTGCCTTCTAGGTTTGTTGGGAAAATTAAATCGGAGAACGTAATGTAAAGAGTCTAGCGTGGTACCAGGCACAAAAGAGCTGTTCCATAAATGGCAGCTATTGTTATAACCGGGGGTCGTGGTGGTGGACTTTTTGCATTGCTTCCGTAATTCAGTTCTACCTATCTTGTTTTAGCACAGCTGGTGAATCCTGTGCAGACGTGCAAATGTTGTTTCCTGCATTTTTCCTGTGGTTGCCTTGCAGGTGAAAGTCGATGCTTTTGGTCCCAAGTGCCCAGCTGACAACATAGCACAGTTCAAAAGAACATTGATCAGACGCTTACAAGCAAGGGGACGCAGGGAGATGCCACTGGCATCAGTATGGTCACCTGAACATGATGATGTTGATGATGACATCGTTGAAATATAGAAACTCTTTCCTCTCAGATCCTATACCCAAGAAGATACACAAGTGCATCTGATGGCTTCGCTGAGCCGGCACAAGACTATCCACCGACAACAAGACCAAGAGCACATAGCAGATTGCACAAAACGCTCCACGCGTGGAACTCGCAACATTCTCTAGTACCACGTTGCTGAGAGCTGGCCCGAATGCTGTTGCCTAGGCAGCAGAGCATCCAGTGATGGACTGTGAACAAGGAAATAGAAAAATAGATCAAGAAAAGTGGCATGACCTTTGGGAGACTGAAAAGCAGAATGCGGCCAGAGCTGCATTTAGCTCCACACTAAACCAACACTTTAGAGACCAGAAGTGTCTGATTTTCTTCTTGGCTTCGCTCTCTGCTTCTTTAATTTTTTTTTTTTTTGACTTTGCCAACAACAGGTCAAAGAGAATCATTCTCAAATGCTCCAACATTGAAGCAAATCAATCTTCAACTCAGCCCCAAGGGGCTGAAACTGTATGGAGGATGGATGTAATAACAGCAATGCAGTAGAAAAATATCTTGAGATTTTAACCAAGGTTCTCATGCCCTGCAATACCCTTGTTCCCTCTATTCACCTCTCTCTCCCCAGCCAGACACTCGACATCCAACACTTAGTGCCTCAGGAAAGAGATGGCACAGCAGAAATGTTGAGAAAAAGAAAAAGTTCATTCTTGATTTGGGAGTTTCAAATATGAAACTCACCGCTGAGTTTAAGGCAAAGACTTCTGCATTCCTAAAGCTTAGGAGAAAGCTACTGTTCCACTGGACTCCTACAGAAAATGTGTGCAGACGAAGGGGAAGAGAAGGTCAGCAGACCCTGGAGTGTATCCCCACCACATCCCCAGGCAAGCGCTGGTGCAAAGGGTACCATAAAGACCCCCACAGGGATTCTACCTTAAGACCTTTCTGATGAAGCGCACATACGGGATAAGGTGGTGTGGGGATTGTAGGCAGCCAGACCTGAGAGAGCCTTTCCTCGCTCCAGCGTGATGCGGGGAACAGCCAGACCTTCCATGTGTCTAAGAAGAGCACAGAAGTGACCGAGTAAAAGACAGATCTGGAGAGGCCGTGCTGGTGGGAGGAGAAAATAACAGTCTCCATCTTTGCTGACAGAAGCTCAGAGGGCTGTGGACTGTAAAAGCAGGGGAAAGGAGAAGGCAAGAGATGACAGCAGCCAGTAACCAGATCTCCTCTCCAAGGATGCAAGTAGGCTAAGCCACTGAATTGACCGAGATGAAATCTCCACTACCTGACAATATGAATGGAGCCTAAAAAAGAAAAAAGAAAAGAAATTAAGTTCAGGTATTAAAAAAGAATCATTTTACATTTTTGCCTGCCTGTGAGGCATCACCCTCATTATTAGTGAGTACTGCAACTCCCTCTTTGTAAATCACCTACTATGTGCCAGCCATTAAGGGTGTCGCCCTGTACCAGGCACTTTATAAAAATTGTCCTACGTGTTCCTCCCAGTAACATTCTGAAGGGGCATATTACTCTCTCACTTCTACAAATTAAAAAACCAAAGCAGAGATCCAAGTACCTTGCCCAAAACCTCATGGCAGACCCGGGATTTCACCCGGGTCTTTCTCTCCCCTCAGGCACAGCCAAGAGGATTTTGCATGAATAACAGAACTGGAACAGCTCTAAGCAGTGAGGGTGAGAGATGGAGGTGTACAAATTTGATATCACTCAGGGAGTCACACTGGCCAGGCTGTGCCGACCCCCTTCGCTCACATAAATGGGCTCACTTCCCTGAACACCGGCACCAGGCGCAGCATCCGTGATGCATACGCTCTTCCAAGGTGGGCGATGGGTGTTCCATACCTCCTCACGCCCATGCGCACATAAACACTCACACGTGCTCAGCCCGGCCTGGGAGGGGTTCGCCCCACAAGCCTCCTGAGGACCCCGACAAGCGTCCTGACTCGGGCTCCAGGAAGGCCAGCCCCAACATGAGTTGTGCTTATGTTCGAAGAGATAGCACAAATCCCTGTTCAATATGCATCTAGGGATGATTTATCATTTGTTCAGTAGGCTGATGGCTTCTCTCTCATCCCTCCTGGTGGAACTGATGACACCAAGGCAGCAGAGTCCTGACAGAGGGAGGGACAGAGCTATTTCAAACTTGTGAATAAATAATCCTTTAAGTAACAGATTTGAGCTAAAAGGAGAATTTTGTCCGAAACACAGTCATTTATATACAGTCATCGACTTCCGTCCCTAATACACATCCTCTCCTCACCAGAGGAATATTCCAATTAGGAGACGGTTTCCCTTACACTGAGATATTTGAGGAGTATGTGAAGCTTGCAATTCAGACTGCCTGTATTCAACGTTTAATTGTCACTATATCTAACAGTAAATCCCTGATCTTCCAAATTAAATCCTCCCTTCTAAATCCTAAAACCAATATCCCAAATCCTTTTTCTTTTTTTTCCATTCTCTACCCGTCAAAATCCATATTATGTTGATTCTTCCTTCACAGTAATCCCCAGAAGGGTCCCTTCCCTGCCCCCTAGTTAAACCCCGCATTCAAGTGTAAATCTCTCCCTGTAACAATGGATCTGGCCTCTTCGTCACCTCCCCCTCAGGTTTCCTGCTTCTCTGCATTAGTTTCCTTTAACTTTTTCAGTAAGACCCATTTTTACCTTCCTCTAGGACTACCAAAAACCCAGGTAAACAACCTGCTTTTCAAAAGAGCAAAAGACAAATGCTTCGCCATATGCTTCTTCTGAATCAAATTTAATATGTTGATTCACCTTTAGAAGGACTCTACTCCCGCCTACCCTGGACTGTGACTCATTGTTGGTAAAGGAGATAAATTACCCCCCATGATACATAGAGTCCGATAAAACCAGACACAGTTATTGAGCTCTTGCTTTGTGCCACATTCAGTGCACGAGGCCAGAATCGACAGTAGATGTTCCATAACTCTTCGTGGCCATCCCCATACAAACACTCACAAACCCAGGAAGCCCAGTCAGGGCAGGGCTAGGCCCACAAGTCCCCAGATGCACCCACATGCCCGCCTGAATACAGGCAATCTGACCTGCAGTCTTCAGACAGCCCTCAAATATCCCAGTGTAAGGGGAAACCATCTCCCACTTGGAATACTGCTTGTTGTGAGAAGAAACTGTACATTCTGGAAGCCAATGGCTGTTTACAAACAGTTCTGTTAAGGGATTAAAAAAATAGCAAACTACAAGCTCGAATCTGATGTGCAGATGAGAATGTTCACAATAACACATAAATACTGACTCAGCCCTCAGCTCAAGAAGATAATCTTCTTCACCCTCTTTACTTACATCTTGGCACTTACGCACAATGAATTATAATTGGCAGATAACTTACCCATTTCCCCCATTAGGCAAGGAGTTCTTCAAAACAGCAACTGCTTGATTCACTGTTGAATCCCATGTATCCGCCACAGTGCTTTGTACCTGGCAACAAGTATGTGCTCAATGAACATTTCTAGAATGAATGAATGAATGGACAAGTGATGTGCCATGAGAACAAGTGAGGTGGATCAGGAGAGCCTTCACGGAAAAGGGAAGGTCTCTGCAAAGGTTAGAGGTGTGAAAGTTCTTTGTGCATTTGTGGACCCGCAGGGAAATTAATGTGCACTGGGTTTGTCAGGGGCAGAAAATCAGACTGGACCAGCAGGTGTGGCCCAGTGGGAAAGGCTTCATATGCTGGGAGGTTGGACGTAATCCTGTGCAATGAGCACTTTGATGGTCCCTCTTCCTGGAGCCGCCCAGCCCTCTCGAGTTACCCCTCTCCTTCTGGCAAACGTATCAGTGTACGGCCACATTTCATTAAGGAGAAGAGAGAGGTATGGGAATAAAATTTCTAAGCCTCACTCAACATCAACAAGAAAGCCCAATTTTAAAAATGAGCTAAGAACTCGAATAGCCATTTCTGCACAGAAGATATACAAATGGCCAATAAATACAATGAAAGGATGCTCAGCATCCCTCGTCATTAGGATATTGCAAATCAAAACCGCAATTAGGTGACAGACACTTCACACCGATTAGGATGGCTAGGATTTACCAAAAAAAAAAAAAAAAAAAAAAAGAAAATAACAAGTGCTGGTGAGGTTGTGGGGAAACTGGAACATTTATGTACCTGCTGGTGGGACCGTGAAATGGCGCGGCCGCTGTGTAAAACTGTAGAGTGGATCGTTGAAAATTTAAGCATGATACAATCTAACAATTCTACTTCTGGGTATATACCTGAAAGAACTGAAAATATGAAAAGATATTTGTGTGCCCATATTCTCAGCAGCACTTTTCACAGTAGCCAAAAGATGGAGGCCATCCAGATGTCTATCAACAAATGAACGGATAAACAAAATGTGGAATATACATGCAGCGGAATATTATCCAGCCCTAAAAATGGAAGGACATTCTGACACACTCTACAGCATGGATGAACCTTGAAAACATTAAGTGAAATGAGTCAGACAGAAAAGGACAAATATTATATGGTGCCATTTATTGGAACTCCCTACAGTGGTCAGATTCATAGAGACAGAATCCAGATTAGAAGCTACTAGGGCCAGGGGAGGATGGAATGGAGAGTTATTTTTAATGGGTGCAGGGTTTCAATATGAGACGATGAGAAAGTTCTGGAGCTAGATGATGGGGATGGTTGCACAAGAATGTGAATATACTTAATGCCACTGAGGACATGCACTTAAAATGGTTAAAATGAGGGCTTCCCTGGTGGCGCAGTGGTTGAGAGCCCACCTGCCTATGCAGGGGATGTGGGTTTGTGCCCCGGTCCGGGAAGATCCCACATGCCATGGAGCAGCTGGGCCCGTGAGCCATGGCCGTTGAGCCTGCGCGTCCGAAGCCTGTGCTCCGCAACGGGAGAAGCCACAGCGGTGGAGAGGCCCGCGTACTGCAAAAAAAAAAAAAAAAAGGTTAAAATGATAAAAAAATTTTAGATTTTTTAAATTAAAGTATAGTTGATTTACGATGTTGTGTTCATTTCAGGTGTACAGCAAATTGATTCAGTTAACATATATGTATGTATATGCATATTCTTTTTCAGGTTCTTAAAATGATAAATTTTAAGTTACATATATTTTACCACAATTTAAAAAAATTAAAATTAAAAATTTCCCAAGGCCTTGGTTTCTTTGCCGTAGTGCATTTGAGGGACTGGGAAGCATCCCATGGCTGCCAAATCCCCTCATTTCTCTCCCAGTTACAGCACTGGTATAGCCTATCTCGGATACTTCCCTTTGGTCCACTAAAGCCCTTCACCTCTTTCAAACTCTTGCAGAACGTGTCTTTTTCCATGACACATTTCAATGCTCTCCCAGCCCTGAAAGCCTTTCCCAGAGTTCATCGGGCTCCGAGAGGGAAACATGGCGTCTCTCACAGTTAGGTTGACCAGGTTCCCACTAAAGATTTTTAACTAAATTATTGCATCCACCTAAGATGCTAGGTGTTTAGTGCTTTTCATCAGCAACCCATAAATAGGAAATGTTGTTTGCCTGCCTGTAGGTGGGCTGAGTGCTCTTGTGAATCTTTTGAGGGAAGCCTCCTACGAATTTGTGAGAGGAAGAAATGTCTGCTTCTTGCCATCAAGAAGTGCCATGTCTGCCCAGTCCTCTCTGAGAGGCTCATGGGAGCAGGAGCCAAGATGGTGGTAGGAGCAGGCAGGGAGGCCAAGAGAGATGCCCTTTGGGGATCTGGGCACAGCTCTTCCAGTTCCCTAGTGAATGTGAGTCAGGCATAGGTAATCGTTTGAAACATTAACTGATGCTCACCAGTATTTCCAATACAGAGTGGCCACACTTTCTGCCACTTAGGCAGACAGCAATTCTGCTTTTGTTTCCTCAGGGAAGTCCTGACACAAAAGAAAATGAGAGCAATAGTTTGAGAGAAAAGGGGTTTGAGTTTCAAAAGCCTAGGACTTGGGGCATAAACAAAAGATTTGGAATAAAATGTGATCCCTCAGAACCAGTTTTTTCTGGAGAGAGAACTGGACAAAGTTTGCCCCAGCTGGGTAAGAGAAAGAAGAGTCAGGGTTGAGAAATCTCTGAGCCTCTGCAAGGGCTCTGTCCTTCACTCCTGCTTAAATCAACCCACACGTGGCGTCCCAAGAAAGCCCCAGGGCCCTGCCTCATGCTAGGAGACCCCAAAGATCTACTAAGACCACTGAGTCCCCACATCCTGCAGCTCAGGAAGAGTAGAAGAGACATGCTGGGTGGAGTGTGAAGGTAGAAGGTCTGGCTCAGATTTGTGAGTTTCCTGTGGCCCCAGAATAACTGGGGACCAAACATCATGCCCATGTGCCAGGGAGGACCTGAAAGCAGCTAACAGTCAGACTCAGAAAGGATATGGTAGAGTCAAAATCCCCAGCAGTGATCCAATTGAACAAATGACAAGTTACCAAGTTAGAGTGACCATGTCTTAGCAAGTGTATGAGTAGATGACATCCCAGAACCAGATGCACGCTGCTCCCCGCCCCCACTCCTGCGACCCGACACAAAGCCCCTTCTCCCGCCAGCCTGAAGTAAGTCCGTATTCCAGGAAAGGGAGGGGAAACTAAGAGGTGAATCCAGTTAAGTTTCTACCTCTTGGTGCAGTAACGATACAAACCTTACAGAGGAAAGAAAGCAAGGCAGATTTCTTAAATAGGTGAGTTTGCGGCCCGCGATTGTACCTGCTACATATTCGTGTGTTTGTTACTTTTAATTAATATCCAGTGGAATCACATTTTACTCAAGGGTTAAGTTCCAAAGTTGGCCAGTGTGGTGAAAACCAAATATATCCACAAGCACCCTTGAAAAATCTCTTGATCTACTCAGAACAATACAGTACTGTGCCATTATTCAGTACATTCAAAGCAGCCAGCTTTTCTTCGGCTTTGGAACAGATTGCTGGTTTGCATTTTCCAATCAAGCACCAAATACAGTAATTGGCTTTTGTTTAGAAGTATGTTGTACCCAAAAAATTTTTACATAAGTGTTTTACTTTCAAATATGCTCAAATCACACTCATGTTGCGATTCGGTCATACAAAGGAACCCGAGGAGAGTAAAATTGCTTTATCACCTGCATTTCCGTTTCATATCACATTTGTCCAGGCGACCAAACTTTCATGTGAGCACCCTGGAAGTGGCAGTCAACTCCAGCTTCATCTCCAGGCTCATGGTGCCCAAGAAAAGAATGGTAACAAAACCGGCTAGTCGATCCAACCTCACCTACTAACCTTGCAGTTAAAAATGACCACGTGACAAAATTCTGGCCAATGAGATGTAAATGGAGGTCTTTGGATGGGGTTTCTGGGAAAACTTTTCAAAAAGGACAGACTGGCTGACCGTTCCCTCTTCTTCCTGCCTGAAACCTAGACATCATGCCTGGAGGTGCAGCAGGCATCTTGTGCCCACATAGACAAAAGACACCCGCTAAGATGTTGCAGTGGAAAGATGGAAAGAACCCCGACAAAATGGTTGAGACACGTTTTGGCTGTGGATCGCCTCCCCTGGTCTGCTTTCTATGGGAGAAAAATGAACTCTCTACTTGCTGAAGCCACTGTTAGTAAGGTATTCTATAACTTGCAGACAAATGCATTCCTAACTGATCCAGTCACTTTCTGTGACACTTTACAGTTGATATGCAGTCTCTTTCCTGCCATAGGACGCGCCTCAACAGTACACACTAGCCAACACTAGCCGAGGACTGACCACTGGGCTGCCCCACTCAAACACACACACCTTGGGGGCTTCCTCCTCTGATTTAAAGCCATCAGAACTGTCCTGCCTGGGGCTGCAAAGCCAAACCCATTTAGCAAACATCCTATCTGGGTTGAATCAAAGTTACACAGGCTGCGCCTTCATGGAGTATGTGATTAAAAGAATCATATGCTCATGGGGAAAGTTCTTTTCATATTTCCATAAATTTTGTTTTTAATGGCCAGCTCCCCCTGGGTAGATGGTGTCTCTCGCTGGTCTCCTGAGACAGTGTGAGCTCTGAATGGCAAGGTTAAGGTCGGAAAGAGAAATTCTGCTGTGTCACTTTCAAACCACTAAGTGGGTTCCCTAATGATTCTGGGCTAGGGGTTTTGAACATCTGAAAACCAAAGGAGACACCAAGTCTGCCGAAAAGAACCCATTAGTTTGGCTGGTTAGCAGCCACTGTTTGCCTCACCTTGAATGTCACTTAATAATAATGACGCCGGCAAGCAGTGGGTTTTGCTGTATTCATACTGGCATCGAAGGGCATGGAAGAAACCAGGCTCAGGGCATCACGGGACTTGATGCGTCACATCGAGGCTTATACATATCAAAAATTTAGACATTAACCCCTATTTACAACATTTGTTCACAGCATACGGCCGAGAACCTTTTTAGTAAATCACTTGAGATAAGCTGTCTGGCCCCAAATAAAAGATGTTTGCCAATTTCTTGGTAAGACAGAAGAAGAGCTCTTTATCAAAAGCATATTAGCATATTTTGCCTCATTAATAACTACACTGCAGCATTAATTTGCCTAATTATCACATTTGGAATTCAACATGGTATCTAATTAATTCAAAACTTGAAAAACAAATTCACATTTATAAGGCACACCGACAGGCTTCTGCTTTCGCATTCCTTCTTTTCTTTGTATGCGTGTTTCTCCAAGCGAGTATGTGTACGCTATGTGTTTACTCGCTGAAATTCTTTATTCCGTTCCATGTAGTAAAAATTCATTATTTTAATAAAATGTTTTCTTCTAACGAAGTGATTTTCTCCCAGGCCTAGCAGTTTTGCTTGCTGTTACCATCAGCTCTCTTGCTCTTATTTTTTTCTTTTGCTTTTTTTTTTTTGCTTTTTTTTTCCGCTTTTTTTCTTTTTGCTTCTTTTTCAGAAACCTCTCCTAAGGTTTCAAATATATATACTTCAAGAGGAAAAAGATCATGACTTTTTGGCTTAAGGAACTGTGTCACCACCTTTCCTTACCAGCCAATGCCTTTAACACTAAGTAAACTAACCGTATTTGTCCACATTTTCTCCTCCACATAAAGTCCTCCTAGCCAATTTCCAGGAGCCCAGGGTAAACATTAGTCAACACTATCAAAAATAAAAATCAGAGCCTATCGGTTGAAGCTTCCTGTAAGGTTTGAGTTTGTTCAAAATGAAACTGCACAAAACTTTAGTTCAGGGCTCAAAACAACAGCTTTAGAGTCAACAATAATATCCTCTCCGTTCACCCAGGGGCTTCTTACTTCCCACAAGAATATCTGATTGTAACAATAGACCATATGCTGCCATTGTAGTGGAAAGATACAGAAAAGACTTAGATCTACATGACATTATGGAGGAAAAAAACGTTGTTTAAATAAATGCTTTCTCCGGTATTCTGGCTTCGAGGCTATTTTTAAAGCATAGTTAAAGTTGTGGCTAAGAACAGTCAGGTCAGGTCAATGCACTGGGGAAATTGAGATTTTTAAGAGTGCTGGTAACAACCCAATGGGAAATGCAGCTCTGGCAATCTAAGATTAAAACGTGGAGCCTGCCTTCTTCCGGTAATTCATTCTAGCTCAAAGAGCAGATATTTATAGATTATAAGGCATCTCCTGCTATAGGTCAGATCCCCACCAACAATAGTCTACTTCCCTTGGCAGATAATTGCCTATATGAATGCAGATTTCAAATACTTCTAAACTATAAGCCTAGCGTTTTTGTTTCTGCTGTACCATCCTCATGACCAAGAATAATCCGAATCCAACAGCTCAATCCATGAATATCAGCCACGACCAAGAAAAAAAGGTAATTGCTCTATAGTTGAGTATTTCCTTCTGGTATGTCTAATGTCAACATGCCCTTGAACCTTGAGACCACCACCACCATGAACAGCCTTAAAATCAATCTAGCAAACTTTCACCTGGCAGGATCCTATGGTAGAAGGTGGACCTCTCAAGGTCTTGATATCTTATCTTAATATCTTAGGATCAGGAGTAGATCACAAATTTTTCAATATGCAGGGACAAAGGTCTCAGGAAAACATGAGTCAAGAAACCTTCAACAGAAGAATGAATCCATTTCAAGCCAAGCTATGAAAAAAACCCCACGGTCAACCCTGCCATGTTCTGGAACCAGAACACTGATCATCTGAGGGCTGCCCACTGCCGCACCGGGCCTGCCCTCCACCAGACACAGGCTGAACCACCAGCCGTACCCTGATTATGGACACGGGCTCTGGCTAAATCACCAGTAAAACGAGGGAAAAGGCATTGAAATCTCTCTCACGCTTCTCTGAAAATAGGCCTGAATCCACAGCGTAAAGCTGCCACACCATCAGGAAAGATTTACTGTTTATTCAGGAGACACAGAGGCCTCGAATAACAGGGGTCTAAGGTTAAATAGCATAAGCAAGGAACTGTGAAAGCCACACTCCCCAGCTCTGCGTCTTCACGTCTGGGAGCCCGGGAGGCATGGAATGGGCTTTCCAAACCTCAAAAAAATTTTAAGGAATAAAAAAAAAAATAATGAAACCAAAAGCATTTTAAAATCCTTCATACTCAATAAAAACTGTGCAGACATAAAATCCCTCATTTAAATGGCTGCCGTTTGAATATAAAATGTATTTGACAGGAAAAAGATTTTATGACCATTAAATACTCGCTGCAATCCAACAATGGAGGAAACTGACCTTGATCCTGAATCTCCTGCCTTTTTGCCCCTTTTATTGTCTTTACTGTTACTTACTGAACATACTTTCATTATTTCCACTCCTTTTTGGAGCAATAATCATTTTCCCTAGAAGGTTAGAAAATGTGCAGTTTTCTCAAGACAATCCGGCTGACGGTTTCACAAAGAAATGTTAATAAAAGAATAGAGCTGAGGGCTTCCCTGGTGGCGCAGTGGTTGGGAGTCCGCCTGCCGATGCAGGGGACACGGGTTCGTGCCCCGGTCCGGGAAGATCCCACGTGCCGCAGAGCGGCTGGGCCCGTGAGCCATGGCCGCTGAGCCTGCGTGTCCGGAGCCTGTGCTCCGCGACGGGAGAGGCCACAGCAGTGAGAGGCCCACGTACCACTAAAAAAAAAAAAAAAAAAAAGAGGGGAAAATGGGAAATTCAAAGAGCAAGTAGTAAGGCAAAAGGAAGATGAAAGATGATAAAATAGCCCTTCCAGAAGTTATAAATAAGAAATCCTTAGGGAAAAAAGAGACAAAAATCTCTCCTGGTAAAAAACAGCCATTAATGGGTGCAACAGCAAAACATTAAGTATGATATCACTAAAAGGATGTGTATCTGTATCGGTCAAGGTCCCGGAAGGTAGCAGATGGCACACCCATGTTGAGCGATCCAACTGTCTTAATAGAGGGGCTAATTTACAAAAGTGTGGGCAGTATCTAGGAAAGCACAAGGGACTGTGCTTTCCTAGTGGACCTAATGTTATGCCTAAGCCGGAAGGGACAAGGGGAAGGAGCAGGTATCAAAACCCAGAAATGCTGAGTGAAATAAGTCAGACAGAGAAAGACAAACACTGTACAATATCACGTATATGTGGAATCTAAAAAATACAACAAACCAGTGAATATAACAAAAAAAAGAAGCAGATTCACAGATACAGAGAACAAATTAATGGTTACTAGTAAGGAGAGGGAAAGGGAAGGTGCAATATACGGGTAAGGATGTAAGAGGTACAAATTATTAGGTATAAAATAAGCTACAAGAATACATTGTACAACACTGAACATATAGCTAATGTTTTACAATAACTATAAATAGAGTATAACCTTTAAAAATTGTGAATCACTATATTGTACACCTGTAACTTATATGCTATTGTACAGCAAATATATTTCAACTAAAAAAAAAAAAAAAAACCCAGAAAGGGGAACTGCATGGAGAGGGCCACCTGGCCTTCAGTAGAGAACCCAACAGAGAGAAAACTGGGGAAATCAACACCCCAATCTCATTTCTCACCTATCTGCCCTCCAATGCCCTGTTTGTGTTTCATGTCGGCCAAACGCAACTGTAAGCGCAAGAACAGGGTAACCTTGAAGCAGTGAAGACAGGTCAGTCTACCAGGTCACAGAGCAGAGTGGAGGAGGGTGGAGAGGGGATCCGGAGGAACAAACAGAAGACATCAGCATATAATGGTCAAAGAGTTCAAACAAACAAGAAGAAAGTGAAAAGTCAGTCAAACCTAAACTTCATAGTAAGGTTGGCGAATTTGCATAATCTGCTGATATTCGGCAGATCTAGATTCAGGTAAAGCCCAGCCCTCTCAAAAACTGTATGGTATTGAGAATCTTACACGTTGAGCCTCAGTTTCTTCCCTGTAAAATGGGGATAATACCACACAGCTCCATGATGAATCATAATGAGGCAAAGCCAAACATTTAATAGATTCTCAATAAATACTGGTTCCACCGCCCTCCCCACTAATACTTCTTTCCTGTCTACAAAGACTGTTCACTGAACTCCTGTTACAAAGAAGAAAGAGAAGGAGACTTGAGTCACCGGTCTCCGTGGGTGTAGACACAGCTTCACAGCACCCGTTGGAAGACTCAAGGACATTTCATTCCACTCTTAGCATCGGTGGTTTTGCCCAGCAACCTGTGGCCAGAGAATGAGCTAGGAATGGCTAAACCCAAAGCTTTGAAAGATCCTATCCTGTATCACATCATGAGCTCCACGGGCAGCAGCACTAGTTATGTCAAGTTGCTGGCGGGCACGTCACGTGGTCAGACTACAGCGGGACCGACAGATCATCTTTGTCCTTCTGGACCCTATTTTCCTTTGAGTCACCTTACAGCCAAAACAAGAGAGCATTGTGACGGGACTGGGTTAGGCACAAAATCCTTATAAGAACCTCATGTTAGGCTCTTTTTTTTTTAAAAAAGCACAATGCCTGTCTGTTTCCTTTTCGTCTTCTGAAAGATTCAGCATCTCATTCCTCAGGGCCCCCCCGCCCCCAGCACAAGGATCGCCTGGCCCTCTAGTTTTCACAAGACATGAGGAAAGAAACTTTACAGCTCTTCTGCACTAGAATGTAAGAACTTTCTCCACACGGCTGCACAGAGGATTTCTCTGGGAACAAGGGACCAAGTTTCACAGTTGCATAAATATAAACTAAAGGAGAAATCCATCTTTGAGTCTGAAGGCACAGTCAACAATCCCATTTTTCAAGAGTCTCAAGGTCATTCTTCACTCTTTGTTCTTTCAGCTGGGCTTTAAAGTTAAGGTAGTTTAATAATTCATGACATCATACCCATTAAAATATGAGTATTTACTACCAAAGGAAACAGCCTTTCTTTTTTTTCCCTTTCAGGGTGGAAGAGTCCCAGACAAGCCCCCACCTAGGGCAGCAGCGACGTTCTGCAGTTCTAACTGATGAAGTTTCAGAGAGAGGCTTGCAATTTCGTCTGCTGCTGCACACAACCAGCCTCATAATGAAAAGCCAGCGCCATATGCCAGAGGAGACAGGTTAAGCCTCTTAAATATTCCTGACAACAATGAGCTTTCATTTGGAAAAAGTAAACATCTGCCTCATGGGGAAATAATCCACAAAACAATGGAGACGGTTATTTATTTGTTTGATTTATTGTGACTGCACAAGGGGCTGGGGGGTTTCAGATGGCCATGATAAGTCCAAATAAAAGGAATTTCCTAAACATTTAAAAAAATATTTTGAAATATTAAAAAAAAATTGGGGGGAGTATACTTGACTTACAATGTTGTATTAGTTTCAGGTATACAGCAAAGTAATTCAGTTGTATATATATATATATATATATATATCCACTCTTTTTTAGATTCTTCTCCCATGTAGGTCATTACAGAGCATTGAATAGAGTTCCCTGTGCTATACAGTAGGTCCTTATTAGTTATCTATTTTATATATAGTAGTGTGTATATGTCAAACCCAATCTCCCGATTTATCCCTCCCCCTTTTTTCCCCCTGGTAACCATAAGTTTGTTTTCTACATCTGTGAATCTATTTCTGTTTTGTAGATAAGTTTATTTGTACCATTTTTTTTAGATTCCACATATAGGCAGTATCACATGATATTTGTTTTTCTTTTATTACTCAGCCATAACAAAGAACGAAATAATTCCATTTGCAGCAACATGGGTGGACATAGAGATTGTCATACTGAGTGAAGTGAGTCAGACAGTGAAACTTTCCTTTAAAGCCATCAAAGGGGAGCCTGGACTGCTATAGATAATTATAGAGAGGAGGCATTCATTTCAAAGATTAGGACAGAGAAGACCAGAATTCAGTCCTGGGCTCTGCCACCACTAGCTATGAATCTTGGGCAAATATATTTAACTTCTCGGGGCCATATTTTCCACACCTGTAAATGAGGGTCAAAGTGAAATCTATTCTACTAAGTCAAAGAGCTATTATGAGACACCAGTGATTTATGACTTTAGAAGGACTTTGTAAACTGTAAAGCAAAACAGATGTTAAGGTGACGGTTTGTATAAAACAGACAAAAGGAACATTTGGTTCTACACTTTTAAAAGTCAATAGACAGAAGATTTATTACCTACATGGAAAAAAGAAGTTTCCTCTTACTTATGCATCTTCCCTGGAAATGGCTGCAGCCCCCAGCTTACCTGAATGTGGCTGAGTGTGCTGGTGACCTTGACCACTTGACTGTCACCTGGGCAAAGCCAGCCCATGGTCATCGCTGGCGGGCCTGGGAAGAAGGAAAGATGACAATCATTGTCATGAGTCCTTATGGTTTGAAAAGTCCCTTCAGACTTTTTCTTTTCAGTGTGACCGTCTTAAAAACTGCAAGTACAGGGCTACCCTGGTGGCACAGTGGTTAAGAATCCACCTGCCAATGCAGGGGACACGGGTTCGAGGCCTGGTCCGGGAAGATCCCACATGCGGCAGAGCAACTAAGCCCGTGCGCCACAACTACTGAGCCTACGTGCCACAACTACAGAAGCCCACGTGCCTAGAGCCCATGCTCTGCAACAAGAGAAGCCACCTGCAATGAGAAGCCCGAGCGCCGCAATAAAGAGCGGCCCTTGCTTGCCACAACTAGAGAAAGCCTGTGCGCACCAACGCAGCCAAAAATAAATGAATAAAAATAAATTTTAAAAAAGAAAAAACTGTAAGTACATATACTTAGCCTTATACAAAACTGAGAAAATTGAGATTCAGAAAGACTAGATTGTGCATAATAGCAAGAACAGTATTAAAACCCAAACCCAAGGAGAGAGAAAAGAGTAA
This sequence comes from Kogia breviceps, assembly GCF_026419965.1. Lineage (NCBI taxonomy): Eukaryota > Metazoa > Chordata > Mammalia > Artiodactyla > Physeteridae > Kogia > Kogia breviceps. Next base: position 26,317,786 of record NC_081325.1, on the reverse strand, counting down.
TGGTTGTCCACTTTTTCCGTGTGCCCCCTGGTCCCAGTACAAACATGTAGCATGGCCCTTGTGACCTTATTACTCTGTTTATGTGCCTCTCTTCCCCTGCCAGGCTGTAGATCCTTGAGGAAGCATCACCTTTGAACCCCCAGTCAACGCTTAACACAAAACTTGGCACACAGGCGGCACCTAAAAGGATGTGTTGAATAAATGAGAAAAGAAATCGGAAAATAGGAAAGTGAGTGTTTTTCTTTTTTCTTTTTTTTTTTCTTTTCTTTTTCTAACATGTAGAAAAGTCTCTCTACTTCTCTTGCAAGTCCTTAGGCCGTGGGAACATGTTCCTCTCTTGGGCTCAATTACGGAATCCCCAGTTAGATGGAAGGAAGCAGCTAAGTGCCAGCAAGATTCAGGGAGGCTCCAGGCAGGTAGAGCTGGCCAGGGAGGCGCTGTGGGAAGGGGAATAGAGCAAAAAGCCTCTGGAAATCATTCCAGGATCCGTTCAGGGAGATGTGTGCCAGAGTCTGATCCAACCCATCTATTGTAGTCTGGGCTCTGACCAGGCAGGGCTGTATCAGCGAATAAAGGCAGCCAGCGCTGGATCCGGAGGCGGATCCGTGAGCTGTGCAGATGCCACAGCCTCTGTCCAGCGTGGGCCATATGCCTCACATCCTCAAGCAGGTAATCAAACACATCCTGCGCTTGATGATGCTTCCGAAGGAACAGAATGAACCAGCTTGAGCAAACCCTTTTAAAAAACATTTTTGCATAAAAGCCTGTTTTAGACATTAATAACTGCCACCGGCTTACCCCTTTTTCCCCTACCTCAAAACTGGGCACTTTTCCCAACTTCACCAATACTCCTTCCAGCTTCATAACTCTGATCATTTTGTTTTGTTTTATTTTAATTTGAATTTGAAGATGTCAAATATACACAAAAGTAGAAAAACTCATAGAATACACCCACATGTACTCATAATCTAGTTTCAATCATTATCATCTCCTGGTCTCACCTATACCCCACCCTCTCCCACCCTCATCCCTACATTTGATTATTTTGAATCAAATCCCAGACATTATATCATTTCATCCATAAATATTTCAGTATTTGTCTCCAGAGATAAGGGCTCTTTTTTAAAGCATTTCTGGTACCATGTGCAACCTTCTTCTACATTCTTCACATCCAATTTATCAATAACTCACAATAGTTCTTTTTCCATCATGGCATTTCCCTTTTGTTTGTTTGTATTTCTGCAAATCTCAAGGTGATCTTTGTTCTCTGCTTAGAAGACTGAAAATGCCACATGCTCAGTGTCTTTTTTTTTTTTAACTTTTTATTTTACACTGGAGTGTAGGTGATTAACAATGTTGTATTAGTTTCAAGTGTACAGCAAAGTGATTCAGTTATACATATACATGTATCTATTCTTTTTCAGATTCTTTTGTCATTTAGGTTGTTCCGTATTATTGAGTTCCCTGTCCTGCTCAGTGTCTCGACTCCAATCTCTCCCTGCTACGAGCTGCCTTGTGTTAGGCAGCTATTCTCTTTGTCCATCCACACCCTCTCGTTATCCCTTTTTCAAGAATCCACGGTGGAGACTTCTGTTTCCTGTAACTAGTACTGGACTAGTCCTCCTGTCAAAACACCTTAAAACCAGACCAAACATATGATGCAACTGTTTTCACAAATCACATACAAAATCACAAAACTGATTTCTTGAGAGAAGGAAAATTCACAAGTTGAGCCCCCAGCTCTACACCAGGGAACAACTTCCTAACTGGGTGGCCGTAAGCTGGAGACCAAGCAGAGCACAGAAGTCACGGTTAGCTGAGCAGGCAGAGGTCAGAGTTTGGGGCAACTGGAATGGATTCTATGAGATGAGGCATTGTTGAAGAAGCTATGCAGAGGGGTCCTCAGAAGTCCATGTCGGGGCTTCCGTAGTGGCGCAGTGGTTGAGAGTCCGCCTGCCGATGCAGGGGACACGGGTTCGTGCCCCGGTCCCGGAAGATCCCACATGCCGCGGAGCGGCTGGGCCCGTGAGCCATGGCCGCTGAGCCAGTGCATCCGGATCCTGTGCTCCGCAACGGGAGAGGCCACAACGGTGAGAGTCCCGCGTACCGAAATAAAAAAAAAAAAAAAGAAGTCTATGTGGGGATCTCTACACATGCTTAGCCAGGGACTGAACTACACACGGGTAGGGAGAGTTTAGATAAGGGGAACCAGAATTCGGCTATTCTGGGGTTACTAGCAGAATAGAAATACCAGAGGGTAAGCAGAGTTGGGGGATATTGTCAGCAAGTGTGGAGAGACCTTAATAATACCTGTTCACAGCCCAGGCACCCAGCTGAGACACCAGAAATACTACTCCTCAGGAATAAGAATCATGCCCCAGAGTAAGGTTTACAAAAAACCTGCCATACCAAAGTCTAATCCAGAGTAACGCCCTAACCCTCTTTAATTCTATGAAGGCTGAGGGAGGTCAGGAAGCCACAGAAGAAAAGTTTGAAGTTAGCAGTGGTTGGTTCATGAGGTTGAAGAAAAGAATCTGTCTCCATAACACAAAAGTGCAAGGTGAAGCATCAAGTCCTGATGTAGAAGCTGTAGCAAGTTATCCAGAAGATCTAGCTAAGATAATTAAGGTGACTGTACTAAACAACAGAGTCTCTATGTAGACGAAACAGCCTTCTATTGGAAGAAGGTGCCATCTAGGACTTCTACAGCTAGAGAGGAAAAGTCAATGCCTGGCTTCAAAGCTTCAAACTACAGGCTAACTCTCTCATTAGGAGCTAATGCAGCTGGTGAGTTTAAGTTGAAATCGATGCTCATTTATCATTTTGAAAATCCTAGGGCCCTTAAGAATTATGCCAAATCTACTCTGCCTGTGCTCTACAAACTGAATGGCTGGCAAAGACTGGATGACAGCACGTCTATTGACAACATGATAGATATTTTAAGCCCATCGTTGAGACTTACCACTCAGAAAAAAAGATTCCTTTGAAAATATTACTGTTCATTGACAATGCATCTGGTCACCCAAGAACTTTGATAGAGAGGTACAATGAAATTAATGTTTATATGCCTGACAACATCCATTCTGCAGCCCATGGATCAAGGAGTCATTTGGACTTTCAAGTACTATTATTTAAGAAATATATTTTGTACAGCTGTATCTGCCAGACATAGTGATTCCTCTGATGGATCTCGGCAAAGTAAATTGAAAACCTTCTGGAACAGATTCGCCGTTCTAAATGCCATTAAAAACTTTTGTGATTCATGGGAAGAGATCAAAATACCAACATTAACAGGAGTTTGGAAGAAGTTGATTCCAAACCTCATGGATGACTTTGAGGGGTTCAATACTTCAGTGGAGGAAATAACTACAGATGTGGTAAAAATAGCAAGAGAACTAGAATTATAACTGGAGCCTGAAGATGGGACTGAATTGCTGCCATCTCATTATAAAACTTAAATGGATGAGAAAGTTGCTTCCTATGGATGAGCAAAGAAAGTGGTTTCTTAAAATGGAAACTACTCCTGATGAAGACGCTGTGAGGTTGGTTGAAATGACAACATAGTGTTGAAATTATTACATAAACTTAGTTGATAAAGCAGCAGCAGGGTCTGAGATGCTTGACTCCCATTTTGAAAGAAGTTCTCCTGTGGGTCAAATGCTATCGCACAGCACTGCATGCTATAGAGAAATCGTTTATGAAAGGAAGAGTCAATCGATGCAGCAAGTTTCACTGTGGTCTTATCTTAAGAAATTACCACGGCCACCCCAACCTTCAGTAACCACCATCCTGATCAGTCAGCAGCCACCAACACAGAAGCAAGACCCTCCACCAGCAAAAAGATTATGACTCACTGAAGGCTCAGATGATGGTGAGCAATTTTTAGCAATAAAGCATTTTTTAATTAAGGTATGTACATTGTTTTTTAGGCATAAAGCTATTGCACACTTAACAGACTAAAATATAGTGTAAATATAACTTTTGCATGCACCGGGAAACCAAAAAATTCAAGTAACTCTCTTTACTGTGTTACTCACTTTACTGCAGTGGTCTGGAAACAAACCTGCAGTATCTCCGAGGTCTGCCTATATTTCATAGTCAAACTGTTGAAAATCAAGGATAAAGAGAAAACTTTGAGAACGGTCAGAGAATAAAAGACCAGACAAACAGGGCAACAATAATACAAATGATGGCTGAATTATCGTCAGATAAAAGGGCGGAGGCAAGGAAGAAAAAGAAAACTGGAGGCCAGAAGACAATGGAATCACAACTTTAAATACTGAAAAAAAAAAAAAAGATGAACAACCCCAAATTTTATATCAGGCAAAAATATCCTTCCAGAGTGAAGAAAGACCTTTTCAGATAAAAGAAAGCTGAGAGGATTTGTAGCCAGCACACTTACACTAAAAGAAACACCAGAAGATGTTCCGTAGTCTTTGGAAATGATACCAGATGGAAACTTGGATCTATTAGAAGGAATGAAAAGCACTAGAATTGGTAAGTGGATAAACATGAAACACTCCTTTATTTTCTTCTCATAATTTCCTTAATAGAAAACTATTTGGGGACTTCCTTGTGGTCCAGTGGTTGAGAATCTGCCTTCCAGTGCAGGGGACACAAGTCTGATCCCTGGTCGGGGCGCTAACATCCCACATGCCGCAGGGCAGCTAAGCCTGCACACCACAACTACCGAGCCCGAGTGCTGCAACTACTGAGCCCATGTGCTCTGGAGACTGCGTGCCACATCTAAGACCTGAGAAAGGAAGGAAGGGAGGGAGGGAGGGGAGGAGGAAGGAAGGAAGAAAGAAAGAAAACTATTTCAAGCATAGTTGTACTGTGAGGTGGTATTTACAATTTATGTAGAAGGAGAAGAGATGGCAAAATAGAACAAAGGTTGGGAGAAAGGTAAATGGGATTATACTGTTGTAAGATTCTTAAATTTGTCATGTGAGAATTAGGGAGTAAGAATTATCAGGTTTGAAGTAGTATATGAGGACTAAAAAGGGGGAAGTGTGTCGGAGTGAAAAGTGGGACATGGGACTCCAGCACCTGACAATTACAGGCTCACCTAATACAAACTAAAGGTCTGACTCCTGTCCAGGATGTTTGGATCTTGCTGATTGTTCCTAAGAAGACTTGAGACCAAAAAAACCAAAAAAAAAAACAAAATCGAAAAACCTAGCTCACGATTAAATTACAGGCTACGGAATTTGAACTGTGGAGTAGAAATCTCTACCACCACCTCCTTAAGTCACACATACAGACCACAGCTTGCTGAGCTGAGGTAGGCATCCAGACCTGATTCCAGCTTTCAATTTACCACAATCTTCAATTTATCAGAACCTCCTTTCACATACTCTCTGAGATAAATAACAATAGAACTTAGTGTTTTATCTTCTACTGTATATAGTCATGTATTCTATTGTTTATTATATTCTATTGTTTATTACATATAAATATACATTGTTTATTACATATATATTTATTACATATAGATATTCTATTGTTTAATACATATAAATATATAACACATATAAAAATATATCTCCTATTATGTTTGATTACAATGTATTAAAATTATGCACACGGTATGATATGTTATCTTCTAATCTATTGTATATTATTGTATCAACTACTGTAAATCACAGCATTTTCCACCACAGGCTTGGGAAAAAACAGGCCTGTAACAATGAGCAGGGCATAGAGCATTCCCACGAGTCAGCACAGCAGGAAAGGACAGAGAGGTTCTTCATCGATTCTTAGAAGCTAAGCCCTGGAGCTGGTCAATGTAACCTGGGAGGAATAACGTTATCAAGATGACTAAACATTAACTCAAAACTTGAAGCAAAAATAAAAGTACTTGGGACTTCGCTAGTGGTCCAGTGGTGAAGACTCCACGCTCCCAAAGCAGGGGGCCTGGGTTCCACCCCTGGTCAGGAAACTAGAGCCCGCATGCTGCAACTAGGATCTGACGCAGCCAAATAAATATTTTAAAAAATAAAATAAAATAAAATAACTTGCTCATCAAACACATAGAAGCAAAAAGGAGAATGGTGGTTTCCAGGGCCTGGGGGGAGGAGGCAACGAGGAGATGTTGACCAAAGGGTGCAAATTTCAGTTATCCAACAGGAAGAAGTTCTGGAAATCTGCTGTACAACCCAAGGCCTGCGACCAGCAACACTGTATTGTATGCTTAAAATTTTGCTAAGGGGATAAACTTTATGTTAAGTTCTTTAACTCTAAAAGGAAAACCACAAAAACTACACAACATTGACAACAACAAATAGAGATGAGAGGAAACTTTTGGAAGGTGATAGATATTTATGGCATAGATTGTGGTGATGGTTTCACAGGTGTATACTTCCCTGCAAATACATCAAATTGAAAAAAAAAATACATCAAGTTGTACACATTAAATATCTGCAGCTTTTGTATGTCAATCATTCCCCAAAAAAAGAGGTTTTAAAAAACAAAAGAATAGTAGGCAAGGAGGATTGAAAGAAAGAGAGAAAGAAAGAAAGAAAGAAAGAAAGAAAGAAAGAAAGAAAGAAAGAAAGAAAGAAAGAAAGAAAGAAGGAAGGAAGGAAGGAAGGAAGGAAGGAAAGAAGGAAAGGAAGGAAGGAAGGAAGGAAAGAAGGAAGGAAGGAAGAAAAAGAGTGTCCAATGGCCATGTATCCATCAGTCAAATTTGTCTCCTTTGTCTACCTGCTTCCCTCCCCACATCAACCTCATCACATTTTCCTACTCCCTTCCTCACTCTGTTCTCCATTTATTCCACCAGTCTCTTTCTTGTCATTTCTGTGGGTTCCCCCAAATCATTGCTCTCAGCTCTCTACAAACCTTAAGTCTATCCTTCTCCGGGGCCAGGCATTATTTCTTAGAGCCTGTCAGGCACAAGTTTACAAAGGGACCCCTTCCAGAGAGACCATCCCATCCCACAAATATAAATCTGGCATCATGAAATAAAGATTTATGTTTTAATCCTGCCCTTTTATTCTCTGTTCCTGACTACTTTGTAATTTGGGGCTGGTGAATTCTACTAACTGTATGTCCATGCCTTAATGTGTCTGTTGTTTTGATGGAGGAGAAAGCTACAAACATTTCATTAATAGCCCTTTTTGTTTTGCTGGCTCTTGAATCCCTCCGATGTCAGGATGCCAGTTAAAATAATTTCTGATGGCCTGAGCCTGTTATCATTTCAGGCCTCAAGCCCAGACTTTTGCAAATCAGTCAGTAGAGCAGGCAGCTTACTATTCTCAGTTTTTAAGCTTGCTTCGGCTGATACTGTCTGACTGAATTTTCTTTTGCTGGAGAGCATGAGATCAGTGTTGAGACATCTCACAATGGCTTTTCTTCATCATCCCCAGGTGTCTGGAGAATTGATTGGTAAACTCTGCCTGTGTCTGTTCCCCGTTTCCAGAGGCTTTCTGCCTCTGACTGCAACTCATTCCCGGGACCAGAAAAGGGTGGGAGGGGGGAGAGGGAGGGCAAGCATGTCCTTTCTAACTTATGCCTCTTTTTATTTTTCTTCTGTGCAGTGTGGGTACACCCACTCCTAACTCATTTTTAGCTTTTGGTCAATAATTCCCTGAAGTATTTACGGAACATCTTCTAGGCACAGACATTGGGCAGCAGCAAATCAGAGCTTGGCGTCTAGTTGGGAGGAAGGGCAAGACATTAAACAACGAGTTCTTCAATTAACAATGTAATTACAATTGTGAGAAGTGTCAGATGGGAAAGATGCTACAGGCTCATGAGAGTGATGACGTAGCCCAGTCGGGAATGTCAGGGAGGGCTTCCGTGAAGAAGTGACTTTGAGCTGAGTAGAAATTAAGGAGCAAAGTGGCTACAGGAGACAGAGGGAATCAGAGGGGCAGGGCAAGAGAAGGAAAGGAATGTGGCCCTTGGAGGTCCTGAAATAAGGATCCAGGATGGCAAGGAAGCAGGGAACAAGGGGAGAACCACAAGATGAACGGGGCGAGGCAGGCAGGGGGCAGGTTTCGCACTGCCCAGCAGGCTATACTAGTGATTTGGGGCTCTACCTGGAGTAATGCAATTTGAAACTTTCCCAGTCATCCATATCGTCAATTTCAAAGTCAGCGCTGCAACCAAAGAAAACAAATCCATGTCTATTGAGACGTCGCCCAATACCTAATGCCATTGACAGTTTGTAGGGAACTGTAAATCCTCCAGGGACTTCCCTGGTGGCGCAGTGGTTAAGAATCCGCCTGCCAATGCAGGGAACACGGGTTCGAGCCCCAGTCCAGGAAGATCCCACATGCCGCGGAGCAACTAAGCCCCGTGAACCACAACTACTGAGCCTGCGTGCCACAACTACTGAAGCCTGAGCCTGAGTGCCTAGAGCCCATGCTCCGCAACGAGAGAAGCCACCGCAATGAGAAGCCCGCCCATGGCAACGAAGAGTAGCTCCCGCTTGCCGCAACTACAGAAAGCCGGCGTGAAGCAACAAAGACCCAATACAGCCAAAAATAAAAAATAATAAATAAATTTATTTTAATAAATAAATAAATAAATCCTCCAGCCCCTGCAGCTCTGAGGCTCTGCCGTCCTGCCCAGAATGTTCGACGTTATATCACGTTAACTGAAACAACGTAGTCGACTGCAGCCCTGCTGAACGGACTGGGTCTGGTCCCACCATGACTGGGAATAAGGCTCTGCCTGCACGCCAGCAACACCCCTCAATAAGCCTCGATATCTGGTGCACATCAGAACCAGTATAGTTCATAACACAGTACTGAATACTGGAAATTTGCTAAGAGAGTAGTTTGTTTCAGTGGCTCTTACCACAAACTAAACAAAAGAAAAAGGTAACTCTGTGAGGAGATGATAAGTAAAGAGCCTTGACTGCGGTAATCATTTCACTGTGTATATGCATATCAAATCATCACCTTAAATGCACGCAATTTTCATCTTTAAAAGTTAAGTTAACTTTGAAAAGGAGGTGTAAGTCTTCCACCTCCCATTGTGGGCACAAACAAGTGCCCCGGTTGTTATTTATAAACACCGGGCAGCTGGGGGCACTGAACGGTCACGCCGCACAGCTGCACGTCACTCCAAAGGGAGCTGACAGCTGACAGTGGGTGGTCCTCCCGGGGCAGCAGTGGGACTACCTCGGACAGCCTGGCTTCTGAGCAGCATCCTGAAGAGGCCACCTTGCTTCGGCAAAGAGGCTGTGGTTTCTCAGGCTCTCTTTCGACACCGTCCCGTGTCTCCCCTTCTCTCTCTAGCCCTCTGTGTCTGTGTCAGATGTCTTCTATTCACTCCTTCGGATCCACTCTGCACCCTCCTCCACCCATCTCTGTGAACAGCAGCTCCTTCCCATGGAGACTACATCAACGGGGTCCCTTGCCCTCTGGTTTCCAGTTGAAGTCAGCCCTTGGGAAGCACCAGCAGGGAAGAAGAGAATGAGGGTGAGCATGTATTACTTCCACTGTCTTGTGTTGTCTTGTCTTGTGTGGGTCACTGCAGACTAACTCTACGCTCAACCGAAGGGGACTCGCCATACGGCTGCTCTCACTGCTGCCAGGAACGTCTCCTTCCTATGCTCCTTCATGCCTCGGGGTGGTGATATCTCCAGTGTTGTCCCCTTGGACACTGCACTGTCCTTTCTTGCTCTCCCTACACTCTGCCCTCCTCTTTGCAAATAGTACCTTTATTAAATCCCCAAGGCACCTAATCTAAGGTGCCATGCTTCCTTCTCGGCCCCTGATCCATACAGCACCAGACTCAGAGCAGAGAAATCTCAGTGTTCTATCCTCATCTTTGGCCAGTGACTGCCTTTTTTTCTTCTGAGGCAGATTTTGATTCAGATTCCCTGACGACTGACCCGTGTAGGCCCTCAAACAAGCTGAAGAGATTTGGTAAGTGCGGAGTACAGAGAGATGTGTGGATGATGCTTTGCTCCTCCCCTTCCCTAAAAGGCCCTGCCTAGTCTGCCTCCCTCCCTTCTGGCCGCACTGGTCCCCTTGATGTCCCCTGAACAGCAGGCACAACCCGCTTCAGGCTTCACCATTACTGTTCCCTCTGTCTGGAATATTCTTCCCCCAGAAATCCACATGGCTAGTTCCCTCACCAGCTTCAGATCTTTTCCCCAAATGTGACCTTTTCCATTAGACTTCCCTCCCAATTGAAAATAGCTCCCACCCCAGCATCCTCATCCCCTTCCCTGCTTTATGCATTTGTCACTTTCTAATGTACTCCATAAGCACTTATTTTATTGATCACACATATACACCCTCGCACAAACGCTCTATGAAATGCTCCATGAAGGCATGGATTTTTGTCCGTTTTGCACAATTATATGCCCAATAACCAGAACAGAATCTCATATGCTATTTTTCGAACAAATAAAATCCTGGTTCCAGAGGGAGATGTGTAGAAGGGATTCCACACCAGGGACCATTTTTGTCCCCAAACTTCTGATCAGTCTCCACATGAAACCAGTTCTTGCCAACTGCCACCTGCAGTTAAGCATCCACACCTCGCCTATGATTTTCCGCAGAACAGAGAACATGAGCTGTGCTGTGTGGTAAGTCTGGTCACATCCAGCCTGGCTGCATACATGGGGAGCTGATGACTCGCTCTTTCCTGTCTCCATTTCAGAAGCCGACGATGTGCTGGAACACTAAAGTGTCTCTTCATCTGGGACGTTGACCCTATTGATCCTGGAATGAAATATATGCTTTGAGCAGATAGAGCCATTCACGCTCTGTTCATTTTGAAAGCTCCTACTGCCAAGCTCCTGCTTGGCTTTGTACCTGAAACTGAGAAAGCAAAGATGAATCGAATATGGTCCTTACCCTCTGGGGGCTCTGACATACCATGCCAGACCTCTACAAGGTGAAAGATGAAAGACTGTTTTCTCTAGTACGGAATCCACACACTTGATTTCGCCACCTACAGGCAGTGCGACGTCACTAAACGCACAGAGAAACTTTCCATACCCAGGAAAACCAAGCCTTGACAAACCTGAATCCCCAGGCTCTGAGAAATCAGAGACGTGGTCCATTCCACCAACTGAGATGCCGGGAGACAAAGTCTAAAGTCAAGGTGAGTTACCGCCACATCCTGGGATTTGCAACAACCGCAAACTCCTGGAGTAAGGAACAGAACCAAGACCTTTCCTAGGGATTGGTTCAAGATGGCAAAGTAGAAGGACGTGCTCTCACTACCTCTTGCGAGAACACCAGAATCACAACTAGCTGCTGAATAATCATGGACAAGAAGACATTGGAACTCACCAAAAAAGATACCCCACATCTAAAGACAAAGGAGAAGCCACAATGAGACGCTAGGAGGGGCCAGTCACAATCAAATCAAATCCTATAGCTACTGGGTGGGTGAAACAAACTGGAGAACACTTATACCACATTAGTCCACCCATTGGAGTGAAGGTTCTGAGCCCCACATCAGGCTCCCCAACCTGGGGGTCCAGCAATGGGAGGAGGAATTCCTAGAGAATCAGACTTTGAAGTCTAGCAGGATTTCATTGCAGGACTTCGACAGGAGTGGGAAACAGAGACTCCACTCTTGGAGGGCACACACAAAGTAGTGTGCACATCAGGACCCAGGGTAAGGAGCAGTGACCCCAGGGGAGACTGAACCAGACCTACCTGCTAGTGTTGGAGGGTATCCTGCAGAGGCGGAGGGTGGCTGTGTCTCACCGTGAGGACAAGGACACTGGCAGCAGAAGTTCTGGGAAGTACTCCTTGGCATGAGCCCTCCCAGAGTTCACCATTAGCCCCACAAAAGAGCCCAGGTAGGCTCCAGTGTTGCGTCACCTCAGGCCAAAAAACCAACAGGGAGGGAACCCAGCCCCACCCATCAGCAGACAAGAAGACTAAAGTTTTACTGAGCTCTGCCCACCAGAGCAACAGCCAGCTCTACCCACCACCAGTCCTTCCCATCAAGCCTCTTAGATAGCCTCATCCACCAGAGGGCAGAGAGCAGAAGCAAGAAAAACTACCATCCTGCAGCCTGTGGAAAAAACACCACATCCACAGAAAGATTGACAAAATGAAAAGGCAGAGGGCCATGTACCAGACGAAGGAAAAGGATAAAACCCCAGAAAAACAAGTAAATGAAGTGGAGATAGGCAACCTTCCAGAAAAAGAATTCAGAATAATGATAGTGAAGATGATTCCAATCTCCATTCGGAAAAAGAATGGAGGCAAAGATCGAGAAGATGTAAGAAATGTTTAACAAAGACCTAGAAGAATTAAAGAACAAACAAACAGAGATGAGCAATACAATAACTGAAATGAAAACTATACTAGAAGGAATCAATAGCAGAATAACTGAGGCAGAAGAACGGATAAGTGACCTGCAAGACAGAATGGTGGAATTCACTGCTGTGGAACAGAATAAAGAAAAAAGAATGAAAAGAAGTGAAGACAGCCTAAGAGACCTCTGGGACAACATTAAACACAACAATATTCACATTATAAGGGTCCCAGAAGGAGAAGAGAGAGAGAAAGGACATGAGAAAATATTTGAAGAGATTATAGTCAAAAACTTCCCTAACATGGAAAAGGAAATAGCCACCCAAGTCCAAGATGTGCAGAGAGTCCCATACAGGATAAACCCAAGGAGAAACATGCCAAGACACATAGTAATCAAAATGACAAAAATTAAAGACAAAGAAAAATTATTGAAAGCAACAAGGGAAAAATGACAAATAACATACAAGGGAACTCCCGAAATGTTAACAGCTGACTTCTCAGCACAAACTCTACAACACAGAAGGGAGTGGTATGATATACTTAAAGTGATGAAAGGGAAGAACCTACAACCAAGATTACTCTACCGGGCAAGGATCTTATTCAGATTTGACGGAGAAATCAAAAGCTTTACACACAATCAAAAGCTAAGAGAATTCAGCACCACCAAACCAGCTCTACAACAAATGCTAAAGGAACTTCTCTAAGTGGGAAACACAAGAGAAGGAAAGCACCTACAAAAAAAACCCAAAACAATTATGAAAATGATAATAGGAATGTACATATCAATAATTATCTTAAAAGTGAATGGATTAAATGCTCCAACCAAAAGACACAGGCTTGCTGAATGGATAAAAAAACAAGACCCATATACATGCTATCTACAAGACAACCACTTCAGACCTAGGGACACATACAGACTGAAAGTGAGGGGATGGAGAAAGATATTCCATGCAAATGGAAACCAAAAGAAAGCTGGAGTAGCAATATTCATATCAGATAAAATAGACTTTAAAATAAAGAATATTACAAGAGACAAGGAAGGACATTACATAATGATCAAGGGATCAATCCAAGAAGAAGATATGACAATTATGAATATATATGCACCCAACATAGGAGCACCTCAATACATAAGGCAACTGATAAAAGCTATAGAAGAGGAAATCAACAGTAGCACAGTAATAGTGGGAGACTTTAACACCTCACTTACACTAATGGACAGATCATCCAAACAGAAAATTAATAAGGAAACACAAGCTTTAAATGATACAATAGACCAGTTAGATTTAATTGATATTTATAGGACATTTCATCCAAAAACAGCAGATTACACTTTCTTCTCAAGAGCGCATGGAACATTCTCCAGGATAGATCACATCTTGGGTCACAAATCAAGCCTCAGTAAATTTAAGAAAATTGAAATCATATCAAGCATCTTATCTGACCACAATGCTATGAGAGTAGAAATCAATTACAGGGACATATATACACTACCAACTGTAAAACCGATAGCTAGAGGGAAGCAGCCTCATAGCACAGGGAGATCAGCTCAGTGCTTTGTGACCATTTACAGGGGTGGGATAGGGAGGGTGGGAGGGAGGGACATGCAAGAAGGAAGGGTTATGAGGAAATATGTATATGTATAGCTGATTCACTTTGTTATAAAGCAGAAACTAACACACCATTGTAAAACAATTATACTCCAATAAAGATGTTTAAAAAAAGAAATCAATTACAGGGAAAAAAAAGACGTAAAAAACACAAACACATGGAGCTAAACAATACGTTACTAAATAACCAAGAGATCACTGAAAAAAATCAAAGAGGAAATCAAAAAATACCTAGAGACAAGTGACAATGAAAACACAACGATCAAAAACCTATGGGATGCAGCAAAAGCAGTTCTAAGAGGGAAGTTTACAGCTATACAAGCCTACCTCAAGAAACAGAAAAATCTCAAATAAACAATCTAACCTTACACCTAAAGGAACTAGAGAAAGAAGAACAAACAAAACCCAAAGTTAGCAGAAGGAAAGAAATCATAAAGAGCAGAGGAGAAATAAATGAAATAGAAACAAAGAAAACAATAGCAAAGATCAATAAAACTAAAAGCTGGTTCTTTGAGAAGATAAACAAAATTGATAAGCCATTGGCCAGACTCATCAAGAAAAAGAGGGAGAGGACTCAAATCAATAAAATTAGAATTGAAAAAGGAGAACTTACAATAGACACCGCAGAAATACAAAGCATCCTAAGAGACTACTACAAACAACCCTATGCCAATAAAATGGACAAACTGGAAGAAATGGACAAATTCTTAGAAAGGTATAACCTTCCAAGACCGAACCAGGAAGACATAGAAAATATGAACAGACCAATCACAAGTAATGAAATTGAAACTGTGTTTAAAAATCTTCCAACAAACAAAAGTCCAGGACCAGATGGCTTCACAGGTGAATTCTATCAAACATTTAGAGAAGAGCTAACATCCATCCTTCTCAAACTCTTCCAAAAAATTTCAGAGGAAGGACCATTCCCAAACTCATTCTATGAGGCCAGCATCACTGTGATACCAAAACCAGACAAAGATAATAGAAAAAAAGAAAATTACAGACCAATATCACTGATGAACATAGATGAAAAAATCCTCAACAAAATAGTAGCAAACAGAATCCAACACATTAAAGGGATCATACACCATGATCAAGTGGGATTTATCCCAGGGATACAAGGATTCTTCAATACATGCAAATCAATCAATGTGATACACCATATTAACAAACTGAAGAAGAAAAACCATATGATCATCTCAATAGATGCAGAAAAATCTTTTGACAAAATTCGACACTGATTTATGATAAAAACTCTCCAGAAAGTGCACCTAGAGGGAACCTGCCTCAACATAATAAAGGCCATATACAACAAACACACATCAAACATCATTCTCAATGGTGAAAAATGGAAAGCATTTCCTCTAAGATCAGGAACAATACAAGGATGTCCACTCTCACCATGATTATTCAACATCGTTTTGGAAGTGCTAGCCATGGCAATCAGAGAAGAAAAAGAAATAAAAGAATACAAATTAGAAAAGAAGAAGAAAAATTGTCCCTGTTTGCAAATGACATTGATACTATACATAGAGAATCCTAAAGATGCCACCAGAAAACTACTAGAGCTTATCAATGAATTTGGTAAAGTAGCAGGATACAAAATTAATGCACAGAAATCTCTTGCATTCCTATACACTGATGATGAAAAATCTGAAAGAGAAATTAAGGAAACACTCCCATTTACCACTGCAACAAAAAGAATAAAATTCCTAGGAATAAACTTACCTAGGGAGACAAAAGACCTGTATGCATGAAACTATAAGACACTGATGAAAGAAATTAAAGATGATACCAACAGATGGAGAGATATACCATGTTCTTGGATTGGAAGACCTAATATTGTGAAAATGACTATACTACCCAAAGCAATCTACAGATTCAATGCAATCCCTATCAAATTACCAATGGCATTTTTTACAGAACTACAACAAAAATCTTAAAATTTGTGTGGAGACACAAATGATACCGAATAGCCAAAGCAGTCTTGAGGGGAAAAAATGGAGCTGGAGGAATCAGACTCCCTGACTTCAGACTACACTACAAAGCTACAGTAATCAAGACAATATGGTACTGGCACAAAAACAGAAATATAGACCAATGGAACAGGATAGAAAGCCCAGAGATAAACCCACACACCTATGGTCAACTAATCTATGACAAAGGAAGCAAGGATATACAATGGTGAAAAGACAGTCTCCTCAATAAGTGGTGCTGGGAAAACTGGACAACTACATGTAAAAGAATGAAATTAGAACACTCCCTAACACCATACATACAAATAAACTCAAAATGATTAGAGACCTAAATGTAAGACCCGACACTGTAAAACTCTTAGCGGAAAACATAGGAAGCACTCTTTGACATAAATCACAGCAAGATCTTTTTTGATCCACCTCCTAGAGTAATGGAAATAAAAACAAAAATAAATAAATGGCACCTAATGTAACTTAAAAGCTTTTGCAAAGCAAAGGAAACTACAAACAAGACGAAAAGATAACCCCCAGAATGGTAGAAAATATTTGCAAACGAATCAATGGACAAAGGATTAATCTCCAAAATATATAAACAGCTCATGCAGCTCAATTTTTTAAAAAATAAACAACCCAATCAAAAAATGGGGAGAAGACCTAAATAGACATTTCTCCAAAGAAGACATACAGATGGCCAAGAAGCACATGAAAAGCTACTCAACCTCACTAATTATTAGAGAAATGGAAATCAAAACTACGATGAGGTATCACCTCACAACAGTTAGAATGGGCATCATCAGAAAATCTACAAACAACAAATGCTGGAGAGGGCGTGGATAAAAGGGAACCCTCTTGCACTGTTGGTGGGAATGTAAATTGATACAGCCACTATGAAGAACAGTATGGAGGTTCTCTAAAAAACTAAAAATAGAATTACCATGTGACCCAGCAATCCCACTACTGGGCATATACCCAGAGAAAATGATAATTCAAAAAGACACATGCACCCCAATTGTTCATTGCAACACTATTTACAATAGCCAGGTCACGGAAGCAACCTAAAAGCCCATCGACAGACTAATGGATACAGAAGATGTGGTACATATATACAATGGAATATTACTCTACCATAAAAAGTAATGAAATTGGGTATTTGTAGAGACGTGGATGAATCTAGAGATTGTCATACAAGTGAAGTAAGTCAGAAAGAGAAAAACAAATATCGTATATTAACGCATATATGTGGAACCTAGAAAAATGGTACAGATGAACCGGTTTGCAGGGCAGAAATAGAGACACAGATGTAGAGAACAAACGGTATGGACACCAAGGGGGGAAAGAGGAGGGGTTGGGGTGTGTGTGTGATGAATTGGGTGATTGGGATTGACGTGTATATAGTGATGTGTATAAAATGGATGACTAATAAGAACCTGCTGTATAAAAAAATAAATAAAACTAAATTTTTTTAAAAATCATTCCTTGGGCCTGGAATGGGCAGAATCGCTGTCCAAGAAATACTTGCCAAATAAGTGAATGAATAAATGAATGAATGAGTGAATGAGTGATTGAGAAAAAATAAAATAGCTAATGGCAGGTTAAAGTCTCAGGTGAATCCGTTGTTCACCCCTCCTAAACTCTAACATCTGCGGTTCCGGATATGACCACTGAAACTGGTGAGCTGAAGGGCTGTGCCGAAGATGGGTTCAGCGTTAGGAGAATAAGCTCAGTGGTAAAGATTAGAAACAGAGAACAAATCAGTAAATTTAGTTCAGGATTAGTGTTTGGACCCTCAGGTGTCAGCTGAACATTGATTATTCATTAGATAATGCAATGGCACTCAATAAACGGCACACACAGCAGGAACCCGGGATGGTTTTCAATAGCAGAGTTTGGCTATTTGGACACTTTGGGCTTGTGTGCTCTGTGAGAAACTAAATGTAATTTCTCAGGAAGGATGCCCAGGCACAGCTTTTTAGGATAGCTATCAAACTGACCCCAATACATCATTTTTTTGGCATGCTTTCCATTAAATTTCAGTAACTGTCTCCAAGAAGTCAGATTCTAAGAACCCGAATCAAGGGTGCAGGCTCCAGGATGGCCAAGGGGTGAGAAGCAGGTCACCAGGACGGCCTTGTGCAATGAATTAATTCTCCAAATGCTGGGCCCAGAGGCCCAGGAGGATGGGGCCCCACTTAGGAATCTGCACAGGCCACCTCCCAGCTGTTGCCTGATGTTTCTGCTGTTCAGCTGGGGTGATGAATACTCTTGTTCCTCTGCATTTCAAAGTAGCAGCAGGAACCTGGTTATAAAGCAACATAGTATGGAAACGACAATTTCTCACGTAAAGCAGATGTGTGTTCTTAAGCCGTTTCTTAGGCATATGCAAAACTTACAGGGTGTCGACACTGCAAAGCCACTCTTTAAAATACAGTACCTGTGCTAATTCTGTTCAAACGTCGGAAATGATGTTTGGCACAGTCTTCACGCAATCAATTCCAGAAAGCTCCTATCAACTCCTTTCAGTCCCAAGTATTCCCAGAAAGAACAGGACTTTTTTTTGAGCAGACTGCCAGCTGGTCTGAGAAGAGCAGGTGCAGGTTTTTAAAATGCCATATGTATTCATGTACTCTCCCAGCTTCCTCGCCTCCCCTGCCACAATTTTGAGAAGGGGGGGTTGTTTGGGTTGTTTTATATTTTCTTCGATACCGTTTTCCCCAAGACTGCTGTGGTTGAAAGCAGCAGTTATAAAAACAAGGAAAAGTGTTAATCCTAGTGATTTGAACATCAAAGTGGATTTTCAGCACTTTCTACATGAACTGCTGTTCTGTGTTTGGGGATCTGTCTAACCCATGAAGACTCGCCAGGGCTGTTTTGGTGAAGGCAGGAGGCAAGTTGATGCCTATTTCATAGGACAAGTAGGCTAAGAATGCCCTTGTCTGTAACTATCCCCTTAGAACAAAGGAGGCAGGGAGCTGGGTGGATTATTTCTTTGTGGTCTTGCCATCATCACCATCCTGCCAGCATATGAGATTTTTTCCATTTTGTGCAGGAATGAAAATAAAATCGCAAGGTCCCAGCTAGCTCCGATACAAGCCTAGAATAGCAACTAGAGGAATAAACAGCTCCAAAGCCTCATGTTTTGCTCTTTCAGGTAGAATCCTATCACATTTAAAAGTATCCTTAGAAATTCTGATTAGCCGGAAGCCTTTGAAAGCCGATACTTATGCAGCAGCCCAGCTAAAGCAAAATTCTTTTGCCATCTGACGGCTCCCCAGCCTTTTGACCCTTTACCCTCTTGAAGCCTCTGGTCAGCCTCCAGTCTCCTCAACCAGACGTTTTGGAGCTCAGTGAGGTCCAAGCCCCCTCCTGATGGGAAAATGACGCCGGGGGCAAAGGGCAGACCTCTCATGTTAGGAAAATCATTATGCAGATAGATCTGAGAGAACAGATAGCGCTGATTTAAACACAGCCAGAGGGATCTTCACTTAGTCATTCATCTTACAAACATTTCTTGAGCATCTACTACTCACTAGGTACTGAGGAGCTGCTGAGGATATGATGGTGGTGAGAAAAACAGACATGGCCCCTGCCCTCTAGAAACTCCCAGTCTGATGGGGGAGACAGGCATTAACCAAGTGATCCCATAAACCATGAACAGCAGCTGTTGAGGCCAGTGCAACAAAGCGGGGTCCAAGGGGTCCCGAGAGTATGCGCTGAGGGCTTTGACCAAGCCAGGGAAGCCGGGGAAGTCTTCCAGAAGAAGCTTTGACCTGAGATCCAGAAGATGAAGACATGAAAGAAGGAAAGCAGAAAGGCCTTCACAATGGAAGTTGTCATGGTCCTCAGCGCGATTCAACCTGCACGGATACCAAGCATTGCCTAAACTGCCTCACTTAGGCTGAAGGTCTGAACTGCATGGGCCTTTGGATACTCAGCTGTTTTTTTCATATTTTCTGAGCATTTGCTCTGAGTTAAAACACTTCATGAACATTATTACATCCATTCTTTACAGCATCCTGGCATCTCAGCAGTACTAACATCTGCCAACCAAAACAAGATGAAGGATTGGATTTGCCTTGTGGGTCATGGTTTGCCCATCCCTGGTCTGGAATGCATATGTGGTGGCTGGAGTGAGAGCAGCCATCTTGGACCATGAGGTGAAAGTATCTAGTGAGGATGGCAGAGAAACAAGCTAGAAGGAACCCGAGTCCCTGGTTATCAGAGAGCTACCCTGTGAGCCAGGGAACGAAGGGGCAGAGAGGTTGAGCAACATGCCCAAGGCCACCAACAAGTGAGAGGCTGAGCCAGGGTGTGTACCCAGGCCTGTGGGACTCTGAAATCTGTGCTCCTCACCCAACCCTGCACCATCTCAGATCAGGGATTCAGTGCCCTAACTTTAGCTTCCCAGCACAGCAGCTCATCACTCTAAGAAGGCTAAGATTTCCTTCTTCAGGTCTTATCAAAAGTAGCCCATTTCTTCCCTCTTTCGTGAAATATAGGCAACAGTTTGCCCACAACTGCCTCATTACACAACACACACACACACACACACACAAACACACACACACACCCTTAAATGCTTGAAGACAGTGTGGCCACATCACCACTCCACTTTCTCATCTCAGGGAATAATAACCCCACGTCTCCCAAAAAGCACCCCAGTCTGCCCGAAGGAGCAACTGCAGCATTGCTTGGAGGAGCAGAAGATGGGTGAGGCCCCCAGCAAAGAGTCAGCTGCAACGTTCCAGCAGCTGTCAGGGAGGAAACACTCTTGGAATCAGAGCCAAGTTGCAGAGTTTTTCCTATAACTCTTTAATTTCCTATTACCCTGTGACTCTTTCTGTTTGCGTGAGACTCCCAAATTCTACAAGCTGGGCTTTGGCATTTCCCCAAGAATTCAGCAGTCAGTCCCCGTCGGACACAAGAAATTCAATCATGGGAAGAGTTACTAAAGGGCTCCAGAGGCTCACCCAATACTACTGATTCCAGGGACAACTTCCAACTGAGAGCCAAACCCCTACCCCCCGCCCCAAAACAAGTGCTAAAACTCAGAGCACTTGCATTGACACCTTGTACAGCTGCTGAGCTGGCAGACAGGTGGGTTGATGCATCCTGCCACCCCCAAGTCCTGCCAGTTACACAGACCACAAGTCAGTTACGCTGACTTTCTCTGAAAGCCCCTCACCACCTGGTGGGTCACACAAAGATCAACCCAAAGGTTTATTTGTGGCCTCAGTTAATCGAGATGGGTGGAGAATTCCAGAGGTACACAGAGTACAGAACACCCTCCTGGAAAATGCATGCTTCATTCCTTGTTAGATCTTTGATCTCATATTCTTCAACAGTCTCCTACTCTGGTAAGTTGGGCTTAACCACACATGAATGGTGTATCAGTCCGAATTAAACTCATCTGCAACTGATTATAGCATAAACGAGATAGAACTTTATTTCTCTCACATAAATGAAATCCAGAAGGCTCACAGGGTGGCTCTGTGAAAACTGGGGACTCAAGTTCCTTCGAGCTTATTTCTCTGCCATCCTCAGTACAATGGTTTTCACTTCATGGTTCAACATGGCTGTTCTCACTCCAGCCACCACATATGCATCCTACACCAGGGACAGGCAAACTACCACCCACAAGTTAAATCCGAACACCCCCAACATTTTTTCATAAATAAGATCTTCCTGGAACACAGCCATACCCATTTGTTTACATATAGTCTGGCGCTGCTTTCAAAGATCAACAGCAGAATTGTGTAGTTGCAACAGAGATCATAAGGCCCACAGAGGTAGAAACACTATCTGGTCCTTTACAGAAGAAGTTTGCTAACTCCTATTCTAGATAGAAAAAGGAAGACAGATAAGGTCACAGCCATCCAGGTCATTTCCCCAAAATCACACAGGACATTTCTGCTCATATGCCCATGCCAGAACTTAGTCTCATAGCCATATCTAGCTACAGGGATGGCTGAGAAGCGTAGTCTTGATTCTAGATGGCCATGTGCACAGCTAAGACTTTAGGGTTGTATTATTAAGGCAGAAGAGGAAGAGGGATGTGAGACTTCGACTCGCCATTCAGGGATATTTTTTACCTCAGACTCAGGACCCAGAAAGAGAGAGGCTGACCAGTCTTCTTGGCCCCTACCCCTGGTCCACAGACTGATTCTGGCCCCTGGGTGTTTGCTCTCAGACAGGGGAGAAGGTGGGGAAAGAGACATGCATGAAGTCGAGCAGCTGGCAGAGCTGTCTGGCCACTTTCTGAGCCACTGCTGGTTTCTGCTGGGCTTGACAGAGAGGCTCCCCTCTGTAGCAGGCAACCAGCACCCAGACTCTCACATCAGCCACATGGGAGGAGCAGTTTAAAAAAGGAGAGGAGCTGAGAGACAGAGGCAGAGGTGAGAGAGGCCCGGAGAAAGCTTTAAGGTGAGTATAAAACTTTGTTCACAAATACAGGCATAAAAGATCTATTCTATTTTCTTCATTAAATTCAGCTCTAAAACACCATCCTGCTGAACTGGTCAGAAACTCCCTGAAGTCAGTATTGGGCCTCCTCTTCCCAGGTTCCAAAGTTCCCGCTGGCTTCTGCATGCAGGGATCCCTCTCATCAGTGAGTCATACCAGCTATACTAGGACATCAGATAGTCCCTTCCTTCCGGTGAGCCTGGGAGAGCCAGAGAGCCAGACTCCCCTGGCCTTCCAAGGCATGGCCCCTCCCCAGGGCCTGGTCACCTGTTTCTTTGCTAACAGAGGGACAACTCCAAAGACACCCCCATTCCCACCCCCAGAAGCCTACCCCTTTCTCTCCTTCCCCTCTGGCCTCTTCAAGCAGCTTCTATTTTCTGCCCAGTTTTTTACTGAATAGTCAAGGAAATACCAAGATCTTGACCTGTTGGGATGGGAAGTAGTTAGAAAAAGAGTAAAACTTAGTACTTTATATAGAGAGATAGAGATGGCCAGGTTTAACATCTGTGTTAATATCTGCCAACTTTAATATCTGTGTCTCTCCCCTATCCCATAGCCCATTTGCATGTCTCTGTGGACCCCTTTAGGTCTTCTTTTTAAAATATTTTTTTGATGTGGACCAATGTTTTTAAAGTCTTTATTGAATTTGCTACAATGTTGCTTATGGGTTTGTTTTGTTTTTTTAACGTTTTGATTTTTTGGCCCCCAGGCACGTGGGCTCCTAGCTCCCGACCAGGGATCAAACCCGTACGCCCTGCACTGGAAGGCGAAGTCCCCAACCACTGGACCGTCAGGGAATCCCCTCCTTTAGGTCTTAACCTCAGGCTGGGTGTCCTCCTGTTGGGGGGCAGTGGGGGAGGAAGAGCGTTGGACCCATTGGGAGGTTGAGGAGCGAGGAGGACATCTTGAGCGCCCCCTGGAGGCATGTCTGCAAATGGCCTGAACTTGCTCTGATAGCAAACCACCCCTAAATTTAAGCCTATCCTAAAACAATCATTTGTGTTGAAGTCCTTGTTGTCAAGAGAAACTGATGATTGCTAAGTGGTAAATATCCAGACACCATCGATGAATGGAGTTGGATCTCACCCTGTGGAGAGTTCCTCAGAGTGGGATAAGCAGAGTTCATATTCAGCCCATACACACCAGGGAAATGCTGTGCCAGTTGTTAAAATATGTACTAAAATCCGTGACACAGACTGGTAAAAATCCACTGCCGGGAACTCCCGAGTGCCACTCTAGTCCCTCCGCAGCGATCTCCTCAGCTTCCCACAATCCAGCAATTAAAGGGTCATTGCCTGCTCAGCGGAAGCCTGTAGATCCTGCTCCCAGGCTAAGGTCAGTGTCCACTCTGGTCAATGCCCGTGCCAATAACCCTAGATGAAAATGTTTTGAAGAGGGAGAAACATGAGGCAAGGAGAAGCATCACTTCTGGGGTCACCATGCACAGTTGTACGGGCTGTTCACTGCACAAGTTCTCCTGACTGAAGTAGCCACTGGGAGTTGAATTCCAGCCTGTGCTCTGCTTACCAAGTCATGGGCCCTGACTTGGGACTGCATCCATCCAAAGAAAAGAGAGCCTTTTTCTAATGTACACAAAGCTGCTGTGTGTTCTAGCAGCCGGCTCACTTCAGAAGCTATTTCAATCAACCAGGCCTGAGCGGAAAAGGCCTGAGCTAGGGTGGAGGCCATAGTCTGAGAAGTCAGACGGAGATGCAAGAGAATTTTGGAACAGAACCTAACCGTTTAAAAAGCTGATGGTTAGAGGGAATGAGGGAGTGTGAACATATAAACCTGATTCCTGTCTGGGGGACTGAAACACAGTATGTTCCCAACAGAGAGAATGATGGGGAAAAAAGAACCAGTTGGAGAAGTGATAGGATGAGTTTGTTTCCTGCCTGCTCTCTGGGAAATTATAGTTGGGTGTCCAAACAAGACGTCAAACTAAAAGACATAGAGTAAAGCTCAAGAGAAGGGCCAAGGCTGGCAGTGGAAAAGCTAATGTCCTGAACATTTGAAAACCCTCTGGGAGTACGGAGGGACCAAAGGAGCAGACATTTCTGGAGAGCAAGATGGTGGTAAAGTTGGGACATAGTTTCATAAACTACGAAGTGGACCTTTAGAATTGAATTTAAACGTTTCCTTGCCGTGAACCAGCTGGGAGCCCTTGCAGACATTATTTAATTTCTCTGAGCCTCAGTTTCTTCCAAATTTGTCATAATAATACCTACTTTACAGAGCAGTTGAATTAAATTAAGTATGCGAACTGCCTAGCACAATATGTGGCAAGAATCAAGTGTCCAATACTGTAACCATTATTAGAAATATGACTGCTATTATTATCAGCCAATGACTGCATTCTGAGTCTTGGGAATACCTACAGAGCAGGACAGGACACACACAGAGCCAGCCAGAACATATTAAAAGGATGTACAATAAGTAACTAACTTTCCAAGATGTGTACTAGGACTGTGTCCCATTCATTTAATATATGAATGTGATTTTGATAAATGACATATATTGGGTTGGCCAAAAAGTTCATTAGGGTTTCTCTGTAACATCCTACAGAACAACCTGAATGAACTTTTTGACCAACCCAATAATATGAGCTTATCTAGGAATGAACTAGAATCACCTCTAAGCTGGGTTTGGCATCAGGAGAGCTGGAGGCGGGGAAGTGGTGATGCCTGAAAGGCCCTGATGAAGAAGAAAGATGCTGGTGTCGAAGGTCAGATCCTGGAGGTGCCCTGAGCAGCCTGGAGTTGAGAAGGGGTGAATGGGAGGCAGCCAGCCCTGCCTCGAGGAGTTGGAATCCGTCTGGGGGCTCTCAGGGAAGAGGGGCCAAATGCTTCCAGGTATGGAATCCAGAGGAGGCAGAATAGGCAGGACATCCTTCCAGTCTGGAACTGGGACATTGCATCCGTGGCATCTCCACTTCCTGGTAGCGCTGTCCCAGGTCTGGCCACCTCCTGTCTTAGCCTGAGGAGACTTGAGACATCATGTTTGGGCTGAATCTCAGACACTGGATCTGCCCTGACCACCTTTCCTAAGTTCACACTTCCTAAAATTAACCAGGAGTCTCCTGCTTACGTGTGGTGGCAGGGAGTCGATATTGTATCCTTCGTACAACTGAAAGGCATCTATTGCGTTCATTCATTCATTCATTCACTCATTCCAACACGTATTTGTTGGTGACTTCTTTATGCCAGACACTGTGGATAAAGGGGTGAACAACTTCCTCTCTATGCATGTCCGGCCTCTAGCTCCTCCCATCCCCAGCTGAGCAGATCTTTACCTGCCTTCCCCTTACCTGCCCCCCACCTCTTGGATCAAAGGCACTGAAAACTCTCCCATGGACTTCAGATCTAACCTCTTTCTTGCCTTTCAGCAGTTGCCCAAACTGCTTCCTTTTCCTCATCATTTCCTACCTGCCCCACTTGCCTGTAAAACTGGGGCTTAATGTATATAATACTTTACTGTTGTTAAAGGGTTTCTTTATCCCTTATATCGTGGAAACCCCACCTCAACTCTGAGACAGGTGGGAATTACCCATTTCATTTAACAAATTCGGAAACAGAACGTTCAGACCCGGATACCAGCATCGCGTCTCCTCGAATTCTCGAAATTCTATATTAAAATAATGTATTATTTTGTGCATTACTTGTGCTTCACCTACTTCCCAAAAAGATGTGAATATTATATTACATTTATCTTTAACGGGAGACGTTTTATTCTCTGGGTCTTTTGGATATTGGTGGTTATAAATGGAGTTTTGGAAGTACAGTGGCAATTACCCCTGCCCTAGGCTTACTCCCAAGTCCAAAGCTTGGCCTAAAATAGCCCCTCTTTCTCACAAAGAGCTCCCTGAGCCATCTCCTCGCCTTTTTAACTGAGCTCCTGGAACCTGATCTTCTCTCCTGGGGGAACGGCTCACTAAAGGTATCAGTATTTATTACTAACCACATCACACTGATGTGCAGTGGTGCAATGGTGCAGCTGCCCTCTCTACTGACCATAATGTCTTAGAGGGCAAGAGCTTATATCTCTCATAGTGCCTCCCACTATGCATGGCACCATAACAGAGAACTAAATTCTCCTGGTTCAATTCTTCCTAAAAATTGTTCATGATCCCCTCTTTACTGATTACCCAGCAAAAAAAAAAAAAAAAAAAAAAAAATAGCATTTATTCTGCAGGCTTCCCAGAGTGTCAACGTCCATATTCATGTTGTTCTCTGTATTCGTTTGGCTGCCCTGGGTACTTGTGTCCACATGATTGTAAACCCCCTAAAAGGCAGATGGTTTAACCCAACTGTAAGGCCTTCAGCAGAGCATAGTTCCACACTCTGAAAGTTGCTTGGTAAAAAGTTTTTGACCCTGGTAGTCAGTTGATGGTGGTAAAAGTAAAAGCCATTAAGACTGTGATGAGTGAGGATACTTTATGCAAGTTTTCCCCAAGCACCAGCAAAAGGACACGTAACGCCATTACCAATACTCAATCTTTCACTCTTGGGGGATTTCCTCACTAATTAGTCTGAAGCTGTAATTTCGCCTGTACTTTATGGAATGTGTCACACAAGGACACTTCTAATTTATTTCTGACCTTCCTTGAATTTAGAGGCACATATGCCTTTGACCGGCATTTCTCCCAGCTGCTATTTTCCTGCGGCAACCAAAAAAAAAAGTAATGATTTGTCCAAGACCTGAGAAGGGCAGACCAGCTCAGAGCATTGTACCCTGGCACTCAGCCTGTCTAAAGGTTTTGTCCAGCTCTCCTGCTCTTCCCTCAAGCCTGCCTTCTAATAACCAGGCAGAACGAGCTTTGTACTACATTACAGGGCTTTGAAATGAACGAAGAAATATAGGCAGAAAGGAAGTGTGGAAATTTTAAGAGTCAGTGCACAATTTGATGCATTCCGTCTTCCTTCTGTCACGTCAAGGAGCAAGTTCCAGATGGTGGCTCCTCCATCAGTCTAGGTCCCAAGGAAAGACAACATACAGACCATGCCCCAGCCCAGCTGGGATGGATGTAGGATGTACAGAGTAAGCGAGAAATATACCTGTTGTTTTAAGTCACTAAGATTTGGGGGTGTGGGGGGAGTAGTTTGCTGCTGAAGCGTAACCTAGCCCATCCTTCTGATACAATCATCCCAAATTAAGGAACTCCTACCCCAGACTTCAACAAATTATATTTTGCTGTTGCCTCTGAATTTCCTCCTGGAAGCCTATCTCTTCAGTTGACTTCAGTGAGCAGCCTTTCTGATCCCTATAGATTCCATGGCCTCCTTAGCACTAGAATCCCCCTCCAAAAATATTCTACTCACAACAGTCCGCTCCTGGAAAAAGCCACTCCACTTCTCCTTTTCCAGAAGTCCAGCAAAACCTCCACCAGGGTTTGATGGAAAGGTGTGTAATCCATCACACATTCTATATTGTTCCCTCCTCCCTGCTCCCAGCCCTGAAGGACACAGGGCCCGGCAGGGCCCCCTGGCCACTGAGGAAACAGGAGTCACCCAGTCGCCATGTTCTGACAGCTTGTCACATTATTTTTCCCTGTGGAGGCTCTGATCCCTCCAGCCAACCCTCTTCTCAGTCCCCTGAGACCATGGGCCTCTCTAGACAAGACTCCCCAGGCAAAGCAAAGCAGAGCAGAGCAAGATTGATGCCCTACAAACAACCGGCTGTGCCCGGGAGGGCTCTGGGTTCAATGCGTGGAGCAGCCCATTCTTCCCCATCTCGGGTTCCCACACTGGACGCCAAAGCGGGAGCTCGGAGCCAGGGCAGCAAGAATTCAAGCTTTATTCATCCTGGAACACAAATGATCCTCCACACTCCCCCTAATCACCCTGGCCCTCTCACGTCCCCTGCGCAAGATCTCTCTGAAGTGCCCCAGGCCTTCTTGGACCAATATGTGAGTCACACTGCCCTGTGGACAGAGGAGCTGGAACCGAGAGAGAGGATGCCAAAGGGTTGGGGGCAAAGAAATACTCATTTACATATTGGCCACTGAGTATCCCATCTCCTATTCCCACGCCCACCGACATTCCTCTTTCCCCACCTGTCCCTGTTCAGCCAAGTAGCGTTTAGTGACTCTTTATCTACTAAAGAATCATAAATTAGCATTAATGCTGATGGTTATTTGCATCCCAGCTCCCTGCAGGTAAAAGCCTCCAAAGGGTTTAGACCTAAGAGCAGAGCTTTGGGAACCATCAAACAATACATATAAGAATGATTTCATCTAAACTCCCTGAGAGATTTCCTAGACCAAAGCACCTCTGAAGGACAAAAAGACAACTGTAAAATTACCTGAAAGTACATGCTTCTATAGTGTTCAGAAAGAATCCAGGGTTTTTCTATCGACTGGGAGGCCGATAACTAATCCATCAGCCTATTTTTGTTTTTAATCCCGCATCTAGGCTTTTTTTTTTTCCAAGGCCTCGGCCTGTCACCATGCAGTTTATCAGCTGTCACTCCATCTCGATTCTGGATGACATGAGATCAATGGCCTAAAACTGCTCTCAGATCTACGGAGAAATTTATAACGCCAGACTCTGCCCATACCCTGACTGGGCCCGGGTCCCAGGGCTCTGAGGTTGTGACTGCCTTGCAGACTTCATTTCCATTTCAAAAGTGGATTGTGACCCACTTGGAGCAGGAGAGTTCAGGCCATCAGATGCAAAGGAAGGCCTGAATCAGAAGTCTTGTGCACTTACACTCACCGAACAATGACTTTGAGGGGAAAAAAAAAAAAAAAAGACTAATCAATGATTAAAAATCTCTCTGCCTTGAAAAGGCTCTAGCTTCCTGCTTTAATTTCTTTTGAATCCTGTGGAATTTATTAATGCCAAAACCCAAATTTGCAGCAACATGTTTTAGGCTCTGAAATCAATGAGTCCATCCCATTTACCTAACTTTAGAATTCTTGTGCATGGTTTGAGCAGAGAGTAATGGGGGTTTTGCTTCTCACAGAGGGTTCCTTTGGTTTTCAACAACCTTTCTTTTCCACCATGAACTCTGTAATCGGTTCTAATTCTGCCTCAAAGTGCCCACGAACCAGAAACAAGGTCCCAGGAGCCCAGGCCATATCCCATATTCCACGCTTTCCGACCAAACGGCTCCAGGGAAATTCTGAATGCCTCCCCCAACAGGAAATCCTGGGGTTATAAGGGGAAACCGGCTCTCTGTCCTTGCCCCAAGCCATGGCCAGCTGCGGGACAACCCGCTCCCCTCCCACTACCTTTTGGCTTGGACAGACACCCAACAGAAGGTATGCGGACTTGCTCCTGGCTGAACCCAGAGAAACCTCAGCTTTCTGAACAAAAAGAAAGCCCTCTCTCTCACTGCCATCCACCTGCATTCTGCTTGCAACCAGACATCCAAGAGGAGGTTCCCAGGAGAAACTGTAATCTCCAGAGGACTGGTCAGGGCTGGAGCCTCACCAGCCAGCTCTTCCCACCGCTGGCTTCGGCAACCTCTGGCTAGAAGAGAAGGCAGGACTGACGCATCAGGAAACACAGTCCTCTGGCTGAACCCGCAGATAGCAAGCGCCATCTCAACCCGTGTCTCTCTGCGCTGAGTCTCTCGGGAATCCACCGACCAGCTAATCCACTACCAACCAGCTAGTCACTGCTCCCCAACCCACTAGGGCAACCTGAGAGGGTGGCCCCTCACCTTCCTCCCAGATCAGATTCTACCAGGTTAGGCTTTTTGCTCCAACTCCCTTCCCTGCTCCTCTTTCCCCAACCCTTTACTCTAGTGAGCCCCCTGATATCAGGGGTGACGTCCTTCAACAGCTCCCCATTGCCTTAAGAATAAAAGTGAAATTCCTTAACATGGTGGACAAAGCACCTACACACCCATCCTGGCTTTCTTTACCCCTCTGCCGCTACCCCAGCCCCTCATGGCTGCCCGCACCCCAGCCCTCAGATCCTCGTGCCACTGAGCTTGCTGTTCCTTCAGCAAGAAAAGTCCCATTCACCTCCACCCCTCCACCTCCCCTCCCCCTTCCCCTTCCCCTTAGCTAATAATTCTACTCATTCTTCAAAACTCAGCCCACATGTCACCTCCTCCTGGAAGCTTTCTCTGAGCACCTCCAGTTCCCGGCACAGTCAAGCTGCTGCCTCCTCCGAGATCGACAGGCAGGGAGTGCACACCTGCATGTGACCACAGCCCGCCGCCTTCCAAGGGCTGCGGGCAGCACCTGAGATCAGCAGCAGTACTTCTCACACTCGATTCTGTCTCCTCCCTCTTCTCTCTCCCCTGCCTCTGGGCTGGTCAGTAATGTCTATGATTTCTTTGGTTGGTTTTCTTTTTTTAAATAAACTTTGTATTAGAACAGTTTAGATTTACAGAAAAATGACTATGATAGTACAAAGAGTTCCCCTAAACTCCACACCCAGTTTCCCCTGTTATTAACATCTTACCTTAGTATGGTACCATGGTTACAATTAATGAACCATATTGATACATTGTTATTATTTAAAGTCCATCCTTTATTCAGATTTCCTTGGTTTTTCCCTAATGTCATTTTTTTTTTTGTTCCAGGACACTCCACTGCATTTAGATGTCATGTCTCCTGTCATGTTTCTCTTAAGTGGGACAGTCTCTCAGACTTTCCTTGCTTTTGATGACCTTGACAGTTCTGAGGAGTTCTGGTCAGGTATCTTGTAGAACATCCTTCAATTTGTGTTTGTCTGATGTTTTTCTTATAATTAGACTGGGGTTCTGTGTTCTGGAGGTAAAGTGCCATTTTCATCACATCTTATCAAGGGTACGTATGATGCACATGACCTATTGCTATTGATGTTGACCTTGATCAAGTGGTGGAGGTAGTGTTTGTCAGGTTTCTCCATGTAAAGTCCCTCTTTCTCCCTCTTTTCCATGCTGTCCTCTTAGGAAGGAAGTCCCTATGCACAGCTCACCCCTAAGGATGGGGACTGCTTCTCACCCTCCTAGAAGGGAGAATATCTGCATAAACTGTTTGGTATTCTTCTTGCATGAGAGATTTGTCTCTTCTCTCCCATTTATTTACATCAGTATGGATCATTTTTTTTGTTTTCTAATCTCTGTTCCTATAGCACATACCACAGAGTCTGGCACTTAGTAAGTTCTCAGTAGTGTTTGAGAATGAGTGTGTATGAAGTGACCTGTTTCCCCTCAAAATTCATATGTTGAAACCCTAACTCCTAGTACCACAGGATGTGATCGTATTTGGAGACTGGGTCTTCAGAGAGGTGATTAAGGTCAAATGAGGTCATAAGGGTGGGGCCCTAATCCAATAAGACTGGTGTCCACTTTAAGGAGAGGAAGAGATACCAGGGCCAAGTACACACAAAGAAAAGGCCATGTGAGGATCTGCAAGCCAAGGAGAGAAGCCTCAGGAGAAATCAATCCCACCCGCACCTTGATCTTGGACTTCCAGCCTCCAGAACTGTTAGAAAATAAATTTCTGTTGTTTAAACCATGCAATCCATGATAGTTATTATTGCAGCCCTAAGAGACCAACACAGAGGGGAAGCACAAGCTCAAACATTTTTTACACATCAGCTCCATGTGAGTCATAGGAGGTTATCTCATGCTCCTGGGCATCCTATGAAGGAAAGTCCTTTGGAATATTCCTGCTCCCCCAGAATTATGGGTCACTGTCCACTAAACATTTGTATCTGTAAGTGGTTTCAATCATGATACATGGCTTTTGTGGAAATGAGTGGTGAAAAAGTTTACTGAAAATTCCTTTTTGCCATCATCTGATCTCAATCAGACAGCAAGGGACCAAAAGATTCTGAAATGACATGAGGGCATTAAAGTTACTTGAACACTCACATGACCATTTTCTCCTTCTTTTAGGATCTGTACACCTACCACTATGTCTATTATTATTTCCAGAAAGGGGGCAGGGGTGGGGGGCAGGAAGCTAAAGCAATGTAGACAGGAAATGGGAGGGGTTTTTTTCCTCTTTCTGTCTGAACAAATCCCTCGCCTATAAAATAACACGTTTAGATTATATGGCCTGTGATTTTTTTTCCCTGTGCTTTACAAGGAAAGGATAACTAACAGGTAAGCACCTGATACTATATTATCTTACATAGTCCTCAGGACAATCTTACAAGGTACTATTATCATCCCCATTTTACAGATAAAGCAGCTAAGATACAGAGAGATCAAGTAACTTGCCCACGGTCGCCCAGCAAATCAATAGTAATGTTCAGATTTGAGCCTAAGCAGGATGATTCCAGAGCCTGCAGTCAACAGCCGTGTTTTGTTTCTTTTTGGGTTAAGTGGGTTTCCCAGAGCATCCTGACACACAGAACAAACAAAAGGATGGGTGGCCCGGGACCTGGAAATGGTCCAGGGTTTGTAAGCATCAGGCACTGGGATCCACCCAAAATCAAAGTTTAAACAACAGTTACCTTCACCCCCAAACTGTCTCATTGTCTGACTGCTGAGTTTAAATCAGGGCTCTAGAGGACGTTGCTCTGCGGTGTGATATTAACGTTTAAAAGCCACTATGCCAGTGATTAACAGACCAACATGGGGGCGGGGGGTCTTTCTCTAAATATGAAGTAAGCAGTTGGAGTGTAGAAAAGAGCTTGGTTGCATTTCTAGAGAGCAAGCCCCAGAAAACCCAGCGACTTAGTAATTCTAAGAGATATCTACAAAGTGTGCTTTGGTTACAAGAATGAACTGGATGCCTCTGAAGAGCTGCCTCTGTTCTCTGCTTGGATTTGCACTTGCTGCAAACTTCCCTGCAAGGTTTATCCGATGGAGTGAGCCTGCTGGAGGAAAGACGATGGGCCCTGGCTTTTTTTTTTTTTTTTAAGTTAAAAGGTGAAACAAATAACCCCTGTCCCCATCCATCCTTAGAATTACACTTTCCAGCAAAGTCCTTTTCGTGGTAGATATAATCCTAATTAAAAATAAATTGCATGCTGTATAGAACTTGAAATGGAAAAGATAATCCTATTACATATGAGAATATATCCTGATTTTCTTTCCCGCTAAACTGTGGGAGATATCGGATCAGGCTGAGCCCCACCATTGTCGCTGCTTCGAAAACTTTCCTGGAGCCCTAATCCGTCACGTGACGCCCGTGTCAATCTCGGGGTCTGCACGCGAGTTTCACAATGCGGGCATTAGGCTCGGTAACAGAAACCCAGCTTTGCGGAGCCCGCAACATTTGCATGCCGAGGAAACGCTGGCCATTGTGGGGCCGTGTTTGTTCTCAGGATTGCGAGACAGTTGCCGGCGAAGTTGCTAAAACCCAAAGAAAGGGGCTCCTTTGAGCCAACCCGGGCCTTTGGTATGATAACAAGTCGATTTGAGCGGCTTTGTGGCGCCCGGATCAGCGCCGGGGGAGGGCGAACGGCGATCCCTTCCCCCCTCCGCCTCCGGCCCCGCCTCCTCGGACAACTGGCTTCCCGAGGGAGTTGCTGTAGGCGCTAGTGCGCTATTTTTAATCGTATTTCCATAATCTGGAGGCTGCAGGCCCGGAGCTCTTTCTGCTCGCGTGCCTTCACACCCCTACGGCCGGCTCGGAAAGGCCTCCGCGCGCCAGCCGCGGCAGTTGCTCGCCGCCCTACCCCCCGACTCCCCGCTCAGGGCTCTGCGCCCCGCGCTCTCCGGCGCCGCCGCTGTCGCGGCCACTTGGAGCGGCCGAGGAGCTGGCAGCGGATAAGATGCTTTGGGCTACTAGCCGCGCCAGACCGCTCCTCCCGCCTCTTGGCTTTTGCCTGCTCCCCACACCTCCCCCACCGCACCACCTGCACTCCTTTGTTTATTTCAGTCTTGAGAATGAGCACATGATGACGTGAAAGCGCTTTGAGTAAAAATATTAGGTAGTTCCCATTCTCCCGCCAAGCCCAAAACCCACATTTAAACAGCGCGCTGCTGGGCTCCAGCGGCCCAGCGCAGAACTAAGAGGCGCGGGGGCGCACTTGCGTCTCCCAGCCACTCGCGGGCGGGCTCTTCGCAAGTGTTTACTCACGGGGGCAGCTGAAGATATCCTTTCTCTGCGACTCCGGCCCCACCGCCCTCTCCGTCCTTCCTCCTGCCCTGTTCTGGGCTCGGCAGCGGCAGCACACCGACCTGAACTCTCGCGGTTACACTAGCGGCAGTGGGGAGGCCGCTGTCCGACTGCCGAGCTCGGAATCTGTCCGCGTCCGGGCTGGCCCGGCAAGGGGTTGAGGAGAGAGTGCGGGAACCTGGGAGCGCCAAAGGTCACCAGCGGGCCGGGGTGGGAGTATTACGGGCTCGGATGGAAGACGGAAAGTTCTTTCGGCTACTCGTACTCTCCGAGAAATGTCTCTTGGGCGGGAGCAGAGAGAGAGAGAGCAAGCTATTAAATGACAGTTGAGAGGGGGGGAAAGTGGAAGAGAAAGCTGGGAATTGGGCTCCCGTAGGGGGCGTCGCCCTTTCCACGTTCCAGCGCGTCCGCTGTGCCTGGCCTCTTTACTTTGAGCGTTACCAGGCCCACAAGGTGGAGGAGGCAGGGAATGGAACCGAGAGGCAAGATCGCTCTGGGGAAGCCCCCAACTATCCACAGTCCAGCGCATCCCCCCTCCCCAGTCTCATAAGAGCTCTTATGATGATGTTTGGGCTGCATTTTTTGCCCTCTGGCAACTCCAGAGCTCCTCCGTCATCCTCCTCCACCCTCACTGCCCACCCAGCTCCCTGCTTGTTCTCCCTACTCTGGGAGGACTTCTGTAACTCTTCTGAAAAGACCCCAGACACATCCCCTCGGGCTTGAGGAAAAGGAAAACACAGAGTGTTGACAGCAGAACTATAATCAGGATTCAGAAGAACATTTGCTAAATACAGTCTGCTCATCAAATCCATCGCCTTAAATTTAAAAAAAAAAAAAAAAAACCTCCCTGTGGGTGACTTTTTTTTTTTTTACCTCTCCTCCTTCGTGTGTATTTGCATAGACTGCTCAATAAATCTCTTCAATAAGAATCAGTAAGAATCTGTCTTGCTCGGGTTTGGAGCCCCATCTTCCTTGTCTTCAGGGATGCTAGGGGGAGGGAGAAATACCTGTGCGGGCAGCGCAACGCCTGACCAGCCGGGAGACCCGCCCAGCCCAGAGCTGGCAATGCCGAAGCTCCACACTTTAGTAGGCAGATGGTTAAGTTCCCCCAGGTTCGTGCCAGGTTTCAACGTCATGCTGTGATTTTGTTCTTCTGGAACGGGATGAGTATTGCTTCCCAGAGCGGCCCTATTAGAACAGAAAGAAAATCCTCTAAATAGGCGGAACAAGGCATCAGGAGGGAAAGTTCTCTAAATGCACTTTAATACGAGCCGTGTATTGTGTGGAATTCAGCGCCCATCACCGTTTAGCCAGAGAGCTATGGTAGTGATTGGGGATGAATAGAGGAACATAATGGATACATGTGGCGTTTGCTCATTATATTCAAGTTAGCCCAACTCCGCTGTGGAAACTGTTCAACTTTCTCTCCCCTTAGCTTGTCACAGTTAAATAATACAGACATTGGGGCCTCCAATGGGATCGCCTGCCACGCCATTCTATTTCCACTACTAACGAGGGCTTCATAAGCCTTTGATACAGTCTGATCTTTGAAACCTTTCCAAATCTCCTCAAGCTTATGCTAAATCCTATTTGGAACTTTTTTCCCCCTTGTCTGCTAGCGCCCAGGGCTTAAGAAAGCCATTTGGACAATGACATGCATACTAACACGTCGCAGAGCTCTTTTCTGAAAGGGAAGTGGCAGCTCTGATCACCGGGGCTCACACGAGCAAAACACAACTGCGTACACAAATTTGAATAAAATCAATTTTCCCTTATCCTTCGGGCTCCTAAATCGAGAGGCTATTTCCAAGCGCCGTGGGAAGCTGGGAAATAACGCGAACTGAGCCTCACCCGGCAGAGCAAGTCTGTGCAGAGGGGGCCGCGAGCGGTTTCAAAGCCTCCGAAGTGCAAAACGCAGAGAGTGAGCGCGGGGTCCCGAGCCACTGGGGCGAAATCTCATATGATGGCTGTCAATTCAAGCAGCCAGCACAGGAGGGGCACGATTAACAAAACCGTCCGCTCCTTTAACGCCCGGCGACCCGTGCCAACTCCTCTACAGGGAGAGCGCCGACAGGAAAGACAAAAAGCAAAAGGAGTTAAAGAAACAAAGGAAAGATTCCCTAATTTTCATTTCTTGTTTTCCCCTCTAAGCCTTTCCACACTAAAGGGATTGTCAGAGGCTGGCATAGGAGCTGCGCGAGGGCCAGGCCGCCATTGGCTGCCCGGTTCGGATGATTTGCATATCGGCGGCTATAAGAGCGGAGGCGGCGCGCGGCGGCGCAGCTCCAGCGAGAAAAGGGGAGGGAGAGGTGTGGGCCGTGGGCGGCATCCGCGCGTCCTCAGAGCCCGCCGGCACCTCCAAGCTGCAGCCTGCAGACTTCTCCCGCACGCGCCTTGCAAAAAGCGTGCTCTGGGGACCCTGGGACTCACGTCCAGGCCTGCAAACCAGAGAGGAATCGCTCCCTCAGCCTTTTGGAATAGCGCTCGGGGCTGGCGGCATGAGTCCAGCGAGGCGCGGGGGCATCCCCTGCCTTTTCCCCTTGCAGCTCTTCAGCCTTTGCTGGGTGCTCTCCGTGGCCCAGAGCAAGACAGTGCGATACAGCACCTTCGAGGAGGATGCCCCCGGAACGGTCATCGGGACCCTGGCTGAAGACCTGCATATGAAAGTGTCCGGAGACACAAGCTTCCGCTTGATGAAGCAGTTCAACAGCTCGCTGATCCGAGTGCGCGAGGGCGACGGGCAGCTGACCGTCGGAGACGCGGGCCTGGACCGCGAGCGGCTGTGCGGCCAGGCCCCGCAGTGCGTGCTGGCCTTCGACGTGGTCAGCTTCTCGCAGGAGCAGTTCCGGCTGGTGCACGTGGAAGTGGAGGTGAGGGACGTCAATGACCACGCGCCGCGCTTTCCCCGGGCCCAGATCCCCGTGGAGGTGTCCGAGGGCGCGGCCGTGGGCACGCGCATACCCTTAGAGGTGCCGGTGGACGAGGATGTGGGCGCCAATGGGCTGCAGAGCGTGCGCCTGGCCGAGCCGCACAGCCCCTTCCGCGTGGAGCTGCAGACGCGCGCGGACGGTGCCCAGTGCGCCGACCTGGTGCTGCTGCAGGAGCTGGACCGCGAGAGCCAGGCCGCCTACAACCTGGAGCTGGTGGCCCAGGACGGAGGCCGCCCGCCGCGCTCCGCCACGGCCGCCCTCAGTGTGCGCGTGCTGGACGCGAACGACCACAGCCCGGCCTTCCCGCAGGGCGCCGTGGCCGAGGTGGAGCTGGCGGAGGACGCGCCCGTGGGCTCGCTACTGCTCGACCTGGACGCGGCGGACCCCGACGAGGGCCCCAACGGCGACGTGGTGTTCGCCTTCGGCTCCCGTACCCCGCCCGAGGCGCGCCGCCTCTTCCGCCTCGACCCGCGCTCGGGCCGCCTCACCCTGGCCGGGCCCGTGGACTACGAGCGCCAGGACACTTACGAGCTGGACGTGCGGGCGCAGGACCGCGGCCCCGGGCCCCGCGCCGCCACCTGTAAGGTCATCGTGCGCATCCGCGACGTCAATGACAACGCACCGGACATCGCCATCACCCCGCTGGCCGCCCCGGGAGCTCCTGTCGCCTCGCCCTTCGCCGCCGCCGCCGCTGCTCTCGGGGGTGCGGACGCGACCTCGTCGACCGGGCCCGGGACGCCAGAGGCTGGAGCCATCTCGCTGGTGCCAGAGGGGGCGGCACGCGAGAGCCTGGTGGCGCTGGTCAGCACCTCGGACAGGGACTCGGGAGCCAACGGGCAGGTGCGCTGCGCCCTCTATGGGCACGAGCACTTCCGGCTGCAGCCGGCCTACGCGGGCAGCTACCTGGTGGTGACCGCGGGGTCGCTGGACCGCGAGCGCATCGCCGAGTACAACCTGACGCTGGTGGCCGAGGACCGCGGCGCGCCCCCGCTGCGCACAGTGCGGCCCTACCTGGTGCGGGTGAGCGACGAGAACGACAACGAGCCGCTCTTCACGCGGCCGGTCTACGAGGTGTCGGTGCGTGAGAACAACCCGCCCGGGGCCTACTTGGCCACGGTGGCCGCCAGGGATCCCGACCTGGGCCGCAACGGCCAGGTCACCTACCGACTGCTGGAGGCCGAGGTGGGCCACGCTGGGGGCGCCGTGTCCACCTATGTCTCGGTGGACCCGGCTACCGGGGCCATCTACGC
This sequence comes from Kogia breviceps, assembly GCF_026419965.1. Classification (NCBI taxonomy): domain Eukaryota; kingdom Metazoa; phylum Chordata; class Mammalia; order Artiodactyla; family Physeteridae; genus Kogia; species Kogia breviceps. The sequence goes on along the minus strand of NC_081325.1, from coordinate 26,279,303 downwards.
GCTGCGCAGCTTCGACTATGAGACGCTTCGCCAGCTCGACGTGCGCATCCAGGCGAGCGACGGCGGCTCCCCTCAGCTCTCCAGCAGTGCCCTGGTGCAAGTGCGGGTGCTTGACCAGAACGACCACGCACCGGTCCTGGTGCACCCGGCACCGGCCAACGGCTCCCTGGAAGTGGCGGTCCCCGGGCGCACGGCAAGGGACACGGCCGTGGCGCGCGTGCAGGCCCGGGACGCAGACGAGGGTGCCAACGGGGAGCTGGCATTCGACCTGCTACAGCAGGAGCCGCGAGAAGCCTTCGCCATCGGCAGCCGAACGGGGGAGATCGTGCTCACCGGCGACCTATCTCAGGAGCCGCCCGGCCGAGTATTCCGGGCGTTGCTGGTCATATCCGACGGCGGCCGGCCCCCGCTCTCCACCACCGCCACTGTCAGCTTCGTGGTGACAGCAGGCGGCGGGCGCGGGCTGGTGTCGCCAGCCAGTGCAGCGAACTCGGAGCGCTCTCGCCCTCCCGGCTCTCGGCTCGCGACGTCGGGGCCGGCGCTACAGTGGGACACGCCGCTGATCGTCATCATCGTGCTGGCCGGGAGCTGCACGCTGCTTCTGGCCGCCATCATCGCCATCGCCACCACCTGCAACCGCCGCAAGAAGGAGGTGCGCAAAGGGGGGCCCCGCCGGGAAGAGCGGCCCGGGGCGGCGGGCGGCGGAGCCTCGGCTCCCGGCTCCCCGGAGGAGGCCGCCCGGGGAGCCGGGCCCAGGCCCAACATGTTCGACGTGCTCACCTTCCCTGGCAGCGGCAAAGCGCCCTTTGGCAGCCCCGCGGCCGACGCGCCCCCGCCCGCGGTCGCCGCGGCCGAAGTGCCGGGCTCGGAGGGCGGCAGTGCCACCGGGGAAAGCTCCTGTCACTTCGAGGGGCAGCAGCGGCTCCGAGGCGCGCACGCCGAGGTGAGGCCTTCCTTCGGCTGGGCGCCCCGCTCGGTGCTCCGCGGACAGGCTGGGGGAAGGGACTGGAGGGGTCTGGGTATGCGTGCGTGGGAGAGGCCTAACCTGTCGCACTTGTGTTTTTGTTTCTTGTCCAACCCTCACCCCTGCTTGCTTTCCCCATTCCCTGCTGCAGCCCTACGGCGCCTCCCCTGGTTTCGGAAAGGAGCCGGCGCCCCCTGTGGCTGTCTGGAAAGGACATTCTTTCAACACCATCTCCGGCCGAGAAGCGGAGAAGTTCAGCGGCAAAGACAGCGGCAAAGGGGACAGTGATTTCAACGATAGCGATTCCGACATCAGCGGGGACGCTCTGAAGAAGGATCTCATCAATCACATGCAGAGTGGTGAGGACCCCTCTTTCCTGCCAAATTCAGCCTTCCTTCTCTCGCTCCGTTTCTGCAACAGCCTCTCCTCTCAATCTCCATTCCCAGACCCCCTCCCTCTTTCTCACTTTTCTCTGTCCTTGAGTTCCGGATTCCGGCCTGCCTCAAACACGAATTTCAGAATGCCAAGTCGAGGCAGCTCCACCACCTAAAATAAACCAGACTCCCATCCTGTTAGGCTGCTATCTGAGAAGAGAAATTCTGCTTATCAATTTTTTTTTTTTTTTTTGCTTCCAGCTAAAGCTGAGCCAACTTCGTATTAAAGTGGCTTTGTAGGAACCAATATTCATTTCAAATCTGGAATCAGGGCGTTCATCTTCTTACACGCTTTCCTTTTCAGCCGCCCTGACCCTGTCTGACACTTTGAAGATGGAGGCACAGTGTGTGTAATCTCAGTAATCATCATACCCTCTCCCTTTCTCTTTTATGTTAGGACTGTGGGCGTGCACCGCGGAGTGTAAGATCCTGGGCCATTCTGACCGCTGCTGGAGCCCCTCCTGCGCTGGAGGGCCCAGCACACAAGCTTCCACTCACCCCCCAGCCCAGATGTCGACCTTCTGTAAGAGCACGTCCCTGCCCCGGGATCCTCTGCGTAGGGACAATTACTACCAGGCCCAGCTGCCCAAGACAGTGGGGCTGCAGAGCGTCTATGAGAAAGTGCTGCACAGAGACTATGACAGGACAGTCACTCTACTCTCCCCTCCTCGTCCAGGGAGGCTCCCCGACTTGCAGGAGATTGGGGTACCCCTCTATCAGTCCTCCCCTGGCAGGTACCTGTCCCCAAAGAAGGAAGACAATGAAAATGTGTAATCCCATGCTGCATGTTGTCACGCATATACAGGTCACTCCAAGAAGCCCCTAAGTTATTGACCGGTTTCAGTGTTGTATATAGAAATATGCAAGATGTGCCTTAAAATGAAGTTGTTGGAAGCTATTTCCAATCACATTGGTACTGTTTGGTATTTGCAAACAAAAATGTAGTTAATGTAATTTTTATGAAATGTGTGCAGTATTTAATTCTTATCATGCTATTGACTTTAATTTCCCTTGTGGCTTGCCATTTTCTTAGTGTTTTTAACCTGTACATGGTGTAATGTAATGTTTGTATATAATGAAATTTTGTTATATTTTTATATAATAAAAGCTAAAGTGGAAGTTATTGCCAAAGGAACTGTCTGTAAGACAAAAAAAAAAAAAAACATGGTGGAATTATTTAATGGAAATTTATCTTTTACCCGAAACAACCTAGTGTTTGAGAAGTTTTGCCTTGCCAAGTATAACTTGTATATCTTGAGTCTGTGGTAGATTTCAAGTTCACTGTTATTTAATTACATTTGGTTTTCTGTAAACCATGTCACTTACAAGCAGAGTAATAAAGGATTTGTCATGTGTTTGAAGAATCTGCTAATTGCTTTTTGTGAACTTACCCACAGTCAGGAATTCACAAAAAATCTGAGTACCAGAATTAAACCTTCTTTCAAGTGCTAATTATTTGGACATTATTTTTTTTTTTTTTTTTTTTTTTTTTTTTTTTTTTTTTTTTTTGTGGTACGCGGGCCTCTCCGATGCGGAGCACAGGCTCCGGACGCGCAGGCTCAGCGGCCATGGCTCACGGGCCCAGCCGCTCCGCGGCATGTGGGATCTTCCCGGACCGGGGCACGAACCCGTGTCCCCTGCATCGGCAGGCGGACTCTCAACCACTGCGCCACCAGGGAAGCCCTGGACATTATTAATGTTCACAGCAACAGTAAACCTGTGGGATTTCAAGTATTGGAGTCTCATCCAAGTATTAAAAATATTTGTTGCTTTTGTAAAACATATGCAACTCCATATACATCAGGCACTCTATAAAAATTCCTGCCCTCATTTATTTACTCAACAAATATTTGTGGAGCATCTACCAAAAAGTGGAGGAAAGCTGAGTTTGGGCTGTTCATTCACTAATTAAACAAACATCTGTAAAGCATTTCCTAACTGCAGTAACTCCTCTAGGGTCTGGGTAAGGTTAAGAAGATATAGCCCCAAGAAGCTCTTACCTTAAATATTAAGGATTTTAATATCAAAAAGAGACTCAAACTTATGGGTGAAAAGACATGATGCTTGAGATGTGTTTTAAAATATTCTAGAAAAAACATGAGACTATATGAAATGAGATTGAAAAATATATTGATCATGGTCAATGCTAGCATTGGTACATGTGTGTGTGAGTGGAGGTTATACCAATCTATTTGTGTGTTTGTGTTTGAAAATGTACATAATGGAGGGTTTAAAAAAAAAAAAAAACACTCAAGGGCTTCCCTGGTTGTGCAGTGGTTGAGAGTCTGCCTGCCAATACAGGGGACACGGGTTCGAGCCCTGGTCTGGGAGGATCCCACATGCCGCGGAGCAACTAGGCCCGTGAGCCACAATTACTGAGCCTGCGCGTCTAGAGCTTGTGCTCTGCAACAGGAGAGGACGCGACAGTGAGAGGCCCGCCCACCGCGATGAAGAGTGGCCCCCGCTCTCCGCAAATGGAGAAAGCCCACGCACAGAAACGAAGACCCAACACAGCCAAAAATAAATAAATAAATAAAAATTTTAAAAAGCAACAACAACACTCAAAAGACCTATATCTATGTCTTATGCATTAATTTTATTTGAAATTAAAATAATAATAATGAGAGCTAACATCTACTGAACAAGTTTTTATATGAGCGGAGCTCCTTACAAAGATATTCTGCATGAATTATCTCATTTATTCCTCAAATAGCCCCCATGGGATGGGAACTATCATTATTTCCAGTTTACAGATAAGGAAACTGCGACACAGAGAGTTTAGGTAAAATGCCCAAAAGTCACACAGCTGGTAAGTGGCCAGGATGAGATTTAACCCAGATTACTCAAGGCAAGAAAATAAAATAAGCAATGATTTTTTTTTTTTCTTTTTAACTTGAGAGAAACGAAGGGTTAAGTAGAAAAGTCCCAATGCATTGCCTTTACTGACTGATTATTGTTTAGCACTTTATATTTGTGAAGTGCCTGTGTTCCTTTATTACTGATTGTGGAGAGCGAAGCTCTGTAATGAATAGAGGAGCCCTCAAAGCTTCCTGTTGAAGTCATAATTGAAACCGGTGGTGGCCCCAAGCTGAACAGCAGGGTGAGCACACACAAGTGCTTCGCCACCCACGGTCTGTGCAAAGTTCAGCGGTTTCTGCAGGCAGCTGAGCTGAACATGAGCTCAGAGAGCCCAAACAGACTTCAGGTTCTGGAAGAAAATGTTGGCTGTGGCTACAGATAGCTACAGAACCGTGATGACCAAGCCCCAGGGAAGAGACCCCAGCTAGACCTCCTATTCTAACACCCAAAGCTTTATTCTTGAGCCAATCTCATCAAATGCAGAGCAGAAAAATGAATAATCCTGCAATGGCAGCCTGAAAGCATCCAATCTCTGAATGTGTTTGCCGGCTCTTGTCCTTCAAAAGTAAAATAATGTCATTGTCATTATTTTATTTTGTGCTGTGCGAACTATTTCATTGTCCCCAAAATTCAGTTTGCAAAATCACCATGACTTCGCTGTCCTATTTTTCCCTTAGAGAAATGACCATTAAAAGGCCTGATTTTGCTTGGAACTTTAAAAAAAAAAATCAAAACATAATTCAGTTCTTAAAATTGTTTGTTTAAACAAAAAAAAAAAGAGGGAAGGGGTCTCATCTCAGAGTCAGCCATAGGAACTCTCAGAGAAACAGGAACTAGATGAAAGAAGCTCTCTGCTTTTCTTGAGAAGTGTTGATTCTCAAGCACATTTTTAAGAAAATATATTGCTTTATTAAATTAAATGAGATAATATATATGCAGAATACTTAGGACCACGCCAGGACCATGCCTGGCCTACAGTAATACATTCCATCTTCCTCTTTCCTTGCCTTCCTTTGGAGCCAGTCTCTATCAGTGCAGCCCCACCCACTAAGGAAGATGAAACAGACTCAGGATTTCTGGCCTTGTTCTGACACAGGTTTGCTCTCTTTGCTTCTTTCACTATCACCGTGTAGACCAGGGCCTCATATATAGTCAACACTCTACAAGCAAGTATGGTTAAATGAACATCACAAGCAAACTCACAAGCCTTAGGGGTTTGTGGTGGTGCCACAAGCCTGTCTTTGGGGGTGGAGGCCTACAACTTTGGGGCACCTTCACAGTGAGCACTGAGACATGGAAGGCGCTTGGGGAAGTGGGAGGTCACCTTGAAAGAGAAAACTAGAGCCAGACTTTATTTCACTTTTTTACGTCTGGCCCCATTGACCTGGATGTCCTACACTTCTTATAATAAAGACCCTCTTGTGTGCTTCCTCAGTACTGCCTCAGCATGTAGCCTCACCTACCTATCACCTACCTATCTCCCCCTCCTGGCTCATGAAATCAAGGACTGTCTGTGTCTTTCATCTCTCCATTCCCAGCACCTGGATCACTGGCTGGTACCTAATAAGGATTCAATAAAAGCACTTGCTGAATGGAATGGTTCACTGAGCCAAGCACAAAAGGTCTTGGTTACACACCACAACCAAGAGACTCTGCATGTACAAGTCAACAGACTTCCCTACAGGGGGACTGTGCTAAATCTGCCTCCAGAATCAGAATCAGAGGTGACCAAGAGATTCAGCATCTTATTTACCCAGCTAAGCGCTTAGAGGATTCAGAAGCTGCACAAGCCCTGACCATATAAGTCACCTTAATTATTGAAGGAGAGGCCCTCCCCATCTTCTAGTTTCAGTGCAGCAGCATCTCTTCAGACCCAACTCAAGAGATTCCCAGAAGTTGGTACCTGAAGCCACATGGCTCAAATACTCCAGATAATTGTCGAATCTCCACTTTGTTCCAGGCAAACACAGCAAACAGTGAAGTTTGATGAAAGCATCAAATCGCTTATTATGCTAAATGTTGGATATTAATCTCTTATTTTATTGAGCCTGTCTAGTTTGCCAAATTTTCTCCCTATCAATTCTAGGAAAGTAGCTGTGGAGGGGTGAGGATTTGCTCCTAATGAATGTCACTAGATCATCAGAAGGGCTGAGCTGTTGGTGGTGGTAGATACCTGGGTGGGAATGGAATCTCAATTTTATTCAGCGACTGACTTTCTGTCATCATTTAACCTCCTTGTGATTCATTCTGCTTATCTGCCAAAAGCCCTTCATCACCAGCCTCACTGGAGAACGAGAAAAAACTCATGAAGTACAGCAAGAAGGCTAAGCACTGGGTCAGCCATCTTCCTACGCTAAAGAAATTCAGTGTCACCACTATGTCCCTGGACCACTCTGTCCCTGGCTTTCCTCCCTATGCTTGTGGTTATGTCTACACCCAAAAGCTAGTAAAAATCACATTCTACTAATTATCTAGATATTTTTAGGTACCCATATGGGACTCTTAAGTATCTTCGTAAATCCTTCAATTCTTCCCTTTACTTGGGTGATTGTCTTAACTCACTTGGGTGATTAAGTTTCTGAGCAGCACAGCCTGAGTCAGGGATTCTTTTATTTTTTTAATTTAATTTTTTATACAGCAGGTTTTTATTAGTTATCTATTTTATACATATTGGTGTATACATGTCAATCCCAATCTCCCAATTCATCCCACCACCACCACCCGCCCCCCACCCCTGGCTTTCCCCCCTTGGTGTCCATACCTTTGTTCTCTATATCTGCATCTCAATTTCTGCCTTCATCTGTACAATTTTTCTAGATTCCACATATATGCGTTAATATACGATACTTATTTCTCTCTTTCTGACTTACTTCACTCTGTATGACAGTCTCTAGGTCCATCCACATCTCTGCAAATGACACAATTTTGTTCCGTTTTATGGCTAAGTAATATTCCAGTGTATCTATGTACCACATCTTCTTTATCCATTCGTCTGTTGATGGGCATTTAGGTTGCTTCCATGACCTGGCTATTGTAAATAGTGCTGCAGTGAACATTGCAGCATAATTTTTCAATTATGGTTTTCTCTGGGTATACACCCAGTAGTGGGATTGCTGGGTTATATGATAATTCTATTTTTAGTTTTTTAAAGAACCTCCATACTGTTCTCCATAGTGACTGTATCAATTTACATTCCCACCAACAGTGCAAGAGGGTTCCCTTTTCTCCACACCCTCTCCAGATTTTTTTTTTTTGTAGATTTTCTGATGATGCCCATTCTAATCGGTGTGAGGTGATACCTCATTGTAGTTTTGATTTCCACTTCTCTAATAATTAGTGACGTTGAGCAGCTTTTCATGTGCCTCTTGGCCATCTGTATGTCTATTTATGTCTTCTGCCCATTTTTTGACTGGGTTGTTTGCTTTTTTAACATTGAGCTGCATGAGCTGTTTTTATATTTTGGAGACTAATCCTTTGTCCATTGATTCATTTGCAAATATTTTCTTCCATTCTGAGGGCTGTCTTTTTGTCTTGTTTGTAGTTTCCTTTGCTGTGCAAAAGCTTTTAAGTTTCATTAGGTCCCATTTGCTTATTTTTATTTTTGGTTTTATTTCCATTACTCTAGGAGGTGGGTCAAAAATGATCTTGCTGTGATTTATGTGAAAGAGTGTTCTTCCTATGTTTTCCTCTAAGAGTTTTATAGTGTCTGCTCTTACAATTAGGTCTTTAATCCATTTTGAGTTTATTTTTGTGTATGGTGTTAGGTAGTATTCTAATGTTATTCTTTTACATGTAGCTGTCCAGTTTTCCCAGCACCACTTATTGAAGAGACTGTCTTTTCTCCATTGTATATTCTTGCGTCCTTTGTCATAGATTAGTTGACCATAGGTGCGTGGGTTTATCTCTGAGCTTTCTATCCTCTTCCATTGATCTATATTTCTGTTTTTGGCCAGTACCATATTGTCTTGATGACTGTATCTTTGTAGTATAGTCTGAAGTCAGGGAGCCTGATTCCTCCAGCTCTGATTTTTTCCCTCAAGATTGCTTTGGCTATTTGAGGTCTTTTGTGTCTCCATACAAATTTTAAGATTTTTTTGTTCTAGTTCTGTAAAAAATGCCATTGGTAGTTTGATAGGGATTGCACTGAATCTGTAGATTGCTTTGGGTAGTATAGTCATTTTCACAATATTGATTCTTCCAATCAAAGAACATGGTATATCTCTCCATCTGTTTGTGTCATCTTTGATTTCTTTTATCAGTGTCTTTTGAAAATCATTTATTGAGAAATTGCTCTCAGAAGAGGAGAGAAGCCAGCAGGAGTCCGCAGGGAATGAAAGCTCAACACAGTCATGGTCTCAGTTTCAGTCTGGTCCCACCTGAGCTTTGGAGCACAAAGTGGTCCTCTCTGGAGGCAATGGGCCAGGCTTTCCTACCCTATGTCAGCCATTGGTTTCTGGATAAGAAAGGGGGTACATTGCATCACCTTCCGTGGCAAGGAGGCTCCTGGTAGGCTGAGGGCAATTCTCGCAAGAAGGGACCCATCACAAGCCTTTGGCAGCCAATATGGCAGCTATGGTGCACAGGCTATATGGGTGTATGTAGATGAGGCGCCAATAGTATCCCCTCTGTTTGTTGATTTCAAATCAGAACCACCAGGAGGATTTGTTAAAGCAGAGTGCTGGGCTGCAGCCCAGAAGTATCTGATACAACAGGATTGGGGTGAGGTCCTATAGTTTGCATTTCTAACATGTTCCCTTTTCTAATAAGTTCTACTGCCACTGGCCCAAGGACCACCCTGCAGAACCACTGCAGTATAAAACTATGCAGTGTTGAGCCAGGACATACCTTCTGACCTGCTGTGACTGTCAGGTTTCACCCAGGAGAATTTCAGCTGTAGAATATAATTGTCAACCAGTGTCTGCAGAATGTTCAACTCTACAATTGTCAGAAACACAAAAAGCAGGCATACAACCCCTTTAGAGAGAAGGTAAAATGGTGAGTGTGGAGGTTAAAGCTCAAAAGTCAAGGCCATGTCTCATCTACCAAGCCATCATCAACACCATGTTCTCTGCCTCCATCCTCCCCCCCCACCCCCCTCACAGCACACAGGTGGGGAGGTGAGGGGTGAGGCAAAAGGGGAAGTGAAGAAGTCAGCCGATAGCAGTTCAAGGCTGCTCACAGGTGGTTAGGCTCTCTTTGGAGCACTGAGTGACACACCTCATCAGGGACCCAGACCAATGGGCATGTCCAAAGAGGATGGTTTAGGAGATAAGGAGACTCATTACAATAATGCTTCATGAAGGAAATTTGGTAAACAATCTATAATGATGCAAGATACTCAAAACTAAGAAGGGCTACTTCAAGAAGCAGTAAATCCTTGTCACTGGAAACGTTCATGCAAGGACATGACAATCAGCTGATGGAATGAACAGGTAGGGGATCTGATTTGGGGATTCGATGAGGTGACCTTGAAGCGTCCTTCTAAGTCTATTTGTTATTAGTTTATGCAAATTCCTCGTTATGCCCTTTCTCCCACTCTCCAGATGTTCTTAGCATTCTCTCCTGCTCTACCTGATCCGCAAATGATAGAAAAGTTGAGCACGCTAGCTTTTATTCCAGTTGGCTTAGAAGAGCCCCTACAGGACTTCCCTGGTGGGGCAGTGGTTGAGAGTCCGCCTGCCGAGGCAGGGGACGTGGGTTCGTGCCCCGGTCCGGGAAGATCCCACATGCCATGGAGCGGCTGGGCCCCTGGGCCTGTGGGCCATGGCAGCTGAGCCTGTGCGTCCGGAGCCTGTGCTCTGCAATGGGAGAGGCCACAACAGTGAGAGGCCCGCGTATCGCAAAAAAAAATAAAATAAAATAAGAGCCCCTACATTCCTTCCCATTTTCTGAGAAGAGTCACAGTAATTCCTGCTTTCCTGGTTGGAAGCTTAGCTGATCTGGGAGACTAGGTCTGTTATTTTCTCCTTGTATGGTATAAAACCCAAGGCTTGTCCCTGTGAAGTTGCCTTTAACTTGTTGTAAGGTATTTTCTAAGCCATTTTCTAAAATACGCTGCTCACAGTGACATCCCCCTGAGAGCAGATCATGATGAGTGGCTCCATGTTACTGGGAGGGGAACTGAGCAAAGGATCATGAGAAGCAGGTGTCTTCCCAGCATTTTCCTCAGCCCTACCACCTCACCACTCTCCTTATTGCCTATTAAATGGGGATATATTTTCAGGAAAAGTCTCCAGGCTTATGTTTTTGTTTTTGTTTGTTTTTTTTTTGCGGTACGCGGGCCTCTCCCGTTGTGGAGCACGGGCTCCGGACGTGCAGGCTCAGCGGCCATGGCTCATGGGCCCAGCCGCACCGCAGCATGTGGGATCTTCCCAAGCTGGGACACGAACCCCCGTCCCCTGCATTGGCAGGCAAACTCTCAACCACTGCGCCACCAGGGAAGCCCCAGGCTTATATTGATTTTAAATCATTTAAGAATTGAGTCCCTGGGGTTGTGTTTTGGCTGACCTCCTGCATTCACTCATCCCAGGCCCATGTTCTAGAATACAAAGGCACGGTGATTCATTTCTGCTCTTCAGCTTCACTAATCAGAGAAGCGAATTGCTCTTGCCATACGCTGGATGATATAACGGAAATTTCTAGGCTGAGGGCATTAGATTCAGATGCAGCACACACACAAAAAATTGTCAGGCAATCTGATTTGCTGTAGCTGGAGAGATTGGGAAGAAAAAAAGAGCAAGACTGGCTTGTTTGTACTCTTTCTTACTCCTGACTATAGACCCAAACAACGACAAATTTGCTTGACCGAGTCATCTGTGTGGGCATTGCTAGGGTCCCATAACTCCAGCCGGACAAGAAGGAATGAACAGGCCTGGGAAGTCCACAGACAACCAGTTTATAAGGAGCATCAGAATCCCCATAAAATGAAACTAGATCTGGAAAATTATAGTTTCCAGAACACCTCTCAAAAAGAGTCAGCATGGGACTTCCCTGGTGGCTCAGTGGTTAAGAATCTGCCTACCAATGCAGCGGACACAGGTTCAAGCCCTGGTCCAGGAAGATCTCACATGTCCCAGAGCAACTAAGCCCATGTGCCACAACTACTGAGCATGAGCTCTAGAGCCCGTGAGCCACAACTACTGAGCCCGCGTGCCACAGCTACTGAAGACCACACGCCTAGAGCCTGTGTTCCGCAACAAGAGAAATCACTGCGATGAGAATCCCACGCACAGCAGCGAAGACCCAACGCAGCCAAAAATAAATAAGTAAATAAAATTTATATTTTTTAAAAACATATTTACATTAGATTAGTAGTATTTTTTTAAAAAAGAGTCAGCATGTGGTTGGCATATTGGAATGGGGGGGTCTTGGGGTGGGATGGGGGAAAATCAGCTGCAAAACTGCCTTCTAAGGAGCACTTATGCATTAACTGTGTTGCTTTTTGTCTGCTGAATGGGGCAGGCAAGGTTGGGGAGAGATGAACTGCTGGGAGGGGGAGGAGAGGGTAATTGTCCTTCCCTGCCCTTTCCTCACTGCCATCCTTCAAAATAAATGTGAAATGAATATTTAAAGGATATAGGCTTAGGGGGACTTAAATCTTGTTTGTAATGTTTTATTTCTTTTATTTAAATAGATCTACAGTGAATATGGCAAAGGATTAACAGAAAGGAGCTGGTTGGTAAGGCACGTGCGTGTTTGGTTTTTTTAATTCTTTCAACTACAACCAAAAAGTATGGCTTTGAAGAATCACTCTATTTATTAGCTTGCCCAGGACTTCTGTGTGTCTTTATCCCACAATATTAGCATTGCCACCATCTCCAACCTGTACTTCTTATCCTCCACTGAATACTGCTCTGGGCAGGATAAAGATCAACATATGAGTGGTGACTATAGTCACAGACCTAAAGATATGAGAGTATGGATTCCCTGGTCAGAGAGAAGCAGATGAGGGTCAGAGATGCATGGATAATGCCTCTAGCAGCCCATCTCTCCTCCACGGACCAACTCAGAGTCAGCGACATCACTCACAGCCAGCCGTACAGAGGGGGGAGGACCACCCTTACAGGGCAGTGTCCAGGCTACAATGGGCTTGGGACTAGGCCAGGATCTTTGGGGCCACTAAGAGCTCTGACAACATAGGATAGGCCATCTTCCCAAGACTGGATGTAGACCCTTCTTTATGAATGATAGCTTTACAATATCCACACCCAGTCTAGTACGGCCACACCCCTGCGAGTAGGCTGGGTCTCATTTTATTTTGAAGAACCTCACCCTTTCAAATACAAAACATGTAGGGAAAAGATCTAGGGGTCCCCTAGAATCTTTTAAAAGGTCTACAAGAGAAAAACTATATTCATAATAATACTAAGATGTTACCTGCCTTTTTTTCACTGTGTTGACATTTCCTCTGATAACACAAAAGAAAAGCTAGGTGAAACTACGGTTGCCTTAGCATGAATCAAGGCAGGGGCACCAAACCACTAACCATTGTATTCCTTGCACTTGCAGAAAGAATGTCCTCAAGACATTCTTCATGGGCTTCCCTGGTGGCGCAGTGGTTGAGAGTCCGCCTGCCAATGCAGTGGACACGGGTTCGTGCCCCGGTCCGGGAAGATCCCATGTGCTGCGGAGCGGCTGGGCCCGTGAGCCATGGCCGCTGAGCCTGCGTGTCCGGAGCCTGTGCTCCGCAACGGGAGAGGCCACAACAGTGAGAGGCCTGCATACCACCAAAAAAAAAAAAAAAAAAAAAACCAAAAAACGAATGACCTTCATGAAGCAGTAATAATTATTAATTTTATTAAACCTCAACCATATATAGTATGTATTTTTTTAATATGCTATGTGACAAAATGGGAAGTACATACAGAACACCTGTGTTTAGACAGAAGTACAGTGGTTGTCTCAAGGAAAAGCACTGATGTGAATGAGCTGCAGGCTGAACCAGCTCTTTTTCCATGGAACACCATTTCAACTGGAAGGAATGACTGGCAGACAAACTGTAGTTATTTGGGCTTGGGTATGAACAAAGTGAGTCTACCACTTTTTTTTTTTTTTTGTGTGTGTGTGTGTGTGTGTGTGGTATGCGGGCCTCACTGTTGTGGCCTCTCCCGTTGCGGAGCACAGGCTCCGGACGCGCAAGCTCAGCGGCCATGGCTCACGGACCCAGCCGCTCCGCGGCACGTGGGATCTTCCCGGACCGGGGCACGAACCCGTGTCCCCTGCATCGGCAGGCGGATTCTCAACCACTGCGCCACCAGGGAAGCCCAACCACTTTGAGGGAGACAACAGATAGTGCTTGTTCCAATAAAAAAATTTAAACTTTCAAGGGAAAATTAGAATTTTGGAAAACCTGTTAGCTTAACAGCTCTCCAGTACTTAAAGACTTTTTAAATGAGATTGGTTGTGATATTCACAAATGTGAATGTTCCAGATTTAGGTGATCTATGTAACTCAGTGACATTCTTCATGTGATCAATGCATGATGTTAAAAAGGCATGCAAGGGTAAATGATTCATTCAAAGTGCAAAACAAAGCAATGAATTTTAATGTAATAACAGATAATGAAATTTTTATTGGTATGGTTTCAGATTCCAGATTGCAACAAGCCTTTAGGAAACTATCACTTGTAGAATTTTGGTATAGTAGCAAAAAGGACTACTACTATAAAAAAAGGCTAGTAAAATACTCTTCCCTTTTTCAGCTACATATCTGTGGCATGACAGATTTTCTTCATATACTGAATACTTGAACCAAAACAATACTTTCCAACAGTATGAATACAGAAGCAATTATGAAAATTTAATTATCTTCTTTTAAGCCAGACATTAAAGACATTTGCAGAAATGCAAAATAATGCCCCTTTCCCATAATTTTTTTTGTTTTTAAAATATTTTTATAATAATTATGTTATTTTGTTAATATGTTTTTGATTTATTATTGTTATTTTAAGTTACTAGCTTAAAATTTTCTCAGGTTTAACTTTTCATAAACACATCATTCATATAGATGTAACCTACATTAAAAAAAGGTCTTTGGGGTCCTAGATAAATTTTAAGAGTGTAAAGAGGTCTTGAGACCAAAAAATTTGCTAATCACTGGATTAGGGCATCACATGAAGATTGAGTATATATATATATATATATATATATATATATATAATATATATATATATATATAAAATGTCTGACTTATAAATAGTGCTCAGTTATAATATTAATAGTCTGCACATATTTATTATGTACAGACACTGTTATAAGTGTTTTTCTTTAATCCTCACACACCTCTATGAGATAAGTACCACTATTATCTTTCTACAGATGAGGAAAATGAGGAACAGAGATGTTAAGCAAACTGCCCAAGTAGTACGTGGTAGGGCTGGGATTCCCAATCCCTATATTATACTGTTGGTGTTGATGGTGGTAATGGTTGTAAATTAGATTCTATAGTTTCAGGTTACTAACTGTAATTGTTTTCCCCAAGCCTTTTATAAGGTCTTATTTAATATTCCAAATTAGTCTCAAATGTGCTATAGGATATTAGGGGACTGGAATAAAGGAATGGTATTAATAGAGAAAGCAGTACCCCCTCCCATTCTTGTGGTAGAAACCGTATATATTCACAGAGCTCAGAAGAATCAACTGAAAAGTCCAGCTGTCCTTCCTTATGGAGAGATTTTTCCCCCCATAATCAATCTAAAGGATTCATATTGCATTTGTTAAGTAAAATGGTACTTTCCCTATACATGCACCCCGACCCTCAAAAAAATGACAATCTAATTAAGGGGATAAAACAAATATATGCAATAACAGCTAGAACAGATGACAGTACCTAATTAAGTGCTAAATTAACATGAAACCAGATTGAACCTTTTTTAAAAGAGCTTCTCTTAGATGATTCCGAAAATACTTTAGGGTCTACAGTGCCTCTGGGTCATAATTAAGAACAGTAATTATTATTGTACTCCTGATGTCACAGAACTCAGAATTCAATTCTTTCACATCTCAATTTAGCAAGATTTTTTCCTCCACTACAGATCCGGGCTTTGATTTTCAGCCTTTCCGCATCCACCAAAAAGCGCTTTTCCCAGGATGTTTTTCTGTGTTGCCATCAGCCACCAGCCCCTCACTCGGAGAAGATTTTTCTGTGTACCTTTGGAATGGTGTTGAGGACATTTGTTGCAACAAACAGAGCTCTTTTTATGGGTGATGCCTGTCAGGTACTGACACCAACAGGAATTGGACTTCTCTGGGCTACTGGGCTATTTTTCTTTCACACACATTGTGGATTTTGTGTCTGGCCAGATCTCCTTTCTGTTTTGACTTACAGACGTTTAAAAGCCAAGTTTGTTATCTTCTTGTTATATGTTTCTGTTTGGACCTCATTCTCAACTCCTTTTTAAGTTATTTGCTTTCTTCTTTTTTTCCCTCATTGTCATCTCGCTATCTTGTATTTTAGTTATCCTTGAAAACTCTTTTAAGTCCTTTGCAGGAATAAGATGGGTTATAAAGTAACCATTCTGTTCTGTCACCAACTAGCAATGTGACCTGAGCAAGACCTTCACCTCTGGGCTTCTGTCTGTAAAATGCTTACCTCCAAGGTGCCTTCCAACTCCGGTTATGATTCTTAATAGCAGATATCAGAGAATTAGGGCAAACAAGGTGTTTCAGGGCCAAGCTTACAAATTGAAATGTGCACTAAAGAAGAATTTGCTGGGGTCCTTCTCAGACGTTACCAATCAACAAGTTTCTGGAAAGGGGTGCAAATAGTGGAAGGTGGAAATGTTACTGTCACAATACTTCCCTCTGGTCCTAACCTGTGCCAAGGACATCTTCAAGACCTGTTGAGCATCTACTTTGTTCAAGGTAGGATACTAGGAGCAGGGATGGGGAACAAAATCAGTGAGATCTGTTCCCTGCATTTGAGAAGCTTGGCAAGTAAGGGAGACAAACTCTTAGGAAGAGAAAACAAGGGAGGGAGGGCTGAGAAAGGGAAGAAATGCCAAGTGAGGCCTGCTTAAAGGGCCAGAGCTCCTTTAGCATCTCGGGAGCTAAAGCACGGCCAGCCCTGACCGGAAGAACAGTGCTGAGGGACCAGGGGACCCCTCCTTGGCTGCCCTGTGGTGGCAGCAGAAGAGGAGCCCCTGAGGGGAAAGAGGCAGCTCACCAGGCTGCAGGTGTCAGGGCTCCGTTCATGCGAATCCATAATAATAATAACTTCACACGCGAGTTAACTTATCTTTCCAGGCTCTGCCAAGTTTATGTGCCAGATGGTCCTTGCCTCCTACATCTGATTTACTGTAGAGCAGACCAGTTGTGCCTCAGCCCAGGGCAGGCCCACATCTGGCAGCCAGTTGGTAAAAATCTCTGCTACAACACTCATGTCCCCATATCCTATTCCTCAGAGCAATTCTCTTCCTATCTGTCAAGGTTTTTTATATGTTTTTCTCTTCTTGGCTTATTTCTAGGACTATGTTGAATATCTGTCAGCAACAGATCTGCTTAAGCACCTTTATGTTGAGGAAAGGCTCTTACTGTGATATACAAGTAATACTACTACCGTATTCCATAGTAAAAATACACATGGATGAAGTACAGAGGCAGACGCGGTTGACTTCCTACCCAAGAGCCATCCCTCCCTTTTCCCTGTGTTTGTAGGACCCCAGTTTCATTTGGGGAGGCAATTTGCTCCAGGAAGGACCTCAGCCCCCAGCTTCAAAAGATGTGAACTGATTGATTCAAGGTGACCCCCTTCCTCTTTCTAGCAATTGGATAGGGTGTGTGAAGGTAAACCAGGAGTAGCCGATGGTACATAAGTGAAAGTCTGCTGGGGGGCTTCTGGAAATAATTTTACTCCCTCTCTAAAAGAGAGAGAGAGAGGGGAGAGAGAGAAAGATACCAAGATAAATAAAAACATACATGCACACAAAGACTAGTACCTGAGTGTTCATAGCAGTTTTATTCATAATAGCCAAAAACCTGAAACAATCCAAATACCTACCAGAAGGTGAATGGATAAACAAGTCCTAATATATTCAAACAATGGAATTCTTAGTAACAAAAAAGAGTGAACTAACTGATACATGCAACTACACTGATGAATGTCAAAATCTTTATGCAGAACCAAGAGTCCATACTGTGGGTTCTATTTCCATGAAGATCTAGAAAAGATAATTTGATCTATAGTGATAGAAAGCAGAGAATAGCTGCTGGCCATGGGGGGGGGGATTGAATGGGAAGAGGCTCAAAGTAACTTTTAGGGGTGATGTTCTGTATCTTGATTGTGGTGATGATTATACACATGTACATATTTGTCAAAACTCATCTGACCATACACTCAAAGTAGGTGCAATTTATAGTATGAAATTATATCTCAATATACTTGAAATTTAAAAAAAAAGAAAGAAGCAGTGCTCACTTGAGCAGCACAGAGTGTAAGGGGGAAAAAAGTCCCAAAAAAGAGAAAAAATAATCTACATACTCCTCAGGTATCCTTTGAGTTTCTTTTCTATGCATCTGTATGCAAATAGTTGTAGTTGGTATGTGTGCTTTTAACATAAATGTAACAGTTTTGTAACTTGATTTTTTAAAATTTATGCTCCCTTTGAGAGCAGGGACTGACTGAAAGAAGCAGACCAGCCTACAAAAGAGCAAGTCAACGTACCGTAGCCACAATAAAATTTTTTTTAATTTTTAAAAACTTTTGCTCTTTCTTTCTGCCCCCATTTTTGCCCCCATTTTTGCTCTCTTATGTCTTAGGGATTTTTTGAAAATACTGTTATGTATTACATTGTGTGAATATATTATTCCACTACTGATGGGATATTCAAAGGATATAGAATTTTTAACATAAGCATCCTTTCAGCATAAATATAAGTATTTATCCTCACAAATAAATATAAATATTTATAAATGTCCATCATAAATGTCTCTCATGCAAGGCACCGTTAATTCTGTTAGCATAGATGCCTCGGAGTGATGATTCAAAAGACATGCCAATTTTACGTTTTGAAAAATACCAATAGGCTGTACCAATTCACTCTCCCATCATCATGAGAGTACCAGTTTCCCACACCCTCCTTAGAAAAGTCATGGTGATCAACTTCTCAGATGATAAGGATAAACCCAAGCAAGTCCCTTCCAGAGCTGGATTTAGTGCTGGGCAGGGAACCCAGTTCTGGGCTAATGAAACACAAAGAGAAATCTGCCTGAGGAAGCTTCTGGAAAGATTTCCTCGTTCCTAAAAGGGTCACGAAAGAAGATTCCCTCTTCCTCTGAAACTGATCAGGACTGGATGTGGTACCTGGAATCGCCTCAGCCCTCTTGCCACTAAGAGGAAAATCTTAAGAAAAGTTTCGCAGAGCAAAAGAAGGAACCTGGGTTCCTGATGTTACTACAAACCACTGAAGTTTCCACACCTGGAACCCGCTGTCCCTCTATACTTTTGGTTATGATAGATCACACATTCACTAATTCCTCAAGGCAACTGAAGTCATGTCTTTGTACTATTACTTGCAGCCAAAATTTCTAGTGCCATTATTGAAAGGCTTTCACTTTTTAAAATTTTTGTCAATCTTATTATGGGTAAAAATTGATATTGCATTCTTATTTTAATTTGCAATTTCCTTTCCCTCATAATGTTGAGTATTTTTCATATGCATAGTGACCTTTTATATTTCTTCTATTGTGAATTGCCTATTCATATTCTTTCCTCATTTTTCTATGGAGTTTTCTGTTGACTTATGAGTTAAGTATTATGTACATTAATCTTTTATGTATTTTTATCTTGAAAACTTTTCCACCCATAGAAAAGTTTTTTGGTTTTTTTTTTCTTTGCGGTACGCGGGTCTCTCCCTGTTGTGGCCTCTCCCGTTGCGGAGCACAGGCTCCGGACGCGCAGGCTCAGCAGTCATGGCTCACGGGCCCAGCCGCTCCGCAGCATGTGGGATCTTCCCGGACCAGGGCACGAACCCGTATCCCCTGCATCGGCAGGCGGACTCTCAACCGCTGCGCCACCAGGGAAGCCTGATACGTTTTTTTTTAATGTAGTCAGATCCAGCAATGTTTTCTTTTCTGATTTGTTGGTCTGTGTCTTATATAAGAAGGCCTTCTCCATTTCAACATGATCAAAAAAAATTATCCTATATTTTCTTTCAATGACTTATATTTTGATTTTATGATTAGCTTTTTAATACATCACTAATTTACTTTTGTGATGGTATAAGATTGAAATCTGGGCTTCCCTGGTGGCGCAGCGGTTGAGAATCCGCCTGCCGATGCAGGGAACACGGGTTCGTGCCCCGGCCCGGGAAGATCCCACATGCTGCGGAGCGGCTGGGCCCGTGAGCCATGGCCGCTGAGCCTGCCCGTCTGGAGCCTGTGCTCCGCAACGGGAGAGGCTGCAACAGTGAGAGGCCCGCATACTGCAAAAAAAAAAAAAAAAAAAGATTGAAATCTAACTTTCTTTTCCAAAATGAATAGGTAATTATCTCAACATTTTTTGAACATCATTTCCCCACTAACTGAAATGTCATCTTTATCATAATGTGCCATAAATTGATTCTTCTGTTCCCAGATCCCATATCCTGTATTACTAATGTATTTGTCAGTTTTTGCACCAACACCACACTGTTTCAATTATTAAACTTTGGAAGCAAATTTTCATATCTGGTAGGCAAGCCATTCCTCTTTTACTTCTTCAAGTGTTTCTCATGATTAAAGTGTTCTCATGTTTCTTTCCTCCCATATTAATTTTGGAATAAGTTTGCCAAATGCTGGGAATTTTATTTGGATTGTACTGACTTTGTAGGCTGACTGGGGAAGAACTCTCAGCTTTACAATGTTGATTTATTCCACCTAGGAAGTGTCTCTCCTTTCGTTTAGGATTTGTTTTGTTTTGTTTTGTTTTATAATGTTCTCAGTTTCATTTTATAGTTCTTTGTTCATTCCAGTCTTGCCCATTTCTGGTTAGGTTCATCATATCAGAATTCCTGGTATTTTCTGGGGTTTGTTGCTATTGTGAATGTGATTTGGATCTTTTATCCTTTTAGTTTTCTAATTGGTTATTATTGCAAGCATATAAAAAAGCTATTAATTTGTGCAGGTTAATTTTGCATCTTGTCTCTGTACTGACTGCCCTTATCGGTTCAGTTGATTTACTTGTGCTTCCCAGCTAGAAGGTCATATAAAGTGTTGCTCTTGATTCAATTTAGTTCATTTGACCTTGAATTTTTTTTATCTGATACTAGTATTACCATACTTGCCCAATGTGTCAGCCTTTTCCTGAGAAATATTTTCCCATCCCTTTATTTTCAGCCTTAGTGGGTGTGCATATGGTTTGTGTAGATTGTTTGTTCAATTTAGATCTAGTTTTTAAACAGGATTTTGAAAAACTAATCTTAGAATGTGGATCCATTCATTCGTTTAACAGATACTTATTAAGAGACTAGGCGATGAACAGAACCACCGATGATCCCTAACTTCCTGGTACTCACGTTCCAGACTTTAACCCACTCACACAAGCATTGTCATCCTTCTTCTATTTGGATTTATTCCTGTTGGCCTGTTTTCTTTCTCTTCCCATGTGTCTTGTTAATTTTTTCCCCCACACTGGCCTTTTAACAGATTGGGATTTTTTTTCCTCTTTAATGATCTGGAAATTACACTTCTTATTTCTGTTTTTCTAGTGGTTGATGTTAAATTTTGATAAATCACTAAATTTTTCTATCAATGCCCAGATTTAGTATCTGTAGCTTCTTCCTAACAATGTAAGAATCTTAGTAACCTAACAGCAGCAGTTATTCAGACTTTTAGTTCTAGGCTATTGTGGATATTTTTGTATTATGCATCAGTATATATTCAGATTAATTATAAGTTTTACCAATGACTTTGTGCAACCCTCTTCCATATTCCACCTTCCTGCTCCTTGAAACCATTTTATCTTTTTGCTATAATACCTCCCTGAGGAATTCTTTCAGAGAAGTTCTGTGAATAGAAAACTTTCTAAGTCATTACCCATCCTAAATATCTCTTTATTTTGTCCTCACACAGGAGTGCTAGTTTGAATGAAGGTAAGATTCTAGGTTCAAAGTTATTTTTTGCTCATTAAAAATTGTATAAAAAATAAAAATTAAAATAAACTTTAAAAACTCCTGCAAAAAATTATTTTCCCTCAGAACTTTGAACATTTTTCTGCCTTATCTTCTAACATCTGTGTAACTAGTAAGAAGTCGGATGCCAGTCTGATTTTCATTCCTTTGCAGGTGCATATTACAAAAACTGAACTCAAACTAGCTTCAGCCAAGTAGGGAATTGAGAGACTCAAACCTGGGAAGTCCAGAGGTGGAGCTGGCCTCGAGCATGACTGAATCCAATGGTCCAAATGGTGTCATCAGGGTTCCTTCCAATGTCTTGTGGCTCCATTTGTCTGTGTTTCTTTCTATAAATTGGGCTCATACTTGGGCTCAGACAAGCTTCCTCTGTGCAAGAAAGATAACTACATACAGCTGCAGCTAACATCCCTGCAGCCACAGAACCCATAAGAAAGGAATCCATTCTCCATTAACACATGCAGAAAGTCTGGAGAGGACTCTGAGTTAGCCTTTTGAGTCACCTGCCGTCATGAGCTAATCACACTAGCCAGGGAATGGGATTATCTAATGGATCAGGTCTGGGTCCCTGGGTCCCAGGCCTCTCCCTATGGCCTGGGTTTGGCTGGGTGATCCTGTAAATTGTAGTCCCTGGGTGGAGTGGAGAGAGAAAAGATGCTCCAAAAAGAAAGAGAGAAAGATAGAGAATGAAAGAAAGAAAGAAAGAGAGAGAGAGAGAGAGAGAGAGAAAGAAAGAAAGAAAGAAAGAAAGAAAGAAAGAAAGAAAGAAAGAAAGAAAGAAAGAAAGAAAGAAAGAAAGAAAGAAAGAAAGAAAGAAAGAAAGAAAGAGGGAGAGAGAGAGAGGGAGGGAGGAAGGGAGGGAGGGAAGGAAGGAAGGAAGGAAGCTGCTCTTACTGGGAAAAAGGAGAAGGAAAAGCAAACAAGAAAGGAAAAACTATCATTGTCCATTATAGTAGATAAAATTTCTTTTCTCTCTGGAAGGTTTTCAGGTTTTTTTTTTAATCCTTAGATTCTGTTCATTTTGCCAGGATTTTCTAGTGTTGATTTTTTTTTCTTACATTAGTTTTAATGGCTTTTAGTGACGACTTTAAAGTAGTTGGGGTTAAAAAAAAAATAGATGGGGTTTTTGTTTGTTTGTTTCCAGATAAAAACTCACCAGGACATTTACTAAAGTCACCCCTCCCTATTTAAAGACTTAGGTGAAAAGTTGTGAATGAAAAGTATAAAGACTTCCTATGTCCTTTTATTTTTTTATGTCAAGTGTGTCTGTATTTTATTTATATTCTAATTTAAAAGATAGATATGTTTTTAAATCAAATAGATATTTATTGTTGAAGTTTGGGGAAATCGAAATAAGGGGCAAAATGGTATAAGATCATCCACTATTCTATTACTAGCCATTACTGCTTTTAATATTTTCTGTACAAAAATAGATGATTGTCTCTTTTTAGCTTGGAGAAATATTTCCTTCATTATTTCCTTCTTTCCTATGTCTCTGTTCTCTGACTCTGGAATTCCTGTTCAATTGATGTTTGGGGCCTTCCTGGATTGATCTTTTTTGTCTCTTAACTCTTTTTTGTATTTCCATCTCTGTGTATTTTTGCTCTAAGTTCCGGTAGATTTCCTGAGTCTTTTTTTTTTTTTTTTTTTTTTTTTTTTTTTTTGCGGTACGCGGGCCTCTCACTGTTGTGGCCTCTCCCGTTGCGGAGCACAGGCTCCGGACGCGCAGGCTCAGCGGCCATGGCTCACGGGCTTAGTTGCTCCGCAGCATGTGGGATCTTCCCGGACCGGGGCACGAACCCGTGTCTCCTGCATCGGCAGGCGGATTCTCAACCACTGCGCCACCAGGGAAGCCCGATTTCCTGAGTCTTATCTTTCAGATCACTAATTTAGCCTATTCTATTGCTCAGTCCCTTCCCTGTATTTTCCATTTCATTTTTTATTGAGGCATAGTTGCTGTTCCATTTCATATTTTTCACTTTCTAGGGTTATTTCTTGCTCTCTGGGTCTTGTTTTTCAGAGCAGCCTATTTTTGTTATTGTTTTAACCAGTGCACTTCCCTCGCAGTGTTTCTTTTAACTTCTCTTCTGTTTCCTGAATTGTCCCTTTTTCCTCCAAGATCTGCAGTTCTTGTTAATCTTGGTACTTCTTCGTGCTGTTGGTTTTGCACAAATACCTGATACTTGTTTGTTGCCCCTTCATATTCAGATGACTGTGGGTAGCTGGCAAGTGTTTCTTCTATAATTGTGTCTGATTGGTTTCCCCAAAAGGCCTTTCCCCTGAAAAGGTTCTTTGTTAAGAGGACACCCAAACAAGGAAGCTTGGGCCGCAGGCAGGCTGGGGACCCCTCCCCAACTGCCAAAGTGAGGAGGACTCTACTCTCTCATTGAAGAACTTCAGTGAGTCCCCTCCTGAGAAGAGTGTCTTTCCTTCTTCCTTCTCCTTTGTATCTCATGGATTCTGGAACTTTCTTGAGGTCATCTTGGTTATTTCACCCCCAGGCCCTCCAGTCACCTGAGAAGCCCCCCAACACACAGGGTAATTTCCCCTCCTGTGTTTTGTTTTTTGGGGAGTTATTTGGTATAAACTATCTCAATATTTTATTTAGACAATATTAAAAGTTACTACAAGATAATGGTTATAATTCCCAGTTCTATGCAATATATCCTTGGTGCTTATCTATTTTATATGAAGTGGTTTGGGGGCTTCCCTGGTGGCGCAGTGGTTGAGAATCTGCCTGCTGATGCAGGAGACACAGGTTCGTGCCCGGGTCCGGGAAGATCCCACATGCCGCGGAGCAACTAAGCCCGTGAGCCATGGCCGCTGGGCCTGCGCGTCCGGAGCCTGTGCTCCGCAACGGGAGAGGCCACAACAGTGAGAGGCCCGCATACCGCAAAAAAAAAAAAAAAAAAAAAAAAAAAAAATGAAGTGGTTTGTATCTGTTAATCCCATACCTCTAATTTGACCCACCTTCCCTCTCCACTTTGGTACCTAGTTAGTTCTCTATACCTGCGATTCTGTTTCTGTTTTTCACAAACATTCATTTGTATTATTTTTTAGATTCCACATAGAAGTGATATCATTCAGTATTTTTCTTTCTCTGTCTGCCTTATTTCACTAAGCATAATATTCTCTAGGTCCATCCTCATTGCTGCAAAAGGCAAAATTTCATCTTTTTTTATGTGTTTTATATATATAATGTGTTTTTTATATATTTATATAAGTGAAGATGTGATATATATGTGTGTGATAGATATATGTGATATATATATATTTATCACATATTTATCCATTTGTCTGTTGATGGACACCGGTTGCCTCCATATCTTGGCCGTTGTAAATAGTGCCGCTATGAACACTGGGATACATATATCCTTTCAAATTAGTGTTTTCATTTTTTCCAAATATATACCCAAGAGTGGAATTGCTGGATCATATGGTAGTTCTATTTTCATTTTTTTAAGGAGCATCCATACTGTTTTTCATTGCGGATGCACCAATTTATATTCCCACTTTGTCAGTTATATCATTTGCATCCCCTCCCGCGTTTTTTAGCCAAACTTGCTGTTTGGCAAGAGGTTAGTGAGAGTTGTAACTACCCCTCTTGGTCTGAAGACAGTTCTCAATTTAGTTTCTAACAATCGTGCCAGGACTCTCTTCCTGCTCATTGCAGTTGCTGAAGCTGAGCTCATAGTTTCCCTCATTCTTCTCTCACTTGACAGTAGTTTTCTACTAGGTGGGTTGGACTGTGATTTTCTTGGTTCTTTCCAATCCCATCCATTCGAGAAACTCCTCTCAATTTCTGGAGTTAATTTCCTTTCACTGCATTGAGAGAATTGGAGAGAAAGAAAAGTACCCTCCCATATTCTGACCCAGTCCTCTATGTGTTCCAAAGTATTCGTCACACAATTATTTTATATACTAAACTCCCCAAGGAGCACTGAAAAGGACCCAGCTTGCTAGAATTTGATTTGTATGCACAGGAGATGTGAACACACTTTTTTATTGCTTTTAATACATTGTGAGTATCAAACGCCATGCTAATCGTTTTATATACATTTCCCCTTTTAATATAATTCTCGCAAAAAATCTATATGAGCCAGAGATGAAGGCTGACATGGGGAAGATGAAGAAACCAATGACACACAGAACAATTGTATAACCTGCCCACAGTTATACAACTAGTAAGTCACAAAGACAACCCCAAACCCAGATCTCTCCAATCTCAAGATCCAAGAATACTAAATGCTGCATATACTATCTCCAAGCAAATGGCCAGATTATTATATGATAATGTAATCCTACCATCTTGAATGTTGAATTCAGTGAATTACTCATTGAAGTAAGTGAGCTAATGTATATCTGCTGTAGTATAATTTAATTTTTTGCAGTGGAGCTTGATAGAGTCTACAAAAGACCTTCCAATTCTCAATGATCTGACATATAGGAGAGCTAGAATGTGAGGAGTGTTGGGAATTAAAAGCAAATTAAGTTCTTTTTCTCCTCAGAGATTTTGCATCTTTGAGCGGAAGCTGCCTTTTCTCTGCTTAAAATATTTTTTAGCACATCCTTCCCACCACCTTTTTCATGATTGGTTCCTTCAAACTCCACTAAGAAGTCAACTTCCATATATACACTACCAAATGTAAAACAGATAGCTAGTGGGAAGCAGCCTCATAGCACAGGGAGATCAGCTCGGTGGTTTGTGACCACCTAGAGGGGTGGGAGGGAGGGAGACGCAAGAGGAAAGAGATTTGGGAACATATGTATATGTATAACTGATTCACTTTGTTATAAAGCAGAAACTAACACACCATTGTAAAGCAATTATGCTGCAATAAGGATGATTTAAAAAAAAGAAGTCAACCTCTGGGAGCAGCCCTCCTGCAACTGCATCTAAGATAAATTCTCCTCCTGCCCAACCCATCTTTTCTAACTCAACACTCTGTTTCCTCTCTTAACACAACTTGTAATTATTTTGTTTACTTGTTTTCGTTTTTTGTTTTGTGTGTGGGTATGGGTTTGTTTGTTTGTTTTCTTAATCTGTCTTTTCCACTAAATTGTAGGCTCCAGGAGAGAAACCTACATTTCTTATATCAGACCCTATCTGTTAAACTATTAGTTAAACCATGGTTGTTATTAAGAAATAAAGTGAAATAATTTTTCCTGAGCCAACAGGCAGTGCTATGATAAAGGTTAAGAAAAGAAGAGAGATGTAAAAGCAAAGAACCTGGAAAAACTGCAAAATCATTTCCTAAACAATCAAGAGTTAAATCTTGTACCAGAGATGCCCATTCCTCTACCCTCTGGACATTCTCCTTCCAAGAATCTGCTTCCCCCGCCCCCTCTGAGACCCAGCCAAAGCTGATTAGTCAAAAAGTGGTCTCCTGACTGGACCATGCTGATTGGACCAATTTGGTCAAATGACCAACTTTAGGCCAATGTAAAGGTCAGTTAGAGTCACTGATTTGGGGAATTTGGAGTTGGGACCCTAGGATTCTTGATATACCAGGGAAGGCAGATATGCTTGGTGCATGTGTGAGCTAAGAAAACCAGTCAACAGAGGAAAGAAAAGTGAATCAGGCTGCGAAAGGGAAGCAGAGACCCTGAGGCCCCACAGTGTAACTGACAGGACTTCCGGTGGCTTTTCAGTTCCTGGACTCAGGCCCCCTGGGAGCCCCGCTGTCGTCTCTGCTCCTGGACTCTGTGAGACAAATTTTCCTCTTTGCCTAAGCGGGCTTGAGCAAACTGTGAGCAAATGGTCCCTAATGAAGACAAATGTAAAGCAATTGCTATTCCTTCCTGTGCCTGTGCCTGTGCCTGTGTGTGTGTGTGTGTGTGTGTGTGTGTGTGTGTGTGTGTATTGAGGAAGGGGCCATTTAACCTCACCCCAAAGGCCTCCCTTTTCGCCATATGGACATGATTAAACTCTTTCTTACAATCAGGTCCCGTCTTATACACAAACAACATAAGCTACAGAGTATGATTTCTGAGACACCGCAAGCGTCCTTCACCCTCCCCCAAACTCTTCCCACCATTAAAACTGCACCATTATAAACAACAAGGTCCTACCATATAGCACAGGAAACTAGATTCAATATCCTGTGATAAACCATAATGGAAAAGAATCTGAAAAAGAATATATACATAAAACGGAATCACTTTGCCGTACAGCAGAAATTAACACAGAATTGTAAACCAACTATACTTCAATAAAATTTTTAAAGAAAATTTTAAAACTGCACCATTGCAGTTTAATTCTTGGGCTTAAGCCTTGTCTCCCTGAAAAACGGTAGCACATCCACAATACAGCAGGTTCCTTATAAGCAGAGACTGGCCTTGTTAAGCCCTCACCGTATACAGGACTGCTCGCAAGTAGAGCCTGGCATACACTCCTGCTGGAATAAATGAAACAAGTGGAGAAACCTGGTCAGGAAGGGAAGGTGGCGGCACCACATTCAGACGTCTTCAGTGTCACCATTTTGAGCTAGGTTAGTTCCAATCATAGGTGAGCTGTCAGATTACAGTTACAAAGAATGGAAAATTCCTAAAGTACATGTCAGACTCTCCATCCGTCTGTGCAGTTTCCATTGACTTTTACAAGCCTTAATGCCACCTGGCCAGATTCATTTCAACAAAGAGGAGCAGAAAGGTTTACATGTTCCAGGGGATTGAAAGGCAGAGAGGGAGAATAAAAGAAAGAGAATTGCCAGGCAGAGTCATCAGAATCTTTCCCTCCTGCTTTCTCTTTTCCCACCCTTGCTCTATTTCGTAAGTTTTATTTCCATCCTGACATTATCTAAATTATGATTTGAAATGCACTCAAGCAGAGGAACTCGTGGTTGTATTTGTAAAATTTGAAAAAGCAAATTTAATTTCTTTCTTCAGAAAAAAAAAAAAAACTGCAGTGTTATAAATACAGCTAAGGGACCATTCATGCACACCCAGTGACTGGAACAAGCAGATGCGTGGTTTTAATATCCATTTTCATAAGCCTGGAGGTTAGTCTCCCAACGGTACCCAACAGGATTCCATAGCATCTTCTCAAAGTGCTTCCATAATGAGCTGCCATCATCTGTGCAAACAGCCCTGTGAGAAGGGGGAAGTTGTACCGGTTCCGTTTACAAATGAGAAGATTGAGGTCTGGGGAAGGGAGACGAGTTTTCCCAGCTGTACAGCAAACTCATGGCAGGTCTCAAAGCACTGAGCTCCCTACGCTGGATCCCCTGAGCCAGCTTCCTACTTGAAATGAAACTCCCTCAGGCAATTAATTCTTAGATTCTAACATGGCGTAGAATAGACTCAGAAATTCCACAAACGGAGATAAAGTTAGAGCAAATGTTATACAACATCCATGCACATATATAAGTTTAAACTATTTTTTCACATGGCTCATGGACATTTTAAGAAAAATCATGGCGGTCTCAGGAAGAGCCTTCTTCCTAATGAACACGAATGGAACATTAGCCCACATGGATGTAAGGTGCAAGGAGTATTTCTGTATGTTATTATTGGTCTAGCACAGGAGGTGAATCTAATTGGTAGTGTTTTGATCCACGTATAGAATTTCCCAATGAATAACCCATTGCCTAATTGGCCCCTTGAGTTAGCAAATGGTTGCTATTTTGATGACTGAGTCTTCCTTTTGGTAACAACTTCTTACTCCATCCAGTTCAACATACATTTATGGGCAAAATCGATGCTGGATATTTGTCAAGGAAACGACAGGGAGAGGAGTTGGGGAAGAAAGATAAAAGATATGCAGTCTGTTGCCCCCAGGAACATCAAGCCCACTGGTCTAAATAACTAACTTAATTATAAGGCAAATGGAATTAGATGCTATCAAAGAAGTAAAGGTATCAGAAGGCAGAGGAAGAAACAGGAATGTTATAACAGGATGGCAAGGGGCAGGGGAGGCAAAGCATAAGGCTTTATAAAGGAGACAGCATTTGAGCTGGGTCACGAAGAATGAATAAAACATCAATAGATGAAGATGAAAAGGGCATTCCAGACAGAGGGGACCACATAGCAAGGACATAGATGAAGGTAGAAGGACAAAGCTTGGGTAAATTGGGAGTGCAGGTTGGGGTCAAGTTGTAAAGGACCTTGAATGTAGCTCTGCAGGCAGTGGGGAGCTACCAAGTGTTTTTAAGTAAGGAGTCAAGGGCTTAACTGCCAGACTGAAACAACTGGGTTACGTCTAATGAAGAAATAAACTATCTTATTTAAAACATGGTATTTGGGGGGCCACTTTTTTACAACAGCGTAGCCTTATTCTAACTAATAAGAATGCCCTCATTTTACAAATGCAGAACCAGAAGCTTAGAGAAGACAAGTGCCTTCACCAGCATCATTTTACCAATCTGTGGCAGAACCAGG
Source organism: Kogia breviceps (assembly GCF_026419965.1). Classification (NCBI taxonomy): domain Eukaryota; kingdom Metazoa; phylum Chordata; class Mammalia; order Artiodactyla; family Physeteridae; genus Kogia; species Kogia breviceps. Next base: position 26,249,563 of record NC_081325.1, on the reverse strand, counting down.
ACCAGACAAGAAAAAAAAATTTTTTCTCATGCAAGGTCCTAAAATAATCACACTACTTTTATTTTATTTTATTTTTTTAACATCTTTATTGGAGTAAAATTGCTTACAATGGTGTGTTAGTTTCTGCTTTATAACAAAGTGAATCAGCTATACATATACATATATGCCCATATCTCCTCTCTCTTGTGTCTCCCTCCCACCCTCCCTATCCCACCCCTCTAGGTGGTCACAAAGCACCGAGATGATCTCCCTATGCTATGTGGCTGCTTCCCACTAGCTATCTATTTTACATTTGGTAGTGTATATATGTCCATGCCACTCTCTCACTTCATCCCAGCTTCCCCTTCCCCCTCCCCGTGTCCTCAAGTCCATTCTCTATGTCTGCGCCTTTATTCCTGTCCTGCCCCTAGGTTCATCAGAACCTTTTTTAAAAAAATTTAGATTCCATATATATGTGTTACATACAGTATTTGTTTTTCTCTTTCTGACTTACTTCACTCTGTATGACAGACTCTCGGTCCATCCACCTCATTACAAATAACTCAATTTCATTTCTTTTTATGGCTGAGTAATATTCCATTGTATATATGTGCCACATCTTTATCCATTCATCTGTTGATGGACACTTCCACGACCTGGCTATTGTAAATAGAGCTGCAATGAACATTGTGGTACATGACTCTTTTTGAATTATGGTTTCCTCAGGGTATATGCCCAGTAGTGGGATTGCTGGGTCGTATGGTAGTTCTACTATTTGTAGTTTTTTAAGGAAACTCCATACTGTTCTCCATAGTGGCTGTATCAATTTACATTCCCACCAACAGTGCAAGAGGGTTCCCTTTTCTCCACACCCTCTCCAGCATTTATTGTTTGTAGATTTTTTGATGATGCCCATTCTGACTGGTATGATTTGATACCTCATTGTTGTTTTGATTTGCATTTCTCTAATGATTAGTGATGTTGAACATGTTTTCATGTGCTTGTTGGCAATCTGTATATCTTCTTTGGAGAAATGTCTATTAGGTCTTCTGCCCATTTTTGGATTGGATTGTTTGGTTTTTTTGATATTGAGCTGCGTGAGCTTGTAAATTTTGGAGATTAATCCTTTGTCAGCTGCTTCATTTGCAAATATTTTCTCCCATTCCAAGGGTTGTCTTTCCATCTTGTTTATGGTTTCCTTTGCTGTGCAAAAGCTTTTAAGTTTCATTAGGTCCCATTTGTTTATTTTTGGTTTTATTTCCATTTCTCTAGGAGGTGGGTCAAAAAGGATCTTGCTGTGTGATCACAGAGTGTTCTGCCTATGTTTTCCTCTAAGAATTTTATAGTGTCTGGCCGTATATTTAGGTCTTTAATCCATTTTGAGTTTATTTTTGTGTATGGTGTAAGGGAGTGTTTTACTTCCATTCTTTTACATGTAGCTGTCCAGTTTTTGCAGCACCACTTATTGAAGAGGCTGTCTTTTCTCCATTGTAAATTCTTGCCTTCTTTATCAAAAATAAGGTGACCATAGGTGCGTTAGTTTATCTCTAGGCTTCCTATCCTGTTGCATTGATCTATATTTCTGTTTTTGTGCCAGTCTTGATTACTGTCTTGATTACTGTAGCTTTGTAGTATAGTCTGAAGTCCAGGCACCTGATTCCTCCAGCTCTGTTTTTCTTTCTCAAGATTGCTGTGGATATTCACGGTCTTTTGTGTTTCCATAAAAATTGTAAAATTTTTTGTTCTAGTTCTGTGAAAAACGCCATTGGTAGTTTGATAGAGATTGCATTGAATCTGTAGATTGCTTTGGGTAGTATAGTCATTTTCACAATGTTGACTCTTCCAATCCAAGAACATGGTATATCTCTCCAACTGTTTGTAACATCTTTAATTTCTTTCATCAGTGTCTTATAGTTTTATGCATACAGGTCTTTTGTCTCCTTAGGAAGGTTTATTCCTAGGTATTTTATTCTTTTTGTTGCAATGGTAAATGGGAGTGTTTCCTTAATTTCTCTTTCACATTTTTCAACATTAGTGTATAGGAATGCAAGAGATTTCTGTGCATTAATTTTGTACCCTGCTACTCTACCGAATTCATTGATTAGCTCTAGTAGTTTTCTGGTAGCATCTTTAGGATTCTCTATGTATAGCATCATGTCACCTGCAAACAGTGACAGCTTCCTAATCTTAGAGGAAATGGTTTCAGTTTTTCACCATTGATAACAATGTTTCCTGTGGGTTTGTCATAATGGCCTTTGTTATGTTTAGGTAAGTTCCCTCTATGCCTACTTTCTGGAGGGTTTTTATCATAAATCAGTGTCAAATTTTGTCAAAAGCTTTTTCTGCATCTATTGAGATGATCATATGGGTTTTATCCTTCAATTTGTTAATATGGTGTATCACACATTGATTGATGTGCATATACTGAAAAATCCTTTCATTCCTAAGATAAATCCCACTTGATCATGGTGTAATATCCTTTTAATGTGCTGTTGGATTCTGTTTGTTAGTATTTTGTTGAGGATTTTTGCATCTATGTTCATCAGTGATATTGGCCTGTAGTTTTCTTTCTTTGTGACGTCTTTGTCTGGTTTTGGTATCAGGGTAATGGTGGCCTTGTAGAATGAGTTTGGGAGTGTTTCTCCCCCTGCTCTATTTTGGAAGAGTTTGAGAAGGATAGGTGTTAGCTCTTCTCTAAATGTTTGATAGAATTCACCTGTGAAGCCATCTGGTCCTTGGCTTTTGTTTGTTGGAAGATTTTTAATCACAGTCTCAATTTCAGTGCTCATGATTGGTCTGTTTATATTTTCTATTTCTTCCTGGTTCAGTCTTGGAAGGTTGTGCTTTTCTAAGAATTTGTCCATTTCTTCCAGGTTGTCCATTTTATTGGCATAGAGTTGCTTGTGGTAATCTCTCATGATCCTTTGTATTTCTGCAGTGTCAGTTGTTACTTCTCCTTTTTTGTTTCTAATTCTATTGATTTGAGCCTTCTCCCTTTTTTTCTTGTTGAGTCTGGCTAATGGTTTATCAATTTTGTTTATCTTCTCAAAGAACCAGCTTTTAGTTTTATTGATCTTTCCTACTGTTTGCTTCATTCTTTTTTCATTTATTTTTGATCTGATCTTTATGATTTCTTGCCTTCTGCTAACTTTGGGGCTTTTTTGTTCTTTCTCTAATTGCTTTAGGTGTAAGGTTAGGTTGTTTATTTGAGATGTTTCTTGTTTCTTGAGGTAGGATTGTATTGCTATAAACTTCCCTCTTAAAACTGCTTTTGCTGCATCAGACAAGAAAACTTAAACTGGGATAGTCTGCTGCTTCAAAACATGTGATGATGATGATGATGATGAAGATAATTATTGTGATGGTGTTATTGATGATGATGATGGTAATATTATGATGATGATCATGAGAATGATGATGATGAAGATAACAGTTGTGATGGTGTTAGTCATGTGATGGTGGTAATATGATGATGAGGATGATGGTGGTGGTGGTGGCAACACAGTCTTCGTTTTGATAAGCTGGTCTTTAGATGTTTTGTTTTGTATCTCCTATTCTTTACATTCTTCTATTTTTTAGTGTAAAGTCACACAACAGATTATCCATGTAACCACTTTAATCAATTATCTGTGGGTGATAACTTCCCTGAAACTTAATTAACAAAGTTCTTCCAAGACTAACATTACCTTACAGCATCATCTAAAAGTAACTTCAGAAAGACAGAACAATTCATTAAAAATCACTAATGTCTGCAGGGTTTAAAGATGCAATGTGTTCATTTGGAAAATGAAAAAAACCAACGCACATTGACTCTTGCTGTCCGGGTCTGTCACGCTCTGTGTATGTGGGATGACTCAGGTTGCTGAAGCCCAAGTTTAATTAAATGTTTAAACAGCCAGTGCAAACATTTAGATCTGAGTCAAAATTGTTTGCAGTCTGCCAGTTTAGGCATTTAATTTATTATAATCCTTTCCATAATACATGCCATGAAAGTCATTTTTTTGCACTGAAATATATCGTTAGTATTTCAAATGATGATACTGAATCCAAGATTATCAGAATGTGATGTGAGAACTAATTTGGATTCAAATCAAGGTGAATAAATGAGATAAGAAACGAATCTTCATCTGTCCTGACTGCCCCAGTTGACCAGGTGATAACAGTGACCAGTACCATCTCCGGGCCTGAATTTTGCCCCATAAATCTCTGCTCTTGTAGAGAGATGCCACAAGAAGATGAGACAAGGATCTTGGAAGCCTCTCTAACATTTCGAGAGCCCTTTCCTAGATCCTGACCTCTTACCTCCCTGCAGATATTTTTTCAGAATATCGAATTTTGCTAGCTTTCTACAACTTACCCTTTCCTGGGGCTAAAGAAAGAGAAAATGCCCTGGAAAGAGAAATGCTAACAAAGCTCCATTAAAGCCACGCTGACTGCACTGATAAAGACCCCCAGCAAGCAGCCAAAGAAGCTAGACAGACAGATGCTCCAAAGCAATGACCCTCTGTGGCTCCAGGGGACCACAAGGTGGCAGTGAAGGTCTTTTTTGCCCTGCCCATTGGCACCGGCCCCCCCAAGCCCCCAACTCGATACCCTGCCTTCTCTCCACCATCTCCCAGGGAAAGAGATAGGTATACTCAAGAGCGGATACTTTTACATTTTTAATAAAGATAACTGTCTGCTTTGTTATGAATAACATGGAAACTGGAAAATGGTTGGAAATTCCCGCTCTTGCTTGAAGAAAATGGAGCATTGTGTTGGGACCAAGAGGAAAGTATCAAAGAGTAATAGATGCTGTCACACAAACTCATTAATTCTAAGCTTCCTCATCTACTGGGTGATAGGGTTGGCACCTCTCATCCCTGAAGTTTGCTCCAGTGGTCTTTCCAGACTGAGAGTAGGAGGGACCAAACTCTTGGAGCAAGGAAGAGGGTGGATGCCAGGAGACAGTCAACGAACATTGCTGTGTGCTAATCAAGGTCAACAGGAACTGAAAACCTGAATTCATTCACTCTCTGCCTTCCATTTCCTGCTGGGAAATCTTTCAAGGTCTTCCACAGAGCATTCCAGATTGTTTAGACTTGGAGATTGAATCCTCTAGCAAAGAGCTCGGTCAGATTTCATAATGAGGCTATATCTACCCCCAAAATTGGCCGACAGAAGAAGGGAGGAAATAGTTGAATTCAGCCAATTTGTTATTTCTAAAAACAATCAACTCAGATCAGTCCAGCTTTGTTTGTTTTTCCAAGTAGTTTGGGTTTTTTAGACACATGAGAGCGTTTTCTCCCAGAGCAGCTCCCGAAACGACTCATTCAAAACACTCCGTAATGCTTGAATAAAAACTATGAAGAAACTGGAAAAACAACAACAACAAAAAACAAACAAAAACGTTCCATAAAATGAAGATGGGTACCTGTCCCTCTTCATATTTTTACCGTTTAAATACTGGGACAGTTAATTGAAAAATAAAAGACAAAAATCATTTCTCATTGAATATTTATGCTGAGGCATTTTAATGTCTAAATGAGGCCTTAGCTTTTTAAAACCATTTTTAAAAAATTAATCATCATAATAATTAACATTACGTCCTTACTATGTGCCAGGTATTATGTTAAACACATGATATGTATTGCTTCATCAATTCTCATTACAACCCTGAAAAGAAGAAACTGACATTCCCCCCATTTTATAGATGCAGAAGCTGAGGTTTAGGGGGATGAGGTGACCTGCCCAAGGTCATGCAGCTGGAAAGCAGGTACGCATATCTGATTGCAAAGTGCCAGCATTTCAAGCAATTTACTCAGCTCAAATTTTGGTTTTGGTTTTCACATAAGCCTCAAGGATGAGTCCTCTTTTCCTGGGACCTGGGGAATTTAATTCATTTAATATTTATAAAATGAGACCAACTCATTACATTTTGCAGTGGGAAGCCCAGACTACTATGGTGGAAAAGATATCAAGGGTCACTTAGGGTAGCTCTCGGCCTCAGTGCCAGTTACATGCGATGGCTACTAGTCCCCAGCTCTGCTTCCTTTTTTTTAAATTAATTAATTTATTTATTTTTGGTTGTGTTGGGTCTTCGTTGCTGCACGCAGGCTTTCTCTAGTTGTGACGAGCGGAGGCTATTCTTTGTTGTGGGGCGCAGGCTCCTCATTGCGGTGGCTTCTCTTGTTGCAGAGCACGGGCTCCAGGCACACAGGCTTCAGTAGTTGTGGTACATGAGCTCAGAAGTTGTGGCTCACGGGCTCTAGAGCACAAGCTCAGTTGCAGCACACAGGCTTAGCTGCTCCACAGCATGTGGGACCTTCCTGGACCAGGGCTCATACCCAAGTCCCTTGCATTGGCAGGCGGATTCTTAACCACTGTGCCACCAAGGGAGTTCCTTTGCTTCAAATTTGTCACTGAAGGAGATTCCACACTCTCAGAGTTAAGGAATCCACTCTTAGTCCATTCAGGCTGTTATAACAAAGTACCATGCCGTTCTGGATCTGGGAAGTTCAAGATCATGGCACCAGCAGATTTGGTGTCTGGTGAAGGACCTCTTTCCAATTGCAGACTGCAGACTTTTCACCGTGTCCTCACATGGCAGAAAGTGGGAGAGAGGTCTCTGGGGTCTCTTTTATAATGCACTAATCTCATTCATGAGGGCTCCACCCTTGTGACCTAATCACTTCCCAAAGGCCCCATCTCCAAATACCATCACCTTGGGCATTAGGATTTCAACATAAGAATTTGGAGGGAAACACAAACATTTAAACCATAGCACACCCCAGTGGCCTTTGCTATCATTTAAGTGCCTTTCCTCTTCTCTATTATTCAATGGAAGCAGAAAACCACCAACTATCACATTCCTTCTGATACTGAACTTGAGTACTATCAAGAAAACATACAATCCTGGGACTTCCCTGGTGGTCCAGTGGTTAAGACTCCGTGCTTCCATTGCAGGGGGCATGGATTCGATCCCTGGTCAAGGAGCTAAGATTCCCACATGCGGTGTGGCCAAAAACAAAAACAAAACAGAACAAAAAAAACCCACCACAATTCCTGAGCCATATATGATGTCAAGAGATCCTCCAGTCCTGTCTTTTGGTTCCAGATAGAGATAGTATAACCAAAAACAAACTTAAAAGTCACAAAATATTAACGATAACCACTAACTTTTCTGAACACTCACTAGAATGTAAAGAGCTTTACCTGTATTAACTCATTTTATAGAGGGAGAGACTGAGGTATAGAGAGGTGAAGTGCCTTTCCCAAAGCCACACAAATAGAGTCACGAAGCTGGGCTGTGAATCCACTGTGCTCTGGATTTAATTTGTCAATTCCCTGCTCCCTCTCCCTGGGCTGGGCTGATGCAGGGAAGATAGGGGAAGGCCCCTGTGGTGGTAGAGTCTAGCCAAAGCGCTGAAATGGGAAAACTGGCAGTGTTTCTCTAAGCGAGTCCTGTCACCTGTCTGGGCCTGTTTCCTCATCCTCCAAATTCCCTAAGGACCCTTTTTAAACTCTAGAATTCTAGGATTGGGGTTCAAAGAGGATACTTGAGTTGAAAAAAGAAGCAGGAAAGTAGCACATTGTGAAACCAGGGGAGCAGCTGAGGGTCATAGCTCTCCTGTTCATTCTGCAGGAATTCTGTGCCAGCCAGGAACTTTTTCTTCCATTCTCCACATTATGCATTCAGCATTAGACTTCTGTTTTATCTTCAGCATGTTAGTATTACACATTTATATTTCTCCAGTTATCTCTTCTATTAACCCAGGCACTCTGCAAAATGACTTGTCATTAATAACGTGAACTGGCTTTTTCAGTTTAGACAGAAAGGAAGATATGGAATTGAAGGAACCGTGTTATCTAATGCATTTTCAAGGAGATTTGTTTGGAGAGAGCGCCTGTTAGAAATACCTAAGCAGAGAGCATCACATCTTTGACAAAATATGTATTAGAAATATTGCTTAGAGGACTTTTTGGGATTAAAGTCTATCAGCATGCATTGCTTCAAATTTTCTGACAAAACTTCAGCAGCAACCACACTAGAATCTTATAACCATAAATGCTAATACCTAAATCAAAAATGTCATCCCTCCTGGATGTGGATTTGAGGGTACATTTGTTTAGGGAGGTAATTTTGGCTTTACTGTTTCGTTCGCTTGTTTACTTTTATAAAGACAGGCACACAATTCTAGAACTGGAAAGTACCAGGTAGATTATTCCCCAACCCACTTGTTGTGTGGAAGAGGAACCTGGGGGTGGGGGGGTTACAGAAGTGTCCCCAGGTCATACAACACGATGCAAAGCCAGGACTCAGAGCAGCTGCTTGGCTCCTAGCCCCTCACCTTCTCCATCCTGCCAGCTGTCATGTTCCACAAAAGGACAGAACCAGAAAAAAAGGAGCCTCAGAGGACAGTATCATTAGCTGTCATCTCTGAGCCTAGAGATGGAGGTTCCACGATGCTTGTCAGAGCCCCAGAAAAGGGTAAATAGATTCAATACACGGAAGCTCTGCAGACCAGGGGGAGCAGCTGGAGAGGGCTGAGCTCCACCCTGATACCCGAAGGGTGGAGACCAAGCCTGGTGACCCACTTGGGAATAGAGTTTAACACAGAACACGTATCTTATTACAAAGCTGTCAGAGCCTTCACCGGCAATGCCATGGAGAAAGGATGGGATGTGTGGTCCTGGGAGCCTTGAGTGTGAACCCCAGCTCTGCATCTCACTGCCCGTGACCTTGGACCATAATGTCACTTCATCCCTCTGGGCCTCAGCATCCCCATTTGCAAATTAAGCCATTTTCGTATGCTGTACAGCCCTGTGCATGTGTACATTCTCATACGTGGCTTACCTTGGTAAGTTTTTATAACGCAATCAGCAACCAGCCAACCAATCATCTTCGCTCTGAGAACACAAGCAGCAAATTCTGACTCAGAGAAATGAGTCTGGGCTTGGATTCCTACAACCAGAGGTGGCCACAAATTATACAGTGTGGGCCTTTACCCCCGGCCCAAGCTTCCCATCCTACCAACCAGCTGCTCTGCCTATGTTTGTTTAAGTTAATTCAAACACCATCCAAGCCAGGGGAAAACACTGCTGCTATTGTAAGGGAAGCCCGAGACTGGAAGAAAGAATGCACTAAACAGCCCTGACGGGTGGCTGGGCTCTCCGATCTGTGTGTGGAGAGGTGATCCTGAATTGTCAACGGTCCCCTGTGGACCAGAAGGAGCCTGCTGAGCCCCTGGGTTTGGGGGTAGACTAAAGACGGCTGGCAGGTCAGGTTTCCATGGAGAACCCGAAGAGAGCCCAAGGCCTTTTCAGGACACATCTTCTATCAAGGTGACTCGGTAATGTATCAACGATGGAAACCAAGAGAGCTCAACTGCAGATTCTGTCTGAAGGCAGATAATGAGGAAGAAACAAAGGCCAAAGGGAACATAAAGCCCAGAGGAAAAGCCCAGAAACTTCACAGACCAGGTCACCCCAGTTTTGTTGTGTTAAAAGATAAAGTGAGGCATATTAAAAATGTTGCGTTTATTTGTGCAAAAATCAATTCCAGTCAAATACAATCCAATCCCTTCCAGCAGAGAGAAAGGGGCTCCAAGGAGCTCTAAAAAATGAAAGACTTTTATAGGCAGAAGGGAGCAGGACAAGGAAGTAACACTAGCAAGATTGTTATATTCGGTACTAGGTTGCGACAAGGTCACTTTCCTTTGGGGGAAGGTAGGGGTCTGTCAGGCAGATGACCTCACTAGTGCTGACAAGGTGATTCCTCATTGAGTGGTTTAAGATTCCATTTCTGGGAGAGGCTGAAACTGTAATCAAGTTAAGTCTGGGTTTTGTCATGTGGGATTTAGCATAAATGGAGCATAAACTGGCGCCATTTGGGGGCCAGTTGTCTTGTCTTTAACAGCTGTCATGGAAGGATCATTTCCCCCATGATAGAAAGCCTGCAGTCCAGTCACTAGAAAACCAACCCATACATTGGGTCTCAGTGTTTCTCATACATAAAAGGCAATCCCTCAACTATACAATCTCTTGGTTACCTTTTGGCTCTAACACTAGCTGTGTCCCTGATTCTAAGTAGAAAGAAACATACCAACGGTAAGTAAACTAAATAACAAGATAATTTGAAATATTAATCAATCGTGCTTTTCTTTTTGTGATTCTTTTCTTGATCAGCCATAGTCATCCATGTGGCCTGGGGGAGAATTAAGAATGCTTTAGCAGGAATACAAAAGGAAAGAAATATCTTTTTACTTTCAAAAGAAGCCTTTACTTCTCAAGGTGAAGCTCCAAGGGAAGCCGGAAAGAGCTTTTGTCATGACAATGGGTTGGAAAGAAGAGGAGCCGCCACTAGGTGAGGGTTACCTGGACTGGGATAGGGACCAAGACCCAGGATCAGATGGCAGATGGGGTTGAGAGGACCTCCGACCAGGTGGGAAGGGAGAGCACTCTGCCGAAAGGAGCAGTCATTGTAAGCAGAAACTAGACCCAAACAGTCTCATGGAAGCCATTCTGGATTCCTGTCTTTGCTCACACCCCAGATTTACTCCATCACAAAATCCAGTTCTACCTACAGAATGTATCCAGAATCTGACCACTTCTCATCACCTCCACGGCTACCACCCTGGTCCCAGCCACCAGTATCTCTCACTTGTTTTATTACACACCTCCCAATGGGCCTCCATACTTCTACCCTTGCTCCCCTTAATCTATTCTCCACACAGCAACTGGAACTGTGTACAATGTAAGTCAGATTATGTGACGCCTCTGGGCAAACCCTCCAATGACTCTTCATCTCAACTCTTCATCTTGTGCAGTGTCAAAGCACACCCTTTAAGACACCTCCAGGTCCTGCTTTAAGTGGGCTCCTGATACCTCTGTGGTCTCCTGTCCTCCTTGCAATGGCCTGAACATGCTTGACATGCTCTCACCAAGGGCCTTTGCACCAGCCCATCCCTCTGTGGATGCTCTTCAGATACCCTCCTTGCTGCTGGCCTCAATCTCTGCTCAAACTCATGCTCTCATCCTGTTGTCGACTGTCCCCTAAGCACTCCTACTTGATCTTGCCCTGCTCTACTTCCCCTCTTTATACAGCATTAATCACCTTCTAACATACTACACAATTTAAGGACTTATTATGTTTATATGGATATTTTTCCCTTTGCTTACAGAGATCTTTGTTTTATTCACTGATGTATCTCAAGTGCTTAGAAGGTGTTTGATAAATATTTGTTGAATGAATGAGTGAAGGAAGACCATCCCCGTCACTGGAGCAGTGTCTGTGTGGTCCAGGCTAAACAGCTGGGAAATCGCTGTTGGGTAAGAACCTTCAATAGAGAGCTGCCCATAGACTGTCCAGCAAGATGAGGCTCACCTGGATCCTGAGACTTTTCTGAGCCTCGTTCAAATTTACCCTTTATGAACACTCCCCCTTTAAATGCTCAGGAGGCTATGGTAAGGAGGAAGGGAGGCATTGCCTAGTGGTGAAGCCCATCCCAATGCTCAAGGTCCAACAGTGTCCTTTTGTCCTATTTTATGCCACAAAATTTTCCTGAATATGGAAATCAGTAGTGCTCAGGGCTATGGAGAAATTTGTAAATGAGTCCACATCAGAATATGTAAAGCACTCTTATAAACCCAAAAGGAAAACAGAGAAAATCCAATAGAAAAGGGGGCAAAGGACTTAGACCCTTCACAAAAGGTGATATCCAAATGGGCAATAAACATAGTGAAGGTGTTCATTAGACATAAAGGAAATGCTAACTACAGCTACAATGTGATACCACTATACCCCACCAGAATGACAAAAATTAAAAGTAGGAAATTACCACGTGTCAGTGAGGGAGTGGAGCAACTGGAACTTTCATATACGGTAATTGGTGCAATTACTTTGGGAGCTGTTGGCAGTATCCTCTCAAAGTGCACATATGCATGCCCTATGGCCCAGCAAGTCCACTCGTATGTACATATCTAACAGAAATGCATCCATATGTTTACCAACAGATAGGAACTAGAATATTCACGGCAGCGCTATTGGTAATAGCATAAAACTGGAAACTACCTAATTACCCATCAACAGTAGAATGAAGAAGTAAATGATGGTTTATTCACACAATGGAATACAAAAAGCATGACCTACAACTACACACAAATACATGGATGATTCTCACAAAAGGCAAAGACAAAAGAGCACATGCTATACGAGTCTATGATTTTAAATTATGAAAGCAAGCGAAATTAATCTATGGTGGTCAAAGTCAGGATGGTTTTTATCTTGATGGGGTAGTGACTGGAAGGGAGCATGAAGAGGGTTCTGGAGCATTGATTATGCTGTTTCTTGATTTGAATGTTGGTTACATAGGTGTGAAAAGTTTGTGAAAAATCCATCAAAGTAGCCATTCATACCATGTGCAATTTTTGTGTAGGTATATTATACTTGTTAAGAGAAAACCACAGGCCCAAAATGGCGTTACATGTGCTAAGGCTTATGATAGCAAACCTAGACTTAATACCTGACTTACCAGAAATGTAATCTTAATCCACCAGTCTGGAATTTTCTGGGCAGTGGCAAAGAGATATCTGTCATGTGGGCCCTCTCCATTCCCTGCCCCCCACCCAGAGAAAGAATAGGCAATCACATGATAAAAACCCAAGTTATTCCCTCCTTCCCCACCAAAAGAAAAAGATGTCTTGACCTAAAAATAATCCTTTTTCTCTTTGTTGCTGAGAGCTCCCTTGCCCTACCCTTCTTCCTATAAAAACCTTCCATTTTGTACAAACCCTTGGAGCACCCAATTCAGGAATCTTTGAATAAATCCACTTAGACCTGCAAATTTACTCAGTTGGACTTATTTTTTTTTTAACATACTTCAATACAAAGTTTTTTTAAATGAATTACATGTGGCAACTTCCTTCTGTCGACTGAACAAAAATGCACAACATGAGAGTTGTGAGTTAAGTTTTATTTGGGGCCAACTGAGGACTATAGCCTGGGAGACAGCCTCTCAGATAGCTCTGAGGACCTGCTCTGCGACGTAGTGGGGGGAAATCAACGTATATGTGATTTTGGTGAAGGCAGATACATGTAATCAACACATTTTGGCAAAGGGCTGTTGCTAGTCACAAGGAGAAGCTGTCACTGTTAATGATTTTAGTGCTTTTCTAGATATGAGAAGATGCAAGAACTTGGACTCATAACATCTTCTCCTGAAAATATCTAACTATCTGAAGGCCTGTTCTGCCAGGTTTTCGCAGAGCACAGAGTGCTTCTTTCCCGATCTTCACCCTGAACTCCTTTCAGGGTGCTTGACAGCCAGTGGCCACAGTGGCTAGTGACTTAATCTTCGTGGAGACAGATGACATTTTTTTAGTTGACTCTTCAAAGAACTCACATCTAAGGAGGGAGAAAGACACAGGAGCCACTCCCCAAGCTGTAAGGAGGAACAAAGTAGGTGAAAAACACCTTCACATGTGCTGTGAAGGCCAAGGGGGAGGGGCATGTTCTTGGAGGAGAGGCAGTCTACATAGGAATCTGGGCTTTAGGAAAACAACATAGATGAGCAGAGAATCATCCAGGCAGAGCTGTGTGTGCAAAGGCCAGAAACACAACACGAAGCACAACGCATGTGAGAACTGAGGGGAGAGCGAAGAAGCTGGAGCCCGGAGTGGGCAGGGGGGAGGCGGCCCCACTCAGGCCACCTCCCTGTCCTACTTCATCCTGACACTCAACACCTGACCCTGTGTTGTGTGCTAACTTCCGCTGACTTCTGCAGAACTGCAATATGCTCCTAAGCACTGAAAAAAACCTTACGTGGCCAAAGACATTTAGAAAACACGGTCTGTTCGATGTCGTGGAGATTCATAACACTTTTTAGCCTATAAAGTCTGTACCATCCTGCAGTCATGAAACCTGTTGAAGTCAGTGTTTCCCAAACGTAGTTGACTGTGGAATCTTTTATTTATTGGATACTTATTAAGATACTGCCCCTGTCACCTCTAGTGAGTTTGTTAGGGTAATGCCAGCTGCTGTAACAAAGAAACCCTAAAATTTCAGTGGCTTCCTCAGTAAAAGTTTACTCCTTACTCACACTATGCTATTAGTACAGGGCAGGTATTCGTGCTCAGTGGGCACCCTTCCACATGGTGATTCAGGGCCCAAGTCGCTCTTCCATTTTTTTTTTTGTTTTTAACTGAAGTATAGTTGATTTATAATGTTGTGTTAGTTTCAGGTGTACAGCAAAGTGATACAGTTATATATATATATACTTTTCAGGTTCCTTTCCAATATAGGTTATTACAAGATATTGAATATGATTTCCTGTGCTATACAGTAGGTCCTTGTTGTTTATCTATGTTATGTATAGTAGTGTGTATCCGTTAATCCCAAACTCCTAATTTATCCCTCCGGCCCCAGGTTACTTCCAGTTTACGGCTTTTCTCTTGCCTAGGGTGCAGCATCCTCAGAATCCAAGTCAGCAGATCGGGAAGACAAACTAGAGAAGCAGGCTCAGCTCTCAAAACACCTTAACGGAGAACTAGTCATGTGGTCCAAACTAGATGAAAGGGGCTTGGGAAATGAAGTCCTTGTCTGGGCAGCTAGTCTGTGGGATTAAAGGGGTAGCACAAGTTATGGTAGCCCATCTCTACCACGCCCAACAACTGAATATATTCCCTAAACCATCGCTTTTTAGCATCGTGCCTTTAACCATGCCATTTCTCCCGCCTAGAAAGCTCCTTCCCCTCCCACAAATCCTCTTTCTCCAACTGGCAAATTCTTACCCACCTCTGGAGCCAGCTGAAAGGTCGGTTGCTGTATGAGCCCTTCCTTGACCTTGACCCCATTTCTCTTCTCTGTGTTCACTTTGGACAGTGACCGTCAAAGCCGTGCATCTATTTCCAACCAAAAGGGGACCCCCCCGTATGGGCAGGGTCTGTAACTCAGCCATCTTCGTATTGCCAGTGTCCCGAGCTATGTTTGATAAACAGTAAGCCAGGAAGGAAGGGAGGGAGGATGGAGGGGAAGGAGAGAAGAAAGGAAGGAACTGTACATATGAAGGAATATGGTGGGAGGCAGCAGCCCCCTCCAATCTGTTACTTTGTAATTAACAAAGGGCAAAGTGGGTTTTATAAGAGTTTTGCTCTGCTTAGGAGCCTAGGAGTTAAACATATGCCACTGTAGGCAATTTATGCTCTCATCTTTTTTTCTGAGTGTTTTTTTATAGATGGCCTTTAACAGCATGCAAATGAGTGCCCCTTCGTTCTTTCAATCTTGTGACTGATACAAATATAGTAAACAACTATTGAAGTTCCATATCTGGAAGATGCCTGCGTTATTGTTTTGGTCTGAATGTAGTCAGCTTGAACTTGATGGTATATAATTTGAAGGAGCATAATTAAAAGAGGCTTAGAAAAATCTGGACAAGATTGACTTCGACAAGGGGCGGCCCGGCCGTAGGGAAAGATGGGTGGGGCCTGCCGTCCCTCCTCCAGAGCCTCCGCTCTGGAGGGACGGTCCCGCTGCTGCAGGCTTCCCTTCAGCGGACGAGCAGAGGCGCTGATGCGAGCCCCGCCCGCCGCCCGACCTCCGGGGGCCACATGCTTCTCTCCAGATGGGCAGCTGTCAAAAAAAGCACAGACGATGGAAGGATGGATACCACTGCATATGTTAAAAGCATGTTGAAAGGCAAATAAGAAAGCCAGGAATCTCAGCATGAATCGGTGTAGATCTAGATCAAAAGGTGATGGTGGGGCTTCCCTGGTGGCGCAGTGGCTGAGAATCCGCCTGCCGATGCAGGGGACACGGGTTCGTGCCCCGGTCCGGGAAGATCCCACATGCCGCGGAGCGGCTGGGCCCGTGAGCCATGGCCGCTGAGCCTGCGCATCCGGAGCCTGTGCTCCGCAACGGGAGAGGCCACAACAGTGAGAGGCCCGCGTACTACAAAAAAAAAAAAAAAAAAAAAAAAAGGTGATGGTGAAGAACCTCATCTCAAGACCAGAATCATCATGAAAACGAGAGAAGATGGCAGCAAGAGCGTCTCCACAGAGAAGCCTATATTCGTTTATTAATGACCTCAGTGACGAAGATTACCGGCTAAGGAGAGACCTTCATCTTTTAGGCACCCCTGGAGAAATAACATCAGAAGAATTACAACAACGGTTAGATGGAGTGAAGGAACAGCTAGCATCTCAGCCTGATTTGAGAAATGGGACAAATGCCAGAGGATGAAAAGAAAAGGACCACTCCTAAAAGATATCAAGCAGAATCTGTATCATGTGGATGAATCCAGCAAAGAGATGAATGAGACGTCTGAAGATGCCGTGTTAAAGTCAGAGTTAATAAGCTGTCTGAGGCCTTTTCGTGAATATTTCTTCCACACAAGACCTTACAGTGAACTTTTCATCTTCCTACATCTGTCCATGTGAATAACCTCTGGCCAGAGGAGGAAGAAATGGTGTAGAAATGGGAGCGCATATGAAGTGGGTCGTTGTTACCTTTGCAGTGGCAGCTGGCTCCTGTAGGGTCTCTCCCTCAATCTTGTATGACGCTGGCAATCAGAGACCTGGGATATCTCTTAACACAGACACAGGAGATGATTTCCCAGGAAGCCAGAGCCATCTCTCATCGAGAAGGCAGGTGCTCTTCAGTGACTGAGTGTATTAGGCCCTGATGTATCTGCCCTTGTGATAACTGGGGATCCATAAATACTTTCAGCAAGTAAAACAAAAAAAAAAGATTTACTTCGACAAAAAGAAACTTTCAAAAGGCAATCTCCCAATCTCTTTATTGATATTCTTGAGATAAAATATCACGCCCAGAGAGGGTGTCAGTCTTTCTTCCCCACTTACCAGAAGAGACACCCGACCCAGGGGTGGGCACTGGAGGAAACTCGACTGCCTCAAGCCAGGGTCACGTGGGAGTTGGCTGTCCTCACCCCATCCCCCTGAAGCCTTGTTCCTGATTCAGGGTATGTACAGCTCAAGCAGGGTTTGAACCCAGAACCACAGAGTGAGCCCTTGTCAGGCCTTGGGCTGAGTCAAAAATGAAAAACCAGCGGACCTCCCTGGTGGCGCAGTGGTTAAGAATCCGCCTGCCAATGCAGGGGACACGGGTTCGAGCCCTGGTCCAGGAAGATCCCATGTGCCGCGGAGCAACTAAGTCTGGGCGCCACAACTACTGAAACCCGCGCACCTAGAGCCCGTGCTCCACAGCAAGAGAAGCCACGGCAATGAGAAGCCCGTGCACCGCAACGAAGAGTGGCCCCCGCTCACCGCAACTAGAGAAAGCCCGCCCGCGGCAACGAAGACCCAACACAGCCATAAATAAATAAATAATAAAATAACAATTTTTTTTTTTTAAGTACAGGTCCTGAGGTCAGGTAAATGGTCAGTGAGATTCCTGAGGGGTTCCACTCAGACGAGAAGAGAACAAATCAATTCCTGGTCTTGGTGATGAACTTTCCTGGCCTTATTTTCCTCATCTTTAAAAAGGAGCTCACTGTATCGTTCCTTCCGAATCAGATTGTGTATTTACATTTAGCCAGGAGAGACCAGGGAAGAGGGGAAGTGTCCAGATGTCCTTCTAAATGGGGGAGCTGCGCCACCCTTACCCACACCAGGGAGTCCCTTCTGGCATTTCTAGTACCTCCCATCCACAGAAAAATGACCCATTCCTTTTTCTGCCATGAGAAGAACAGCCAGGAGTAAGAGCCTGACTTGATTAATGTCCCCCAGAATTGACAGTGGATATGTGTCTGGCCAGGGTGTGATGCAGGGTATTGCTGATAGCTGTGTCCTTAATGCCTGATCCCTCATTTCACATCTTGACCCGATTTTGAATAGAGCCATCCCCCTAAAAGTTGGTTTGGTCTGATGCTTGATGCCTTGTTTTTGGCAGCTTTTCTTCCCAAGACACTCTGGCTTCATTAATAAGGGTTGCTAGCTCTTTATCTAACTCATTTTAGAATACGTTGCCAAGGCAACGGGATTCAGAAATGATTCTCTTTACTGTACATTCCCCAACAAATGAGTGCCTGCATTTACATGGTCTCAGCCAGTATCAGCTCTCCCCTCTTTGAGACAGAATGCCAACACTTAACAGTTTACAGCACATAATTCAACGTGTAATTATATATTGTCTCCTAATAATTATACATTGTCTTAGGAAACAATATATCTGTGGGCACCCATGCCAGCCCACATTAACACCTCCTACATTAACCCCCTCCCTCCGATGGGCTGATAATACGCACTTTTCGATGCCATAGAAAAATCGAGATATTCGTAAGAGTGTATTTATAGACCAAACCTACACTCTGATTCCTGAGCACTGCCTCAGTTTCCATTACGTGAAATGTCATGATTCCCAGTCTTGGAATGGACCAAACTGTTATTGTTTTGTTTTACTCATTGCTTTCGCTAGAAGGAAATATCATTACTCTCGGTGTAGCCAGGGTTTGACAAAAGACCTAGTGAGCCAATTCAAACTGGGACAGATTCTTACATATTTTCTAAAAGTATGGAATGGGAGTGAAACCACAATGTCAAAGTAGTCTCTAACCCCAATATGGATGTTTCATTTGGGTCACATGCCTGCTCTGTCCTCCAGATTATGAAATCCACGCTGGCATCTTAGAAACGTCACACTACTTTTCCTCTCCTCTGGGCTGTGAAGGAAATCCATGGTGACAGTAGAGCTGAAGGGAGAAAATAAAAAATAATTTTAAATCTCTCTGTGGATTATAACATAGCTCTTTCTCCCCCCCTCCCGCCCCCCTTCCCCTCTTTAAAAACAAGCTGTAAAGAGATAACTGGACTTCAGAAGGTCTGGGGTTGTGAGCACTGAGTTGCATTTTATCCTTTTTTTTTTTTTTTTTTTTTTGCGGTACGCGGGCCTCTCACTGTCGTGGCCTCTCCCGTTGCGGAGCACAGGCTCCGGACGCGCAGGCCTAGCGGCCATGGCTCACAGGCTTAGTTGCTCCGCGGCATGTGGGATCTTCCCGGACCGGGGCACGAACTCGTGTCTCCTACATCGGCAGGCGGATTCTCAACCACTGCGCCACCAGGGAAGCCCCTGAGTTGCATTTTAAAAGAATTAGTGGCTCTGGGTCATTTTAATCAAGTTGCATGTCAGCTTGCAAATTTTCCAAATTAGCCCTCGCTGGAGGAGAGCAAGATGCCGTTCTTCTTTCCCAAAGAATAAAAACAGATTGTTGACATGTTCTCAGTCCTAATGACAGATTGGAGCCGCTGTTTGTGGTACAAGTCAGAAAACAAAGCAACTTTTTTTTTTCCAAAATCGTAACACTTGATTGATTTCTGTTGAGATTTGGACATCTGTCAGTTTGTCAGCGATACTGATGAATGTCACAAAAATCTTGAGCGCCAAGTTCAGACACAAAGGCTGCTTTAAAACGAGGTTGATTTTCACCGGGAAAGGAAGCCTCTTGGTCTCCAGGACAAGTCTTAGGGATGCTTAGTTTGGATACCGTTCAAATGTTGCTCCACTGAAAAAGAAGGAGGGTAGTGAAGAGGGGATAGTTGACGCTCGCCCATCCCAGGTGCCTCTCTGCTTCTGAAGCAGAAATACTCCTGACAAACAAGCAGTTTCAGCCATCCTGAATAAGGCTGGCTCTGCACATTGAAGCAGTGGGTCACTGCCCAGCCAGGGGTCTGAGTATCACCCCACCAGGCCATTCAAAGGCCGATCTACATCACATCTAGTCAGCATGGCTGTGGCACGGACGATTGGTTTTCACAAAGCAGACAGGAAGGGTTTAGAACTGTCATCCATCACTAAGTCAACCAGTAAACAACATAGCTTAAGACTATGGTTCCAGAAGCCAATGAAATGGAATGTTTAATTAACACTTGCATAATGTAAGACAGGAAACAGGAAGCCAGGGAATGAATAATTATGAAATGCACTGGCCCAATCCCTTAAAATACCAAGAAACACAAAAATAAACGAGCTCTTCCCGTATTATCAATATCGCAGTTACTTCTACCAACTAAGTCTTCTGAAACCCACTCCTCGTCCCAGGCCAGCCCTCTTACCCACATACATGCCTTTACTGGGTGGAGAAAGCACAGACCAAATCTCATGGAGGATGTAAGGATTTTGCTCCTTACCTTTTCGTATATATTCACAGCGAATGGTGACTCTGATGTTTTATTATTTGGCCAAATTGCCAACAAATCTTCTTCTTTAATTTATTTTTATTGAAGTATAGCTGATTTACAGTGTTGTGTTAATTTCTGCTGTACAGCAAAGTGACTCAGTTATACATATATATATACATTTTTTTTAATATTCTTTTCCATTATGGTTTATCCCAGGATATTGAATATAGTCCCCTGGGCTATACAGTAGGACCTTTTTGTTTATCGCCAACAAATCTTTTTTTTTTTTTTTTTTTGCTGTACGCGGGCCTCTCACTGTTGTGGCCTCTCCCGTTGCGGAGCACAGGCTCCGGACGCGCAGGCTCAGCAGCCATGGCTCACGGGCCCAGCCGCTCCGCGGCATGTGGGATCTTCCTGGACCGGGGCACGAACCCGCGTCCCCTGCATCGGCAGGCGGACTCTCAACCACTGCGCCACCAGGGAAGCCCAACAAATCATTATTGACACTGTACTGGGAGCATGACATTATGTTAGATGCTCTGGGGGTACAAAGGAATTCATGATACAGTCATTACCCTCAAGGAGCTCCCAGCCTTTTGGGGAGGTTATGGCTTCCACTGTCCAGAGAGTTGTGTATGATTAAGTCCATTAATAAAAGTCTTGGAGCATGAGTGCTGTAGGCAATTGAGTGTTGGTGAATTACCAAGGCCTTAAAGAGACTAGGGGCATGAGGAGGGTCCGAAGGGTGAGGGTGGATATGAGCAGGGTGTGTCTGTAGAACACTTATCCCACCTGGAGCAGAATAAGTAGGTGAGGGATGGGAGACCAGATGGAGAAAAGAGGTTTGGATTTAGACTATGGAAAACTTTCTCCTACAAATGGTGGTGAATATATGAAGGACACATAAAAGTGAGGCTTAAAGAACGTTACTCTTGGGCTTCCCTGGTGGTGCAGTGGTTGAGAATCCGCCTGCCGATGCAGGGGACGCGGGTTCGTGCCCCGGTCCGGGAAGATCCCACATGCCGCGGAGCGGCTGGGCCCGTGAGCCATGGCCGCTGAGCCTGCGCGTCCGGAGCCTGTGCTCTGCAACGGGAGAGGCCACAGCAGTGAGAGGCCCGCGTATCACAAAAAAAAAAAAAAAAGAACGTTACTCTTGCAGTAACATGCAGGCTGGATGGAGGGGAAGAGCCTGCAAATAAGGAGACCAGTTCAAAGCCAAGTGCACTAGTCCGGCCTGAAGCACTAGGTGAAGGTGAAGGGCTTAGAAAAGAAAATGTGAGATGGAGACGCAAGATGGGATGGAAGAAAGAGAAATAACATCCAAGGGAACTCAAAAGTTAGCAGAATGTATGGTTAGTAATGTTGACCAGGCACTATTCAAAGAACATTATGTGTATTATTTCAGTTAATCCCCACAACAACCATATGAGGTCAGTTTTACTATTATCCTCATTTTACAGATGGGAAAACTGAGGCAGAGAGAGGTTCAGTAATTTGGCCTCTGTCACGTGCGATTTCGAACACCAACAGTCTGATTCAGCGCTTTCACACTCAGCCACTCGTTTTCCTGCCTCGACGTGGTAACTGTGCTTTGGATGAAGACACAGAAGACAGCTCAGCTTTGCCCACACACCCCTTGTGAGGTGTTGGAAGCCTACCCAGGTGGAAAGATTCTGGGAGTTGTTTAAGATACAAGTCCAGAACTCGGAAAATAAGTCACAACTAGAGATACAACTTGGAGACATAATTGAATGAAAGACAAAACCAGTCAGAAGGGCGGAGAGAGCTCAGAGTTGAGTGTCATGGAGGCCCACGAAGGGAAGGGTTTCAAGGAAGATGGATTACGAGTGTCCATGGTTACAGAGCTCTAAGTGATGAGCATGGGGCAGCTTGACCACTGGAGGGGACACCTCGGACCTTCAGGGGTCCCGTTTGAGTAGACCCTAGGAGACGTAGCCGTTGAGGGTTCGAGGGGCCTTAGGGGTGAAAATGCAGTGGTGACCAATGTGGGTGACTGATTAAGAGGGAACCGGTGGAGAGAAAGAGAGACAATTCAGCCTACAGGAGAAAACCCAGGGCCCAGGCCAAAGGGATGCCATCAGAGATGGCTGGCTCTGTTGAAGAGGAGGCCTGCCTCATCTTCTGAAACTGGAAACATGGAGGGGAGGTGACAAACCAGAGATGTCGTGAAGTGGAAGGGAGATGACCAGAGATCACTCCAATGAGTCTGGTCTTCTCAGGGAACCAAAGGCAAGGCCGTCTGCTGAGTTGGCATAGAGTGAGGAGTGCCTGCGGAGAAGGTAGCGTGTCTTCACACACCTTGGATAGAACAAAATGGAAGGTAGCAGAAGAAAGTTGTAGCATCAGATGGTGAGAATCAGATGAAGAATCAAAGTGAGCTGGGTGGGAGAATAAATACGTTTAAAAACTCAAAAGATCCTCAGTGGAAAATACTCCCAGGGGCTCCCCTTCCCTTCTCAACACTGGCCTTGAATGAGGCCACTGACCAATCCGGCCTCCTCACGGCCAATAAGATGAGCCACGCACTGGCTGTTCCTCGGGCTCAAGTCCTGGACTCAAGCCTTAACGAGTCACCTGCTCGATATTTTCCACTTCAGGCCTTTGGCTTTCTGGGACCTCAGTCCTCTCAGCTACGGAACTGACTTAGGGGATCCTGTCAATCACCGGATGCTGTGGAGCAGAGCAGAAGAGTCCGGTTTCTGCAGGTGAACGAACTGCCTGGAAGGAAATGAGCAGTGATTTCCCACGGAGTCTCTCCTGCAATGTCATTACAATGTCAGCTTCTGACAGCAAAACGATTTCAGAGGGGACTCTGGAGTACCGGGGGAAGTGCCTGAGCCTTATTAAAATGATGTCGGTGTGCGCTCCGTTTCACGTCTCATGCACGTCAACATCCCACAGCGGGAGAACTCAGCCGCTCCAACAAACCAGTGATGACCAGACCCTTGTGCACATTTGACCTGTGGTGTCCCCCACGACCCCTCAGGAGTTTCAAATGGAAGACCATCCACCCTACCCTCAGAGAGTCCACCAGCCCCAAGGGGGGCGCTCTCAGCTTTAGCTCCAAACGCCACCATTTGCCTATTCGTGAAGCTCTTCCATTTCCTCCACGTTCTTTCCGGGCAATAGACCATGGAACATGTTGCCTGCAGGTCGGTCCCTTCCGTGGAGGGCCTTCTTGGTGGCCTCTACTACACGTTTTGCATACATTAGCTCATGTTATCTTCATGAGGTTGGTGCTATTGTACCCATTTTTCAGATGGGGAGACTGCAGCTCAAGGAGACGGTCCGTCGATGAAGGATTGAACTAATGTCTAAGTGGCTCCAAAGTGCCTGCTCTTAACCCCTATGCTCTGGAGTCACCACAGCATGGCGGGGAGATGCGCTGTAACCAAGCACACAGGATGGATCTGCTTCTCAGGTGGGCATGCTCCCCCTTATCAGCTCCAGGAGCTCTGCAGCCTCATCCAGGTGACAACTAGAAGAAGCTGCTATGTGGATCTTGTAAGGTCCTCTTGGTCCTTCTAGCAGGTGAGGGGAGAGCCATCTCGTAGTAGTGGGTCTAGCCGCCGAGGGCCAGCATCTCCGCCAGCCCCTCGCCTCTCACACGGACACCAGAGCTGTCTGCACCCTCCCAGGCCCCCAGTGTCATCGGCCTCAGCCCAAGGAAGCTGATACGGTGGAGCAGACTAGGGGTCTGAACAAGAGCAGGCTGTCATCCATCCCTGAGGTGTCAGAATAACTTTCCCGATAACCTAGGGTGTCCGTGAGCAGCCCCGGCCAGCTGGGCCTGGGTCTGATGCCTCCATTTCTCCGTCGTGTATTCCCTCTTGGTTTATACAGTCGGCACTCCAGGGATGCTGCCTCGGGACTGGGCACCTGCGTCCCTGCCTTTGGCAAACAGGAGAGAGAAGAAAACAGCACTCAGTGACACTCTACAGCATCATCCTGTCTAGTCTCCCTAGCAACCAGGAGGCTATTATAATCCCCATTTTAAGGATGAGGAAACTGAGGCTCAGAGAGCTGGAATCACTTGCCCGATATTCCCCAGCTGACCCGTGATAGAGCCAGGATTTAATCCCTCAGTTCTCTGGCTCCAAAGCCTAGGGCCCCCAGGCCCCCATTCTAATCCTCCCCATGGACCTGCCAGAAAAGACAACTCAGCTCAGAAGCTCTGTTCTCACCCTGGCCTTGACCTTAGCCCTGCAGGAAGCGGACCGACCCAAGGTTTGCTAATTCAGTATCCGCATCAACCGGTCAACACACAAGTGTTGTTTTTTCAAAGCACCTTCCAGGCTGCGAGGAAAACTAAAAAGAAGTGATGGTGTGATACTTGCCTCTAAAGAGCTGATACCAGGACAGGGAGCGCCAATTGGCACATGGAAACAAAAGAAAAGAACCAGGCTAGCGCTGTGGACCGTGTTGGGAGGAGAGGGGAAGGGCTGGGGCTGGGGCAGGCATCGGCCTAGAAAGTCAGCAGCATGTGGAAGGGGGCAGGCAGGGCAGGGGGTGCCATCAGGCCTCGAAGCCGGCTGTGCCCTCCTTTCTTGGGGAAAGGAGGGCATGACCCAGGGATGCAGCTGAGAGGAGAGAGGGCTCAGGGAGACAGAGGGGGACGAAAGGTAAAAGATGTAAAATAGAAGAGCAAGGAGAAGGTGGAGGCAAAGAATGCCAGGGACAGAAGGAGAGGAAGGGGCAACAGGGAGAGAGAAAAGGCTGCCCTGGGAAAGTCACAGGCGCCACGGGGACTCACAGCCCCCGAGCTGGTGTGTTCAGCACTCTGGCAGCGGTGGTACAGAGAGAGAGAGAGAAGGTTTTTTCTCCAGGAGAAGCGAGGGCATTTGTAGTCCTCTCCGCCTCCCCGCTTGGAGAAGATCGTTGTGTTTAATCATTAGCATAGCCTGGGCACTGACCACTCAGGATTCTGGACCTGATGGCCACATGGTCCGACCAGGGCCTGGCACACAGCATTAGACCTGGTGTGAATCTTGTTCACACACGTGCACACACGTTCACATACGCACACAGCACTCACACCAGGGAGCTCTACCCCAGCTCACTCACTACAGAAGGACTAAATACCACATGCATTTCTTCCAGTTTAATTAAGTAGGGCCTAGTGATGGTCTAAAATTAATGTTTCAAGTGAAGGTTCTTAATCCTTCCACTGCATGGGTCTAGACACAACTCCTCTGACCTTTTCAGGTGCTTGCTACGTAATTGGCCCTTGCTCAGATAATTTGCAATTACCAGGAACCAACTGGCTGCTGATAAAGGCTAAATGTAAAACACCCAGGGTATCCAACTTCCAAGAGGGACTTTAGATCAGAGTAGGTTACTAACAATAACAACTGGGACCCAGGAGATGGAAGAAAAAACCCTGGTTTTAATGATCTATTAGGTGGCTCTTTGCAGCTCTAAGACAAAGAGCTCCACCTCCCAGCAAGAGAATCCAATACCGCCGCTCTCAGGATGGAAACTCAAATCCATAGCGATATATATGCCACTGGTTCTCTTTTAGAGCTACATTGGCAATTAGCTATCAGAGTAGTTGCGAATGACAGAAACTAGGTGCCTAACCCATAGTTTCTTCCTTCCTCTCCTCCCCCTCCCTCCCTTTTTCCCCCTCCCCCCTTCCTTCCCCACCTCCTCCTTGGTCTTCTTCTCTCCCTCTCCCCTGCTCTTGGTATTTTTCACCTGTGTTTATAATGGGCTGGGCACTGCACTAGACATTAGGGATGTAAATGAGAAAGGCTGGTCCTGACCTTGAGGAACTTGCTGCCACTGGGAGGAAAAGACACAGAGGAAATTCAAATACAGGGACGGGAAGTACAGAGCCCTCCAGGAACACCGAAGAGAGATGCCCTAGTCAGACAAGAAGCTCCAAGCTCCAGCAGGAGAGGAAGCCCCTGAGGAAGGTACCAGCCTGAGAAGGCTCTGGAAGGACAAGCGTGCACTGAGTGCTCAGAGCACAGGGGTCCGGGTTCTGAAAGATCTCGGAAGCAGGAGCAGGAGGCAGAGGTGCCACAAGGGAAGATGCTCCGGGCCCTCAGCCCAACGCCCAAGGCGAGACAGGAGCCAAGCCCAGTCAAAAGCAGCAGCGCCCGACCCCTGCACCAGCCCTGCCAAATAGCTCTACCAGAAAGCTCCCAGGCATCTGAGGCAGCGGCCTCGCTCATCAGGAGAGCGAGAGCAGACTTTCTGAGACAGCAGAGTTGAGCTTCAGACAGCTCTTGTTCCATCTGGAAGGAGTATCTGAAATTCCACCATTGGAATCTCATTCTTTGGAATGGAGAAGCCTTGCATGCTTATTAAAGGGCAAAGTTGCCTGGAAAGCCCTGGCCTCGCGTTAAGAGCAGCTCTCCCCCTGAAGAGGTAAGCAGCTGAGAGCAGCTTCCTGTGAGACCCCAGGGAAGTCAGAGATGCCTGGGAGGGTCCTTGGAAGAAAAGGGGAAGCAGGGCAGAGAGGGTGGGGGCCAAAATATACCTTTGGAAGCCGAAGGAAGCCAACATGGAAAAAAGGCATTTTTCTTCTATAATTTCAAGAGGCGTGGGTGGCATTTGTAGTTCTCCCCTTTATCTCCACCTGAAGCAGGGGTAGACACTTACGGCTCACTTCTTCAGAGCACTTCATCCTGCAGACTTTATGCAGCACCCACCACGTGCCAGGCTCTGTGCCAGGGGCTGGGGGCTAGGGCAGAAGTAGTGGTGTCTGGAGGGCTTCTTCCTGCTCTCACATCACTTGGTGGGGTTGAAGGGGCCTCACGGGGACCCGGATTAAATGTGCCGTGGCCCTTGGATGGTGCCCCCCAGACAGGCTCCCTCCAGATGACCTCTCCCAGAGACCACGCTGAGAGCGCCCAGCAGGGAGGGCTGGCCGACCAGGAGATGCATCAGCACTCGGCACCTTGTCGAAAGCCTCACCTGAAGGCCAGTGCCTGCAGGTTAGGACAATAAACGAACAGGTGAAATGAACATTATAGCAGCAACCTGCCGCGCCTCTTAATCTGTCACTGAAATGTAGACCTTTCAGCTATAATTGAACATCCTACTGAGACTATTATGAAGAGGGGGAGGAGGAGGTGTGAAGTTGTGGTTTAGGAGGCTGGAGGAAAATAAATTTCCCTTCAAAACTGGTCAATAACAATGCCTTTGTGTGAAACGAATGGAGTGCTGGGACTCGTGGCAGTGGAGGAAAACAATACATCCAGGGCACTTAGGAGGCTGCTGAGTCACTGCCCAGGCTGCCAGAGGAGAGCTGAGAGCCCCCGAGATTGGAAAAGTACCACTGCATCTTGAAAAACGTGAAAAGAAGCTGCCTGGGAGATGGCTATAAGCATATTACTGAAAGGGAAAAGGAAGAAAAGGAGGGAAGGGAGGAACACAGGGAGGGAGGGAGAAAGGAAAGAAGGAAGGAAAGTTGCTCCACATCATATGGCTTCAGGGAACTGCAAATGAAAACAATAAGAAACCACAAATGGCTAAAATGCGTATCACTGAAAACAACAAAAGCTGGTGAGGATGTAGAGCAACAGGAATACTTGATCATTGCCGATGGGAATGCAAAATGGTCTGGCCATCTAGGAAGACGGCTTGGTGGTTTCTTGCAAAGCTAAACGTACCCTTACCATACAGTCCAACAATTGTGCTTCTTGGTATTTACCCAGAGGAGTTGAAAGCTTACATCTGCATAAAACCTGCACATAGATGTTCATAGCAGCTTTATCCATAATTGCCCAAACTTGGAAGCAACCAAGATACCCTTCAGCAGGTAAAGGGATAATGTGGTCCATCCAGACAATAAAATGGAATTTTATTCAGTCTCAAAGAAATGAGCTCTCAAGCCGTGAAAGACATGGAGGAACCTTAAATGCATATGACTAAGTGAAAGAAGCCAATCTGAAAAGGCTACATACTGTATGATTCCAACTACACGACATTCTGGAAAAGGCAAAACTATAGAGACAGTAAAAAGATTTGGGACTGGATGGGAGGGGAGCAATGAATAGGTGGAACTCAGATGATTTTTAAGGCAGTGAAAATACTCTGTCTGATACCATAATGAAACATTTGTCCAAACCTATAGCTTGTAAAACGCCAAGAGTGAACCCTGAGGTAAACTAATGACATTGGCTGGTTATGATGTCAGTGCAGATGTATCAGCTGTAACAAATGTTCCACCCTGATGGGGGATGTTAATAATGGGGGAGGCCGTGCATGTGTGGGAGCAGGAGGTATATGGAAAGCTCTATACCTTCCTCTCAATTTAGCTGTGAACCTAAAGCTGCTCTTTAAAAAAAATAAAGCCTTTTTTTAAGAAAATGGAAGGAAAGGAGGAGAAGAGAAAAACTCTCCATAGAATGTAGCATCAAAAACTCCATTTACAAGCCCTGAGAAGATCACAGTGTGTGGGGAGGATTTTGTGAAGATCAGAGCCTTTCAGGTTAATTGCACTCACCCTCCTGGGAGTTCAGGAGGCAGCGAAGGATGGCGCCTTGACTTCTGGAATAAGAGGGGCTCTTCAAAGCGTCTCATTCTTCTGGAAAGGCAGTGTGACATAAAGACAGGATGTCGTTATGATGCCTGTATTACTATTATTAGTGGACTGAATTGCCTTTGAGAGATTGTTCTCCTGGCGAAGAGGGAAATTAGACTGAAGAGTGAATTATTTCTCCATGTTTCTTCTTTAGAGAAATCGGGATCCTGGAGTTTGAAGATGCATAGTGAGGGGGTCTGGCAGATACCTCAGCAGGCAGAGTCACTGCATCCTAATCTTCACAGAGAACCAACCTGAGCGCTGGATGTCTGACCTTGAGAGAAGTTGGGTGGAACTCAATTGGCTGTAACTCTTCAGAGACGATCAAACAACACTGTACTCTTCCCATCAAAGCTTCTCCTAAGTGCACCAAGCAAGGGCCACTTTCCTGCCCGTCCAAAGTCACTGCCTTTCAAGTGACCAGATCAGATCCTAAAGATTTCAAGAATTGGGGGCCCGGGATTTCCCTGGCAGTGCAGTGGTTAAGAATCCGCCTGCCGATGCAGGGGACACAGGTTCGATCCCTGGTCCGGGAAGATCCCACATGCCGCGGAGCCACGAAGCCCATGCGCCGCATGAGCCTGCGCTCTAGAGCCCTCGAGCCACAGCTACTGAAGCCCGCGTGCCTAGAGCCAGTGCTCCGCAATGAGAGAAGCCGCAGCAATGAGAAGCCCGCGCACCACCACGAAGAGTAGCCCCCGCTCACTGCAACTAGGGAAAGCCCGCGGGCAGCAACAAAGACCCAACACAGCCAAAAATAAATACCTAAATAAATAAATAAAAATAATAAAACTCCCTCTGCTTTAAAAAATAAAGAATCGTGGGCCCACCCAAGGCTAGAGGAGATATGTCCTCCTTCAACCCTCCGAGAAGAAATGTGAGCCTCTCAGAACACCGCCTTCAGTCCTCACGACAGAGATACAACAGTCCGTGGCTTGTGCACAATTCAAATCTTAATTCTCACCTACTATAACACCTCATTGATCCCTTCGTTGTCGGGGAATGAGGCATTCTGGAGGAGTGAATGTTCCTTGTAATTTTAGGCTTACCCCTCAAAGCACTGAATCATAAAAAAATAAACAAGGAGGTTGGCTGTATTGCATACTTTCCTGCTGAAATAAACAGAGTACATTTCATATTTGAAATTTTATGATTCAGGCCATCGTCTTGAATGAGAATTACATTGTGTGGTTGTAATTCATATGGGGTAGGTAATAAAAGGTTAAAAGTAGTGGTGATTTCTGCCTGGTTGGCTGATGCTTTCATGTAAATTACTTGATTTCTGAGGCATTACGTGTTATTAAATTCTTTTTTCTATGTCTGCTTCATGTTTATCAGGGTTCATGAAGGAAGTGTTAAAAAGACATGGCACAGGTAAGAAGCTGCATTACAGAGGTTAGAAACTGTGTTAGCAATTAGTTCCCAGTATAGTTATGACCAAGGAGACCTGAAAAAAATTTCTTTTATATAATGATGGTGGTAGCCATGGTATGGAGGGACAGTAGGTATATGTATCAGTTAAGATTCTTTGGTGTAAACAACAGAAACCAACTCTGAGTAACTTCAGCCAGAAAAGAGATGTATTGAAAGAATTCTTAGTAGGTTCCATTGTTGAAGTTTTGCTGAACAAGCCAGCCCCAGGAAGGACTGAATCAGGTCTGGTCCAGTGAGCTCTAGGGGGTGGACATTCCCTGAATCCTCCCTAGTCACTTCCAGGGCCTGTGTGTCTCCACACAGGAGTCAACTCCTGGGAGGAGATGACCTAATTGATCCATTTGGATCAAATTGGATCAATCCTGTAGCCAAGTGGGTAGAATCTTGTGAATGGCAGCCACATAAAAGCCACAGAGAGTGAGAAGGGGCATTTTGACCAAAGAAAGGCATATTGGATGGACAGAAGCAGGGATCCACTAGAGACGGCCTCACCAACCCAATCTAGTTGCTCCGGGTTTCATATGAGTGTGGCTTCCTGTGCCAAGGGTTTGCCTCTGACTTCTCTCCCCTAAGAGGCTGTGGTAGGCAGAATGCACCCCCTCCACGCCCTAATCCCCAGAGTCTGTGAATGGGGGGCTTTGCAGATGTGTTTAAGGTAACAGACTGTAAAATACAGAGATTAGCCTGGATTATCCAGGTGGGTCTAATGTCATCAAATGAATCAGAGATGCAGCAGAAGAAGTTGGAGAAATTCTAAGCATAACTGGGATTTGATCCCCTGTGGTTGGAAGGGGGACCCCATGAAAAATATGAGAAAGAATTCAAGCAGCCTCTAGCAAGGATCTCTTGTAAAGATCGGCCTCTGGCTGACAGCCAACAAGGACACAGGGACCTCAGTCCTACAACCACAGGGAACTTAATTTACCAACAACCTGAATGAGCCTAGAAGTATGTTCATACCCAGAGCTTCCAAAGGAGCTTGGTGATCCCATGTTTCATCATTATGAAGCTCTAAGCAGAGGACCTAGTCGGGCCACACTGTGCCCAAACTTCTGACCTATAGAACTGTGTAATAATAACTTTGTGTTGTTTTAAGCCACTAAATTTGTGGTGATTTATTCTGGCAGCAATAGAAAAACAATACAGAGGTCCTGCAGATGTCTCACCTAGCGCAGCATTCATACCTGCATCTCATGATTTTCTTGCTGACTATCTGGGGATTTAAGCTCTCTGGGTTTATCAACATGCATCTTCTTCTGCATCTTTGACAATAACAATAACAAAAACAAACAAGCAATGAAAAAAGTATTTATTGAGTACCTCTCATGTGTTAGGTATCAATAGTTTATAGCCATTACAGCATTTAATCCTCACCCAAAAAACATTCTTTTTGCAGATTAAAAAGCTCTGCAGGGCTTTCCTGGTGGCACAGTGGTTGAGGGTACGCCTGCCGATGCAGAGGACACGGGTTCATGCCCCGGTCCGGGAAGATACCACATGCCGCGGAGCGGCTAGGCCCGTGAGCCATGGCCGCTGAGCCTGCGCGTCCGGAGCCTGTGCTCCGCAATGGGAGAGACCACAACAGTGAGAGGCCTGCGTACCACAAAAAAAAAAAAAAAAAATGCTCTGCATATCACCCTATGCTGGAACATGGGGAGAGTAAAGATGCCTATTTCACCAGACTTTTCTAAGGATTGAGTAAGATACAATTTCACACAAACAGTAAGAGATAGAGCTGGGATTAGAGCCCTATTCTGTCTTTCTATCGCACCTCCAGAGCACCAATATGAAAGCACTCAAGACAACAGGCCGGTTCTCCCCCGTGCATGCATTATTTCCCAGTCCAGGAACACGTGGTGAATTCTCTCAGCTTTTCTGTAGCACTCTTTCATTTCTTGGACTTTCCCCTTTAAATTTCTGGCAGGGCCACCACTCACTCCAACCAAGAACAAAATCTTGGGCTAGCAAAATCGCAGGTTTTCCTCATTCGTTTCCAACAGAGTCCTCCACTTTTAGCCAGCAGAAACACAGGTTCACACACACACACACACACACACACACACACACACACACACACACACACACCCCAAATGGACTCTGTCATTTCTGGAAGCAAAATTGTCCATTTCATGTGCTTTTAAAAGCACAGTTCTGGCCAGTCTAGCTGGCGGAAGGGCATGGAAGCAGCTCCAAGCCAGGAGACCACAGACTTCTGCTGTGCTTCCCCGAAACTCCAGCAGTTTTTCAAGGATAAAAGCTTTTCAATTTGTTGTGTGCTTTTGGTCAATTTACAGTGCTTTGAAATGGTTGTTCTGGACAATTTTTCTAGTTTTATGCCTGTTTCATGGAAAGGAACCACCGGCACACCCACGCTGCCATCCCCAGAAGTCCCTCCTGATGGCTATTCTCACGATGTTGCCACGGAGACCCCAGGTGAGACCAGTAGTGAGGGCTCCACGTCTACCATGCGTCCTTCTGCATCGACGCAGAGCAGCCCCACAGCTGCTCCAGAGAGGCAGAGGTGCCTGCCCTTCAGAACCACTTCCCAGGAACTCTTTCTCTTTCCACATTCCCCAGCTCTGCCCTGGGATAGGCAGGATTTTGCAGCTTGAATCTCTTTCTGTCATATGCATATTATCTAATCTCAGAAAATGTACAGGTCTGGCTGCCAAAGCTTCAACTTTGACTGTCACTCTGTGTTTTTCACCACAGTTAATGAACCCTAACTGCCCCCAAATACTTTGGCGCTCAGACTATTGGGGCCAACATTCCCCATTGCGTATCAATTTACCATTGCATTTATATGAAAGAACAAGAAAGAGCTTTGTGTGTGTGTTTTCCTACTCAAGCCTCACTCCTTGTAGCTGAGAGCCTAGCCTTGGACCATTTTAGATAGAGGACCAGAATGTTTTAGCCTGCTGCTGCTTTTTGTTTTTGTTACATTATCCCTATATTAGTTCCCTCCTTTTGGAGCTCAGAAAACAAAGGAAAACAGCTACAACCTGCCCACCCCCCCACCCATGACAATGGACGTGAAAGTCATCCAGGGAGGCTGTGGAGTTACTGCAGAGTTTCATGACTCTAAATGCCATCCAATCATTATCTGGAGTTTGAATAAATAATGTAGGTACAACTGCTTTTTGAATGCATCTCCTTTGTAAAATGCTGGTCTGTTTACAGTAGCTAGTATTATTGTACACTTTCTCTAACATTGGATATCTATATATAGTCTATATCATACTAGAAGTGGGGGGCTTCTATGAAATTTATTGATGTTAGGAAGTATTCCTCACTCTCAAAAAGATTGGGAATGACTGCTCCTTAAAAAACTAAAAATAGGGAATTCCCTGCCAGTCCAATGGTTAGGACTCACCACTTCCACTGCTGAGGGCACGGGTTCAATCCCTGGTCGGGGAACTAAGATCCCACAAGCCGCGTGGTGTGGCAAAAAAATAAAAATAAAAATAGAGTTACTATATGATCCAGTAATCCCAGTCTTGGGCATATATCCAAAAAAGATAAAACTCTAATTCGAAAAGATACGTACACCCCAGTGTTCATAGGAACACTATTTACAATAGCCAAGACATGGAAGCAACCTAAATGTCCATCAACAGACGAATGGTAAAAGAAGATGTGGTATATCTATACAATGGAATATTACTCAGCCATTAAAAAAGTGAAATAATGCCATTTGCAGCAACATGAATGGACCTAGAGATTATCATACAAAGTGAAGTAAGTCAGAGACAGACAAATATCATGTGATATCACTTATATGTGGAATCTAAAATATGATACAAACAGACTTATTTACACAAAAATATACTCACAGAAATAGGAAACAAACTGATGGTTACCAAAGGGGAAAGATGGGTGGAAGTATAAATTAGGAATTTGAGATCAACAGATACACACTAGTATATATAAAATAGATAAACAACAAGCACCTACTGTATAGCACAGGGAACTATATTCAATACCTTGTAATAACCTATAATGGAAAAGAATCTGAAAAAGAATATATATATATATGTATAACTGAATCACTTTGCTGTACATCTGAAATGTTGTAAATCAACTATGCTTCAATAAAATTTTTTTAAAAAACTGGGAATCACTGCTCCAAGGAAACTGGATCTCTAGCAAAACAGCATCTCTTCCCTTTTTCGGCCTAGGGAAGGCAATGTTCCCCTACCACCCCGGTTGGTTCATGCTCATGACGTTGGCCTGCTGTTGGGTGTGGTGCCCTTGTGGAACAGGCAAGATACTGTCTGTGAGTCTGAAGATGCAACTTCTACTCTGAGATCTGCCATTGACTGGCTAAAATATCTTGGGTCTTTCACTTCACTTTCATGGGCCTCCATTTCTTCATCTATAATATGATCTCACAAAATATGTCAAAAACCCCTGCCAGCCCAGCCATTCTTTGGTTCAACACATTGTAATTCTAGGCACCTTGCACACATCTTCCCGCTCATAAACCCTAAAATGGCCACAGGCCTTTTACAGATAATTGTATTTCCCAGCTAAGTGCCAACAGCCTCTTCACTTGGCTACTGATCATTTTTTTTAAAAAAGGGGGAAAGTGACTGAAGCATCAGGGCTCAGGTTAAGGAACACGCATCGCCTCACCTGTTCCCAAAACAGCCACCATCCCAGCACTTGCTATGTGTCAGGCACACTGAAAAGCACTTTCTGTGTATTAAATTATTTGATCCACAAGACAATCCTATAAGGTATCTTGTTACTTATCCCCTTTTACAGGTTAGGAAACCCAGACCCTTCTCTGGTCCAATTCTGCATCGTCTTTGTATCCTTTAAGGCCTCCCTTGCAGAGAAAAAAGGATGTATTTGTTCTTAGAATATAATTCATAAACACATAAGCCATCGCTATGCGGGTCTCCATCATGAAACACAGCAAGACGCAGGGAAGAAAATAAAAGACTCATTTAGCTGGTACCATTGAATATTTCCTTCTCTGAGACAAATGTTAAATGTCTGTGTAATTATCCTTAACTCTCACTGGGAGAAGGGAAGGATCCAATGATTCAAAGTTTGCCACACCTTTTAGTTAATCTTAAAGCGAGGACACATAAAACAGCAGGAAAGGCTTAAACTGGACCAAGTTCTTGGGCAGCTAGAGGTCTTCAAAGATGAAAGAAATCGTGATCTGCATCCAAGTTGATCAGCCCCATCTGAAACCCTTTTGCTAACTGTCTCACCAGTATCCAAGCCAAAGAAAACTGGGATCAGCCTATACATCCTAAATTGGAGCAAATATAAGCAAACAACATTAACACACAAGGTTGGTGACATTGACGTAAAAAGCCATCCTCCGTATAGAATTCTTGTATATATAATACGTGTATGACTATAGATTGGTACAACTTTTGGAAAGCAACATGACAAAACTAAACAATTCCCAGCAAGAACACTCCTGAATGTCTATCCCTAGAAAATATATCAATCAAAACAGGAAGAGTCATACATGCAACTGTCCATTGCAGCGTTATCTACGATAGCAAAATGCTGGAGCCAACATAAATATACACGCACAAGAATAGTCTTTTCAATGTTTATTGAACATTTATGTGTGCCAGGCACTATGCTGGACCCCGAGGTGAATGTGAGTCTACTCCAGGATTGTGCTGAATGTGAGACTGCTTTGTTTTGTTTTGCTTTTTGTCTGCCTATTTGGAACAAATAGCATACACCTCTTTCTGGTTCCCCTGTATATCACAGGGTTGGAAGGTTGGGATCCATGGCATTCAGGATCCTGGATATGATTTTCACTCTGCCAACGAGGTGTGTTTGCACGAGATTTGGAAGGCAGAAGGGAGGTGAGAGGGGACCAATGATTCTCCCTCCAGCACCAGGAGTGGACACATGGGCTTTGTCGGGTGTGAGTTTTTGCAGAAATCAGCGAAACTCTTACCAACTATCTACCCAAGTGTGGTGCAGCAGCTGGGACCAACAGCTGCATTTTCTTGCAGTTTTCTGACCTCTGCCCTAAGCAGTACCTCCTGATTCTCTGAAAGCCAGCGGTGGATCTGAAAGTCAAGAAAACTCCTCCCCCACACCCACACCCCTGCTGGTGATTTTCATTCCTCCAGTCTTAGTTTTGTAAGCCCCCAATTCCCTGTGTTAAATCCCTCTCTGATTCAAATACCTAGAGTGCCATATATTTTCCTTGATCCTTAACTTACTGCAGAGAAACTACAATCTAGAACAGCTCTGCCCAGTAGGAAATTAATGTAAGCCACACACGCGAGATACGTGTAATTTGAATTTTTCTAGTAGCCATATTAAAAAAGTAAAAATAAGCAGGTGAAGTTAATTTAATAATATATTTTATTTAACCCTATATATCCAAAATATTATCATCTCAACGTGTAATTAATATAAAAATATGAATTCGACCATTTACTTTTTGTACTAAGTCTTCAGGAGACAGTGCGTATTTTACACGTAAAGCACTTTTCAATTCAGACCAGCACATTTCAAGCACTTAATAGCTACACGTGACTCTCCTACTTTACAACATAGATCTATATAAGATACTAGGGTAGACATGATAGTAGATTATTTGTGCTGCTATTTGCACGAACTTTGGGGCTTGGCAGGGGACTGTGTTTCTGCTACTAGGATTTGGCTCATCTCCCCACCTGGTCCATCAGGTGTCTGTCAGATGAGATTTGGTTCTCACCCGGATTGAATCCAAGGCAGCCTTTTGGATAGGGAAGAATAGGAGCTCTGTAAGCGCCGCCAAAACTTCATGGGAAATTTTATCAGACAAGAAGGAGCCAAGAGCAGGGTATTAGGAGGGGTCTGCCTTGGTCTGGGGTGAACTCAGTGGCAGGGTAGCAATGGGGCAGTTCCTGAGCAGTGTGGCTCTGTGCTGAGACAGCAGAGGCACTCTGGCACGAGGGCCTCCATCACGCCCACTGGGAACGGGTTGTGTGACAAGAGAGAGTCAGCAAGACTCGTCTGGAGAGGTGCTGAGCTGACCACATCAGCCCAGACAAGAGCCTTATTTATAGGCATGCATGTCCAACAGCATGAGCAATAGA
Source organism: Kogia breviceps (assembly GCF_026419965.1). Taxonomy (NCBI): domain Eukaryota; kingdom Metazoa; phylum Chordata; class Mammalia; order Artiodactyla; family Physeteridae; genus Kogia; species Kogia breviceps. The sequence goes on along the minus strand of NC_081325.1, from coordinate 26,212,411 downwards.
GACTCAGCTGTGGAGGCTTATCTTTGCCAGCAGTGAATCTGAATCAGAAAAAAAAAAAAAAAAAAAGAAAAGAAAAAGAAGGATGTAAGGATGGATTCTGGAAAGAGCTGCAGTTACCAAAGTAAGGTCAAGCCAGGATGGAGGCATGTGGACTCCAAGAACATGAGAACTGAAATACTGCCTGCCATATCAGTAAACAAAGTGTGTTGCAGCCATCCAGCCACCACATTACAGCCTCCCGGATGGTGAGCCCTGAAGGAACTCAGGATGGAGACAAATGGGCTGCCCACTGCCAAGCCCACCTAGCAGTCAGCCACTGCCGCTACCCGCAGTGGTGCCCCCCGAGGAAACTCAGGACGAGAAAACACAGGATGCTGGGCCCAGAGAGCCGAGGTGCGTATCAGAGGGATGATTTCGGTGAGGCCACACTCTTGCATCTTCCCATACATAGAAAAGCGTTCATTCCTTAACTTGAGATATCCGGTTTTCCTTTATTCACAGTCACCTTTTGATGTTCTGATCACCTGGTTTTGTTGCAAAAACTCCTCTATATCCTGGCTCCCCCACCTCCATCTTTGGAACAGTTTCTCAGCTTTACCTGAGATGCTGTGTCCCAGGTTTAAGTCTGCAGATTTGGCCACTGAATAAAACATCAATCTCAACTTTCAGGTTGTGCTTTTTTTTTTTCAGTCGACAAACAGATGGAGAGCAACTGATGATCCACCAGCTACCAGAAACAGGTTAGAAACCAGGGCGAGTACGGATGAAGGTGGGTATGTATGCCCGCCCTAAGGCTAGAGCGGGCTATGGAGTGTGGCTGCAGGTATCTGTCTTTGTGTTGTTTCAGCCTAAAATTCCCTTGCACAGCTTCTGACACATCATAATAACAGCGAACACCTTATTTGTGAGCTCCTACTACGTGCCAGCCACCGTGCCAAGAACCTTGCACACATCATCCTGATTTATCTTCACTGAAGTCCTGTGAGGAAAGTACAGTTATTATTCCCATTTTAGAGGTAAGAAAACTGAGGGACTCAGAACCTTACTTGAGGGGGGATAGACTTAGTAAATGTCAAAGCTGCAGTTCAAGCTCAAAACCTTGAATCTGGAGCCTTGAGGCTAATCACTAGGCCATGCTGTTTCAGAGTTTACTGATTTGACTTTAACTGGAAAAGGAAAGATGTAAAAGCAGGGAGGTAAACTGCCAGAGCCCCATTTTGCAAAATTCACACTTATTGTGTTCAGCTTGGACCTGGGCAGTGGACAGAGGAGAGCAACAGGAATGACACTGTCAATCAGGACCATGGTATACCCCACCCCCAGCGTTCCAGAAATGACCATCTGTAACCACAGCGACCTGGGCTGGGGGTGGGGATTGCAGGAGCTGCATGCCTCCTGAGAAAAAGGAATTCTTCTCAGGTAGGAGAAGGTGCCGTTGCCGTGGCAACCACAGAATCTCGGTCCAATCCTAGAGCAGTAGCTGGAATTTTCAGAAAAAATTAAATTAAATTAAAAAGAATGAGAGTCTCTCTCGGCCACAGAAGTCACCCACAAAGGGACAGTGTCTCCGTCAGGCTCGAAGTCTAAACAGATGAACCGCAGATGCCCGGAGGCCAAGGAGGGGCCCCGCAGGGGTGAAGCGCCCTTTCATACCCGAGGGTGCCGCGGCGGGGCCTCAGCGTGGATTTGCCAGGGAGCAGCCAGGATAAACACAGCACATCTCTCCGATGAGGACCACATTCCAGCCATAGGCCTCCCGCAGCAGCCGGCAGTCGGCTTCTCACAATGCTGGCTTTTTCCCTGCCGGTCAACCCTCATTTCCCCAACCCAGCGAAGCCCTGGCAGCTCTGGCAGCTCCGGGTGCTTCCCTCCTCAGCCTCTCTCAGTTCTTCCTTGCAGCTCAGAATCGTTCCTAAAAGGCTCCAGTTGAAACAGAGGCCGGTTGTAATTCCTCTCAAACGATGGTTCCCTCCTTAAGGCCCAACGTGGGGAGTCCTGATGCCACTACCCTGTCCCCCAGTGGTACCTATTCATCACCCCCACTCCCACTGCTAGGCACATACAGCACGGTATACACACGGGAAAGGGGACCCTCAAGTCCTACGATCAGGACACTCGCTGCAGGAACTTGACCCACCGCTGCTACCATGCTACTCCAGGACATCGCCACCACCCAGAAATTGTATAAACCAGGTCCTGCTTGAACATCCTTTACCCCTGCAGTGCAAAAGTACTCAATGACTAGACTGCCAAAAAACAAACTAAAAACAACAGCAACAAACGGAACCCTACCTAAATCCTAAAGCTTCCTGTACCTCAGAAGGGGTCCAAAAGAGTGATGCCATCCAGTTAGAACCTGTTGACAATAGGTTGCATCATCCTTTATTTTTATATTTCTATTTCAGCTCGTGCAGAAATTGTTGAAGCATTAAACAGAATTTTAAAGAGGTGAAAGAAAACTGTGTATTCCATTTTTGGATCCCAGTGGGGTAAATTATTTTCATTTGTCTCCACTCAACTGCTGTTGCCTTTTTATCTTTCCAGAGAGCTTTGACTATTGTATCTCGTCTGAAGTTTAACTAAGCACCTAAGAAAAGTAGAATCGGCCTTATTATCCCCATTCCATAAAAGAAGCCCAGATGATATAATCAAGGTCAGGGGCTCAGCTGTTCTCTCAAGGTCAGGACCAGAGCACAATCTTAGTGAGTCTAGGGCTCTATCCAACTTTCCATAATATCCTTTGTATCAGCAAGGTTCACGTCCTGAGTTGAACCGAAGCCTGAGTGAATTAGGGAGATAGGTTTCCTTTCATAACCAGTAACAATGATTGCCTCGTGGAAGGGGAACTGGGTGGCTGGAGCCTGGGGTGAAGGGGAGACTTTCTTTTCACTGCCTTTGAATTGTGTACCATATGCAGGAACCAATTCTTCAGAAAATAACAAATATTTAATTTTAAATGTTAGTTTAAATGTAATTTGAAAACTTCCCTTTATAAATCAATTTTATCCTGCCAGTAAATTAATGGAGTTGAAACACACATTGTGAATATTGTGATGCTTAAGTCTGATTAGAGCGTGCCTGGAAGGGCCCACAGCCAAGTTCAAAGGAAATAGACTGGGACAGGAGAGCCGGCACCCAGAATGACCCCTCTACATCCTAAAAGGTGCATAATTCAGTGGAAATAAAATAGCCAGCTCTCGATTATCTGTGTTAGTGCAGGAAAGTCCTGGGGTAGGTAGTTTAAATGCAAGTGCAGATTAAAAGTTATATTTAATTTATATTCAGCATTGGGATGTCTCTGTACACGTTGGAATATGCATCCGTTTCATGCCATGAACTTACAACAGTGCAAATAAAAAAAAAAAAAAAAACACTGAAATATTGGGACACTGTCCATATTTTCCCTTTGAATTCATCAGAATGCTTTTGGCTACAAGAAACAAAAATCCTGACAGAAGCTGACTTAAACAATGAGGAAATTTACTGTCTCACAAAACAGAGAGACCACTGATCAGGGTCTCAGGTTTTGTTGAAGAAGCAGCTCGGCGGTGTCATCAAGGTCCAACCTTTGCTCTGCTGTTCTCAGTGCCAGCTTCCTCCTCAAGCTCATAGCAACAAGGTGTCAGGACTTCCAGGTGTCTTCTCCAGACATGACAAGGTCAAGGGGAAAAAGTGGAAGCATTTTTCTGTAGAACAAGGAAACCTCTCCCAGAATGTCCCCAACCCTACAGCACCCCCAGACATCACTGCCGGCCTTGTTTCATCATGTGCCATTCCAGAGCCAGTCAGTAGCAGGAGAATAGGGTCATTGTGATGGGCTTAGACTAATCAAAGGGAGAAGAACTGATGCTGATTTTTCAAATACAACATCCACTGCATATGCCATCATTCCCCCAAGAAGCCCCTTCCTTTGTGAGAGACATCCCAGGGGCAGAGGCTGAGGTTTTTGAGTAACACTGAGTATCAGTTTACATAGAGATGCCTCCCTCCTACTTCCTTCTGAGACAGGCTGGGACCTGGGACCTGGCACCTTTTGCTGCAATGTTTGCACTTGGACAAACATCTCCTTGAGCAACAAAATACAAAGAAATTATAAGGGACTAATAATTGCACAGTTGGGGCAAATTATGGACAAAACGATACAAGAAGACCAAAAGTCACAACTGCCGCTTCTGAAGAGCAGGGAGCAAAAGCAGGGTGCTGTACATGCCCCATGCTCACACCACCACCAAAAGGGTAGGCAAAACACTTAAGCCACCCCTGGACCTGCCCCTATCCTCACCCCATATATGGGTCCAGCTCGCCATCCCCCACCCCGGGGAGTGAGTGAAGGAGCAGAGAACCTGTTACTTGTTCCCACTACCCCCTGCTGTGGCAGGGGCCCCAATAAAGCCTTGCCTGAATTTCCCCTCTGGCCTCTGATCAACTTCTATTGATTAAGGAGGCCAAGAATTTCCTTAATTGGCAACACTTCCTTTTGGATTTACTCCTGCTGAGGAATGGTGAGAAGCTGTGTATTTTAGTTTCAAGTTCCTTCTACCTGTGAGCTATATGTGATAGAAATCAGTATCCACAAAGATTAATGCTCACATCACTAAAAGACAATTTAGACTGAGTAAGTGGGAATTCAGTAAGCCATTAAAAGCAAGATTCACCATGAGGGGACACAGAAGGCAGCTGGCCAATGTTCAAGGTGAATGTGTCTGTTAAGATGGGTATCATGTCCATTATAGTCATTTCCAGAAATCTACCTGAGCCAAAGGTATTTTTCAAGGCTAATGCAATATGTCAGATGAAGTGTGCAGCATACAGGTGTCAGGGAAGAGTCTCGTTGACTCGAAGGTGTACTGTACAGAGGCCTCACCCTTGGCTACTGCACCCTCCCCAGCAGCTCAGAAGTGGACACTTGGGGAGTGCTCTCATTAAAGGCAAATGATCCCATGGGAGAAGGGATGGATTGATGGCACTAGCTTGCTGAGATAATAACCACCTCTGCTGCACAAAGCCCCAGTTGGAGGTTGAAGAGAATTGCCTACAAGCAATTTACAAGGAGCAGCTAAGAAATAAAACACAGTGTCAGATGGGCCTTTGAAAACCAGTGTGGGAATCTGTTCCTTTTTTTTTTTTGTCTGGAAAGAAACAGAAGGTACAGCCACTGGCTACATTTATTTTGGGAGCAGGGAGAAGGGGAAAAAGGAGGAATATATAGAAAAAAGATGTAGACATACGGATTGATCTGATTCAACCCTGGAGAAAAATATCCATCTCAGCGTGTCAGGGTTAAGAAGGGCCACATACTCATGACTTTGCCATCAGAACTACATAGCCTGGTCTTGCTTTTTTTTTTTTTTTTTTTTTTTTTTTTTTTGCGGTACGCGGGCCTCTCACTGTTGTGGCCTCTCCCGTCGCGGAGCACAGGGTCCGGACGCACAGGCTCAGCGGCCATGGCTCACGGACCCAGCCACTCAGCGGCATGTGGGATCCTCCCCGACCGGGGCACGAACCAGTGTCCCCTGCATCGGCAGGCGGACTCTCGACCACTGCGCCACCAGGGAAGCCCATTCTTGCTTTTTAATAGCAGGAAGAGCAAGAATGCTGGGATGGGACAATTCTGGAATCAAAAATTGAAAAATACAAATGCCCAATCCATCTTACCTCTTACACAGCCGCACTGTGTTCTGGAGCAGCACTTCTCAAGATTTAATGTTGTATGAATCACCTGGGGACCTTGTTCACATGCAGATTCTGACTCAGAAGATGTGGAGTGAGACCCAGGATTCTGCATTTTTATCAAGTTCCCAGGTGATGCTGCCAGTCCGGGACCACATTTTGGGTAGCCAGGTTCTAAGGTATTTATGGTAGAGTGTAAGGTTTACTGAGTTAACAGTAGGTGTGGTTTTAATGTGGTTTTAAGATATATAAATGTTAAGACAGGAAGGAAGCTTTAAAGAAGGCAGATGAGATGGCTAAGTATCCAGAGTCTATAAATAACTACTACAGCTCAACAACAACAAAAATAGACAATTTTAAAATGGGCGAAATTTGAACAGACATTTCTCCAAAAAAGATATATAGATGGCCAGTAAGCTCATGAAAACAGGTTGAACATCACTAATCATTAGGAAAATGCAAATCAAAACCACAGTGATACATCACTTCACATGTGTTAGGATGGATGTTATCAAAAAAACAAAAAATAAATACTGACAAGGATGTGGAGAAATTGGAACTCTTGGCACTTTGCTGTCAGGAATGTAAAATGGTGCAGCCTCTATGGAAAACACATGGTAATTCCTCAAAAAATTAAACACAGAGAGAGGATTCTGGGAAGATGGAGAGTTAAGCTGTAGATAGACAGATAGATAGATAGATGGCTATCTGAATCATTTTGCTGTACACTTGAAACTAGCACAACGTTGTAAATTAACTATACTTCTATAAAGATAAATAAAATAAGCACCAGGAATTTGTCTCTTCAGCTAGACAGCAATTGCACTGGCAGAAGCTATCTGATGTAACTATTTTGGAACTCTGGTGTCTATTGAAGGCTTGCAACTTCCAGGGGCGGACTTGGATGGTAAAATGCAGTTGATTTCAGTCAATTTCAGCCTTTAGCAGCAGTAGTTTCTACCTATCCTCCAACTCCACCCATGCGGCAGGCAGCTGTGCATGTGTTCCTGAAGTAGCTTAAACATAGCTTTCTGGAGCCAGGGTGGGCAAAAAGGACCCTGTCCTCCAAATATCAGGGATCTGTGCTCTGATCAGGAATTGCTGCTTCTGATCACAGAGGTGCAGGTAAAGAGACAGGCAGCCATTGTTGCTGTACCTCCCCTGCACCATTGCTACAAGACCCTCACCCCCATTAAAGTGAACAGGGAATTTAAAAGGCAAGTCTCTTTCCCCCACCTCCTTCGTTTTTCTCTTTTTCCCTGTTTGGGAGCCAGCCATTAAAGACTAGGATATTCAAAAACAACTGCATACATGGGGAAAATTAGAAAGTAACTACACATGCCCAGGGAAAGGCTCTGAAAAGACCTAAGAAGGCCTTTAGTTTACACCTCAGGATAATTCGCCCCACAGAGGCAACCTGCAATAATAAAAAGGAATTTAAAAAAAATAAAACCTGGAAAAGGGGGAGAATTTGATTTCTAGAGTTACCACATTATTAGATTCAAACGTCCAGTTTTCAAAAAAATCACAATGCATGCAAAGAAACACAAATATATGGCCCATTCAGAGGGGGAAAAAATCAACAGAAATTGTTTTTCAAACAGACCTGATGACAAATCTACAAAACAAAGATGTTAAAAGAATGTCTTAAAAATGCTCAAAGAACAAAAGGAAGATATTAAGAAAGTCAAGAAAATGATGTCCAAATAAAATGGAAATATCAAAAAATAAATAGAAAACCTAAAAAGAAACCAAAAAGAAATCCTGAAGCTGAATAATACGGTAACTGAAATGAAAAATTCACTAGAGGTATTCAAAGGCAGATTTAAGCAGGGAGAAGAAAGAGTCAGCAAACTTAAGATAGGACATGAGGCTGAGGAGCATAAAGTAAAAAGACTAAAGAAAAGTGAACATGGAGCGGCTGGGCCCGTGAGCCATGGCCGCTGAGCCTGCGCGTCTGGAGCCTGTGCTCCGCAACGGGAGAGGCCACAACAGTGAGAGGCCTGCGTACCACAAAAAAAAAAAAAAAAAAAAAAAGAAAAGTGAACAGAGCCTAAGGGACCTGTGGAATGTCAGCCAGCAGATCAATATACACACTGTAGGAGTTCCAGAAGGAAGAAGAAAAAGAGGCAGAGAAAATACATCAAGAAATAATGACTGATAACTTCCTAAATTTGATGAAAGACAGATAAGCAAAATGTGGTACCTACTTACAGCGGAATATTGTTCAGCCTTGAAAAAGAAGGAAAGTCTGCAATATGTTACAACATGGATGAAGCTTGAGGACCTTATGCTAAGTGAAATAAGCCAATCACAAAAAGACAAATACAGCATGATTCCAATTACATGAGGTACATAGAGTAGTCAAATGCATAGGGAGAGAAAGGAACATGGTAGTTCCCAGGGGCTAGAGGGGTGGAGGAATGGGGAGTTCATGTTTAATGGGTACAGAGTTTCAGTTTGGGAAGATGGAGAAGTTCTGGAGATGGATGATAATGATAGTTGCAAAACAATGCGAATATATGTAACGCCACTGCAACTAAAAGTCGTTAAAATGGTAAGTTTTATGCTGTATATATTTTACCACAGGAAAAACAAAGTCAGCCAACTTAACTCCCTGGTTTCATACATGAAGAAGGTAAGACAAAAGATTATTGTAAATGATGAAGCAGAGAGGCACAGCTGGCTAGCGATGGAAACAGATGGAACCCTGAGACCTAACTCCCAACTCCACGGTCTGACCTCAGAACTCTGACACTGTGCTGACCTGATATGATGTACAGATGCAAAATTGTGTGGTGAGGAGAGAAGAGGAAACCTAGATTCTAACCATAATTCTCCCACTGTTGGCTGCTACGCTTTAGACAGATGAATCCTTGACTTTCCTGGGAAAGTCCTCTTTTCTGTAAAATGTAGAGACTGATGACATTCTCAACAGTAAAATGAAGGAATGTCTCCCAAAATATTTTGCTTGGGGTACTGGTTTCAAGAGATATCTGTAGGGGGAAAAATATGGTTTTGTAGTCAAATATTTGGGAAATTCTGCAGACTGAATCTCCCTCGGATAGTCACAAAGTATATTAGCATGTTAAAGGCTCTGGAAAGTTCTGTAGTAAAGAAATCTGTTCATTTTTTCTTTACCCAGCAATTTTACTTGGGGCTCCCAAAGCAGATGCTGAGACAAGGATTTGAGTGCAAGTAGCTGATTTGGGAAGAGAAGGGAAAAAAGCTAAGGAAATTGAGAAGCAAGACAGGGAAGGGAAGACAGCCTTGAAGGATGCATTATTAAGCCAGCTACCACTAAGGGCAAATGGACCTCAGTCCCACTGGGGAAACCGAAGGAGTCAGTGTAGAGCACGTGCCTCAGTTATCCCACCTGAGGGGCGAGATTGCTGGGGTGTTTATACACCAACTCTCTCCAGTTATAGTTTAAGGATTGCTTGGGGTCAGTGTCAAGTTCTTGGTACCCCTGGCCGATTATGTAAGAACAGACCAGCCCTCCATGTAAGGACAGACCAGCCCTCCGTGACTTCAGGAAGGGCTTTAGACAATGCAGTACACACAGGCTGCTGGAAGTCAGTCTCTTGTGCTGAAGCGGGGCACCAGCAGCTTCTACTACATCCAGCATTTCCCAAATATACTTGACCATACAACGCTTCCTCCCTTATATTTCTGAGCACCTAAAATTATCCTGCAGAACTCTGGGAAACTAGATAATCTCTACGGTCCCATCTGGTTCTAATGTCCTAACATACTCTGATTTTAAGTTACTTAAAAATAACTACAGGACTTCCCTGGCCGTCCAGTGGTTAGGACTCTGCTCTTCCACGGCAGGGGGCTGGGGACCAAAACTAAGATCTCGCAAGCCATGCTGTGTGGCCAAAACAAAAACAAAACCAAAAAAAACGCGATGCCTGTTCATCGTTGCAGTACCATCTAGGCCTCAGCCTTGACCCTCCTTTCACGTGCTAGGCAAGGCTGGCCCCCTGCAAGGGTGCGACGGACTCCATCCAGGCCTGGCAGGTGAGAAATCTCAGGACAGGCTCTGAGCTCCCATCCCTGTCATCCCTGGAATGCAAGGATGTCTGTTTCTCAGGCTTTCCTCCCAGAGGTGACTCAAGAAAGCAGGCGATCTCATTTTTCATCACACCCATCCTTTGAAACGGAGAGATTTCATCTAGGTTCCCAAGTTTGCATATCTGATTTTCTTTTTTTCCAGTAGCAAACCGACCACCTGAACTATTTGCTTGTGTTCACAAAGAGAACACTTATCTGAGCCTGTGGAAAATCTGACGTCAGCGATCAGTCATTGAAGACTCATATCATAACTGCTTGTGTCAAAGAAAAGAAAGAAGGACAAATACTTAATGAAGAAATATGGCCAACCCCTCCAGACAAACAGACTGTCTCTAAAGAAGCACCCTGGGGCTTCCCTGGTGGCGCAGTGGTTGGGAGTCCGCCTGCCGATGCAGGGGACACGGGTTCGTGCCCCGGTCCGGGAGGATCCCACATGCCGCGGAGCGGCTGGGCCCGTGAGCCATGGCCGCTGAGCCAGTGCATCGGGATCCTGTGCTCCGCAACGGGAGAGGCCACAGCGGTGAGAGGCCCGCGTACCGCAAAAATAAATAAATAAATACCAAATGCCAATGCGCAGTCAATTCAGTCAGTTCACCAAGAGCCTGGTGCTATGCTGAGGGGTTGAGGAGAGAGTAGATCAGATGCTTTGGAACTGCTGTTTCTGTAGCAAAATAGGGTCAGATATCAGCCATTTAATGTGTTTCAAATTCACACAAAAAGTGAATGAGGAGTAACCAGGAAGATGTCCTAAGGAAGTAGAGTTTTTGCCTTTTGTAAAAAAAAAAAAAAAAAAAAAAAAATCAAATATTACACAAATATTGAAGAAAGAAAAAGTCCTCCACAGTCTTATCTTCCAAAGATAATTCATGTTGCCAGTAGTTTAGGATCAATACGTTCTAGACTTTGCCTATGCTCTTATCTCTCTTTTCATTCTCTAAGAAAATTTGTTTTTATAACTCATCTTGTTTTGCAACGTGTTTTTCTCTTACTTAACCATTTTTCGGCTCTATATCCATCTCTTTTTTTTCCAAACTGTATTCCATTGTGAGGAGTTGTCAATTTATTTCACTCTCCCCTGCAAACGGCCATTTAGGTTGTTTCCCCTTCTTGACAGTTGCAGTGAACATCCTTGAACTTAGATCTTTGAATCCTAATATGTCTTTTTCTAGTTTAAAATCCTAAAAGTGGAATTGCTAGATCAAAAGATACATTTTATGTCTAACAAACATTGTCAGATTCGAGGAAATCAATTTTAAGTTGGCCTTGACGATCAGGAGGAAAAGAGGAAAGGGATTTTCAGACTGAGGTCAGCGTAGAGAAAAGAGGTATAGCTGTAGCTGATTCCTGAGGCCTACAATTTAGCACAGAGGCTGATAAGGCCAAAAATGTAGTTTGGGGGCTGATTGTATTGGAAGGACTGGGCAGTGACAGCTCCTACTGCACTGCCTTTCCATTCCTGCCTTGTTTCCTCAAACTCACACCCACCACCACAGCTCACACCCACTGAACTGTGATCACACAGAGGACAGTGGACGTGGAGAGGTGTGATGGTTAATTTTATGTGTCAGCTTGCTGGCTAAGGGATGTCCAGACGGCTGGTAAAAACATTACTTCTGGGTGTGTCTGTGTGGGTGTCTCCAGAAGAGATTTGCATTTGAATTGGTAGATGGATCACCATCCCCGGTGCAGGTGGGCATCGCATCGTCCAATCTGCTGACAGCTTCAGTAGAACAACTACAAAAAAACAGTGGAGGAAGGGAGAACTTGCTCTCCATGCTTGAGCTGAGATATCCACCTTCTCCTGCCTTTGGATGTCAGACATTATTAGCTCTCCTGGTTCACTGGGCATTCAAACTCAGGCTGGAATTCTCAAGCTTGCAGACTCGAACTTAAACCATTGATTTTCTTGGTGCTCCAGCTTGCAGAAAGCAGATTGTAGGAATTCTCAGCCTTTATAATCCCATGAGCCAATTCCTAGAATAAGTCTCCTCTTACCTCTACTTGTATGTCTAGCTATACATCTATCATATTGGTTCTGTTCCTCTGGAGAACCCTGACTAACACAGGAGGTGTAGGCAATGGTGAAGGGTTAACAGAGATGGATGGAAGCTTACCTAGCCCCCTCCTTTTGCTTGGGGGCCGTGTGAAGGGTCTTCCCTTAAATGTGAAGGTAGAGAAGGTATTGAGAGGAAAGGAAATGCCCTCAGATGCAGAGAATTTGAGAGACAAAGAGTAAGTGATGATATGGATCCTTTGGGGACACATGGTCTCTGCGTAGAGAGACATTGAAGAGAGGGTGTGTGCAGAGCAGCCAGCTTTACTATGGCACCTGAGCCCTGGGTATACAAAGGCTTCCAAAGGGCATGTGGGCACACGTGGTTCAGAGGGAATTAAGTTCCATATCTTCCATTTCCATGCAAACTCTTTCCTAGAACTAGTCTGCCTGAGACTGTATCCGTGGCCAAATATCCTGGAGGTTTTCCTTCCCCACCTCTCCTTCCCTAAGCGCCCATCTCCCATTTTTAGCTATTATTTTGTTGTTGTTAACCACTCCCTAAGTGCATGTATTTTCTATGTCGGGGCATGATTTTGCACAGAGGGGAGCCTTGCAAGATTGCCATAGGGAGAACGAGAAAAGGATATGCTTTTAAATGTCCAGAAACCAGGAAGAGGTTTTCTGACATCCTGGGTGTGGTGAAAAATAGCCAAATCAAGATTTTACTACACTCCATCTGATCAGTGTATCAGAAGGGATTCCAACACACAATGGGCTGTATTCTGTGATCCATGGTAAGTTGTCAAAAATGATTTTTTAAATGAATTGCTTAGGCTACCTTGTGCCCTGAGAAAAATGGCCCTGTATTCAGAAAAACCTCATTTTTTTAAAGAGGCAATTTCAGTACCTAAATATCTGAACGTAGTTAAATATTTATAGATTCACAACGTTAAATATTCACGTTCCCTCTGGTAAGCAGATGACTCCTATCCTCCGTCATAGCCTCACGGATTCATGTATATCTCATTACCTGCTTCTTTAGCTATTCTTTTTAGCCCTTTCAAGTCATCTAATTGCTCCAGCAACCAGGACATTTTTCTCACTCCTGTTCATTAAAAGGCTTGGCTTCCAGTGCTCCACGCTTAGAGCCAGAATCAAAGCTACAATGAGGTATCGCCTCACACCGGCCAAAATGGCCATCATCAAAAAGTCTACAAACAGTAAATTGCTGGATAGGGTGTGGAGAAAAGGGAACCCTCCTGCACTGTTGGTGGGAATGTAAATTGGTGCAGCCACTATGGAGAACAGTATTGAGGTTTTTTAAAAAACTAAAAATAGAGTTACCATGTGATCCAGAAATCCCACTCCTGGGCATATACCCAGAGAAAACCATAATTCGAAAAGGTACGTGCACCCCAATGTTCATTGCAGCACTATTTACAATAGCCAGGACATGGAAGCAACCTAAACATCCATCGACAGAGGAATGGATAAAGAAAATGTGGTACATATATACACTGGAATATTACTCAGCCATAAAAAAAAGAATGAAATAATGCCATTTGCAGCAACATGGATGGACCTAGAGATTATCATACTCAGTGAAGTAAGTCGGACAGAGAAAGACTAATATCATATGAAGCCACTCACATGTGGAATCTAATTTTAAACAATGATATAAATGAACTTATTTACAAAACGGAAACAGACTCACAGATTTTGAAAACAAGCTTATGTTTACCAAAGGGGAAAGGTGTGAAGGGGAGGGATAAATCAGGAGCTTGGGATTAACATACACACACTACTATATAGAAAATCGATAACTAACAAGGACCTACTGTATAGCACAGGGAACTCTACTCAATATTCTGTAATAACCTCTATGGGAAAAGAATCTGAAAAACAATGAATATATGTGTATGTATAACTGAATCACTTTGCTGTACACCTGAAACTAATACAACATTGTAAATCAACTATACTCCACTAAAAAAAAAAAAAAAAAGCTTCCAATGCTCCATGCCTCGGGCCAGAATTAACCCAGAACTAGAACCTTCTCTTTAGCTTGGTCCTTCGCCTACCCCACTCCCTGCTTTCACCATTGCCATCACCACCAGCCAGCTCCAGCTTCGTCTCCCACCTCAGCTCTCTGCTACCCATTCCTTCTGAAGCTCCTACACGCCTCTCCATCTGAAACAGGAAGGGACAGGCTGCCCTGTGGGTTTGCTTCTGCCACAGAAGCCAGAGGACACAATTAGGGACTCTGAGGATTGTCCTGTAAATCTTGCAGTTTGGGTCAAAAGTAATAGGATTAAGAGTTGGCATGCACTTAATCACCTTAGATGACCATGTATGACCCCGATGAGTTCATCCTTCTCGTTACTCATTCTCCCATCCTTTTTAAAAAGTTTTCTCCCACCCAGAGAGAAACAAGATGAGAGGCAATGAGGGTCTGCCCAACACACAGAGGTGTTGAGTCCAAGCCCTGAAGTCCCTGAAACTACTCTAGTTCCTTCAACTTCTTCTTCCATTCTGCAAACCCATGTCCTTCCCATAGGTCCCTTTTTTGACTAAGTTGGGTTGAGCTGGATTTCTGTTCATACATGGCATGCTGTAACAATCAATGAACATGTGTGCAGTGTAGAAACTTCTATTCTTGGGAACTATATTCAATAAACCATAGTGGAAACCATAATGGAAAAGAATGTAAATATGTGTATAACTGAATTATTTTGCTGTACAGCAAAAATTAACACAACATTGTGAATCAGCTATACTTCAATAAAAAAAGAAATTTCTATTCCTTTCTAATTGCACTGGTAGAAGAGCTAAGGGGTCTCAGTTTTGTTTTCCCACAAAACAATAAGGTGCCTCTGAGATGCACTACATGCCAGGAATGCACAGATGGAAAAGACACTCACACACCAGAATCTGCAGACATTTTTTTAGGGCCTGGTGGAAGTCACCGCCCTCAGGAGCTTGCTCTCCAAAGAGGGCACTCACCGCGAATTATGACATGTGTAATAAAAGAGGAACAAAAGACTTGCCATGCTGATTCAAAATGGGAAAAGTGACATCCCACTGTGGGGACAGGAAAGGCTTGGAGAAGGAGAAGCCATTTTAGCCGGGCCCTCAAGGATAACTAGGAGGTTCCAGCAGGTGAAGACCATGAGAAAAAGCATTCCAGCCGGAGGATTCGGAGAAGCAACTAGTGTAGGGCAAGCTTCCAGAACAGCGAGTACCCGATCTGTCTGAAATGTTGGGAGCGTGAATGTGAGCTGTGAAATATCAATAAAATGCAGGAAAGGGAAGATATGGTATGGGGGCCTGCCTCCCAACAGGCCAAGAGTGTTCTCTTCATTTACTAGACAATTTAATAGATGTCACAAAATGTTTCTGAGCCAAGAAATAACATGGCCTGAGCCACACTTTAAGAAGATTAATCGGGCAGCATTATGGGGGATGATTTCAAAGGCAGAGAGAATGGGGGCAGGGAAACTAGTAAGAAAGCAGATGCAATCATCTTAGGCAGGAGATAATGAGGAACTGAACTGGGGCGGTAGAGATGGGAAGGGAGGAATTGATGGATGGGAGAGGAGCTGTAGAGGGAGAAAACTGACAGCATTTGACAGCTCTGAGTAGGAAATCCTTCACAAATGTGTGTATCATTTTTATTTGGTGTTACTTAGGGTAGTCAAGATTTGCAGACCATCTGTCATTGATGCTAAGAAGAAAGTCGGATTTTATCCCCACTTAAAGCTAGTGTCAGAATTCAGGAGACTGCAAGCTCAGAGGATCGTGCAGAAGGAGAATGTGGCAGAGGACAAGTCGCCTACTTAGTGCCATGCCTGGACAACATCGGGCTCCTCTACCCACAATGCCTCTCTAAATGGAACACCTCACTAGGTACCAGAGCCATCACAGCAGTCATGAGCTGTCCAGGGGTCCACTAGGGCTGGGTTGCACTCAGACACAAACCAGCTTCAGAGCCCCACCTGGGAGCAGACCCAGGGCTCTGGACAGGGACAACGTATAAGCCCTAGGGGACAGGTAGCAGGGCTGCCTGTTTGTCACCCTCATTCCCATCACCCAGCACAGAGCCTGGCATGTAGCAGATGCATAGTCAATGGATAAAGGACTGATCCAGTAACTGAACGAATGAAGGATTTCTAGAGTGTCCAACCGTTCCATGGAGGCCTTAGCAGCTGCCACCCCTCTCCCTCCACCAGCATGGTAGCAGCCCCCCGCTTCTCTCTGAAGCTCCCCAGAAAAGCTGAGCTCTCCGTGGCTTCAGCCACAGCCTGAGAGGTGGCAGAGCGTGACCCCCCAGCTCCAGAGGACAGGAGAGGCAGGTGGCAGGTGAGTGGCCAGGAGATGAGGACCTGACAGAGACCCATCCAACACTCCACTAATTGGGAAGATCATAACGCTGGTTCTCTCAAGAGTAGACAGAGGAAGGGAGCACATTAAATAATCATTTTTTAATTTCAGTCGGTAAAGCATTGAAGAATAGCAACAGCATGAATCACTCTCACAACCAAATAATATCCGAAGCGCCTACCATGGTGACCGCCAGTGTCTCAACACTTGTTTCCTTCCTTGTCATCTCTCTGTTGCTTCAAGCCACGATCTGATGAATCTCTGTGGCAGGAAAAAACAAAATTTATTAAAATTATGCTGCCAAACTGTTGTAATTTTACTTGGTCTTGCTTTCAGCTGTTTAAAGAAAAATGTTCCCTCCCCAACCCGAGAGCTTTAAGCTTAGAAACAGCACCTACCTCGGGTCCTTCTACTTCTTTCTTGCACAAACAGAAGTGCCTCCTATATATTGTCTACAAAGGTGCAGAGAGAGAAATCTCTTGTCATTCTCCCATCCTCTGGCTACCTGAGGGTTGTCATTACCATACGTATGAGGCATTTTGAGATTGAGAAATTTCAGTGATCAGCATTTTGCCACATATACCCCAGGGGAGTGTGTGTGTGTGTGTGTGTGTGTGTGTGTGTGTGTGTGTATAAATATAAATATATAAATTTTTATGCGTGCATATACACAAGAAAAAAGCCAAAAAGCCTTGACCTCTATTGGGTTGTGGCCATATCAATGACCTTGGTCATGTAGATGAGCTGAATGGAAGAAATTCTGGAACAACCAAGGTGATCCCACTTGATCCTGGACAGTGGAAGGCATGGGGCCTGCCAGTCCCCTTCAGGTGAGAGGGGGCCATTATCAAGGGGTGATGGGTGTCCTCCTTGGGGATTATGTGGCCACTGGTGAGCCTCCAAGTTCATGACCAATGAAACTAAAATTACCCAAAGGTAGGATCAGTCTCAAGAATGAGCTGGGGGGGCTTCCCTGGTGGCGCAGTGGTTAAGAATCCGCCTGCCGATGCAGGGGACACGGGTTCGAGCCCTGGTCCGGGAAGATCCCACATGCCGCGGAGCAACTAAGCCCGTGCGCCACAACTACTGAGCCTGCGCTCTAGAGCCCACGACCCACAACTACTGAGCCCACATGCCACGACTACTGAAGCCCGCGCGCCTAGAGCCCGTGTTCCACAACAGGAGAAGCCTACGCAGTGAAAAGCCCGGCCACCGCAACAAAGAGTGGCCCGCCCCCCCGACCGCCCCCGGCCCGGCTCGCCTCAACAATAGAAAGCCCACGTGCAGCAATGAAGAGCCAATGCAGCCATAAATAAATAAATAAATAAAATGTGCAAAAAAGAATGAGCTGGTGAAAGCACCTCTGGAAAGTCACGGCGGCTGATGCTGGGGAAAGAAGCAAAAAGTTTGGGGGCCTGGCAAAAGCAGTCCCAGCCAAACTAGTTGGTGGCAGAACTTCAGTGGAGTTAAGAAAATCAGCAGTCCGTGATCACATTCATCTCCTCAACTCATGTGTTTCTGTGTTGTTTGGTGGGGATTAGTTTTTCCACGCATTTCCTAATAAGATTCCTTTGAGGAAAGTCCAGCCTCGCTTCAGTGGAATGAAGGGATGAAAGGAGGCAGACAGCTGGACCAAGTCACCAGTAGACATCAGGCTGCTCCCCAGCCACTTGGAGGGGTGGTGGCCCTGGCAGCAGCTCAGCTGGAAGCAGTGCGGTGGGTAGGAGAGAAAAGTGAACCACAGGATCTGGAGGTTAGAGCCCTGTGCCCCTGGGGTACTCCCTCTCACCCCCTTAGCTCCTTGCGTCTCTAACCTCCGTTGTCTGCCCTGCAGAATGTGGGCTGGGGACTGAGGAGGGAGAATCGTGTTCTGAGCACAGCTGCGCATTCACAGAGTTGGGGATGGAGGACTTTGCTGTCACACTAGGCTGAGTCACCTTGGAAATGCTACTGAATATCTCCAAGCCTCAATTTTTTCATTTGCTAAACAGGAGTAACAGTAGTTATTTAATCATTGCTGGAATTAAATGAGATAAAAATATACATAAAAGTTTATTGTTCAGTCAGCCCACCACCTCCCACCTCCTCTGGGAAAAGCCCTCCTCCTCCTTCCGGAACTACCCTTCCCCCACACCTCCACTTCGGCATCCACATGGGAGTCATTACCTTTTTACATGACCTTAAGCACAGTGTCTGACCAAAAGGTAAGCCCCCTTCCAAGTTATGCCAGGAAAAGTAGACACGCCATAACTACAGTCATCGGTCCAGGGCTGGGCATGTATCCTAAGCAAGTCCCTGGGACTCTTCAGAGGGAAGAGAGGGGGCAGATGTTGAAGTCCCCGGCTCCAGTCACCCCACCCTTCAGTGGTCTGGCTACATGCTAACTTGAATTATGTTCATGTCACATGCAACCAAAAGAATCCTGTATAGGCCAGGAGTGGAGTGTTCAAAATGAAAAATCCTGAAATGTGAACAGGTTGAGCTGAGGGCAGTACGGTGGTTTTAACACGTTTGCAAATTCTTTTTTTTTTTTTTTTTTAACATCTTTATTGGAGTATAATTGCTTTACAGTGGTGTGTTAGCTTCTGCTTTATAAGAAAGTGAATCAGTTATACGTATACATATATCCCTGTATCTCTTTGCTCTTGTGTCTCCCTCCCTCCCACCCTCCCTATCCCATCCCTCTAGGTGGTCATAAAGCACCGAGCTGATCTCCCTGTGCTATGCGGCTGCTTCCCATTAGCTATCTACTTTGCTGGTAGTGTATATATGTCCATGCCACTCTCTCACTTTGTCACAGCTTACCCTTCCCCCTCCCCATATCCTCAAGTCCATGCTCTAGTAGGTCTGTGTCTTTATTCCCATCTTACCCCTAGGTTCTTCATGACCTTTTTTTTTCTTTCTTAGATTCCATATATATGTGTTAGCATGGAGAACAGTATGGAGGTTCCTTAAAAAATTACAAATAGAACTACCATACGACCCAGCAATCCCACTACTGGGCATATACCCTGAGAAAACCATAATTCAAAAAGAGTCATGTACCACAATGTTCATTGCGGCTCTATTTACAATAGCCAGGACATGGAAGCAACCTCAGTGTCCATCGACAGATGAATGGATAAGGAAGATGTGGCACATATATACACAATGGAATATTACTCAGCCATGAAAAGAAACGAAATTGAGTTATTTGTAGTGAGGTGGATGGACATGGAGTCTGTCATACAGAGTGAAGTAAGTCAGAAAGAGAAAAACAAATACCATTTGCAAATTCTTGACATGCCTTCCATCAAGAGGAGAAATCTGTCCCCTCCCCCCTGACACTGGGCAAGACTTAGTGACTGCCTCAATGAACAGAACGTGGTGGGAATGACAGTGTAGGATTTCTGAGCTTAGGAGGAAAAGAGCCACAGGGCTTCTGCCAGTTTCTCTTGGGACAGTCGCCCTGGGAGCCTTCAGTTGCCAATATAAGAGATTTAGATCCCTGAGACCGCCGTACGGAGAGACCACGAGGAGAGAGAGTTGCGTCGGGGGCCCTTTAGGGGATAAAGCTGACTTTGAGAGGACCCCAGACCCAGCCACTATCTGAGACCACGAGCCAGAATGGCCTCACTGAGCCCAGTCAACCCCCAGAATCATGAGCAAAAAAAAAAAAAAAAAAAAAAAATGGGATTGTTATTGTTTTAACCACTGTTTGGGGGGTGGTTTGTTGCCCAGCAACAGGCAACCAGAACAGCAAAGGGAAGGCAGTTGGTAATATCATCCCTTCATTCTCTCTTCGGTAAGAATCAGTTAAGCTGTTTGTTCATCGATTACCTGCCATGTCTGGGGACTCAGCCCACTGAGACTAGAGCCTTGGGAACTTGGGTACGTTGAGAAAAATTAAATGTTCATGTTGCCTGTAAATGACAGGATCATAAGAAGCTATGTCCGGAGCTGATGAAAAGGAATGGACATCACAAAAGATGTGGAATTGTGGAATTTGGAAATGACTTTCGAACATTTCTAAAGGCTGAGGAGGTAAGCCAGTTTGCGGTTTTGCACAAGATAATTGCATTTTTGGAAAGATCTCAGACGGGGAGAGAGAGAGAGAGAGAGAGAGAGAGAGAGAGAGAGAGAGAGAGTGTATGCGTATGCACGCATGTGTACACTCATACTCAGGTACTGAATAGCCAACGGTGTGGACTGTAATGGATCTATTTTTCCCTTTACCCAGCACTCCTCCCTTCTTTTGAGAACAATCCTTTCTCCCTTTTCCATTAGAAGGACCATCCCTCCCCCTCTTCCTTCACTACAAGGTCTGAAGCCGCCATTGCCATCTTCTTACAATACCCACTATCACCATTGATCAGGAGGTAAAAACCTGACCCAAGCCAGCCATCTCGGGCCCTTCCCCAGCATTGTTCACACTTGAACTGGGATGGGAATAGTGGGGTTGGAGGGAGAGACCCCTCCTTTCTAAACTTGGATCTGTTGAGACGTAAGACCAAGTCTGACAGTCGAAATGGTTCTAGCCTCGTGAAGAATCACATCAACCCAGAAAAACTAATTAATGAGAGACCAGGGAAGCCTGTACAGTGCTTCAGTCCTCACCTTTTCCACCATTTATTGGTATCAGCCAAAAATTCTCGGCCAAACTGCTTGATTCTATCATCCGCAACTGACAGAATCTTTAATGCAGTACTAGGTACATAGAAAGGGGCCAATTAGCTGTTTCCTACTGCTGTGCTTCTAGCAAGAAGGAGACAAGTCAAGTGCACATGAGAAAATCGCCGAAAACCACACTCCACTGGGACTCAGTGAGCCACCAAGGTGGCTTACCTCATCTCCCTACTGGGAGCCCTTAAAATGTAGGAACGCCCCGATCCCACCCCAGGCCTCCACATGGGAATCTTGAGATGGGGCCTGGGTGCTGGGATATTGTTAAAACTCCCTCGGTGGACTTCTGATGACGTAAACACAGATGTTTATCTCCACTTCCTCCTAAAGCCTGATAAAATGACAGCAAAAGTGTTAAAGAGGGGCTTCCCTGGTGGCGCAGTGGTTAAGAATCTGCCTGCCAATGCAGGGGACACGGGTTCGATCCCTGGTCTGGGAAGATCCCACACGCCCCAGAGCAACTATTCCCATGCGCCACAACTACTGAGCCTGCACTCGAGAGCCTGTGAGCCACAACTACCGAGCCCGCGTGCCTAGAGCCCGTGCTCCACAAGAGAAGCCTCTGCAATGAGAAGCCCCTCAAAGAAGAGTAGCCCCACTTGCCACAACTAGAGAGAGCCCATGTGTAGCAACGAAGACCCAATGCAGCCAAAAATAAATAAATAAAATTACACTAAAAAAAAATAATAATTAAACAGCTAAATATATACCAAAAAAAAAAAAAAAAAACCAGAAGAGCCAACAGCAGACGAGAAATATCAATAACATTCTGTAACATGGAAACTACATGGAGAATCAAAAAAGATAGCTGAGTCTAAGTGCCTGCTGGGAAGGCAATCAGAGGCAAGCCTATTGCACCCCAGGACCCCAGGAAGACTCAGGAGTTGGTAATATTATGTACCCCTGAAGACAGAGGTACAAAGTAGCGTCACAAAGAAGAGGATGACTGATTGGAAGTCTATGTAAGAAGCAGTTCATGCCCCGGGTGCCTGCCCCATCCATGCAGCCAGGCAACAGCTCTTCCCCCGCCAGGCAGAAAACTAGGTCCATTCTGGGAGGATAACCGAGACAGCGGCAGGAGTCTGCGGCTTAGGCACAGGTGAGGGCAAGATGAGATGCATCTAAAAGAGGAAAATTGAAGAAGATACTGCAAGCTGTATGGACAGAACCTCCTGCCCCTTCCCTTCTTGCTCCCCAAATGCTGGAACTAAATTGAAATTCTCAAGACAAGAGTATACAGAGGATTCCTCTCTGAGAAAACTGATGGGCCCAAGGGAAAGACTCCCTCCCAGATAAAAACATGTGGGTGTCCCCAACAAAAAGCCAAGTGTCCCCGTCCATCTTCCACACCAGCCCATAGCCCTTCTCATGCACACGGAGCTCCCATTCAGCTTCTCAAGAGCTCACACTTAAGTGGCAATGACAGCCAAGGATCCCAGACAAGTGAGGAAAACCACTACAGGAAGAGAGAGTCCAAAACCAATACACAGGACAAAGAAACCAGGAAGAAATAAAGACGATGCAGGGAAAAGAAGAAGAATTCCTTAAAAACTGTAATTCAAAAATTCAAATAAATAAATAAATTTTTTTAAACTTTAATTCATATCCTCTTAGATATAAAGGAAGGTATTACATCAAGGAAACTAGACTAAAATGCTATTTTTAAGCATCCTTTGAGAAGAAGACATATGACAGGAGAATAAAAGAAGTGGAAGATAAAGATGTGAAAAATTCACAGAAATTAGAATTTTTTAATGGGAAATTTTTTTAAAAAATGAATGATCATTCAGAAGATATTCCAAAAAGTGAAGACATAGGGAAAGAAATTGACTTCGAAAAAGGACAAGAGAAATTCTTAGAACTAAAGGATACACATTTCCCTTTTATGAGGCTGTAGGTGACAGAAAGTCCAATCTCAAAACCCAAAACACACTGGGTGACTCTTCATCTCATCTTTACACTGTTTACATTCACAGGGAATACATGGGAATAATAAAATAACAGTACTTACCAAGGGCTTGCTCTATACCAAGTACTTGTTGTGTTTCCTAGTCCCTATCTCTCATTTAATCTTCATGGCAATCCTATGAAGGAGGCACTGTTATCTTTCTCACTCGCAGATGAAAACACTAAGACTCAAAGAAGTAACTTTGGGACCTGTGACTCAACCCAAGACGGTCTGTCCTCCTAACCGTTACATTCTTCTGCATCTTGTCTGTTAATGCCAACTGTGTATATGTACACACACACACACACACACACACACACACACACACACACACAGATCTTTTTTTTCCCAACTTTTAGTGGGCTTTATTATTGTGTTTAAAATCTCCATTCCCCCCAACTCCATGCCACTGTTCCAAGATTCTTTTTTTTTTTTTTTTTTTTTTTTTTTTTTTTTTTTTTGCGGTATGCGGGCCTCTCCCGTTGCGGAGCACAGGCTCCGGACGCACAGGCTCCACGGCCATGGCTCACGGGCTTAGTTGCTCCGCGGCATGTGGGATCTTCCCGGACCGGGGCACGAACCCGTGTCTCCTGCATCCGCAGGCGGATTCTCAACCACTGCGCCACCGGGGAAGCCCCAAGATTCTTTTTTTTTAATTGAAGTATAGTTAATTTGCAATTTTGTGTTAGTTTCAAGTGTACTGCAAAGTGATTCAGTTACACATATCTATCTATCTATCTATCTCTCTATCTATTCTTTTTCAAATTCTTTTCCATTATAGGTTATTACAAGACATTGAGTATAGTTCCCCATGCCATATAGTAGGTCCCTGTTGTTTACCTGTTTTATATACAGTAGTGTGTATCTGTTAAGCCCAGCACACACACAGATCATTACCTGTGCCATCCCTTGCTCTCACTACTTGGGTAGCTGCTAACAACTCTTATTATTTGTTTTTATGGTGGTTATTTTACTTTTCAGAAAGACTTAATCCTTTGTACTACTTCACATTCTCAAGTTTTAACTAAATTGGTCATTTTCTGCTTTTCATTTGGGAGAAATGTGAAAAATAGATCAGTCCTTGGGTCTGTTACATCAGCTTATATGGCCTTTTAACCTCCCAGTCGGTCCTTGGAAGTCGAAATCCCCTAGAAAAGAAAAATCTTTTTTGTCCTGTTTGATGAAGTGAGGACCTGCTAAGGAAGGACTTTGCAGGGATGGAGAAAAGTACAAATGTCTGTCCCTCGCGTTCTCTGTGAAATGCAAAGACCAGCTTGGCAGCCAGTATTGATAGATCTTGGGAGAGGAGCAAGACCGCCTTTCACCAAGGAACGTTTTATTGAAATTGCAAAGATAATGTCAACTGTGCCTGTCTTTGGACTTTATTCTAAAGGAAGAGCATATATTCAGCTGGCAATGACAGAAACTTTCAAGACACGTTGACTACTATGGAACACTAGTATACACCAGCACTGAAAAGCATGGAAAAAGCTCATAAAATGCCTCGAAGGCGACATTGTTACTGCACGGCAAGAAGAGGGCTTTCTTCAAAAATGCACATTTTATGCAGTTGCTTAAGTTCTGCCTGTCCATCGAGGTGGTCTGAATGTGTCTGTTTCCATAGTGTCTCTAAGACTCCCATCCTGCTCCGCAAAGATTCTGCATAAGCAGTGCCCAACTGCTAGCAGAGATCATCTCTTCCAATTCTCAAAGGGCGAAAAGAGCAATGAGGGGATTCGAGTTGGCTCCAGGCCAATATGTGCCAGCTGTATATTGCTGAAGCAGAGAATAGAGAGATTAGAAAACAGGGGTTATATCTACCAAAAGGAGAAAAGGCGGGTACAATGATGGACCAGCTTTCAAGAAGAGGTTGTCCTGTGAAGTACTGAAAACAACTTTTTGGTAAAGTGAGAACATTATTTTCTTAAGCCACCAAGTTACAGTTATGCTGTTGACTACTTAAGGGATTATTAGAATCTTGGGAATCACCTATATATCAAGCTAAACAAATGGCAACATTCAACAAGGAACAGCAATCATTCAATCATCCCCAAATGGACAACACTCCAGGCATTTCACTTGAATATTTTTAAATTAATTTTTCTAAATTACTAAAAAAAGTATTTTGCCATTTACCCAGGTTTTCACGTTATTTCATTGTGAACTTTAAGATACCTTTATGGAGTGGACAGGCCTGCTATTACTCGTCCCCTTTTACAAAGAAGGAAACCAAGGCTCAGGAAAGTTTAGAGGTTGGCTCAAGGTCCCACAATTAGTAAGAATAATGGCTAAATTAGTACAGTACTTTAGAAGACACAAAGCACTTTCAAGTACATCATATTCCATGGAACCCTCCTAACAGTCCTGTGAGAATAATGTTACGGATAGGTTCATTTCTCAGAGATAAACTGAGGCTCTGAGGGGTGAGAAGGTTTTCACAGTTGCTAACATTGGTCCGTATAAGACCCACGTCTCAAATTCCAAATCTCACCCTCTTTCCACTTGAGTTCAAACCCAGCTCTATCAAGTACAAATCCACTGCACTTTCTTCTAAGCCATCTGCCCTTGAAGAAGATGGAGAAATAAATCTGCTTCGTCTTTAACTGGCAATTGTTGAGCCAGATGTTTTGAGAGGTTTAGCATCCTTGGGTTCTATGTTGACTCTTTCAGCTCAGCTCAGGGGATATTGGAGCAATAGTCTACCCAGCAGTCAATTTAAGCTGATTTACAAATGGAAGATGCCTGGGAAACTGTAGAAGTCTTAACATGCCCTTATAGAGCACGATATTTGACATTTTAGATCCAGCTAAGAACATCCATGGCTTAAGAACAGCGAAGTGTGTCTTGGAATGCCACCACTAAGACCTGAACCAGACCAACATACTCGAAATGGAAAGGACTAAGTAAGGTAGTTTCAAACAACACGATACTCAAGCGGCCATCTACAAAATGTCCTGTGTACCCTAGACACTCCTTCTTTAGAGTAATCTAAATTGGGGTCCAGTGTGGGAGACAGTGTATCTACAAACAAAGCCCAAAAGTTATTAGTCTTAACTTGGCGTTCTATCACTTTCCTTATTTTCTCATTCAAAGTTAACCTTACTTTGGCATTGATTTTGGTGTCTAATTTCATTTTTCAAGCAAAATTTAGGCTGTCATTTCCACACACATGCACGGCCTGAGAAACAGCTCTGGTGACAACTTTTTTAATTAAAGTTCCTCATGACCAAACAATAGCGCTTCATTCATCTGAATTGAAAGACCAGGTTGTCAGAAAATCTGTAAGCTGTTTCCACAAAACTCCCTAAGTGCTCTGAATAGCACCTCTGTCCAGCTCCCTTCACCGATCTGGCTTCAGCACAAAACTTGGCTCAGTAGGTTTCATAAAACCAGTCTTGAGCTGCCATACACACCCAGGGGGTTTTGTGTTGACTCTGAAAATACCATGTATTTACCGTGTATTTAATCTTTCCATGCGACATGCTCATTCGCTCAGTTTCCACATTCCTGAAATATTAGAAGTTTCTTGGGTGCTCAAGGTCTGCTTTGAGACATCAAATTAGCTGATTGCTTTTTAAGTTTTGTACAAAACATTAAGAACTACTCTCCTTTCAACATTCTTATTTTCCTAAACAACGTGAAGGCTGGGTGAGAAGAGGAAAACTTAATATTGGGATGAAAAAGTCCCAAGATTTTCTGTTTTCGTTTATGGAATTCTTGTGTAACTATGTAAAGAATCTTTGAATTCAATGCCGAATCTCAATGTCAATGGAAATCTTGGTCCCAAGAGAATTGCTAGGGATTTAAAACAGAAAATAGCTCACAGACATGTGTAGCTGGCGTTAAGTCTGAGAAGCCAGCTTATTAGGGAAGCTACTCTTTGAATTGCAGCATGAAAGGCTGATCTCGTGGCTGCAGACAGTATCTCGACTCAGGGAAGGTAGAGCAGGTGTCTATGGTGATTCTCAGATTTTGCATTTGATTTTTTTTTTCAATTAAATGAGAAGTTAGGAGCCTCTCGATTGCTCACGTTTGTTTTTGGTACAGCTGCTCCCAGGAGAAGCGGTATCTTCGCCATCTGTGAATCGGCAGTGACTCCCAACTTTACGTCGCAGCATATGTTAGCAGCAGTTTTCTATTGCTCGTGCACTTGATATGCTCCTTGAAATCCCTACTTAAAACTCACTTCTCCTGTGCTTCCGTGTGTGTAAGCCCACCAGCTTGCTCCCGGGTCACTATGGTGTGTCTCCATTTAATTTAGCACCTATTACACGCCTGTTCCTCTCCATGCTCTCAACAACCTTCAGGGATAGATCGTTTTTTTAAATTTATGTTATTGAAGTAGAGTTGATTTACAATGTTGTGTTAATTTCTGCTGCACAGCAGAGTGATTCAGTTTTACATATATATACATTCTTTTTCATATTCTCTTCCATTATGGTTTATCACAGGATATTTTTTTTCTTCCTTTTAAATTTATTTATTTATTTTTGGCTGCATTGGGTCTTTGTTGCTGCAATGCGGGCTTTCTCTAGTTGTGGCGAGCGGGGACTACTCTTCGTTGCGGTGCGTGGTCTTCTCATTGCGGTGGCTTCTCTTGTTGCGAAGCACGGGCTCTAGGCGTGGGTTTCAGCAGCTGTGGCTTGCGGGCTCTACAGCGCAGGCTCAGTAGCTGTGGCGCACGGGCTTGGCTGTTCCGCAGCATGTGGGATCTTCCCAGACCAGGGCTTGAACCCATGTCCCCTGCACTGGCAGGCGGATTCTTAACCACTGCGCCGCCAGGGAAGCCCCTATCACAGGATATTGAATACAGTTCCCTGTGCTATCCAGTAGGACCTTGTTGTTTATACATCCTGTATAGAACAGTTTGCATCTGCAAACCCCAAACTCCCAATGCATCCTTTCCCCACCTCTCCTCACCCTTGGCAACCACAAGTCTTTTCTCTGTGATTCTGTTTCTGTTTCATAGATAGGTTCATTTGTGTCATATTTTAGATTCCACATATAAGTGATATCATATGGCATTTGTCTTTCTCTGTCTGACTTACTTCACTTAGTATGATAATCTCTAGGTCCATCCATGTTGCTTCAAATGGTGTTATTTCATTCCTTTTTATGGCTGAGTAGTATTCCATTGTATATATATACCACATCTTCTTTATCTATTCATCTTTTGATGGATATTTAGGTTGCTTCCATGTTTTAGCTATTGTGAATAGTGCTTCTGTGAACATAATGGTGCATGTATCTTCTTGAGTTATAGTTTTGTCTGGGTATATGCCCAGGAGTGGGATTGCTGGATCGTATGGCAACTCTATTTTTAGTTTTTTGAAGACCCTCCATACTGTTAACCATAGTGACTGCACCAATTTACACTCCTTCAGGGATAAGTTTTGATGTCCCAGTTGTATAGATGAGCAAAGGGAGGTTCAGAGAGATCAAAGTAATTCAGCCACAGTCACAAAGCTTGTCACTGGGAGAACTGGGATTTGCTCCCAGGGTTACCTGACTGCAGAGCCTGGCCTAGCCATTCCCAGTGTCCTGCTCCTTCATGATGTACCACGTATGCCTGGAGCAGGAGAAGGCCTGTGAACAACGAAAAGCCTTGGCCACATGTGTTATAAACGTCACACGGATGATGGGTGAGGCTCGTAGATTCAGCGAGACTTCCAGATCATCTAGCTCAAACTTCTACCCCAATCAATAATCCCTCCACGGGAGTCCAGTTTCCCAGCCTGTACTTGAGTTGTTTTTAAATGAAAAAAAAAAAAAAAAGATGGTAAATGGCCATGGCTATGATCACATTTACTTGTAAATATTCTTCCAGTGTTTGCGTTTCTGCAGCAACGTTCTGTTTGGGAACAATTGTGCAAACAGCCACGATCAGGTTGGATCAGTGTATTCCCACCAGCAGAGCCAGGCCCACAGGAGAGACTCCGTAGTAAGGCATATTCAGGAATTGCAGTTCTTGTTGCTGTTTATATGCTTTCCTGGGACTGACAGTCTCGAAAGTGGTTCCCCAAAGGGCAGAACAGCATCCTTTTGAAACTGCACAAACAACATGAAAAACAGCACACAAATGCCAAAAGCAGAGGAATCTCTTACAATTCCACGAGCTGAATTAATCATCTGTTTTCATTCTCCTTGCTTCCCGCTAGTCCTTGCCACATGTAAACATGATTTTTAGGGTTGTAATGAGGTATACCTGCAATTTGCTATTCCACTTTGACAGCTTAACATTATATCATAAGCATTTCCTGTAGCTACACAGTCTGCCTGATTCTAAGTTTTAGTGACTGCATGATAACCCATCAAATTGACACAATGTAATTTACTTAACAACTCTTCGGTTGTTTCTAGTTGTTTATTATAAATTACTCCAAGATGATCATCTTCATTTTTATTGACTTTTCCTTCTTTTGGATTCGTTCCTTGGAGTCAAAAATCGGTATACTCTTTAAAAAAATAAAGTTGATGCAAGTGGATTCTGCGTTGAATTTTATGACATACAACAGATCCGAGTCTTTAGTGGAATTCACATCAGGAGTGGTTGTTCTTCCACATATTACTTAGCATTTAGGAGTCTAATCACTTCGTGTCATAAATCAATAAAATTCTGCTCTCAATGAGCGTACTTGCCAAAAGAAAGTAAAAAGTCAGGTTTCTTTTTTTTTTTTTAAAAAGAGTTAAGCAATTTTCAACTCTTCCCCCCAAAGAAAGTTTTTAAATTTTTGTTATCTTTCCTTTTTTAAGTCAGTCACATCTACCTTTTATAGTCTTCAAGCACAGGTTTTTAAGCAAGAAGATGAGGTCACTGGATTTGTTATTCAGGCAGATCACTTTGTCCCCAACATGAGAGGTGGCCTGGACAGGGTAGAGGAGTAGCAGGGGTCTAGTTACGAGACCCCAGCCAGAGTCCCAGCAGGAAAGGGTGGTGAGGCTCTGAAGTATGTAGGGCAGGTGTGATGGGGATGGTCAGAAGGGGCCAACACAGGTGACAGAATGGTCAGAGCTTGGGCTTCCCTGGTGGCGCAGTGGTTAAGAATCCACCTGCCAGTGCAGGGGACACGGGTTCGAGCCCTGGTCCCGGAAGATCCCACATGCTGCAGAGTAACTAAACTCATGTGCCACAACTACTGAGCCTGCTCTCTAGAGCCCATGAGTCACAGCTACTGAGCCCACATGCTGCAACTACTAAAGTCTGTGTGCCTAGAGCCCATGCTCCACAACAAGAGATGCCACAGCAATGAGAAGCCTGTGCACCTCACCAAAGAGTAGCCTCCACTCGCTACAACTATAGAAAGCCTGCTCGCAACAACGAAGACCCAACGCAGCCAAAAATAAAAATAAATAAACAAAATTTACAAAAAAAAAAAAGAATGGTCAGAGCTTGAAGGTCAATCAGATATGCAGGTTAGGCAAGTGAACTTGTTTGCCAGGGTTTGGGAGATTTTCAGAGGTGAGGTGAGACTCCACCTGCCTCAGGCTTAGGTGTAGGAAAGACAGACACCTGCTAATTCAGAGTCCTTTGAGGTACCCCAAATCTGAGCTCACCTATCCAAAATGCTGCCATAGGAGGGTCATTCGTTTAAGTTGACATCCTCTCCATCAGTCTCCAGTTATGAGGCGACCTGCCCTTGAATGAATGACACATTATGACATCATCCACAGTGTGGTACTGGGGAAGGGGCACTGGGCTAGGGAGTCAGAGAACTGAGTCCTAGTCTTTGTTGCATGGCCACAGGGAGTCACTTGATCCTCCTAAGCCTCAGTTTATTTATCTGTAAAATGGGGATAATAATGACTGTGCTGCCTCTTTCACAAGTTGTGTTTGATTATCATGTGAGCTCACGTATGTGAACTGTCTGTAAACTCTGATGTATGACACAGATGTTGGCGGGGTGAGAGGGCAGGAAGGGGAGGCAGGAAGCTGATCATGTCACCAACTGTTGCTGAATGGTGGAGAACAGAGCCTTAAATGAGTGGGACACAGGACAGGTAATAAATGTTGATGAGTGTACCTGAAGGGTTGTCTTAATCTGTTAGGGCTGTCATAACAAAATACCACAGACTGGGTGGCTTAAACAACAGACACTTATTTCTCATACTTCTGGAGGCTGGGAAGTCCTAGATAAAGCTGCTGGCAGATTCTGTTCCTGGTGAGGGCTCTCTTACTGCCTTGCAGGTGACTGCCCTCTCACTGTGTCCTCACAAGGTGGAGAGAGTGAGCTCTGAGGTCTCTTCCTCTTCTTATAAAGGCACTAATCCCATCACGGGACCCCACCCTCATGACCTCATCCGAACCAAATTACCTCCCAAAGGCCCTGCTTCCAAAAACCATCCCATGGGGGCCAGCGCTTCAACATATGAATGGCAGAGCACTGGAGAACAGAGCACTAAGAGAAACAGACCTAAAGGGGAGGCTGATGGGACTCTGAGCACCCGGAATAAGGGGATGCTTGAGGACAGCGAGTAAGGTGTGAATCCTGCCTCTGTCACTTTCTAGAGCTGGACAACTTGGATGGGTCACTAACCGCCTCCACTAAAATGAAGACTTAACTGTTCATCCACCAAATATTTTATTGAGTTGCTACTGTATGCCAGGAACAGTTGTAGGTGCTGGGGATAAAAAGTTACACAAGACAGGCCACGTCCCTGACATTGTGAAGCATACATCCCCAAGGGATGGTAACAGCGTCCCATGGGGTTGCTCTGAAGAGTCCGTGGTATAAGCTGCATGGCGTGGTGATTGTGCAGAATAAGGTGCTCTAGAATTGTTAGCTGCTATTATCATTTGTTTCACCATTTCTCCTCAGGTTGGTCCTGTTAAGATGCTATATGAATAGAACAACTGCATAGAAATCAGGGGCATCAACCCAGAGGTCCATTCATACGTCGCATCTGTTTGTATTTGCTGCCGTGGAGAGAACTTCCAGGGTCACCTCCACACTGCTCATTTCACTGGGTAGCCAATATCTGTGCCATTTAACCATTCTCTGGGCTCCCTTCTCCAATGAGTCCAGAAGGGCACTGCTTATTTAGGAAATGACATGTTCCGAGTTATTAATACATTCCAAATATTAAAATTTCAGTCGAAGCACTGGGAAAATCATGGCAGGCTCATAATTTAGGGAGGCCAGGTGGCTAATGAATGCTTGGTGCCCAGGAATATCTCGATTCCTCTACCCCTCTCTCCCAATTAACAAAAGCACTGATGATCTCAGGGCTGTTTCTGGCCAGCTGGGATAAATTAGCCCACTGGCAGCTGCCCAAATGATGTATTTTAAGGGCACAGGCCATGTGGCTCTCTATTGCAAAGCAATTGGGGTCACCGTGTTTGCATATGGATTAACTTGCTGTGCAGGGATCCTACCCACTTACTGCGCCTGCTGTGGGTTGACACACAGTAGCTATTCAGCAAGGATGTAGAGGAGGCAGACCTAACGATCCTTCAGGATGCCCCCATCTTCATTTCTCTCTATTCCCATTTTTATTACTTTCAGCAAAGGGAATTCAATAGGCTTTCCCTATCTATTTTCACAGTCCCTTTGCTTAGAAGGAATTTCCCACAATTGATGGAAAAACATATCTGGATGAGTACGGCTGGAGGACCATAAAGATCCATATGAATGGGACTTGAAAGTTACCAGCTTGGCCCATTTTCCTTAGTGATTCCAAGGCAAGGTGTGTTGAAGTTATAGTCATTTAAAATAAACTGGTGGGCTTCCCTGGTGGCGAAGTGCTTAGGAGTCACGGGTTTGAGCCCTGGTCTGGGAAGATCCCACATGCCGTGGAGCAACTAAACCCGTGCACCACAACTACTGAGCCCGCGCGCTACAACTACTGAAGCCCGCGCGCCTAGAGCCCGTGCTCCACAACAAGAGAAGCCACGACAATGAGAAGCCCGTGCACCGCAACGAAGAGTAGCCCCCGCTCACCGCAACTAGAGAAAGTCCGCCCGCAACAAAGAAGACCCAACACAGCCCAAAATCAATCAATCAATCAATTTTAAAATAAATAAATAAACTGTTAATTGGACGAGCTGTTCTCTGAGGGAAACCCAGGGCAAATCACGGTGAATGGACTCAGGTGGTAATTGCTCTGTTGTGAAGAGTGTCTAGATGTTCCTGAGTATTCTGTCTCCATTCCCCTGAGCAATTATGTGCAACACGGAGGAGAGGACTGACTTACTCCCTCTTCTACATCAACAAACATCTACCAATGACCTACCATGTTCGACGTACACCACTAAACATTGGAAGGGTCCAAAGTTGTACAAGACAGTCCCCAGCAACACAAGGTCGTACAGTTTAGATGCCAATTGCTCTGCTATCCTTATGACCCGTGATCATAGGTCCTGGATTTGCTAGACTAGCTTTTTTTTTTTTTTCTTGCCCCTCCAAAACAGGCTAGTTTTAATACTTCATCTTCTATGTCATTATCCCCATAACTCATTGAAGTACTCCAATAACCTGCATCCAAACTGCATTTCTCAGACCACCTCTCCTATCTGGAAGCAAAGCAAAAATCCTGTCAAACCATGCGTTCTGGTTTTTAGCTAGAAATGATGGTCACTGAACACAGGAGTAGCTCCTACCATAAGGTGAGTGACAATTCATAATTCTACAAAGGCAGTTAACAAGGAGCGTGAGCCTTTCCAGCAAGGTTTCCTAAACTATGACTTGTTTTCGATGGCCCTTGCGCTGCTTCTCGTTTCATTAATTAATTAACTATGCATCTATCCAATGAATGACAGTGAATAAGACACAGTCCTGACCTCCCAGAAACTTACACCATAGCCTGGCGGGGAAAACAGACAAAAAACTAGGCAAAGCGGCAACTGGAGAAATAACTGGAGCCTCCTATGTGCTGTGAAGATGGACTTGACTCTGGGCACTGAGAGCCACTGTGGGGTCTTAAGCAGAGGTGGGAGTTGCACTTTAGAAAAGTTGATCTCACTACAGTGCAAAGGGGTTGAAGGGGGCAAGGCTGAAGGGAGGCAGGCAGACACAGAGGACGTTCTCATGATATCCCAGGGATTACTGCCACAAAAAGCTCCATCAAGGGGGATTTCAGTTCTTGAGAGTGGAAAGGTGAGATGGAGCCAACGAGCCAAGAAATAGCCACCTAGAGGGGTGCAGTGGCAGGCTACAGCTCCAATTACGTATACAGGCTCTGCATCATTACATTCTGCACGCTTTCTACACACTCTGGCACTTAAATGAGGAGAAGGAGGCAGCTTAGGGATGAGTAGTGAAAAATCATCTGGAAATTATCCTATCTATGTGGACTGACAAAAATTTTAAAGGCTCAAAATTGGCTAAAGGGAAGAAATCCTGCTTTGATGACCCCAAAAGACAGATAATAAACTAACCCCTGGTATGTAGCACTGGAATGAAGCTTTTTTTTTTTTTCTGGAGTGTATGTGCCATCGGTGCAATGGCTTTTTATTTTGTCAATATAAAAATGTTCCCTGCACTAACTCCAAACTGGCTGCACAGCAGGAAGTGGGAAAGGAAAAGCAAACAGAACGCATGAGCTAGCTCACGGGCACGGGGATATATAGGGACTGGAACGATACACCAGGAATTAACTACCTACGACGGCCGTACATCAATGCCCTCTCAGTCCCCCTAGGCGTGGACGCCGATGTTACCACGGGAAAGTTATAGAGAGGTGCCAGCTGCCTGAGTAGAGTAAGTGTGTGTTAGTGACACCACGGAATCCCTTTTTTTCCCGGTTTTATTCAGAAATAATTTACGTATATCAATGTGTAAGTTTAAGGCGAACAGAATGGTGGTTCGATTTACACATATTGTGAAAAGATTCCCACAATAGGTTCAGCCAACGTCCATCTTCTGATATGGTTGCAATAAAAAGAAAATAAGGGGGCTTCCCTGGTGGCGCAGTGGTTGAGAATCCGCCTGCCAACGCAGGGGACACAGGTTCGTGCCCCGGTCCGGGAGGATCCCACATGCCGCGGAGCGGCTGGGCCCGTGAGCCATGGCTGCTGAGCCTGCGCGTCCGGAGCCTGTGCTCCGCAACGGGAGAGGCCACAACAGTGACAGGCCCGCGTACCGCAAAAAAAAAAAAAGAAGTAAAAGAGTTTTCTCCTTGTGATGAGAATTCTTAGGCTACACTCTCTTAACAACTTTCCTATATATATACATATATATATATATCATATAGCAGTGTCAACTATAGCCATCATATTGTAAATACATTGCCTCCCTAGTATTTACTTGTCTTCTAACTGGACGTTTGTACTTTTTGACCACCTTCCTCCAATTGCCTCTCCTCCCATGCCCTGCCTCTAGTAACCACAGATCTGATTTCTTTTTCTGTGAGTTTTCTGATTTCGTTTTGTTTTTCTTTTAGATTCCACATGTAAGTGAGATCATACAGTATTTGTCTTTCTCTCTTGACTTATTTCACTCAGCATGATGACTTCAAGGTTGATTCACATTGTCAAAAATAGAATTTCCCCATTTTTCATGGCTGAATAATATTCCATTGTATATACATATCTCATCTTCTTTATCAATTCACCCATTGTTGAACACTTAGGATGTTTCCATATCTTAGTTGTAAATAGTGCTACAGTGAACATGGGAGTGCAGATATCTTTTTGAGCTAATGTTTTCTTTTGGAATCCCCTCTTTTAACCACTTGTCCACCGTTTCCTCACCTAAATGCCAGAGTATACAGGAATCAGTAGTGATAGAGAACCTGTATAAAAGCAGCTACAACAATAGTGCTAGTATTGGAGCTCTACGCTGCTCCTCCTTCCCTCTCCTGGAAAAGGGAGGTGCTCCATGCATTCCCTGGAGACCAGAAGCTCTTTCATGTTCTCCACAGTCCATTCCAGGACTGGGTCTCACCACCCTCTTGGAACAGAGTTTCTTCTTCTGACGTTCATGCATCCATTCACGCCATCATTTTCTTTTTTTCACACCGTATTATTCACTCCCTTACCTCTGGCCAAGGAGTTCCATGCAGAACATTCTCCCTCTTTCCTTAACAATTTCTGCAACTCCCTTATAGATTTTCTTTCCATCACATCCTTATCACCCCTACTTCAACTTCAAAATCACCCTGACCTCAATATCCTCAACTCCTGGAAGCATCATCTCCAATCCCCTCTGTCCCTAAGTCCACACTTTAGACCACGTTTCTATGCAGAACCAAACCACCTCTAAGATCTCAAATTCTGTGTTCTCCCTCTCTGATTACAACCTCCATAGCTTTTTCCTCTCCCACCCCATCAGTCCACCACCACCACGCCAATCCTTGTCCAAGTTCATCAGCACCTCCCAACTTCAAGGACCTCCCTTTCCAGCCCATACCCTAGAATCACTAGACCCTGACCTTCTGCCCTTCCCAAGACCATCTTCAATACCCAATTGTGATGGTTAATTTTTTCAGCTTTATTGAGGTATAATTGACATATAAAATTGTAAGATATTTAAAGTGTTACATTGTGGTGATTTGATAACATATACATTGTGAAAGAATTTCTCCCCATCGAGTTTATTAACATGTTGTGATGGTTATGTGTCAGTTTCACTGGACTAAAGGATGTTCAGATAGCTGGTAAAACATCTCAAGGTATCTGTGAGGCATTTCCAAAAAAGACTAGAATTTGTTTTTTTGTTTTGTTTTTTTGCTGTACACGTGCCTCTCACTGTTGTGGCCTCTCCCGTTGCGGAGCACAGGCTCCGGACGTGCAGGCTCAGCGGCCATGGCTCACGGGCCCAGCCGCTCCGCGGCATGTGGGATCTTCCCGGACCGGGGCACGAACCCGTGTCCCCTGCATCGGCAGGCGGATTCTCAACCACTGCGCCACCAGGGAAGCCCCTACCATTTGAATCAGTAGACTCAGTAAAGAAAATCTGCCCTTACCAATACGGGTGGGCAACTTCCAGTCTGTTGAGGGTCTGAATAGAACAAAAGGGTGAATTCACTCTCTCTGCTTGAGCTGGGGCACCCATCTCCTGCCCTCAGACATCTGAACTCATTCTCTGGTCTTCAGGACTCTAACTGGGAATTAACAGCACCTGCTTTCCAGGGCCTCCAGTTTTTAGATGGAAGATCACGGGACTTCCCAGACTCCATAATCATGTGAACCAATCCCCTGTAATAAATACCTTTCTATTTACCTATATACACCCTATCGGTTCTGTGTCTCTGGAGAACCCTGACCAATATACCCATCACTCCCAACATCATCCAGTGCCCTCTACCCTGCTCCTAGTTTGTTCCGAGCTGATGGGGTCCTGGCCCCTTTCTGTTCTCCAGCTCCAAATGGTCACAACTTCTGTAAACTCCATATTGTGTTTCTCATACAACTGCTATCAACTTCTCCCACACTTCAGAAGCCCTGCTCCGTCTCCCAGCCTCTTTGTCTCAGCAGATGGCCTTCTCTAGCCTCTTCCCTGACACTATCAAGTACAAGCTCTCCACCTGAATTTTTATAGCTCTTACACTTAACGTGTCCAAAATTCAGCCAGCGCTCCCTCCGTCTACCCAGTTATTTGTGCTCCAAATGTAGGGGTCATCTTGACATCTGCCTCTGCCCCATACCTCACACTCAATCAAACTTCAGAGCTTGTTGATTCTTCCTCCAAAAGAAATCTCCAATCCATTCATTCTGTCCCATATCCATCGTTTGTGATTCTCCGTGTCCTACCCACCACCATCTCTCTCGCTTGGACTGCTAAGGAACCTCCTAAAATATCTACCCCTTTCACTCTTGCCCCCTTCCAATTGAGTCATTCTAGCCCACGGAGGTCAAAATGATGTTTCTATTATTTCATTTCATTTCATTTCATTTCATTTTTTGCAAGTAGTAATGTTGTTTTCTATGGCTATCTGTAAGGAAAAACATAGACTTATAGAAGGTCACAAATTGAGACACCTTTTAGACTTTTCTTTCAACTTAAAGATGAGAAAAAAGAGCACCAAAGAAGTGCAAAACCTTACCCAAGGTCATGCAGTAAGTATATGACAAGTTTAGGATAGAAAAGAGGGTTTTCCATTCCAAGTGTAGCACTGGTCTATAGTCTGGTAAAGTATTTCCCTATAGATAGCCAAAGATCTAGGCTACCAGGAAAAGGTGTCTGGAAAAAGTGTAAAATCATTATAATAGAAAATATTCAGGTAAAAAATTTATCACGAGTTTGTGTGGGTTGTAATAAAAATGATGTCTTTAAAATGCAAACCTGGGGCTTCCCTGGTGGCACAGTGGTTGGGAGTCTGCTTGCCGATGCAGGGGACGCAGGTTCGTGCCCCGGTCCGGGAAGATCCCACATGCCGCGGAGCAGCTGGGCCCGTGGGCCATGGCCGCTGAGCCTGCGCGTCCGGAACCTGTGCTCCGCAACGGGAGACGCCACAGCAGTGAGAGGCCCGCATACTGAAAAAAAAAAAAAAAAAAAAAAAGCAAACCTGGTCATGCCATTCTACTGTTTCAAACCCCTTATGACCTCCCAATCCCAAGAGAAAAAAAATCAAAACCCTTAACATGGCTTTGTCTGCTGAGATGACTGCCTCTCTCTGTAGCCTCATCTCCTGCCATTCTTTCTCTCATTCTCTACAATCCAGCCTCTTTTTTTCAAATGGCAAATTCTTTACCACCTCAGGGCCTTTGAACCCACTGTCTCTCCACACTTCCCACACCCCTACACCCAACTCCACCTGGAAAATTCTTACTCTTCTTTCAGTCCTCAGCTTAAATGTCACTTCCTCAGGGGCTCCTCTCTCCCCTGCACAATGCAGAGTAGATGTTATGTTATCTTGGGGTACCTGTACTTTTCCCTCTTATGGTTTACCACAAAGGCAGGGACACCTTTACTTTGCGATTACCTGGCTAATGACTGTCTTTCCCACTCCACTCTAAGCAACTCAGGAGCAGGGACCATGTCTCATTTGCTCATTGCTGTGTCCCCAGACCTGGCACAGTGCCTGGCACAAGGGCAGAGTCGGGTCCTGACCCCCAGGAAATGAGCCCGTGGATTAGGTACAGCAGGGGGATGAACAGAGAGGAGCAAGCCTGTGAAACGGGGATCCCTTCATCCCCTCCACCCTGGACCTCCCACCGTGCTCTTGCCTCTGCTATCTTTTCATCACTCTTAACGATCATTGTATAAACGTATAACCTTAAAATTGTTGAAAATATACCACTTTGGGAGAATGTGCTCAGAGGATATAAGTGGTCTCTCTGCCTAACCCTCACCGCCATCCCTCGAGCCCCAGTCAGCTACTTTCTGTGTTGTACCTGAAACAGGCATCATTTGCTGTATGAATGAGGCAGAGTCCTGTATCCCCAGCCCCACTCCTCACCCTCTCCTCCATGTCCCTCTCCTCAGCATCCATATCGCCAAAGCGTCCATATCGTCACTTACACTCCCCCAGACCCTCTCTCCTTCTCAGAGTTAATCTTCTCGCTTGCTTTGGCTCCACCCCTCCTTTCCCATCCCCCTTCAGCCTTCAAACATCTTTCCAGCCTGGGAGGTTTGGGGAGAACTTCCTTGATCCTCCAACTCCCTTGATCTGTCCTCCTTACTTTCTTCTCCCCTTAAAGCCAAAGTTCTCGAAAGAATTGCCTCCATTTGCAGCATTCACTTCCTCCCCACCCACTCACTGCTGTTTATTGTTTTATTCACTCATTTTTTTTGAATAATTAATACATGCTCATAGACAGAATTCAGAACGTTCCAGAAGGTACACAGTGAACCACCTTCCTCCCATTGGTGTCCCCAAGCTCCACGGTTCTCCTCAGAGGCAAACCCGCTGTCAACATCCTGTGTGTCTTTCCAGAGAGCATATGCATATACATATTCTTGTTTGTTTTTTTTGGTCGCACCGCACAGCTTGTGGGATCTTAGTTCCCTGACCCGGGATCGAACCCGGGCCCTCGGCAGTGAAAGCACAGAGTCCTAACCACTGGACCGCCAGGGAATTCCCTTGTTTGTATCTTTTATACAAATGGAGGCATTTATGAACATTTTCTACCCTTTCCTTTTTTCACTTAAAGTATCTTAGGTGATGTTCTTAGATCAGTATATTCAAAGCTTCTTCATTCTTTTAAATGCCTGCCAAGGTCCCTCTGTGAGGCTGTACCATAAATTCTCTGCTGTGGACACTGAAAACATTTCTAGTCCTTTGTTCTAACAAACATGCTACAAGGAGTATCCTTGCATGTAGAGGACTTTTCCAGCCTTGTGAGCGCATCTGTGGGATAAATCCACAGAAATGAAATTATGCTTTGCATTTTGGAATTACATTTTCTCCATAAAAGTTGTACCAATTCACCCACCCACAGCAATGAGACCTCGTTTCCCCTCATACTCTCTGATTGTTTTAACAAGGGTTTTTATTTTTGCCAGTCTGATAGGTGAAAAAGAATACTTTTCATTTGCATGCCTTTTATAAATGCAGTCAAGCATTTTTCTTTTGTTGAAGAGCCATTTGAATTTCCCCTTCTGTGGAGTCTCTGTTCCTTTCCTTTTATCTTTTGGTGGTCTTTTTATGATTCCGAGGAGTTCTCTATTTAAGAAAACGAGCTCCTTGTCTGTGGTATGAGTTGCAAATATTTTTAGTCACTCTGTGATGCTTTGCAGCATGTCTTCTGTGCCCAATAAATAAAACAACTGGAACTGCTGTCTCTTTGGTTCCCGTGCCCTCCTAACTGGGAAATCCAATGGCCTTTCTGTGTATTCCTTCCTGCTTCCGTGATTTCAGCATCTGACTCTGCGGACCCTTCTTTCCCGAACTCTCCTTTTCTTCCTGCATCACTACTTTATCCTGGATCTTCTCCCAATTTTCTGACTGTGACTACTCTTATTCCTTCTGAAATTCCCATTACAAGTGCCCTTGGGAGAGGAGGTCTTGAACTCTGCAGCAGTGCCCTGGGGCTGAGCCTCTGCAGACTGTAAGGGGGTTTTTCAGCCCCTTACACGGCTAGTGGGAGGTGCAGCCAGTGGTGCCTTTTCTGAATCCAAGGCAGGTCTAGGACGTTCCCGGGCTCTTCTTTTCCATTCCCCACAGCAAGCTCAACAAGCCTGAAATTAGTCTTACCATATCCGCTCTCTCACAACTGCTCCTCTCAACTTCCTCATTTCCCTTGGGCTCCCACCACTCTCCCAGTCTCCCTAGGCCTGAAGCCTCAGTCTCCCCAGCCCAGCACCGGCAGAGACCTACAGACTCTTCTGTGCAAGTCTCTTCCATTCCTCCGCTCCTTCCCAGCTCCGCTGTCACCATACTTGTCACCACGTGTTCCCTCTCATCAGCATCCCCTCAAGATCCAGCACTTCCTCCTATTGCAGTACTGTCCACCCAACCTCCCTCTGTTCAGGAAACGGCAGGTCCTCCCCACCCCACCCCACCCCCGCACCGTCCCCTCCCCCGCTTACTCCCCAACAAAGGACTCTGCACCAAGCTAGAGCCCAGTTAATGAAGCCTGGATCCAAATGAGGTACCACGTAGTCCTAGTACTGGCAGATGGCATTTCCAAAAGTGAAAAAACTCTCTCCTGTTCTGCTTTAAAAATATATACTATATACTACTATATCTATCTGTCTATCTCTCTATATATAGTATAAATTACATACTATATATGTATATATATACTTAGCTATTCCTTTGGATATATCAGTGTTTTTGGTGTATGTGTGTTGCCATTGTTGTTTCTGTCTCTTTGTTTAACTTAGTCAATCAACCGGAATGTACTCTTATTCTGGTCTCCCCAGCTCCTTCCCTCCAGCCCCTTTGCTTGGCTTTCGGTTTTGCTGCAACTGTACCCTCCGGCTAAGGCTCCTAGAGAAAACAGTGACAAGGGCCCATGTCTAAGACCCTGATCCACGCTCCTGTCCCAGGGCCATCCAGCAGTTCCAGGCCAGCATAAACCCTGGCAAACTTTGGCCAGTGTCCCCGGTTCCACCTTCACGGCCCTGCTCTCCTCTGCGTCCTGTTCCACCAGCACCACTGCCCAACACACACAGCCAAGGACACTGCAGGAAATGGGCCTCCGGCCAAGCGTCACAGCAGAGCCCTCTGAAATCTTAAGAGATCCTTGGATGGTGGAAAGAGTGCCGGCGATTTAGCATTTCTTGGGGTCACCATCCCTAGACTACTCACTCAGCGCCACCCACCATGACCCACTCAGGTTTACCAGGATGTTTGGGGCGGAGGGGGGTGGGCGACGGTGGAGTGGTTGGGGCAGTAGACGGGAGAGAGCGAGAAGAGGGGCATCCGGAAGGCAGGATGAGCTCACAGCTGCTCCAGGCGGGAGAAGGAACGGAGGAGAAAGGTGAGGCGCTGGGAGGGGTGGGGAGCGCTGGGCTGGCCCAGGCGGGACGGGGCACGGTGCGCGCGCGCGCGCGCACGTGCGCCGCGTTGAAGTGCCCGGCACGTCGGGGCAGCAGGACAGAGCCCAGGGCGCGCGCGGAGCCTCCCAGTGTCCCGCTCCTGTGGCCGCAGCCATGACGGAGAACTCAGACAAAGTGCCCATCGCCCTGGTGGGACCCGACGAGGTTGAGTTCTGTAGCCCCCCGGTGAGTACCGCCTGGGAGCCCCAGACACGCGGGGCCCGTATCCCCTGTCCCGGCTCAGCGATTTGTGTCACCGAATTTGGGAGGTGGGAACAAATGTGGGAGCCCAAATGTGGGCTTGGGGTGGCGCCCCACGCGTGTGCGTGTGCAAGGGACCCGGCAGCTCCAGTCTGGTGTGAAGGGGAGGGTGGATAGGGAGGAAAGAGGGGGCGTCGGGCGGCAGGCGGAGAGAGACCCGCGGGGCGATGGCCCTGCACCGCGAAGTTTGTTCAGCGCACAGCCACTCCCGAGGACCAGGGACCCGCGGACGCAAGCGCGGCGAAAGGGGGCGCCCGGAGGAGCCCGGGGCGAGCTGTCCGACGCCCCCGATGCGCCGGGTCGCTGCGCGCGCACATGACAGTCCCTCTCCCGCCGGCCCGCAGGCGTACGCCACGGTGACCGTGAAGCCCCCCAGCCCCGCGCGGTTGCTCCAGGTCGGAGCGGTGGTCCTCATTTCGGGGGCGGCGCTGCTGCTCTTCGGGGCCATCGGGGCCTTCTACTTCTGGAAGGGGAGCGACAGTCACGTAAGTCCGGAGGGCGGCTGCCGGCTCGCGGGCACGAGGCAGGGTGCGCGAGGCCGGGAGGGGCGCGGGGCCTGGGGGCGCGCGGGATGGCGGGGTCCTCTCAGTCACTTGCGTGTCCCCTCCTAGGTGGCGCCAGAGCGGCCCCCTCGCCCCAGCTGATGCTTTCCCCTCGGGGCCTCCCGGGTACCTTCCCCCTTCTTCCATCCAACTCCACGATGCGCCCTCCCACTCACGGGCAACTTTGCAGAAAAGCCAGTCAGGGCTTTACGGGAAGATGTTAAAGACAGAGTAGCGGGGAAATGCAGTGGACGGTTCCAGGAAAGCTCTTTTTAGCTCATCCCAGCTTGGCGTCTCCGCTAAGCAGCTGAGTGACCATGGGTAAGGCACATCCCCTCTGGCCTCGCTTTACTCATCCTTAGGAAAGAAATGGAACTAAGCCCTCTCCCAGCTGAGAAAGGCTGCGAATTTAAGAACCTGGGACAAAGACAGTGGAGGGACATTCAGACCCAATAAGGGGACGAATTTGACCTCTCAGTAGCGCTGTCTCTCTCTCTCCCTTCCTCCCTCCCTTCCTCCCCTTCCTCCCTCTCCCTTCTCTCTCTCTCTCTCTCTCTCTCTCTCTCTCTCTCTCTCTCTCTCTCTCTCTCTCTCTCTCTCTCTCTCTCCCTCTCTCTCTCCCCATCTTTTAATGCCCCCTTCTCTCATGCAGTAAGGGGAAATTAAAAAAAGACCTAACTTCCTTAAAGATGGCAAATGTCTTTAAAAATCACTTCTGGCCTGGTCACATGTGATTTAACGGTAAATGTTTTACTAACTGCTGTCCTACTTTCTTCGTATGCAACTATTTATTTTAAAGCTCAGTTGGCTCTCAAGGAATATAAAAAGTGTTTCTGACCCAACTAAGCAAAATACCCGTGTTTTTGTAAAATACTCTGAATTTTGTTCACCTATGTAAAGGGAAGCATTTTATCTTGATGACCATTACCAGGCTTGGTATAAGTATTCCAACTAATGGAAAAGAATTCCATCTCCAGGGTGCACACAAAGGGCTGTTTCTTAATCACTACCCGCAGAGGATCTGTGACTGCTGTTTCCCGTTTCTCTCCCACCACGAAATTCAAAGCATGAATGAATTCCAGTACTTAGAGAAAATGGTGCTGAAAGCAATTCAGCCATTTTACCCATCACATCTTCTGCAGTCGCTGCATAATTTGTATTTTTAACTCAAATGCCTAACGTAGATAAGCATG
This sequence comes from Kogia breviceps, assembly GCF_026419965.1. Classification (NCBI taxonomy): domain Eukaryota; kingdom Metazoa; phylum Chordata; class Mammalia; order Artiodactyla; family Physeteridae; genus Kogia; species Kogia breviceps. The sequence goes on along the minus strand of NC_081325.1, from coordinate 26,168,318 downwards.
CCATTTAGCACTGAGTCTGTTTTAGAGACTATATCAAATTTACAAGCATCGATTAGTAAGATCAGAATTGCACAGTATTTTGTGTATATTTGAAAAGTGCCTTAATCTATTTGTATATTTTAAATATAGAAGCTGGGCCAGATGCTCACATTTGAAAGCAGCATATCTGAACATGAGAACGATGTCAGTATCTCCATCTCCATCAACAGCAGGGTTTAGATTGTCATCCCTTGGGAAATTGTACCATCTTCGAATGTAAATGCTACCTTTTAGATGACAGAACTTCAATGGTATAGGTCCTTTGTGTACAAAAATAACTTTGCTTTTTTTTTGGGGGGAGGGTAAAGATTTGGGTCCTGATATGTATTAAAATGAACACCATTTGGCATTTGATTATTCAAGGCAAACACAGCTAACTGACAAGCTTCTAGAAAGAGAGATTGAAAGATCGCCCTGAATGAGAAGGGCCTCCTTTTATCACAACGTGTACTTTACTGCACGATGGTTGGTTGTCTGGTTCAAGAGAGCAGTATTAAATTCTAAAAATCCAGAGGAACAGTGAATCACATTTTATTGCCAACAAAATTAATCCCTGTCTCTTATAGAGGCAGGAAAATGAAGAAAGTCGTGGTAAGTTGTTTTTTTTTTTTTAACTCCCCAAATATTCCAGGCTGATCCATATTACTTAAGTCTGCAAAACAAATCACAAAATACTAAACAGAGTAAATTTGGCACCATCTATGCATAGCACAGGCACAGGTCTGCTTTCCCTGAGTACAAATGTAAATGGCCCAAACAAAACATAATCAAGTCTCTGTCAAACAGAAAGACATCCCCAACCAAATGTACTGCCCACTCTTTGGGGATTATCCATGCCTCTGCCCCTCTATATTGGTTTATAGAGAAGAACCAGCAGTAATTTACCTCCTATGCCTTTCATATGGGTAAATCCCCTTAGGACAGGTTTACTGGAAATAAGCTAGAGAACTCTGAAGCATTGCAGTGCTAATAATCAGGGGACAAGCGACTGGGCTCAAATATTGAGGCCATGCTTCAGCCACATGATTGTGAATGGAACTGAGGCATTGAAATATGGGAAACTCCCACCAATATGAGATAACTGACAACCCAACCCGATGAGATGAGGGGATGAGGTCATTGCTAGGGGCCTTTATTCTTAGGCTGGTTTTTTCAAGACATGGTCCAGAATAGGATGTAATTCTCTTAGGAACCCGGGCTTTATTAGAAACTCATTAGCAAATCTCCTGTTTGTAAAAGGCACCATATTGAGCAGACTACTGGCACATAATAAACTCTCTCTGTGCTTGGATGGAAGTAGCCTCAGGTGCTAAGAGCTCCATCAGTTTAGAGCGGATAATGTGTTTACTGCTCCACCACCCAAGCCACTTTCTGAGCTCAGGGCCCAGTACTTTGGAAATAACTTCCGACTTTTTACCACCCCCCAACCCAAGGCGCTTCAGGAGAGCACAAACCTCCACTGCGGGCCCCATGCAGACCGTGTACTGCTTCTGAAAGCCAGGCTGCAGCTACAATTACAAAGGATATGCCTCATTAGGGAGCTTTTGCTGGTGGGGGGGGGGGTGGCGAAGGGTGGTAGAGGAAAGTGAAATTAGGATAAAAGCCACAGTTCTAGTGTTGCGATCTTGTCTCCTTAAGACCCGCTAAGAATCTGGAAACAGTTACTTAAATTTAGGATTGCTTGAGTAGTAAAAAGCTTATGTGCAATGCTTAAAAAAAAAAAAAAAAAAAAGAGCCTCTTGTCTCATGAGTGAAGGAAGGACACTCGTGCCAGCAGAAACTCACATGCGTGTTGTCTGCCATGTGCCCTTTGACAGGCAAAGTTAGTTCAAGTGAACAGTGGCTGCTCAGAGAGCGCAGGGTCAGAACAGAGCCCGCTTTCTGAGCTTTACCTGCAGAAAGCCCTGGCTCAGCCAAAGAAAACAGGTTTCCCCGAATTGGCTGATGGTGAGGACCACCTGAGGTGCAAAGTGAAAACAGATTGGTGGACTCTGTTCCCGCTCCCCTAACTCAGAACCCCTAGAAGTGGTTCTTATGATCAGGTGAGCTGTGGAGACAGTGTCCTGCAGGAATCGAAGTTCATCAGAAGGAGGGAAGGAGGGGCATTGAGAATGTGGGTGAACTGCACACTGGCATTTTCTCTTCCACTGACCGAGGGCTGTTACCTAAAAGGGTACACGCTAGCAAAGCCGTTTCTACGTCTCTGCTGATAAAATAAAGTAGCACTCTGTGGGTCTTGCATTAATGAGTTTTCTACAAGTAATGACCCAATAACAACAGATACTTTTCCCAGGGTTTGTCCATGCTGCGGTCAGCCGTTCGTTATAATGAGGGAGAAAATCAGACTTGAATTGAATCTGAGCTCTTTGCAGTTCTGACCTACTGACCCGACACTAAGTAGCAAGTGTCTTTCATCAGTTCCCATTCCTTCCCCTTTGAAGATTTTTATAGCTTATATATCATATAAGAGATATATATCATATATAAGATATAGATATATACATATATATATACCTTGAAGAAAAAGGAAGAAAAGAGAAGAAAAGAAACCCACCTACTACCCCGTGACACAGAGAATGTTCTAGAGCAGCGGCATACTAAGCAGGAGCAGTGTGTGAATTACTTTTTAAACTATTGTCCTTACCAGATGTCTAAACTAAGAGAGCCCCTTCGATCATCTAATTTAGTGGGACACTGTAAACAAAATGTCTAATGGCGGAATTTTAAACAAGATGTTACCCAGAAATCCAACACATAAAACAGATCAGAAGCAGAGCTGCAGTGGTGAAACTGCGTGGGGCTGGGGCTTGGGGCGGATAAAGGAGCCTCAGGGTCCCACCGGCTCCGCTCCCCTCACCTCTGGACCACCTCCGGGAAGCCCCAGAACTCTAAGGACAGAAATGAAAATCACCTCTGAGATCCCACTTCGTTGTTTTACACTCAAGGCAACTCCCAAAACCCAGGGATAAGGGGGGTGGCCACCTGTTTTTCGATGCCTGGGCCAGTGCTCTTGGGCAATGCCAAGGCTCCCTCCCTTCTCCCCACACGTCTCGTAACATAATGCCTTGGGATGCCACGTCTGTCCCACAGGGTCATTAAATGAGTACCTCTTATTTTGAGCTGAAACACATGTGCACATTGACCTTGCCCTCTGTAAATGCTACTCTATCTCAGGTACATCCTAGTCCTGTCCGCAGTTCTTACTGTATACCACACTCCACGCCAAATCTTGACCGAAGGACTTAAAAAAAATACCTTCAAAGTGAGGTGCCACTGCAGATTTGTTCAGGTAAACAGCCCAGTTAACCCTCTGCCTCCTCAATTTCCATTTATCCGTCGACAGGTCTTAACTCTGGCTGCATAGTAGAATTGACCTTTAGAAAAAGAAAGATCTGTGCTCACACCCTATCCCCACAGGCTGATTTGATCAGTCCAGTGGGGGGAACCTAAGCGTGGTAGCTGGAGATTCTACTAAGATGCTTCTACATGCAGCCAGGATTGCAAATCACTGAGCTATTTGATTTAGTGTCAGAAACCATCAAAAGCTTTACTTTTAAGATATTTTTTAAGAAATCATGTATTAAGTGATTGGTCTATGAATAAAGTCCTCACAGATAACTAAGATAATGATCCTTACTATTAAGGATGATTCAGTGTATCTCTGAGAAATAGGAAAGCTACTTTATATACTGCAGATCTAAAGATAAGCCCTGAATTGCTCTAAAAGGGAGGCATCACTAACTCTGATGTTCTCTTCCAGATTTACAATGTCCATTATACCGTGAGTATCAATGGGAAATTACAAGATGGGTCAATGGAAATAGATGCTGGGAACAACTTGGAGACCTTTAAAATGGGAAGTGGAGCTGAAGAAGCGATTGAAGTTAATGATTTCCAGAATGTAAGTATATTTCATGCATTTAGGGAGTTTAACCAGGCAAGCCTGGGAGGCTTCTCATTCAGGGAGAAGGAACACCTCTCACACACATCCACATGGGAACTGTTTTTTTTGACAGCCATGGTACCACTAACCCACCTGCACCGTGCAGCATATTCTCTCTGAGAAAGGACCACTCTGTGTCCTTTACGTTTTCAAAATGAAAAAGCAACACCTTAGCATTGAAAAAAAAAAAAACAAGTTCTTAGAACTATACAAAGTCTTGGCAGAGGGACTTCCCTGGTGGCGCAGTGGTTAAGAATGCGCCTGCCAGTGCAGGGGACACGGGTTCGAGCCCTGGTCTGGGAAGATCCCACATGCCGTGTAGCAACTAAGCCCCTATGCCATAACTACTGAAGCCCGCGAACCTAGAGCCCATGCTCTGCAACAAGAGAAGCCACCGCAGTGAGAAGCCCACGCAGCACAACAAAAAGTAGCCCCTGCTCGCCGCAACTAGAGAAAGCCCGCGCGCAGCAACGAAGACACAACGCAGCCAAAAATTAATTAATTAAGTAATTTTTAAAAAAACTTTAAAAAAAAGTTTTGGCAGAAAGACTTGCGAGAGCTGTTTCTTTCTAAGCAGCTTTCTTAACACAGCGAATAAAATGCTCAAGCTCCTCTAGAACATTGCCAGGTCTGAAAGTGGCACTTGTCAAGAGGAGGGAAACTTTAATGACCTAATAATCTCATCAACAACAGGTGGGATCTATTTATACATGTTTCTCAATTCTTCAGAGTTCCCGTTTAATCCAGGAAATGAGCATGGAGAAATTCCCCTAGTGTATCATCTGCTTTCTAGCTATGGCCTATTACAGATGAAACCTTTGAGTCTCCTTTGAAAAGGGCACACATGTTTGTTTTCAAAAATTCAAAAAAAAAAAAAAATTCAATTTACAGGCAGTTGGAGACATTAAGCCATGCACTGATGCTTCAGCGGACATCTGCGAACCAAAGTGTCACTGCAGGCCTCCTCTCTGGATGGCCACCATAAATATCTTACTCTCTTTCGTGTTCTGAGATGAGAAAGAGGCATCACTGTTTGTGCTCTCCTGTTAAATCTGTAGATGGAGTCGGTGAGACTTCATGAAAAAAAGCTCTTGAAAATAATGTCTCTTCTGATAGTTTATTGGCCTGCAAACATCTCATCGACCTGTCTTCCTCTGACTGATGAGAAAAACTAGAGATGCTTTTCATTCAAATGAAAGAACTCCCCTTGTTGATACCCAAACACACTTCACAAGCCCTTTTGAATAACAAACAGATGCTAACCTTAGAGCCCGGCTGATGTTACACATTATTTGATGATGACAAGGACTGGCTGTGTTCAGCGTGGGCTCTGCCCTGGGACCAAGCTCTGTGGCCCCATGTGTGCGTGGCTGCATTTCACTTAGTCATAGCTTTGCAGATGGCTCTGGTCAAGGCACAGGGATAATTTCTCTGGACCTACTAAAGGCTTTTACTGCAAGACCCAGGACAAGGTAAAAGGCATTTTTTTCTTTGCATTGCTCAATATAAAATTATAAAATGTGACTCCCACACATGCTTTATTCATCCAACCCAGAAAAAAATTGAATACCTAGGATGTGCCATAATATCAAGATATGCAAAGGTAGCTATGCAGTTAAATAAGAAAAGATCCGTCTCTCTCAAGATGTGCGTGTATCAGGAATATCCTTTTAAAATAGTTAATCCTGGGCTTCCCTGGTGGTGCAGTGGTTAAGAATCCACCTGCCAATGCAGGGGACACGGGTTCGAGCCCCGGTTTGGGAAGATCCCACATGCCACGGAGCAGCTAAGCCTGAGAACCACAGCTACTGAGCCCACGTGCCACAACTACTGAAGCCCGCATGCCTGGAGCCCATGCTCCGCAACAAGTCGCCGCAATGAGAAGCCTGCGCACCGCAATGAAGAGTAGCCCCTGCTCGCCGCAACTGGAGAAAGCCCACCTGCAGCAAGGAAGATGCAATGCAGCCAAAAATAAATAAATTTATTAAAAAAAAATTTAATCCCCAAACCTATATTTCTGTTTTATAATCCTTTGGTTCTAATAATGGTATTGATTGTGTTTTGTTCTCAGAGGCCAATGGGGCCACACATTTTCTAAACTGATCAATTCTCTTTGATAGCTTCCACAATTCTCTAAGTCAGAACTGGTGAGTAGAACATTTTTTTGATGGATAGAACCTGTTATGGGTTTAAATAAGCCCGGACTTTTGAAAACCCGTGAATCAGCCACTATGGTACCTGCAGTATTACTTTCTCCTGTATTACAAACTGTCAGTCAAATTCAGGAAGCGTTTTTGGAGCCCACTACGTGCAAGGGATGGTGCAAAGCACGGAGGATGCGAAGATGACTGACACTTGTCCCCTCCCTCAAGGACCTTACCGTCCGGGTCCAGGAGGCGGACATCCACACAGAAGTGGCTTCAGGTCAGGCTGGGAAACACGCTGCCACGGAGCTATGAACAGAAACGTAGAGCCATCGAGGAGGAGGAGGCCATCGCTGTCAGTTAGGGGATGGAGCAGGTTTTACAGAGGTGGCAATGAAGCCGAATCCAGTCTCTGAATTCCAACACTGAATTAATTTTTGGAGACAAGAGTTTTGGGTGAAGTAGAAAGGAATAGCTTTATTGCTTTGCCAGGCAAAGGCAGCCACAGTGGGCTACTGCCCTCAAAACTGTGTGTCCCAACCTGGAGAGGGAGTGAGGAGTTTATAGCAATGGTTCCAAGAGGGCGTGATCAGCTCTTGGACATTCTTCTGATGGGTTGGTGGTGAGGTAAGTGGGAGTCAGCATCATCAACCTTCCGGTTCCAACTGGTCTGGGGTCTACAGGCTTGTGGGTAGCACACAGTTAACTTCTCCCACCTGGAGGGGGTTTCAGTATCTGCAAAAACAGCTCAAAGATATTGTTGTTTGTATCCCTTGACTGGGAAGGAGGACCTTGCCCCAAGGCTACACTATTGTTTCTTGGCTGTTCCTCCCTGGTCTCTGCATCCCCTCCCTTCCTTAATTAGCAACTGTTTGAACCTGCCCATTGGAACTCAGGGAAAATCCTGGAGGCTGAATGATGCCTATTTCCTGTAACCAAAGAAATAGGGGTCACAGAAAGGCTTTCTCGGGCCCAGGAGCCCCACAGGGTCCTGCTCATTATCAGCAACAGTTGAATCAGGTCTGGAAGAATGGAAGAAGAATTTTTTTTTTTTTTTTTTTTTTTTTGTGGTATGCGGGCCTCTCACTGCTGTGGCCTCTCCCGTTGCGGAGCACAGGCTCCGGACGCGCAGGCCTAGCGGCCATGGCTCACGGGCTTAGTTGCTCCGCGGCATGTGGGATCTTCCCGGACCAGGGCACGAACCCGTGACCCCTGCATCGGCAGGCGGATTCTCAACCACTGCGCCACCAGGGAAGCCCTGGAAGAAGAATTTTGACCGGGCCGAGAAGCTGGGGCAGGGCTTTCCAGGCCCAGGGAAGGCTACGCAATACCCGTGCTCAGGTCTGCTCCCAAGTTCTAAGTAGCCCGGGAGGTGGCGAAGACGAAGACGAGAAAATGGAGTTGCAGGTGGGGCCAGAGTAGGAAAGTTTCTGAATTGTAAGTGAACAGCCTTCCCCTCTAACCCCACCAAGACTGTAGTAGAGCCAATGGAAAAAAAGAGCCCCCTGAGAGGGAATTAGCACTGAACAAAGGGCTCCAGGCTCTATACTGTTAGGAAAGAAGTTGTTCAGGACACTTGTTAAAGAAGGTGAGGCAGACTTCATTCAAGGCAGGCTACTACAGTGGGGTTTTGTAGTAGGAGAGAGAGAATGGGCTCCGCCCCGAATACAATAAGGAAAAGTGGGGATTTATAGCCAAGGAGCAGGGTGGAGGTGTTGGTGGATGGAAAATTACTAAGAGGTTCTTTGCTAAACTGACCTAACAGGATTTTTGCTGCAGGCAGGTCAAGAAGATCAGATATCCAGGTTGATCAGAACAAGCCTGACTCAGCAGGATTCTTGCTAAAACTGGAATAAATGGGCCAAGACAGAGCCCAAGGTTGGGGCCTAGTAAACAGGACTCAGAGGAGCCTGACTAGAGTTAGGTCAGAAGAGTCTTTGTCAATACCCTGTGGAACACGGAAGCTAGGGGTTTTTTGTTGTTGTTTTGGGGTTTTTTTTTTAAACATCTTTATTGGAGTATAACTGTTTTACAATGGTGTGTTCGTTTCTGCTTTACAACAAAGTGAATCAGTTATACATATACATATGTTCCCATATCTCTTCCCTCTTGCGTCTCCCTCCCTCTCCCACCCCTCTAGGTGGTCACAAAGCACCGAGCTGATCTCCCTGTGCTAAGAAGCTAGGTTTGTTGATAATGTATGAGTTACTTTCTAGAAAGTTATACCCTCAATAGCATGAGTGATGTTGGTTTAAGCTAACCGTCTCAGACCTAATGACCCATTTATATAACAAAAATCCTGGTTAGAAATTAAGATAGAATAAACTGATATATACACTTTCACTATACAATTCTTTTGACTTTGTGTATATTTGAAATTTTTAATTTAAAAAGCTGGGAAAGGGAAAAAAGTGGGGGTGGGGGGATAGGACACCTACCTGGTTAGGTAAGTAGGTTATTGGTTTCAAGAATCAGTATGGCCCCCAACTATAACATAAAGAAAAAATAAATTGAAAGTAATTTACAATAAAATTTGGACTTGAGTCTGATGTACTAGAAAACATCATAAAAGTCATATGCTTGGGTCACTGTCTGTGCCACAGCCTAAAATGCAGATTGACCTAAGTGTGTGTTGACAAATTAAATACCAGGTAATTTTCTCAAACAGTAAACGAAAGTACCATTTTCTCTCCATTTGCACAATAATTCCAGTCCTAGGAAATTGGTTGTACATTAAGACTATACCCCAAATCACTCTTTTATATGTAAAACGGTGTTATGTTCTAGGCACAGAAGCTTACAATCAGGTTTTTCACCCAGGGCTCTGGGTGGTTCGTTCTTCAGGGCCCCTCTGAGCTGGTTGGGATCCGACACCCCTGGGCCCCACCCAACAAAAGCCCAGAGAGCCCCCAGTTTTTGTGACAATAAAAAACTCCCTCAAAAATTTCTAAATGGCCCCCTGGGGAAAGGGCCCCTTGCCCTTCTTGGAAACTTCTGGTTTAAGCCACAGAAATAAACGAGATCCCCTAGAAAGAAAAAAATTGTGCAGCTAACATGAGAGTAGCTGAGTCGATAAAAGGATGTTAGATCACTGGGATCCTCACGCATTACCTTTTTAGCAAACTTCTTCATTATCACCAGCTTCTAAGGTCTTGTTTGTTTGCAAAAACAGGATATTTTCTTGACTTTCCCTTCCCTCTGTTTAATCTCTTAACATGTCTGGCTGCTTGATATGGATTTGTAGCTAGACAGAGTGGTTAATAAGTGTGAACTCCTTCCCACAGGGCCCATCCCTATGGGGTTTCGGTTTTCTGTGCAGCCTGTAGACTGTCAGAACTAACTCAAAACATACTAGACTCACATTCAGGGCTGTGAATCCTTCCAGAGCATCAGTTCTTTCCCTGGGGATAAGGTAATAGCTCTATGATGTTTCCCCCCTGGCATCTCAGATTCAGAGGCTATGAGAGTTTGAAGTTAAAAGAACATATCACATAGGGGGGCAGTAATCACCCTCCCCTGCCTTCTGTTTTTCAAACCATGTGCCCTAGATTTACAAGTAGAATAAGAACAGCAGACCTTCCAGAGATAGCATGGTGGAGAGCAGTGGTTCACCAAGTGTGTTCCTTAGGCCACCAGCAGCAGCAGCACCTGAGTGCTTGTTAGAAATACAGTTTATCCCCCACTCCAGACCTCCTGAATCAGAAACTCTCGGGGAGGGGACCAACACGGTATTTTATTTAACAAGTCCTCCAGGTGATTGGAATACAAGGGAAAGTTTGTGAGCCACTAGTACAGAAGAAACTTGGGTCCAGAGGCTGTGTCTTAGTCCCTTGAGGCTGCTATAACAAATTGCCATAGACTGAGTGACTCTTAAACAACAGAAATTTGTTTCTCATAGTTCTGGAGCCTGGAAAGTCCAAGCTTAAGGTGCCAGCAGGTTGCATATCTAGTGAGGGTCTTGCTTTCTGGCTCACAGACAGCTGTCTTCTCACTGTGTCCTCATATCACAGAAGGGGGAAGGAGCTCTCTGGGAAAAGGGCACTAATCCCATTCATGAGGGCTCCACCCTCATGACCTCATCACTTCCCAAAGGCCCACTTCTGGGTACCATCACATGAGGGGTTAGGTTTCAACATAGGAATGTGGGGGGACACAGACATTCAGTGCATAGCAAGCTGTTTCAGTTATTATAAAACTCCGTTACGCTGAACACGTTTCTTTCCCCCTAAACTGGTGGTCCTCAGCTCCAGCTGTACATTACAAACACATGGGGAGCTTTTAAGCATGCCAGTGTCTGGGCATGGCCCCAGGCCAATGAAATGGGAATCTCTGAGGAGGGGCCTACACCTCTGTGTTTTTAAAATCTCTCCAGGTGATTTTGGTGCAGAGCCGAGGCCCTCTGCAGTAAGCCTGGAGTCCGTCCTCTGTAAAGGGGGGTCGGGGGGCTCATGTCGCCACCTCTCTCTGGGTGAGAGGTGACACTGGGAGGAATAAGTGAAATGTGTTACATGTGTATGTGGCCAATCAGGCCGCAAGGCGGATAACGAGAAGCTTCGGGAAGAAGGAACCTTTCCTTCTCTTCTCCAGTCTGTCACCCACCCTGTTTTGCAGGGCTCCTGGCTCTGGGATTCCATATGGTGTAACCGTCCGTGAATATCCTCAAGCATGAATGACGTTTGACTTCGTTCTTCATTTAAGAGGGCTGACTCCTGAGCCAGGCCCCTAGGTTTATAGAGGCTTTTCTTCTTCCCGCTCCTTGGTGTTGACGTTAGAACAAATTCTGTATCTTCCTGACATTTGTCTCAGTTCAACAGAAGATTGATGAGTTGCGATGTTCAGATTTGTGTTGGTATCTACATTATGATGGCATAAAATTTGTAGGTCTTTAATACCGCTTTTGGCCACTCACTAGTCATGAAATTAACCAACAGAGTGAAAGTAAACACTCTTGGGTCAGAACATACCATTATGCCTGATGAGCTCCGTGGGCGGAGTCAGTGCCCAGCTGTCAGCCAAGACTGGAGCCTTGCGGCTGAGCTTTCCCTTGAGGCTGTTCCCTAGGCAGAGGAGGAGGACACTGTTTATATCTCACAGGGGACAAAAACAAAACGTCCAAGTCCTTGGATAAGGTCTAGGAGCAAAATTCAGTTCCCAGGGTTATAGAAAGCGACTATTTACTCTGGGCTCAGCAACTTAGGAAAAATCCAAACTGATGAAATTGATTAATTGGACCAACATCTTTTGAGAACCTTTGTGGGAGCACCAAACAAACAAAGACAAAAAAGAAAACGTTCAGATCAATCTCAAGCTTAGAGGTGAGTAGGGAGGTGACATTCACACGGAGCAAGGGCCCTGAGAACTAAGTGCCAAATGAGGGATGAAAATGGGAGGGCTTTCAGGGAGTCAGAGAGAGGGAAGCCCACTTAGCCTGGGATGGTCAGAGAAGGCTGCATAGGAAAGATGGCATTTCATCTGAGCTTGGGGGGACGGATGGAGCAATTAACAGCTCTGTCTCGGCTTGAAGGCAGCCCCTGGCAGGGGCCTCCCCATCACACGGTCTAAAGCACCATCCCCTGTCACTCCTATCTCTGCATTCTGCTTTATTATTCTCCATAGCACTTAACGCCACCTGACTTTATCTCTGTTTTTTTTTTTTATTTTTGGTAAATAACACTAAAAGATAAGCTCCGTGGGGGCAGAGACTCCATCCATTTTGTTCATCCCTGTACCCAGGACCTGGAACGGTGCCTAGCGCGCAGTAGACACTCAATACACTGAATAAATGAACGGATGGATAAACTTTTGTTTCCTAGGGCATCACAGGAATCCGTTTTGCTGGAGGGGAGAAGTGCTACATCAAAGCACAGGTGAAGGCTCGACTTCCTGACGTGGGCACCATGACCAAGAAGAGCATCTCCTCGGAACTGGTGGGTACCAGCCTGCTCCACACAGCAAGGGCTTTGGGCAGACATTGAAGGTACAACCCTTTCTGTCTCTAGTTCCTGGATAGGTTCATGACCAGAACATAAGCTCTCTTTCTTCTCTGCCAAAGGCACTTAATTTTGGTCCTACTCATTGGTTCCAAGTGATCATTCTTACATGATGTAGTGTAATTGGAGGTTTTGGAAAACCAGATTTTAAAGTACGTAAAGGGGATTGGTCATGACATGGCCCTTATTTGCCTGATGTTAGGGAATTATCTGATCAGTGATTAAGACAACCTAAAGGGGACTTCCCTGGTGGTGCAGTGGTTTAGAATCTGCCTTCCAATGCAGGGGACACCGGTTTGATCCCTGGTCAGGGAACTAGATCATGCATTCCGCAACTAAGAGTTCACATGCCACAACTAAGCAGCCCACCTGCTGCAACTAAGACCCAGAGCAACCAAAAAAAATTTTTTTTTAAATGACAACTTAAAGGACTTCATGGGCTTCCCTGGTGGCTCAGTGGTTGGGAATCCGACTGCCAATGCAGGGGACACGGGTTTGAGCCCGGGTCAGGGAGGATCCCACGTGCCGCAGAGCAACTAAGTCCGCGAGCCACAACTACTGAGCCCACGTGCCGCAACTGCTGAGGCCTGCACACCTAGAGCCCATGCTCCGCAACAAGAGAAGCCACTGCAATGAGAAGCCCACGCACCGCAACAAAGAGTAGCCCCCGCTCACCACAGCTAGAGAAAGCCCATGCGCAGCAACGAAGGCCCAACGCAGGCAAAAAGAAATAAAGAAATAAAAATTTTAAAAAATAATAAAGGACTTCACGTGTTAGCATCTTTTCATTAAAGGGGCCTCAGGAGCCTCAAGCCTCACTCCAGCCTCAGCGCCACTCAGCAGGGGCATTTCCTCCTGAAAATTCACCACAGCTGATCCCTGAGCCCCTGCTGGAAAGCAGCAACAGGGCGCTCCTTCCCTGTGTGTCAGGCAACTTCATGGGAGGTAGTGCTAATTGTTTTGCCCTGCGCTGAACTGAGTGACTCCCTCTGCAATTGCTTCCCACTGGTTCAAGTTCAGCCCAAGGAGGCTACTCAACATATATCGAATTCCTTTCCTCTGTGTCAGGCTTGGGAGGTGCTTTAAACATAGTTCATCCATTTATTATTAATAGCTTGCCTTTGAGCTTGGTTTTATAAAAATTTACGTTAAGAATTGCACACAGAGTTCTAAAGATACATTTAACAATAATACCTTACACTTATTTGGCGCTTTAGGGCTTACGAAGTAGCCGCATTCGTTCTCATCTTCCATTTGAGTTGTGGCAGGGTAGCGTGGAAAAAAATGGACTTTGGAAAAAGTGGGTTCAAATTCCAGCTCTGACACTTGCTATGGATGTGGCTTCAACTCTTTGAGCCTCGGACTTGTCACCTACAAACTACAGTGTGCACCCTGTCCCCATGGCCCTGAACTCGATAGACAATGAATAGACGGCTGCTGCTTTAATTCTTAATTTTATTATGATCATCTTCGATCTTTCCAGTATCTCCGAGAGGGAGATATATCAGGCATCAGCTCCCTCAGGGCAGCTGAGGAAAAATACGAATAAGCAAAAATGCCTGGAAACTGCCCAACTGTTTGCTCTCCTAGGAGCAGCCCCAGGTGTCTCAAAACAAGAGCTAAAACCAACCCGTGAGTTTTTAAAGTTGGCTCTCATGTCCTCAGTATCTCCTCTACTTCCAGTTTCCCCACCATTCATCCTGTGAGATGGGTTCCAGCCCTTCATCACTCCCGTGATTCTCCTCTGATCATGATCTGGTTTGTTCCCCATGAGCCGCGCCCTTCAGAACACAAGTGTGGACCCACTAGTGCAGAGTCTAAAAATGAGACGGAGACTGCCTGTGTTCTGACCTTGAACATCCCTTATTGCATTACCTTTTTTTTAATGGTCCTATCACTCAGTTTCTGTTATGAAGCCTTTAGTGAACTAATAACTCTTGACATTTCCCCCATGAGTGGATATAAAGAACCAACTTCTCAACCATAGCCGACCGAGATCTTATCATAAGTTTGCAGTACATTTTCTGATTTTTTTAAAAACAAGGTGGTTTTTTATTCTTATTTATTTATTTTTTTTTGGCTGCGTTGGGTCTTCGTTGCTGCACGCGGGCTTTCTCTAGTTACGGCGAGCAGGGGCTACTCTTCGTTATGTTGCATGGGCTTCTCATTGCGGTGGCTTCTCGTTGCGGAGCATGGGTTCTAGGTGCGCAGTCTTCAGTAGTTGCGGCTCACGTGCTCAGTAGTTGTGGCACACAGGCTTAGTTGCTCCGCGGCATGTGGGATCTTTCCGGACCAGGGATCGAACCCTTGTCCCCTGCATTGGCAGGCAGATTGTTAACCATTTTGCCACTAGGGAAGTCCCTTTTTCTGCTTTTTAAAAACAATACTTTGTCATTGTAGAAATTTGGGAAATACATAAAAGAATAGAGAAGGAAATCACCCACAATTGCATAATCCACAGATAGCTAATGTTAATGTTTTGGTGGATTTTCTCTATGTGCAAATGTGTGTGATTTTCTTTTCATAATTGAAGTTATACTGCTGTACATTCTTATTATTTTCACTTAAATTTAGGTCTTCTAAAATGTAGATTATAATGGATGTATTGTATGTCATCATATGATTATAATTTTTAAAGTCTTTTGTTCTTGAATACAGGTATCTTCGATTTTCCATTTTTCAAATAATAATTCAAAATAATTTTTGAATACAGATATAATTCACTGTGGTGAATAGTTTTTTTTTTTTTTAACATCTTTATTTGAGTATAACTGTTTTACAATAGTGTGTTAGTTTCTCTTTTACAACAAAGTGAATCAGTTATACATATACATATGTTCCCATAACTCTTCCCTCTTTTTTCACCCTCCCTCCCACCCTCCCTATCCCACCCCTCTAGGTGGTCACTAAGTACAGAGGTGAACTCCCTGTGCTATGCTGTAGCTTCCCACTAGCTATCTAATTTACATTTGGTAGTGTGTATATGTCCCTGCCACTCTCTCACATCGTCACAGCTTGCCCTTCCCCCTCCCCATATCCTCAAGTCCATGCTCTAGTAGGTCTGCGTTTTATTCCCATCCTACCACTAATCTCTTCATGACATTTTTTTTTTTTTTTTTAGATTCCATATATATGTGTTAGCATACGGTATTTGTTTTTGTCCTTCTGACTTACTTCACTCTGTATGACAGATTCCAGGTCTATCCACCTCATTACAAATAACTCAGTTTCATTTCTTTTTATGGCTGAGTAATATTCCATTGTATATATGTGCCACATCTTCCTTATCCATTCATCTGTTGATGGACACTTAGGTTGCTTCCATGTCCTGGCTATCGTAAATAGAGCTGCAATAAACATTTTGGTACATGACTCTTTTTGAATTATGGTTTTCTCAGGGTATATGCCCAGTAGTGGGATTGCTGGGTCATATGGTAGTTCTATTTGTAGTTTTTTAAGGAACCTCCATACTGTTCTCCATAGTGGCTGTATCATTTTGTGGTGAATAGTTTTGTATTTAAATCTTTGCCTCTGATTCTTTTCTTAGGCCATTGAGGTGAATGCTTTTTCTTGTGTCTTGGTTGTTTATAGGGTGTGTGGTGGATTCTCTGGTGGACAAAACCAAACTCAGGCAACGTGTTTGTGGGAATTAGGAATGTGTTTGGCTGTCAGTAGCAGAATATTACACTTAGAGTGACTTAGACAAATGAGGATTTTTCTCCACAGTAAGTAATGTGGAAGTACGCAGCCCCAGACATTGGCTCCGTGGCCAGCATCTCTGATTTTTTTCGTCCTTTTCTTCCAGCTCTAAACATCAACCACGCGGTCAAGTAAGGAAGGCAGGAAGACGCTGAGTATTGCTACCCATGGTTTCCCTTAACTCGGGAAAAGCCAGACGCCTTCTCAGCCCCTCAACACACTTTAGCATGGATTGCATTGTCTAGAGCTGGTCACACGGGCACCCCTAGCTGCCGGGGAGTCTGAGAAAGCAGGTGTCTCCCCTGGGGCCAGCACATTGCTGCCGCCAACAAAAGCAGGATTGTGTTGCAAGGAAAGGGAGGGAGGGAGGAAGGAGATGGGGTCGGCCGCTGACAGTATGTGCCATACGCTTCTTATTTAACGCCCCTAGCTTGTAGGTTGTGCACACATGCATTCTTCTTATCACCCTATTCTGTGCCCACACACTTTAGATTGTGATGGGGTAGATTTATGCACCACTAGCTCTCATACATTTTTCATCAGTTTTGTATAACTTTTATTTTATTTATTTTTTTAAAAATTTATTTATTTTAGGCTACGTTGGGTCTTCGTTGCTGCACTCAGGCTTTCTCTAGTTTAGGTGAGCCGGGGCTGCTCTTCATGGTGGAGCACGGGCTTCTCATTGCGGTGGCTTCTCTTGTTGCGGAGCACAGGCTCTAGGCGCGTGGGCTTCAGTAGTTGTGGCTCGCGGGCTCTAGAGCGCAGGCTCAGTAGTTGTGGCGCACGGGCTTAGCTGCTCGGCGGTATGTGGGATCTTCCCGGACCAGGGCTCGAACCCGTGTCCCCTGCATTGGCAGGAGGATTCGTAACAACTGCACCACCAGGGAAGCCCAGTTTTGTATAACTTTTAAAAAGCTCCTATACCCAAAGAACATTCATTTCCTGGATGGAGCCATTTAATTTAAGGTAAATAATTGGATTATCGGAGTGTTAGCTACCTCCAATAACTTTAACTTGTTTTAAGGCAGCCAGAAGCCTGAGGGAGAAAGCATAAATGAAGTGCTGCTTTTAGCTAAAAAATAAGAAAACATTTTAATTTCTCCAACCTATTGCAAACTAATAAATACATGAAAGGAGCAACCTGGCAAAATAAATTTGTCTCCTAGGTTATCAAACTATTCTCAGCATCTCGCTGTAGAAGAAAACTCAGCGTTTAGCTTTGAAATCTCAGTGGCGTGCTTGAAGCAAAGAACATCTGAAATATGTTTTGTTATAGCTGGGAAATGTAGAAACGGTTTATGTTAAATACTACTTTGAACTGAAGACAATAAAGAACGAATTGCTGGCTTTTTCCATTGTGGTTTGGAAGTGGGGGAACAAGCCCCCAAAGGACTTTCACTTCACACGAAGGGCTCCTCTATCCTTTATCAGATTCCAGAGTCCATTCAGTTGCTTTTCCTCTAAAACATCTTTGATCAAAAACATCAGATTAACCTAAATCTCAAAGTTGACATCAAGTAATTTTCACTTCCACTCAGGACGCTCATATTCACACATTCGAGTTACCCAAAGGCAGGATGGCACGAGGGGTGTGGAATATTGTGAAAAAAGCTACAGAGAGGGCTTCCCTGGTGGCGCAGTGGTTGAGAATCCGCCTGCCGATGCAGGGGACACGGGTTCGTGCCCCTGTCCGGGAAGATCCCACATGCCGCGGAGCGGCTGGGCCCGTGAGCCATGGCCGCTGAGCCTGCGCGTCCGGAGCCTGTGCTCCGCAACGGGAGAGGCCACAACAGTGAGGCCCGCGTACCACAAAAAAAAAAAAAAAAAAAAAAAGCTACAGAGAGAAGAGATGAGAACTTCAGAGTGTGTGTGTGTACGTGTGTGCGTGCGAACGTGTGCGAACGCGAATGCACACACATATACACAGAGAATTCTCATTTAAGTTTTCGTTTAAATTTTATTGAAGTATAGTTGATTTACAATGTTTTCGTTAACTTCTGCTGTACAGCAAAGTGACTTAGTTGTACAGATATATATTCTTTTCCATTATGGTTTATCACAGGATATTGACTATAGTTCCCTGTGCTATGCAGTAGGACCCTGTTGTTTATCCGTCCTATATATACTAGTTTGCATCTGCGAATCCCAAACTCATGAAGTTTTTATGGGGCGAAATAATCTTTTACCAACACATGAATCTTAATACGCAGCAGGTTCCACTGCCCTCTTCGTTCAGTGCATTTCATTTTCACTTACTTTACAGGAAGGCAAGATCATGCCTGTTAAATATGAAGAAAATTCTCTCATCTGGGTGGCTGTAGACCAGCCCGTGAAGGACAACAGCTTCTTGAGTTCTAAAATCTTAGAACTCTGTGGCGACCTTCCTATTTTCTGGCTTAAACCAACCTATGCAAAAGGTAACCTTTTAAATTCTTTTGACGCTGCTTGGAATTCTCCCTGCCCTGGTGAGGTTCCTGTGAGCCCCTGCACAGGCCCAAGCATGTGACAAGGAAGATGAATCCGGGTGCACATCGCAGTGTCACAGTAACTGGCATGAGAGATCAAAGGGAAGGGGAAGGACAGCCGTGAATGTCACAGGGCAGGGCCAGAGCAGCGGTGTAACAGGAAGCAGGTGGGCCCAGAACACCTCTGCCTTACCTGCGGATTTTATTTATGACACTCCCAGGGCTTCCGCTCTGCCCCTAATCTCTGTTGTTTGCACTTGGCAATTTTACATTTCTTTATTCCTAGAGCAGAGAATCAGTGGTCTGAGAAGCTGTTATACCGCCGAATCCTTATTATGGTCAAACCTTGAACTATGGGGCAGCCAAAAGCAGCTGTGGGCATAGGCTGAGATTCCTTAAGTTCAAGGCTCGAGGGTCCACTTCCAAGTCCGGGGAAAATAAATGAAGGGCCCCTGGGGTTCAGAGCTAGGTTGGAGCACCCTTTGGGCTGTTTCCTGGTGGAGAAGGGCAGCTGATGAGCTCTGCAGGCCAGGCTCTTTTCCCGGATTTTGTCTGTCTCCAGGGCTGCTCTCTTGATTTCCATCCCAGTCACCCCACTGGCCTCCCAAAGTCCTACTTTGTAGCTCTGGCCCAAGCGGGGGGAAAAGGCCCCTCTCCTAGCACAGCCTAGATAGGCTGTGTTCTCAGAACGATTATGTTGAACTCAAAGAGAGAGCAGCATGGGAATAAAGAAAACACAGGAATTAAAACCACCAGACTTAGGAGAGGGGAACGAGCAGTTACTGTTTAACGGGTGCAGGTTTCAGTTTTGCAAGATGAAAAATGTTCGGGAGATAGATGGTGATGCTGTTTGCAGAGTCATGTGACTGTACTTAATGCCACTTAAGTGTACACTTAAAAATGGTTAGAATGGTAAGTTTTATATCTATTTTACCACAATTGGAAAAAACAGGGACTTCCCTGGCCGTCCAGTGCTTAAGAGTCTGCGCTTCCAGTGCAGGGAGCGTGGGTTCGGTCCCTGGTCGGGGAACTGAGATCCCACATGAATTTAAAACACACACACACACACACACACACACACTCTCTCTCTCTCTCTCTCCAGGCTTCTGATTCTGCCATGGCTAACTTATTCCTACAGTTCACAAGTCTTATTCAGTTCCAAAGCTTGGGTAAGACGGTTACTTTTTAGCCCAGGCAAAGCAAATAGGATGCAATTTATAAGCTGCTGGCAGTGGCTGACTGGAAGAGCGGGTTGAGAATTCCAAGGCTACACGCAGGCTCAGCGAGAAGGAATCCTCTGAGCGGTGTCTGCCACAAGCCTAGGGGCTGCCAAATGGACCATCGCTTTTGCCATCCCAGGTCTTGCCCCAGCGGGTGGTCGCAACTCAATTCTCTGGCCATTTACAAGTTCTGGCTTTCAGTTCCTCACTTGCCTCCACGTGGAATGGGCCTTCTTGCCTTCCACCCTCCAGGAACTCCTTCTCCAAAACCTTGTCACCTTTTCCAGTCAAGGACAAAAGTCTCCGACTCTGCTACATGTAGACCTCTCTCTGATCACTTTCTGTTTGAGGACATGCTTCTTAACCCACAGAGTTCATTCAAGTATTCATTCATTCATTCAACAAACATTTATTGACACGTTTATTATGTGCCATTTACTTGTTCTAGGCACCTGGAATGTGCTGATGAACAGAAGAGACAAGAATCCATGCCCCCCAGGAGTTTTACGTTGTAGCTAAAGGGAGACAGTACATAAACACTAAACTAAAATAAGGAAATCGTATGGTATGATCCAAGGTGCTATGGAAGAAGAGCTGGGCAAGAGGTCCGGGGGTGGGGTTGAGAAGACAGTGCACTTGGCAGTGCTGGGACGACTGATAAAATGAGAACCTTCACCCTCTGGGAAGGAGCTTGTTTCCTACATCCAAGATGTGACTTGGTCCTTCACAGCTAACAGCATAACCAAATCTTTTTTTTTTTTTTTTTTTTTTGGCTGCACTGTGCAGCATGCGGGATCTTAGTTCCCCAACCAGGGATCAAACCTGTGCCCCCTGCATTGGGAGCACAGAGTCTTAACTACTTGGATTGCCAGGGAAATCCCATGAGCACATCTTAAGTATTCAATTATGTATCATTAAGTATTAATTACACATCTTAAGTATTCAGTCATCACTCACACCATCCATCCAAGAATTACACATATTACATGCAACACCAGAAAAGTAGAAACCACCTAAATGCCCCCAGATTTGAAAAGGATTAAATAAGTGTTGGTGTAGTCACAGGATGGAATATCATAGACATTAAAAGTGAGGGAATTTTTTTTCCAGTGTCATAAATGCAGTCATATTTTACAATAAAGTCAACAAAATGAAACCCTCCCTGAGGACGCCTGGCTCCCCGCCACCTAATTCTAATAAAAGCCTCCCAGCTCTAGGGTCCAGCAACCCCTGCCCTTGGATCTTTACGCTGGCAGGTCATCAGTGTCGTGTAGCTGTATCATCAGAGACCCTGGGAATGATGCTGTATAAAGTCAGAGGAAAGCGGGGAGGGGGATGGGAGCTGAGGTCTGCTGAGCTCGGGCTGTGTACCAGGCACCGTACTGTGCTAGAGCTTTACATCTTGTCCTCATTTAATCTTTGCCAACAACTGTCCAGCTAACTAGTAATATTCTCATTTTACAGATGAATAAACTAAGGTTCAGAGATTGAATCACTCTCCTGAGGTCATTGTTAGTTAAAACAAGTGGAGTTGCTAAAAAAAAAAAAAAAAAAAGGAGTGAAGTTGAGGTTTGAATCCAGGTTTCCCTGATGCCTCTCCAGCCCTGCCACAGAAACCAAGAAGCCATCTGGGGAAGCTATCCACGGCTGGACGCACATGCATGCCCTCACAGATAACATAGCATCATATCATCATCATCACCTAACGTTTGAGGGCTTATAATATGCCAAACACTATGCTAAAACCCTTAGAAACAAATTCTCATGAACTCTATTACTATCCCCTGAATTAGATACTATTATTATCCCCATTTTACTGAAGAAGAAACTGAGACTCAGATGCCAAAGCCACCCCGTGTGGTCCTCTCTCCATTCTTGTTACTCGGCAGCCATCAGTCCCGCTGCAGGACCCATGAGGCATTGTGGAGAATGACGGCAGTGGGCTGGAAGCCAGAGCAGCTCATGTTCGACCCTCTTCTCTGCCACCCCTTCTGTGATCTCGGCCAAGTCACTTGGTCTTTACGAGCCTTGTTGCCCTTTTGTATAAAAGTATCTGCTTATTCTATCCCAAATGATTTTTTAAAGAATCAACCAAGATAATGGTAAATCCCCTGAAAACTGTAAAGCTTTATACATATATAGTAAATTCATGAGGAATGTGTAGGGCTGCAAGTAACAGAATAGCAGACCAACAGTGGTTTCAACAAATACGGGTTGACTTTTTTCATACAGCCAGAAGTCTCGAGGTAGGTTTTTGGCACTATCGTCAACTCTCTTTCTAGCTTGCCATCTGCTATCTGAGGCATGCTGGCTTGTGCCTATCACTTCTGGTCACATAACCCAGATGTCACATCTACATTCAAGGAAGGCAGACGAGATGGAGGAAGCTGTATGTGTCCCCTTTTACCAAGAAAGCAAAAGCTTTCCCAGAAACTGCACTAGCGTATTCTGCTTATGTGTCATCTGGCCATTCCTAATTGCAAGGGAGCCTAGGGAAATAAGTGCTATTTTACTTTCTCAGCCCCTAAGTAGAGGCAGGCAAAGAAAAAGGGAACTGAGAATGGATTTTGTCAGTTATCTTACAACACCTGCCTCAGTTAGTATTATAAACCAAATTCTGATTATCTGATGTTTAACTACTAACCCAAGACGGTGAAACATGCTTTATTCTTATGAAAATCATTAATACAAATTTAAATAGGATCTGGTCGTTTGTGTTTTAATATCCGTTTCTTATGTTTTTCACCCTGATAAACACAGAATTTCCTTAATTATTCAGATAAAGGAATTAACTTACAGCAAGTTTTTTTATTTTTTATTTTTTGGCAGAAATCCAGAGAGAAAGAAGAGAATTGGTAAGAAAAATTGTTACAACGATGACCACAGGAATATTACGCAGTGGTCCACGGGGCAACCCACGGCCTGGAAGACCAAGTAACGAAACCAGACCCAGCGTTCAAGAGGATTCAGAGCCCTTCAATCCAGACAACCCTTACCACGTGTGTACTGGTGTTTGTATGACAGGTTCAGCTGACTGCACTAAACCCAGCACTCAAGCGGTGATATTTCTGCTTGAGATTTCAAATAAGCATCTAGTATTCAACTGAGACTTTTACCCAATTATTTAAAAAAATACATCTTGATTTTTTTTTTTTTTTTTTTTTTTTTTCCTGTACGCGGGCCTCTCACTGTTGGGGCCTCTCCCGTTGCGGAGCACACGCAGGCTCCGGACACGCAGGCTCAGCGGCCATGGCTTACGGGCCCGGTCGCTCCGCGGCATGTGGGATCTTCCCGGACCGGGGCACGAACCCGTGTCCCCTGCATCGGCAGGCGGATTCTCAACCACTGCGCCACCAGGGAAGCCCATCTTGATTTTTTTTGTTGCAGGGTTTATAAATGAAGGTAACAACTCTTCAGCATTGCTTCTGTAGTGTAAAATCCTAATTGGTTGTACTCCTTGTTCAAAGTTTTCTGTGCTCTCCTTTTTTGAGTCACAGGCAAATTTATAAGGACAAATTCATATCAGGAATTTGATTATTTAAAAATATTTCCAGGAGTGTGCCCTGCAGGCAACACACAGGACGAAAGTATTCTCTTTCCCCCTATCTATATCCACTTTATTCATCCACCCAACAGACATTCGTTGAGAACCTGCTCTTTTCCAGGCCCTGTGCACACAGGCAGGAGTAACTTCTGCCCTTGAGGGCACTCAGTCCATTCGGGAGACAGACTCACATATGCGGATCAAACACTTTAGACAGAAACCTGGAGAACTGGTGTTTGTAAGGATGACACCCACATGCTAAAAACTTCTCAAATCTTCAATGAAATGTAGTTTTACCATTACTGTACTTTGCAGGGAGAAAAATAAGTACTTATGTGTAACTAGTTTTTTAATTGAAAAAATAATATATGCATGTATTTTTTTTTAAACAGTATAAAAATGTATACAATGAAAAGTGAGTTTCCCTTCTACCACAGACACCCTCCCCTGAGCAACCTGTTAACAATGGCTATTTGCCCAGTTCCTTTGTATAAGCGTACACACGCACACACACACGCACACACACACATTTTTAACACAAAAAAGCATACACAACTTCCACTTTGCTGTCTTTTCAGTTACAATACAGTATTTTGGAAATTTGTGGTGAGCAGGGGCTACTCTTCGTTGTGGTGCACGGGCTTCTCACTGTGGTGGCTTCTGTTGTTGCAGAGCATGGGCTCTAGGCATGCAGGCTTCAGTAGCTGTGGCACGCAGGCTCAGCAGTTGTGGTGCACGGGCTTAGTTGCTCCGTGGCATGTGGGATCTTCCCACACCAGGGCTCAAACCCATGTCCCCTGCATTGGCAGGCGGATTCTTAACCAAATGCGCCACCAGAGAAGTCCCTCCTCAAATACTGTTAATAAGATACACCTTGTACATTCTTCATAGGGTATGGGAAGGAGTAGATGAGGTAATGCAGGTGAAGCTCTTAGCACAGTGCTGGGCACATAGTAAGCACTACCTTACTCCATGTTAGCTATTAGTCTATACCTCTTGTACACTGTAGGGGTGTATCTTTAGCACAAATACTGACACATG
This sequence comes from Kogia breviceps, assembly GCF_026419965.1. Lineage (NCBI taxonomy): Eukaryota > Metazoa > Chordata > Mammalia > Artiodactyla > Physeteridae > Kogia > Kogia breviceps. The sequence goes on along the minus strand of NC_081325.1, from coordinate 26,144,233 downwards.
GGTCTGCTGGGTCAAAGAATTTTACACTTTAATGGAGGACACTAAATTGTCTTCCGGGGAATTACAGCAGCTACATGTCTTCACATGGTAATGAAAGGCCTTATTATCAAACTTTTAAAAAGTCTTGGGTGTAAATCTGTATCTCCTGGTTATCTTTATCTTGCCAGTCTTTAATTATGTGTACGATTGAGCATCTTTTCATATACAGAGAAGTCATTTGTACATTTTCTTTCCTCTTGCTTCATGTGTTGCAAATACATTTCCTAGTTTACCACTTTAGACTAACATATTAAGATTTAGAGCAAAATATTTTTTTTAAGTAGCCCAAGGCTTACTAGAAAATTCAGGACACCACAGTACTTCATTCCCTAGAGCTCAAAGAATAATAAAGAAAAAAATCTGGGACTTCCCTGGCGGCGCAGTGGTTAAGAATTTCGCTGCCAATGCAGGGGACACGGGTTCGAGCCCTGGTCCAGGAAGATCCCACATGCCATGCAGCAATTAAGCCCGTGTGCCACAACTACTGAGCGTGCACTCTAGAGCCCTCAAGCTACAACTACTGAGCCTGCGTGCCGCAACTACTGAGGCTCGTGTGCCTAGAGCCCATGCTCCGCAACGAGAAGCCACTGCAATGAGAAGCCCGTGCACCGCAACGAAGAGGGGCCCCCGCCCACCCCAACTAGAGAAAGCCCGTGTGCAACAACGAAGACCCAACGCAGACAAAAAAACGAAAACAAAAACAAAAACTGAATAGGCAAACAGAAAACTTAATATAGTTTATTCTCCAGGTAGCTGGCCTAGCTGCATCTGATTCTAGGGCTGAAGGCATCAGCCCCTCCACAGAAGGGCAGGATGTGACTTTGCCCTGCCTTTCAGGCTTAAGTGATCCATATTCTTGGAACACCTTCCCCGTGATCTCCGTCCTTCACATATCCCTTTAAGGAAGGCAGGAACCTGAGATTTCTGCCGAGTTTTTAATCCTAACAAACTTTTGTTGAACCCTCAGGTGAGGAAATGCTTCAACCAACAGGCTTTTTGACTACCCCTGCCCTGGGAGAGTCAGCGACAAGTAATTCATGAGGCAGTTTTTAATTTTGCTGTCCGAGATGAACCTATTTTAAGAGATAAGGGGGAAAAATGTCTAAAGGGGACATTCTAAAGGGGAGAGTCTAAAGAATTTTTTTTTTAAATGGTGTTGAGTAAGACAAATACTTTGACGACAAAATCTGAACATAGGCTGTGTCAGATGGTGTTAATGAATTGTTAGTTTTGTGAGGTGTGATAAGGGCAGTGTGGTACAGGAAAATACTATCTTACTTTGGAAGGACATTCTAATGTATTTATGAGTGAAATGTCACAATGCCCTCAAGTCTCTATAAATTTACTTCAGAATTTAAAATACTTAAAAAAAATCAAATTTGGCAAAAGGTTGGCAATTGTCAAATCTAGATGTTCGGTACACAATTTTCTCCACTTTCCAATACGTTGGAAATTTCTCATAATAGAAAGCACCCCCTCACACACACACAGCGAAAAAAAGTTGAATAAAGACTTTTAAAAAAGTAGACCAGAAAGGTGAGAGGGCTGCTTAAGTTCACTTAGCTCCAGCCTAACCTATGTTGGTGCTGCATGTCCCCAAGTTATTCTTCCAGGAAAGAGGCTGAAATTGAACAAAGAATTTACATGAATGATAAGGGCTTTTTGCCAGTGTAACTCAATGCCATATTAAAGAAGACACAGACTCTTTACCCCTAGAAATCCACGAAAAGGAAAACCAGATATTACATAACTTGGCAGGGGCACGTTTCTTCCAGTTCTGTGATCTCTCCAGCAGTGAAAACAGGGTTCTGTAGGTGACTTTTACTTCGATACGAGTTTGTATTCGTGTGACTGTAATGATGGCACATAGAAACTAGAAGATAAAGTCTTAAGGTCTTGAATCTTTACACGCTGTATGGTGCCTTTTTCTGAGCGTTACAGACCCTTATGTTGACGTGAAGGCAGAAGCTCAATGACTTGGCAGTGTTCTCAGCCAGTGCAGGCGGAATAGCAATCTGTGTTAGCCTGGATCAATGAGTTTCAAAATGTGCTTCCCAGAGCCCCGGAAGCCATTACTACAGGAAGGCACCAGGGGGCTGCAGCCGTGGCAGAAATGCTACTTTTGAATCTCACTCCCTGTTTTCCTATTTAAAACAAATGGAGTCACTAGTGAGTGGGAACCATGGCTCATTTAAGGCATGGAGAAACTTCACCATAACGTTCAAAAAAAAAACACAAAAAACCGAAACCTTCCCGCCAGTGACAGATTAGGTAGGATGGAAATTCCCCGATGTTAGAAGGATTTCTGAATTATAAGGTTTAAAGATCGAAAACTCCTTACAGAAAATAATGCTGATTTCTGGTAGCAGTGAGACATTCAGGACCTTATTTTAAAATAACGTGGATGCTATAAACTTCTCATTATGAAGGAAACACAAATAATTCTCTTTTATTTCACAGCAGCAGGAAGGAGAAGGCATGACATTCGACCCTAGATTGGATCATGAAGGAATCTGCTGTATAGAATGCAGGCGGAGCTACACCCACTGCCAGAAGATCTGTGAACCACTGGGGGGCTATTATCCATGGCCTTATAATTACCAGGGTTGCCGTTCAGCCTGTAGAGTTGTCATGCCATGTAGCTGGTGGGTGGCCCGCATCTTGGGCATAGTGTGAAATCACTTCATATACCAGGTGCTGTAAAGAATTAGCTCCAGAAACAACCAAAGTTTGAGGCATCTTGATGCTGCAGGGACCACAAAGTATTTTATATTCCATCTGAGCAATGTTATTCGAAACACTTAACAGAATATTTTTGAACTGCTTTACAGAACTGCACATGTACTGAAAGGGTAGTTTAAGTCTAAAATACCATCATAATCCTTTCATTGCTTGCTAGTTTTTGCTTTTCTTTGCCAGTAAGGCCTGCTTTTAAGACTTCCTTACCAAGCTCTTTTGAAATAATCATGAAAAATTATTTACAATTTGTCAAAGATCTCAACTGTACACTTGAGTTCCTTTTAAATCATCACTGACTAAAACAATTAAGTTGTCTTCTGTTGTTATTTGTACATAATTCCTCAGTTGTTCTTAACCTTTACTTTTCTTTCCCAGTCTTGCAAATGTGCCCCCAGAGTTCCTAGATACAAACAAACATAGACAGAAAAGGGAAAACAAGACATATAATGGCATCTGAGAGTGAACATTATAAGGCAGCTCATAGGAAATTCTTTATCTATACTACGTGCTGGCGTGTGATTAACAGGTGGCTGCCCTGTTAAGAGTCACCCCCAAGCAGAGAATTAGCATTAGGATAAAGAAGGAAAATGTAGTCGAAGGTAAATCAGACTTGTGGGGAAGGACTTTCATTGACATTCTGAAAACCAGGTCTTCACACCCTTTCAGTCTGCTTTCAGTAAGTGGTCATAGGGCCTGAAGCAGCATAATGATTTCTACCTTTGTAGTACAAATCAGGCTGCTCATGTAGTCCAATTACCAATAAGTTACTCTCCTAGTAACAGGGCTGGCAGTGCGGCTTGACAGACACGGCTGAGGAAGAATGGCTTATTTATCTATAATGACATAAAGAATCTCAGGAACAAGGATGTCTTTAAAAACTGAAAGATCAGATCAGGAAGATGAGCAGGTATTTCATGTTGACATTTTAGTTTTGACTCTCATAGTTTAAGAGATTAAGAACTTTCTTAAGGAAAATAAAAGTTTTCCAAAACAACACAAAGATTCGAAGATGAGAGGTCTTGATACCACAACAGTCCCATCGTCTATATACACCATACTACTGTATATATCTAGTGTTGCCAACTTAAAACTGTAAAGTCATACAGAATTTTAAAAACTTGGTTGTCAGATGAACACTCATATACCTGCATTTAATGGAATGTACAGCAAGCTAGTCTTTGGAGAAAAAAGGGATGAAGGAAAGATACACATTGAATTATATGTAATGATCACTGTTCAGGCAGCAGCAACTTCCTACAGTTACAAATTTTACACACTGAGTTTTCAAAATGGTTGCCACTCTATTAACTAAGCAAATAAGTGCCAGTGGTTCTGCACACCATCTCCCACCTCACCACCCAGCAAACTGTATGTACTTGGTTCTGGAAATAAAAGGAAAAACAAAACCGATTGAGTCAGTGTTCCTACCCCACAAGAGCTTGTGGTCTAATGAGAGAACAGATAATTGGGATTCGGTACACCAAAGGCCTTGATAAAGATGGGAGCATTGGGCTTCTTGGAGAAAGAATGCCTTCAGTGCGTACTCAAGGATGAGCAGGAGTTAGCCGGTGGTGAAAGGAAGGGCATTCCAGGCAGACGGAAGAGGTCAAGTAGAGGTGAGGTTGTATGGTACAAGCAGTGAAACAGAGAATTCAGGCTGAGGTAGGCAATATCAAGATGGAAATGTAGGACTTCCCTGGTGGTCCAGTGGCTAAGAATCCTCACTTCCACTGCAGGGGCATAGGTTCGATTCCTGGTTGGGAAGATCCCGCGTGCCACAAGGTGTGGCCAAAAAAAAAAAAAAAAAAAATGATGGAAATGTAGGCAGGAGCTGTATCTTACTCATATTGCATGTTAATTGAATTTATTTGGGGGTAAGGAATAGGAAACCAATGAAAGGTTTTGGGCAAAGAGGAGGCTGGTTAAGTTTCCATTTTAGCTGGATCCCCTTGGTAGCTTTCCAGGTGAGAACTGAAGAGATGCCAGACTTAGCAAAGAGGAGAGCATGTCATAGGGAAGGAAGGCTGCCTCTTGAAAAGGTGTTTCCTTTTCAAAGCACCACAATTAAATGAAATACAGGAGGTGTATTTACTTAATTTACTTAACAGAGAATGGAATTTATGCTGTGTTATGAAAAGTCACTCACTCAATACCCAAAGAAGTCAACTTAACATGAAAGGAAATGGATGTTTTAAGGGCAGAGGGGAAACTCAAGGTTGGATTAATCATAGGAATGACAAAAGAGACTCAAACTGTGTTCAATGAAGAAAACTAAAGGTCTACTTTGAAAGAGAAGAATCAAGTGTACAAAGGAAGAAAGTACTTTACGGAAGAGAGGACACTGCTGAATACGAACTTTTTGCAAATTGGTACCAATCCCTAAATAACCCCTAACCAGGCCAGTCCAAAAGCTGCAAATGCTGCCCAGTTTGCTGTGCTGAATCTTGACTTGTCCTTTAATTCTCAGTGGTGATATAAACCAATCCTAATGGACATCACAGGTTCATTTTCAAGGTCCTAAGGTCCTAGTTTGACTCAGTAGTCTTGAATGTGATAAATGCTGCTGTGTCAGCACAGAGAGAAAATGAAGAAATGGTATTGCTGGGCTTCAATAAGTGTTCTATATTACATTAACATATCTCATGGAACAAAACTCCATTGCAATGTTAAAAACTTGTTTAACTTCACCCTCATACCTCCTTCCCACCATCACTTCAAATAACTGTTGACACTAAAAAATATATTCAGAATAATCACTTAACCCATTCAACAGTTGTTCTTACACCAGATTTTATTACACTCCAAAATACAAGCTACATTTTTACAAAGTAGAAATTCCTTGTGTGAGTGGAATAATTTTTATTTCTGTATAAGCTGAATATGCTAATTTGCTTTATGAACATTTATTCTATAGAAGTGTCACTTTTTTTTAAGTTAACGGATTTATTGAGGGGGAAGGAGGGAGCTGACAAAAATCTACATGCACAGATAATCCTAGTGGCGTATGCAGACAGAAAGGTGCAAATTTGAGAGTCAGTGATGCAAACTTTAGCAAAAACATTTTACAGGCAGAGTGAGTTTTGGTGTTTATAAAAGAAAGCTGAATTCCTTTTAAGGGCTTTGGTACATATATGCATGCTCGTATTTTATATGCATATACAGGTTTCACTTTGAAAAGCCCCAGTATCTTAGAATCAAATTTACAAAACTAAGTTAGTGTTGACTGACCTTTAACAATAAAGGGACTCAACCACAGGTTTTATTTAAACTGCTTACACTCAAAAGTAATCAATTTACATACAGTTTTGGGGTACTTACTGTGTAAAGGTAAGTACATTATATATACATTTATGCGTGTATAACCTAAGCTAGCAAATATTTGTAAGGTGTTTGGTTTACTAAACCTTTACCATGTCTTAACAGTTTTCAAATCAAATACACAGGCATCAGTCTTTATTAGGGTCTATGTTATCACCATAGAGTGATAAAGATAAATAAGTAATGGGACTGGAAACAGTATACCTACAAAGCTATAAATAAATCACTAGGTTAAAACACAAAATGATTAAAAACCACTTTAAGTTCCGTTAAACAAATGAGCTTACTAATAACTTTACAGATATGTCATATTCCTGTTCTCTTTGTGTCTGTTCCTTTACAAATATTCTCTTCATATCAAATTTCTGTAACTGAATCAATCTTTTTCTCATCTTTAACATGGCTACAAAAATTTTAATAGCAATGAGATAGTTTCGAAGAAATAACCTCTATACACTTTTTCTTAAAACTAGCATTGTATTTACAAATTTACTTGCAATACATTTTTTTTTAAAACACGATTTCTTTAGCTTCCTGTTCTTCAGCCTTTCAAAGGTGTGGATTATTTAATTGCTAAAAATTTTCTTTTCAACTGCCTATATTCCATTAACTTAGACTATTATCCATCTTTTTATAATGAATTTACTTTATACTGACATCGTCAAAGACCTGGAATAAACTTACAAGCATAAATTTTCTCTTAGCAGGACACTGTGCTTTTATGTTTTTTTTTTTTAACACCTTTATTGGAGTATAACTGCTTTACAATGGTGTATTAGTTTCTGCTTTATAACAAAGTGAATCAGCTATACCGTATATATACATCCCCATATCTCCTCCCCCTTCTGTCTTCCCTCTCCCACCCTCCCTGTCCCACCCCTCCAGGTGGTCACAAAGCACTGAGCTGTTCTCCATGTGCTATGTGGCTGCTTCCCACTAGCTATTTTACATTTGGTAGTGTTTATATGTCCACACCACTCTCTCACTTCATCCCAGCTTACCCTTCCCCCTCCCTACGTCCTCAAGTCCATTCTCTATGTCTGCATCTTTATTCCTGTCCTGCCCTCTAGGCTTTTCAGAACATTTTTTTTTTAAGATTCCATATATATGTGTTAACATACGGTATTTTTCTTTTTCTGACCTACTTCACTCTGTATGACAAACTCCCAGTCCATCCACCTCACTACAAACAACTCAATTTCATTTCTTTTTATGGCTGAATAGTATTCCATTGTATATATGTGCCACATCTTCTTTATCCATTCATCTAGGACATTATGCTTTTAAAGGCAAGGGATTTCTTTTCAATTAAAACCATATTCCTGCCTATTAGTTACTAAGGTAACTATACAACTACATAGTGAAAAACATCTCCACTCCAGAAAGATTTCCCTAACATATTCTACTCTACTTAATCCACCAGCACCACCATAATTTTTAATTCACTTAGCACCTAGGTGTAATCAGGCAACATCTGAGAATAGTCCAGTCGCTAAAGAAATAGTGCCTTATTATCAATCAGTACTATAATATTGCATATATACTCCATGAATATTGACTATTCTAATATTCTCTGCTCAGTTTTAGTAATATCTCAGCAATGATAAACTAGCATCTTGTCCAAAATAGTCTCAATTTGTTTCACTTTCACTGAAAAAGATTTTCTTTCATCATGTGGTGTATCATTGTGGTTATATGGATTCAATGACTTGTATCATAATGACCCTAAGGTTCTGATGACAGAGGAACAAAAGTAATCATTAAGCATCTCTCCTCTGCCTTTACATCTATGTAAGAGGGAAACAAATTCTTCAAAAGAACAAGATCTCGAGTAGCTTTTAATTTTTTTCTAAAATTTTTCAGAAATAAGACATCAGAGATGATTAGTGCTAATAACCTCATTTTTTAATTCTCTCTCACCTTTAACTCCACGAAATCATTTTTTTAAGGGCAAGGTCCCAGGTCACATACTTCAAAGTCACCAGGTCATGATAAACACAGCTTTACTGGGCCCTATCACAAACCTACTGATTCAAAATCTCAGGAAGGAAACAGAGAAAAAGCCTACATTTTAAAAAAACAAGCTTCCCAGGTGAGGGTCACTCACCCTCAAGCTTGAGAACCACTATCTTATACAGAATATCTTCCCAATGCTGGAATTTTTAGTTGCCTGATATTTGGGACAACTGTCAGAAGATCAGTACAAGATTGGGGTAAATAATTTAAGTTTTAGCCAAGTTAAATTCTGATTCTATCACCAACTAACTACCTGTGTGAGTTGAAGAACTCTTATGAAGAAAAAAATGTATGAGAGTGCTCTGGAAAAAAATGCATTTGTAAAATCAGACAGTACTTAAGATTCATTCCAGCTCTAAAATTCTCATTTTATTTTTCTTTCTTTTGTCTCATGTTGACAAGGAATGGAATGCAAATACATGTTTAAGGGAGTACAGGTACCAAAATGACTTGTAGTCTTGGCAGACGGCCCATAAAAACATGCCTGCTGATCTGATTTTGACAATTCTATTAAACATAAAATCCTATGCCATACTCATTAAGTCCCTGTTCACAACCAATCATTCTACTTAATCCAACTGTGTCTCAGCATCTAGTATGCTATAACCATACTTATATTCCAGAACAGGAAACAGCTTTGCTAAACACAGATTACACTAAAATGTGACATTATCTGTAATTTAATGTGTTAAAAGAACAGAAATAAATATTTCAATGAAGTACTGAACCTGAGGTCTTCGCATATACCCACTGAGTCATATACCATAACTCAAATTCATTCACGTCAATACCATCAGGTGTTCAGAGCAAAACTCCACTGCAATCCCTGCTAGATCTATACACTAAATTTGATTCGACTGTATGTACACTTGATAAAAATCAGAACATTTTTAAAAAGAACGATAACCAGTAAAATTTTGCAGCACCCAGGACAACAGGATCCCACATTAAGCTGGGGCAAGCCCTGGCACTGGCTACCATCACGTCGCCTCCACCACCTGCAAGGCCTTAGTGACTGAGGCCCCCGTGGCCTCCACTCACTCATCCATACCCTCAGCAGCTCGGCCCAGCCCCACAGCCTCCCTCGCGTCCCGCACGCACCGAGACCTGCACATCTGCTGCTCCTTCTCGGAAGTCTCCACCACCTGCTCTGCTTCCTTCGAGTCTGCACTGAGTTCAGGTCGGCTCCCTGAGTTCTCAATTGGTCTCCTATCTCAAATTTCAACCACCTACGGGCCTCTTCGCACGTGCAGTTTTCTCCCTTAGCACTTAACATCATTTAACATACATTCTGCTTATCTCCCCTGTAAGTTAGGCTTCATAAGTGCAGGGAATCTGTTCACCAGTGTATCCCTAGTGTCCAGAACAGTGTCTGGCACATACCTTGCACTCAACATTGATGAATGAATGAATGGGTATGATACCATGAACATGTATTTGTCACTTATCTATATTATTCTATATATTATTCTATGACCAATATTAAAGTGAAAACCCAATCCAAGAAAAAAAGTATATGGCTTTTGAAAGAAGGCAAAGGTATTAATACTGCTAAAAAAATAAAGTACGTAACACTCACCGAAGAGGTTCATGTAGTATTCAGTAGCTCAAAGTTTCTTTGGGGGTTTTCCAGAAAAAAACTGTACTAGTAAGCAGTCCAAATTTTTGCCTCCAGAAGTTGGTATGCTTATAAATGAAACTACTCGACTCACTCTTAGTTTCCAGACCTGTGCATATGCCCAAACCAATTCCAGGGTTTGTAAAACTCTGGCCTCCTTTACCCAAGTTCCCTGGGCTCAAAATTTCTTCTCAAAGCATGACTAACCTAATTAGAAAGTAAATTTCAGTCCTTTCTTTAAGGAAACACATATATTTTGGTTTTAAAACAATCAGGGGGGAATAAAAGGAATCTGAAAATTAAATGGCAACACAAAAAATACGTATGTCACATGGCTTTTGATTAGTTACATAATTGCTATTCCCTCTAGTGATGTAGATAACTGAAGAACAAATTAGATTTAGCTCTCATGACCAGGGGTTAAATATCTATTTAAAAATTACTATTCTATCTATTATTGATAGATATATCACATATTATAAACAAAGTACAGTTTTTAAAACTAATTCTTTAGTGTGCAACAACAGTTTCAATACTTGAATATCTACTATGTGAAAGGCACCGTGCTCGGCATCAAAGATCCAAAAATAAGTAAATAACAACGTAATGAAGTAGGACACACAGGGTAAAACAGACACCATGCAACTAACCCTACGATCGGTGAAACTCTGAGCGGTGCCTTAACAGATGCATCAACAAGGCACCTCCACCACAACACAGTGGAGGGGATGCAAGGGGGATTTAACAAGAGTATTCTGAGGACACTTAAAAGAATGAAGAGAAGAAAATAAGGGCATTCCTCTGTGCAGTGTTAAGACCATCTACCAAATTCTGAAAGCTTATTCTCTATGCACCAAGTACTGCAGGTACAAAGTTCAAAACCAGCCCCCCTCGACCCTCCCCAAAGCAACTCAGTCAGGAGGGAAGAAATGAGTCAACTGTAGTGACTTGATAATGGACAGATCAAACTCTCAAACATGCTCACAGAACACTGTGGTTTTTGGTTTGATTCTATCAAAGGATCTAATGGGTGCCTCAACCATAAGCAAATAACCCAACCCAACTGCTACAAAGCCAGTCAGTGACAGAGTAGCACAAGATTAAACAGCTTTCCTGGAGGTGGCATATGAACTTAGTTTTGACACATCAATAGGAAACTGAAGCTTTCCAGGTCGGATGGAAGAAGGAAAAATACATGGGATATTCAGACAGAGCAGAGGTCTGCAAACTAAAAAGAAGAACATGCAATAGGGTCTTTATGTGCCACACAAAGCCTAAAATATTCACTACATGGCCCTTTACATAAAAAGTATGCAAACCCCTAGACTATTCCTGTGTGCCTGGAGCTTAGGTACACAGTGAAGCAGTGACAGCTACAGCTAAAAAAATGGCTGAGGATGCCCTTGAATAGCAGCTAAGTCAGATCTGTTACCTTCCTTTTAGGAATTCTACTAAACAGCACTGAGAAAAAAAATCAAGGACTTTATATATACTTAAGTGACAATTACCGGTCACATACTTTTGAGTCAGGACTTAGTTAAGTCCTCACAATCCTGACAGGTAATTATCATCTAGTGTTAGAAATGAGAAAAATAGTTCAGAAGGGTTATTAAGTCACTTGGCCTCAAAACACACCATTATTAACATACCCAAACTGGGATTTTAAGGTTCCAAATTCACGTGTTAGTGTCCTTTCTGCTATGAGACCATTACCTCTGTGGCAGTCGAAATAAATTGATCATTTTGCAACTAATAAATAGCAAAATAGTAAGTAGTAATTCCAAGGAAATACATTCAATTTTTTAGCATATTTCACAGGCACTAAGTTAAGCTAGCTAACTTAGGAAAGTGTTCATTTGTAGTCAATTAGGTCACAGAAAAGGTCAATGTTAGAGTACAAGTGAGTGACAAAAAGTGGCAGTTGGGAGAGAAGACCCCCAAACTTGAGTCTATAGTACTAGTGTCTATATACAAAGGACTACACACACTTTTTGCTCCCCACTGACTGACTGAGGCGCAGGGAGGAGGGTAGAGAGGGAATAGACTGATGAACTAACTCTTGTAAAAAAAACTATCAGTTTCACTACACTGATGGAAATAACAGGACAGAATCTGTGGTTTACAAGTGGCATGATTTTGCAACTTGTTTTTATAAGCCCTAATAGTTTTACTGTCTTGAATTTAAATTAAAATGGAATTAAAATCAAAGAACTTCTGAAAGGAAGCCCCTTAACATTCTACATAGAGTTTGTGTGTTCTGGCACCACTATACTTTATGATTCCTTTTTTAAAAATTAATTATTTTATGCCTGCATTAGGTCTTCGTTGCTGCTTGCAGGCTTTCTCTAGCTGCAGCGAGTGGGGGCTACTCTTCATCACTGGGCTTCAGTAGTTGTGGCACACGGGCTCCAGAGCACAGGCTCAGTAGTTGTGGTGCACGGGCTTAGTTGCTCCGTGGCATGTGGGATCTTCCTGGACCAGGGCTCGAACCCGTGTCCCCTGCATTGGCAGCTGGATTCTTAACCACTGTGCCACCAAGGAAGTTCCTATTTTATGATTCTTTCTAAAGTACTGCTGACAATACTTGCATATTTAAGCTCTGCTTAAGTAAATTAAAATAACTACTCACTCAAAATAAAAGCTTTTCTGCGAACTTTTATGCTCTATAATTTTTTAAAAATTATACTAATGATTGTTAAGCAGCTGATATACTTTCCTCAGACGGAATCCTGAATCTTGAAGGACTGAACTTAGAACAAAAAGGCTGACTACAGTATTTAAACCTCGCAGCTTAAACGCATATACATTAAGCACTGTTCTCTGCACTTTACATATACAGGTACATGTAACTCTATTCAAAAACTTTGGAGCCAGATGTGTTTCTCAATTCAGGATTTTGAATTTTAGAATGCAGTACAGATATATTATTGATTTTTTAACAACCTCAGCAGGATCTGTGGTAGCACTGTTATTAAACAAATTAATATTTCTGCGGCAAAATATATGACTATTCAAATTGCAAGTTTAGGACAGGTCTTTGGTTTTTTTAACCACTGAGTCACACATACACACAGAATCTAGTTTTTAGAGCCCTCTGGATTAGGATAAATAATTGTAGAACTGTATGAACACATTCAACTCATATATGTCCATGAGGTGGGTATATGAGCCCAATTTAGATAGGAAAGCTGAGGCACAGAGACATTAACTACCTGCCCACTGTCACACAGCTAGTGAGCAGTGTAGCCAGGATTGATCTCAAGCAGGCTGCCTTCAGAGTCCAGCATTTAACTACTATGCAATATTGCCTTTTAATGCACTTAAAAGAGCATCAAGCACACAGTATGTGTAACAGTTTACTATTATTTAAAGCTTTTGTAGTTGCACTGTACAGCATGGTTTTTAAAAGCTCATATACAAGCACTGAAGATTATCCTCCTTACTCCTTTTTGATAAGTAAAAACTGCTTTTGGGCCAACAGTACTGTTTTTGAAACATCTTTTGTACAGCTGAATCCTATAAGAGAAAATAAAGTCAACGAGGTATGTATGAGAAGTCTCAATGCAAAAGTAAGAATTAAAAAATCAAATTTGAAGGCAAAGGTAACGTTTAGAAGACTCCACACAAGGCAAAATTCAGAATATATATAAAATGCTAACATGATTGGAACAAAGGGACTAAACCTGAATCATTCCAATTCTATTGAAGAAATCAGTGATACACTGATCCTAATACACATATCTAGATAGGAAGAAACAAACCTTGAAACAATTTTAGCATTTGAACAAGGAAAACTAGTGTGAGAGCTCCCAAGTTTAAAGAACAAGAACTTGATCCGGATGATGTGCCAGTATTCTTTCACCTCTAACAGTTCTAAGCGTATCCTGTTTCTCTGTAATTATCTGCATTTGAGAAAAACAAAACCTTCAACACAAGTCAAGACTACTTGCTTGTATTACCTTTACAAGAGGCAAGAGATTTGGACTCCTCATAAGCTTTCCTACTTATGAAACCGATGATAGTATTCTGATCTTTAAGAAATGTACTTCCCAGCTCATCTACAAGAATTAAAAAATTCAACTTGCACATCCTCTGCTTCATTGTGAGACAGCTGATTAATAAAAATCACTCGTCCACCCAATTCATTCAGTTGTTAAAAGCATGGGAACTGAATTCTGACAGGCCTCTGTTCAAATCCCAGGTCCATCACTTACCAGTGGACTGAACTAGGCACAGAACTTAACTTGGGCCTCATTTTTCTGATCTGAAATGACAGGATGCTATCATTACCTCACAAGGCTGTTATAAACGAGGTAGCACATATAAAGCACACCTGGCCCATAAAAAGCACTAGTACAGAATAGTTATCACTGTTACTGCCTGCATGGGCTAGCAATATGTATGATTTTAGCTGATTTGGGGGATAAGTTTACTGAGGTAGGAAGAGAGGCTAAGAGTTAAATTAATTTCAGAAGCAAATCACAAATGTGGCACCAAACAGTAACACTTTTGAGTAAAGCAGTATCTCCAATTTACCCACAAGTACCCAATGTTTCCAAAATAAAATCTCTTGATATGTGTAAAATGGTTTTACAGTAGAATATGCACACGGTTGGAGACAAAAGAAACCAGATCAATGTTGACGATCCCCCTTATTTAAAACTACACGTGACTCTTCCTGGCTCAGAAACCATTATTTTGTCCTTTTAGCTTTTATTATTTCCTCTCCTTGGTTCCTCCAAGGCAGAGATAAAAGATATCCATATTCTTTTATGGATGCTAAAATATGGGGCTAAAATAGCAGGTAAGAGTGTAAAGGTAAACTTCTTTACAGCTAGCTGGTTAAAAAAAAAAAAAAAAAGTGGCTCTAGTAACAAACACCATGAAACACCCAGAGAAGTTCTACCTATTTCTGGAAATATAAGTAATAGCTACAAGTCAGAGAGACATGCACACTAACCTAGACAAGGAAGATACCAGGAGAATTAAAGTGCACTAAGCAGATCAGATGGTCACGTAATAGGCAATACTGCTCTGGGTCAGTGATGTATTTCTCAGGTCAATGACCTAATCTGATATGTAGATAACTGGGGAAGGAGAAAAGGAAGGTAAAATGGGAAAGGATAGCCAAAACACATTTCAGTAGTGAACTAAATTAAAATGTCTATCTAAACTATTCATAATAGCATAGTGACACAGCGTCATTTTATTTTTAATTAATTATTTATTTATTATTGGCTGCACTGGGACTTTGTTGCTGCGTGCAGATTTTCTCTAGTTGTGGTGAGCAGGGGCTACTGTTCATTGCGGTGCGCAGGCTGCTCATTGTGGTGGCTTCTCTTGTTGCAGAGCATGGGCTCTAGGCGTGCGGGCTTCAGCAGTTGTGGCTCGCGGGCTCTATATCACAGGCTCAGTAGTTGTGGTGCAAGGGCTTAGTTGCTCTGAGGCATGTGGGATCTTCCCGGACCAGGGCTCAAACCCATGTCCCCTGCATTGGCAGGCAGATTCTTAACCACTGCGCCACGAGGGAAGCCGCCTCATTTTAAATGTTTATTTGAAATTTATCTAAAAATTTTATCTAGGACAGGTCAATTATTTTCTCCCTGTCCTATATAGTTAGCCTGCTAAGAAAATAAAACTTTTTCCAGACTCAAGGAGACAATAACAATTCAATGTTCTTCAGTTAGTGAATATCTCAGATCAAAGGAATGGAAATGCTGGGGGTGGGGACGGGGTGAAGTACAACTGTAGGTATTAGTGCAAACCATCCTTTTCTTCCATTCCATATAAAAATAGAAAAAAATGTATTCCAAGACTGAACCTCAAAAAGGAAAATAAATACTAAGAGAAAAATATACATTCTAAAGAAACAAAAGGGTAACTAGAGCACAAAGAGAACCAAGATTTGAGAACTGAAAATGGGAGTCTAGGGAGTTCCCTGGTGGCCTAGTAGTTAGGATTCTGGGCTTTCACTGCCATGACCCGGGTTTAATCCTTGGTGGGGGAACTGAGATCCTGAAAGCCATGTGGGAGAAGGGGGCAAGGAAGGAGGGAGGGAGGGAGGGAGGGAGGGAGGAAGGAAATGGGAGTCTAGAAAGAAAGTGGGACCAATTAATAGCCAAGCTGAGATAGCAGAGAATAAAGATAAAGGCTCAAAATGAAGTTTTTTAACTTTCTGGAGTCTTACAATTTTTCACTGTCTAGAATGGTGAAAGAGAAGCAGTACTTTAGAGTGGTACTTTAGGGCAAGCAGTCTAACCTACTTCTCAAAATTCCCTCCTTTACCCATAAACCTATTGTATTTAGACAAGGTAACATTGTAATATAACATAGTCACGTATATTAGGAACTCCATTTGGCTCAGCAAAATCCTGAATCTGACATCCTTAAGCAAATCTAGCCAACAGATAAACACACTTTAGGCAGTGTATCCTCTAAAATAAAAGCAAAACCAGTACTAGAACCTTTAAAAAAAAAACTCAACTTCTATTATAATAGTGTCATTCCTAAGAAAGAACAAAGTTGCTTTTAAGAGGCAAAAATGCTTCCTTATTTAGAATCATGGACTTTGAATTAAACTTTAAGACCCTATGGATTTGCAGATAAAGGAACTAATAAAACATAGGAAGGCTGTAAACCTGTTAAAGATTTTAAAGCTAGCGGGTGGCAGAGACTTGCTAGAGCCAGGAGTCTTATCTCTGGGGTACGCCCTTGACTTACCATCTCTGTAGCAAGAGCCTCCCTACCCCTGGGGACTAATGGTACTGAGAAAACTTAACATAATCACTACCTTGTTTCCTAAGGAGAAAATTTTAGAAATTCATACATGTGAGAACTTAATTTTGCCTTTTCCTTCAGTGTTCAAGATAAAAAAAAAAAAAGCAGCCTGTAACTCTAAGCGGGCAGAAGGGCAAGTGAAGACCCCTACATGCATAAACAAGCAGTAACAGCAGGTCTGGGCATGGTCTGGTATCACCCCACCACTTTTTCCTTATGGACTCCCCTACACATGTCAAATGACTAGAAGGAAGAGGCTGAATTCCCACTGTTTTTGGAGATGGTGGCTAATTTGCCCATTTACCCAATCCTCAGCTATGAGGGTATACAGTACTTCCTTGCCACAAAATGTTAGTGAGACCTAATAGACACCACCCTCTATGGTTCCAAAATTACAATGAGAAAAGGAATCAGACCTACAGGTCATCCATGGTCTTTGCTTTATAACAGCTTAGACTGTCAGTAGTTTTAATCACAGAACATTTAATCACAGATAGGTATTTTTTCTATCTCAAAACTGTATTTGTAATAACTTCACCATTCAACCATTCATAATTCCTTCCTGAATGTTAATTTTCTCTCTCTGCTAGATTATAAAGTCTCTGAAGTCAACAATCATGTCTTTTAGTTTTTGTATTCCCATGGTATCTATTTATTCTATAAACAGGATAGATACTAAATGTATACATATTACTCTCTCAGTAGCTGCCCTAAACCACCAAAAGGAAAGTAATCACGGGGCTATAAGAAGAGAGATTTTCTAATAAAGAAAAAAAGAAGAAAAAAAACCAAACCAAACCACCAGTCTTGTAATTTCAGGAATCCTGCTGTGGCAAAAGCAGCAAGAAGTGGAGTTGGGCTCTCCTAAATTACTGTTTGACCCAGCTTCACAGATTAGCCTTCAGTACAGTTAAATTTGCAGCATGATAAACTCAGGTGTCAATGTTTTCTACAGGAATTTGAAGGGTAAGGACCAAAATTCTCAGTGCAATTACAAATACTTCCCATAAAAATAATCAAATGGGAATCCCCTGTGATAAATAATTTCTCAAAGTTTTCATTAAAAACTTAAGAAAAAGGTAAATAAACCAAACTTCTTCATAGAAAAATTGTATTTACAACTCCATTCAAAAGCAGTTTTTAAAAGCAAACAATATAACACTGAAATTGAGAAATCTATGCTCACCCAAAGTTGCCACGTCTAATAAATTAACAGAATACTGCATCAAAAATAAGGCAATAACCCAAGATATCCCATTAACAATTTCTCCACTCCCCAAACTAGGTAGAAGTAATCTATCTAGTAGCAAATGATACTTCATTCCGTTTCAGCATATCTGAAGTCCTTAAGGACAAAAGTGATAAAACATGACTTTCATTCTTCATTAGACTCTTAGAACACTTGAAGGAAAATAATTTCTAAAGCACAAAGAGGTAAAGAGGTATAATCCTTTAAAAAGATGTACTCAGTGTTCAAAATTCAAGAATGCAGTATTAATACACAATGGGCGTTAGCTGAATATACGCAATACAGTGATAGCAAATTAATTTATTCAGTACTTTTTCCATTCCATATCATCAGGAGGATTGATTTCAACTTTCCTTTTACCTACATCAGACCAGTTGGTACTCAAAACTGTACCACCAGACTCCATCTGCAATAAAAAATAAAAATAGATTAACTATTGGCCCATATAATCAAAACAGAATATTTTTCTAAAAACATTCCAAGCATAGAGTTCCAAATATAAGCTATGTTTGGCTCAACATACACAAGACAATATTCTGGTTTAAGCTTAGGATTTCCAGATGTTACCATATCATGTAAAAATCTGAAAAAGGCCCACCAGGGGCCTTCCCTGGTGGTGCAGTGGTTGAGAGTCTGCCTGCCGATGCAGGGGACACGGGTTCGTGCCCCGGTCCGGGAAGATCCCACATGCCACGGAGTGGGTGGGCCCATGAGCCATGGCTGCTGAGTCTGCGCATCCGGAGCCTGTGCTCCACGACGGGAGAGGCCACAACAGTGAGAGGCCCGCGTACCGCAAAAAAAAAAAAAAAATCTGAAAAGGAAACTCTAGTTAGGTAGGACCATGTCCACATACACTGCCATATAAAGCACCACGTCTCCCTGCTAACCAGCACAGAGGTATATGTGGAAAAACTGCCTTCAGATGAAAATACTGGGTTGGCCAAAAAGTTCCTTCAGTTTTAAAGTAAAAATGAAAGACACATTTTTCATTTTCACCAAGAACTTTATTTCACAACGTATTCACCATTTTGTTCCCCTACCTTCTGTGATTTTTCAGGCAACCTCGTAATTCCATCTTCCCAAAACTTATCTTTTTGAGCAAAGAACTGTTCCAGGTGCCTTTTGCAGTCTTCCAGGGAATTGAAAATTTTCCATTAAGAGAATTTTGCAAAGACCGAAATACATGGAAATC
This sequence comes from Kogia breviceps, assembly GCF_026419965.1. Classification (NCBI taxonomy): domain Eukaryota; kingdom Metazoa; phylum Chordata; class Mammalia; order Artiodactyla; family Physeteridae; genus Kogia; species Kogia breviceps. The sequence continues at coordinate 26,125,285 of NC_081325.1, read as the reverse complement.
CAAAGTTACAATAACCTGGTGAATACAGTGGATGAATGAGAACTTCTCAGCCAAGCTGTAACAGTTTTTGCCTGGTCATCAAAGAAACGTGTGGTCTCGTGTCATCCTGATGGAAGATTATGCGTTTTCTGTTGACTAATTCTGAACGCTTTTCATTAAGTGCTGCTTTCAGTTGGTCTAATTGGGAGCAGTACTTGTTGGAATTAATTGTTTGCTTTTCCAAAAGTAGCTCATGATAGAGGACTGACTCCCTTCCAATCCCACCATATACACAACATCACTTTCTTTGGATGAAGACTGGCCTTTGGTGTGGTTGATGGCGGTTCATTTCGCTTGCCCCGTGATCCCTTCTGTTCCACATTATTGTTCAGCATCCACTTTTCATCACCCATCACCATTTGCTTTTTAAAAACGGAATGTTTTCATTACGTTTAAGTAGAGAATCACATGCAGAAATACAGTCAAGAAGGTTTTTTTCACTTAACTTATGTGGAACCCAAACATCAAAGCGATTAACACAGCCAAGCTGGTGCAAATGATTTTCAACGTTTGATTTGGATATTTTGAGTATGTCGGCTATCTCTCTCATGGTATAACATTGACTGTTCTCAATTAATGTCTCGATTTGACCGCTATCACCTTCAACTGGTCTACCCAACTGTGGAGCATCGTCCAGTGAGAAATCTCCAGTACGAAACTTCACAAACCACTTTTGATCAGTCACAGCACCTTCTCCATACACTGAAGAAATCTTTTTTTGCGTTTCAGTTGCGTTTTTACCTTTCTTGAAATAATAAAGCATCATATGCAGAAAATGTTGCTTTTTTCCTTCCATCTTCATTATTAAAATGGCTACACAAAAATTCACTAATTTTGATAAGTTTTAAAAAATGCACCCTGATATGACAGCTGTCACGATACAATCTAACAAAATTGTTTCGAATGAAGTTAAAGACAACTAAGTACTACCACTAGAGACATCTTACTGGGAAAACCGAACGAACTTTTTGGCCAACCCAATGAAACTGGCTCCCAAAGAAAACGATAAATCTCTTTTGCTGAGCACAGTAAAGACTTTGCAAAGTAAACTCTTTCTGGTTGGACAGAACTTTAAGAGCCCCTTCTTCATATTCTCTCTATGTCAAATATACACAGTGTATGCTGGAATTATTTTTAAATCAAGGTACATACACACACAGACACATAAAGTTAGTGTCTCAGTAAAGCACTGGTCATCTATTTACTACCCACTGAATATAACAGCTACCAACAAACCCAGCATATTCATAAATACACTTAAAAAATAAAGCTCTGTGTAACTGTTAAATGCAATAAAAAGTCATTGATTTGGATCACAGCAAAGAACAGAAAATTGTTAAAAATCTAAACATTTAAAAATAATCAGCTATGTTACTGGTGAATGTATAGAGTTACATATGCTGCCATTACACTGGAGCCTCAAAATAATCCCAGTGCCCCATACTCTCCACCAAGCTCCTTTCCATGGGTTCCTTTGCATGGGATGCTCTTCTCTGTCCCAGTTCTTTTTATGTCTTTAGTTATCCTCCAAACATGACATGTTACCATCTCTCTGTGGCCTTCTTTGACCCTAGTCAGGACTCTAGTTACTCTTGTAGGACTTGTCTATGACACTGCACTGAAAAAATTTTATGAATCTGCCTTCTCATACCTGCTTCCCACCCGTGGCTCCAAACTAAAGCTGAGAGTTTCTAAAAGGAAAGAAATCTATTTTACCAATACTTATATCCTAGATCTAAGTGCAGTGGCCTGGCACACAGTAGGCTGCAAATAAAATACTGAATAACATGGGACAAGTTTATATAATAACTACTCCTAAGAGAACTAAAGAAAGCAGATTTAATTTATAATCTGATCATATTTGCTGATGACATTTATTTTCCCCTTTCTTCTTATGGACTGCAGTGCAACTGAGCACTTCCCTGATTATTCTGTATATGTTGGTCTTTTTGCCCAATTCGACAGAGAAATCAGAGATAAGATAGAGTCTGTTTCTTTGTACAGGCAGACCTCATTTTATTGTGCTTCACTTTACTGCACTTTGCAGATACTGCATTTTTTACAAATTGAAGATCTGTGGCAACCCTGCATCAAGTGAATCTACTGATGTCATTCTTCCAGCAGCATGTGCTCACTTCATGTCTCTGTCACGTTTTGATAACTCTCTTATATTTCAAACTTTTTCACTGTTATTATCTTTGTTATGGGTATGTGTGATCAGTGATCTTTGACGTTACTACTGCAAAAAAACTACGACTTGCTGAAGACTCAGATTATAAAGTTAGCATATTTTAGGAATAAAGAATTTTTAAATTAAGGCACATGCATTATTTTTTAGACATAATGTTATTACACACTCAGTAGACTACAGCATAATGTAAACATAACTTTCATATGTACTGAGAAACCAAAAAAGTGTGACTCACTTTATTGTAAAATTTGCTTTATGATGGTTGTCTAGAACTGAACCCTCAGTTCTCCAAGGTACGCCTGTATTCCCCCACAAAGACATAAGCAAGCCCTTGGTATGTTCCAGGTCAATGCTGCCAAACAGATGGCATATTATTTTATGCATATGTATGGTTCAGTTACACTTAGCAAAGTTTCTGTATGAAAATGGATACAGATTCTATAATATAACTTTGAAATCTCACACACTATTTTGTCCAGCAAGTTCTTAAAAGTCAACACTGAAACTGACTTCAGGGAATTCCCTGGCGGTCCAGTGGTTAGGACTCCACATATCCACTGCAGGGGGCACACATTTAATCCCTGGTGGGGGAACTAAGAGCCTGCAAGCTGCACAGCGCTGCAAAACAAACTAACAAAACCCTGATTTCTCCTTTTGGAGGCTTTAAGTGAGTGTACTTTTTCCTAGTCTTCCCACTAAGTACAACTAAAAACCTTGTATGCTATATAAATAACAAATATAAGACAACTCTAAAAGGTGAAAAGAAGACAAATCAGCTAGGGACTTTGAGACTCAAGGAACAACACGGTGGTGAGTTCTTTGGGTTTTCTTTTTGCCTTATTTTTTCTGAGAGCTGGAACTGAAGAAGCTGGAAATGCCAAAGGGTGCAAACAAAAAAAGCCCCAACAAAAGCCTGGTTTCTCTAGTCAATGGACAAAGACAAACAGAAAAACAGAAAACTTTTAGACCATAATCACTCTAGCTAAACACCACAGTAAAAAACTGTGGTCCCAATCACCACCCAGGCCAGTGAAGGCTGAATGAAGAGCCTAGAGTTCCACCCATGCTATGATATCACAAATCGGCCTCCTCTGTTGCCTGTGGTGTCAGTGGAAACCACGTGGGGAGCTGGAACTCCTACCTATTCCCAGCAGTAACAAGGAGATGCCCTGGGGTGTCAATGGAGGTAGCATGGGGTACCTGGATTTCTACCTCCACCTGGCAATAGTGAGGTAGTGACTTCCCTTCCTTTGCCAGAGGGGTTGTCAGAGAACGCCATCTAAGACAGATGGTTTAAATAAGATCCAGAGTCTCGTAACATGAAAATGTCCAGATTTCAACTGAATATCACTTGGCACTGGTGAAAAACACCAAGAACCAGGAAGATTTCAGACATATATGTTTAAAAAGAGAAGACAATCAATAGATGCTAACACAGAAATGAAAGAGATGTTAAAATTATCTGACACTTTTAAAGCAGTCAGGGTAAAAATGCTTCAACAAGAATTATGAACTAGCTTGAAACAAATGAAAAAAATAGAAAACCTGAGTAAAGAAACAGAAGACATAAAGAAGAACCAAATGACAGTTTTATAACTGAAAAACACACTTGAAATAAAAAGGTCAGTGAATGGGCTCAAGAGCAGAATAGAGAGAATAGAGCAAAGAATCAGTGAACTGGAAAACAAAACAATATAAATCACCCAATCTGAATGACAGAGACAAAACAGAGACAAAATGAACGGTCTCAGGAATGTATAGTACTATAACAAAATATCCAATACCTGTGTCATCAGGTTCCAGGAAGAAGAAAACAAAGAAGGTAGGTCTGAAAAAGTACTCAATGACATAATGAATGAAAAGATCCCAAATTTGGCAAAACCATAAAGCTACAGATACAAGAAACTGAGCAAATCCCAACCAGTATAAACCCAAAGAAATCCTTGTCAATAGAGAGAATCTGTTATGGACAGATCTACCCTGAAAGAATGCCCAAAGGAAGTTCTCCAAACAGAAGGAGGGACTTCCCTGGTGGTCCAGTGGTTAACAATCCGCCTTCCAGTGCAGGGAACATGGGTTCAATACCTGGTCAGGGAACTAAGCCTGTGTGCCGCAACTACTGAGCATGTGGAGTACAACTAGAGAGCCAGCATGCCTCAACTAAAGAGCCTACACGTCACAACTACTGAGCCTGAGCACCACAACAAGAGAGAAGCCCACGTGCCGCAATGAGGAGCTCACAAGTCACAGCGGAGGATCCTGCATGCTGCAACTAAGACCTGATGCAGCCAAAAATAAAATGAATAAATAAATATATATTTTTTTAAATGACAGGAGACAATGTGTTCAGGAGTTTAAAAAGAAAAAAATAGAAACAAAAAATGGAAACCTGTAAGTCAGAAAGGAAGAAAGAAAAGGTCACAATATAGGTAAATGCAACAGAGTTTGTTTTTCCTCTAAAGTTTTCTAAATTATTACACTGTATGATGTAGTTTCTAAACATATATAGAAGAAATATTTAAGAAAATTATAAATGAGAAAAAGTAAAAGGACATAAAGGGAGATAAGGTTTCTATACATCATTCAGTGTCAAAAAAAAATGACACCAGTAGACTATGATAAACTAAGTATAATATATAGCTAATATAAAATCTAGAGCAACCAAAGATACACTACAAAACACTACAGATAAATCAAGATGAAATTCTAAAAACTGTTCAAGTAGCCATAGGAAGGCAGGAAAAACAAAAACAAAATACAGAACAAACAGAAAACTTACATGGTAGACATAAGTAAGTCCTAATGTACCAATAATTACATTAAATGTTAATTAGTCCAAATACATCAATTAAAAGAGATTGGCAGAATAAATTTAAAAAAACATGACCCAACATGCTGTCTAAAAGAAATTCACTTTAAATATGACTTAGAAATCTGAAAAAGAATGAATATATATGTATAACTGAATCACTTTGCTGTACACCTGAAACTAACACAACACTGTAAATCAACTATACTCCAATAAAATTTTTAAAATAAAATAAAGTTATTTAAAAAAACGACTTAGGCAGGTTGAAAGTAAAAGGATGGAACAAGATATATCATGCAAAAATTAATCAAAAGACATAAGAATCAGCTATATTAACATCAAAGCAAAGAAAATTACCAGAGCTAGAGGATGACATTATATAATGATAAAAAGGTCAATCCACCATGAAAATATAGCAATCCTAAATGCATATGAACCAAACAACAGAGCTGCAAAATATGTGAAGCAAAAATTGACGGAACTTAAAGGTGAAATCAATAAATCCACAATTATAGCTGAAGACCCTCTCTCAATCAGAACAGTTAAGACAGAAAATCAACCAGGAATATAAAAAAACTCAACAAGAGTATCAATCAACAGGATCTAAGTGACATTTATAGAACACTCCATTCAACAAGAGCAGAATATACATGCTTTTCAAATGGAATATATACTTAGGATAAGAAGTCTCAAGTGAAATCAAAATATATACTGAACTGAATAAAAATGAAAAAGTAACATAAAAATTTGTGGGAGACAGCTAAATTCTTCTGAGAGGGAAATTTATAGCATAAACACATATAATAGAAAAAAGAAAAAGGGTCAAATCAATAATCTAAGCTCACACCCAAAGAACCTATTAAAAAAAGAATAGCAAAATAAACCCAAAGCAAGCATAAGGAAGAAAATAATTATAAGCAGAAATAAATGGAATTTAGAACAAAAAAAATAGGAGGAAAAATTTAAGATCAACAAAAAGCTGATTCTTTGGGGGAAAAAAAAGTAAATAAAATTGACAAACCCTAGCAAGACAAAGGAAAAAAAAAAGAGAAAAGACACTAATTACCATTATAGGAATGAAATGGGTTATCACTACAGACCCTGCAGTCATCAAAAGACCCTGCAGTTCCCTTCAAAGTTGAAGGGAACCCTACCAACACTAACAACTTAAATGCACCAATTCCTCAAAAACAAACTACCACAAGTCACTCAATATGAAATAGACAACCTGAAGAGTCCTATAAGCTATTAGGATAATGAAATTTGTAATTTAAAATCTCCTAAATAAAGAAGTATCAAGGCCTAGATGGCTTCATTGGTTTAAAGAATCTTTAAAGACAACACTAATTCTACAAATACCCTCCCCACAAAAAAGAAGAGGACGGAGCACTTCGCAATCCATTCTATGACGTATTACCCTGATACCAAAACCAGAAAAAGCACCAAAAAATACTGTAGACCAACATGCCTCATAAATATACACAAAAATGCTTAAAGTATTTAAAAATAGAATTGAGTAATATATAAAAAGAATTATACACTATGACCAAGTGGGGTTTATCCCAGGGATGCAAAGCTGGTTCAACAGTAGAACAAACAGTAAAAACCAATCATATTAATCATATAAAATCACCACTTTGACAAATTAAAGAAAAAAAATCACCTAATCGTATTGACCACATGAAGAAATAATGCAGAAAAAGTTATTTGACAAGTCAACAGCCATTCATGATAAAAATCTCAGAAAAAAAGAAATAGAGCAAAGCTTTAACTTGATAAGCATCTACAAAAACCTACAGCTAACATTATACTTAATGGTGAAAGACTGAATGGTTTTTCTCTTAAGATGGAGAACAAGGCATCGGTGTCTACTCTCACCAATCTTATTCAACACAGTGCTGGAAGTTCTAGCCAATAAAAGGAAATAAAGGGCACACATATTGGAAAGGAAGAAATTAAACTGTCCCTATTTGAAATACCTCCCTAGGTAGGTTTATTCCTAGCTATTTTATTCTTTTTGTTCCAATGGTGAATGGCATTGTTTCCCTAATTTCTCTTTCTGATATTTTGTTGTTAGTGTATAGGAATTGCAAAAGATTAAATTGTCCCTATTTGAACATATGATTGTCTACATAGAAAATCACAAGGAATCACAAGGCATCTACCAAAAAAAATCTCCTAGAACCAGTAAGTGAGTTCAACAAGGGAAATACAAGATAAACATTAAAAAAAACACAAAAACCCCCCTGTATCTCTAGATACTAACAACAAACACATGGATGCCAAAATTAAACATATATTACATTTATAATCACTCAAAAAAAAAAAAAGAACCAAATACTTAGGTATATCTAGTAAAACACACAACTACTGAAGCCCACGCACCTAGAGCCCATGCTCTGCAACAAGAGAAGCCACTGCAATGAGAAGCCTGCGCACCTCAACGAAGAGTAGCCCGAAGAGTAGCCCCCGCTAGCCGCAACTAGAGAAAACCCACACGCAGCAACGAAGACCCAACGCAGCCATAAATAAATAAATAAATAAACAAACAAATAAAAAAGAAATGTTCTCTATCTTAACTGTCAATATCATGGTTGCAATATTATAATTCTGCAAGATGTTTCTACTGAGGAAAACTGTAAAGGATATAAGGGATCTCTATTACTTCTTCCAACTGCATGTGAGTCTACAATTATCTCGAAATAAAAAGTTTAATTAAAAACAATTTTTTAAGGCAATAGTGAAAAGCACAATCATTATCAGTTACCACTTGGTAACTTACATGGAATATCTGAGCCACAAACACACTTATTACCTATATATTAATTTTAATTATTAAATATTAACTTTAACTTTCTACTATAAATATAAATGCCTTAAAAGAAGACAGTGACATTTCCAGAGCTACGGGTAAAAGTCAAATGATTACAGCTTCAAGCAAAATCTACATGGTTCTACAGTGATGACTAGTCATTAAAATCTCAGAACTTGAGGCCTAATTCAGGTGGTATTCATGCCCTGGCAAAAAACCTGAATTTGCTTAATCAATACAGAAATTATTAACAAACCAATGAATAATTAATGTGCACCTTCTACTTGGCAAACACTGTTTTGGGAGTTTCCCTTCTATATTCTTCATCTGACACTGAGATTATACATGATACCAGAAGGTAAACACCAGAAGCTCACTCAGCTATTGTGATAAATCCAACTGGAATAACTCTATATCACCCACTAACTATAACCTTGGTATTTCTTATGACTTCCAAGTTCTAACTCCCTCATGAAAAAATTTATTTGGAATATACCATTTGTTACTCACCTCCTCCACAAGTTCCCAACTTCCTCAATAATTACTCTAAGTTCAGAGCAAGAACAAATGTTCAGACAAAGTCCATTCAAAATAGTCTCCCAACTAATCTGATCTCAAATTACATACTTATTATTTTTAATTTGTGAAATTTACTACTACAATAGATTTTCTTAAAGTTTATGTTCTTACAAATGATTTGTTCATGGCACGTTTCACTTCATCAGAACCATCTGAATAGATCTGCTGAAATAATTTGTTTAAAGCTGCATCTCCCTCCAACTTCTCATTCTTTTCTTCTTCTTTGATCTCACCAACCAATTTATCCCAATTTCTTGTATAATGAGATGATGATGGATACAGGTTCTTTACATCTATGGAGTAAAAAAAGACAAAAGTGATTAATCAACGTGATTATGTCAAGCACATGTAACTTTCTGACCATGGTGTATATAACATCTTAGCAAATAGTTTTAAGTCACTGAATTTCATGTTTGTAATAAATGTCTTTCTGATATATAAATCAATAATTAACATTTACACTTCTAAAAACTGAATCAGCATAATGTAAAATCTGGGAATTTCTTTTGAGCAAAATAACTCAAAGTGTAAACTTTTGGTACATTATGCAAAATTATATTAAAAAACGGATCCTTCATGTTAATAATAGGAGAAACTGGATGAGAAGCATACAGGAACTTTTATGTTTACAAAACCTGTGCAAAGATAGTACAAACAATTCTAAAAATAGTAATTTTTTAAAAAGATGCTTCATTGGGCTTCCCTGGTGGTGCAGTGGTTGAGAATCCGCCTGCCGATGCAGGGGACATGGGTTCGTGCCCCGGTCCGGGAAGATCCCACATGCCGCAGAGCGGCTGGGCCCGTGAGCCATGGCTGCTGAGCCTGCGTGTCCGGAGCCTGTGCTCCGCAACGGGAGAGGCCACAACAGTGAGAGGCCCGCATACCACACACAAAAAAAAGATGCTTCATTAACAAATTTCTCTAAACAGTTTTAATAAATGTTAAAAATGTGGCTTCTCCTGAGGTATTTATATCTTTCAGAGTAGAAATAAGCTGAAAGTAATGAATTGCCAGGCCATCTGCCAGTGAGTTAAGACTCCATCCTCTTCCCACATTAAAAATATTAGATTACTTCAGTAGGAGAAAACAATAAAGAATTCCTGAATGCTGAAAAATACATGTGATGATCTAGAGTTCAGTGCCCACATCATGCACACATAGAAAATAATATTTGTAGTGCACATTGGGATAAACAGAGGCTGCTTGCAGCCAGAGAGGCAATGAACCCAGGGACTCAGGCAGTGCCAAGGCTGCCCCAAAGACCAAGGGAATCAAGATCTTCACACACAAATAATTAAAAAGTAAACAGGTTACCTAAGAGCTGTAAGAGCAGTTCTGTCCACTATACAATGGAAATATAATGTAAGCCACAAATGCGACTCACATAATTTAAAATTTCCTTGTAGTCACATTACTAAAAAGAATCAGGTGAAATGTATCCTAATAATATGTTTTATTTAGCCTAATACATGCAAAATAATATCAGGTCAACATGAAATCAATATAAAAATATTAAGATACTTTATATTCTTTTTTTCATACTAAGTCTTCAAAATCTGGTATGTATTTTACATTTAGAGCACATCTCAGTCCAGACTAGTCATATTCCAAGTGGTCAACAGGTACAGGTGGCTTGCAGCTACTACCCTGGACATCACAGCTAGAGAGCTTTAAAAAAAAACCTGATTCAAAATTTCCCTATATTAGGACACATGAATGCTAGTCTAAATGTCCCTCTTGTGCTGCTGCTTAGAGCTCTATATATGCCCTTTCTCAAAATAGTTGAGAAACTACTAATTGTTCATTCTCCTTTTGCATCCTTTCTCTTCACCTATAAACCAACTCCCTCCCTGCTCATCTCACCACCACCCCACAACAAAACAAAATCCCAGCACACCACAGTTTTATTCAGGGCAAGCATACTGTTTTCCAAATTTTATCTACCCTTCCTCTACAAGTAATCTCCTCTATCTTCTGTACATTTTCACTACTAGCCAAGAAAACAAAAACATGCGTGCCATGGTAAATTAAGAACCTAGAAAACATGGGTTTAATTAATCCTAATGCTGATTCGCCAGATGGGAGCACAGTTCTAATCTCCATTTCATAGATAAGAAAGCTGACACAGATAGGTTAATCAACTTGCCCTTATCTGCAGTCTCCAGCTTGTCAAAAATCTGACAAGCATATTAACTCCTTACAAAAATATAGCAGGTCAGGGCTTCCCTGGTGGTGCAGTGGTTGAGAAATCTGCCTGCTAATGCAGGGGACATGGGTTCGAGCCCTTGCCTGGGAGGATCCCACATGCCGCAGAGCAACTAAGCCCATGAGCCACCACTACTGAGCCTGTGCTCCGCAACAAGAGAGGCCGCGATAGTGAGAGGCCCGTGCACCGCAATGAAGAGTGGCCCCCACTTGCCACAACTAGTGAAAGCCCTCGCACAGAAACGAAGACCCAACGCAGCCAAAAATAAAAAAATTAATTAATAAACTCCTAGCCTCAGCATCTTCTTTAAAACAAATAAATAAAGGTCAGGAGGAATAGCATCTTGAATCTCCAAGGCACTGAGTTTAGAGAGTTTGTAACTATAACACCAAAAAATCTTTAATCTCAGAAAAACGTTAACACCTGTAGAGATGGTAGATGAACTACTGAGAGACAGGTAACCTAACTTCCTTGCTTATTCATATAATATTGATATCAAATAACTGCAAAGATACTCATGTCAGCAGAGACTTCCCATTGTTAAAAATGCAGCAACAAGCGGTATCACACATGGGATAGAAGAACCAGAGCCAGACTCTAAAGAGCTGGATTTCGTCCCAGACAATGAAAACTGCTAGGTAATCTTAGGCAAGCTACCTAACCTTTCTGAGCCTGTAAAATAGGAAGAACAACACTAGGTTACCTACTATCAGGGCTACTGTTAGACTTAGGTGATATACTATATTTAAAGTGTTGATATTTCTTTTAAAAAATGCTTTAAACTATATATAAACCTCAATCCAAAAGTATCTGGGAGTCAGCCCCAAGAAGAGCACATAACATCTTTACTATACCTTTCACATAAAGTGGGAAGCAGAAGTTTAATAAATAGCTTATATACCAACTTGAAGTATTTCAATTCTTAAAAATTATCTATTGGTGTCAATTCCCTGGCATTGTTAATCATGCTATAGGTTAGTTACGATATTATCATGCAGGGAAACTGGGTGAAGGTACATGGGAACTCTCTATTATTTCTGCAACTTCTATTAGAATCTAAAATTATTTCAAAATAAAATTTAAAAATGAATGATCTGGGCTTCCCTGGTGGCGCAGTGGTTGAGAGTCCGCCTGCCGATGCAGGGGATACGGGTTCGTGCCCCGGTCCGGGAAGATCCCGCGTGCCACGGAGCGACTAGGCCCGTGAGCCACGGCCGCTGAGCCTGCGCGTCCGGAGCCTGTGCTCCGCAACGGGAAAAAATAATGATCTGTTGGCTAACTTAGTGTTTTCTACAAAGTACCACAAGGAAATTATATTTTCTGTTATAGAAAAAAGTAGTGAAAAATCTAAAAGTAGCTGAAACTCAGTTACCTCTTTTCAGTCATCAAATCAGAACATTATCTCTAATCAAAGGAAATTTCTCTCCATTCATTAATGAGGCCATTGCTATAAAATAGTCTTAGGCTGTAGTTCTAAGTGTGTCTACAGATTAATCATTCCATTAGAAAAATACCTATGTGCCTACTACTGCCTATGGTCAGAAATGACCACAACATAAAGTAGTCTGTCCCTTAAAGGGTTAAGCAATCAACCTTATTTTTCTACTCTACCCCTAAGCCTGCCTTAGGCCTTCATTAGCTGTTTGCCTCCACCTCTTAGAAATACATTGAGGGAATTCCCTGGTGGTGCAATGGTTAAGAATCTACCTGCCAATGCAGGGGACACGGGTTCGATCTCCAGTCCGGGAAGATCCCACATGCTGTGGAGCAACTAAGCCTGTGTGCCACAACTACTGAGCCTGCGCTCTAGAGCCCACGAGCCACAACTACTGAAGCCCTGTGCTCCACAAGAGAAGCCCGTGCACCACGAGTAGTCCCTGCTCGCCACAACTGGAGAAAGTCCATGCGTAGCAACGAAGACCCAACGCAGCCAAAAATAAATAAATTTTTTTTTTTTAAAAGAGAAATATACTGAAATGGGGAACTTCTCTGGTGGTCCAGCGGTTAAGACTCGGTGCTCCCAATGCTGGGGGCCTGTTGGATCCCTGGTCGGGGAACCAAGATCCCACATGGCACAACTAAGTCTGTGTCCTAAAACTACTGAACCACACAACTAGAGAGGCCCGCACACCACCACGAAGACCCAGCACAGCCAAAAAAAATGAGAGACAGAGACATAGAGAGAGAGAGAGAAATGGGCTGGATACTTTTCACTGTGAAGCCCTGAAATTCCAGGAAATTAGAGTTGACATAATTAGAAGAAACAGAAAGGAATAAATAAGAGGGGAGAGGAGAAGAGAAGGAAATACATCAGCAGAGTAAACTACTAATTCACTAAAACACAGAAAGAAAAAATAGGAAAGGCCAACACACAAAAGCAAACAACCCCCAACTGACCTCACAAACTGACATGATAAACAATAAATCCCAATTCCCTCTGGGCTTTTGCTGACATTTATCTGTATTCTTATGGAGTTTAAGAAGTTAGAACCATCACAAGAAATACTCTGTTTTCATTACAGAGCAACCTCCTTATATTCAATGTATCTTATCTTGGGAACATAAATAATGAAAGTAGAAAGAATACTCATTACTATTTAATTTCAACTATATAACACAATATGAATTTAAAGCTCATCAAGGCCAGAAAACAAACCTGTTATGAACCGTCTGGTGTTAGGCACATCTCCTTGCCCCTCTAGCTTGTCCCATCTCACAGCCTCTGGCTTTTTCATTTTAATTTCAATCTGGAGGAGACACCAGATAAAATCTATTATTCAATGTAAAATACACAAAACAGTGAAAAAAATGCAATTTCTTTAACTTTTCAATGTTTTATAAGAATTAATAGTGTCCTCGAACAGTTTCCTTAAACTATAAGAAGTTAAATTCGAAAAACTTGAAACATTTACTTTGTTTCTACTTAAAAGCAACCCTTCAAAAACAATATACATACACACTATAAACTACTAAGAGTCTTGAAATCCACATGCTTTTCTTCCTCTAAAGCAGTGTTGTCAACCAGGGCTACTTTTGTCCCCCGGGGTAATCTGGCAATGTCTGGATACACTGTTGGGTCATCACAACTGAAGTGGGGTGAGGAGTGACTAGGGGTAGTACAACATCCTGCAACATGCAGGGCGACCCCCATGACAAGGAATTACCCAGCCCCAAATGTTAACAGTGCCCACCACGGAGAAACCATGTTCTAAAGGAGTTAACTATATTTGCAGGTACATTAACCTGTTTTAGAGTAGAGAAATTCATTCCATTGTATAAAAATGATACAAGTGAAACTGAGGGCAGTCATCAGTTAGATCCCTTAAACTGTAACTAGCTTGATAAATAACATCCTGTAACCTGCCTCCACTGATTAAGCTCACTTTAATTGTTCTTGAAAATTGCATACCCTCCAAGTTTCATGTAGCTTGAACAACATATCACAAGACTCCTTTAACCATCCCCCATATAAAACACCTCTGATATATGGGGCATTATAGTAATGGTAACTGTTTTCCAGGAACATGGAGCTACTCTTGCCCAGTTCAAACCAGTCAAGACCACTGACCACTCAACTGGGCCGTCTCGAGTATTTCATGGATGACCTTTTGACATCAGAGGGCAAAAAATCTTCACCCCAAAATCATGCTAATGCCATTTTCTGAACATGTATCCCATGAAGAAGCATGTAACTCAGATATGCCTACACAGAACACCAATGACCTCACTTCATCATCGTTTCTCACACTTCAGACCACCCTGCTTCTTTATCCCATATATATCCCAAGCTCCTCACCTCTGGTGAGGCAGATACAAGATTTATTCTCCCATCTCCTCATTCGGCTGCCTCACCAACAAACCCTTTATCTTTTGCAAACCTTGGTGTCCCAGCGTTTGGCTTGCTGTGCACTGGGTAAACGGACCTGGTTTGATAACACAAGTTATGCTAACATTTTTACAATCATTCGTTCAATAATCATCAAATATCTACTGTGACCAAGAAACAGTCTTCAGGAATGTGAGGGATTTTTTAAATACTAAAGGCATTATCCTTGACCATTCAGTAGTATGTGAAATACTTGAAAAAAAGTTACTCAAAAGGCAACTAAATGTTCTGAAAGCTCAGGAGAGATCACACCTGGCTGTGACTAGGAAAGGTTTCCCGCCACCTTGAAGGGCTGTGAGGGGCAGGAGCATTTGCAATGGTGGAAAGGTTAGGTCTCCAGAGGCAAAGGGAATTGCATAAAACTGAAGCCGTAAGGTGTGAAGGACACACTGCACCAGGCAGCAGGATGTGTGTTAGAGCAGTGAAAAATACAGATGGAAAAAAAGGTCTAAGACAGACTATGAGAAGCTTCAGAAGGCTAAACTAAGGCCATTTACTACAATGAAATGTTAAAAGCATCCTAAAAGCACCTTTAACTCTCTAATCAAGGCTGGTCCCTTAGAATCTATCTACCCTTAACCCTAACATACACTCGCACAGCACTTACCTTATGCTTTCCTTATTCAAATAATGCTCTCGCCCTCATTTTTAGCCTAGCAAAAATAAGCATTTACAGTGCTGGTAAACACATTTATAATTATTATACAAATAGTTTAAGAATCAAATTAGAATTTTATATTCTAATGCTTTTTCTAAAAAAAGAAGTACTACTTTTGTAAGTAGAAAAACACCCAGAAGACAGACTTTACAAAAAGAAAAGCCTACTGTGTCACACTTTGGTTCTTTGACCCCTTTGGGGAAGATGAATCATTTAAATTAACAATTACAGGTAAACTTTCTACCAACAGCATTTAGGGGGAGAATCCTTAAAATGTGCATTTTAAAATACTTTAACAAAACACTAAAAGAAATCTGCCAATATTTTCAGTCAGATATGAAGTGATGGAATGGAAGGGTATTTTCTTAAGGCGCATAGAAATGTAACAAAAAATGTTTTCATGAGGAAAAACAGGAAACAAATCTCACTAGAAAAGGGGCAAAACAATTAGCATTTTTTGTTTTTGTTTTTGTTTTTTTTGCGGTATGTGGGCCTCTCACTGTTGTGGCCTCTCCCGCTGTGGAGCGCAGGCTCAGCGGCCATGGCCCACGGGCCCAGCCACTCCGCGGCATGTGGGATCCTCCCGGACCGGGGTATGAACCCATGTCCTCTGCATCGGCAGGCGGACTCCCAACCACTGCGCCACCAGGGAAGCCCCAATTAGCATTTTTAATGTAATTTACATGTTTAAATTCTACATAAATAAAATCAAACATATAAAAGGATCTCCAGAATTCCCTAAAATGAACTATGATTAACTTTTATAAAGTAAAATACTATCAATATTTTATCATACACAGTATTAAGTGAAAGTACTCTGATTATTTTAAGCTGTCACTGCTGGGATATTTATCAAAAAGGGTCAGAAATCCAAACACTGACAATGACACAGAAATAGTTACTGAAAAGGACTATTAAAATTATACTAAAATTTAAAACTGCATCTTGCTCCTTTAATTTTGAACTCATCCAGAAATGAAGACCTCACAAACAGTGTGTACATCAACACTATCCTTAACTAACCTCAGCCACGGGGCACCCTATATTCACACGTGTTCCTGAGCTAAGCACCATCTATAAAAAGTCCCTTGTTTCACATGAAGAGCACTCACATCTCTGAAAGCCCCTATAACCTAAATAATTGTGCATTATGAACAAAGAAGCCTTTATAAAGCCAAAGCCCTAAGTCACAACCTGTTTCAACTGAGACATGCTGACCTGAACTTGAAATTATACTTAATCCATTAATTAAAAGAGGTGCACATAATAAACCATTTAAAACAGCTTTTTTAAAAGGTAAAAGGGGAGAGACTAATATTCTATGAATTCCTTTTTATACCTACTTCATTTTTAATGCTTATATATGCTTTTAAAAATGATTCTGACAGATACTTCTCAAATTACCACCAGTACCATTTCAGATATTTTTATTGGGACCATTAATCAGCCATTCTATTTTTATTTAAGTCAAAAATAATTTAAAAGTTAACTTAAAGCTTTGGTAGTTTATAACTAATGAGAACCTACTGTATAGCACAGAGAACTCTACTTTAGGTGGTGACCTAAATGGGAAGGAAATCCAAAAACGAAGGGATATATGAATACGTATAGCTGATTCATTTTGCTGTACAGTAGAAACGAACACAGCTTTGTAAAGCAACTGTACTCCAATTTAAAAAACCAAAAAAACAAAAAAACCTTTGGCAGTTTGCTTGAATGTTGCTCTCATATGCACAGGGAAGGCTTTCAATGTGCCATAATATCCCAAAGCAGTATTCACAAACTACTAATAAGAATCCCTCCTCTGTGGGGTTGTCAGTTTTCAATATTATGTGTACTACCACCCATTTCTAAGGTCTCCTTTGCAAAGCAGAGAGTTTAATTTTTTCCAGTGAATGGAACTTCAGGTTTAAAGAAAAGCCATACTTCTAAAGGGTCATGGCATCCAGACACTACCTTCTTAAGGTAAGTGACCTCCCACTTACTACTACATATTGATGGTGAAGGAATCTTTCCCAGAGACTAGAGGGCTGTGCAGTTTACTGGTAAACTTCTTTTTCTGGCAAACTTTTGAGAACCATCTGTTTCAAGCCTGCAGTCAATAAATAAGTGTTTCCTGATCTCCAGAATGCAGCTTTTCCAGTATTCTCTCACTCAGCTCTTTGCACATTTCATTGCTGTATCAAAACCCTCTGTCCAATATTAGAATAGCTCAGTCTTTCCTGAGGCCAGACTGCACATCTACTGTCTTTATTTTTACACTCAGATCGTTTTATAATTGTTTTTAATGTAAAAGATGGTAATGAATGAAGAGGAACTGAATAAACTTCTCCAAAGTTCTAGAAGCTCAGTTCAAGTATTTACTGAGTACCTACTGTGAGCCAGACACTGTGCTGATGCACAAGGCCACCACCTCTATTCTTCTTGAAGAAATCAATCAGAAGACACATTCCCATAAACAAAAAATTCCAGCATCCATCATCTGTAGTGACAGACCTAAGTTTTGGGAAATATCTAATTATCTGGAAGAAGTATGCCAAAATGTCATCAGTAATGAGACTGAGTGATTACACTCTCAGCTCACTTATATTTTTCCAAATTTTCTATGATATGCATTTATTGCTTTTATAACCTGAATAAAAATCTAAATCATCAGTATTAAATAATAGCAGTAATATTTATTGAGCACTTATTACATACCCCATATACTAAGTGCTTCATATGTATCATCTCACTTAACAGAAAGTGAGAGGAGAAAACCACCTATATTTTAGAGATGAGAGAGCCGATAAATAGAGTAACCTGCTGGAAGTGTCTTTTTCTGCTAGAAGTTTTACTTATTTTATTTCCTCAGAAATAAGCAGAGGTTGAGGACGTGTCAAAAACAGTCAGTTGTGTAATTCCAAAAGAGTCACAAATAGGTCCACTTGCTGGATGTATGACTAATCACACTGTGCCTCAGTTTCACTTGTAAAATGGGATTAATAGGGTCTACCTCACTTAGGATTCTTTTGAGGATTAAATAAAACCACATATGAAAACAATATAGCATTGTGTCTAGCAAATAACAACTGAATGCTATTATGAATATCTTCTTCACTGTTACAATTAGCTGAAAATCTGGGCAAATTATTTTACATCTCTAGGTTCAGCTGCCATACCTGTAAAAAGGTATTAACAATACCTACACCATGCAGTAATTGTGAGGATTACATGGGATAACACACAGCAATCAAACCACTTACCTACTGTAATTCTCCTAAGGTCAAACAACATGGCACTGGCTAAATAAGCTACAGTAAATGCCTATCATGAAATACTTTGCTGTAAAACATCTAAGGGCATAAAAAAAATACCCCAAATGAATAAGATTAACAAGACAGCTACAGACAGTATGAACAGTAAAATCCTTTTCTTTTGAAAAAACATGTATATACATTAAGAGAAAAGGCAGCTCTACAATTTGTGGATATCAACAACTGAAGTTATTTAAAAAACAAACAACAACAACAACAAAAAACCCTATTACCACGACCATATCAAAAAGTCATAACAAAACAATAATCCAAAATCCCACACACATCTGTGTGTTTAAAAAAGCAGTAGTAGCCTGCTGGGACACCTCCAACCCCATTATATCATAATTAAGATTCTTCTATGAATATCAAGAAAAGGAATTTTAAAACTTCTCAAATTTTAGTGGGTTAAGAAGGCAGAAGGGGGCTCTTTGTCTCTAAGACACACATTTTTATTTCCCACAATTTCAGTTAAAAGCCTTCATATTTTATATTGATATAATACAAAAAATTACTTTGACTAAAAATAGGAACAAAAGAACATTTCTACAAGGGCAAATTTACACCAAAGGATTCTGAGAATTCTAATTTTTTCTTACAGGGAGTGAATATTAATCTTTAAAATGAATATTTCACAGCATAGCTGTTACTGAAGCTATAATCCTGTGATTGTGATAAGAGAATATCGTTATGATATTAACAAAATGAAATAAAAGAACCATTACAGTTTCTTAATTAAAAAGTGGATTAATAGGCAGATATGTAAGCTGGTATTCAGTAGAACGTAGAAATAACTATCAAAGGTACTAAAAAATATGAATTCTGACTAAGAAAAACATATTACACTGTAAAACATTTAATTAAGGGAATTCCCCAGCAGTCCAGTGGTTAGGACTCAGCACTTTCACTGCCAGGGCCCAGGTTTAATCCCTGGTCAGGGAATTAAGATCCTACAAGCTGAGCAGTGTGGCACCCCTGCGCCCCCCCAAAAAATTTAGTTAAGAAATGCTATTTCAGTATCTTAAGGATACTACTACTTCCTCTTTTCATTGCAAATTATATTTCGTTTGCGTTAATAATTAACCAATGGTTATACATAAATATGCAACATACATGTTTATTTGAAGGTGAGAAAGAAAACAGGATTCTCAAAAGGCAAAGAAATAGCCATTTTAAACCATAGATTTTACAGAATCTCTAATTTCAGGCATATTTTCCCAAGCAAAATACAACCTTTTATCCAACCACATAAATGATTCAAGACACCTGCAAACGTATGAAAAGCAAATTACTATTTTTCCCTTTTAGTGTCATCACTAAATAAGACTCAGTAACCCAGAGAAAGATTTTCAGTATTTTAACATTGTCTCCCTCTGCTGTATAAAAAAGATTCAAGAATTTCATCATTTCCATTAAGATATAATTAAGTACAATTCTTTCCATTTGTTTCCCACAAAACACAGCTTAAAAACTGGTAATTTAACAAAGTAATATATATATTAACTTTGGGTTAGGACAATAAAAATAATCATCCTCCGGAATATATCCTACAAATATAAATTCTTTAGTCCAGACAGAAAAACCTATGAAAAGAAGCAACTGCTTTACAGAAGTATAAGTATTTTTCCTGGGCCATGCTGAACAACTTATTAACTTGTGAACTTGGGGAAGGCATTTAAAGTCCATGAACCTCAATTTCTTTTCACCTGTAAAACTAAGAAGGAAAATACTTACTACACCCTGCCAACTTCGTAAGGCCAACATCAGAATCCAATATAAATTCATTCTCTGAACAATTACTGATCACTACAAACAGTGCATAGGGCTATGGTTGCCAAATTTAGCAAATGAAACATCTTATATTTAAAAATCATTCACTGCTTGCCAGCCCACCAAGCGGAGGTGTCAGATCAGCCATTTCTCACTAGTCACTGATGTGAAGTGTCGGGTGTGAGGCCTCTGCATGAAGCACCCTGTGAACAGTGAAACTAGAGGAAACACAAAGGAAAAGAAAAAAAAAAAGACAAGAACTGTGTCTTGCGAATTCCTCTTGCAAGAGCACCATAATCACAACTAACTGCTGAACAATCATCAACAGGAAGACACCGGAACTAACCAAAAAAGATACCCCACATCCAAAGACAAACGAGAAGATGCAATGAGATGGTAGGAGGGGCACAATCTTAATAAAATCAAAACCCATAACAACTGGGTGGGTAACTCACAAACTGGAGAACACTTATACCACAGAAGTCCACCCACTGGAGTGAAGGTTCTGAGCCCCACATCAGGCGTCCCAACCTGGGGGTCCAGCAACACGAGGAGGAATTCCTAGAGAATCAGACTTTGAAGGCTACCGGGATTTGACTGCAGGATTTTGACAGGAGTGGGGGAAACACAGACTCCACTCTTGGAGGGCACACACAAAGTAGTGTGCCCACAAGGACCCAGGTGAAGGAGCAGTGACCCCATAGGAGACTGAACCAGACCTCCTTGCTAGTATCGGAGGGTCTCCAGCACAGGCAGGGGGCAGACGTGGCTCACCACGGGGACAAGGACACAGGCAGCAGAAGTTCTGGGAAGTACTCCTTGGTAAACCCTCCCAGAGTCTGCCATTAGCCCCACCAAAAGCCAGGTAGGCTCCAGTGCTGGATCACCTCAGGTCACACAACCAACAGGGAGGAACCCAGCTCCACCCATCAGCAGACAAGCGGATTAAAGTTTTACTGAGCTCTGCCCACCAAAGTAACACCCAGCTCTAGCCACCACAAGGCCCTCCCATAAGGAAGCTTGCATAAGCCTCTTAGATAGTCTCATCCACCACAGGGCAGACAGCAGAAGCAAAAACAACTACAATCCTGCAGGCTGTGGAATGAAAACCATATTCACAGAAAGACAGACAAAATAAAAAGGCAGAGGACTACGTACCAGATGAAGGAACAAAATGAAACCCCAGAAAAACAACTAAATGAAGTAGAGATAGGCAACCCTCCAGAAAAAGAATTCAGAATAATGATAGTGAAGATGATACAGGACCTCGGAAAAAGAATGGAGGCAAAGATCAAAAAGATTCAAGAAATGCTTAACAAAGACCCCAAAGAGTTAAAGAACAAACACCTAGAAGAATTAAAGAACACACAGAGATGAACAACACAATAACTGAAATGAAAAATACACTGGAAGGAACCAATAGCAGAATAACGGATAAGTGACCTGGAAGACAGAATGGTGGAATTCACTGCCACTGAGCAGAATAAAGAAAAAAGAATGAAAAGAAATGAAGACAGCTGAAGAGACCTCTGGGACAACATTAAATGCACCAACATTGACATTATAGGGGTCTCAGAAGAGAGAGAGAAAGGACCCAAGAAAATATTTGAAGAGATTATAGTTGAAAACTTTCCTAACATAGGAAAGGAAATAGCCACCC
The DNA here is from genome assembly GCF_026419965.1 of Kogia breviceps. NCBI lineage: Eukaryota > Metazoa > Chordata > Mammalia > Artiodactyla > Physeteridae > Kogia > Kogia breviceps. The sequence continues at coordinate 26,103,379 of NC_081325.1, read as the reverse complement.
AACTCCAGGAAGCTCAGAGTCCCAGGCAGGATAAAGCCAAGGAGAAACAGGACGAGACATACAGTAGTCGAAATGACAAAAATTAAAGACAAAGAAAAATTATTAAAAGCAACAAGGACAAAATGACAAATAACACACAAGGGAGCTCCCATAAGGTTAACACCTGATTTCTCAGCAAAAAAACCTACAAGCCAGAAGGAAGTGGAACAATATATTTAAAGTGATGAAAGGGAAGAACCTACAACCAAGATTACTCGACCCAGCAAGGATCTCATTCAGATTTGACAGAGAAATCAAAAGCTTTACATACAAGGAGAAGCTAAGAGAATCCAACACCACCAAACCAGCTCTATAACAAATGCTAAAGGAACTTCTCTAAGTGGGAAACACAACAGAAGAAAAGAACTTACAAAAACAAACTCAAAACAATTAAAAACATGGTAACAGGAACATACATATCAATAATCACCTTAAACTTGAATGGATTAAATGCTCCAACCAAAAGATACAAGCATGCTGAAAGGATACAAACACAAGACGCACATATATGCTGTCTACAAGAGACCCACTTCAGACCTAGGGACACATACAGACCGAAAGTGAGAGGATGGAAAAAAATATTCCATACAAATGGAAATCAAAAGAAAGATGGAGTAGAATACTCATATCAGATAAAACAGACTTAATATAAAGAATGTTACAAGAAATGAGGAAGGACACTACCTAATGATTAAGGGATTAATCCAAAAGGAAGATATAACAATTACGAATATATATGTACCCAACAAAGAAGCACCTCAATACATAAGGCAAATGCTAACAGCTAAAAGAGAAAATTGACAGTAACACAAAAATAGTGGGGGACTGTTAACACCTCACTTACACCAATGGACAGACAGATCATCCAGACAGAAAATTAACAAGGAAACACAAGCTTGAAGTGACACAACAGACCAGACAGATTTAATTGATGTTTATAGAACATTCTATCTGAGAACAGAAGATTACACTTTCTTCTGAAGTGTGCATGGAACATTCTCCAGGATAGACCACATCCTGGATCACAAATCAACCCTCAGTACATTTAAGAAAACTGATATCATATCAAGCATCTTTTCTGACCACAACACTATGAGATTAGAAAAAAATTACAGAGAAAACAAGGTAAAAAACACAAACACATGGAGGCTAAACAATATGTTACTAAATAACCAAGAGATCACTGAGGAAATCAAAAAATACCTACAGACAAATAACAGTGAAAACAAGACAATCCAAAACCTATGAGATGCGGCAAAAGCAGTTCTAAGAGGGAAGTTTATAAGTAGTACAATCCTACCTCCAGAAACAAGAAAAATCTCAAATAAACAATCTAAACTTACACCTAAAGGAACCAAGAAAGAAGAACAAAACAAAACCCAAAGTTAGTAGAAGCAAAAAAACATAAAGATCAGAGCAGAAATAAATGAAGTAGAAACAAAGAAAACAACAACAAAGATCAATAAAACTAAAAGCTGGTTCTTTGAGGCGATAAACAAAATTGAGAAAACTTTAGCCAGACTCATCAAGAAAAAAAGAGAGAGAGGACTCAAATCAATAAAAATTAGAGGAAGAGTTGAGGAAGATGGCGGAAGAGTAAGACACGGAGATAACCTTCCTCCCCACAGATACATCAGAAATACATCTACACGTGGAACTGCTCCTATAGAACACGCACTGAACGCTCTCAGAAAACTTCAGACCTCCCAAAAGGCAAGAAACTCCCCACGTATCTGGGTAGGGCAAAAGAAAAAAGGAAAAACAGAGACAAAAGAATAGGGATGGGACCTGCACCAGTGGGAGGGAGCTGTGAAGGAGGAAACGTTTCCACACACTATGAAGCCCCTTCCCGGGCGGAGACTGCGGGCAGCGGAGGGGGGAAGCTTCGGAGCCATGGAGGAGAGCGCAGCAACAGGGGTGCGGAGCGCAAAGCGGAGAGATTCCCACACAGAGGATCGGTGCCGATCAGTACTCACCAGCCCAAGAGGCTTGTCTGCTCACCCGCCGGGGCGGGCAGGGGCTAGGAGCTGAGGCTCGGGCTTCGGTCGGATCCCAGAGAGAGGACTGGGGTTGGCGGCGTGAACACAGCCTGAAAGGGTTACTGCGCCACAGCTAGCCGGGAGGGAGTCTGGGAAAAAGTCTGGACCTGCTTAAGAGGAAAGAGACTTTTTCTTCCCTCTTTGTTTTCTGGTGCGCAAGGAGAGAGGATTAAGAGCGCTGCTTAAAGGAGCTCCAGAGATTGGTGCGAGCCGTGGCTATCAGCATGTCCGGACCCCAGAGATGGGTATGAGACGCTAAGGCCGCTGCCACCGCCGCCACCAAGAAGCCTGTGTGTGAGCACAGGTCACTGTCCACACCACCCCTCCCAGGAGCCTGTGCAGCCCGCCACTGCCAGGGTCCCGGGATCCAGGGACAACTTCCCCAGGAGAACGCATGGTGCACCTCAAGCTGGTGCAAAGGCACACTGGCCTCTGCCACCACAGACTCGCCCCGAACTCCGTGCCCCTCTCTCCCCCTGGCCTGAGTGAGCCAGAACCACCGAATCACCTGCTCCTTTAACCCCATCCTTTCTGAGCGCAGAACAGATGCCCTCAGGTGATCTATATGCAGAGGCGGGGCCAAATCCAAAGCTGAACCCTAGGAGCTGTGCGAACAAAGAAGAGAAAGCGAAATTTCTCCCAGCAGCCTCAGGAGCAGCGGATTAAATCTCCACAATCAACTCGATGTATGCTGCACCTGTGGAATACCTGAATAGACAACGAATCATCCCAAATTGAGGAGCTGGACTTTGAGAGCAAGATATATTATTTTTTCCCCTTTTCCTCTTTTTGTGAGTGTGTATGTGTATGCTTCTGTGTGAGATTTTGTCTGTATAGCTTTGCTTTCACCATTTGTCCTAGGATTCTGTTGCCTGTTTTTTTTTAACTTAAAAAAATTTTTTCTTCTCAATAATTACTTTTTATTTTAATAACTTTATTTTATCCTACTTTATTTTATCCTCTTTCTTTCTTTATATTCTTTCTTCCTTTTATTCTGAGCCATGTGGATTAAAGGCTCTTGGTGCTCCAGCCAGGCGTCAGGGCTGTGCCTCTGAGGTGGGAGAACCCACTTCAGGACACTGGTCCACAAGACACCTCCCAGCTCCACATAAGATCAAACGGCAAAAAACTCCCAGAGATCTCCATCTCAAGACCAAGACCCAGCTTCACTCAGCGATGAGCAAGCTACAGTGCTGGACACCCTATGCCAAACAACTAGCAAGACAGGAACGCAGCCCCATCCATTAGCAGAGAGGCTGCCTAAAATCATAATAAGGCTACAGACACCCCAATACACACCACCAGACGTGGACTGGCCCACCACAAAGACAAGATCCAGCCTCATCCACCAGAACACAGGCACTAGTCCCCTCAAACAGGAAACCTACTCAACCCCCTGAACCAACCTTAGCCACTGGGGACAGACACCACAAACAATGGGAACTACGAACCTACAGCCTGAGAAAAGGAGACCCCAAACACAGTAAGATAAGCGAAATGAAAAGACAGAAAAACACACAGCAGATGAAGAAGCAAGGTAAAAACCCACCAGACCTAACAAATGAAGAGGAAATAGGCAGTCTACCTGAAAAAGAATTCAGAATAATGATAGTAAAGGTGATCCAAAATCTTGGAAATAGAATAGAGAAAATGCAAGAAAGACTTAACAAGGACCTAGAAGAACTAAAGAGGAAGCAAGCAACGATGAACAACACAATAAATGAAATTTAAAATACTCTAGAAGGGATCAATAGCCGAATAACTGAGGCAGAAGGACGGATAAGTGACCTGGAAGATAAAATAGTGGAAATAACTACTGCAGAGCAGAATAAAGAAAAAAGAATGAAAAGAACTGAGGACAGTCTCAGAGACCTCTGGGACAACATTAAACACACCAACATTCGAATTATAGGGGTCCCAGAAGAAGAAGAGAAAAAGAAAGGGACTGAGAAAATATTTGAAGAGATTATAGTTGAAAACTTCCCTAATATGGGAAAGGAAATAGTTATGCAAGTCCAGGAAGCACACAGAGTCCCATACAGGATAAATGCAATGAGAAAAACGCCAAGACTCGTATTAATCAAACTATCAAAAATTAAATACAAAGAAAAAAATATTAAAAGCAGTGAGGGAAAAACAACAAATAACATACAAGGGAATCCGCATAAAGTTAACAGCTGATCTTTCAGCAGAAACTCTGCAAGCCAGAATGGAGTGGCAGGACATATTTAAAGTAAGAAGGAGAAAAGCCTACAACCAAGATTACTCTACCCAGCAAGGATCTCATTCAGATTTGATGGAGAAATTAAAACTTTTACAGACAAGCAAAAGCTGATAGAGTTCAGGACAACCAAACCAGCTTCACAACAAATGCTAAAAGAACTTCTCTAGGCAAGAAACACAAGAGAAGGAAAAGATCTACAATAACAAACCCAAAACAATTAAGAAAATAGGAATAGGAACATACGTAACAATAATTACCTTAAATGTAAATGGATTAAATGCTCCCACCAAAAGACTGGCTGAATGGATACAAAAACAAGATCCAAATATATACTGTCTACAAAAGACCCACTTCAGACCTAGGAACACATACAGAGTAAAAGTGAGGGGATGGAAAAAGATATTCTATGCAAATGGAAATCAAAAGAAAGCTGGAGTAGCAATTCTCATATCAAACAAAATAGACTTTAAAATAAAGACTATTAAAAGAGAAAAAGAAGAACACTACATAATGATCAAGGGATCGATCCAAGAAGAAGATTTAACAATTATAAATATTTATGCACCCCACACAGGAGCACCTCAATACATAAGGCAAATACTAACAGCCATAAAAGGGGAAATCGACAGTAACACAATCATAGTAGGGGACTTTAACACCCCACTATCACCAATGGACAGATCATACAAAATGAAAATAAATAAGAAAACACAATCTTTAAATGATACATTAAATAAGATGGACTTAATTGATATTTATAGGACATTCCATCCTAAAACAACAGAATACACATTCTTCTCAAGTGCTCATGGAACATTCTCCAGGATAGATGATATCTTGGGTCACAAAGCAAGCCTTGGTAAATTTAAGAAAATTGAAATCATATCAAGTATCTTTTCTGACCACAACGCTATAAGACTGGATATCAATTACAGGAAAAGATCTGTGAAAAATACAAACACATGGAGGCTAAACAATACACTACTTAATAACGAAGTGATCACTGAAGAAATCAAAGAGGAAATAAAAAAATACCTAGAAACAAATGACAATGGAGACACAACGACCCCAAACCTATGGGATACAGCAAAAGCAGTTCTAAGAGGGAAGTTTATAGCAATACAATCCTACCTTAAGAAACAGGAAACATCGCAAATAACCTAACCTTACACCTAAAGCAATCAGAGAAAGAAGAACAAAAAAACCCTAAAGTTAGCAGAAGAAAAGAAATCATAAAGATCAGATCAGAAATAAATGGGGCTTCCCTGGTGGCGCAGTGGTTGAGAATCTGCCTGCCGATGCAGGGGACACGGGTTCGTGCCCCGGTCCGGGAGGATCCCACATGCCGCGGAGCGGCTGGGCCCGTGAGCCATGGCCGCTGAGCCTGTGTGTCCGGAGACTGTGCTCTGCAATGGGAGAGGCCACAGCGGTGAGAGGCCCGCGTACCACAAAAAAAAAAAGAAAAAAAAAAAAAAAAAAGAAATAAATGAAAAAGAAACAAAGGAAACGATAGCAAAGATCAATAAAACTAAAAGCTGGATTTTTGAGAAGATAAGCAAAATTGATAAACCATTAGCCAGACTCATCAAGAAAAAAAGGGAGAAGAATCAAATCAATAGAATTAGAAATGAAAAAGGAGATGTAACAACTGACATGATGCTGCAGAACTACAAAGGATCATGAGAGATTACTATAAGCATCTCTATGCCAGTAAAATGGACAACCTGGAAGAAATAGACAAATTCTTAGAAATGCACAACCTTCCAAGACTGAACCAGGAAGAAACAGAAAATATGAACAGACCAAACACAAGCAATGAAATTGAATCTGTGATTAAAAATCTTCCAAAAAACAAAAGCCCAGGACCAGATGGCTTCACAGGCGAATTCTATCAAACATTTAGAGAAGAGCTAACACCTATCCTTCTCAAACTCTTCCAAAATATAGCACAGGGAGGAACACTCGCAAACTCATTCTATGAGGCCACCATGACCCTGATACCAAAACCAGACAAAGGTGTCACAAAGAAAGAATATCACAATGAACATAGATGCAAAAATCCTGAAAAAAATACTAGGAAACAGAATCCAACAGCACATTAAAAGGATCATACACTCTGATCAAGTGCAGAATATTCCAGGAATGCAAGGATTCTTCAGTATATGCAAATCAATCAATGTGATACACCATATTAACAAACTGAAGGAGAAAAACCACAGGATCATCTCAATAGATGCAGAGAAAGCTTTCAACAAAATTCAACACCCATTTATGATAAAAACCCTCCAGAAAGCAGGCAAAGAAGGAACTTTCCTCAACATAATAAAGGCCATATATGACAAATCCACAGCCAACATCATTCTCAATAGTGAAAAATTGAAACCATTTCCACTAACATCAGGAATAAGACAAGGTTGCCCACTCTCACCACTAGTACTCAACATAGTTTTGGAAGTTTTAGCCACAGCAATCAGAGAAGAAAAAGAAATAAAAGGAATCCAAATCAGAAAAGAAGAAGTAAAGCTGTCACTGTTTGCAGATGACATGATACTACACATAGAGAATCCTAATGATGCTACCAGAAAACTACTAGAGCTAATCAATGAGTTTGGTAAAGTAGCAGGATACAAAATTAATGCACAGAAATCTCTGGCATTCCTATGTACTAACGATGAAAAATCTGTAAGTGAAATTAAGAAAACACTCCCATTTACCACCGCAACAAAAAGAAGAAAATATCTAGGAATAAACCTACCTATGGAGACAGAAGACCTGTATGCAGAAAATTGTAGCATATGGATGAAAGAAATTAAAGATGATAAAAACAGACAAAGAGATATACCATGTTCTTGGATTGGAAGAATCAACATTGTGAAAATGACTCTACTACCCAAAGCAATCTACAGATTCAATGCAATCCCTATCAAACTACCACTGGCATTTTTCACAGAACTAGAACAAAAAATTTCACAATTTGTATGGAAACACAGAAGACACCTAATAGCCAAAGCAATCCTGAGAAAGAAAAACGGAGCTGGAGGAATCAGGCTCCCTGACTTCAGACTATACTACAGAGCTACAGTAATCAAGATAGTATAGTAATGGCACAAAAACAGAAATATAGATCAATGGAACAGGATAGAAGGCCCAGAGATAAACCCACGCACATATGGTCACCTTATCTTTGATAAAGGAGGCAAGAATATACAGTGGAGAAAAGACAGTCTCTTCAATAAGTGGTGCTGGGAAAACTGGGCAGCTACATGTAAAAGTATGAGATTAGAACACTCCCGAACACCATACATACAAATAAGCTCAAAATGGATTAAAGATCTAAATGTAAGGCCAGAAACTATCAAACTCTTAGAGGAAAACACAGGCACAACACTCTATGACATAAATCACAGCAAGATCCATTTTGACCCACCTCCTAGAGAAATGGAAATAAAAACAAAAATAAACAAATGGGACCTAATGAAACGTAAAAGCTTTTTAACAGCAAAGGAAACCATAAACAAAACCAAAAGACAACCTTCAGAATGGGAGAAAATATTTGCAAATGAAGCAACTGACAAAGGATTAATCTCCAAAATTTACAAGCAGCTCATGTAGCTCAATACAAAAAAACACCACATAACCCAATTGAAAAATAGGCAGAAGACCTAAATAGACACTTCTCCAAAGAAGATATACAGATTGCCAACAAGCACATGAAAGAATGCTCAACATCATTAATCATTAGTAAAATGCAAATCAAAACTACAATGAGATATCATCTCACACCGGTCAGAATGGTCATCATCAAAACATCTACAAACAATAAATGCTGGAGAGGGTGTGGAGAAAAGGGAACACTCTTGCACTGCTGGTGGGAATGTAAATTTATACAGCCACTACGGAGAACAGTATGGAGTTTCCTTAAAAAACTACAAATAGAACTAACATATGATCCAGCAATCCCACTACTGGGCATATACCCTGAGCAAATCATAATTCAAAAACAGTCATGTACCAATATGTTCATTGCAGCTCTATTTACAACAACCAGGACATGGAAGCAACCTAAGTGTCCATCGACAGATGAATGGATAAAGAAGATGTGGCACATATATACAATGGAATATTACTCAGCCATAAAAAGAAACAAAATTGAGTTATTTGTAGTGAGGTGGATGGACCTAGAGTCTGTCATACAGAGTTAAGTAAATCAGAAAGAGAAAAACAAATACCATATGCTAACACATATATATGGAATCTAAGAAAAAAAAAAAAAGGTCATGAAGAACCTAGGGGTAAGATGGGAATAAAGACACAGACCTACTAGAGAATGGACTTGAGGATATGGGGAGTGGGAAGGGTAAGCCGTGACAAAGTGAGAGAGTGGCATGGATATATACACTATGAAACGTAAAATAGATAGCTGGTGGGAAGCAGCCGCATAGCACAGGGAGATCAGCTCAGTGGTTTGTCACCACCTAGAGGGGTGGGATAGGGAGGGTGGGAGGGAGGGAGACGCAAGAGGGAAGAGATATGGGAACATATGTACATGTATAATTTTCAGTTTGTTATAAAACAGAAACTAACATACCATTGTAAAGCAATTACACTCCAATAAACATGTTAAAAAATAATAAAATAAATTTTAAAAAAATTAGAAATGAAAAAGAAGTTACAATGGACACCACAGAAATACAAATCATCATAAAAGACTACTACAGGCAACTCTAGGCCAATAAAATGGACAACCTGGAGGAAATGGACAAATTCTTAGAAAGGTATTACTTTCCAAGACTGAATCAGGAAGAAACAGAAAATATGAACAGACCAATCACAAGTAATGAAATTGAAACTGTGAATAAAAATCTTCCAATAAACAGAAGTCCAGGACCAGATGGCTTCACAGGGGAATTCTATAAAACATTTAGAGAAGAGCTAACACCCATCCTTCTCAAACTCTTCCAAAAAGTTGCAGAGGAATGAACACTCCCAATCTCATTCTTTGAGGCCACCATCACCCTGATACCAAAACCAGACAGGGATACTATAAAAAAAGAAAATTTCAGACCAGTATCAGTGAAAAATATTGATGCAAAAATCCTCAACAAAATACTAGCAAACAGACTCTAATAACATATTAATAGGATCATACACCATGATCAAGTGGGACTTATCCCACGGATGCAAGGATTCTCCAGTATAAGCAAATTAATACACCATATTAACAAACTGAAGAATGAAAACCACATGATCATCTCAATAGATGCAGAAAAAGCTTCTGACAAAATTCAACACCCATTAATGATAAAAACTCTGCAGAAAGTGGGCATAGAGGGAACTTTCCTCAACATAATAAAGGCCATATATGACAAACACACAGCAAGCATCATTCTCAATGGTGAAAAAGTGAAAGCATTTCCCCCAAGATCAGGAACAAGACAAGGATGTCCCCTCATGCCACTATTATTCAACACAGTTTTGGAAGTCCTAGCCACAGCAATCAGAGAAGAAAAAGAAATAAAAGGAATACAAATTGGAAAAGAAAAAGTAAAACTGTCACTGTTTGCAAATTACATGATACTTTACATAGAGAATCCTAAAGATGCCACCAGAAAACTACTAGAGCTAATCAACGAATTTGGTTAAGTTGCAGGATACAAAATTAATACACAGAAATTTCTTGCATTCCTGTACACTAACAATGGAAGATCAGAAAGAGAAATTAAGGAAACAATCCCATTCACCACTGCAACAAAAAAGAATAAAATACCTAGGAATAAACCTACCTAAGGATGTAAAAGACCTGTACTCAGAAAACTATAAGACACTGATGAAAGAAATCAAAGATGACAAAAACAGATGGAGAGATATACCATGTTCTTGGATTGGAAGAATCAATATTGCGAAGATGACTATAATACCCAAAGCAATCGACAGATTCAATGCAATCTCTATCAAATTACCAACGGCATTTTTTACAGAACTAGAGCAAAAAAATCTTAATATTTGTATGGAGACACAAAAGACCCCAAATAGCCAAAGCAATCTTGATGGAAAAAAACAGAGCTGGAGTAATCAGGCTTCCTGACTTCAGACTATATTACAAAGCTACAGTAATCAAGACAATATGGTAATGGCACAAAAACAGAAATATAGATCAATGGAACAGAATAGAAAGCCCAGAGATAAACCCAAACATCTATGGTCAACTAATCTATGACAAAGGAGGCAAGGATATACAATGGAGAAAAGACAGTCTCTTCAATAAGTGGTGCTGGGAAAACTGGGCAGCTACATGTAAAAGAATCACATTAGAATACTACCTAACACCATACACAAAAATAAACCCAAAATGGATTAAAGATCTAATTGTAAGACCAGACACTATAAAACTCTTAGAGGAAAACATAGGAAAAACACTCATTCAAATAAATCACAGCAAGATCTTTTTTGACCCACATCCTAGAAGAATGGAAATAAAAACAAGAAGAAACAAATGGGACCTAATGAAACTTCAAAGCTTTTGCACAGTAAAGGAAACCATAAACAAGACGAAAAGACAACCCTCAGAATAGGAGAAAATATTTGCAAACGAATCAACGGACAAAGGATTAATCTCTACAATATATAAACAGCTCATGCAGCTCAATATTAAAAAAAAAAAAAAAAACCACTCCACAAATGGGCAGAAAGGCTTCCCTGCTGGTGCAGTGGTTAAGAATCTGCCTGCCAATGCAGGGGACGTGGGTTCGAGCCCTGGTCTGGGAAGATCCCACATGCCACAGAGCAACTAAGCCTACATGCCACTCAACTACCAAAGCCTGTGTGCCTAGAGCCCATGCTCCGCAACAAGAGAAGCCACAATGAGAAGCACGCACCGCAATGAAGAGTAGCCGCCGTTTGCCACAACCAGAAAAAGCCTGCACGCAGCAACAAAGACCCAATGCAGCCGAAAATAAATAAATAAAATTAAATTTATATATTTTTAAAAAAGGGCAGAAGACCTAAATAGACATTTCTCCAAAGAAGACATACAGACACACAGGTGGCCAAGAGGCACGTGAAAAGATGCTCAACATGGGCTTCCCTGGTGGCGCAGTGGTTGAGAGTCTGCCTGCCAATGCACGTGACATGGGTTTGTGCCCCGGTCCGGGAAGATCCCATATGCCGCGGAGCGGCTAGGTCTGTGAGCCATGGCCGCTGAGCCTGCGCGTCCGGAGCCTGTGCTCCGCAACGGGAGAGGCCACAACAGTGAGAGGCCTGTGAACCGCAGGGAAAAAAAAAAAAAAGATGCTCAACATCACTAATTAATAGAGAAATGCAAATCAAAACTACAATGAAGTATCACCTCACACTGGTGCATCATCAGAAAATCTACAAACAACAAATGCTGGAGAGGGTGTGGAGAAAAGGGAACACTTGCACTGCTGGTGGGAATGTAAATTGATACAGCCACTATGGAGAACAGTGTGGAGGTTCCTTAAAAAATTGAAAACAGAACTACCATATGACCCAGCAATCCCACTACTGGGCATATACCCTGAGAAAACCATAATTTTTTTTTTTTTTTTTGAAAACCATAATTTAAAAAGAGACATGTACCACAATGTTCACTGCAGCACTATTTACATGGAAGCAACCTAAGTGTCCATCAGTAGATGAATGGATCAAAAAGATGTGGCACATATATACAATGGAATATTACTCAGCCATAAAAAGAAATGAAATTGAGTTATTTGTAGTGAGGTGGATGGACCGAGAGTCTGTCACACACAGTGAAGTCAGAAAGAGAAAAACAAGTACCGTATGCTAACACATATATATGGAATCTAAAAAAAACAAAGTTTCTGAGGAACCTAGGGGCAGGACAGGAATAAAGATGCAGACAAGAGAATGGACTTGAGGACACGGGGAGGGGGAAAGGTAAGCTGGGATGAAGTGAGAGAGTGGCATGGACATATATACACTATCAAATGTAAAATCGATAGCTAGTGAGAAGCAGCCGCATAGCACAGGGAGATCACCTCGGTGCTTTGTGACCACCGAGAGGGGTGGGATAGGGAGGGTGGGAGGGAGACGCAAGAGGGAGGAGATATGGGGATATATGTATATGTATAGCTGATTCACTTTGTTATACAGCAGAAACTAACACACCATTGTAAAGCAATTATACTCCAATAAAGATGTTAAAAAATAAATAGATTTATAAATAAATAAATAAATAAACTGTGGTACGTCGAAAAAGAAAAGACACATGCACCCCCCCCCCCACACACACACACACAATGTTCACTGCAGCACTATTTACAGTAGCCAGGTCATGGAAGCAACCTAAGTGCCCACCGACAGATGAAAGGATAAAGAAGATGTGGTACATATATACAATGGAATACTAGCCATAAAAAGGAACAAAAGTGGGTCATTTGTAGAGACGTGGATGGACTCAGAGTCTGTCATACAGAGTGAAGTAAATCAGAAAGAGAAAAACAAATATTGTATATTAATGCGTATGTGTGGAATCTAGAAAAATGGTACAGATGAACCAGTTTGCAAGGCAGAAATTGAGACACAGATGTAGAGAACAAACGTATGGACACCAAGAGGGGAGGGCGGGGGCGGGGTGGTGGTGGTGGTGGGATGAATTGGGAGATTGGGATTGACATATACACAGTGATGTGTATAAAACAGATGATAAGAACCTGCTGTATAAATAATACTAAAATAAAATAAAATAAAATTCAAAAAAATAAAAACAAAGTTAACTGGGCATCCTATACTGTATCTGGTAACCCTACCTGAAGCACACACAGAGACACAAATATGACACCTTTTTATCTTCAGAACACTTACTAAGAGTAAGGGAAATAAATGTGTACATATAAACAAACTACTATACAGGAAAGGAAAGTAGTTATGTAGCATTTAAAGAAAGGAGAAAGGGGCAAAAAAGGCAAACTGGGAACACAGTAAGAGGGGCTGGGGAATGGTTAGAATCAATAAGCACTCACAAGATTCAAAGGAGAAAAAATAGTAAGACAGGACACTGCTCAGTTAAATCCTCGATTGTAGCCACACATACTTGTGTATTCACCAACCACACATGTGGCTCAGTAACACAGGTTTTTAAGTTATTTGCCATCTATCACACTAATCAATTTACATTTAAATTACTTCAAAAAACATGCATTAACAACCTCTCAAAAGAAAGATGTACAAAAATGCCAAACTCCTAATTTTCTGACCTATCTCCCTCTCAAATCTAGTTATAATTTTGTGCTTATTGTACCCAATATTATCTTATTAAATTCTACCCAATGTGGATGGGGCCAGTAAGAAGAAAATCTTCACAATATGTCACCCTTTTTCTCACTTTCTATTGTCCAAGCAACTGTTTCCTATCTCTGCCTCTTAAGTAAACAGCTTTGTATTTGTACATTTCAAATAGATAAGTGAGCAGATCATTTTTAACTAGATGCAAAAACTACTGCTTCTTTACTTCCTGCTCCAACCCTCTTCAGGTGTCCCCTTCTTCCTGCAGGCCCAGTTATCATTCTTCATGACATAGGCCAAACTTGATTGTATTCTTTGATAGGAAAATACACACAACTGAACTCAAAAGTTAAATAACACACTGTGCTGCAGGACATATGCATTAAAAAGGTGTAGTAATGGAATTTAAATCATTCTTTCTCATTAACTCATCATATACCTTCATACAATCTTACAGATGAAAGGATTTCAGAGTTCACAGTCCATATCCCTCTCATTTTTATAGATGCTGAAAATCTTGTCCTATGTGTGACTACTCTAAATTAACAGGGCAAGCAAAGAACCAGTCAGACTTTTTGACTTTCAGTTTAGTATTTTTCCTGCTAGATTATACTTCTACCTACTCGTACTACATCTTTTGACTGGTAGCTGATATATTCCATGAATTTTAATTCTACTGCATATTTTTACTTCTTTTTGAAAATATAAAGCAATCTAGAAATTATGGTTACTCAAAACTGCAATTTAAATTATTCATTAATCCTTCATAACAAAGTAACCTAAAAGTCAGCTTAACTAAAAAACAAGAAAGCAGATTCATCTTTATAGTCTGTATTTTTAACTGCATAAGAAAGTGTGAGAGAAGTATTTGTATATCACAACAGACCAAAGTGACAAGTTCAAGACATGAGACACTGTCAGTATCAAATCTTAAAAAAAATGCTGATCACTGTATCTTTTATGAAAACCTCTTTATTGAGAAGTATTATACCTATCTTAATAAGCATACAAACACTTCTGAGGTTAGATTTTTACAATCCATTTTCCTAGAATTTGGGAAGGTGGAAAAACTATTCAAAAATTATTGTTCATATTTAATTTAAAGATATGTGGCTGGAAGGATCTATAAGCTCACAATCACAGATTACCACTGACAGCCCTTTTCAATGATCTTACCTTTGTTGGAAGTACTTTAAATGTGCTCTGTTCTGGTATTATAGGGTGAAGAAGTCTCAGCTTCAAATTATAATCCTCTCCAGAAGGAAGTTTCACCGATGCGGACAACTAATGATCACAAAATTAGTAGCACATTTTATAAATTTATTTAAAGAAGGGTAAAGTACTTAAACTGACTATAATTACAGAACTTCAGTACTGCTGCAGATTATTTTCAAAACTTTCTATGGAATATCAGACTTAAGAATCTCAAAATAATCTTTTAAAAATCTGGTATCCAGGCTTCCCTGGTGGCACAGTGGTTGAGAGGCCGCCTGCAGAAGCAGGGGACACAGGTTCGTACCCCGGCTAGACCCGTGAGCCATGGCCGCTGAGCCTGCGCGTCTGGAGCCTGCACTCCACAATGGGAAAGGCCACAACAGTGAGAGGCCCGCGTACAGCCAAAAAAAAAAAAAAAAAAAAAAAATCTGGTATCCTTCGCATGAATTCTCATATACATAATTAAATAGCAGAAGAGAATATGTTTCATAACACATACTGAACATTTAAATCACAAGGAAACAACCTACAAGAACAAAATAATACAGTACGTAACAAAGAAATATTCATGTGCAAAACATCTAGTTCTACCATGAACTCTCTTAAATATCTATCACAAGGTTTTCTACTAAATGCAAATAAACCAAGTTATTCAAAGTCATACTCATTTAATATGGTTAGTAAATTGTAAGATATATAAGTCACAATAAATAAGTGTATCTTTTTCATGAAGTATACCACACAAATGTGTAACCAAAGCACGTATCTTACTAATGTCTTTTATATTTGTCAACCAAATTCTGCTTTGAATTCCAAATCTAAAGAAAGAGAAAACAGTGCACACCTAGCTATAACCTACAGTATACATACTCTTTGTCTCAAAACTTAAAATGATCAAATGGAAAAGCAATGCTTCAGATTTTCATCAGCATTTTCCACATTATCTCAGGAAGAAATGATATATATCTAATAGACTGCTATAGATTATTCTGCAATATATATTTATATTTACAAATAAAAGTATTTAACCTCAACCAAAAATAATTTAAAAACTATAATAACCTCTTTTTCTGTAAATTCCACATTTACATCATTCTTCTGAACATTCTTGATCATAAGTGTAATGATTACTTGAGATTCTGTTTGATACCAGTCATACCTATTAAAAAAGAAAAAGAAAACTTAAAACAGAACTTAAATTTTCTTAAAGTTGTTGCTTGTTTTATCAAGATAAAACCTGTATATAATCTGATGAACAACAAGAGCTCCACCTTGAGGAACAAAATAGCAAAGCAGCTGTTGGTTGATTCACAGAAACAATTTTATGTAACTAATTTCATATGATCTGTACTAACAGAAAAGTAGGTCGATGATGTCCAAAACCCCTCCAGTGGATTTAAATACTTACATAATTTTCTAGGTTCTAACATATCTCTAATACTGTTGTGCTTAAGCTAATTGGTTTTTTTTTTGGCCACACCACACAGCATGCGGCCACATGCACAGCTAGTTTTAAAGATAAAATTTATTCTAACAGATAACAATTCTAACACACCATCAACAGTTTTATCCTCTCATTTCAACCTATTACTAAGAAGTAAACACTTTCATCCCTATTTTACAAATGAAAAAAAAAAAGTAAGCTCAGAAGGGTGAGGCAATTGGCACATCAGTAGCAGGCGTTACACTGGACCCAGGTCAACCTGACCCCGCATTCCAGGACCTCTTTACTGAAGCTGGGGGCAAACAGCCCTGAGCACAGGGAACAAAAGCAAATGAGCTAAAATTAAAATACTTTAACTCATTCTGCCAGGCACAATATTAAATACAGTACCTTCCTTCAATCTCAAACTATGTGGGAAGATTAGTGTGCCTAGAGATTCTAATTATGTGTATCTTTCCCCCTGAAAGCTCTAAAAATATATCATCACTTTCAAATTAAACTGGATTATAAACTCCATGAGAGCAGAGCTATTTATCTATCCTGCCACTATCACATTCCCGGGACTAAGCACAGTACCCTGATACATGGTATATTTATAACATCAATGTGGGATTATTTTATACTCCAAACGCTCCAATTATTAAGTTTATGTACCCTACCCCTGCTCCTGTCACTAAAGTTCCTTGTTTACTAGGTACTTGGAGAGTCATCCGGTATCTCCCCAGAAAGAACATGAATAAATTGTTTTAACATTTTCAGGCCATTTTACATCAAAAGCAATGGATCTTTAAAAGTCTCACAGTTTTCCTTTGAAACTCAGTCAGGATGCAAAGCTCGAGATTAATGCCTTGTGTTTCTTACACTACGAATGCAAGTTGTACACACACAGCTAATGAACAACTAGAAATAACACAAATACTTGCTAAATACTTATTCATGATTGTAACTGCTGCCCTCAGCAAGTGACTTTCAACTCATGCAGAATTATTCTATGAAAAATTTACTCCAAATATAAAAGGCAGGTAGAGTTACAATTCTATCAAGTCTACTAACTTATTCACCTAGGTAACAGTAATAAGTTAAATGGAAGAGGCTCTCTTTAATACATGGAAAGGTGACATAATGTGGAATCAGGTGAAGTAAGTTTTAATTGGCAATTGATTTGATTTTAACCTTAATATAAACACTAATTCAAATCAGTTAACAGTCTTACAATTAGTTTTTCAAGGCTTTAATATGATTTCTTTTATAAACTAAGAAATACTTAAATCACAGGTAAGGACTTGCTTACTATTAAACAACAGGGTTTTTTCCCCTTTAGGCATATTTATCACGCATTATGAAAAACAAACACTTACTTGATTTTTGACTGATAAGTCCTCTGGGATGCAGACTGATTTTGACAAGTTGAAAGAGACAGATTTTTACAAGTTAGTTTAGTAACTGCATATTAAAAACGCACGTATTATTAATTTACCCAGTGTTATAGTTACTTTGATATGAAATAACTACATGAAAACTTACAGAGCATGGTATCCACAACTGTTAAATAATACTCACCTTCACAAGAATTAGAATACTCAGTTGTTTGGGTTTTTTTAATTTTATTTTTTTTAACATCTTTATTGGAGTATAATAGCTTTACAATGGTGTGTTAGTTTCTGCTTTATAACAAAGTGAATCAGTTATACATATGTGCCCATATCTCTTCCCTCTTGCATCTCCCTCCCTCCCACCCTCCCTATCCCACCATTCTAGGTGGTCACAAAGCACCGAGCTGATCTCCCTGTTACTCAGCATTTTAAAAATTTTATGGGTTTCACTTTCAAAAAGCTGTTTTTCTTCTAAAATAAAAGAAGGATAAAAAACAGAAAAATTTCTGAAGATATGTTTGGAAAAGGTTACATATAAAATGTCTAGTTCCAAGATTCAGTAACTCTCTAAGCTGAAAATAACAATAACATTAAAAAAACATTTTTAAGACTACAGTATAACCTTCAGGCTTAACAATGGCATCAAACTGCTCTGGAAAAACATACGAAGCACTATTTCCATGGTGCCTTCCTGATATTGTCTTACAACGTTTATGGCTGGCCTCCTTGAAACAAACATTCTACACTGACCACTGAGAAACAAAGTGACTCTTAACCAATCCAAACTTTCCTAAACTACGTGTGCCAGTTCAGACTGTAAATCTAAAGAACTTGCCTTGGGTCAATGGTGGCCTCTAAGTTGTCCCTAAATAAGAAGGTAAGAGACAGCGTTTGGAGGAAGAAAATAAGTAAAACTGCCCTAGAGATATGTAACTGACAGAAAGCTCATTCTGAGTCCTGCCTCAAATATACTTAGTCATAATATATTAAGTAAAAACACAAAATATGTATGATAAAAGCTTTGGACTTACCACCTCAGGCTGTGATCCTATTAAAAACATAAAAAGGAAACATTTTCAGGTAACAGTACATGTATAGGCAAAATTACATACAGGATTTCTATGGCACAAACATACTGACTAAGCAAACCAATTCTCCATGCATACCTAATAAGGGAAAGTGGTTTAACTTTGCATCCTGGAGTCACTTGAGACTCCTCAATAATTTCTTACCAGTAATAACACTGCAAAACAAATCCATCCAAATTTCCCTTTCAACATAACGAATGAGGTAAAAAATCAAAATACCTTGGGAAATCCCAACCTAAGAGAACATCCACTACTTAAATTATAAGTTATAAAGTTCAAAACAAAAACATGTCAAACATTTCCTTTTTTTTAAACGGAAAGACCACGGGAAACGTGCATACTTACCATTCTGAGCTTCTTGACACCTTTTAATCCAGACAATGAAATCAGCATCTGCACCTAGAAAGAACAAACTGACTGTAACATCACTCATCTGCACAACCTAACATATTCATTCAACAAATAATTACTGAATACCTATGTTCCAAACACTATTCTAGGCACTGTGGATGCAACAGTGAATTAGACAAAAATATCTGTCCTAACAGTTTTTAGCTATCCTAATATTAAACCTATTGGTTAGGTTTAATATTTACTTGTTCATCCTGAAGAATTCTGATTTTTAAGAAATCAATTTTATCTGCCTGCCAATGCAGGGGACACGGGTTCGATCCCTGGTCTGGGAAGATCCCACATGCCACGGAGCAACTAAGCCCATGCGCCACGACTACTGAGCCTGCGCTCTAGAGCCCCCATGCCACAACCACTGAAGCCTGCTCCATGTCCCCCATGGAGCAAAACCATTCCCAGTTAGGAGCTACTGCTTTAGAGAATTGTGATAACACTATCATAAGATGAAGAGAAAGTGATAGTACACAATTAGGATTATGTAGTCTGTAACTATCTATGAGATTACTTACAACCTTTTTGTACTCTGCAGACATTTTGATACTTGGCTCTTACAATTTCTATATATTACGCACAGATATCTATACTACTGTGATAATTTTCATCTATTTCTCTCAGAAAGGTGATATTAGAAACTCACGATACTCTCAAACCTCCATGTTTCTTCAATACCCTATCATACTTTACCCCAAACTTCACACTTCATGTCTCAATAAAAATTTTCATTGTAAGATTTCCTTATCTCAGCAATCTGGATAATAACTTAATAGACTTCTGAATGTGAGAGCAAATTAAACTTTCACTTATCCATTAGAAAAAAAATAAAGCCAGACTAAGTACTGGGAGCACACTAAGTATTTATATAGTTTCCTGCTTCTGATGATAGTTTATCTGTGATTTAAGTGCTAAATAAAGGCCAATTTAATCAATTTTTTTTTTTTTTTTTTTTTTTTTTTTTTTTTTTTGCGGTACGCGGGCCTCTCACTGTTGTGGCGTCTCCCGTTGCGGAGCACAGGCTCCGGACGCACAGGCTCAGCGGCCATGGCTCACGGGCTTAGTTGCTCCGCGGCATGTGGGATCTTCCCGGACCAGGGCACGAACCCGTGTCTCCTGCATCGGCAGGCGGATTCTCAACCACTGCGCCACCAGGGAAGCCCTAATCAATTTTTAAGTAAATTCAAATTCTGCAATCAACACGAAATGTCATTAAGAAGAGAAAAAACGCTGGATTTCTATAATTAAGATTACACTAACAAAATTCAGCTATGGTATTTAAGATACATAGATATAATGGATTAGTGTACTAACCTATAATTCTAATACTTACTATCTAATTTCTGTCCTTCTGTAAAAGCTTCTAGAGCAGCAGCATAGTTTTTTTCATGGTATTCACATATCCTGCATGAGCATATTAAAAACAAATACACACAAGAGATCATGAAAAACAGCCTTCTTTATAAATAAAAAAAAAAACTATTTTCCCTACTATTAAAAGAAAAAATTTAAGTATATGTTAATAAGCCAGCCAAGAGCTTTCCTAACTCTACTATAATATCTAGTATAATTCCCATTAAAATCTAATTTTAGAACTCATTTCAGAAGAAATTTCTTGATTTTAATTGTATATACTTGCTTATTCCAAAATATAGTTATATTAAGGAATTAAAAACGTTTCTGATTCTTAAAGAATAAAGTCACACTATCAACAGAAACAAACTGGGATATAAAGTACACAGATAACAGAGTCTTCATTAAATGTAGCCTGTCCAGCTTGGGTGAGGAATAGATGTTCTCTAGTCAGTTAAATACAGTAAATTCCAAATGATGAAGCAAAAAAGGGATGTGAAATCTAAGAGTTTCATCTAGACTTTGCAGTTACTTCAACCATCACTATTTTAAACTATATATATATACACTAACTATACTACAATAAAAGTATAAAATATACCTAAAATTGAATCCTATCTCAGCTATAAAATGTATAAATACAGAATTTACTATTTATATAAAGCTTACAATTAATTCATTAAAGAAACTATAGTCCAGACCCAGCAAGAAGAGTAGTTACTGCATACCCCTTTCTCAGCAGAGCAATGGAACTATTTGGATTAAGTTCAAGAGATTTCTTTGCATCAGCAACAGCATCTGCATATAAAAAAAATGGGTTTTTTAGTCAGTTACTTATGGATCCTAACAAATACTACACACAAAATTTGAATTAGCCTCTGATTTTTAAGTTTTCAAGCTGGTGAAATGGACAAATGATTTTAAATTAGGAAAAGTTAATCCAAAATAAAATTACCCTCATACCTTCCTAATGACCTAATATTTAGCCTCCTTCTTAAAGCGCTTCAGGCAATGAATAAAGCTCTGTATCACACAGTTCATCTAATTTTCTCATTAACATCATTTATGTAATCTGACTCAAGTTATTTAATTTCTCCCTACTCAGATTATCTATCCAGATAATCAAAATTACAGAATATAGAAATACATTCTTTTTATAAAAAATAAAACAAGGGAATTCTTTTAAATACTTTGTAGAATAGTAAATTTGATGTTATTCTTTGTTAGCATATCCTGTAACCACGAATGAAATCTGTACAAATTCTACACCCACTGAAGAAAGAATGGACAACCATAAAATTTAAATGGGTGATGCTCAACATAATGTCTGTCACATTTTGGCTACTTTACCTTGTATGAAAGACCAAGTTAAAAATCCTGGAAGATAACCTTTATTTTATTTGAGTCATTGTATCTTGGGCAAAATTGGTAAGTAACTTATAGAGACAATATACTTTGTAAGAAAAGTTACCATGGTAATTCCCAAGAAGAATGTGACAATAAGCTCTTTGACAGTAATACTGTGCATCATCTGGTTTCTGCTCCAGAGCCTCAGTCAGCTCCTACAAATACAAACACGTTGAGTGTCAGTAAATGTTTTTTAAAAGCCATCGAATTATAATTAAACATGATTTTTTTATTTTTTATTTTTTTGCGGTATGCGGGCCTCTCACTGTTGTGGCCTTTCCCGTTGCGGAGCACAGGCTCCGGACGCACAGGCTCAGCGGCCATGGCTCACGGGCTTAGTTGCTCCGCGGCATGTGGGATCTTCCTGGACCAGGGCACGAACCCGTGTCTCCTGCATCGGCAGGCGGATTCTCAACCACTGCGCCACCAGGGAAGCCCTAAACATGATTTTTAATCAAATAACCTATTATCATAAAGTATTTGGAGGACAGATAACAGGGAAACAAGCTTGGAGCTTTTCTTTCCAAGAGGATCAATATCCCCCTTTCTCCTCCCTTCTCCCCTCAAAGGACCACAACTGAATGTAATATCTACTTAAAGCACTTAGCAGTTCCTGGCCTACAGCAGAACTCAATAAATGGTAATTATTATCATCTCATTTATTCTGGAGAGTTTAGTTCATATACATTGACCACCACTGATTTTTCTCCTTCTAATTTAGAGAAGATTCAAAGATCATGTAGAATTTGAGATGCCTAGAAAACGTGAAGCTGTCCAATAAAAACAAAAATAAAATTTAAAAAAGGAAGTTAAACCTAGAGCTCAGGAAGGTTAATGGAACCAATAAATACATAATCAAGTTTACCTGGCCCTCTCCTATTTTCTTATCAATGGCCTAAGAAATTACAGCATTCTGTCAAAAGCCCAGATGCAAGATCTCATAGATAGCTACTATCAATTGATCAAGAATTAACAGAGCGATTAAAACTTTTGCTAATCTGGGCAGTCACAGTTCATAAGTGGTAGCTGGAACAATACTGATGCAAGAAGAGAGAGCACAATTAGTGAAGCCAAGGACAAATGCAGGCAAACAGGAAGGCTTTGATTCTCTACCCATTGCTCACACACCTTAGGGACCTGGTAGTTTTCTTAACAGGCAAATTACTTCAATAGCCACACATGCGGCTTTGCTTGAACCCCGCAGTGTGATTCTCACAAAGCAACGTATACTATACTTGGTAATTATAAACCTAAAACCCAACACAACTAAGATCTAAACCACGTTTTACCATCTTAACCCCTATCACCCTGATCCAAGCAGTAATGAAAATCAGATCTTGCTACTATGTCTCTGCTCAACACTTTCCAACATCTTTCCAGCTGACTCACAGCAAAAGCCCAAGTCCTTCCAATGATCTGCATTGATCTCCTTGATATAACCTTCTGCTCTCCCTCTCATCTCACCTCTTAAAAACTCTTCTTGCTCCACTGAATCTAACCACAATGGCCTCCTTGCTGTTTTTCAAACATCTCCGGGCCCTGCACCTGCTCCCTCTCACAAGAATGCTCTTCCCCCAGATGTGTGCAGAAAATCTATTCCCTCACTTCCTAGTCAGTGACTGTGCCAGAGACAGGATTCAAATCCAGGTCTGTCTAACTCTAAATCAAATTTTAACCACTAAACATTGCCTCATGGTAAACTTTTACTCCAAGTTTCTTTCACACACCATCTAACATTTGTATTAATACAAGATTTTCTAATACTTTGAAATTCTTAAGCTAAAAACACCATCTTCCACTTAGCTTTCAAACAATTTTGAAAATAGCTGATGGCTTCTTATATATCTACTCAAATATATCATAAAACCACATTTCCAACCTCTCCTCACCAAGAAAATGTATATTATAGGTCAAAAAGGCTGTTACAGATTATAATAATATCTGGATCCTCAATTCAAAAAGTATTTTTTTCAGTAGTCAGGTTTTTCTGTTTGTTTTTCAAAAAGTATTTTTAAACACATATTATGGAACAAACATAGGTCAGACACTGGAGGTTCAAAGATGAATAAAATATTCCTTTTCTTTAGGAGTCAGGTATAAATTTCTGAATTTTGAACCAGCTTGCAAATGACCTTTAAAAACACAAACCAATTGTTGGTTAAGGAGAAACAGTTATGGTCATTCAGTTAAATAAACTAAGCAACTGACTTATTAGGCTATCAATAAAAAAGTTACCAAAAAACCACTCAACACAAACTGAACATTATAACACACCAAGTCATGAATAAAACACAACAATAAATTTATTTTGAATAAGGAATATACAATATAATAAAACCAGAAAAAGTGACGTTAAAATAATTATTTGTGGTTGTCTTAACTACATCTGACTTGTGGCATGTTTTCAGTGTTTTACTGTTTCTGTGACAACAGCTGCTGACTGCTAGAATACAAAGGGACTAAAGAGAGGTATCTCAAAAGACAAGGACTTCAGTGCCAACATTTGAATCACAGCAGCAAAGGGCTATTTAATCAGACTTATACGAAACATATCCAAAGATATAGTACTTCTCACAGAAAATGGGTTGTGTTATAGTTCGCAAAAGTAAAGAAACCTATGAAGTGTAAAATATAATTATGCTGAAATCTTTAACAAGATAATGGTAAAGGAAGTACCCTGATAACACAGAACGATAGGGGGAAAATTCCTTTTTAAGGCATTAAAATTGTTTAAGACTTGGATCTTAGAAAATTAACTTCCAAATCTTTATAGAGCTTTAGGCTCTCTTAAAATGCTATCCAAAAAGATTACTTGTTGTTAAGATTAAAAGCAAAAGCAGACTGCTCAGACTGACGTAACGTTTAAAGGTCTTTAGCTCTGGATATCTCAGCCTGACTCCACTTGCCGTTTTCTTCTAGTCACAGCTAAACCCCAAACATGGATAAACAAAAGTATCAAGCCTTCTCCCTTCCTAAACTAGCAAGCACTCCTGGAGAAAAATCACATAACCATGTAGAACTGGTATACTTTATGCTAACCAGCTATGCCCTCAACAAAGGTATCTGTGGTCAACTACTTCAAAGTCAGCTCCCAAACAATTATATCATACACCCCAATCCTACCCACTCCTCCAGAGGATGACCTTGATGTCTTGAACCTGAGACTTGTCACTTCTAAACTCCGTAACCTTGAGCAAGTTAATCTCTTTAGCCTCAGCGTCCCTGTAAATGCACCTCACAGTTGTTCCAAGAATTGTGGTAGGAGTCATTTAACACACCTGAATGCCTGCTACATCCCAGGCACTATGCTGAGAACACAGTGGTAAACAGATACACAAAATCCCTGCCCTCTTGAAGCTTACATTGGGGCCCAATTCAGATAAGGTAATCAGAGAAAACAGCTTCCCTGAGAAGGTGACATTTCAGATGAAATCTAGAGTGATGAGCATTTCCAAGCAAAACAAGAGATAGTCAATAGAGAGTACATTCTAGGCAAAAGAACTGCCAAGCCCAAAGGCCCTGCACCAGGAGTGAGCTCGACTCATTTGAGTAGCAGAAAGCAAGCCAGCGGGGCTAGAACCTAGAGAGCAAAGAATCTATAAGATGTCTACCTCAAGGGCCTCACCCTTGTTGTACCTTACATTACTTATCCTCATAATCACCCTTTCAAGTGGTCCTAGTTAATCCCATTTTACAGACAGGAAATCTGATCCAGAAGAGTGATAGCAGGAACTTTCTTGAAACCAGGATACAGACCCAAGCAGTCTGATTCCAGAGCCCATGCCCTTAAGCACTACTCACACTGGACCTCGAAAGATTCTCATAATCCACATGTTTTCTCTCTACTGAATTGAGACTTCCTCTGCAAAGTTTTTTTTACTTCCCCAGTTAGGCTCTACTCTGCTATGCTCTTTACTGTACCTGATACACCACTCCACTGGAATACTTATATTTTAATCATCTGTTGACTTGCCTGTCTCTCTCCACTAGACTACAAACTCCCTCACTACAGTAGTTTCATCTTTAGCTCCCAGTACAGCATTTGCCACTAACGTTGTTTGTTTAATGAATAAAAAATGTAATCAGCTTGATACACTTTCTCTTTATTCTTAATTGGATGGTCTTATATAAAAATGTGACATTTTAACTGATGTAGTATCAAGCGATCTTAATTTTAAAATAGCTACTGTTGGGCTTCCCTGGTGGCGCAGTGGTTGAGAGCCCTCCTGCCGATGCAGGGTACGCGGGTTCGTGCCCCAATCCGGGAGGATCCCACATGCCGCAGAGCGGCTGGGCCCGTGAGCCATGGCTGCTGAGCCTGTGCGTCCGAAGCCTGTGCTCCACAACGGGAGAGGCCACAACAGTGAGAGGCCCGCGTACCGAAAAATAAATAAGTAAATAAAATAAAATAGCTACTGTTAAACCAACCCTTGGGAAAATCTAGAGGGAAAAAGACTCTCACTTCTCATCAAGGTTCCGGCCCTACTCATTATTACCAATTACTTAGTAATTAACATTTGCCTGTTTATCTCTGTGAGAAGGTCATCTCAAGTTTTAAAAAGAACATTTCCTCTTAACACAAGCTGGTTCTCATCATGATCATTCTCCCCACTCCCAGTTTTTGATTCAGGTCTGTGGTAGGTCCTGAGAATTTGCATTTCTAACAAATTCCCAGGTGATGATCCTGCAGAAGGTCTGGGGGTCATGCTTTTGAAAACCGCTATTCTACAGCACTAGACTAAGAATAAGGAAACACGTGTCCTGAGGCCCCTGTTCTGCCTCTAACTGGCCGCATACATCTCTTTGACAGATCACTTGGACTTCTTTGGGTCTGTTTTCTTCTGTAAAATGGAAGGGTAAGGAGTACTGGCCTACAGGAGTCATAAGTACTTTCAGAAAATCTGGGGTGGAGAATTCCCTGGCAGTCCGTGCTTCCAGTGCAGGGGGAACGGGTTTGATCCCTGGTTGGGGGGAACTAAGATCCCACATGCCTGCAGAGCAGCCAAAAAAAATAAAAAAGAAAATCTGGGGTGGGGTTCAAGAATTTGCATTTTATGAGTTCCTAAATGATGCTGATGCTACTGGTCCAAGAGCCACACTTTACAGACAAATGTACTAAAGCTAATCACACACCTACACTATCCAATTTCACTCGTAGAAAGAAAAAAACAAATGTACTCCCAAAAGAAAGGACTGCAAATATTCACCAAAAATTCACCAAAATACATGTACAAGAAAATTCACAGTGGTTTTATTCATACTAGCTAACAACTGGAAATTTCCCAAATGCTCACTGTCAGAATAAATTGTGCTATATTAATACCGTGGAATACTACACAGCAGTGAAAAGAAGAAAACTTATGGATGTATCTCCCATAATACTTAAAGCAAGACAGAGTATCTACACTCAACTGAATATCTCGTGTATGATACTTTTTATATGAAGAACAAGAAAAACTAATTGATGGTGATAGAGTACAGAACAGGTGGGTAAGAGGAATTATTGGCTGGGAAGAAACATGAGAAAGCCTTGAGAATGGAAGTATTCTATATCTTGATCTGGGTGATATACATACATGTAAAACTTCAAGTTCATTAGTACAGACTTAAGATTTGTGTTAGATATCCCACTTCAATAAATAATTTTAAAAGTAAAATAACTGAGATGTAACATGACAAAAAATTCATTACATTAATATCCTTTAATAGCAACTATTATATAAACTAGATTTCCAAAGGAGGCATGGGGCCTAAGAGGACCATAACGAAGGTAGATTCTGAAAATTAATAGCTATCTAGCTGACATAAGGAATTGTGGAGAAAAACTCTCAGTGCCTCTGGTAACATTACTCTAATAGTGATCCCCAAAACATCACTAGGAAACATCACAGCACAACTGAGTAATCAACCACTTTATTTGAAGGTGTTCGTATCCCGGCCCCAAAGCATAATCCAACCTAAAAGGCCCCAAAGGATCCACGCCCTGGTTTCCTCCCGACCTCATTTCTTACTCCACTTCCATCCCACTCTAACCAAATGGGCCTTCTTGCTGCTCCTTGCACAGGCTGACTTCATTCCTACCTCAGCATCCTGACACTGACTCCTCTTCCTGCCTGAAATCATCTTTCCCCAGAGCTTCCAAGCTCACTCCCTCATGCCTCTTCTCAAACGTCACCTCCTCTACTAACCATGGAACAAATTTCTTTTAGAAGTCATAGCTAGGAAAAAGGTTCTCTTGCCTCCAACTCCTAACCTTACATATGTTAAATCATAACAGCAAAACAAAGTTTCCTCTTTTTTATGCTTCAAAACAAGAAACCCCTGGCTAAATTTTGTGACCCACTGCATCATGTATTCTTAGTTTGGGCTCTCTTTATTACTTCATATTATTATTTAACTCTTGCTCTTTTGCTTTCCTTCAGAGCTTTATAGTTTTTCACTCAACACAAAGTGCCTTACAAGTCAGTTAAATACATAAATAAGACTTTAATCCAAAGCAAACAGTGCCTTCCACAACGCGCAGCCCCCAAGAAATTGTTTTTGGGGGATAATGAACAGTGACTGGACATCTGGAAATTTTAGGGCACACACGGGAAAAGGTTTCTGTTCCAATAGTGTGAGTTCATACAGGCACTCAGCACAAACCTGGTACACAGAAATAGCAAGGATTATTGTCAAACGAAAAACCGAAAGAATAAACATCAAGCTTTAGATTTCACTTTTTGTTCTCAGTCACAAATGCCATTTAAAAAACAAACCCTTTCAAACCAACTATGAATGTTACCTCTACCCCAAAAAAGGAGAGCAGGTTTTACTAAGCAGCTCCAAGGATGCAGGAACGGACTAGGGATGGGAAGCGTAACCGGGCCGCTGCGGGACACAGAAGGGAGAGGCGGAGTCTGTCAATATCGGGGCTGAGACACAGGAAAAGCAGCAGCCCCGACCCCGGGAAGAGGCGGGGTGGGCCGGAACCCGACGCGGCTGCGTTCCCCAGAGCACAGTGAACGGGCGCTCTCACCTCCAACGCCGCCTGAGGGTCCTCGTCGATCAGAGCATCTGAGAAGCTCCGGAAAAACCTGCCAGGAAAACAACGACTTCAGCAGAGCTCTCTAACTAAAGAAAGACGGAGGGGGATACAAATAATAGCAAAGAGAAGGAAAAACACGCACCTCTGGGCTGCTGCAGGTTCCGCAGCAGCCGCCGCCATCTCTAATGGTCACTGCTACCGCTGCTGGAGCTGCTCCTACCGAGGTTACCAGCACCGCCGCCGCCCAAGGGGGAAACTTCTGGAGAAACACCAACCGAGCTTCCGTCCTACGTAGCCAATGAGCAGCCACGCAGCGTGCCGCGAGGGGAGGGAGGTGAAGCGCGGGCGCGGGGTGGGCTGGGACCGTGGAGGACCGACTCCTCCTGGCCCGCCCCGCCCCGCCCCCACCCCCAGCCGGCTAGCAGCCTGTCAGGCCCCGCCCCCTGCAGCCATGGTTACGCAGGCCGTGGCGTAACCCAGTTCCAGCGCGCACCCACACAGCCGCAGATCATCCGTGGGTGGTAGGTCGAAAGGATGTTTGTGTCGTAGTGTTATCGCTCAGGAACGTGTGGCGTTTGGGGGCGTTTGTATGTCTGTTAATAATAGTAACACAAGGCACATCGAACTCCCTTTTCTCTACAGCTCTTGTCATGGCTTCCGGAGGCAGCCAAGCTTTTCGTGACCCGTGACGTTCTCGGCTACGTGTTCTTTTCCGGGAGCGAGTTCCGGATGGCGCGTCGATGCCGGGATCTTGGCGCTGGGAACCTTAAAGGACTCGGACTCGCCGGAAGTCGCTCCGCCCTTGCAGAGGCTGGACTGGAGGAAGCCTTTTGTTTCCGGTGCGGGTGGATTGTTCCTTTCCCCAGAACGACACAGGCCCAGGCTTTCTTTCTTCTTGGCTTACCAGACAGAAGAAAAACGTGTTCCATCCGAAGGCACTGAAGGGAGAAAGGTGGCCCGAATTTGTCTCAGTGCTGCTCTACTTTCCACCTCGTTGGTCAGGCCCGCCCTCACCGCCCTTTGACCCGTGCAATTTAGATAGAAGAAACTTACAGCAAGTTCCATGGTATGGGAATGGGGGCGGGAGGGGGGGAGCAGGAAGGAATGGGAGTGAGCGGTTCGTCAGTAGAGGTAAACAAGTAACTGAACTCGAGTGTCTGCCACATCCAGAATCTAAACTAAGTCCTGGGATTCAATGGTGTTAACGCCTTCCAGAAACTTAAGCCAGTTTTGCTCTAAGTGCCAAAACCAAAGAAGGGCAATAGTCAAGTGATGTGATAGCAACAAGGGACGCAGCCGAATATAAGATATACGGATGGAATCCTCAAATATGTTGTACCGGAACCTCAGTCTGGAAAGATGAATTCGAATTAGTCAGTGAAGGAAATGGAAAAGGCAATTCAGACAGAATAGGCCGAATGTTAGAAAGTGATAATGTGAACCCTGAAATTGATAGAGACAAAATTCAAGCTAGAAGTAGACAGACTGGGTGGAGAGGCAGGCAAATGCCAGGTCATAAAGGGCTAGTTGTAATCTGCTGAGAAGTTTGGATGTAATTCTCTTGAAGATGCTAACCCGTTATAGGATTTTTACTCAAAAAAGTCAGTAACAGTTAAATTTACATTTTTATGTTTGTTATTCTGTCTGTACTATGGAAGAATGGTTAAAGGAACAGAACAGATAAAAGAACAGTTGTTGGGAGACAACTGCTGTATTACAGGCCAAGTGAATCTCTTAAATAGGGCAGTGATTGTAGGGGGTCGTAAGAATTACAGAAATAATTGAGGTAAAACTGTCCGAGTTTGCTCATCTCTCCTTTTGTGATCAATGCTTTTTGTATCATATGTAAGGCCTTGCCTGCTCCAGAGCCATGAGGATAGTCACCTGTGTTTCCTTCTAGTTGCTTGACTCTTTTACCTTTCACAGACAGGTTTATTCATTTTTATGAAAGATAGGAGGTTGGGATCAAGTTTCCTTTTCCCCCCTTATGAATAGCCGATTGACCCAGCCCTACTTGCTGAAAAGGCTGTCATTTGCCATTTCCCCCACTAAATAATTATGGCACCTTTGTTGGAAAGTAGGTGACCACATATATGAGGATCTGTTTCCAGGTTCTCATGCCGTTGGTCTGTCTAACCTTGTCCCACACTATCTTAATGTAGCTTTATAGGTCTTGAAGCCCTGTAACTTAAAAGATTGCCTTGGCTAGTCAAAGTCCTTTGTATTTACATTTTATAGAACTTATTTCCATTTATTTATAAATTTTAGAAAGAACCTGTTAATTGCAAAAAAAAAAAAAAAAAAAAAGAACCCCACAAGACAAAAAAATCCTGCTAGGATTTTAACTGGGCTTGCATTGAACCTATAGATCAATCTATTTGGGGAAAACTGATCCTAATTTTTTTTTAATTGAAGTATAGTTAATTTACAACGCTGTGCTACTTTTTGGTGTACACAGACTGATTCCGATACAGATAGATAGATGGATATTCTTTTTCATTTCCATTGTAGTTTATTACAAGATATTGAATATAGTTCCCTATGCTATACAGTAGTTTATCTGTTTTATATATAGTAGCTTGTATCTGCTAACCCCAACTCCTAATTTTTCCCTCCCCGCATCTTCCCCCTTTGGTAACCATAAGTTTGTTTTCTATGTCTGTGAGTCAGTTTCTGTTTTGTAAATAAGTTCATTTGTATCGTATTTTAGATTCCGCATATTAAGTGATATGACATTTGCCTTTGTCCGACTTAACCTCACTTAGTTTGGTAATCTCTGTACCCATCCATGTTGTTGCAAATGGCATTATTTCATTCCTTTTTATGGCTGAGTAGTATTCCATCGTATATCTGTATACCGCATCTTTATGCATTCATCTGTCGATGGACATTTAGGTTGCCTCCGTTTCTTTTTTTTCTGACATCTTTATGTTGATTCCTCCAATCCATGAATATAATACACCCCTCCATTTATTTAAGTGGTCTTTAATTTTTCTCAGCAGTGTTTTGTGGGTCACAGTGTAGAAGTCTTACATATCTTTCATTAGATTTATATTTGGGTATTTGAGGGTTTTTATGCTTTTTAAATGGCATTCTAAATTTTTAATATTTGTTGGTAGTGTATAGAAACGCTGCTGGTTTTTACATATTGACCTTATATTCAACCATCTTGCTAAGTTTCCTTACTATTTCTAATACTTTGTAGACTCTTTTAGAATTTCAGTTATCCCAGTGTCTTGTGATCTGTGATAGATGGTTTAACATCTTCCTGTGCCATCATCATACCTTTTATTTTTTTTGCTGGTTGTCACTGGCTAGGATGTCTACTGTAGTGTTGAGTAAAAGTAGTGATGATGGACTTCCTATCTTGATTGAAACATTAGGGAGAAAGCATTCAATATGAAATGCTTTTTCTGCTTTTATTGAAATGTCCATGTGTATTTTTTCTTTAATAAGTTAATGTTAATTACTTTGGTTGATTTTCAAATGTTCTCTAAATGGCCAGTATGCATATGAAAAGAAGTTCTACATCAATAGCTATATCAGGGACAGTAAAATCATAATTTGGTACTAAACAGTCCCACCAAAATGGCTAAAATTAAAAGGAATTCCAGTGCCAAGCATTGGTAAGGATATGGAGCACCTGTAACTTTCATGTATTTCTAGGGAGAGTATAAATTGGTATAGCTATTTTAGAAAACTTTGACACTATCTACTAAAGCTAGTCATACATGTACCCTATTGCCCAGTAATTCTACCACTAGGCATATGCCCAAGAGAAAAGAATACTTATTGTGTACAAGAATATTGATTGCACCATTATTCACAGTAGCAAAAACTGGAAATAACCTAAATGTCCTTTCACAGAAGAAAAATACTAGAGAGCAAAGACTAAGAATGAACTACCAGTACACACAACAATATGGATGAACCTCACATACATAATGTTGAGCTAAAGAAGCCAGACAGAGTACATCCTGGTTGATTCCATGTATATGAAAATAAAAAACATTGTGAGGGACGTCAGAGAGTGATCTCCTGGCTGGGAAGGGCCACGAGGAAGACTTCCTGATGTGGAAAATGTTATATATCTTGACTAGGGTGACAATTACAGTAATGTAGTCACATGTCAAATTTTTTCAATTTATACACTTAAGATCCGTGCACTTTATGCTTCAATAAAATAGGGGGAAAGATTAAAACAAAGTCAGCCAGCAACGACAATCAGAATCTGAAATTTTTAAAATGATATTTACAATAGCATTAAATATTAAATGCTGAAATTTAAATGACAAGAGATACGCAAAACATATACATTGAGAATTACAAAATACTGGTGAGAGAAATTAAAGACACTTAAACAAATGGAGAGATAGTCTGTGCTCATGATTCAGACTTAAGATGTCGGTTCTTCCCAAACTGATCTATTGATTCAACCCAATCCCAATCAAAATCCCAGAGACTTTTTCCATTTTATAAGTTGACAAACTGATTGTGAAATTTAAATAGAAATGCAAAAGACTCAGAATAGCCAAATCAACTTTGAAAAATAACAGTTGGAGAACTAACACTACCTGATTTCAGCACATCAATCTTCTGTATTGGTACAAAGACAGACAAATCAATAGCACAGAAAAGAGTCCATAGATTCATAAGTGTATGAACAACTGATTTTAAGCAAAGGTCCAAAGGTAATTCAGGGCAGAAAGGACAGTTGAAAAAGATAGTCTTTTCAGACTTTTCAATTGAAAAGGATAGTCTTTTCAACAAATTGGATATGCAAAAGCAAAAAAGTGAACTTCAACATATACCTTGCACCATCTACAAAAGGTAACTCAAAATGGATCATGGACCTAAATGTTAAAACTGTAAAACTTCTAGAAAAAAGATAGTTGTGTCCTTGGGTTAGATAAAGATTTCTTAGATATGACACCAAAAGCATGATCCGTAAAAGAAGTTGATACGGCTTCCCTGGTGGCACAGTGGCTGGGAGTCTGCCTGCCGATGCAGCGGACTCGGGTTCGTGCCCCGGTCCGGGAGGATCCCACGTGCCGCACAGCGGGTGGGCCCGTGAGCCGTGGCCGCTGGGCCTGCGCGTCCGGAGCCTGTGCTCCGCAATGGGAGAGGCCGCAACAATGAGAGGCCCGCGTGCCGCAAAAAAAAAAAAAAAAAAAGTTGATAAAACTTTATGAAAATTTAGAAGTTTCTGCACTTTGAAGGTATTTGTGAATCATATATCTGATGAAGAGCTAGTATTCAGAATATACAGAGTTCTCAAAATTCAGTAATAAGAAAACAAGGGAAGTTTTAAAGGGCAAAAAAAATTGAACAATCACTTCATCAAAGAAGATACATGGATGTCAAGTAAGCTCATGAAAATTGCTCAGAATCATTAGTCATTAGGGAAATGTAAATTAAAACCACAATGCGATACTACTACACACTCATTAAAATGGCAAAAATATTGAGTATAAAAGACCATGTCGAAGAGGATGTAGAGCAACTGAAAGCCTCATACACTGCTGGTGGTACAACCATCATATGACCTAGCCAGACCACTCCTAGGTATTCGTTCAACAGATATGAAAATTCATGTCCAGTATAAAGATTTGTACAGGGGCTTCCCTGGTGGCGCAGTAGTTGAGAATCCGCCTGCCCATGCAGGGGATACGGGTTCGTGCCCCGGTCCGGGAAGATCCCACATGCCGCGGAGCGGCTGGGCCCGTGAGCCATGGCCGCTGAGCCTGTGCGTCCGGAGCCTGTGCTCCGCAACGGGAGAGGCCACAACAGTGAGAGGCCCACGTACCACAAAAAAAAAAAAAAAAAAAAAAAAGAAAAAGATTTGTACAGGAATATTCCTAACAGCTTTAATGATAATAGCTGAAGACTAGAAACAACCAAAATGTCCATTAACAGGTGAATGGATAAACTGTAGTATATCCATGTAATAGAATACTACTCAGCAATAAAAGGAAAACTATGCCGAGTTATGCTACATGAAAGGAGCCAGACCAAAATAAAAAAAAAAAATAGCATATGTTATAGGACTCAATTTATATAAAATGCTAGAAAATGCAAACTAATATAATCTATGTAGACAGCAGATCAGCAGGAAGGGAGTGGTTACAAAGGGGCACAAGGAAAGTTTTAGTCTACTGTTCACCAAACTTGAGTAGGTCCACTACTTGGTTATGGCGATGATTTTATGAGTTTATACTCTAAATATGTGCCATTTATTGTATGTCAGTTATAGCTCTATAAAGCTATTTGTAAAACAAGCTCGGAGCTGTAGGTAAGAATTGATAGTCATTGGCACACATGGTGGTTAGCAACATGAGAACATGAACATAAAATCAGGTAAGGAGAACATGTATGTAGCTTAGTTGCATATTTAATAAATATGGAGTACTGTACCTACTATGTGGAGATATTACAATAGGGACTGAGGGTACTAAAATGACTACAATCTTGGCTCTTTATAATGTAGTGTTGGAATCACACATACCAGCAGTCAATTATTAGTGTCATCTGTACTCAAATGAGAAACTAAAAGCCTCTGTGACAGTAGTGGGGAAGTTTTAAGAACTCAGAGAAAGCTCTCAGAGGAAGTAATGTCTAAGCTGAGGCCTGAAGAACAGATAGAATTTAGCCAAATAGAATGAGAGCAACTGTGCCAAGCAGAGTGACAGCAAGTGCAGAGGTCTGGAAAGTAAAGGGAGCTCAAAGAGTTGGCAAGTACAGCGTTTAGGGCTGTTCATTTGCATAAGCCCCTTCAAACCCTCTAAGTTGGTATTCCACTTTTCTGTTTTTCCTAAGTTCCCCTCACCCATCCAACCACCAAACCGTGTGCCCCATAAAAATCGAGATTTGCCCTGATAGAGGACATCGGTCATTCCTTTGGGCAGCCAGTCGCATAAATTGGTAGCTAGTTAACGCAAGGAGTCAAGGAAGGACCTTGGTTATTCTCTCTAGATGCAAATTCTATTCTCTCAAATTTCTGAAGCAGTAGAGACAGTGGTACAAAGCTCGGCGTTTAGGTTCTTGGCAACAGTGGCTACAAGTGGACCAGTTGTGCAATATGGTTTTGCGATTTGTTTAACTGTGTGACTCAGACCCCGATTCTCTAGTCTTTTTGTCTATTCTGTAAACTGCATGATATTCTTCTAATAAAATTTCTTTTATGCTGAAAACCAGAATCCATCTCTGTTGCTAACGACTAAGAACCCAAACTGACAGACAGTTTGGTATTTGGAAGTGGAATGCTACAAAACAGACTCTAGTATGTATTACCCGCCAGATGGAAAAGAAAGGATGCAAGGCACGGAAGACAACTACTGCAGACTGGGAAAATGGTGACCCTGAGACAGGACATCAAACTCACACCATCAAGAAATGTATTCTAAAGATGAGAAGCCTTGGAAAGAGATTTATCCCCAGAGCTCATGCTGGTGTGGCAGTGGAGGACAAGAAAGCAGGGGCTGATCTGAAACAGAGGGCTGCAAATCACCTTGAAGACCCTAGTCATGAAACTGGATCAAGTAGCTGGATGACACTTTGGCTGATGTCTCTTTAGGAAAGAAATCATGCTTCCTGTAGCTGTGAGCATTTGAGGAAGTATATGTATGGGAAGAAGGCTGTGTATAGGTGACAGTAGGCTATATCATTCCTCCCTTATTGCTTGCTATGGAGTCCAATTTTGTTTGACTGTCCATCTCCCCAACACATGACTAAGTCATCTATGGTAATCCTGCTTCCTTGGCCAGCACTTGGTTTAGGAAGGGGTATATATGACCAGTCTAGCCAATGAGCTCTGAAGAGATGTCTGCTCAGGGTGCTCTGGGAAAGGTCTCCTTACTGATCAACAGAAACATAGAAGAACTACTGCAGCTATCTTGCCACCACAGCAGAAGCCATCCTGAAAACTAAACCAAAATACTGAGAGCAGCAGAAAGATGGAAGAAATCTGGTTGCTCAGTATCACTACTGTGGCTCCTGAATTAACAAACCTGGAAACCTCCGAACTTTACACTTCTAATTTTGTACTGTTTAATAATTTTGAATAGGGTTTTTTGGTTCCTTGCAATTGCAAGCATCCAAATCCTCTCTGACAGTATGATTTGGAGAGTAAAATTTGAAGATAAGGCTGGTGGGATCAAGAAGAGGTGAAACCATGCAGGGCCTCAAATCCAGCTGAGGATAGTAAGAAACCACTGAGTGGCTTGATACAATTAAATGCACCCCTGTTGCATTGGGGAAGAACACATTGAAGGGGGACAAGGTGAAGACAACAGAGGAGAACAGTGATCTTTAGATAAAACTTGGGGGAACTCCAACCTTTGAAAAAGTCTCTGGAGCAACCCAAGAGGAACACTAAGAAATTGTTATAAAGGCAGGCAGAGGACAGGAAAGAGTTGGGCACAAAAGTAAAGGCAATACAGAGTTTAAAGGAACAGTGAGTTATAAAAGGTTATCAAATATTGGAGAGGTCAAGAAAGAGAAGAAGGGGGGGGAATTTGGCAATACGGAAATTGATTCCTTTTTAGTGACTTTTGCAACAGTAATTTCAGGGTAATAGGGCAAATGTACTACTACAGTGGGTTAAAGAATGAATGGATTAATGTCCACTGACAGACGAATGGATAAAGAAGATGTGGTACATCTATACAATGGAATATTACTCAGCCATCAAAGAGAATGAGATAATGTCATTTGCAGCAACATGGATGGACCTATAGATGATCATACTAAGCAAAGTAAATCAGAAAGAGAAATACCATATGATATCACTTATATGTGACATCTAAAATATGGTACAAGTCAACATACCTACAAAATAAAAACAGACTCACAGATACAGAGAACAGACTTGTGGTTGCCAAGGAGCAGGGGGGTAGGGGAGGGAAGGAATGGGAGTTTGGGATTAGCAGAGGCAAACTATTACATATAGCATGGATAAACAACAAGGTCACACTGTATAGCACAGGGAACTATTTTCAATACTCTGTGATACACCACAGTGGAAAAGAATATGAAAAAGATATAGGGACTTCCT
The DNA here is from genome assembly GCF_026419965.1 of Kogia breviceps. Classification (NCBI taxonomy): domain Eukaryota; kingdom Metazoa; phylum Chordata; class Mammalia; order Artiodactyla; family Physeteridae; genus Kogia; species Kogia breviceps. Next base: position 26,065,449 of record NC_081325.1, on the reverse strand, counting down.
TGGTACCAGTGGTTAAGACGCCACACTTCCACTGCAGGGGGCACGGGTCTGGCTCCTGGTCAGGGAACCATGATCCCACATGCCGAGTGGCCAAAAAAAAAAAGGAATATATAAATGTATAACTGAGTCACTTTGCGGTATTGAAGAAATTAACACTGTAAATCAACTATACTTCAATGAAATTTTTAAGAAAAAGAATTAATGAAAAGTGAGGAAAGCAGCAGGTTTATAAGTTAAGGACAGTGAAAGTAACATTGCAGGTACTTCCTTAATACATGTTGAATCAATGATTTGATGTAGAAAGGCCACGTACTAAGAGTTATGTCCCTGTTCAGGAGTTCAGTATTGGGAGATTATATTAGGGGGTGCATGGCTAGAGTTCTAAGGGAGGAAAACTTTTCCTTGATCCTCTTAGGGTCCCTGGCTGGGCCTAAAACTCAAACTGACAAAGACATTAAAGAAGAAAAGCATACAAATTTATTTAAGTTTTCCATGACATGGGAGCCTCCATAAGGAAATGAAGACTCAAAGAAATGGTTAAGCCTGAATGTTTTTATACTAGGTTTGATGAAGAATGGAAAGTCATAGAAAAACAATGGAACAGAAGGATATGAGCTTCAGAGATAAGAATGCTCCTTTAAAAATCATATTTGCGAAGAATATTAACTGACATGAGGAAATGAATAAGTGGAAGTTATACTACTGGGTATAGGGGTACTGGATTGAGATTTTAATTGTTACATTTTTCTGTTACTGTGTTTTCCAAGTTTAACAATTAACTGATCTAATTTCTAATTAGAAAACTTGTTTTTTTAGAGTGTGTTTAATATTATTGCTGGGAACATTTTATTTTCTAATTTTTGGAGTTTTGTAATCCATTGTGTTGTGTCTGGAAACTGCCATTTGGCATGGTAGAAAGGGAAAAAGAGACGATGACATTCTGCAATTCTAATCTGACTAATGGAGGCTGTTATACAAACGTTTAATAACACTGTAATACTAGCAACATTGTCTGTATACTTGTTCTTAAGGAACATTTTCTTGAAAACAAAACCACAGAATTTTTACATGATTTATTTAATAATAAACCAATTAAAGATACAAAAACGTTTAGAGGATTCCAAAATTTAAACTTTTGTTTAAATACAAATTCACTCTGTAACATGAAAACATATAACATTAGACCTCTAAACATAATGATTCTTTCATCTACAAAAATTTCTTTTTGCTATACTAGAAAATTTGCAGAAAACATTTTTTCTTGTGAAATTAAATGTACATTATTTACAGTTGAAAAAGTAATCTAAAAACTATTTCATTTCAGAAACTGGGATATATAATGTATATCTTTGTATGCAATTCCCCCTCCCCCCACTCTCAATAAAAAAATGATCCAAAATATAAAGCAATTATGCTTTTATAGCAACTGACTACTCAGCCAGATTAGCCCAAGGCTTGGTTACTTTCTGGGGCCTTAAAAAGCCCTGACTCTTTCAGAATAGCAGTATATCATTTAGCACTCAGCAACATAAGATTTTTTTTTACTAGTGGACCACAGTCACAGTGGCCTAAAGAGTTAATGAACAAAGTATTTAGGAGGAATTCAGGTTCAGAGCAAATGTTAACAGGTAACAGAAAAATGAATTTTGTAGGGTCATTAATTTTTCTGCAGTATTTTAGCTATATTTACAGTAGGAGATAAGCTTAAAACACAGGGGTTAGAATCATAAAATTCAGAACTAGATAGGAAATTGGAGATCGATCATCTAATCTAATCCAATACATCCCTCCTCTTATGACACCCAGAAAGATCAAGTGGCTTGCCCAAGGTTACACAACTAGTTAGTAGGAGAGCCACTCTTAGGCTGATGCTTTTATACTATCCTGCTTCTGAAACAAGTTCAGACATATCATGGGCATATTTCGATTTTTAATGTTATATTTTACATAGTCATAGTTCAATATACAGTGCAACAAACTAAAGTCGATCTAAGTGAAATCATAATTTTAACAAGGCATAAAATAGGTGTCTTGCATTTGAAAGAGTCAAGACTTAACCTATACAAGTGGAATGAAAATAGCTCCTATATAAATTTCCTGATGTCATATTTAAGTACTGTATTTACAAAAGAATCAGAAAAGCTAATACGATGTAAAATTTAAAAAGAAACTTTAAAAATGCTTATGATATAGCCACTGAAAAAAATCTCAAAAGAATGTCTTCATAGTATAAAACGTCGGTTCCTTCACAATTGAATTATGAAACATCTGAAGAACAGAAAGAAACACTTGGGTTTTCCTCCCTCATCCAACAAAGTCAAAATTAACTCTAAGTTATTATTTTTAACAAGTAACTATAAAATTAGGAACATTTGGAGAATTTACCTTACAATCAATCAATAGTTTGCATACAACTGAAAATGTTCAATTAAAAAACCACCATCCATAATTCCTTTGGTATATTACTTAGAAAGAGTTGGGTTCCAGCAGTTCATTTTTTATAGCTACCTGAGAGGTAAATCCATTGGATACCACCATCACATAAGGCTGTGACTGCTGCTCAGTTTCCCCAGTGCCTTCTTTCAAATTATCTTCAACTTCCTTTTTCTCTACTTCCTGTATATGAGTTTTTGTTTCTTGAGCTTTGATAACTGAAGTGATTACAGTGCCAGGTGGGTGAGTAACCAGTTGTGAATTGCGAGGAGAAAAGGTCACCACAGGTGTGGTAGCACTGAAGGACGGAGATGAAGCCACGCTGGCGGTTCCATTGCAAATGGACTGAACATTGCTAGTAAGAACCTGCTGTACGTGGGCAGGACTCAGGACAATGGAAGGAGGAGAGCCCGGCTTCTGCGACTGGAGCACAACATTTTCTTTCAGTACAGTCATGGGCTGTGATGATGGAATGGCTTGTAAGATAAATTTCTGAGATCCAGCACCTGATGATGGATCTGTGCTGGCTATAACTGTTGTGATTGGCACTGTCTGAAGTGTCACTGTGTGCAAATGCTGATTCCCAGGAGATACGACCACAGGAACTTGGGCTGGAGCCTGTATAGTCCTATTGAGATTATGAAATAAAAGTGAGGAAATTAGCATATTCTACATTGTTTAAAACTTAACATTTGACAACTCACTTTGACAAAACATGAGTTATTCATTTCAAATGCTCCTTCCCATATTTGCAACACAACATAGACATTGTGCCAGACTCTGCACTCAACACTCTACATACAGAAATGTCCAACACAAAACTCTCAGTCCATTAACTATGATATCATCTGGTGGGGAAAAAAAAAAAGTCTATACGAAGTGCTATATTAACACAAATGGGGAAGCAATTTTGTTGGGGGAGGAGGATATCAAAATGTTTCCCAAGGAAGTTTTGTATAAGCTGCCTGAAAGCAAATTAGGGACTTTTAAATAAACATACTGGACTCACTATGATTTTAATATTTGAAGGGTAATGTCATCAATATACCCAACCAAATTACCAAACTTCACATGATTATAACTATTTTCAACCTGTTTTTCTATATATAGAGAGAAAATGCTCAATTAACTAAAATAAAAAACACTTCAATCTTAAATGTATATGAGACAGAATTATTAGAAGAATTTTAATAGTTCATGGTTCATATTACATAAAACAAGTCATGACTACAATTAACTCATGAGTGTTCTTTGGGCTGGCAGATAGAACAAAAAATAAGGCCAAACCTTGGCAAAAATAGAGGCGTGTTTTAGCAGCTTTCTCAGCTCAAGTAATTTTCACAAATTTTAGTCATAAAGATACAATTTTGACATAAAATCCTTTAACATAAAATCCAGTTTATGTAAGGTTATTCCATTTATTGCAGAAGAGGTACATAAATGATATTATAAGTCAATCTAATTTTAAAAGTTCACAGCTGTGAAGTTTATAGTTATGGCCACTGTTAATATAAAACAAATGCTGTTGGAAAAACTCAGCATCTGGATCTCAACTGTGTTTCCTCTGAATTTTATAAAGCTATTTTACAAACGAGAGATAGATGATTGCTACACCAAACGGCCAGGAGCGGGATTAATCCCCGTAAACCAAATGTTAATTATTGCCAGGAGACTATCACAGGTAAATTTTAGCAAGTTACAATTATGTGGCCTGTCACATGTGAGAAATGAAATTCTGCAGGAGAAGACAAATGGGCTGGATGGAAAGATGACTCAGCACAACTCAGAAGAAGTTCCAAGGAAGCAGAAAGCCGCACGATAACTGGAGCCCACCCATACACGTAGGATACCGATTCCCAAGTCCAGTTTGCCACCAGAGTCACCACTGTGAGGAGTAGTCTACAGCAGGATTGGCAGCCCTCTTGAAGGACATTGCTAGAAGAGAATATGAGTCAGGTAATGAAGATTTAACAGGCTGGCAGGGTATGGCCAGATATACTAATACTATTGGGCAGGAAGGGATGAGTAGGAAGGATACAGAATAACTTCAGGAACTAGGGCACTTTTCCAAAATACACTGTGCCTCCCTTCTTCCCTGCCCACCTGAATCAGGATACCTTGGGTGGAATCTAAGCCTGCAAATGGTAGCTTACAGATACTATTTTTTAAATAAAAAAGACCCAAGGGCTTCCCATGCCAAGAGTTCATGTACATGTACATACAGATAAAATAGGACTTGGCATATAGGAAGCACACAGATTGTATCTATAAATATGTATAGCCTTGCCACCCTGTATTATCCCAATTTTCCATATGAAAAAATTAGTGCACAAAGTAGTTGAACAGCTTGCATAAGGTGAGCAGTTAGATAAGAAAAGGGGTCATTCAACTGCACAGCCTATGTGCTTAACCATTACAACATACTGTCACTTCTTAAGTCCTGAATAACTTCAGCCAAAGATGAATACTTTCTATTAGATCTTTAAACTGTGGGGAGTTAACAACCTTTAATACACACCCCTCCCCTTCCTCTTTCCTTCTCTCAAGATGTGGCATGAGCAATAATGTACTTGGAAAATTTCCGTATTGCTCATCAGGGCTACCACTAGACTTTCAATGCTTTTATTCAAGTCAGAAAAAGGTGTCCCTTTCCTGAACACCTGACTGCCATCTGCCAGAAAATATATATACTGAGACATATATATATATATATATCTGCAGATATATATCTGCAATGTAAATATATTAGCTTATTTGAACAAATTCTAAAACAATAAATTTTCACTAATAAAGAATTCAGAGGTTAAAGGATTAAACATTATGCAGCCTTTTCCTAAACACAGGAATTTTCAATTATTTTTTTCTTAGTTAATGATTAAACTGTCAGTTGTGTCTCATTACATAACAAAGGTTATATTACAGTTAACTACTTTTAAAAAGTTTAAGCTGCTTGTAACCAACTGGTACAATATTGGTAACTTAAAATTCCTCAAACTTTCTGAAGCTAAGAAACATATACAATATAATATTTGGCTTTTGTTGAATATCAGATGTCAGAAAGTGTCATTTAATTGTGACAACCACCAGTAAACTTAAATAATATCATCTTCATTTTATAGATGAGGAAACAGACTCAGAATAGTGAGTTAATGTGATCCAACGTCACATCTAATAATTGACAAGGCTGGAGGGCGAGAAGGTTATGCCCACATTCTTCCTACTCCATTACACTGCTTTAAAATGTACAATGTATACATTATACATTTTTAGAGGCTAATTTATTTAAACGACCCTAAGACAAACTATTAGTACTTGGATAAACATTATAGAGAAATAAGTTATACTGGGTTGGTATATGGACTTGCAGGTTTACCAAGGAACAATTTTAGGAAAATATTTTACCAGAGGTTTATTTTTGTGAAGCCAACGTTAAAATTTGTAAAACTGAGCATGTATACCCTAAATCAATTAAGGAAAGTTTAATCAATTTCAATATAGATACAGCTGGCCTTCCATATCCACAGTCTCCACATTCACAGATTCCACCAACCTCTCTGTTGGAAAATATCCATGCCCCCCCCCAAAAAATTTCCAGAAAGTTCCAAACCACAAAACTTGAATTTGCCACATGCTGGCAACTATTTACATAGCACTTACACTGTTTTAGGTGTTATAAGTAATCTAGAGATGATTTAAAGTATATGGGAGGGTGTATGGAGCTTATAGGCATATACTGTGCCATTTTACATAAGGGGCTTGAGCATGCTCAGGTTTTGGACTCCAAAGGGAGTTCTGGAACCAATCCCCTGCGGATACTGAGGGATAACTCTATGTGCAATTATGTGAGATAAAAAGAAAAGAGCAAAGGAAACAATTGAGAAAAAATATGTTGCTACTTCATTGTAAGTAAAGTGATAATTCATGTGATTATGTGAATTAACTGACAGTATGGCAAAGCATTAAGTTCACCACTTTAGACTAAACTGCCTTGCATTAAAACACTATCTCCACCACTTACTAGAAGTGACCAGGCTCCGTGGCCTCTCCTTGCCTCTGTTTCCTCAACTGTAAAGCAGGAATATTACCTACACCTCACTGAGCAAGAAGGATTTTCTATTCATTAATATATGTAAAGTGTATGAATACAGAGAGTTCTTTGAAAGTATCAGCTCTTGCTGTATATTAATGTAATAATTAATCTAAATTTAAGTCATAAGTATTTGACCTTCCCTCAACTATAGAAAAAATATTTCAAAGGTCTTTACTTTTATTAAAAAGTAGTCAAGAAAGATATAGCCAAATTTCTGTTACTTTTCTTAGGAGTGATAATACGATTATTTAGGATGTCTCAAAGAGTGTACACTGAACTATTTAGGGGTGAAATGTCATGGTGATGTCAACTGACTTGACAAATAGCCAAACAGGAAAAAAAGGGTATAAATAAATATAGAGAGAAAACAAATAAGGCAAAATGCTATCAACTGTGAATCCAGGTGGATGGTATAGGTGTTCAGTGTACTATTTCAACCTTCCCATATTTTGAAATTCCTCATAGTTAAAAGTTGGGATAATTACAGTGAAAATTAAGTAGGATTTGGGGGAAGAAAATATAACCAAATGAGAGAATTTTTTTTTTAAGTCAAATGAATGATTAAGAATGTATGTGGGACTTCCACAGTGGCATAGTGGTTAGGAATCCTCCTGCCAATGCAGGGGACACGGGTTCAAGCCCTGGTCTAGGAGGATCCCACATGCTGTGGAGCAACTGGGCCTGTGCGCCACAGCTGCTGAGCCTGCATTCACTCTAGAACCTGCGAGCCACAACTACTGAGGCCCACGCACCTGGCGCCCGTGCTCTGCAATGGGCGGTGCCGCTGCGATGAGAGGCCCACGCACCACAAGGAAGAGTAGCCCCTGCTTGCTGCAACTGGAGAAGACCCGTGTGCAACAGCGAAGACCCAACGCAGCCAAAAATAAATAAATAAAATAAATTTATATAAAAAAAAGAATGTATGTGGATACATACGTACATTCATATAAATACATAATAATTTCTACAAGAAGAAATTGTGTTTTGGGAATTCCCCGCCCGTCCAGTAGTTAGTTCTCGGCGCTTTCACTGCCATGGGCCTGGGTTCAATCCCTGGTCAGGGAACTAAGATCCCTCCCACAAGCCACAAAGCATGGTCGAAAAAAAAAAAGAAAAGAAAAGAAAAAAACTGTCTTAAAGTTTGAAAAGTTAAATTTTGTATTTCTTCATGTTATAAGTAGTCCACTTAGAGAACTCATTATTCTAAAAGGAGATAAAGAATGATCATATACACTACTTCAAAATAAATTCTATAAATATGAAGGGGTGTTATATGTCAGACTATGTTAGGTGCTAGGAAAAGGACAATGAATAGAATCTAGCTCCTACAGATTTAAATATATAGCAGGAGACAGGCATGAAAGTCACCAGAAACACCTGGTTTATGTACCAGAATGTGGTACAGGCAAGAAGTAAGCTTTAGCTGGAGAGCAAGGAAGGAATTTTGAGTAGAGTGAGAGGTGGCAGTGGAGGCTACAGAAATTGGACTGCACTCTGTGTGCAAAATAGATCTAACAAAAGCTGCAAGAAGGCACTATCACAAATGCTGACTCTTGAGCCATTAAACAAAGAATGGCTCCGGTCAGAAACATCACATAATGATATGCATCGATAACATGTAGGTTGCAAGAGAAAAAAACAGGAGAAACAGGAAGCAGGCAGAGAGTCCACAGAACTCTGAGACTGTGGAAATGAAGATTCTGAAAGGTACACCAAAGACAGTTTGCAAATCAGAGGTAGGGAGTGTAATTACAATGTTTTAATATCCGGCAGTGAGTCTTACTCAGAAATTGACATTCAGAGTAAGAAACTATCCAATATAATACACAATTTACTATCTTTCAGAGCTAAAGGTTTGTGTTTTTGTTGCTCTTGTTGTTTTTCTTCTGGTTTGTTTTTATTCTCAAGGTCTAAAAAGGAAACTGATTAGAGATGCTAAAAAACAACTGAATCAGTCCAAGAAGGGAGTGCCAGTGATCAGCTGTGGCCATTGTATGTTTTATAGCAACACAAATACATACAATGATGACAAAGAGAACAGAAACCAATGCGAGGAACCACATAATTTCCATTAGATATTCAGTCATCATAAGTAACCAACTGAACTTAGAGGAAAATAAAACATTAAAGGGAAAATACAGAGTTAAATAAGCACTTCTTTAATTAAGATGGAAAAAATGTCATCTTTCTACTCCTTACAAGTCAACGATTTAAGAGAATTCAATTCTCTTAAATCAAACTTGTCAAAAGTTTAAATGGACCATACAAGGAAGACTGAATCGTCTATAAGTCTGTTTTGATTCTAGGTAATGTATACTTCAAGATCAATTGAACAAAAACCCAGCATTTATATTCTAGAATATACCACTGTAAGATTGAAGTCAGCTAATGAAAATAATCAAAGAATCATTTTTACTGAATTTGGAAGGGCTCCTATATTTTATTATAATTCATATTCTGGAAATTCATGGCAGTAGAAATGGAAAAACAGAACCTGAAAATGTCCATCTAATTTTCTGCCTTCCTAAATCAGTCAAGACCAGTCCCAAGTGTCTGCAATAGAGCAGTCTAATTTGTTGTTTCATGTCTTTTCTGGGGTTATGAGGCAGATTTGATTTGATTAAACCACAAAATTATTCTTCCAACTCTGCCACTATAAAAACCTGAAAAAGAGGACCTTCGATTCTTGGCCTCCAACCTGTTTGAACTTTAGAACTATTCTGGATACTATCTGAGAAGATAGTATCTTCCCAAAGACTAATATGTACTTCTTAGAACTCAATGCATTCCAAAGGGTCATGATATGTAAATTTATGTTAAATTTTTACAGCTTCTAACTCTCTTTGAAAAAAGATATGAAACTATTCTCTGGATTTTCTTATATGTGGATCCCTTCTTATATGGATCAATTCAGTTACACAAAGCTATAGAGAACTGATTCAAATTGATTGAATAACATCAAGTAATGTCAAAGTTTAAAAGTAAGGTATAAGGGTCTTCCCTGGTGATGCAGTGGTTAAGAATCCGCCTGCCAATGCAGGGGACACGGGTTCAAACCCTGGTCCAGGAAGATCCCACGTGCCATGGAGCAACTAAGCCCGGGCGCCACAACTACTGAGGCCATGCACCCAGAGCCTGTGCTCCGCAACAAGAGAAGCCACCGCAGTGAGAAGCCCGTGCACCACAACGAAGAGTAGCCCCCGCTCCCCACAACTAGAGAAAGCCCACACACAGCCACGAAGACCCAACGCAACCAAAGAGAAATAAAGTAAATAAATTTATATTTTAAAAAGAGTGCTTTAAAAAATAAGTAAGTAAATAAATAAAAATACGGAATCACTGAAACAATCACAGGACTGATGCAATGCTGCTGAAACAATCTGTTGACCAAGAGTTCTAGCTTGACATGTATATAATTTTTATTTTCACTTCTGAATCCTGACACGTTTAATGACGACCCTGGTCAGAAACATCGCACAATGATCTGTACCAGTAAGTTTAGTTTTCTCACCTAATACTCTGAACGGAAGAATTTAATGTTTCATCCTGCATGCTACTGCTTGCTTCTCCTTCTGGAACAGCTTGTACTGGCTGTACTACATGAATAGTCCGGAAGAGCTGGGTAGGATATGGAGTCTGTGTGGACTGCATTGTCCTAAGAACCTCTGATGGCTGTGCAGGTTCCACAGGATCTTTGGGTTTTGCAGCTTTAGAATTCCCTGGTTTTAGAACTGTAGTGGCTCCTCCTTTTATCCCTGGACCTGAAGATACTCTCGATCGACTTGCCTGGTTCCTACTCGAAGTGGTTGTTGAAGACAGTGATGGATCTGAAGACTCTATGCTGGAACTTGGATCCTCATCATCTATATAAATAAGGTCTTTCGGCATATCCTTAAACTGATACACCAAGCGCTGACCTTCTACTTTTGCCAGAATACCCCTTTGGTAATAGTACCTATTCAAAGCAGACAATTTCATCAATATTGTATTCAGTTATACATAAACTAAAATAATATTCAACACAATAAAAATTTCCTAGTCATAAACAAAAGTTTAAAGCTGGAAACAAACAGGTGAGAAAAGACTTTCTAAATGAAGGGTAGTTACTTATTTCTCTTCCATAGCTTACTATAATTATAATGTCCCTAACCTGTTTAAATTTGCTTCATTAAATCTGAAACAATTTTCTGTATAAAACTTAATGATGGGGCTTCCCTGGTGGCTCAGTGGTTGAGAGTCCGCCTGCCGATGCAGGGGACACGGGTTCGTGCCCCGGTCTGGGAAGATCCCACGTGCCGCGGAGCGGCTGGGCCCGTGAGCCATGGCCGCTGGGTCTGCGCGTCCGGAGCCTGTACTCCGCAGCGGGAGGGGCCACAGCAGTGAGAGGCCCGCGCACCGCAAAACAAACAAACAAACAAACAAACAAAAAAAACCTGAATGATGTACAAATAGAAGTGATTCAAATTCTGTCATTTATTTTAATTAAATCAAGAACCTAAAAAGTGTGAGTTAAAAAATAAAATGCCAACTGTAACTAAATAGTTCTGGTTTAAAAAGGTTACTGAGTTCTCAGATCACTGATATTTCTAATAAATCTTTCTCAAATATACCCAGATCCTGAAGACTAAATGACATGATCACAAGAAAAACAAACTAAAAGTGGGTTTAAGTGATACCTTTGTTCAACATTTTCACAATGGCTAATATTATGCTTGAAGCATTAATTTATTCCAACACAATATATTACACATCATACCTGAGATTCATGTTTAAAAATGCACCCTCTTATTCAGTACCTGCATTACCACTAGTTGTTACTGTGCTGAACTTAAGTTTAATAACTCAAAACATGTGAGCCTTGTGGTCAATTTACAATTTCTGATGACAGCTTAACATTTCCTGATCCCTTCATAAATAAAATATCTCATTTGCATGAAGATTTGGGGGGAGGAAGGAGAACATTTTCCCAGATTGGAATAAGATTTCAATTTAAATACATACTCATTTCTATAAGTAGTGTGGTTTTAGCCCTTCAACAATAAAATTCACCATTTCTTTAACCCGTGCACTTTTTAGAAGTCACCTACTTTTCAGTATTTAGGAACCGCTACTGGTCACACAGTGAACTACGGAAGCCTCACGTACCTGAGGGCTCTTCCCATGGTCTCATAATTCATGTCAGGCTTGTTTTTGTGCTTCCCCCACAACCGGGACACTGCTTTAGAATCTACCAATTTAAAAATGCCTTTTTCTCGCTGGGTCCACTTGATATATTTAGGACAAGTAGCTTTGTCCTGGAGCAGTGCCAGTAAAAACTCCCAAAGATAAATTGTGTTTCCTGAAACAAAAGCAATTTCTTTTTAACTGCCCAAAATTTCATTTGAAAGAACACAATAAAATACAACTAAAGGTCTTCTTAAGTTCCATCTATAATTATACAAACATACTACATAGTTCAGTTAGTACTGGTGATATAATGGTCATAATTTTTAGGGTCTAACACAGATCTTTTTATTAGTCCCGTATAAGATGTCTGAACAGAGCAATCCTGCCAATTAGTTATGTAATGACTTAGGGAGAAAGCACTCTGAGACAATTTTTTTTTTCAGCCTCTTTAAGAACCATTGTTACGCTGAAGAAACTGAGAAAGAGTTGTACAAAACCTTTCAATAGTTGTTCTTTTTAATAAAGAGCCAGCAGATTAGCCTTAATAATTTTCTTCAAATTTGGGCAGCAGTTATGAAAATACTAAAACTCCAAGACAATATAATAAGTGTCTATGAAATGAAAACCTAATGGGGCTGAATTCTTCCAAGAGGTTCTTTATTAAATGAAAGGATGGATTATTTTGACAGGTAAGTGAAAATCTCCTAGATGGATTTCTTGGACTACATTATTACCAGTGTTTCTACAGAAGGTGGCAACTGTACCTTATAAGCATGTGGCAGCTATAAGATCCATTTCAATAAAAGCTGGTGGTTTCTACTTAAAATATGCAGACATTTTAAAGCAATCTGAATGTTACTTGACCTGTAAGTATTATAGGGAAGTTACAGTAGTAGTAGTACTTACCCTTCCCATCTTTGTTTTTCTTCCTCACAGATATGTTTGGTGTAGTGGCTGGGGAATCTGGTCGTGGTGGTTTAGTTTTTCTCCCTGAAATCACAATGGCTCTACATAAATATTTGCCCTCAAAAGAGGGAGGGAATGGACAATTTAGCTGTTTATAAATGCTGTTTTGTCATTTATCCTAAATTTCAAGTGCCAAATATTTTATACATGGAACACATATATTGGTCTCCTAAATGCTATTTATTAAAAGGAAAATAACTTCAGTAAAAATTTGACATTAACTTAGGTTAGATCACAAACACTTTTATGTAGAAAATGATACTTTGGCTCATTTGTAAAAATGAGGTTACATTTTGTCTTTGAGGTGACAATACTGACAGTGCTTTCTTAAAATCTGGGGGAATATTCTTAATGCTGATAAAACTTGGGCTCAAAAAATAAGCCATACAGGTTTGTCTGCCTCTTGGTTAGTTCTCAAATACTGGAAACTACCCAAAACTTCTAGAGATATAAAAAATTAGTGAGGCTAAATTTTTGTGAACACAGTCAATTTTTATTTTCTTGTGTATTTTTAAACATCTCATTCTTCTATATTTCTTTCAATTTACGCAAATTTACTTTATGATTATCCATCATCCAGTCATTAACAAGTCCAATGCAACAGACTTATTTAACTGTATTTTGCGCAGTCTTAGTCTGGGTCAAACCGACTATTCTAAAACTGTGTTTGTGATCTTTTTTTGCCACTTATCTAGAACCACAATTCGGCAGCAACATTGCCTATGATTTAGGTTAAGCTGATGATGCTGTCTGAACAGACTACCACCCTGTATATGAGAGACAATGAAGATTAAGCATAAATAGATACTTTAGTTAGTACCATTCACCCCTACATTCTTGAAGCTGACTCTCTGATCTTAGATCATAAGGGTGAATGCTAGGGTAATATAATAATATAGGCAGTAATTTAGAAAAGCAGAATCCTAGAGCTAAAGTTGCAAGGTTAGTGACAACACATCCCAAGACAAACTGAAGAGGAAAACGTTTCTTTTTTTTGTTTTTTGCCCATGCCGCGTGGCTTGTGGGATTGTAGTTCCCCAACCAGGGGTTGAACCCAGGCCCTGGGCAGTGAAAGCATTGAGTCCTAACCACTGGACTGCTGGGGAATTCCCAGGAAAACATTTCTGAAGTTAAGGTAAGAGTCAAGGAGAAGAGGGTCAAAAAAGTCACTCTTAAGGCCAGGTCCCTCTTGAAACTACCGGATGTATAAACATAGACCCTAGGAGCCTGGTGTCTCAACTTCCATCACTGCAGACATCTGCAGAGAACCTCTGCATGACACAGAAACTTCTAGCTAACTGTGTTCATGATAGTAAGGACTGGGAGAGGCCAGACTTCAGTTAGCTCCTATCCTTCCTCCCATCTTATTTTATGCTATTTATTGACTTGCTCTGATAGATAATATTTTCTTTATCCCACGGTTTTCCTCATGGCAGATACTGTCAATAGCCTTCCCAATATCCATCTTCGCCATCATCTTCCTTACTGTTCACGGTGGCAATGTACACAGCTCCACATGAATGCGTATAGAAATTCTGGTAACAGTTATTTCTTCTCAGTACTTTGAACATATCCAGCCCTTCCAGCCTTTACTGGGAGCTTGTAAGCTGCCAATCCAATAATCAATCCTCTTCAGGTAATGCAGATCCTCCCTGGTTGGTTTGTTTCTTCTTCTTCCTTTTTTTTTCTTTTTCTTCTTTTCTTTTTTTGATGGGGGGTGGAGGGGAGTCTTTGATGTTCCACATTTATACCATAATATATTTAGGCTCGGATCTATTTTAGTTATGCTACTCAGGATTCACCATGCTGGGATTAACATCATTCTAGAATATTCCTCAGTCATTATCTTTGAATACTGCCTCTTCCTCACTCCACACTTTCTCTCCTCCTAGAGCTTTGATTAAACATGTAGACCTCACATCTCTAAATCTTTCATATTTTTTATTCTACATTAGATCTATATTGGAGCTCACTAATTCTCTCTTAAGCAGTGACTCATTTGCTGTTTAACCCATATATTATGTGTTCTATTTGGTTCCTTATCGTATCAGCCTTTCACCATTAAATAGGATGTTAGTCTTTCACTTTCTAAAAACAACTTTATTGAGGTATAACTGACATACAATAAACTGCTTATGTTTAAAGTTTACAATTTGGTAAGTTTTGACATATGTATACACCTGTGAAACCATCACTACACTCAAAAGATAATAAACATATTCTTCACCCCCAAAAGTGCTTTGTGCCCTTTTGTAATCCTTACATCTCACCTTTCCCCACCCTGCCCAATCCACTCATATATTTTCTGTCATTATAGATTAATTTACAGTTTGTACACTTTTATAGAAACAGAACCATACTCTTCTTTTCTGGCAGAGGCGGAGGGAATCTGGCTTCTTTCCCTTTGCATAATTATGTTGAAATTCATCCATTTTTGTTTTATGTATCAATGGTACATTTCATTTCATTGCTGAGTGGTCTTTCATTGTATGGATATACCACAAATTTGTTTATCCAACCAGGTGATGGACATTTGAGTCGTTTCCAGTTTGGGGCTACTGCAAATACAGCTGCTAAGGACCTTCATTCACGCATAAGTTTTTCTATTAAATGTATGGCTTCATTTCTTTTAGGTAAATACTGAGTAGTAGAATGGCTAGGTCACATGTTAAGTACACATTAAGTGCTTTAAGGAATTGCCAAACTGTTTTCCAAAAATATTTCCTCCATGCAGGAAGGTGGGGTAATCATAGGGCTCACCTCATTGGTTTCCTGTTTCCCAGGGATCACTCACTTTTGTTGACAGATGTCCACCACTTTCTTTAGTACCATTGCTTCATACATTTTATCTGTGGTTTTAGCTGTTTCAAACAGGAGGGTAAATCCAGGTTCTGTTTTTGTTGTTTTTTTTTCCAGCTTTATTGATATATAATTGACATATTGTATAAGTTTAAAGGGTACAACATGATGATTTGATATACTTATATATTGCTAAATGATTACCACAGTAGGGTTAGTTAACATATCCATCACTTCACATAATAGTCACTTATTTTCTGAGAACACTTAAGATCTATTCTCTTAGAAATTTCCATAGTCACCATGCTTGTACATTAGTCCCCAGAACTTACTCATCATATAAATGGAAGTTTGTACCCTTTGACTGACATCTCCCCATTTCCTCCACCCGGCAACAAACACCATTCTTCTCTCTGTTTCTATGAGTGTGGCTCCTTCAGACGCCACATAAAATGATAGCATACAGTATTTGTCTTTCTGACTTATTTCACTTAGCTGAAAGTCCTCAAGGTCTGTCCATGCTGTCACAAATGGCAGGATTTCCCTCTTTCTCACAGCTGAATTATATTCCATTCTGTGTATTTATGTATCACATCTTCTTTATCCATTCATCTGTGGATGAAGACTTAGTTGTTTCCAAATCTTGACTACTCTGAATAATGCCACAGAGAATATGGGAGTGCAAGTATCTCTTTAACGTCCTGTTTTCACTTCCTTTGGATATATACCTAAGAAGTGGGATTGCTGAATCATACGGTATTTCTAGTTTTAACTTTTTGCGGAAGCTCCACACTGTTTTCTACAGTGGCTATACCAATTTAAATTTCCACCAACAGTGCAGAAAGATTCCCTTTTCTCCATATCTTTACCAACACTGTATTTCTTATCTTTTCTATCACTTTTTCTAGCCATTCTGTAGGTGTGAGGTAGTAACTTACTGTGGTTTTGATTACACTGACCTGATGATTAGTGACATTGAGCATCTTTTCATGTATCTGTTGGCTGTTTGTATGTCTCCTTTAGAAAAACATCTATTCAGGTCCTCTGCACATTCTTTAATTGGATTATTTTTTTGCTATTGAGTTATACGAGTTGCTTATATATTTTGGATATTAACCCCTCATCCGATATATGATTTACAAATATTTTCTCCCATTCTGTAAGTTACATTTTCATGTTGTTGATTGTTTCTTTTGCTGTCAGAGTCTTTTAGTTTATTGTAGTCTCACTTATTAATTTTTGCTTCTGTTGCTTGTGCTTTTCATGACATATCCAAAAAACTGTTGCCAAGTCAGGTTCTGTTACTCCATCTTGACTAGAAGAGGAAGTTTCACCTGGTATTTTTTAATAGTCTCATTCTTTGACAATGTTTTTTATTCCCTTGCATTAATAATTACAATCATATTCATTGAAAGTTTCTATTTGATAATCCTATTATCTGAGGTTCTTAGCAAACTAACCTTAGGGTTTTCTATGTCTGCTGCTTCTCATTCAGGAAGTATCTTTCGTATGCATTCTGTGATACTGAAATGTGAGTTCACCTTCAACAGGGTTTTATTTGAAGAAATACTGTGCAGCCTGGATTAAACATATGACGTGCCAAAGCAATTTTACAAGAGCTTCGCCTGGTGCCCAAAGTTACTGCCAGCCAGGGGCCATTGTTATGTTAATTACTTGGCTGGAAATTCCTAAAGTCAGTAACAGTTTAAAATCTAATCATAAACCTAAGTTAAGACAAACCTAGGATTATGAATTCTCAAAGGAAAAATTTTTCCACCCAGCTGAGAAATACAAGCCTCTTAACATTTGTCTGTGCCAAAGAGTGGACTGTTTTTCCCCTTAGGGTATAGCTAAGGGATCCCAATTATATGCTGAGGTCTCTGTCTAATACCCCATCCTGCATTGGACCAAGACTTAAGCATCTGCCTCTACGTGGGTAATAAAACCAACCCCCTTGGACATCCGGAATGACATGTCCTTCTCAGCCCTCAGAGCTGTTGCAGTGTCAGCTCACTCTTATTTTCCTCTGCATTTTTGGCTCTTGGAATTTCCCTTACTTTCATGTGAAGTTAGGTTATGTGGTGGCTGGTGATGCCATCAACCAAGATATTAAACTCAAAATATCAAACAAGCTGGAGTAGAATCAAAAGGCAATGAAATGGGAAGAGTGTCAGTGTTAGAATGTAAGTATGGTCCTAATTTGTGGAAACTTTAAAATTCCCTCTAACACATTCTAACATTTCCCTCTTCAATTACTTACCTGCTGATTTCCAACTTGTATTCTTCCCACTGGAATCTTATATTGGAATCTATGCTGGTGGTTTTCAAACTATGTTCTGTGGGAGGAAACTGACCTCAGCCCTTACCCCTGAGCTCCTTCTGAGCTTGGATAAAAGAGTTTAGATAAAAGACTGAGGCTTTAGAAAGTTGGAAAATCCCTTTTCTGTGAGACAGACCAAGTATTTTAAATGTATAAAAGAGTATAAAATAATTCTTTAAAAATGAATCTAGGGGGCTTCCCTGGTGGCGCAGTGGTTGAGAATCCGCCTGCCAATGCAGGGGATACGGGTTCGTGCCCCGGTCCGGGAAGATCCCACATGCTGCGGAGCGGCTGGGCCCGTGAGCCATGGCCACTGAGCCTGCACGTCCAGAGCCTGTGCTCCGCAACGGGAGAGGCCACAACAGTGAGAGGCCCGCATACCGCAAAAAAAAAAAAAAAAAAAAAAAAAGAAGAATCTAATACGAAGAAATAACTGTTTTGTACCTTCAATTTTTTCTCACATAAGTTTTAATTGGGGTAGAAATATCCTTGAATAAAAGTTATATTTAGATTCCACATCAAGAGTTGACTGTTTTCCCTTAACAAATTAACCACCCACCTTTCTTTCTCTTAGGTTGTTCTGGTGATGAGCGTCCTGGTGAGTGTGCATATGTCTCTTGAACGTGCTGAGTTTCCATCACTTCAGGAATCCCATCTAATGTGACGGATACATGGGTGATTGGGGCAACAACAATGTCATCTTCAGATGAACTAAATATATTATTATCTAATGGAAATAAAATCAACTAATTGTAATCAACTTTGTATTATGAATCAAAATAATTTCATAAAATATTTCCTGTTTCTTTGAAGATTAAAATAGAAATAAGATTTTGAAATCTAGTCCCTGCTTTTTATTTCCTCTGCCCTAAGTCAAGTACCCTGAGGCAGTCCAGGCTTGACAGGACTATTCAATGCCTCCCTTACCTGACTTCCTATCCCCAGTCTATCTTGTCTCTCTTCTCCATTCTTCACATTGCCACTAAAGTTTTTCTTTAAAACCTAAGTCTGGCCTGACCATATTATTCTTCTCCATAAAAACTTTACACCCTGAAAATTAGAAAGAAAAATAAAATTGACATATCTTCCCATAGTTTACAGGGGAAAAAAGATAGGAACAACCCAAACTCCATAGCATGCCATTCTGAGCTTCCACAATCTACAAACCATTATGAAGCTTATACTTCAGCTATACTAAAGCATTCTGAATCTCAAACATTTCATTGTTTTTTTTTTTAACAGGTCTGTGTCTTTTGTTCAATTCCCACCACCTACCTTGAATGCCCCTTCCTGTCTCCTCCACCCATGAAAAGCTTATTTGTTACTAATTGCCCAGGTCAAAACACTGCCTCCATAAAGCCTGTCTCTGGTGTTTTCAGCTAGAGAAATCTCTCCTTCCAGAACACTCTGCTATCCCTCTCATGGCTTTATTTTTAGCTTTTACAGTTATTTATGTAAATAACTATCTTCAAAAGAAAACTGTCAGCTTGAGGAAAGACACAAGATCTGTTCATTTCTGTAAAATGTTATTGCCTGATACATTGCTGTGCATATAGAAAATATTCAATAAACATCTTAAATTGATTTAATAATAATTTTATTAGTTTGACTACGTCCAAAGGAGAACATGGATTTAAAAGCAGATCAATAAATGTGGCAGTGAATTTTATGCCATGAAGTCTCAGAAAACATTTCAATGGATTTTTGCCTATTCACTGATGAATACTGACTAAAGATCAATTTTTATTGATCAATAAAGATCAATATTGACTAAAGATCACTAAATTATAATAGTTTGGGCCCTAAATACTTCACCAATCAGGTTAAGAAGAAATTCTGCATAATCTGCTATTTGACAACTAAATTACTTTTTTATCCTTAACGTCCTCACTCCCCAAATTAAAAAAAAAAAAAATCTTGTTTAACTGAACACTTTAGCAAAGGTGCCTCAACTAGTACTGTACCTTAAGATGCACTTGGGACCAAAAAAATATAACACATGGTCTCTGGTCTCTTGATATTTATCATCTGACAGAGATGGAAGAAGAGCTTTTCAAAGCATATCAACATGGTTCTACTAGCACAGGGAGCTATATTCAATATCCTATGATAAACCATAATGGAAAAGAATACAAAAAAGAATGTATACATATGTATTACGGAATCACTTTGCTGTACAGCAGAAATTAACACAATATTGTAAATCAACTATACTTCAAAAAAAAAAAAAAGCATATAAACATGAACAGTCATAACACAACACTCACTGATGCGCTTTTCGTCCAGCATAGGGCCAGGAGAATCCATATTGAGGAGTGCTTCAGCAGCCTCGATAGTTTCAATGGTTTCATCCCCATTATGACAGGAAGCTTCAACTACAATACATTTAAAGAGAAAACAGAATTAGCTACCAGACATTTGTTTTTCTAAAAAGCACAGATTCGGGAATTCCCTGGTGGTCCAGTGGCTGGGACTCAGCACTTTCACTGCCAGGGGCCCAGGTTCAATCCCTGGCCGGGGACCTAACATCCCATAAGCCGTGTGGCGTTGCCTAAATAAATAAATAAGTTAAAAAGTATAGATTCTCACCTCTTGAACCAGAATACACCACTTAATACTCTGGTTGATAACCATAGTTTCCTGCAACATATAAAATCTATACTGAAAATGACTATATTTCTCATTTAAAACTTTGCAAGATGTGGGGGTTTTATTAAAAATAACAACAACAACAACCAAAAACCTCTGCAAGACACTGGGAGGTTAAAAAGTAAGCAAAATAGAACTCATACTCTAGGAGGAAAACACCAGTCATTTCTGATAATTCTTGTATTTACATGAAGAGTAAACTAAGATGTCACTGGGCAGGTCGTGCTCTTTCTGTTGACTCCATACTTTAAAATGACTGGCTTGATAGTTTCAGGTCCCTTTCAGCTCTAACACTGATTCCAATACTCTTAGCTCACTCATAGGAATGAATATGAGTCTCTGTTAATTTCTGAATCTTCTTCCATTCTTCTATAATTAGTGAATTGCCACCATCACCAAAAGTTTTAGTCGTAGTCACATTATTAGAATATAAACACTCTTTGATAATTATAGTATTCTGGTACCTTTCTTCTCTAACGTGTAACATAGAACACTAATTTCCCTACTGTGAACTGTGCCTAGTGCAAGTTATTTTTTTATGCAAATGAAAATTAATCCAAGTACATGCTAGACACTCGACACTTCTCTGCATCCCAGAGAGGTGTCTGAAATAGCTGCACTGCGAATTCTTTGAATGGCTTTTAGCTCCTCAGTTCTAGGATCAGCACCAAGAAACTAAGTGCTCTAGGCACTTGGGTTTCAGTAGTTGCAGCACACAGGCTCAGTAGTTGTGGCTCACGGGCTCTAGAGCACAGGCTCAGTAGTTGTGGCAAACGGGCTTAGTTGCTCCACAGCATGTGGGATCTTCCCGGACCAGCGCTCGAACCCGTGTCCCCTGCATTGGCAGGCGGATTCTTAACCACTGCGCCACCAGGGAAGCCCATATCTTTCTAGCTTTAAATGAAAGCAAACACATACATATCATTTATATTCTTTCTCCTATCTTAAATAATAGGTAACCATTCATGCTGTACTGACCCTTGCTTTTTAAACTTCATATACACTAGAAATCATTCTACAACTACATATAGAAATCATACTACCTTCTGAATTTCAAAAACATAAAGCAAGTTAAAATGTGGTTAAGGGCTTCCCTGGTGGCACAGTGGTTGAGAGTCCGCCTGCCAATGCAGGGGACATGGGTTCGTGCCCTGGTCAGGGAAGATCCCACATGCCGCGGAGTGGCTGGGCCCGTGGGCCGTGGCCGCTGGGCCTGCGTGTCCGGAGCCTCTGCTCCGCAACGGGAGAGGCCACAACAGTGAGAGGCCCGCGTACCACACACACAAAAAAATGAAATAATAAAAAAATAAATAAAAAAATAAAAAAATAAAATGTGGTTAATATCAGCAATCTAATTTGTAGAAATTTGTTTATTCCACTTAGCTTCAGTACTTAGGTCAGGAAATACAAAATAAATTGGTGGTTCCTACATGAAACAGGAATGAAACCAAAAAAAAGTACAACTAAGCTTTTAAAAATATAGAGAAAATGTTTGCCCTTCATTAAATGGATTACAAAAATTTCTTGTAAGCAACAATAAAACCCACAAGGCTTTTTTTCTTCCAATTTTATTGAGATTATAATTGACATACAGCATTGTGTAAGTTTAAGGTGTACAGCATGATCTGACTTACATACATCATGAAATGATTATCACAATAAGTTCACAATAAGTGAACACCCATCATCTCATATAGATACTAAATTAAAGAAACAGAAAAATTTTTTTCTTGTGATAAGAACTGAGGAATTACTTTTAACAACTTTTATATATAACACACAGCAGTGGTAATTATATTTATCATATTGTACATTATATTCCTAGTACTTTTTTATCTTCTAATTTTTTTTTTTTGCGGTACACGGGCCTCTCACTGCTGCGGCCTCTCCCGTGTCCATGGCTCGCGGGCCCAGCCACTCCACGGTATGTGGGATCTTCCCGGACCGGGGCACGAACCCGTGTTCCCTGCCTCAGCAGGCCGACTCTCAACCACTGCGCCACCAGGGAAGCCCCACTTTTTTATCTTCTAACTGGATGTTTGTACCTTTTGACTACCTTGGTCCAATTCCCATTCCCCCCACCCCTGCCTCTGGCTACCACAAATCTCATCTCATTTTCTATGAGTCTGTTTATTTGTTTTCGAAGTACACCTGACCTACAACACTGTTAGTTCCTCAACCTAGTGATGTGGTACTGCTATACATATCAAAATGATCACCACGATAAGTCTAGTTAAGACACATCATCAAAGATATTACCTAGTTATTTATTGTATTCTCCACACTGTACATAGCAATATGTATATTAAGTTGTTGATCACTTAATTTCAAATGCATTTTTACTCCCCAACTCCACGTTTACTATTTCTGACATGTTTTACGTCTTTCTGTTTTGTGTATCCCTTAACTACTCATTGTGATACAGATGATTTTATAATGTTTGTCCTTTAACCTTCCTACTAGCTTTACACATGGCTGATTTACTACCCTTACTGTATATTTGCCCTTACCAATGAGATTTTTCCTTTCATAATTTTTCCTTTCATAATTTTCATATTTCTTTTTGTGACCTTTTTTGGTTAGAGAAATCCCTTTAACATTTCTTGTAAAGCTGGTTTGTTGGTGCTGAACTCTTTTAACTTTTGCTTCTCTGTAAAACTTGATCTCTCCATCAAACCTGAATGAAAGCCTTGCTGGGTAAAGTATTCTTGGTTGTAGGTTTTCCCCTTTCACCACTTTAAATATATTGAGCCACTCCCTTCTGACCTGCAGGGTTTCTGCTAAGAAGTCAGCTCACAGCCTTATGCGAGTTCCTTTGTATGTAACTTGTTGCTTTTCCCTTGCTGCTTTTAAAATTCTCTCCTTATCTTTAATTTTTGCCCCTTTAATTACAATGTGTCTTGTTGTGGTCCTCTTTGGGTTGATCCTGTTTGGGACTCTCTGTGCTTCCTGGACATGGATGTCTGTGTCCTTTCGCAGGTCAGGAAAGTTTTCAGCTATTATGTATTCAAACATGCTCTCTGCCCCTTTCTCTCTCTCTTCTCCTCTGGAACCCCTATAATGCAAATACTAGTACGCTTGATGTTGTCTGAGAGGTCTCTTAAACTGTCTCATTTCTTTCTATACTTTTTTCCTTTTTCTGTTCAACTTCAGTGATTTCCACTACTCTTGTCTCCCAGCTCACTGATCTGTTCCTCTGTCTCATTTAGTCTACTGTTAATTCCTTCCAGTGTACTTGTCATTTCAGTTACTGTTCTCTTCATCTGTTTGGTTGTTCTCTACATTTTCTGCTCTTTGTTAAAAACTTCTAAAAAAAAAAAAAAAAAAAACTTCTAACTCCTTGCTCTGTGCACCCATTCTCCTCCAGAGTTCCCTGAACATGTTTACGATCATCATCTTGAACTCTTTACAGGGCAGGCTGCCTATCTCCACTTTATTTAGTTCTTCTGGGGTTTTATCTTGTTCCTTCATTTGGAAGATATTCCTCTGTCGCTTTTATCATTTTATCTAACTTGCTCTTCTTATTTCTATGTATCTGGCAGGATGGTTACATTTCCCGGCCTTGGAGAAGTGGCCTCTGTAGGTGCCGTCCTATGCATCCCAGGACTGGTCTCCCCTCTGGTCACCAGAGCTACGTGTTCCGGGGTGCTCCCTAGTGGACTGCGTGGGTCCTTCTGTTGCAACAGGCTAACTATTGTGGATGGTCTGGTAGGTGTGGCTGGCCTGTGGTCCAGTTGTTTGCCAGGTCCTGCCTTGTGCGGAGGCTGCCAGGGACCCCAGGTGGTCCCATGGCTAGTGTTGGCTGACAAGTGGGTAGAGCCGGGGTCTAGAGTGGGTAGTTGTGGGGCTCGGGATCCCAAGATCTAGTGTCAGCCTGCTGGTGGGCAGGGCCAGTTCCTGACATGGCTGGCCGTGGGGTCTAGGGTGTCCAAAAGCTGCTGTTGGCCCACCTGTGAGTAGGGCTGGATCCCAGATAGCTGGCTGAGGGGTCCAAAGGGGTTCATCTCCTTTAATAATTTCAATTTTAGACTCAAGACTGGTAATGGAAGGATCTCCACATAGATAAAGCTCATAGTCAAATGCTTTTCATAAATTTTTAATAGCACAGCCTTGTTTCAAAGGAAATGTTATATAAAACGCCAACATATAAACAGATAAAAGTAATATTTCATCATTATACATTTTAAAAGTTAAAATTTATATCAAACTTGATATGAGATAAATAAATGATAAAAATGAAAGTGTTCTGATGAACATGAAAATTTGAAATCAGGGGTTATCGATGACAGCTGCCATCTAATATAACCCTCAAGTCCATAAAAATAGTTTGATCTTTTTATTGAAAATTTCAAACAGAATCAAAATTATGGGACATAGTATAATGAATTCTCACATATCCACTCTCAGCATCAATCATTATCAAAACATAGTCAATCTTCTTTCATCCATACTCCACTTACTGCTCAATGTCCCCTCACACACACCTTGACCCCCAGGATTATTTTGAAGGAATCCATGACACTGTATTTTAACTGTAAGTATTTGAGCATATGTATCTAAAAGATAAAGGATCTAACACAATGCTATTATCATGCCTAAAAATGTCAACAATATTCCTTATCATTTGAAGTGCTACCTAGGTCTCATAATTAGTTTATAAACTGTCCTATCCCCATCACCATCTTCCCTGTAGTTTCTCAAAAGTGCAGTACTCTCCCCTCCCCCACTCTGGACTAAGGAGGGCTATAAGAGCCTTTCATTTCTCATGACATGACTCGAACAAGTACAGAAGAGTTAAACAAAGGCTTGGGTTGGAAGTTAAGAAAGGCAAGAGAGAAGAATCATGCAAACAGCAAATCTGATTTTCAAGATGTGGCTTATTTTCTGGATCCATTCCATACCAGTTCTGTTTTCCAGGAAGGAAGGAGCTTGTCTGCATCTCGTCATCAGCTATCTTCAAGTCTAAGCCCAAGAGAGTGAAGCACTGGAAGGAAGAAATAATTCCTTCTCCTAAAGATCCAAGATCTGCTTTCCTAGTCTCCATTTCTTCTTTGAGGACCAGTATCTTCCTTGGTGACTAAAACCAGGAATAAACACTCCTTCAGGGGAGACCCTGGTTCCCAACCCACAAAGAGTGTGTAGCCTTACCCTAAGGCATCAAGAAAGTAAGTCAGAACACACTGTGGCGAAAACCCCATTAGCTACACAACACATACATGCATAGTGGTGGTCATTCTGTTATACAAAACACAAAGTACACAGTCAGTGATGAGTTGAAACCTCTAATATGATTAATCCAATTGTCTTATTGATAAGCGAGAAACAAATCTAGATTTATCAAAAACTTTCATTGGGTTGCTCTGAAAAAAATGTGAATATATGAGAACATGCTTTGTAAAAAATAAGAGGACAGTACAAAAACTAAGTGTTGTTCATCAGCGTTATCTATGACTCAGTCACTGGGTGCATGACATAAGCAAGTCATTTAACTTCTCTAATTTCAGTTTTCTTTTTCTGCTGTGAGAATTAAATCCATACTTTAAAAAATATCTACTATATTAATATGATACAATGATAAGAAGACAATGCCATTTTGGAGGTATGTTTGCCCAAAATGGATTATCTCATTCTAATCATGAGAAAATATCACAGAAATAAAATTGAGGGGCATTCTACAGTGTCTGACCAGTACTCCTCAAAAGCATCAAGGTTATGAGAGACAAGGAAAGACAGAGGAACTGTCATAGACTGGAAGCGACTAGGAAAAAATACCAACTAATTGCAATGTGAGATTCAAGATAGAATCCTGGAACATGAAAAGGATGTTAGTGTGAAATGCGTGGAATAAAGTCCAGGTTTAGCTGATAATACTGTGACTAATGTTAATTTCTGGTTTTTAATTTAAGAATAAATATTCAGAGCTTCCCTGGTGGCACAGTGGTTAAGAATCTGGCTGCCAGTGCAGGGGACACGGGTTCGAGCCCTGGTCTGGGAAGATCCCACATGCGGTATAGCAACTAAGCCCGTGTGCCACAACTACTGAGGCTGCATGCCACAACTACTGAAGCCTGCGCACCTAGAGCCTGTGCTCCGCAGCAGGAGAAGCCCGCGCACCACAACGAAGAGTAGCCCCTACTTGCGAGAAAGCCGGCACGCAGCAACGAAGACCCAACGCAGCCATAAATAAATAAATAAATAAACTTTAAAAAATTAAAATAAAAAATAAATATTCAAATAATCTTTGCTTCTAAGTAATTAACTTTCTCAAACACCTCCAACATCTCTGGCCAAGATATATGAATGCAAATGTATAAAATTACAAATGCGTGCACCAGTTTCTAAAACTGATGGAAAAAAGCACCACCTCAACACTTACATTCAGTTTGAAATATCCTACTAGTTCTGACTGAACAAATCTTTAAACCTCAGCACCTTATGCTACATTTGGGTCACGGCCTCCTATTTTGCTTCCTGAGGCAGCAGTAACAAAAGAATATTCCTATCTTTTGCCCTGCAAACAACCTCTCATTGTTATCAGGAGTACAGAGCTAGGCACACAAACAATGCTCAGTGAAGACTTGGTGAACCGAGTTGGTTTGGTTCCTCTTACACACCTTCTATTTCATCACGTTCATCTCTGTCTATTTAGGAAAGAAGGAGGAGATAAGTGAGCGCTATGAAGCACAGGCAGATGAGAAAGAAAATGTCATTTCCTTCTTCCCCCAGGTCTCTAGCTTTGAGTAACGGAGTTACTCAAAACCGAGTCAAGAACTGTTTATATCCCCCAAATCACAGGGCTAACCCACTGACTAAAACTATGCTGAAGGAAGGTGCTGTCAGAGGCACACACACCTGTAAGGGTGATGTCGTCGTCATCCTCATCGATGATTTCCTCTTCGGCGACATCCAAGGAGCTCTCAGTGATCATGTCATTGGGCTCCTCCACACAGGCTAGACCCGCATAGCTATTGAGAATATCAGCACCAGGAACGTGTTCCACAATGACAGCAGGAAAAATAGCTGGATCGCCAAGCTGGGAGGGGTGAAGGAAAAAAAGGATTAACAAAGTTTTGCTTTTGTTCAATACAACACAAATTATTTTATACAATTTAGTTTTCACATCATCAGCTACTTGAATATTGACAAGCTTTCTAGGATACAGAGAATATATATCCACTAAGACCAAATAAAACTTTCATTACCAATTTTGGGTCTTAACAGCCAAGCTTTCATTAGGAAGTTCCATAAAAGTATGTTTTTAAAGCTCACTAAATTAAAAAAACTAGTGTCATTAATGCATAAGAAGTGGCATACAAATGAAATGTACAATTAAATAAAATCTCAGCAAAAGTTTCTTTGACAGAAAAAAATCAGTGAGCTTAATAAATATTACACTGTCACTTGGCACACAGGCCGTGTTTAACAACTAACTGCTTTTGATTCAAATGAGAAAATTAACTTTCACTTTCTATCTGGTTATAAGATCAGGGAAGTCGAGAACTGGAAGAACTCTAGTCTAGCCATCTAATTTTACAGATGAGGAAACTAAGGCAGAAAGGATTTTTAACAGTCTACTCAAAAATCAGTTAATTAGGGATTTCCCTGGTGACTCAGTGGTTGAGAGTCTGCCTACCGATGCAGGGGACACAGGTTCGTGCCCCCGTACGGGAAGATCCCACGTGCCGCGGAGCGGCTGGGCCCATGAGCCATGGCCGCTGGGCTTGCGTGTCCGGAGCCTGTGCTCCGCAACGGGAGAGGCCACAACAGTGAGAGGCCCGCGTACCGCACACACACACACAAAAAAATCAGTTAATTAGTCACGAAAAAATTCAATGTTAAAAGTGAAAGCCAAATTAAAAAATGTTTTGAATGTACCTAAGTATACATGAATTATAATACTATATAATAAGGGCTATCTATAAAAGAATTACTTTTTAAATATAGTAAAAATGCTGACATTTATTAACTTGTTTTATATTGCTCTACTTGCCATATGGTAAGGGTTCTGTTCATTTGTTACACTTTCATAGTAACATTTCTCTGCAAATCATCATCCCCTAAACCACTAATATACACTAAACAGTCTACTGATGAAAAAAAATCAATTAAGATGTCATTACATTTCTCTTTTACTTTAAAAATTTAAAAAACTTGACTTTAAAAAGTTGTAAAAGTAGTACAAAGAATTCTCCTACAACCTTCATCCACATTCCCCAAATTTTAACACTTAATCATGTCTGTCATCCTCTTTCTATATTATCATTTCTATATCTATAGTTTTTCTGACTTATTTGAAAGTGGTAGACATACTACTCGTTTAACCCTAACTACTTAAGTATATATTTTCTAAATATATGACCATTATCTTATACAAAGATAGCACAATTATCAAAACCAGCAAAGTAACATTGATACAGTACTATTATTTAATCTATAGACCTGATTCAAATTTCTCCATCTCATTAATGTCTTTTTTTTTTAATGGGAAAAAAAATTGAGATCAGGATCCTAAGTTTCATTTAGTAAATATCATGTTTCTTCACGACAACTCTAATCTAGAACAATTTCTTCTCCTTTAATCTGGAGGAGTTCTTCAGTTTTTCTTTGTCTTTCATGATCTTGACACTTTGGAAGAATACAGGCCATTTGTTTCATAAAATGTCCCCCAATTTGGGTTTTTGTGATATTAACTCATCATTAGATTCAGTCTGCATTTTTGGCTAGAATTTTAAAAAGTAATCTTGTGTCCTTTCAAATACATCTTATCAGGAGGTCAAAAATACCTTTTTGTCCCATTACTAGTGATAGTAACTTTGATCATTCAGTTAGGGTGGGTCTACCAGACTTCTCTATCATAAAGTTACTATTTTTCCTTTCATAATTAATAAGTATCTTATGGGAAGATAGTTCATGTAAATATCCTGTTTCTTAAAATATATACATATTGAAAATATTATTTATGATTTCATTATAACTAAGCAGGCTCAATCTTTAAAAAGTAATGTTTGTAGCAGTGCACAGAAGTTAAATATTACTTCTTATATAAGAATTTAATTACCTAAATTAAATATATGGTATCATAGGTACTAAACAGATACTATCTGTGCTTTCAAGAATGTTATGTTCTGAAATTTATAGATAACATTAATACTAAAACATATTTGGATTGCTTTATTTTAAAATGTTTCTTCCTATTTCGGAAAAGAGGAAAGTTAGAAGGAACTGGCTCTCCAAATCATAAGTTTTAAAACAGAAAAAGGCTCAAACATTACAATGTAAAACACACACAGGGAGGCATGAGAGAGAGTATCATATAGAGTAGCCAAAGTATAGTCATTGCCTTGCCCTTCTCTTTTTTGAGAGTGAATGCTGCACATGCAACCCAGCTTAGCATGAGCACATGCTTAACAGCACTTCTCCTCTTCTCTCCTAAGAGCTAAACTTAAGCTCCTCATCTTCTGACAAGGCTGAGCCCAGAGTTGAGTTAATTCTCATGATTTCATTTTAAGCCGCAGCAACTCCATGTACCAGGTAAGGACAGGGCTTATCATTTCTATCCATTGGCAGATAAAGAATTAAGTTAAGAAATTTACCCAAGATCACCACTAAGTCAGAGACAGAGGCAGGTCGACGCAATTCACAGGAGAAGCCCTCAAATGAAAGCGAAGTATTTCTCCCTACCCACATCTATTTGGCTCCTTAAGTTTGGGTAGTTGAGTGTTTAGAGTGTGGCTATTAAGAGAGATATCTCCAAAATTTTTTCTGAACCTACAAAGTTCCCAAGTTTCAAAGAACTACAGATACGTGTTACTACTTTCTGCCTTGTCCTATTCTCTTACTCTGTAACTGGATTCGAGCTGATGACTCTAGTCTCCAGATGTACAGGTGTTAGAACACCCTGTCATATACCACTATAAGTAATGCTACATCTACCTCAGTGCCCCTCTCCAGAAGCAACCACTGTTGCCAATTTCTTTGTTCCCTAACAGAGGCAGTCTGTGTATAATCAAGCATATTCTAATTTGCGTTAAACAATCATTTTTAATTTCAGTTCAAATTTTAAAATAATTTTAAAACTGTTTAAGACAAATTTCAAACACACAAAAAGTAGAGAGAAAATTTAGTTTCCATGGAAGCAAAAGGTTACTTAAGAATGTAAAGGGACATGTGGTCGTGTGATTTAGAGAGTGGCAAACTGTAGTAAAGAAGAAAGACTGTGAACCAGGAGACCCAAGGCCTTCTCCAATCCTACTATCATGATCTTATCTTCCTCACTTTAAATGAAAGAAGAGCACCAGTTGATCCCAAGGGCACTTCCAGGTTTTAAGATGTATTTTAAAGGTATGGATTTGAAAACTGCCTGTTGATAACATTATAGTAGAAGAGATTACTCATTCTTATGGACTAAACCAGGGGGAGGGAGTCGCATGCACAAGTGATCACATACCTTCTGGCTTTGCTACTGCTGTTAGCTAATATTATTAGCACCAGGCATTTTGCTCATTGCTTCACATGGATTACCACCTTATTACATCATCACAAAATCCAATTAAGGAGACACATAAGACTATCTGTTTTATACATGGGAAAATGAAGTCTCAAGGAGAAAGGAAATGATTTACTGTAAGTGGAAGACTTTTTAAAAATATATTTATTATTTATTTGGTTGTGTTGGGTCTTAGTTGCAGCAGGCAGGCTCCTTAGTTGTGGCTCAAGGGCTCCTTAGTTGTAGCTTGCCAGCTCCTTAGTTGTGGCATATGGCCTCCTTAGTGGCAGCTTGCCAGCTCCTTAGTTGTGGCATGTGAACTCTTAGTTGCAGCATGTGTGTGGGATCTAGTTCCCGGACCAGGGATCAAACCCAGGCCCCCTGCATTGGGAGCTTGGAGTCCTAACCACTGCACCACCAGGGAGGTCCCCGGAAGACTCTTAAATTGACTCCAGAGTCCATGTTCTTTACCTATTCCCTATTATAACCAGCCTTAAACATGGTGCCATTTTGTTTTGGGATTGGTTTTTGTTTTCATGTTTTTGGCATATTTACTTAGCTCTGTTTAGAAAAACGGAATAGGCAAGGAGCTGTGTTTGTGGTATGACTTTCAATATGATCTTTTTTCAGGGCTTCTCCGATCCAAATCTATTATAAACTATCTTGAAGGCACAGCCAGTCCCTCTTGGTCCCCAGGGACTTCCCAAGATCACTCCCAATTTAGCCATACTGTCTTCTCCTTCTAGATATTTGCTCCTCTCATGAAAAACATAGGCCACTCTTTTCTAGTCCACTGAGATATATATTCAAAGTTGTTCATCTCTAATTTCTCCAAGGGTACTATTAATTCACATACAATAAACAGACCAACTCTGAATCTTAGGTAACAAGCCTGAATCTGTATATATAAAATAGATCTAGGAAACCCCTATCAGGTGACTGGAAAGAATCTCTCCCTCTATTACCATAAACAGAAGGAAAACACACACCCCAGAAACTCCAGCTGCTGATCTGGGCTCATGGTAAACTCCTGCCTTACAAACTGATTGACTAGTAGTAACTCAATCATCAGGAGCCTAAAAACTTCATAACCACACATTCTAACATTCCATATAAAGAAATGGACCCTAGCCTCTTAAATGAAAAAATTGGCAAAATTTCAAATGCTAAATTTTCCTAGATTTAAATTTTTTTAAATAAATAAAATATTGGGACTTGTATTAGTTTGCTAGAGCTGCTGTAACAAAGCACCACAGGCTAGGTGGCTAAAACAACAGACACGTATTGTCTGTCAATTCTAGAGGCTACATGTCTGAAATCAAGGTGTCAGCAGGGTTGGTTCCTTCTGAGGGCTTTGAGGGAAGGATCTGCTCCAGGCCTCTCTCCTTGGCTTGTAAATGGCCCTCATCATGTTTACATGGTGTTCTCCCTGTATATGTGTGTGTCCAAGTTTTCTCTTCTTATAAAGACACTAACCGTACTGGATCAGGGGCCTACCCTATTCCAGTATAACCTCATGTTAACTAATTACATCCACAATGACCCTATTTCCAAATAAGGTCACATTCTAAAATATCAGGGGTTAGGACCACAACATATGTATTTGGGGGGTGGAGGGCAATTCAGCCCATAACAGGACTCCATTTTATTTAGCTTTAAATCTCTCATTTGACAATCAGCTCCCTCTACCCTAAATAACCTCTAGAGCTTATGGCAGTAAAGATATATATATAGACAGATACATATATATATATATATATTCTTGTTACTATTCATAAATTAAGGTTAGACATTATTCTTCAAGTTTCTTTGCTGAAAACCATCAAACTTTATCCACCTAGTTTTTCTATATCATTTTGACCAGACTCCTTCCCAAGATTTATTTTAAAAGAGAGTTTCACAAAGGTCAGAACTAGTCATAAAATGGCCACATTTCTAATAGTTAGCAATAAGATCTGTTACCTCCTTTTAAGAAATGAGGGAGTCAACACTTCGTTGATGCCCGAACAAAAATATTACATTTCATTTGGCTGGCTACTTAAAAAAATTTTTTTCTCCAAATCTTCTAAATCAGCTCTAAACCCTCTCCTCATTTAAATAATTAGATTAAATAAGTGTCACCTCTTCAGTACCTTTTATTTGAATCAGGGAATCTCAGTAAACTGTGTGGTTATCAACCCTGACTCTATACTGGGAAACATCTAAAAATATCAGTACCTGACCCTACATGTGATCAAACAAATCAGAATATCTAAGGATGTAACCAGAGCATGTTATTAAAGCTCCTCAGGTGATTCCAGTGAGTATGTAGGGGTCAGAACCACTGCTCTAAAGAATTACAAGATTCTAAACTGCATTCCCTAAATTGAGTCAACTCTGATTATTTATGCCAATGTCTGAGGTACTAGTAATCCAAACAGACAAACAGTTATATTATTATGTTACAAGATCTTCTGCTGTTTGGCACTTGCAGATTATTTTCCCATTTGCTTTTGGAATAGAACTAAAATAAATCACAAATGATGGGTGAGAAGAGAGAGGGAATGCTTCTTAGAATTAAAATCTGTTAACGATCAGAGTTATTAAAGCCTCCACTTCCATAGCAAATTAAACTGTAGTGAAAAACTGACTTTTCACTGTTTTGTAACTTTAGTGAAGGTGTTAACAGCTCTGGACAGAAAAATAAGTATACCAGTTTCCCTTTCTATTAATTTCAGGTAAATTTATGACGTGATGAAAGCAAAATTAACAATTTTTTTTAGCAGCAGTAATAAAAATCAAACCAAGTGTTAGCAGGAAAGAGAAACAATTTCCCCACATTTCAACATTGTCCACTATGTAGTTGCCATTTGTGGCTGATGATATAAGTGGAAACACCATCAAGTTAAAAGAGAAGGAAAGTGACCAATCTGTACGCAGTACAATGTTACTACCCTGAGTAGGCTTGCTTGTTTCCTCAGTATACCATGATCCAAAGCCCTAGGCAGATACTTAAGAAACTATGGATCTTTATTCCAACTCTATTAAATAAGTTTATTCAACAAGTTTTTGGATATAAAAAAGGAAAAGAACTTTCAAATAACTTGTTTGCCAAGCTTCTCCAATAGCAGAGCTCAATCTGGTCTGCACTGTTGTGAAAACATCCTGCAGATCCCCTACGAAACAGCTTAAAATGAAGTTATTCTATCAAATGTTTTCCTACACAAAAAGCTGGTTGAAAAACAGTCTTTAAAAATTTCCCCAATGGAGGGACTTCCCTGGTGGTCCAGTGCTTAAGACTCTGCACTTCCACTGCAGGGGGCCCGGTTCGATTCCTGGTCTCCTGGTTGGGGAACTAAAATCCCGCATGCCCTGCAGCGGGCGCGGCTAAAAGAAAAAAGAAAAGAAAAAATTCCCCAATGGAGATAATCCTCCTTAAAGATAAGATGCTAAATGATCACCTTTCCAGTAGTGTATACCGTATCTCTCTGCCTCCAGTCAAGGGGATACCAGGATTGGGGTATGGGAGATACCGTCAGTATCTCCCATTCCGAAAAACATGCAAACTAAACACTTGTAAAAACTTATCTTGTGCCCTCTCTTCCAATCAGAATGCTGTCCCAAAGCCTCATCCTATGAAGACACTGCTTTGAAATGACTTCCTCCACCTTTGATTTAAAAAACAAAAACCCGACCCCTTACTCTATCAGGACGCAATCTGACAATATTTACCATGCAGCAAATGCACCAGAAATACACATGGTGAAAACAGGATATAACAGTAACTACTCAGGACCTAGAGTCAGAATGACCCTATTTAAGGCCAGACTGAACACCATGCCCTGGGTGCTTGAACTCAGGCAAATTATTCAGCCTCTCTAGGATTTAGTTTTTGTGTCCATCTAAAATACGAATAACAATATCTTCTAGAGTTGTTGTAAAAATTCAATAACATGTAAATACATCACTTATACTACATGGCATATAGCAAGCATTCAATGAATTTTTTTGATGATCAAAATCCTTCAATATTTGACTTAGATAAAAATAAACACTCTTAAAACTTGACTTACTATATATACATATATACAAACACACAAATCAAATCATCACATTGTACACACCTTAAACAATGTTATATGCAATAAAGCTGGGGGGGTAGGACTTAGCTTACTACAATCTTACATTGACAGGCATGGTTTTTTGTTTTGTGTTGTTATTTAATTTGGCCTCACCACTTGGCATGTGGGATCTTACTTCCCTGACCAGGGATCGAACCCACGCCCTCCGCATTGGAAGCACGGAGTATTAAATAACCACTGGACTGCCAGGGAAGTCCCTTTTGTTTTGTTTTAAGTAAGAAGAGTCCTTTCAGAAAACTGGTGCATGAAACATAACCATCTACTCCCAGCAACAACCGTTTAGCTCCAACTAAAAGCAAAAGCTGAATACATATGTGTGTTCACTTTGCGAAAATTTATCAAACTGTACACTTATGATTTGTGCATCTTTGTGTTTATGCTATACTTCAATAAAAATCTTAAAAAGCAGAGGTCCATACGATGGGAGAAAAAGAACCTGAAAATATCTTCAACTCACTATACTCTAGTTCTCTCAGCACTATTCTCAGGCAGAAGTGAAAGCAGAAGAGTTAGCGGGAGGAGACTAGGACCAGATCAAATACTAGGATGGTCTTTCTTCATCCCCTCCTACGAACCATAATAATATTAAAGAAAATCTCTAGACATAGCACATCTAGGTGGATATACACACACAAAAATTAGGGTGACTGGTGAACGAAATGAGTCAAAATTAAAATCCTTCATACAAGTTCCCGTGGTACATTTTTAAAAAATTATTTTGGTGAACAGATTTATATATGAACATATTTATATTCCAAGAGTATAAAACATTACTGTCCCCCCCCCTTTCTATACAGTTCCCCATCCCCAATAGCTACCACTGTTACCAATTTCCAAAGTGTATTTACGATTTCAGGAATTAATGTATTACGTAAAACAAGCCAGGATTGTATAGCTGGTCTCTGGGACTCAGCACTAAGTTCTTGTGAAGGATTCTTCACAGCCAGATTCCTGGCATACTTTGAAAATCTGTCATTAAAACAGCTTCATTATCTGCAAATGAGAATACTTCTGTTGATTGACTCAAGCTCTCTTTATAGGAGCTTATCCCTTCTAGTCTTATTTTAAAAGAAAATGAAAAGCAGTTTTAGCAATCAGGCAGAAAAGTCTTAAGGAGCTGCAGTGCAACATTACCCAACACACTGGTCTAACTTATAAACAGTTTTCCTGACTGAAAGTGTAGTACATGAATCTAATTTAAAAAATTTTTAATATGTAAATGGGAGAAAAAAATGCTGTTGTATTTATCACAATTGTAATCCCTATAAAAGGCTATTTACTTAATATTCTTCCAGATTCTCTCTTTCATTCAAAGTTCCTTTTATCTCTTATCTCCTAGCATAATGGTTAAGATTTTGGACTTTCTCAAGTCAGACTCAACTCCAATGCAGGTGCTGCCACTTTACAGTTGTGTTTCTGGGCAATACTCATTCCTTCATTCAAACCTCTCGAGATTCCTCTTTACAAAGACTTCCCTTATTCATAAAATGGGGACAACAGTTGCCATACTGTACCAGGGTTTATTGTGAGGATCGAGAGAATGCACATCACCTACAGGACTTGGTAAAGCTAAGAGACAATAAATATTACCTCATATAGTTAAACAAAATATCCATCTTGAAATTAGCCTAGTGTTCATGTGTGTATGCATATACTGTGCCAGTTTTTGGCATCAGTGTTATATTAGCTCTGTGAAAATGAATTAGGGAACTTCTCTCTCTGAACTGAAACTGTTTAAATGATTCACTAAAGTTTAAGATAACTCACCCACGAAACTCTTTGGGCCTACCAGTTTTATGCTTATGGAGATTGTTCCCTGACAATTTCCTCAGGCTTTTGTTGTTGTTGTTACTAGTACATTTTCATTTTAAACAAAACACCAAACATTGATTACTAACGTTCTGAAAACTTAAAAATACTTCAATGCACTAGCTAAAGGCAGTATATAAAATCCCCACACAGTTCTGCATCATCTCTTAATAGAAATAGAAACAAATCAAGTTCTGTCAAAAAAAATTAATGAGGAAATAGATAATAAGACAATCCATCTACTAACTGATATTCTAAAAGAATGTTATTAAAATAGGACGGGACTTCCCTGGTGGCGCAGGGGTTAAGAACCTGCCTGCCAATGCAAGGAGACACGGGGTCGAGCCCTGGTCCCGGAAGATCCCACATGCCGAGGAAACTAAGCCCGTGCGCCACAACTACTGAAGCCGGCACCCCTAGAGCCCGTGCTCCACAAGAGAAGCCACCACAATGAGAAGCCCGCGCACCGCAACGAGGAGGAGCCCCCTCTCGCCGCAAACTAGAGAAAGCCCCCGTGCAGAAACAAAGACCCAACGCAGTCAAAAATAAACAAATAATTTTTTTTTTAAAAGAATAGGAATCTAGATACCTTTAGTAAATAAGCCAGGTTATTTTGAACAATACTCTGGGTACCTTTGTAACCCTGCCCTAGGAATCTATTACAGGATTCCAATATAGTGCTTCTAGTTACCCAGTAATAAATTCAAGATAATAGTCTACTACAGAAAATAGAACACTGTATCGCAGGTTGATTTGTGACAATCAAAGCGTACGTGGAGAAGACTTTGTAAACTATAAATGGCTCTACAAAATGTTAGGTGGTGTTATTTTTACACTTTACTCAACAATACAGCAGGTAACGTTTTCTTGGCACAGAGGTTAACATCCAAAGCAGCCTCAAGGCACAAAATTTTAATACATGCTTCTATCAGTCCCCTCAGTTCTCCAATATCCTAGGTTTTCATGGATTACGTACCTTTTATACCATGAAGTAGATAAATATTATGTTACAGCCAGGGGCTTGGTATAGGGGAAAAATGATTCAAATTCCTGGTAATTAACATGGTCAAAGTCCTTCCTTAATCTGATTAAAAAGGAACTCATTACAATGTTGTATCCTCCAGTCTCTATTTTTGAGAGCTCCTCACTAAACAATAAAATAGAATAAAGTAAAAATAAAACGATATTCTTAATGTGGTGGCGGTGGTGGCGGTGGTGATGATGAAAGCAGTTACTATGTTAAGCACTTCACGTGGCTTATGCCAGTTAACCCACGACACTGTGCTGTTGTTTTGTTGCCACTGGTCAGCCAGAGGCAGAGCTGAAATCTGAACCCAGGCAATCTGACTCCAGAGTCCACAAGTACAGGATCCTACAGATAAATTATAGTCATATGAAAGTTTCATCTCAGCTAAAGTGTGGGTTTAAAAATATATATATATATATATTTTTTTCTTAATGTACACTGCGTTCGAGCTACAGCTGAAAAATTTTGTTTTATTTCTGTCGACTCCAGTAGAGATGAGTGTTCTGAAGAAGCTTTTTCTCTTGCACAGCACCATGAAAAACAGAAAGGTCTAAGTAAAATGGTCTTTTCTCCAGACTTCCCCAAGATAATGTCTGAAATTCCACTGTAAACCCCTGTGGAGTTGATTTAGCTAAGTCTAATCTCATTTTAGGTCTTTCATGACAATTGGCCTTCTTTAGTCTTTGCCCAGAGTTTTCTTTTTTCAGTCAGGATAAATTACAACTTGGCCATGCATCTCAAAAAAAGTAAAATAATCACTGAAAACAATCTTAGTTGTTTTTTTTTTTTTTTTTTACTAGAGTGCCCACTTTAAAAGCTTAATATTTTGGGGGGGGTGTGTGTATGTGGCTAGCTAAGTATGAACAGAATCAATTACGAGGTTAAAAAAAAAGGTAAATTTTAGGTGTAGTAAATTTTAACCAGGTCTAAATGTTTACTTGCAAACTAACTAGGCAACATCGCAACAGTCAGTACCAGACTGATAAATGTTTTAAACATGCAGATTCTGTATAACTCAAAGAATTTAAGTAAAATCATAATTAAAGAGGTAATTCGTACTGCTAAAAGATGAACTTTGACAAGAATCTTATATATGCACAACTCGTAGAATAAAATGAGCCAGGGCATTCGTGAATATAGGCAGTTTAGCTACAACAAAGCCTTTTCCAGAATCAAAAGTTACACTAGATGATCATAGACAGAGACAGAAATTAGAGTCACTGCAAAAAACTGAACAACTCCAGATCAAACTACATCAAAATAAACTTAACCTGCTACGATGTTAAAGGAGAGTGCTCCCCTACAGAATGAATCTCCCAGATTTTTAAATCCTGAATGAAAAGTTTATTGGCTTATTCTAGAAACAAGTCATTCTCAACTATCAAAGAAAAAAATAGGAAAACATTTTTTAAAAAAGGTGAATGTATTTGTCTAACTGGTATCCAAGTCATAAAAATTGCCTTCATTACCTCACTTATCCAAAACAACTGAGTGATACAGAGTACACAGTGCAACGCTACAAACTTTAATGCCTTTTCTTGATTTACCTCAGGTCATTAATACAGCAACTGCCACATTTATTGACTACTTCCTTTGTGCTATGCTCTTGCTAAATGTTTTACATAAACATTGACTGCTCATAACCGTGGGAAGTAACTTTCACTTCTGGTGGAGGAAAGCAAAGCTCAGTGAAATTTAAAATCTTGTCTGAAATCATACAGCTAGTAAGCAGTGGAGCCTCCTACCCAAGCTGATACTCCTGATGCTACATCACAAGGACTCTTAATTGACAAGAGGTGGGAACAGATGAAACAGATAAGCTCACAAATGTATCACCAGTCATTACAATTCTTCTTTCCAAGAAAAGAATTGCCTAATATTGAGAATTTTGGTTATAACCATGTTAAAAAAAAAATCCTGCCTGTATTCTAACTTATTTAATATTAGGCATATTAGATTTATGAACATTATTAAGGGTATCACTTTGTTAAATTCACACTTTAACAAACCATTAACAGGTTTTTTTTCTTTTAATTTATCAGTTTTCTTTTTATTTCACTAAATCAAAGGACATTATCTTCATCAGTGTTCTCTAAATAGTACTGAAGGTGACCATGGCTTTAAAAACAGGAAAGGCCAGTAACACAGTAACACCACCTGTATATATAGTGGCTTATCCTTTACGTGTTAGGTGTTAAGTGAAATAAAAAGGGGCAAAAAATGTCAAGATAACATAGCTAAACTGAGATACATCAAAGAGGTACTAATTTCCTTACTTACTCAGCAAGGTTGCTCTAGGTGACGGGAGTACTATCTGGGAGAACAGAGACTGCTCAGTCTATCCTCAAAAAAAACTGACCAACACAAACCTCACTGAAAAAATAGCTTCTTCTGAAAGGTACACAGAGTGGATAAATACAATGTGGTATTATCCATACAATGGAACATTATTCAATAACAAAAAGGAGGTACTTGTTCATGCTACAACCCTGAAAACCCTCTACTAAGTGAAAGAAGTCAGTCATAGGAGATCACATATTGTATGCCACTTATAAGAAATGTCCAGAATAGTCAAATCCATAGAGACAAAAAGTAGATTAGTGGTTGCTAACGCCTAGGAGTGGGGGAAAGAATAGGGCACGACCACTAATGAGTAGATGTTTCTTTTTGGAATAATTAAAATGTTCGAAAGCTGATTATGGCGATGGATGCCGTTTATATACTAGATGGGTAATGAATTACACATTTTAAATAGGTGAATTATATGGCATATAAATTATATCTCAATTAAACTGTTATTTAGGAAATTCCCTGGCGGTCCAGTGGTTAGGACTTGGCGTTTTCACTGCCGAGAGCCCAGGTTCGATCCCTGGTCGGGAAAC
Organism: Kogia breviceps; assembly: GCF_026419965.1. NCBI lineage: Eukaryota > Metazoa > Chordata > Mammalia > Artiodactyla > Physeteridae > Kogia > Kogia breviceps. The sequence continues at coordinate 26,024,701 of NC_081325.1, read as the reverse complement.
TAAGATCCCGAGTGCACTACGGCCAAAACAAATAAAAAATAAAAAGCAAAAACAAAACCAAACCAAGTGTTGTTTTTTAAAAAGAAACACACAGGTTTATCAGGCACGAAGACTGTCAACCTGTAACTACACTAACAAATTAACTAGAATGAATAACATTTTCTTTTTGCTAACATAACAAATGCAAAGTATAATAATTCTTTCACATTTAAAACTACTTTTTAACCACTTACACATATTAGTGGCTGGAATTATCCAAATATAGTTGTTTAAGGCACAAGCTGGTTGCAATTCCCAGCTTTAGCATTTACAGGCAAGTTGCTCCCCTTCTCCGAACCTCACTTTACTCTTCTGTAAAGTGAGAATTAGAATACCTATTTCAGGGCTTCCCTGGTGGCGCAGTGGTTGAGAATCTACCTGCTAATGCAGGGGACATGGGTTCGAGCCCTGGTCTGGGAGGATCCCACATGCCGCCCGTGAGCCACAACTACTGAGCCTGCGCTTCACAACGAGAGGCTGGGATAGTGAGAGGCCCGCGCAACGTGATGAAGAGTGGCCCCCGCTTGCCACAACTAGAGAAAGCCCTCGCACAGAAACGAAGACGCAACACAGCAAAAATAAATTAACTAATAAACTCCGACCCCCAACATCTTCTTAAAAAAAAAAAAAAAGAATACCTATTTCATCAGGTTGTTGTAAGAATTAACTAGGACAATCCCTGTAAAGCACAAAGTACACAGAACAAAATGCTAAGTAAACATCAGTTACTAAAATTCAGCACTGAATGTTTCTGGAGCCAGACCAGTCCATGTCCTACCCTATGCAATGATCTCATCCATATTCATTTTTAAGACGTTGTCACGGAGCTCTGTGTGATGGTTGGGGGTCACTTAGAGGAAGACTCTGCAAAAGAGAGTGATAATAAGTTCCTGCTCCCCTCACCAACTCTTCTTTCTTAACAACCGTCAGCTTCCTTGCTGCGGGTAGTTGGCAGGGAGATAAGCCAGGCCAAACTCTAGGCCACAGGCAGGGGTGGCCCATCACATAACCTGAAGAGGGCCTTAGGCCTTATGCAAAGTCAGACTTTTCCTAAAGATAATAAGGCTTGTAATGGGGGCTCTATAGCATAACTCCTTTGATGAAGGCTTTTCCAAATGTACAGAAAAGAAACAAGCAATCTCTGTATGTTAGTTTCACAGATGGTCAAACTTTTAATGGGTCTGATAAATCTGACCTGGCAAGATTAAGAATAAGGACAACAGGAACAGATAGACTGGTCAATACAATCTGGAACTGTATGTAAATAACAGAGGCTCTACCATGTCCACGCACAGGTTTGTAGCATCATTCCAACTTCCTGTCTCCACAACACTGGTGCTGTTACACACAGAATACTGTCAACACATTCCTTCTACTCTAAGGTACCCTAACTCCCTGGCCTAACAGAATTTTACCATTTCAGCTAAAACATGGCAGGTTGATGTGATCTATATTTTTCTGTCTACAAAATACAACCTCGTTCTCAAGATACAGCCACGTCAAAAACTCCCTCTCTACAACTTGGACGAGTCTCCCAAGAAACATAAAACTCTAAATGGATATTTACTTATTGATAATTTCAATAACAAATTTTAAGTTATTTGAGGTAGTTTTCACTAAACACATTTAACACAATAGTTCTAAATACATTTTCAAGAAAAAAACTCCATGAATATTTGTTTCTGGTCTTGGAATTGTGGTGACATGCCACACTGCCCATGCACTAAGTGAGAATGTGGATACATAGGTCCCAGAAAAGAAAAGTACTGTAGTCAAGAGATTTGTGGGGCAGGATATCACCTCTCATTCAAAGGCCTTCTGACGGAATGGGAGAAAATATTTGCAAATGAAGCAACTGACAAAGGATTAATCTCCAAAATTTATAAGCAGCTCATGCAGCTCAATATCAAAAAAAGACAAACAACCCAATCCAAAAATGGGCAGAAGACCTAAATAGACATTTCTCCAAAGAAGATATACAGATTGCCAACAAACACATGAAAGAATGCTCAATGACATTAATCATTAGAGAAATGCAAAAGTACAATGTGGTATCACCTCACACCAGTCAGAATGGGCATCATCAAAAAATCTACGAACAATAAATGCTGGAGAGGGTGTGGAGAAAAGGGAACCCTCTTACACTGTTGGTGGGAATGTAAATTGACACAGCCACTATGGAGAACAGTATGGAGGTTCCTTAGAAAGCTAAAAATAGAACTACCAGACCATCCAGCAATCCCACTATTGGGCCTATACCCTGAGAAAACCATAATTCAAAGAGTCATTTACCACAATGTTCACTGCAACTCTATTTACAATAGCCAGGACATGGAAGCAACCTAAGTGTCTGTCAACAGATGGATAAAGAAGATGTGGCACATATATAAAATGGAATATTACTCAGCCATAAAAAGGAACGAAACTGAGTTATTTGTAGTGAGGTGGATGGACCCAGAGACTGTCATACAGAGTGAAGTAAGTCAGAAAGAGAAAAACAAATACTAACACATATATGTGTTACAAATACTAACACATATATATGTGTATGCTAACACATATATATGGGGGGAAAAAAAAGTGGTCATGAAGAACCTAGGGGCAAGACAGGAATAAAGAGGCAGACCTACTAGAGAATGGACTTGAGGATATGGGGAAGGGTAAGGGTAAGCTGGGACAAAGTGAGAGAGTGGCATGGACATATATATACTACCAAATGTAAAATCGATAGCTAGTGAGAAGCAGCCGCATAGCACAGGGAGATCAGCTCAGTGCTTTGTGACCACCTGAAGGGGTGGGATAGGAAGGGTGGGAGGGAGACACAAGAGGGAGGAGATATGGGGATATATGTATATGTATAGCTGTTTCACTTTGTTATAAAGCAGAAACTAACACACCTTTGTAAAGCAATTATACTCCAATAAAGATGTTAAAAAAAAAAACAAAACAAACAAACCAAAAAAAAAGGCTTTCTGATGTAATAAGGGCCATAACTGAACAGATATAGATCCCACACCATTTGACCAACAAGATTAAGGAAGAAAAAACTTTAAGAGGATTCAACCAATAAATGTATTATAAATTATGTTAAAGGCATGGGGAATATTAAGGGGGGGGAGGCAACCCTTTCTTCAAGTAGTTTAGCACTTATCTGGGAAATTAATAATGTATATATAAAAATTTAACATGGCAAATGTATGATGACATTAAGTCATGTAGGAATAATAGGATAAAGTTGTTAATTCCTGAAGGGATGATTTTAGGATAAGTTCCTAGAATAAGTAGGTTTTGTCCTAAAATCTTGAAAGATGATTAGAACTTAAACAGGTAACAGGTATGAATGTGGAAGATCAAACAGTGGGGAAGCAGAAAAGCATTTGGGAAAATCATACAGTAGGCTGGCAAAACTAATGTAGCACAAGAAAGAAAAGAGCATGAAACAGTCACACTATGAAAGCTTCTAACTGTTAAGTTAAGGTGTTTAGTTTGATTATACAATCAAGAGAAATACATCAACAGTTCTGGTACAGTCCACTGTTCTGAAACAGTTCCTCTTCTTCATCTGTCAGATAAACTGGATCTTCCTTCAAGGTCCAGTTCAAATGTAATTTCCATGGTGAAGTTTTCCCAAAGTTGCAGTGCCGTCAAAGGCTCCTTTCTCTGTACCCACAGCGCTCTGTGCTGACCTCTGTTACAATGGGTAGTGATTGCCAAACACTGAATGAGAATTAACAGGCAGCTTGTTGAAAAGACAGCAGTTTACACTTTAGCGTCTAGGAATCAGCGGAGTGAGCCAATTTACACCCTAAGAACAAAAGTCATAAGACCACCTTCTTACACTGGGACGGAATTCTATAAAGATGTTTGTTTTACTTTCGTTAGCATGTCACCAAGGTTCTCCCTAGTGAGCTAAGTCTGTTAAGCACAAATAACTATGATTTGCTAAGTTCTACTTTTAGAACCAACAACTGAAAAAACATATAGTGTAATAATATATCAAAATTATAAAAAGCATTAAATTAACAGCTGTTTTTCACTCAATTACTTCTGGAATATTTGAGCATATAGTCAAGTTTCCTTCTCTTTAGATACTTGGGTCCACAACCTTTAGCTTTCTTTTTATTCTCATACATTCACCAGGCAAACATACCTGTTCAATAAGGTCAAACCAAGGCACTTTCAAGTAAATGTAAACTGTAATTCGATACTGACAGTGTTGCTCTCCCACAGAAGTACCTCACTCTCACCCACAAACAGGCCCAGCTTGGAATGAGTAGCAAGAACAGACTTCTAAGTGGCTTGTCAGCACTGACAATATTGATATTTCCTTTCCAACACCCCTTTCCTCATCTCTGCCCAAAGTTCTTCCAATCAATTCTGAAAAGAGTACGAATTGATATAAGGGAAAATGATCAAGGTGGTGGCAACCACACATTAATGGTGTCAGTTTCTTTAGACGACTACATTAATAACCACAGACCATAACTAAAAACAGGAAATACATTCTAATCTGGTATCTTCAAACAGTGATTTTATAAAGACCAACCAATTAAACCAATATAGGATCATAAAACAGAACAAATTATTTTAAAGATACAAATACTTCTTAACTTTGAAAAGTCAAAATCCCAACAGAGTTATGTAACTTAACAAGTCAGTTCTAAAATTCATTCAAAACTCTATCCCAATTTTTGGGGGGGGGGAAGAATATCTTTATCAGATATCAAATCTATGAAGTGATACTAATGAAAGCAATGTGAGATTGGCACAATACAAAACAGGTAAATGGAATAAAATACACTAGGGCAAGTTCAAAACTAAAGTCTATACATATTGTAATTTAGTATACAACAGAGGCAGCAGTCTAAGTGTGGAAATCATAAAACACTCAATAAATGGTGAAGGTCCAATATCCCCATTTGTGGGAGAGGAGAGTCGTCAGATCCCTATACCTCACATCCTACAAAAGTAGATTGCAGGGCTTCCCTGGTGGTGCAGTGGTTAAGAATCTGCCTGCCAATGCAGGGGACACGGGTTAGAACCCTGGTCCGGGAAGATGCTACATGCCGCAGAGCAACTAAGCCCATACTCCACAACTACTAAACCTGCACTCTAGAGCCTGCGCTCTAGAGCCCGCGAGCCACAACTACTGAAGCCCACTCACCTAGAGCCTGTGCTCCACAACAGAAAAGCCACCGCAGTGAGAAGCCTGCACACCGCAATGAAGAGGAGCCCCCACTCGCCGCAACTAGAGAAAGCCCACACACAGCAACGAAGACCCAACACAACCAAAAATAAATAAAATAAAATAAATTAATTTTTTTTAAAAAGTAGATTTCATATGGACTAAGGAGTTAAACCTATAAAATATACTAGAAGAAAATAAAAGAGAATATTTAATAGTTTTAGGGGTAAGAAAAGCTTTCCTAAATGAAAATCACCAAAAAAATTGGTAAATTTTATGACATAAATATTTAAAATTTCTATAGGGCACGACATATCATATTGTTAAAAGACAGTACCAGATTGGGACAAAATATCTGCATCACATGTCACAAAGAGAGTTAACCATTAACAATGAATTGGAAGACAATGACACTGATGTAAATTCATAATATATAAAGAACTCCTACCAGGCAAAACGATATTATAAATTCAAAGAAAATTCAAATCAATAATAAATAAAGCTAATGGAACAATCCCACAACCTCAATACTAGTAGTGAAGAAAATGCAAATTAAATGGTAAAATGTAATTTTTTTAAATGTAATTTTTTTCCCCCAAAAGTCTGAACAAAAAGAAAAAAAGGATTTCTGTTAGTGATGGTTTGGGAAATATACTGTTAGTGGTAGTAGAAACTGATACAGTTTTTTGAATATACTTTTAGTGAACTCAGTAATTCTACTTTTAAAAATTTACTACAGAAATAGTCATACAAGTGTACAAAGATACACTACACACTTCATGCATGTGCGCGTGAAGTAATAAAATGACAGTGCTCAGTAAATATTACTATGTGCCAGGCACAGTTCTAAGAACTTTATATACATCAACACATTTAATTTTCACAACCCTAACCATAATATCAAGTCTGTTATTATGATCCCTGTTTTGCAGATAAGGAAACTAAGACACAGGGAGGTTAAGTAACTTGCCCAAGGTCACAGAGATAATAAGTAGTGGAGCAAATATTCAAATCCAGGTGCTCTGACTCCAATATCTGAGCTCTTAACCATTATAGGTCTACTGCCTCCCAAACAAGGATACTCATTTATAATATATTAGCAAACTAGTGGGAATAGCCAATTGTCCATGATCAAATACTGGTAAAATAAATTACAATCCATCCACCATGTGGAAAAATAAATGATGCAGAGCCGGCATACAAACACACAAATACTTATAATACATTAAGTGAAAATAAGTCACAAAAAAGACATTACATTCCTTCATTTGTATCTTAAAAACAACATGTGTATATAGGTTGGTACGTATGTATATTGTTCTTTTGTTTAGGCCTTTGTCCAAAAAATTACACATCAAATAGTCAATACTGGTATCTTCTGGGGAGAACAGGATTAGGGACAGTAAGTGAAAAGAGACTCTCACTATTTACTTTCTTTTTCTATTAGATGACTTGTTTTATAACTGGCATGCTATGACTTTTATACTGAAAACAAATTTAAGGAAACAAAAAACAACAAAGTAGAACTACATCTACTTAATAGATAAGATGCTAATAAATCTGATACTACTGGATCTACCCCTGCAAGCATCAAGTTAAATTTGCTGTGCTCATGGCCACAGATGGAAAAACCCTAAACCTGGCCAACTGATTATAATATAGTACAATCAGCATACATCATGGCAAGAGTATTCAACATCATTAGTGAGAGTCAAACTGCTTGGGTTCAAGCTGTAGTTCCACTATTTACCAACTGTATGTATGACTTTGGGTAAGTCACTCAACCTATCTATTCTCTCAATTTCCTCACTGTAAAATAGGGATGATAGTATTTGCCCCATGTTTCACATTTGTTAAGTCCTTATAATAATATCTGAAAAAACTAATACATATTCATTTTGTTAGATAAAAGATAAATAACTTTTTATAAATAAATAAATAAATAAATAAATAAGAAAAAATATATGCGTGCATTCTGATGTTAAGGTATGAGTACATCTCCCTATCCAAAGTCATCAATAACCTCTCCAAGTTAAACTAAGTACATCACAGATGGTAAGGGTAGGTACTGTCTTGGAAAACTTTTTCTAAGGCTATATAGACACATGTAGGAATGCTGCACCATGATGTAAAACGTATTTCTTATGGTTAAAGAGTGTGGGGCTTCCCTGGTGGCGCAGTGGTTGAGAATCCGCCTGCTGATGCAGGGGACACGGGTTCGTGCCCAGGTCCGGGAAGATCCCACGTGCCGCGGAGCGGCTGGGCCCGTGAGCCATGGCCGCTGAGCCTGTGCGTCTGGAGCCTGCGCTCCTCAATGGGAGAGGCCACAACAGTGAGAGGCCCGCGTGCCACAAAAAAAAAAAAAAAAAGAGTGTGAAAGTCAGCACACTGGAAGCGTATACCAGTGAGTGTCTTAGAGCTCTGTCCCCTGTAGCCACATCCCAAGAACAAACCTCACCACATCGTTCATCTTCGAGGGCTGCACAGTAAACACACAGTTTTCAAACCTTAACGTATACAGAAACATACTGTTTTAAAACAAATTCAAAACACTTTCTCCTTCTAAAATGTCTTTTCTATTGTCCTTAGATTAAATCCATAAACTATTTTTAATTGGGATGCAATCTTCTCCCTCACATTTTTTTCCTCCCTAGCCAAAGCTCACCTTGATTTTACAGCACCTTAATCGAAATTCTCACTGTTTGTAGGTTTATTTATAAATGTTTTATTCTGTCTCTTCACTCAACAGTACAATACAAAGAACTAAGAAATTACAATACCCTGCCAAAAGTAAGAATCACCTAGAATAAAAGCATGATACATTATAATTGGCTTATTAAAGTTAGATATTTAGGATTAGGCTTATTTCAATATTTAAATCAACTTTATTAGACATAATTTTAAGTCTACTAGCCCTCAAAATATTTTTCCCAGTACAATGAATCTTTCTAACACATGATTTCTCTCACATCACATCTTACATTCCCAAATAACCTGTTCAACATGAAGTAAATTATAAAGTCTCAAGAACCTCTAGTGGGGAGGGGTGAGACCAGAATTAACTCAGTCCTTTTCTCATTACCTCTTGGATCTTTCTTACACTCTAGAAATAGTAATTTACACATCTTGTATAAATTCAATAAAAGAAAGCCAATTTAGAAATTCTTCAGTTCAATCCCTTCATTCAGCAGATGATGAAATCAGGATCTAGAGAAGTTAAGTAACTTCCTCAGAGTTACATGCTTTGGACTGAAATGATGTCTGATAATGAGACTAACATCTTTCCATCCCCTTGAAGGAATAGTCCGGGATTATAAATCTTAATTAACCACATATATTAAAACTGTGTAATTGCAAGCAACTATTACAATCACCAGTCCTAAGAAATTTACATGTCTTGTCAGTATGTCATCTATAACTTTTCAAAGTACTCTGAAATAATTACTTAAGGTATTTCCTGTTAAGTCTCATTTTACAGAAAAACAAGCTAACCCCAAAAGTATTATATCCTTGTTACCACATCAAAGCTAAGGATAAGATTCTTTCTTAATGAATTAACTAGTACTTAACACTTAAAATCACATTACCTCCACATTTTTAATATCTAAATTTTTACATTAATAAAGTTCCTCCTCCTGTCTTTTAAAGGAAATAATTTTGAGACAAATAGAAAAAGCAAAATAATAAATTTATTAAAATTCAATTTTCTCTGAGTCTCATTCATACCTGTTGTTCATCCTCCATGACGTTACTAGCAAATTCAAATACTAGGTCGTTCTGTTGGACAACAGCAGCCATAATAAAGCATTCCCCTTAGATCCACATGAGAAAAATTCCAAACAGGTTCAAGTACCAGGCAGCAGAGTCCAGTGACCAATTTGTGTAAATAACCCAAGCTAAGTCTGTGAAGCTACTGTATACCAGGTTTTCTTTAAGGAAGGTGCTTCAAATTTTCTTGGTTCACTGGGATTTTACTTAAATTGAGGCAATTTTTCTGAAATTTTTCTTCTCTAGAACTTCTTGACCTGAAAAACATAAGTTAGTTATGAGAAAGCTATCATACTAATTTGAATATAACAGTTAATACAGACAGCAATGTCTCCAAAGCATTTTTTTGTTAATGTTTTTAAACAAAACCAACATGACTAGTGAATACAGGTTGTTTTTTTTTTAAAAAAACAAAAACTAGACATATACTTTCTTTTAAGATTTCATTCCTGCTAAGATAAAATCACCTCATTACTGAAAATGAAGCCATTCTCCCCCCCAACCCCCATTAAACTACAAAGTACTATTAAAAAAAAAAAAAATCTACCCAGCCATAACTAGGTTTTTGTAATTGCAATAAAGGATATATAAACAATTTCCTTCTTTCTACTAACCTAGCAAACCACACACACAGGAATTCCTACTCCATGAGTAATTTCATAACATATATTTTTGCCTTAATAGAAACATTCAGACAGTATCCTTGTTAGGCCTAATATATATAAGGATTTAAAATCTGTCTAATATATTTAAAGTTTAATAGTACTATTTTAAGAGCTTTTAAAAATAAGCAGAAATAAAGCGCACTCTTTCTGTTCTTTAAAAAGGTTTCTGATAAGTAGAATGCTTTACCATGCTTAAGCCTGTCTTCGGTGGCTTCTTTTTTAATGCACTGAAATGTATCCTTATCTCTAGCACAGGCTTGCAAGCAACAGGAAGGAAACAGCACTTGACCACGTCATGGCAAATTAGAACATGCAAAGAAGTGCACTTTACAATAGAAAAACAGAAACGCAACTTAAGAGTGAAAACAATTTCACAGCAGAGGGAGAAAAGCTTTAAAGAGTGCCTGCCAAAGATCTATGCATATTTAACAATATATTTTTTTTAAGTTACCACTACTAACAAAAGTAAAAGGAAATTAAAAGTTTTTCACAATTTTATTAAATATTGCTTCATATGGTTATGGCCATAAATATGACATGAAAAGACAAAAACATAAAAATAAGCACATTAAATAACATCTAGTTCTTTGAAACAGCATTTACAATTTTAATTTTAAAGAGACAAGTTCAGGAATGAAGCTGATCTCGTCAATCAGTTTTCCTGAAAACTTAAATCCAGCCAGTATGTGCTAGCTAAATCACATACTCATTTTCCTAATTTCAGTAAAGCCAATTTCCTATATATTGCAGACTCTAGGGGTCATCATGGATGACTGTGGTTTCCCTAACAGGAAATCAAAAAAAAAGAGTTAAGAATTCAATTCAATTCAATATTTCTACTCACTAAATTCTAACCCAGCAGTTTCCCACACCCACTCCATCTCTTTTAACAAAGGCTTCAACTCCAACACTGGGAAAGTATTTTTAGCACTACTATTTAGGTAGTTTTTGAGTACTGCACCATGTCTGGTGTGGGGGAAAGTACTTTGACCAAAATTCATCAGACAGACATAGAAACATAAAACATACATACAATATTTTCCTTTAAACTCTCACCCAATTCTTCTGTACTAGGCTTTTCTTCTTAGGTCCTCCACACAAACTACATTCATTCTTACCTCCATTTTCAACTTCTACTATTCCCCATTCCTGGAATTCCCCTCCCACTTCTCAGTACCCATTCCCATCTTCTCTATCCTTCAATGCTCAAGTCCCATTTCTTTCACAGAGCCTCCTGACCTCTATGCCTTGACCTACATGGGCCTTCAAAAATACAGCACTTATTGCCCCTACCACCAAATTAGCACTAACTGTACACTGTCTCACACTTGAAAATTATGTCCCCCTAATTCAATTGAGTACATGTTTCAGGGTCTATTATTTGCAAAGCTATGTACCAGGCACCATAAAAATTAGGGCAAAACTTCTCTGGGTAAATAACCATTGTCTAAAGTTTCTTCTGTACCTACCAAACTTGTGCGGTTTGGTAATAATAATAAAAAGGATTATATTAATGATAATAATATAATACTACTAATAAAAAGGATAATATTAATGACAGGTATTGTTTTGAAAATCTATCATAGATATTTACGCTCTATGTATGTTCTTTGAAAGAAGTACTGTAATACTCTTGATAATATGGAAATCATTATTCTAAACTTAAAGAACCACGGTAAGAAAGTATAACCAGAATCAAGGGATGTTTCCTGATAGAAAAGTTTCTCTGTGAAAGGTTAGGTTCCAAAAGACTATTCCAAAATCCATTTATGCATAAATACAAAGGTGACACTGTCCCAATGACCAATGTGAACACATCTGTGCAAAGTTTCACTTTCTTTTCCATTGCAGTCACAAACCTTTTCTTACTAGCACTTCCACAGTGCTGCTGTTCTTTAATAAATGTTTTTTTTAGTCTCAAAAATAAGGACAAGCAATCAACATACCTATATCTTATAGTACACACTAGGAACCAACAGCAATCAACCAAAACTGAAATGACAGCCCATGATCACTAAGCCTTTGTTAGAATAGGAAGAGATAACCTTTATTCTGTTCATTTCTATATAGAAGTTCATAAACTGAAAACGTGTCAGTAAAGGAAAGCTCCTGCATTACTTTATTGGCTTCATTAGGCCCCTGACCCTCTGTCTTCTTTCACTCTATCCCACTGCTCTTCCTCTTCTCTGAGTAGTTATACAGCCTATGGCACCAAGGTGGTTCTTGGGAAGAATTTTTCTAATTCCTGATCCAGAGGTACCACCCATACATATTAGAGGTACTTAAATATCACAGCCTCAGTGTGTTAAAAGTTTTTCAGCAAGAGATGAGACTGGACAGCTAGATCAATGATTCATTTTTTCATGAGTAAACTGAGTCCTGTGTCCAAGGTCTCACAATCTGAAAGCATTAACAGAATTACAACTAGAATCTTCATCTCCTAAATCAGGACTCTGTCCGTGACTACAATACACAGCCTCTAAATCTACCCAAATCCTTTATGCTGCAATAGTTCAGAACACAGGTTTCTTTTTCTTTTTAATGTTTTTTTTTTTCTTATTATTTATTTATTTAGGCCGCACCGTGCAGCTTGCGGGATCTTAGTTCCCCGGCCAGGGATGGAAATCGTGTCCCCTGCAGTGGAAGCACGGAGTCTTAACCACTGAACTGCCATTCTAGGGAATTCCCTAGAACACAGGTTTCTAAGTAAATACATATATCAAATTAGAAAAAACAAATTTCCTTCTCTAGTTCAGCTCCCAATGTCCAAACCCACTCACTAAACTGCCTACTGGATAAGTCCATGTCAGTACCGCTCAGAGTCAACATGTCTACAACATGTCCAAAACTAAACTTATCATTTTACTCCTCAAATCTGCTCTAGCGTGGAAAAAACATGGGTACTCAGGGTAAAGCAGAGGCCTTTTTTCTACTCTAACAAAATTATAAGGTCTTCAGGAAATTTAAAAATTGGTTGAATTTACTAACCATTAGCTCTATGTATTATATTCAGGAAGACTTTGCTGTATTAATAGTTCTCAAACATATTTCATTTTCAAAGTGTCACTTAGTCTTTATAAAATAACAAGTAAAAAGTGAAAACTATTCATTCAACACAAAGACACAGACAGTTAACTTACTTGCACAGTTTTGTGCAGTCATCCAGTTGGGAATCTACCAAATAATAAAAACTCCCCAAGCTGGCTGTCATATCTTTCAACTCGGTAAGGACCATATTCTTATTCTTCAAGGAGACATGCCAAAGGAATGTCTCATCAGTGAGGTCCTCACCGCTTATTGCCAAGCTAAGCTTCAAATTTAAGGTAAAGTAGTAGCTCAAGCAAAACGGTTAGGAGCACAGGCTCTGGAATCAGACCACTTGGGTTTGAATCTTCTGCACTCTGACTTTGGACAAGTTACTTACTTAGTGTCAGTCTCTTCTTCCTGCAAAATAGGTATAAGCCACAGTTTTCTCATTCTGTAAAATGGGCATAACACCACCAAAATCTAGAGTTTCTGTGAAGATGAGATGCGAATGTATGTGCAGAATGCTTGGCATATAAATTTTACTCAATAAACATTAGCTTCATTATAATCTATGTACAGTGCAAGAGATATGTAACACATGCTTGCCAGATAACAAATTATTCCTTAAGTCTCATTTCCATACTCCCTAGGAGTCTCCTTTACCACAGCTATTTGCTAGACTCCAACAAAGAACACTATAGCCCCGTTATCAACAAAAGTATAATTCTACTCCAGTGCCTAAAAATTTGGCACCTGTTTGATAAATCCAGTTGCTTCAAGGTTAGGACCACACCCTGTCTGGCAAGGCTCCCTTAACACAGAGTTCCATTATGCCCCTAATCCAAACAAAATGAATTTACTGATTGTAAATACAAAACCCTCAGCCACATTACTGGCTACTACAACCAACTCAAATGGTTGTTATATAACTTATTATAAAAGATTTCAGGTATTATAAACATATGATAGTCAAAATCAGTTTTCAATACTTTTCACACTTGCCTTCTAATCCCTAATTGAATGCAAATTTAAGTTCCCTTCAAAAGGCCTTTAAACACAAGGGTCTACAAACCCATTAATTCATAATGATATTTTTAAAAAATCACTGCCAACCTTTAGAAGTTATTAGGCTACCAACTCATTATGCTCAATATGAAAACTGACAAAGGGAACCAATCAAACAAAAGAGGAATAAGTTTTTAGATTAGACAGTTCTGGCCCAAAGAAGGTAAAATACACCAGCTTAGAGCAATGGGTGGTAGAATGACTACCTTTAATTTGAATGACTATCTCTAATAAAATATTCAGACTCTGTGTGTGTGTGTGTGTGTGTGTGTGTGTGTGTGTGTGTGTGTGTGTGTGTGTGTGTATTTATAAGGCAGGGAGTATCTAAAGAACTGGAACTATGTAGTAACCCCAGATGCCAAGTACCTGAATGGAAAGTATTTTTATATGAAGTGGTAACCTGATAAACCACCCTTTTCAGCAGATACACCCGTCGTAAGAACAGGAAGTATATTGGAAAAACCATGAAACTAGAAGAAATACAATAAAAATTAAAGAAAATAGAGTAAGAAACGTGAGAGAAGAGAAGCTATTCAGTTTAGAAATGAGAAGCAAGCAATAAATCCATAAACTGTAATGACTGGAATTCTTCCATAACAGACCATAGTTAGGCCTTTCCAGTTGTTTCCTAGTATGGTAGAATGCTTTATATTAGCTCCCAGCAGAAATGAAAATAATAAATCAGTGGTATCAAGATAAATTCTATACAATCTTCCAAGGCTCTGCCCATTCTCAATCTGAAAAGTGTGAAATCACACACTTTTAGAACTAAAAAAGATGTAAAGATTACCTAGGACGATGCATTTGTTGAACAGTTAGAGAATTTGGGCCTTGCGCAGTCTGACTTGTCCAAGGTCACACAGACAGTTAATGACAAAGAAAGCAACAATTCCCTACTTTTCCCCAATTCCCAGCCCAATTCTCTACATTAATAGAACTTCATTAGTATTTTTCATTAGTAGAATATCTGGACAAATAAGCAATCCCTTACACACATTTGCTACCTGGTAAATCATTTTCAGTCACATTTTTATGTGGAATAACTGAAAAAGAGGAGTTTCTAGATTTTTCTATTATTGCTTTAAATCTTAAAATTTTACTATTGTTGTTCGTTTCCAAGTTCTATCATATCATACTATCTTGTTTTACCTTCACTCAGCCTAAAAAAGTGAAAAGGAAACATCAGTAAGCCTTTTTATAAAGCTACCACAATAACTCATTAAAATACTTTAAAATAAATTTTATTGACATTTTTCTTGCTAGTTCTTTGAATACAATATTGCTATCACACTAAAACCTTGTAGATAAGAAAAAAATAATAAACACACCAAAATGTAGTTACCGTTAAGTAACCGGACTTTAACCTCCCCCAACAAGGGTAGTCTCTCAGTTTCTACTGAAGAAGGAAACAAACAAAAAAAGACACGAATTGTAAAATAAATCTCACTGCACAGCACTCTCTAAATCATGTACACTATACACAAACTAGAAGAGGAAAAAATACAAGTAAATGTCACAGAGGAGCAAATCATTCCCTACTGCATTCAGGGTTCTCTTAATTCAAAAAGAAAATGTTTCTGTACTACCATCTTTAACTCATTTCAAATATTCAAGGAATTCAAGAAAATGTAGAAAAAGTTTAAAAATATGTTCTTGGAATCATATAAGTACCATATACATAACCATCTGTATCTTTTAAGTAGCTCCGCTGTTTTAGGCGTCTTTCATTGAAACTGAGGGGGAGGCAGGGGAAGTGAAGTACTTAAACTTTTTTTCAAAAGTATATTTTTATTTCCACGTGAATGAAACACAAATTGATGTTTTTTTGTATTCTGGTGATATATGCAAAGCCAAAGCAGGCCTTGGAAACCTGAATAAGCTCACCTTAGCTTCAACCATGTTAAAGTGAAACAACAACAACAACAACAAAAACCCCACAAAGTCAATATGATCAAGGGAACAGGCTGACTTCTCTATGCTTGGCCTTTTTGCTGACACCCCAGAACAGTTCCAGTACTCAGAGGACAGGCTGCAATTACTCACTCCCCAGACCTGAAAGGCCGGTTCTTTCACATTGTTCTCCACTTCCCATCATTGGCCACTTGGGCCTACCTGGTGTCACATTACACTCAGGCAGCATTTGTAGCACCTTGCAAAACCATATCACATACCTAGACCTGTTCATACCTGTGGTCTCAAGATTAACCCTTTTTTCTGAGCATGCTCTGAAAACAAGAGAATTTAAAACCAAAGAGAAACACCGAACAGTAATCAGACAGTCTTTTAACCTTGGTCATGAAAAAAAAATTTTACTTTCTCCAAATGGCTGAAAGTGATGATTGTCAAAAATGTCATTTATTGGTGTTTTTATTATGCAAATAAATGGACTGAAGGAACTTTCTTCCCTCCAGCACGCAAAAATGTAAACTCCGACAAAAACACACCTAGCTGGGGAACACAAATATGCTGAAATGTGCTTATCAGCAAGACCTGATCGGGCAGTTAACATTTTTTTTTCTGTAACAAACAAGAATCAGCTCACAAGAAAACTGTTTCATTTATGTGGTTGTTTATTCCCCTGTTTAATATTATCATCAGAGAAAAGATACGCTCTAGTGCAATGGTTCCCTCACCTGAGAATACTGCAGATTCCCATCAATAACAGTGTTTCATCCTGGCCCAAAGTGAAGGGGAAAAGCCAGGGATGTTGCTGAGAAGTCCCATGGGAGATTTTGCTACAGGACACAGCTCCTGCCATCTCTAACTACCACACTGCACAATACTCTTCTAGAAGAGACTGTTACTCTGTCATGAGAAGTTTCACTTTTAGGAAGAGAGACAGCATCAGGTGAAAACAAAATCAAAGGTTACATAAAAAGCTTAATGGGGCTTCCCTGGTGGCGCAGTGGTTGAGAGTCCGCCTGCTGATGCAGGGGACGCAGGTTCGTGCCCCGGTCCGGGAAGATCCCACGTGCCGCGGAGCGGCTAGGCCCGTGAGCCATGGCCGCTGAGCCTGTGTGTCCGGAGCCTGTGCTCTGCAACGGGAGAGGCTATAACAGTGAGAGGCCTGCGTACCACAGGAAAAAAAAGAAAAAAAGAAAAAAAAAAAAAAAAGGCTTAATGGCCACAGATTGTATTATTAGGTGATAGCAGCTCTAAGAGTTCAATTGATGGGTCCTTACTACCTTTACTCTAGCTCCCCTTGTGGTTCTTCACCCTGCAATAGGAGTAATTAACCAAAAATGAAAATATGATCAACTTACTTCTCTACTTAAAACTAATCAACGCAACACTGTAAATCAACTATACTTCAATTTAAAAAAAAGGGGGGACTTCCCTGGTGATGCAGTGGTTAAGAAGCTGCCTGCTAATGCAGGGGACACGGGCTCGAGCCCTGGTCTGGGAAGATGCTGTGGAGCAACTAAGCCCGTGAGCCACAACTACTGAGCCTGTGCTCTAGAGCCTGCAAGCCACAACTACTGATCCCGCGTGCCACAACTACTTAAGCCCGCGCACCTAGAGCCTGTGCTCCGCAACAAGAGAAGCCACCACAATAAGAAGCCCACGCACTGCAACAAAGAGTAGCCCCCATGTACCACAACTAGAGAAAGGCTGCGTGCAGCAACAAAGACCCAACGCAGCCAAAAATAATTAATTAATTTTAAAAAACCTAATCAGTGGCTTCCACTGCCTATAAGAAAGACTTCAAATTCATTAACAGGGCTGAAGTGGCCCTTCATGATGTCCCAAAAGGTATGAGAAAAACGCAGCCTGTCAGATTTGTAAAAACAGGGTATCTGATCACCTGCACCAGAAGACTGACTGGGAATAGTTCACGGACCAAGTTTAAAAGGACACCTCTGTCACAATTTTTTTTACTACTCTTCACTCCCATCTCAAAAATAGGTACACCAGCATTTCTGCATTTTATAGTCTCTCATGACCCCCTTCCCTTACCCCACCCCCAAATTAAAGAAGCCAAAGTCGGCCCTGCCCCAATTCCCCCCAGCACCCTGTATGTACTACCCTTTCCCAGGCTTCATCTATGCTGAATGATAGGCTCAATCCAGATCTCTCCACATCTTCTTGGGTGATCATAACCTTTCATACCTGTGGCATTTTAGGGGCCTCTTCCAAGTCACAGTGGGACCAGACTTAAGGATGTAAACTCTACAAATGCAAAGCATTTTCACCTTTTCCCAAGTCACCAACAAGTCTGATGGACTCAAAGATCCTTGTGCACAAAACTTCCTGCTCACTATGTGCGAGAATATCCCCAATTTCATAGCATACCCCTTTTCTTCTTTAAATAATAGAAATCTAGTTTAAATAAGTTTGGATATAATCAAACGATTCTGGTGCTCCACGTCAAGATCCTTAAAATGGGATTCTTCCTACAATCATCCTCGTAACTACCTGGCTCTCACCTAAGATGCTAAACTCAATGACACCAAAAAAACTAGAAGCAGTAAAACCACAAGATGAGAGATGAGAAAGTGGAAGGGCATGGGCTTAGTATAAATTACACATGTAACTTTATATTTTCTTATTGTACATATCTTAAGTTGAAGCAAACTTTAAATATCATTCACAAGTAATATAAAGATTTATAATACAGGGAACTCCCTGGCAGTCCAGTGGTTAGGACTCCACGCTTTTACTGCCGAGGGCACAGGTTTGATCCCTGGTCGGGGAACTAAGATCCCACAAGCTGCATGGTGTGGCAAAAAAAAAGATTTATAATACAGAACGGTTCAATTTTTAGGCCTTCCACAACACCCATTTTCAGAAGAAACCATGGTCTACTGATTGACTTGGTGGTTAAAAAAAATTGGTGAATATTTAGTGAACTTTCCCTAAGCTCAGCACTGTGGTAAAGACAAAGAGATACTGCATGGGCTTGTTCCTGTGAAGCTCACAATCTAGTTCAGGAAACAAGACCAAGAGAGAAAACAACTGAACACCAAAAGTTAGCATTTAATTAAACGCTAATAAAGCCGATCAATACTGCAGCATTTCAGAAGAGGGGATGGTCAAATGGATCAAGGGAACACTTTAGACAATAAAGGACTTAAACTCAACCTTAAAGTGACGTAGGATGTGGAGAGGCCACAGGGAAAGGAAAAGACAGTATAGTGTGTGTATGTGCATGTTTGCTTATGTGTGCATACATGTGTACATATGTGTGTGTGTGTGTGTGTGAGAGAGAAGGCTGAGACACAGAAGAATAAAGAGAATCAAAACCTACCAAAGTAAGTTTGGAGATAGTTTTAACAGCCTGACCAGAGCTAAGAGTTGACAATGGGAAATAGTAGAAAACGTCGTTAAATAAGCAAAGCAAAACCAATTATGGAGGGTCTGAAAGTCAGGCAGTGGAATTTAGGCTTGATTTGGAAAGAAGAAGTGGAAAGTTCCTGGAGGTTTTCATATCCGGTTGCGACAACAGAGTGTGGTCCCAAGATTACAAAGCCCAGTGCAAGTGGGATCTGGTAACTACCATCTAAAAATGATGAGGACAGTTTAAACAAACATTCCATAGCTTGACTGCTACACTGATAACTTCTAGCCACTGATGTGTATACTGTCCTCCTTAAATTCTTCATTAATTACTTGTAATAGAGATTCTCAACAATGGTTTCTAAACTACCCAGGGTGTGGGGAAATTATTTAAAACAAACAAAAATCACTAGTTTACTTCAACTTTTTGTTCTCTGCCTAAGGATTGGAAGGGAGAAATAGGAAAATAAAATTTTCAAAAAGATACGACTTATTACGATATAACCTTTCTTACAAGTTATTCAACTGAACATCAAAATTGTCCTACATCCATCTGGACACCAGTGAAACTCTGAAATATATGAACTCACTGCAACTATGGATGATTGTATACTGCCACTGAGTATTAACTTTTTTTTTTTTTTTTTTTTGGTGGTATGCGGGCCTCTCACTGTTGTGGCCTCTCCCGTTGCGGAGCGCAGGCTCCGGACACGCAGGCTCAGCGGCCATGGCTCACGGGCCCAGCCGCTCCACGGCACGTGGGATCTTCCCGGACCGGGGCACGAACCCGTATCCCATGCATCGGCAGGCGGACTCTCAACCACTGCGCCACCAGGGAAGCCCGAGGATTAACTATTTTGAAAAGATGATGCTGATTCAGTTAGTGAAGAAGGATATGATATCCATGACAGATGAAAGTTTCTTAGTCACTTAATAGAGACTTCTATCACCAACTTTCAAGGAATCTTTACTTCCTTCCAGGGTGATGTTTAAAAGAGAGATACTCCTGTAAAAATGTCTAGCTGCATTAAACTTGCTCTTTGTTAGAAGTATTTTCTGCTTTATGGCTTTGCCTTACTCTTTGGAAGTTCAAGAATTCAAAGTTGCTTTAGTAGATATAACAGGCACTTATTAGATTTTTTTAAAAAATACTTCAGCATGAAGACACATCCAGAAATTGTACAACAGCACAATAAGGTCCATTTACATTATCATTTGTTGGTAATATCTTAGTGTCTAATAAGTGCTTTTACAATTTATAAAGCAAGGCATATATATACTAGTTTACGTAATTCTTAAACATCTCTACAACCACTGATGTTTTTGCAGATACGAAAAAACCATGATAATTATTCTCAAGGAATTTAAGAAAGAGATAACAAATTAGAAATAAATAATAAGAAGAAAATAATAGCTACTATTTACATGTGCCAGGCCTTATGCTACAGTATGTTGCTATATCTGTCATTTAATCTTCATACCAGTAATAACCATGCATTGACAGAGCCAACCAAATAAGGGCAAAAGGACTTTGTCATGTTCACCACCATACTCCCACAGCTTACACAGACGGCCCATGATAAATATTTGTCAAAGGAACACTCAAGATGCTCAGAGAGAGTTTGAGCTCGTCTGACTTCAGCTCATGCTCATTCGTCTATTCATACACTCCACTGCATACCTATAACATGTCAGACTCTATTCGAGGTGGCAGGAATACAGCACAGAAGAAAACAACTTCTGCCTTCGAAGGGCTTCTAATCTAGTGAACCTGATGTTCTCCCTCAAAATATTCTGCTTTAAAAATGTGAGATTGTCAGGCAATACAGTTATCTTACAACCCATGAAGAGAAACTCTGCCCCTCTCCTCCCATGTCTAACTCCCAGCTACCTCTCAATCCCTGGCAACTAGACACAGAAAATGTGACCTCTCCCACTCGAAGTGGACAGTAAGAGTTGTGGGAGAATTTCTTACCTTTCAGACAATCTGTAGGCACATAAGGAGAGGGGAAGGGAAAATTTGAGGTGAAAACAGATACAGCTACATCCAATGGCTGACTTCTTCCAGGCAAACCTCAGGGCCTCTATTTCACTTTAATTTTTAATTTGACTTGGAGTTAATTGAAATTTAACAACAACCAAAAAGTTCATTGGAATTTTTTTAAAGCATTCCCTTCACAAATATAAACGTTTCAGGGAAGAAGAGAAAATTGCCCCTGTGTTATCTTTTCCTATATACTAAGTAGCCTTCAGAAATCATATCAGTACTATCTACATTCTTTTATTTATTTCACAAGTGTTCACTAGGGACCTATCTGCCAGACACCAGTGGGCAAGGGAGAAGGACAGGAAAGAAACACTATGACACTATGGGCAATCAGTCTATCAGCTAAGACAAAAGATGTAGCAGAAGTGGCTACAAAGCTTATTCTCCCATATTATTCAGTAATTATTTGCTGGGGGGATATTCCAGATAAAGAAGCTAAGGTAAACCTAAAAGGTTAAATCACTGAATAATAGGTAAAATCGTAATTTAATGAAAACAAACCTTTTCCTAAAAGGACACAAGATTTAGCATCAGAAGACCTGCATCCAAATCCTAGTCCTGCCATTTACTAACTTTATTTTCTTGGATAAGTCAACCTCTGTGGCCTTCCTTTCATCATCTTAAAGTTGTACCTAGTAAGATTTTACTTTGTAAACCATAAAGTGCTCTAAAAGTTTTAAAGAATACTGATAAACCAAAACACAAAAATAAATTAATGCTTGTCAAAATTCTGAGACCAACATATTAGCTTATCATTTCATATTGCATGTATACCATAGATACAAATTTGAATGCCAGTCTTTTATGACCTATAAAAATTTCACAAAAGTAAACACATTTTATATTTTCTATATCAAACATCTAATTGTGATCCATACAACCCATATAATACAAAACAAGACTTACAACATGCCTAGAATCAACAAGTGACAAAAGTTTAATGAAACAAGCTTTATACCTAACTGGTCTCCCTAATGGGAAATTAGAGCAGCAAGTGTACATCTGTGTCTCTGTTCCTCTCATCGTGGTTTAACTGACAGGAAGCAGAGAACAAGATATGGCATACAAACGTCAAGTATTTCCTGCCTTCTCTGCTACATCTTTATGTCTTGTTTTATAAATAGTCCAATAGTTTATGTGAAAAGGTATCAAAGCCTGGTATCAGAAGCATAAGATATAATTGGTAAAGAGTGTTTATGAAAACAGAATAATTAAAAAGGTATTCTGAGGTTGGGATCTAAGTTTATTACACACATGAAGACTCGTTGTTAATAGATTTCTTAAGAAGTATCCTTAGGAGTAAGTACCTTACAAATTAAGACTTGAAAACCACAATGAGCGAGTTAAAAAAATCAAGTCTCTGAACAACAGAACAGCCCCCAAACTATTTTACCCAACTGGTTAGATAAATAACATGTGACCACCTAGATAGCAGATGCTCTCCCCACCCTGCCTTTACCTCTCAAAAAAAGATAACTACCACCAAAAACAAAACAAAAAACAAAAAAAAAACTTTGAACAACTGACTCAAAACAGCAGGACAGACACCCTGCCTCTTTGATCTCTGGTCATTTTTACCGTGGCTTCTTGTGAGCACTTCTCCCAGATTACAATTTGTGTTCCCCCACCAATCAAACTATCTCCACTCCCTTGCTCTCTTCTCAGTATATCCAAAACATAGCTCACATTATCTATTCACATATGTTCTCCAACTATACACAAAGCAAATAGAACTCCATTCCCAATAGGTAAATACTTATTACTGTTTTAAGTCATTTTAAGCAAGCTTGCAATTAATTACAACTAAAACAGAGATGCTCACTTTTCATCATGCCTAGCTGCCTCCCCAACTAAAAATTCCTAAGAATCACCTCAATTCATCACTCATATGCATCATATTCCATAGAAACTTGGGCACAATACAGCCATCTATCTTCTCCATTGGTCAATTCTTACCTAAGCTATAAGTTACCACAACTACAATTTCACCAGGCTATAGTGCTATTTGTCTCTAGGTCAATGTCCACAATGACTCAATATTTTACTGCAAGTAAGCTCATCTTATGATCTTTCTTTCCTAAAGAGAATTTTAATATACATGTAATAATCAGCTTTAAACATGGCACCATGTTCCTTAAGCAAGTAACATTTCTTAAATGAGTATCTTGGAAAACAATTTCATTTTTATTCAGTATTTTTCAATGAAAATATCTAGTTCATTATTTTCAACAGTGTAAGAGTTACTAGTGCCTTCCTAGCATATCTTTAGTATATTTCTGCTCTTACTTGTAAATGTATTACCCAACTGTCCCCAGTATCTAGGGAATAAATGCTCCCTGAACCCTAAGGGAATTGTCCATTTTCTTACACATTAGCTCCCTTCCCACAGCCTCTGGCTCTGATGCTTGGGTCGAACCACCCAAAAATGGTCAGAAAAGTCTCAGGACATCTGCAGAGAACCTGGCGTCTACCACTTCTCAGCAATCAAATATGCTAACAATGGTGAGCAGCTGTTCTATCCTTCCAAGTGCAGACGAACAGTACACCTTCCTTTCAGTTTATTCGGAAGACTAACAGGTTATAAATGATCCTATAACAGCCCACATATTTGTCTCTGATCCAAAGACGAAAGGATCAAATATAACACCCAGCTTAACAGTTCATGCCATAAAACGTTCTGAATAAACAAATAACCTACACAAATCTTCTGTTTCTAAATATGAACTGTCTCTCAAACTAAAACACATATAACATTAATTCTGATTATTCTAATTTAAATCTAAAATCTTCACATTCTTTTTCTTTATGCTTTAATAGATGTGTGTTTTGTGTGGTATATATTTATTTAACCTTATATAAATAGTATAATACTGTATATATTCTTCAGCATACTTTAACAAGCTTCTTTAAGACATAAAATTCTAAATAAACACAAAGGTTACTTGGAAAGGAATTTTAAACATTCGTTAGGACTCAGTGCTTAGAAAAATATTATTACCAAAGAAAGATAAATCATGATTATTAGGCTTCCATTATAACAAACAGAAATATCTAAGATGCAAAAAGCAGCCATCTTCAGTGATGCCTCTCACAAAGTGTTCTGACCTTCTGCAGAACAAAGGCTATAGCCCACCTTAGGAATGCCATGTGTAAAGATCTTAACAAGAAGCTTGGGGGTCTAACCTTTTCTATCTTGCCTAAAAGGTGCAGGCTACACACCGCCACCAACACAGCACTGGGGACTTCCCTGGCAGTCCAGTGGTTAAGACTCTGCACTTCTAACACAGGGGGCACGGGTTCTATCCCTGATCTGGAAACTAAGATTCCACATGCCACACAGTGCGGCCCAAAACACAAAATACAGCATTGGTTCCATCAGTATGGATATGTTCTAAATTGCCATAAGAAAATCTCTGGCTGCTGTACTCCCCAGCATCAAGAATTCTCCCTAACAGACAATAAATAATTGTTGAATGAAATCAATAAATTATATAGGATGAAAAGGAACATAATAATAAAAAAAACAAATCCAGGAGACCCCTGAATTGCATGACTTTTAAGAACCCTTCCAACTATAAAATCCTATGACTTCTACTTCCGTCTGTTCCTCTTTGTCCCTGCCACTACTTATACGGACACTGAAAAAGAGCTCAAAAAAGAGAGCCAAGAGATGACTGCAAAAGCAAAACACTGGATTAAGATATATGTTTCCCTTTTTATAGCAATTCCCACATTTACATTGTTAAATTTTGGAAATCTCATATAAAGATTCCATATCAAGTTTGTAACAAAAAAAGTCACTAAAGATGCAGGAATTACTATCATTATAGTAAGAATTTTAAGGAAACAAGATGGAAACAAGATGACACCCATAATCAGGAAGCAAGATGAAACACTAATTATGGCAATAAATCTGGTTAGATGTAAAAGTCTAATTTGGGGTATTAGCTACTTAAAAGTGTATCAGTGTCAATTAATACTATATCAATTATGTTTTATGAATCTTTGTTCTAAAATGTTTTTGAAAAATATTTGAAAGTTTGATGATTCTAAAGACTAAATTAGGGCTTCCCTGGTGGCGCAGTGGTTGAGAATCCGCCTGCTGATGTAGGAGACACGGGTTCGTGCCCCGGTCCGGGAAGATCCCACATGCCACGGAGCGGCTGGGCCCGTGAGCCATGGCCGCTAGGCCTGCGCGTCCGGAGCCTGTGCTCCGCAACGGGAGAGGCCACAACAGTGAGAGGCCCGCATACCGCAAAAAAAATAAATAAATAAAAATAAAGACTAAATTATTTCTAGCAAACTATAGCTCCAATGGATCTCAACTGGAAATAATCATTTACTCATCAGAAGTATGCCTAGAGGACTTCCCTGGTGGCACAGTGGTTAAGAATCTGCCTGCCAATTCAGGGGACATGGGTTTGAGCCCTGGTTCAGGAAGATCCCACATGACGCGGAGCAACTAAGCCTGTGCGCCACAACTACTGAGCCTGCGCGCCTAGAGCCCGTGCTCCGCCACAAGAGAAGCCACCGTCGTGAGAAGTCTGCACAAAGAGTAGCCCCCGCTCGCCACAACTAGAAAAAGCCCGCACACAGCAATGAAGAGCCAACACAGGCAAAAATAAAAATAAATAAAATAAATTTATTTAAAAAAGAAGTATGCCTAGAGCCATCTTGTTAGTTATGTGGGACAGATACACGGTCTTATTATAACAATTCTGAATCTACCTAATCTCCTTCACTGAAATGGTGATTTTTTTTTAACTGATGTAGAGTTTATTCACCACTTTTTAAAAAAAATCAACTTTTACTCCTCATCAAATTAAACATTACTTCTCAGTTATATATAAATGTGGGGCAAAAATAAACTACCCCTTATATAGCACAATTTACTATGAAATAGTTCAACCAAAGAAAGAATACATTGACATACCCATCACCCGGCTTCACATTACATTAACACTTTTCCATAATTTGTTTCAGATTTTTTTTTTTTTGTGGTACGTGGGTCTCTCACTGTTGTGGCCTCTCCCGTTGCGGAGCACAGGCTCTGGAAGCGCAGGCTCAGCGGCCATGGCTCACAGGCCCAGCCGTTCCGCGGCATGTGGGATCTTCCTGGACCGGGGCACGAACCCGCGTCCCCTGCATTGGCAGGCGGATTCTCAACCACTGCGCCACCAGGGAAGCCCTGTTTCAGATTCTTAAGAATAAAAAAGTCAAATATAGTTAAAGCCTTCTATATATCCCTCACCAATCTCCTCCAACTATTCTAAAATTGATGTTACCCCAACTGTCTATATTTTTATACCTTTACTTCATACATATCAATAATAATATTTTTATGTACATAATAGGGATTATAATGTTCTATCAAAATTTGTTTTTTATTCAAAATTATGTTTGAACTAATTACACTCTAGTTAATAAATGACAGGCATGCTAAACTGCTTAGTGTTTAGTGGTCAAATATACTAATGTTTGCAACTTACTCTAAAGGCATCAACTGCCCATTTGTTTAGGTCCTGGAATATTTTAGTCCCCAGGGCAAAACACCATAGTAAGATGCTGAATGGGTAGGAGGGCATCAATAGCAGGCATCTGTTCCTAGGAAAGATAATGAAAAACTCTAAAGTATCTTAAATATTCATTCTCTCCATACTCTTTGTAAACTCTTCACATATGCTCTTGCACGTATGCTCCAAGAATTATGTGCAAGAGTGTTCTCAAACTGGAAATAATCTACTGCCATCAACAAAAAGGAATACATTCCGATACAGACAGACAATGCAATATTACACTGCAATTAAAATTAAGTAAGGGTGGGAGGGGGGGTGACGCAAGAGGGAAGAGATATGGGAACATATGTATATGTATAACTGATTCACTTTGTTGTAAAGGAGAAACTAACACACTATTGTAAAACAGTTATACTCCAATAAAGATGCTGAAAAAAATAAAATAAAATAAAAAAATAAAAAATAAATAAATAAAATTAAGTAAGATAAAGCTCATAGAGTTAAATGAAAGAAGTCACTATAGAATATATATGGTGTGATCCATTTAAATAAAATTCAAAGGGGTAAAACTATAAAGAAAAGCTTATCACAAAAATCAGGATAATAGTTATTTTTAAGGAGAAACAAACATGGGCAGAGTAGGGGATTTCTTTTTTTCTTTTTAAATATTTATTTATTTATTTGGCTGTGCCGGGTCTTAGCTGTGGCACTCGGGATCTTCATTGCTGCATGTGAGATCTTTAGTTGAGGCCTGAGGGATCTAGTTCCCTGACCAGGGATCGAACCTGGGCCAGTTGTGTTGGGAGCAGGGAGTCTTAACCACTGGACCACCAGGAAAGTCCCACTGGGGGATTTCTATCTTAATAAACATGCTCTATTTCTGTTGTGACATGGGTAGACACTATGTCATTACATTTAAACTGTATATGTTTTATACATTCCCCTACATGCACATTTCAGTTTTAAAGAAAAAAGGAGGGCTTCCCTGGTGGCGCAGTGGTTGGGAGTCCGCCTGCCGATGCAGGGGACATGGGTTCGTGCCCCAGTCCGGGAGGATCCTACATGCCGCGGAGCGCCTGGGCCCGTGAGCCATGGCCGCTGAGCCTGTGTGTCCGGACCCTGTGCTCTGCAATGGGAGAGGCCACAACAGTGAGAGGCCCGCGTACCACAAAAAAAAAAAAAAAAAAAAGGATAATGAATTGCTCCATTACAATACTCAGCTTCCATTTAGTATTTTGGTATAAAAAATAAGATGCACATAAACTAACAGTTATTAAATCAACACCTCATTTTTATAGTTTTATTTTAAAATGTTCTAGTTTCACTGTTTACAGGACTGTTTTCTAAAACACAGAAAATAACCAATTTTCTTTAGTTCAGATTTGTAAAACTGTACCATACAACTCTGCACAAATACAATGACCACTGTATTACTGAGCATCTATCACATAGAAAATGAACTTTACATGACTTTACATCATGTAAAGTCACACTGGTTCCTGCGACCTTGAAGAACTTCTATTCCATGGGGTAGAAGACTGGAAAAGGATAGATCCAAGAAAATACAAATTTGAAAAATCAAAAAACCAAAAACTTGTATAAGTGGCTGCCTTTAGGCAGCAGGACTGAGAGTGGGAAGGGGTAGAGAGGCTGCTTTTCACTAAAGGCTTTTTATTAGATTTTTAACAATGTGCATCATTTTGATAGTTTTTTAATATAAAAATTATTAAATCAATCTTCATAAAAACTCCAGAAGGCATTCATATTGTTTACTGTTGCGCTTTTTTTTTTTTTTTGGTTTGTTTTGATGCTGGCAACCAATCTCAAGCTACAAAATATGGAGATCAAAAAGAGCTGATACCCTGCTACTCAGCATTAAAAGACAAATGAAAGAAGAGCTCTGAATTCCTACAGGGTTAAGAGAATGAAAGTGAAAAGAGAAGTTTAGCAAGTTTTCTGATGATGAGGACAATGTTAATTCAGATACTTATTTACTGGAAGAGAAGGAAATCAAAACGTTTCTGCACAGAAATTTGTTCAGCCAAAGCTCAGCTGCATAATTTATCCCCTCTACCAACAAAGCAAACAGCCCAGGAGTTATTTTTTTCAAAAAGGGTGGGGTGCCCACACATTTGTAGTATAGCTGAATAGCCACTTTTACTCTAGTATACAGATCATCTGACAAGACACAAAGATCGAGGTGACAAATAACTTGCTCTTTAGTAGGAGTTCCTCTTCTACTGATGGGAGAAAGATTGCTCAAACAGTTGAAAACTGCCCTAATCATTTAGGTTGACTCAATGATATTACTAATTTAATTCCTACCATTTATATGAAGCAGCTCCTAAGCAAAGGAGCAAAATATTCTGGCCAACTGATGGTAGCAAAATCATATTCAGACCATTCAACTGATGGGACTCTTCTTCCCATTTCTATGAGAGTCTGTGAACACCTATGTCCCATTAGACGAGATGTAATGTAATGCAAAGCCTACAAATACGCAATCAACTATGCAGTTAAATGTCCAAAGAAACTCATACGGTAAAAAAAGTTACTCCCTCCCAGACTCAAACAATTACAAACACTAATAGTGTATTTCCCAGGAGAGAAGGGTTTTCAAAGACTATAAAGCTACCCTAAATCAGGAAGGTGCTGTTTTTCCTCTAACCCAAGGAAAACAGAATGGAGAGATACCATGAAGCACCAAAGGGAACTAAAAAAAAAAAAACTAACATTGGAGAGAGTGTGATGGTTCACTGAGAGATAAAGAAGAGGCTAATTATACCTGAAAAACAAAAATAATTAGTTTAATTATATATTGTGGTCAAGCCGGTAGTGAATGGGGAGCTGGAGGAGAAAAAGTAGAATTAGAGAAAAGGAAACAGGGAGAGCCACAAAGTTGAAAAATATACCACAGCAAAAAACTGGAACAGAGGAAGGGATAACCAGGCTAGGAGGACGAGGCTAAATAACCTCTAGTGACTTTCCTTACTTACTAGAGGCTGTGGGCTTCAAAATACCATTGTTCCTTAAAAATTCAGATATTAAAATGTTAAGTAACTGATTAATCACTCTTCACAGCTCTCAAGCGTGCAAACTCTCCAAGAAAGTGTGGCAGCCTGTGCATCACAGTCATCTAGAGTACTTATTAAAATTGCAGATGGATAAGTCAAACCCCAGGGCCTAAGGAACCAAAATCTCTAAGTTGAAGTCAGGTGATTCTGTGTTACACCAAAGGTCAAAAATTACTACTTTAAAGGTAGTATACTACCAGGCAGGTGTTAATTACTTCTTTGGTTACAATGTGCAGGCGTCAGAGATTAAGTTGAAGGCCACATGCCCTTTGAAGATTTGCTACCACTAACTTTAACAGGACCTGCCCAACTGAGCAGCCAAGGGTTTAATTAAACAAATAACACCGGCCTATACACTTGTGCTTGAATACTCTGTCAAAGGTTGAAAAAGATGAAGAAATAAAATAAAACATCTCTGCTCTCTAAGAGCTTATATTTTTATTCTTATTGAAGACACTCTCCTTAACCTACACAAATGCTATTCATTCTTCAATACTCATAATTCCTAAAGACTCATAGACTTTTCTGCCTATTTTAAGTCTCAGTCACCTTTCACCTCTAGGCAAACAGTCTGAATCGAAATTTAAGAACTCAGTGGTTTGGTTCCATTATTTACTTATTTACGTACGTTTTCCCAGTAAGAATCTAAGTTTGTGAGACGAGAGCCCAGGTTTTCTAGCCTTCTGTGCCCTGTTCGTTGCTTAGGACAATGATGACCACACTGTGGAGGATCTGACATTGAATTAGGTTAGGGGACTTGGACATTTAGAAGATTCAACAGTCATATGCAAAGCACTTTAAAAATCCAAATTTCAGACCTAAAGAAAGGCAGATCTAAAGTAAATTTCAACCACCATAATAAAACACATCAAAAAGTGAATAGACAAAGATTTTGTATTCCCCAGAAGATTCTAAGAATCAAGTGCCTGGTATGTAAAGTAAACTTTCAAAGAAGAAGAGTAGGGTACAACAAATGGAATGAGATTTTTAATTACGGGAAGGTTAAAGTCAAGATTGTACTTATGTTAGAGTTTAGAGACCTCTAGATTTTTGTAAACATATGTAAAGTATAACACACACACTTGAATAGAACAAGGTATCATACTCAACAGTATATGCACTCCCAAAAGAATATGAGGTAAAATTAAAGTGGAAATAAACCTGTCTTTGTATCTGGAAGTTCAATGTAAATTCCCAAGTCCTTATATTTCCATCTCCCCTAGGCCCATCTTAAACATGCAATGTCACAATGCTTCAACTATGAAAAAATTCTAATAGTAGTGAAAAAAAAGCTGTTGTAGAAATTAAACAAATGCCTCATCCTCTCTCTGATGAAAAAGGAAACTAGTTTGAACACATTTTCAAAATCATTCGTTAATTCATGTGGTCATACCTTATCACCAAAATGATCACCAAGCAACTTAATTAAGGTTTTATTTACCCTTGAGGAAATACAGACCATTTCAAACAAAGCATCACTTGTTGGTGTGGGCTAGCATGAGCAGCTCCAGGCTAGAAGGCCTGCCATCAAGCACTGCATAACCCTGAGCAAGTCACAAGACCTCTTTGAGCCACTGTTTCTTCAACTATAAAAGTGAGGCAGTTGGATGATCTTCAGTCTTTTGTAACGCTAAGTTCTTCAAATGGGTAATTCTAAGTTTAATTCTGATGACTCACTTTAAACTCATACTCAACCTTATAAAAGGAAAGGGGTGGGATGGGAAGGGGGACCGCTGCCTAGTAGGTCGTACTAGCCTTCCTTTGCTTCTATGCTTTTTTTTCCTCCTTTCTCCTTGAAGCCCCACCTCAGTCTTCTCCACATAATAAGAAACTGAAATATATGAATGGTATTTATTTTTATTTGAATTGCACCCATGTCTTCATTTTAAGAAACTAAATTCTTCTACTTCTTTTTAATAAATAAAATCTTAATTATTTGCTTATTTGTGTGCCCCCTGATTTTTCTCTGTGGGTCACTGGTCTTTAAAAACTCAAAAAAAAAAAAAAAAAAAGGAAAGGAAGAAAAGGAAGGGAGGGAGGGAGGAAAAGAGGAGAGAAAGAAAGGCAAAAAAGTTTCATTACATTTTTCACACAGAGCAGACTAGAAGTAAATACAACCTCTGCTTACTCAAAAGCTGACTAAACCAGCAATATGCAAACAAAGATGACAGCAAATGGCTCAGAGCTGAACTGGTAAAATGTCTGCTTGTGCCTGTCTTATAAGACCACAAATTGAGATCTGATAATATGAACAATCCTTTCAAAGAGTAAGAAATAATAATTGACTGCCTAGAAATCTTCACTTTGATTTGACAGGCCTTCAAGCAGTTAGAAATTTATTAGCAGCAAATTCCCAAAGAACTAGCTAAATATCATTACATTCAATAATAAATGACTTGGCAAATTTTATTTCTAAAATCTGTATTTGGAATCACTGCCTATTCAAATTTTACTTTCATTCAAATTTTAGTTTCACAAATAACTTTTGTAAGCAATATACTGCTGCATCCAGCTTCTCAGAGCACCTAGAACTTCAAGGCACACCAGAATCTCCTAATTTCAATAATGAGAACTATTTAAGGAAAAAACTAAGCAACCTTTTCTAGGTATTCTTTTTTATTCAAAACAAGCAAATTTTAAGAATAGTTGTATAGACAGAGGTTAATACTCTTTACTTTTTCTTTTTACACAAATCAAAATACTATGTTTCCTCAGAAACTAGCTATGCTTCTAAGGCTGTTACTCAGAATAAGTTTCCAGTGTGAATTATAAAACTTTATTATTTTTTTCTAATAGTAAATGAATCATTCTAGCCTTTCTTCCTCTTCATTTAATAATCACTTTAACTTGTTATCTAAATGACCATTCATTTTACTCAAACTTATATTTAGTTTTCAAAATTAAATGTTTAGTATAATTTCATTAACTTTAAAGAAAGAAAAAAGGATATTACAAAGGGCATTACAGTCAATGAGCAACACCTATGACTGAGGTGTCCCAAAGTTCCCCTTAAATAAAAGGCCAAAACAAAATCTTCGCTCTTGAACTTCTTTCTTAACACCGAAATCACAGGTGAATAATATAGTTTACTTAATTGTAAATTACAGGGTACCCTCACAAATACAATTACATTTTAAAAAATTAGAATTTGACCTAGTTTGCTTTGTAGTATGAAAAAGAAAGTAAGAAAAATCTCCTTTATTCTCAAGTCATATGGGGGGAAAAAAATCACACAAAATATTAAAAATGCTTTACCAAGAAGATCTAAAACTTTCCATAACTTGAATGCTTTGTTTCCCCCTAGTAGTGAAGTTCAATCAGGCATGTGACTGACTACACACATTTTTTCCAGAGAGTTAAAGAACACATTCAGCCCTGTCCTTCGACAGGTAAGAACCACCCTCCGTTTATCAGGCTCAGGAAACAGCCAGAAGCAAACACGCAAAATCTTAACAAGTTACCTTCAAATATTCTCGTCCTCTTTAGATACTGTCCTTTGGGCTTGAGAGTAAAATGCAATCCGGCAAGTTTTGTGCTGTTAAAATGGCTCCTGTAGATTGGGGAAGTGGTGTCTGTGCTTCAGCTTATGAGTCATATGTGAGACTGAGTGTTTCTAAGGGAGGCACGCCCATGTTGCCGTGGACCCAATTACTCTGCTAGGTCAGACATGCGAATCCACAGGTGAAAACGGGGCGAGGGGTAGAAAAAGGAGAGAGGCACACAGCCAAGGAGAAAGGTCTACCTTGATTAAACCATTACTCAGCTCAGGTTAATTACCATAATTTAAAATTAACAATGAGATAGAATCAGAATCTGTAAGGAAGCAAAATGAAATACCTGTATGTTGTTTTAAAAAATAAAAATCTCAATTTTTAAAAGTTATTTTAATATAGCAACTAAATAAAACTATGAAAGAAAAAAAAGTAGGGAAGGGAATGGAAGAGAGACAGCAAACTTTCTGGCTTTTAATGTAACAATGGCCTACTGAGTCTAACCTGGCAACTCATTAACTCTTATATAAAAGGGGTATATTGCTATGTAATCTGGAAAAGCTAGCACACTGTAATACCAGATGCAGATTTATACATTCGCTACAGATAAAATCCACTAGAAAATTCAAACTTCAGTGGAAAAATAAGTGTGAATTACTAATCTGGTTTTCAGAATAAAAAAGCAAACTCGGGGTTAGAAAGGAACTAAAGTTCAATATAGCAAAATGATTTTAAATAGAATTGCAAGCTTGACAAAACTCTATTTGAAACAAATTATCAATGCAATCACCGTTCATAACTCTACTACTGCCAAGTGATAGCCACAGTTTTCGTTACCTTCCAAACAAAACTGTCCACACATAAAAGCCAATCGTGCGCAAAGCACCCTGCTACAGCTCTGGTGAGCCCCAGGGTGTCAACAAAACATATGGCCAGTGCAGTTTTGCTCTCCAAGTCATCGTACATCTGACAATGTGCCCAAGCAGTGGAAACCGTAATTACTACAGCTACTTACTTACCCTGTCCTCTGGGTATTTATTAATTTATTCTAAGAGCTTAAATTGATCAGAAATGCTTGAAAGCATTAAGCACTTCCAAAAGTACTTGAAATGAAGAAGCCCAACTCACTAGCTAGCCTTCATCCTATCTTTTACAAAAAGTAAATAAGATTTAGCAAGGTTTTCTTCCTTTAGTTAATTACTTGGAAGTAATTATTCTGCCTTACTAGAGACACAGCTGAGGGGACAAGCTGTCACTGACAGGAACTTTACAAACTGCTACAAAACATAACGATTGTGAACTAACTTTCTGCCCATTACGTGCCTGTTTATCCATGCCACTGAACACTGCCTGACTAATATTTTTACTAAAATAATCTCCACGACTTAACAAATTATTAATAAAAATTATGCTAAAAAGAAAAATACATCACATTTTCTACTGACAAATGTCATATTTAACTTGCTTTAGGGCTCATTTATCCAGAATGACTGCTTGGAACCCAAACCCCAAGGAAAAAGATCCTCTGGGCAGTCACGGGAAATTGTCACTGGAAAATCCCCCACGTCGTTTCCCAGAGCTCAAATTTACCTTAGACGATATCCACAAATAAGCCTAACAATCTGATGATCTTTTACCTAATCAGAACTAGAAGTTATAAGTGGTGAAAGAGGGACTAGTGAAAGGATGACGTCGAACCAACAAGTGACAGAGTGGATAATGAAAGAAGATTTTTTTTTTTTTTTTTTTTTTTTTTTTGCGGTATGCGGGCCTCTCACTGTTGTGGCCTCTCCCGTTGCGGAGCACAGGCTCCGGACGCACAGGCTCAGCGGCCATGGCTCACGGGCTTAGTTGCTCCGCGGCATGTGGGATCTTCCCGGACCAGGGCACGAACCCGTGTCTCCTGCATCGGCAGGCGGATTCTCAACCACTGCGCCACCAGGGAAGCCCTGAAAGAAGATTTTTAGAAAACATCTAACACTATGACCATAACTTTAAAAGTACTGGGGTCCGAAGCCACTCTGAGAGGTCAGTAAGTTCTACATACTCCCTGAGGATATCACCAAATAGTAAGTGCCTAGAAGTCAGCATTAGTATGATAAAGGTTTTTAAAAAACAAATGACTAACATCAAATGTGTGAAATTTTTTATGAAGTATAGATATATAAAAGGGTTCGCTTCTGCTACTGAGAAAATCCTTTCATATCAATTACCTTATTACTTGATAATGGCAGATATTCGGACTGTAATTTGAAAGTACTTTTGGCCACCAGTATGTAGAAGTGAAGTAAGAGATGTAGAGTAAAAATAATTGCCCCTCTTCAACAGAAACAAACACCTGAGTTGTTCCCAAAGAGGCAATCCAGAGCTGCTACTGTCATAT
Source organism: Kogia breviceps (assembly GCF_026419965.1). NCBI lineage: Eukaryota > Metazoa > Chordata > Mammalia > Artiodactyla > Physeteridae > Kogia > Kogia breviceps. The sequence goes on along the minus strand of NC_081325.1, from coordinate 25,989,164 downwards.
ATTGCCCCTTTGCTCAGGGGTGTCTCTGTAAGCATTATCTTACCACCTACAGGAATTGGATCCTGGTTCTATTCACAGCTCCCAAAAATCAATCTCCACCAGAAAAACAAACAAACAAACAAACAAAAGAAAAACCCTGGCCAACAGTTCAGCACAGGTTGAGTTCAAATGCTCTGCTACCTATTAGCTGTGTAATCCTGGGAAATTACTTCTAACAGTACCCACCTCCAACTCAAAGAATTATTGTGAGAATTAAAGTCAGTTCATATACTACTATTTGGAATACATAAAGAACTTTCACAACACAAAAATAAGAAAACAAGCCAATTTTTTAAATGGTCAAACTATTTGAACAGATACTTCACTGAAGAAGAGATACAGATGGCAAATAAGCAGAGAAAAGATCTCAGCATCATTACTCAATAGAGAAAAGCAAATTAAAGTCAGAATACCACTATACACCATTACAGTAGATTACAAACAACAACAACAACACTAACAATACCAAGGGCTGGTGAGGATATGGAACAACGACAACTTTCACACACTGTTGGTGGGAATGCCTATTTGGAAAGCAGTTTAGCAATTCTTTATAAGTTAAACATACACTTATCCTACAATCCAGCTGTCCTACTCCTAGATATTTACCCAAGAGAAATGAAAATATGTGTCTTAAAAAAAAAAACCTACATAAATATTTATAGCAGTTTCATTCATTATCACCAAATACTGGAAACGCAAATGTCCACCAACTGGTGAACAGATGAACGCATTGTGGTATATCCATACAATGGAATGCTATCAGCAATAAAAAGGTATTAACTTCTACACTTCTGACAGATGATACAATATGGATGAATCTAAAAGCATTAGGCTAAATGAAATAAGCCAAACTCAAAATACATACTGTATGATTCCATTTATATGACATTCTAGAAAAGACAAAACGAAAAAGACAGGAATGATATCAGTGGTTGCCAGGGGATGGGAATGAGGGGAACGGGTTGACTACAAAGGAGAACAAGGAACTGTTTGGGGTGATGGAAATATCCTGTATGGTGACTGTGGTATTGGTTATATACCCGTACATGTCAAAAATCATAAAACTGTATAGCTAAATATTCCTAGTTAGTTATAAATATATACCTATTTAGTATATATAGTTTATATACAGTATAATTTTATATACAAATGGTATTGTATATAAACTATACCTCAACAAATGTGACTTGAAAAAGAAATCCAGTTCATATACAATACAGTACTAGGCGCTTAGTAAACACTTCATAAACATTAGCTGTTATTATTATGCTTCACAGTAGAAGCAACCAGTATCAAATACTTCAGGATGACAAACTTTAGGTCTCTAAATTTGTAAATAAAATGTGGCATCTTAGACTTGTGATGGAAATATAATGCACCTGTACATACTGTGGGTATGTTTATTTCTAAAATTAGATATATATCAAAGTCAGTATATATCTTAATATAGAGCTGTCACACCTGGGGGAATTGCCAACATTTATATTTGAACTATTAGCTGAGAAAGATGTCAACTGAATGAATTTATTAAATGCCAATTGAAGTTAAGACACTGTTCATTTCTTTGTTTAAAAATAGAACTTATGAAAAGAATTTACTGTGTAAGCAAGCACTCTCTTCTTCCCTTTTATTTTTACCTCTTCTCCCTGAACTCAAATTTGAGAACTTCTAGTACATGAAAATACAGAACAGTCTAAGTTTCACATCTAGGAACCCCGGGCTAAGAAAAAGGCATGGTTTGAATCTTTCTGGATCTGCATCTAACATGTTTCCATCCAGAGATGGAAGAAGAAAAGATCAAACCATTAAAATGATAAATGACCAAAATCACTCTTCCCTACTATTTAAATATAAAAATAAAATCTTAAAGACCAAGATTCAGTGTTATAAATCTTTCAGTGGGACAGCATTAATTTTGTTGATGTTAACACCTCCAAAGCATAATCCCAGGTTCTGAGCAACATGCAGCATTTCCAAATGTGAGCTTAAATGTAATTCTCTAATATCTATCACTAGATTTGTTAAACCAAGGCCCCCTTCCCCTTCCCCCTTCAGATTATAAGACTCATCCATAAGAACATCCTCCTGGTCAAGTGTCTGTGTGTTATCAGAGGCAAACCAAAGGCAAAAGAGGCCACAGCTTTGTCTGGCTTTGTTCATTACTGTATTCCTACCACTAAGAAAGGGTCCAACACATAGCAGAAACTCAGACATGAATGAATAACTTTTCTCAAACAGTTCATTGAAGGGAAATTTTAGCATATCAGGATTTTACCTGTACACCGAAAATATTTTTAACAGACATGATTTCACCCATGATTTTTTTTTCAAACTGAGGTTCTAAGTGACATAAAACTTTATATTAGTTTCAGGTGTACAATGTAATGATTCAATATTGTACACAATGCAAAATGATCACAGTGAGTCTAGTTACCACCTGTCACCATAGAATTTTTTCCTTGTGATGAGAACTTTTAAGACTCTCTGAGCAATTTTCAAAAAGGCAATACAGTGTTAGTGACTACAGTCAATAGGCTGTACATCACACCATCATGACTTAATTATTTCATAACTGGACCTCCTTCACTCATTTAATTTACCCTCTAACCCCCTTCCCCTCTGGCAACCACCAATTTGTTCTCTGTATCTATGAGTTTGGTTTTGTTTTGTTTGTTCATTTGTTTTGTTTTTTAGATTCCACATATAAGTGAAATCATGTGGTATTTGTCTGTCTGACTTATTTCACTCGGCGTAATACCCTCAAGGTCTATCCATGTTGTCATGAACGGCAAGATTCCATTCTTTTTTATGGCTGAGTAGTATCCCATTGTATGTATATGTGTGTGTATATATATATAGACCACATCTACTTTATCCCTTCATACATCAATGGACACTTAGGTTGTTTGATTTGACCCATGATTTGATATAGCTGAATTCATATAACTATGTTACAAGATTCTATTGTAGGTGTTATTTTGGGTATTAGACTTTCTTGTCAAAAATAACCAAGACTTGACTGTACAATTATATTCTTTATAATCCTCCCAGGTAATATGCTAAGTGCAATCTCAAGTTTTATATCACCATGAAATTAGCTCTTGCAATTTAAAATTCAATATTGAAGACAATACATTTTTTACTTCAGTGGATTGTAACCAGGGATGCACCTCCGAATTACCGAAAGGAACTTCTGAAGATACATGCCTACTCCTAGAAAAAGACTCAGGGGCTTCCCTGGTGGCGCAGTGGTTGAGAATCTGCCTGCTAATGCAGGGGACATGGGTTCGAGCCCTGGTCTGGGAGGATCCCACATGCCACGGAGCAACTAGGCCCGTGAACCACAACTACTGAGCCTGCGCGTCTGGAGCCTGTGCTCCGCAACAAGAGAGGCCGCGACAGTGAGGGGCCCCCACTTGCCACACCTGGAGAAAGCCCTCGCACAGAAACGAAGACCCAACGCAGCAAGAATAAATAAATTAATAAACTCCTACCCCAAACATCTTCTGCAAAAAAAAAAAAAAAGATTCAGTGGTGTGGATAGAGCGCAGGCTTATGAGAACCGCTGCTCTGCTGCTACGGAGCCCTAGAACCTTATGTAGTTAGTGCTCTTCACACAGCAGCCGCTCAGAAAGACTCTCGTCACCTTACTATTCGGCAACCTCCAAACGTTGGGGAGAGGAAATCTTCTGTTTTTTATACTGAGATGAGAGTGCGACTTCAGCTCCTCCTTTGCCATTCTTCAGGTAAAAGCAACATATTACAGAAAAATAATATCTCAACAACACCTTAACTGTCCATTTCTCTACCACCAACTGCGTACTTACAATGCATGTTTCACCACTATCAGAGAAATCTTCCTAAAGAACAACTCTGTGAGTGATGTGATGATCACTCATGGCTGAAAAACAAACTTCGATTCCCTAGAGGCAAAAAGCTGGACTACTTATCATGGTGTTCAAAGTTTTCACAACCTGACCTCACTTTACCTGTTTCCAGTCCTCTCTTACCCACTCTACACCTCTTCCCCACTGTCTGTCTCGGGTCTGTTTTTCTCTCTCCCTCACTCCCCACCCCCATACCTCCCCCCCAACACACACACTCTCCAGCCTTACTGAAACCTGGATTGCTCCATTCCTATTTGTTTGCCTTCTCTGGGCTTGGAAAGCACTTACCTTATGTCCTACCCTTTGCCTTATCTCTGCCTACTTATCCATCCTTCAAAATCTCAGTTCAAATGCCTTCTCTACATGAAGGCTTCCCTCTGTTGCCCCACTTATAACTGTTATTACAAGAACTGACCACAAGGCTGAAAGGAAACTTAGAGATCCTCAATTCAGTCCAGTGGTTTTTAAACTTTTCTGTTAAGTAACTGAATTCCTATAAAAATCTTCAAGGAAACTTGATACTACATTCATTTAAGTCTTCAGAGTTTTAAGAAAACCTAAAACACTGATACAATCTAGTCTCATTTAAAAATAGGAAAAGGAGGTCTACAGAAAGAAGTGACTGGACCAATGTCAAGTTAGTAACAGATCTGAGGTACTCTTAGGCACTCATTCATTTAGCAAATATTCACTGAGCACCTACTATGTACCAGGCACTTCTCTAGGCCGTTGTTATACAGCAGTGAAGAAGACGACACATTGTTGATAAACGACCCCTACTCACATGATGCTTACATTCTAGCCAGGAAGAGAGAAATATTATGAACTAAATATACAGTATGTTGATTATAAATAAAAGACACAATAAAATGTGTAGTATGTTAGTGATAAGGACGAATAAGAAAAAATAAAACAGCAATGAGAAGAATATGACAATTTACACAAACTAGCTAGGGAAGATTTCTTTTTGCCAGGTCACTTTTGAGTAAAGACCTCTAGCCACGAAGACACATCTAAGGAAGAACATTTCAGGCAGGAAAAAGCCCATGCAAAGACTCTAACAGGGAGCTTGCCTGATGTGTTCAAGGAAAGCAAGGAGGCCAGTGTGGTTCATGTAGAGAAAATAAGGAAGAGAGTAACAGTAGGAAGAAGAGCGCTAGAAACTAAGGGAGAGCCTCACTGTTTAGAGACTCTAGCAGGAGAGTCTGGAGTAGCTGAGTCACAAGAGTTGACTGCTGTGTTGAAAAAAACCTGCAGTGGGCCAGGGATGGAAGAAAGGAGAAGCTTATGCAGTAACTCAGAAAAGATAATAATGGCTTAGACAAAGGAGGCAGAAGAAGAAGATATGAGTAAATTATGGGTATGTTTTTAAGGAATATCCAACGAGATTTTTTTTTTAACCCCACATTTGTTTATTTCTTTATTTTTGTCTGGGTTGGGTCTTCGTTTCTGTGTGAGGGCTTTCTCTAGTTGTGGCAAGAGGGGGCCACTCTTCATCACAGTGCGAGGGCCTCTCGCTGTCGCGGCCTCTCTTGTTGCGGAGCGCAGGCTCAGTAGTTGTGGCTCACGGGCCTAGTTGCTCTGCGGCACGTGGGATCTTCCCAGACCGGGGCAAAAACCCATGTCCCCTGCATTAGCAGGCAGATTCTCAACCACTGCGCCACCAGGGAAGCCCCCAAAGAGATTTCTGAATGGACAGCAAGTGGGTTGTGGGGGAAATAAGGCTTCAAAGCTCAGTTTCTGGCCACTGAAAGACTGCAGATGCCAAAACTGTGATAGATTTGGGGCAAGGGGAGATCAGGAGTTACTGAACACATTAAGTTTGAGATGCTCATTAGCTATCCAAGTAAAGATGTCAAAATGGTATTACTGTCCTGGAGCTGAATACACAGTCCTGAAGCCCAGGGTAGAGGTCTGGGCTACGTATATGTATTTGGGAGTCATTAACATATATTTGATATTAAAGCTACAGATATAAAAGGTAACAATGACAGAAGCTTGGGGACACTCTACTATTTAGAGGTAAGGGAGATGAGGTAGAACTAGCAAAGAAGACTGAAAAGGAGTACCCAGAAATGCAGCAGAAAAATAAGGCAAATGTGGCATTAACCTGAAATTTAAGTAGAAGTACTTCCAGGAGGAAGGAATGAGCAACTGTGCCAAATGCTGACAACAGATCAAATGAGATGAGGCCTGAAAGGAAAACGACAGTTGATTTAGCAGCATGGACATCACTGCCGATTTTGAAAGAAAAACTTTCACCGCGTGGTAAAGGTGTAAAAGAAACAAGCAAAACATCTGATCAGATAGAGTTTAGGGGAGAATGAGGGGTGAGAAACTAAAGACAGAAAGTAATTTTGTTGTGAAGGGGTCAAGGAAAGATTTTTGGGGTGATGGAGAGACTGTTGTTTAAGAAAAGCAGTGCCTTTCTTATTGCCCAGAACATTCCATTTTCTATTGCAGTTAATTTTGTACAACTCTGTGTCTACATTCATAAACCAGTTACCCACTTGAGGGGAGGAACTGTATCACGCAGCTTCTACAACCAACTGTGACTGTGAACAAGTTACTTCACACCACTATGGGATTTCAGTTTCCTTTTTTTGTAAAATATTGAGAGTCTAGAGATCTGGTAATTCTGAAAATCCATTTTAGTTCTGACATTTTATTACTCCATAGCGTCTCTGAGGCCCCGGAATAGCGTTTGAGGAACTGAAAACAAAAATCACATTAAGGCTACATTTAAAAGAGAAGTCTCCTCCTCAAATTTTTATATAGTTTATTGAAAGTAGCATGTAAAATTACCAGATATTCAGAACAACCTGGAAACTTTATAAAGTCCTCCAAAAATTCAATTACACTTATTACACTTTACTAATAAAAGGTTTAAAAAAAAAGAAAACCTATACTAATATTCTAGAAACATTTTTTTTATCTTATGGCAGTAGGATATTTAAGCAAATAGATTTTTAACACAAGTCCCAAAAAGTTCATCTTAAAATACACCAAAACTCTATGCTCTTAGAAACAAAAGACAACTACCTTTTGCCATTAGTAAAATTTAAGACAATATGATAGAGATCAAGCCTCTTACTTTAAACTATCCTGATTTAGACTATGTCTATTTTTATTTGATATTTCTTATTTATCTATAAAACAAATAAAGGTGCTACTTACAAGGAGATTAATAAAAAAGCTAAGTATTACGGCTTTCTTATAAATAAATGCACTCAATATAAATTCATCATTGCTTGTGGACCGATGACTTACTTGGCTTGAGTTTTTGCTGTAAGCCTGAATCACAGAAGGCTCAGCCCTGAAGATTAAAACCCAGCAACGTGAAAAAAATTCACCTTGTTATTACTTTTGCTCTTTAATAAAAAGAACCAAATATAAACAGAAAAGTAGGGGAATTTTAGGATATGTTAAAGAAACAAGAACTTCAATTTCTCTTAATTACATTGCTGGTCAAAATAGAGAAATGAAGAAACTAACGTTAGCAACTAGCCCTGAAAATCCACAAAAAATTGACTTAAATTGCTTATTATGGTGCCAGGACACATAATGTGTTCTCAAATATCTATCCAAAAAGGGGGAATAAACAAACATACTAATACTACATCCATACTCAGCAATAAAATGAAATTAACTATTGATAAATACAACTTGGATGACTCTTAAAAGAATTATGTTGAGTGAAAGAAGAAGCCAGTGTCAAAAGGTTACATACTGTATGATTCCATTTACATGACATTCTTTTTTTTTTTTTTTTTTTTTTTTTTGCTGTATGCGGGCCTCTCACTGTTGTGGTCTCTCCCGTTGCGGAGCACAGGCTCCGGACGCGCAGGCCCAGCGGCCATGGCTCACGGGCTTAGTTGCTCCGCGGCATGTGGGATCTTCCCGGACCAGGACACGAACCCGTGACCCCTGCATCGGCAGGCAGATTCTCAACCACTGCGCCACCAGGGAAGCCCTACATGACATTCTTGAAGAAACAAAACCGTACTGATGAACAGATCAGTGGTTGTAGTGGATGGATTGGGGGGAGGGTGGGACTGACTATAGGGACAGAGCATGAAGGTGATAGAATTGTTCTATATCCTGATTTTGGTGGTGGCTACACAAATTTATACTTGTACTAAAGTTCATATAATTATACAGCAAATAAAGGAATCAACTTTATGATTAAGTTAAAAAATAAAACAAAAATTGTTTTTAACTCCAGTAGCCCAAAAACTCATTACTCCAGTCCATAATCATTAGAAAATATCAGACAAAATCAAATTGAGGAACACTCTACACAATACCTGACCAGTACTCTTCCAAGTGTCAAGGTCAAAAAGGACAAGGAACCACCACAGATTTGAAAGGAGATATGACAACTAAGTGCAATGTGTGTATCCTTTGTGGATCTTGGAACAGAAAAAGGGCATTAGTGGAAAAACTATAAAAATCCTACTACAGTTTAATGGTATTACACCAATGTTAATTTCTTAGTTTTGATCATTGTACTGTGACTATAGGTTAACATGAGTGGAAGATGGATGAAAAATATACAGGAACTATCTGTACTATTAATGCAATTCTTCCGTGAGCCTAAAATCATTTCAAAGTAAGTTAAATGCCAGAATCTTCAAGAAAAAGGTTGGCAATAATTTCATAAAGCAAAAATACATTTCTTTCTCTTTAAAAAGCAAACCAATGCCATCCTGCATATTTTGATCACCCTGGCGTAAGTTTGATTACCCAGTGTAGGTCTTACCTGCACTAAGATCATATATATTATCTGAAAGGGATAAAACAGATTCTACCATAAATTATATGACTTATTAGCTATGCTCACTTTCAGCGTATATGTTTATAACTTTAAAAATTCTATCAACATTTGATTTTCCAATTCAAGAGTGAAGTCTTTCCAGGAATTCCCTGGTGGTCCAGTGGTTAGGACTTGGCGCTCTTACTGCTGGGGCCCCAGGTTCAATCCCTGGTCAGGGTAACTAAGATCCCATAAGCCATGTAGCACGGCCAAAAAAAAAAAAAAATGAAGTCCTCCTAAAGGAATTTCTCATAAATTCTACCTCCTAATATTCTTATTTAAAAACAAAAAAACTTCAATGGCCTACCAGCACACACAGTGTAAATTCCAATACAAGATATTTTTCCATCTTGACTTTGGTCTACCATATTATAGCCTCACCTGTGACCATGCCACCTCCCAACATTCACCCTATAATCCAGCTTTGCTGAACTTATTAATTGAGAGCATGTCACGCTTTCTCACTCCACATTTGCTGGCCTTCCCCACCTGGGGAATCTCTCTTTCACCATTAGAAGGAAGAACTGGTCACTTCCTCCTTTGTGCTCCCACAGTATTTTGTAAGTGATCTAATAGATAAACGAATCACATTGTTTATCCATTCATACATACATTTATACACTGCTAAAATATGCAAAGCACTCTAGGTTTCGGGGACCTAAAGGTGAACTGATTTCCTTTATAATTCCTCTTGCTTACTCTGCTAGAATATCTGGTGAAGACACTCTTTTTTGTTTTTTCATCATTTATTTACATGTCTCATTGGTCATTTATTTCAGCTGGATAGCATTCCTGACCCACAACAGTGTTTAATAAATATTTGCTGAATGAAAACATTTGGAGGTTCAACTAAACACTGTCTCAATCATAAATCTGCTTTTTTCTCTTCCATACAGTCCATGCCATTCCCAGGTCATTTCTGCAAGTCTAAATTACAAAAAAAGCGAGGCCCCTTTCTCACTTTCCTGAACAGTCCAATTCCATGAATGGGTTGGTTAGGCTGGGTCTGGCAGCCCTGTTTAATGGTCAAGCCCACAGCAGCAAAGCTCTGCATTTGTTAAGAGAGAACAGCTTCTGGATTATTCCCAGTGCTTACACCTGAACATCGCATTGTGTTAAGTCTACAAATAAAATTAGAGACAGAGAGAATAAAGGAGGAGACTCCCCAATAGATTAGGACTGATTATCCTAATCAATGGCCCTTTCTTTCAACTTTCATCTTCTGTCCTTTTCAGGCTTTTACTTATACAACATCCTGTCAATAAACTTCTCAAATAAGAAATAAGTTGGTAAACGTTTCAGTAAAGAGGAATATTCAAATAAAATATTTAGACTACAGGCTTTATTTATTCACGTTTCACAACACCATTCAGACAATTAATGACTTTTTGAACTCATAATTTACTCTCATCACAAAGGACACATTTTAGCTACAGCCAAACTGCTCTGCTGCTCTTCTCCCATACTTGAAACCACACCACTGGTACAGATGAAACTTGAAATTTTTAAAGTATTTTAGATTTATTTATTTTATGAAATACTTCTTGGACATATACGATGCTCTAAGTATTTTAATGTTCTCAAATTTCTATCTCGAGGTCTCGATCCTGTACCACAGACTCCTCTATCAAACTTGACAACTCCATTCCAATGTCTGATTGGCAAACTTAACATATCCAAACCTGAATTCCTGATGTTCCCTTCAAAAAGTACCCTACCCACAGTTTTCTCCAGTCATCTTGGTGGCTATTCAATATTTCTAGCTGCTCAGACCAGAAACCTTGGCTTTCTTGACTGTCATATACCTACATCCAATCTGTCAGGAAATCCTGTTGGTTCAATGTTCAAAATATATATAGAACCCTATCAACACTCAACGTCATTGTTACTGATATCTCTTACCTGCATCAATCACTGAGGTAGTCCAAGCAGCCTGACCTATCTTTTTAAATGGATTACTTCTGATTGCTGCTTCCCTCTCTACAGTCAGCTCTCAAAGCAGCAATCAGAAGTAATCCATTTAAAAAGATATGTCAGATCATATCACTCTCCAGCTTCAGAACCCTCCCATAGTGCCTCTTTTCAACACACAAAAAAAGTCTTCTTAACTGTTAAGGACTGCAAGATCATGCCCTGCCCCAGCCTCTGTGGTTGTATCTCTTCCTACTTCCCACTTGCTCCCCCTCTTCTAGTTACAGTGATATCTCCCTGCTATCCCATGAACACACCAAGCATTCCTCCCCCCAGGTCTTGCACAGCCTGTTCTCACTGCCTTTTCTGATAGATATCCCGGTAGCTAATGCCTTTACCTCCTGTGCTAAACTGCTGCAGTAGTAGCTACTAATTTGCTTAAAATTCTCTGTGTGAAACATGACTGACTTTGCCTCTTCTCCCATTAAGAGGCGGAGTCTACTTCTCCATCGCTTAAATGAAGAATTGGGCAAGTGATTTCCTTTGGCCAATGGATTACTAATAAATAAAACTCAAGCAGAGGCTTGAAAAGCTGAGGCACACAGAGGCTTACCCTCTCTTGCTGCTAGGATCCCTTCTGTCACCACAGAGTATGACAGCCACACAGAGAGGTCCCAGCCATGTAAGTGAAACCACCCTACATTACACATCCAGCCCTAGCTGAGTCAGCTCTGAAGAAGCAGCCAGTCCACCCACAGAATCATGAAAAATAACAGCATAGGTGATACATACAGTTGCTCAAAATTTATGACCTGCTCATTTAAAGCAAGGATTTAAAACCATTCTCACCCTAGAATCCTATGCCCTTTCTATAACAACCCAAACTTTTAAAACCTCATAAACATCTTGAACTTTAGAATTTCGTTTGAACCACCCTAGAGACATCTCCCAAATTTAAGGATACTAAAATAGCATGTGTCATCTGCTACACAGATTAAGAATTCAGACAATTACAAATTAGAGGAACAAGTCCCCAGGATTTACTGATCTCTCTGCCTTGGCTCTTGCTGTTGTTTCCCCACCATCCTTTCACCCCATCCTTCAAGACTCTGCTAAAGTTCATATGAAAGAAAATAAGAAAAGTGAGGAATTCTTAAACAAAAAGAAAAGAAAAAAGGGATGTACTTTACCAGACAATAAATTATCTCAAGTAGCTAAGTGTAGGAATAAATAGATTAAACAGAATAGGACATTGTTTAAAAAGAGATCTGATGCAAACTATTATTATAGAATGGATAAATAACAAGGTCTTATTGGATAGCACAGGGAACTATATTCAATATCCTGGGATAAACCATAATGTAAAATAATATAAAAAAGAATGTATGTGTATCACTGAGTCACTTCACTGTAGAGCAAAAATTAACACAACACTGTAAATTAACTATAATAAATTTTTTTAAAAAGAGATCTGATACTACCAAAACAAGAAATCTGATACTATACAAACTTAGGTTATAATAAAAACGTCATCAACAAAAACATTAAATCCTATTTTGTCTGGGAAAAAAAAAAACACAGAAGGGAAGAGGGTTCATTAGATAGTATTAGCTAACAATTTCAAACCACTGCTAATCATTAAAAAAAAAAACCTATATCACATTATTCCAATTAGATTTAAATGTAAAAAAGGAAAAAAAAAAAAAAAAAAAAAAAAGGACCAGAAGAAAATATAAGCATTTATATACTATTCGGTAAGGAATGTCTTTCCATGTACGACACAAACAGCAGAAAAAAAAGATATGGAAAAGAATGACACCTGACTACATAAAACTCTAAAAGCACCATAACCAAAGGTAAGGCAAAGGATAAACTAGGGGGAACATATGACAAATTTTTTTAAAAAACAAGAAAAAAGAAACAAAACCTAGGCTTAGGTTTGGCTTACCCAGGCAAAAACATTTGTTGAAACTCAACAAATGCTTTACAAAAAATAAAGTTCTTGCTCCATTTAAAAAACCAACTAGAAATCTTAGGCAATAAGTTAGGTAATATATAAGCAAGGCAATGTATAAGAAAGGCAATACAATATGGAAATGCAACAGTGGGCTCATTCTCAAAGAAAACAGCCTTGTCCTCTTCAAAGGTTGACCAATGAACATCCAATTGTTTTAAATTGAAATAAAATGTTTAAACTAAAAAGATTCATGGATTTAATTTTACAAAAATTGTACCTCAAAAGGAAAAAAGTAAACAAATATTGAAACTATAGTCAGTGATAAGCATGCTATAAAGTATTTAGATGGAAATGTGCTAATGCCTGCAATTTACCTTTTTTAAAAAAATTAATTAATTAATTTTGGCTGTGCGTGGTCTCAGTTGCAGCCTGCAAACTCTTAGCTGCAGCATGCATACGGGATCTAGTTCCCCAACCAGGTATCGAACCCAGGCCCCCTGCACTGGGAGCATGGAGTCTTACCCACTGGACCACCAGGGACATCCCTGCAATTTACTTTAGATAGAAGGATAAAAGTATGGTAAAGCAAATATTATAAAATGTTAATGATAAAACCTAGATAGTGGGTGTATGAGTGTTCATTATAAAACTTCACCTTTGCTGCATGTTTAAAAAGTTTCGTAATAAAATGTGGAGGAAAGAAAAAACTATTATTAATTGAATCAAACACTCTTATTAGAAAAATGGGCATTGGGCATGAAGAGGCACTTCACAAAATGTAGCCAAATACAAGAGACGTTCATTCTCACAACCTCAGAGCAGAGAAACAATACCGTTTTTCACCTATTAGCAAAGAGTAAAATGATGAGATGGTATGGGGAAATAAATGGTCTCATACTCTATTTTTGAGAGTACAAGAATAGCATTCCAGAGGCAATTTCACATCCAAAAGGTCTTTTTTTAAATCCATCTAATTTATATTTTTTAAAGATTTATTTATTTATTTATTGGCTGTGTCCAGTCTTAGTTGCAGCACGCGTGATCTTCTGTTACGGTGCGTGGGCTCTTCATTGCAGTACTCGGGCTTCTCTCTAGTTGTGGCACACAGGCTCCAGAGAGCACGGGCTTTGTAGTTGGCAGCACTCAGGCTCACCAGCTATGGCGTGCAGGCTTAGTTGCCCTGTGGCATGTGGGATCTTAGTTCCATGACCAAGGCTCAAACCTGCATCCCATGCACTGGAAAGCAGATTCTTAACTACTGGACCACCAGGGAAGTCCCCAAAAGGTCTTTATGTACCTTTTCAGTCTCAGTAATTTATTCTAACAAAACAAATAGCATATACAAAGATACAGAGATAAATTCAGTACCATTTTTCAAAACAGTAAAAAAATTGGAAACAAACTGTTAAATAAATTGTTACAGAAACCATATCTCATTATACGGAGTGTACCATATTATTCAGCTGTTAAGAATAATTATCTATATAAAATAATGTACCAAAAGAAAATCTCCACAATATATTTACATGAAATATGCAAGTTAGAAAACAGTATGTATCACTGTACAATTGACATTTATACATATATGGTCCACATTTCAATATCTGAAGTAATGATCAACTGAAAGCTAACAGTACTGGTGCCGGTTAGTAAAATTTTTATGATTTGTATTATTTGTCTGTGTTATTTGGTATTTAAGTAGCTTCTATGTGCCTGGCACTCTTCTGTAGACTCAGGATAGAGTCAGTTTACCTGTGGACTCAAGTAAACAATTCAAACACAGTCCCTGCCCACATATGAAGGAAATCAACAAAGTGACAAAGGGTGACCAAGAAAACTTACTTTAGATAAGGGAACGCCTCTCAGAAAACATGACAGCTGCTTTGAGACCTGAATGATAAGGTGGCAGTCATGTAAAAGGCTGGGGCAGAATACTATCAGCAGAGGAAGTTGTAGGAGCGAACAAAGGCAAGGCAATAGGAGGAAGCACCATGGCCCTTAGAAGGCAGGGAGGAGGGAAGAAGTATGAAAAGTGGCTAAAGAAGGACTCCCGGGGGTGGGGTGGGGGGAGTGGGGGGGGGATGTATTACCCTTACAGTCAGGAAAAAAGATCAAGCTAGGTTCATGCTAAAAAACAAAAACACTTTGCCACTACTCCAATCATACAGGCAGACAAAATTATGAAAATCTTTCCTTGCTAAGTGCTCATTTAATCCTCATGATAGAGCTATTAAAAAGCATTCAGGGACTTCCCTGGTGGTCCAGTGGGTAAGACTTCGCCCTCCCAATGCAGGGGGCCCGGTTCGATCCCTGGTCGGGGAGCTAGATCCCGCAGGCATGCCGCAACTAAGATCCTCCATGCCTCAACTAAGACCCAGTGCAGCCAAAATAAACACATAAATAAATAAATGTGTTATTTTTAAAAAAAAAGGATTTCAAAGTAAAACATTCTTGGGATGATTCTCCAAAGACAGTCCACAGAACAGATGCATGAGAATCATCTAAAGACATACACACACACTTCTGAGTCCTACACCAAAGACTCAAATTAGCTGGTCTTAAAGTGAACCCAGGATTCTGCAATATTTACTGCCCAGATGACCAGAAATTAGTATAGTGACAAACAGACCTTTGTACCTCACCAGGCAGGTCTGACTGCACCTGTGTGTACACAGTCCCACAATACCATATCTAGATTAAGTCAATGGGTTCACATCTGTATTCAGTAGATCCTACTTAGGGAATCAGCAAGGTGTGTAATACATTTTTCAAATATTTCACAGATCTGAAGAAGATTTTTATTTTAATTCAAGCTTTTCTTTAAAAAAAAAAAATTCTGTTATTTGACAGCTCAACTGTCACATATACCTCAATCCCTTCTACCATCCTTTCTCACTCCCTTCATAGCTAACCTTCCTCAAAGATTTGTCTATATTTCATTTCTTCATTTCCCACCCATTCTTTGACTCATTCTCGTCTATCTAATCTAATCCTACCTGTACTATGCCACTAAATCTGTTCTAACTAAGGGCAATGGCCACACTGGGCTAAACCCAATGAACACTTTCAGAACTTGTTTTGTTAGACTCATAAGTCTCATTCCTGGTTTTACCCCAATGCTGCACTACTCTTCCTCCGCTTTCTCTGCCCCACTTCCTCCATCTCATGACTGAGCACTGGATGTCCTAAAGGTTCCGTTGAAAAGCCTCTTTTCACTCCAGACTCTCCCTTTGGCAAACTCATCCATTTCTACAGTTTCTACTAACAAGTCAGAATATAAAGGTAAAAATCGCCTCTACTCAATTACGCTTGACAATTCCCTTAAATTCACCCTGTAAGTACATCCTACCACATTAACAGGCCACACTGGCAACCAATATATCACCTGAATAAACATAACTGAACCACTTTTCCTTCTGACATTCAAGCACCAGATTAAGCAGGTAACTTATATTTAAAGGGTACATTTGTATAAAGACTCATTTTTTTTTTTTTTCTTACTTCCACTCCATTTCACCTCCATACTCCCTGGCTTGAAACACAGCAATGTCTAACCACTCTGTTTAAGGTAAAACTCAAAATCCTTAACATGACCTACAATGCCTTGTATGGTCTGATACTTGCCATCCTCATCTCCCATCACATTTCACATCAAGTCCTCAGCACCTTCTTCCATTTCCCAAAGCACGATACCCTTTCCTTCCTGCTTTGGAACATTTCCATAATGCTACCCCCTCAGCCTCCCGTCACTTTCCATCCCTCTCTCTCTCCTAGCCAGTGCTTACTCATCCTTCAGATCCCACTTCAATGTCATTTCTTTAGGGAAGCCTTTTCATTACAGCCGCCTTTCCACCTACTCTGTTAGTTGTCTCTCTGTTCTGCATGTAACACTCAAACACACTTTTTACTTGTTCAATCAATGTCTATCTTTCCCACTAAGAGGTAGGCTTCATGAGGATCTTGTCTGATTTTTTCGTTGTTACATCCCAAGCATCTAAATATTGACCAAATCAAGTAACTTCAATCTCCTTACAGACGCTTTTTACTCTCTTACAATTTTCATATCCAAATTCAAATTTGCCTTTTAAAAAAATTATGGTAAAATTAACCACTGAAGTGTACAGTTTAGTAGTAACAAGTACATTCATATTGTTTTGCAACCAATCTCCAGAATTCATTTTATCTTGCAAAACTGAAACTCTGTATCCATTAAATGACTCCCTATTCCTCCTCTCCCCAGCCCCTGGCAATCAGCCTTCTACTGCTGTCTCTCTGATTCTGACTACTCTAGTTACCACATGTAAGTGGAATCATGGCAGTATTTGTCTTTTTGTGACTGGTTTATTTCACTTAGCATAATGTTCTTCAAGTTCATTCATGTTGTAACATGTGTCGGAATTTCCCTCCTCTTTAAGGCTGAAATATATTCCCATGTAAGTGTATGCCACATTTTGTTTATCCATTTATCCACTTATGGACACTTAGGTTACTTCCACCTTTTTGCTACTGTAAATAATGCTACTAAGAACATGGGTGTACAGCATCTCTTTGAGATTGCTTTTAATTCTTTGGGGTATATACCTAGAAATAGAATTGCTGGATCATTTGGTAATTCTATTTCTAATTTTCCAAAGAACCACCAAACTGTTTTCCATAGTGGTTGTACCATTTTACATTCCTATGAACAGAACACAAGGGCTCTAATTTCCTCAAATCCTCACCAACTCTTGTTATTTGTTTTTTTGTTTTTTGGGTTTTTTTGATAGTAGCTATCCTAATGAATGTGAGGTGGCAGATTTGCTTTTATATAAACTTTATGTGCTTCCTTTTTCCTACAAACTTGTAAAAAGCCCTCTTCAAATATGCTCCATGAACTAGCAAAAGATAATTCTAGAAAGTATTGAAAACAGAAAAGAAGAAACAGTCTTTCAAAGCAGGATTTAAGGGACAATAAAATTGTGGTTCAGGGGACTTACCTGGTGGCATAATGGTTAAGAATCCACCTGTCAATGCAGGGGACATGGGTTCGATCCCTCATCCGGGAAGATCCCACATGCCGCGAAAGCCTGTGCGCCACAACTACTGAGCCTGCGCTCTAGAGCCCGTGAGCCACAACTACTGAGCTCGCGTGCTGCAACTACTGAAGCCTGCATGCCTAGAGCCCGTGCTCCACAAGAGAAGCCACTGCAATTAGAAGACCGTGCACCGCAACAAAGAGTAGCCCCCGCTTGCCGCAACTAGAGAAAGCCCACGCACAGCAACGAAGACCTAACGCAGCCAAAAAAATAAACCAATTAAAAAAAATTGTGGTTCATGTGAAAGGGCAAAAAAACCAGGGAGAATGAATAATGAAAAGGCATTCCCACTCATATCTGAAATTTCCTGATGCCAACTGCCTGCATGAAGTTTTTAATTCCTTAAGCCTATGTTCGGCCTTCCATCAGGATGCTTCCCCTCCCCCTACCTGCCACCTGTTTTCTGGGACAGACCCTTCCCGTCATACTCTTCCTTTCC
Source organism: Kogia breviceps (assembly GCF_026419965.1). Classification (NCBI taxonomy): domain Eukaryota; kingdom Metazoa; phylum Chordata; class Mammalia; order Artiodactyla; family Physeteridae; genus Kogia; species Kogia breviceps. The sequence continues at coordinate 25,971,037 of NC_081325.1, read as the reverse complement.
ACTTCAGCTCTGTGACTGGGTCAGTGCCTGCCCTACTCAGGGGATGACTCAGTGGCAGGGCCCCATCCTTCCCAGGTAATAGGGTCACTGGGTCCCTCGGCATAGTAAGGTATGAGTAATAAGCACAGATGTTAGGAAAGCTGGGGCAAAACAAATCCCATTACAACCTTGAAAACTTGAATTAAGTGTTTAATTAAATCGGGAAACAGATAAAAAGCTTAACACAAAGCAATATATCAACACATCCTAAATCAGAAATGTATCCTGATCTCGGGATTTTGAACCCAAAAGAAACTTTACATTAAAAGATTAAACTACAAGTAAAGATTTAAGACTATCTAGAAGACCCTCTGGATCTAGAAGTCACTAGCTAAGTACCTCCCTAGACATCTAAAATAAAGGAAAAAAAAAAAAAAGGTTCAAATCAAAGGTATTTATTTAATAGTGAATAGTTTGTATTCTAAAATAAAAGACCTATTAAGATTTGTAAACACACACCCAACAGACACACAAAACTCATGAGACAGTTGTTATTATCAAAATTCAAGTCATCTATGATGGAATTATTTTTCAAGGAACAAAATGTTTTATATTAGTTATGAAAATGAACCCATGCTTAGAAAGTAAAAGGGAACACTAACTACCATTAATCCTAAAAGAATCACCATTCTAGCATTAAAAAGGCAGATAACACATGATAATAAAGTTTAAGTGTAGACTAAATATTAAACTAAAAATTTCTTTATATAAGTTCAATTCCATAGTTTAAAAAATGATATGATAATTAAACCATTAAAGAAGGTTAGAAAACAGAAATATACCTCTAATTTTATTGGCTATTTGTCCCAATACTTAGGAAAGGAGCAAATAGACCATGAAGTATTTTTGTTTGTTTTTCATAAATTTATTTATTTATTTATTTAGGGCTGTGTTGGGTCTTCGTTTCTGTGCGAGGGCTTTCTCCAGTTGCGGCGAGGAGGGGCCACTCTTCATCGCGGTGCGCGGGCCTCTCACTGTCGCCGCCTCTCCCGTTGCGGAGCACAGGCTCCAGACGCGCAGGCTCAGCAGTTGTGGCTCACGGGCTTAGTTGCTCCGCAGCATGTGGGATCTTCCCAGACCAGGGATCGAACCCGTGTCCCCTGCATTGGCAGGCAGATTCCCAACCACTGCACCACCAGGGAAGCCCCAACCATGAAGTATTCTGAAAGTTACTTTCCTTAAACAGTATCTAAATAATACTGTTTTTTATATGGCAATGTACCTTGCAGACCTAGATAAGCATTTGCATTTTCACCATTAATAGTCTACTTCAAATCACACAGTATACATCAACTGTGGAATATAAGTTATAAATGGAGGAAAAAATAGTTCAGAAAAGTCACAATCTCATCTATTTGCTTTAAAAATGTTAAACAAAACCTAATATTGAAAGTCTATTATATTTGTCATGCTATACTTTTGAGAAAAATAACTCAGAGAAATACCTGAATATTTTAAACCATTAACATTATATTTGAAAATCTCTCCATGACCAAAACATAAGGTCCCTAAAGTGAAGGGGGTAGGGGTTCAGTAGATGCATCATTCGTTCTCTTCCTCATCCTGGATATCACATTCAGAAAGGATACATGACTGTGATCTCAGAATGAGGCTTCAGCCCACTTCTGCTTTACCACTAACACAAACTTCCAGCGCTAAATGACGACCCCACCCCTCCAGACTCCTCGGGGAAAACAACCGTGTAAGCCATTTACAACATTAGGCTGTAAGCAGCTCATCTGCTGGGAAAGTTGTATTCTGCAGAGTTCTAAACAGAACCATTTCCTGAGTTGCAGAGAGCAAACAATTTTTTCACACCCACCATTTCATTTTGATTCAAGCTAGTTTACCAGTTTAATTTGTGAGCAGACTACCCTTCTAAATAAATAACCTATAATAAAAGCCAAGTCATTTACAAAAATACAATGAAGGCAATTCTTCAAAGCATGGCAAATTTCTAACAACAAAATCCTACTCTATAAAAACGGGAAGGGAAAGCCACTTTCACTTAGGAGGAAAAAAATGATGGGGTACACTTTCACATATTTCTCTCCTTTTTAAATATTCATTTACATTTTCTTCAAAACAAGTGTTTTTATTTATTTTTAAAAAAATTTTTTGGCTGCATTGCAGCTTCGTTGCTGCGCGCGGGCTTTCTCTAGTTGCGGTGAGTGGGAGCTGCTCTTTGTTGTGGTGCGCGGGCTTCTCATTGCAAGTGGCTTCTCTTGTTGCGGAGCACAGGCTCTAGGGCTGTGGGCTTCAGTAGTTGCGGCATGCGGGCTCAGTAGTTGTGGCTCACGGGCTCTAGAGCACAGGCTCAGTAGTTGTGGTGCATGGGCTTAGTTGCTCCGCAGCACGTGCGATCTTCCAGGATCAGGGCTCAAACCCGTGTCTCCTGCATTGGCTGGCCATTCTTAACCACTGAGCCACCAGGGAAGTCCTCACATATTTTTCAAGAAATATAACTCTCAAGGACATATGTATAAAATAGGATAAAAATACAAGAAAAAAATACCACCTTACAATAGGCATACATGCCACCATGTTTTTAAAAACACACTCTTTGATATGAAATTTCTAGAGAAAGAAGTATGCCATCTAAAAGGCATTCCTGAATTTCTTTGCAACATTTGAAAGCTACTGATTTCATTTAAATTCCATTTATTTAAAAGCCCCAGAAAAAGTTCAGAAAACAAACTAATTTCAACTTTCTATTTAATGAGCATAACCACATATACCAATATGGAAGAACCATAATTAGTTCTATAATATTTAATTTCAAGTGGAGCAAGTTTTATTACAATTTTTGAGGATTTTAGTTCTAAGTTATATTGTCCACAGGGTGGCAGTCTCACAGTCTTAATTTTGTCTCTGAATTCAAGGTACAATTTGTGTTCAAAAAGACACACACACACACACACACACACACACACACACACTGGTGGGCAATAATAATTTACTGTCTAACCAACAATCGCAAAAATTGTCCTTTCCAAAAAAAATCTATGCTTTGTAACTTCCCTGTTTCTTTGAGGAGTATTTACTCCTGACATCTTAAATTTTTCCTTCAATGCACCTCCTCTATCTAATCCTTTATATTCTTTTGCCACCACCCTATTTAGGGAGACACTAGAGGCAAGGAGAGTTGTTAGATTACTACTGTACTGCAGAAGACCCCCCAACCCTAGTCAGTGTGGACACCACAGACACAACCCTTCCATCCCCCAGTTCATCCTGCACACTACTGGCAAATTAATTTCATTAAAACACTTACCATATTACCAGAAATTCCTTCTTTTAGCTAAGTAAACTCCTTACTCCAAAATTCAAGGAACTTCACAATCAGAACCTTCCAAAATCTCCTATCTAAGTGCTCTGCAAGAGTCACGGGGATTTAGGAAAGAAACTTCACTTTGAATATACCTTGCAACTTCCTGGTTTTCATTCATTCATTCAAATATTTTCTGAATGCTCACCAAGTGCCAAGCACTGCTCCAAGTGCTGAATATACAGAACGGGGGAACAGTCAAAGTCTCTGCTCCAAAGATATTCTCCTGACAGGACAGTCTCGGGTTGAGAGCTATTAGAGGAAGGGGGATAAACCTCCAGGTACTTCCAGCTCTCTGCCGGTAAGGGATACAACCCTTCCCAAGTATGAGCCATCAGAAGCACACTAGGGGTTGGGGGGGATGATAAAAAGACATCAGAGATCTGCCAGCACTGATGTTGTCTGCTACAGACCGTAGCCTATTCTTGCACTCTTAAACTATACTACTATACTACTACTACTACCGGTCCGTTCCCATACTATTTGTACTCTCAGCTCAGCCAAAATGTGCTAGCAACTGTTTAGGGACCTCTGTTCCTGCTTACTTCCTTCTTATAGCCTTGTCTCCAGCTCAGTCATCTCCACCAGCAAAGCATAACCAGCCTTCCAAGCCAATCTCAAATGCTTCCTTAGTCTCTCTCCTCTAAGCGTTTATCACACTATGCAGTATCATAATTATCTGTATACTTCAACCTCCTTCGTCTGTTATTTACTGAGCTCTTGCTACATTCCTGGACTATCTAGGAGCTAGAGTTGCAGTGTTAAATCATTCCATTATTATTTTTAAATATTTAATATCCAAATGATAAACGTAAAATGTAGACAAAATATTCTATGTCTTAGATTGCCTCAATCTTTTTTTAACAGTTTTGCTAAGATATAATTTACATACCAAGAAGTTCACCCACACAAAGAGTAGAATTCAATGTTTTTTAGTATATTTACAGAGTTGTGCAACAATCATCATAATGTAATTTTAGGACATTTTAATCACTCTAAAAAGAAACCTTGTACCTACATTAGCAATCACTTCCCATCCCCTGCGTCGTCCTCCCCCACCCCGGCCAATCCTAGGCAACCATAATTCATCCTCTTTCTCTACAGATTTGTCTATTCTGGGCATTTCATATAAATGGAATCATACAAAATGTGGTCTTTTGAACCTGGCTTCTTTTGTTTAGCATAATGTTCTTGAGATTGATCCATGCTGTGGTATATATCAGTCCTTCATCCCTATTTATTGCCAAATAATATTTGATTGTATGGATACACTGCATTCTATTCATTCGTTCCTCAGTTGACAGACATTAGGGTTGGTTCCACTTTCTGCTTATGAATGCTGCTATAAACAATTGTGTACAAGTTCTTGTGTGGACGTGTTTTAATTTGTCTTGGGTATATACCTAGGAGTGGAACTGCTGGGTCACATGGCAACTCTATGTTTAACATTTTGAGGGAACTGCCAAACAGTTTCCCGAAGTGTCTGCACCATTTTACATTACCCCCAGCAACCTATGACGGTACCAACCTCTTCATTACTGCTTGACTCTTACAGAACAGGAGTGATCTCACTACACAGTATCCTTACCCTCATGGAACTTACATTCTAGTAGAATAAGACAAGAAATAAACAGGAACAAACATGTTTATTTCAGATAAGAAAAAGAAAATAAAACAGCATAAAGTAACCAGACGGTAACCAGAAAAGGGAGTCTCTAGTGAGGGTAGACAGAAAGGCCTCTCTGATAAGGTAACATTGACAGGAGTGAGAGGTGCAGAGCGGGAGGGGGAATACTGCAGGCAGTGGAAACAGCAAGACATAAGACTGAGAAAAGAACAAGTATGGCACATTCAAGAAACAAAAAGCAAGAAGCCAGTGCAGCTCAAGTACAATGAAAAGGGAGAGGAGGGAGGAGGTGGCATTGGGGACCCAAGCAGAGGCTAGACAATGTTAGGCTCAGAGACCACGGTAAAGTCTTTGGATTTTAAAATGCCATCGTCATTTTCCCATCCCTTATATTTTTTTACGTACAGGTGTTCATCTATGCAAACGTTTACTGAACTGTCATGCATCTTCTAGCTGCACCTAATAGTTAACAAATAGTAAAGAGACTATTTGGGTAATCCACACCACTCATTTAGTATCACTTTATTTTGTGGCTCAAGAGAGAACACGTAAAATATGACTACCAATGGTGATTTGGAAGCAAGGCACAAGCATATGAATGAATCCTTACAAATTTATCACCTAGTCCTGACCAATTTAAGGTGTATGCTTCACCTACAGTAACTAGCAGCTCTGTCTTAGACTATTTCCAGTAAGAATATAGTTGCAGATCATTTTCATAATCTAAACCTAGATTTCATTCTTTTAAATGTTAATTGATTTTCTCCACTCCATTGGTTAAAAATTAATATATAATTGCTAAACATAAAACCCATGGGCACAAAATATTCTACATGTTTCTATATTGTTTGACTCAAAAAAACAAGAATTTTTCACATATTAAGCTATATTTAGTTTCTTCAAAGAGACACAAAATGTTTTAAAAAGTCTAGTGACATAAATGCCATAAAACAACTTGTTACCTAGTCAAAATTTATGCAGTTAAAATTCCCTTTTTACTATCCCAACTTGACTCCCATGGCTCTCCCTCCAGGCACTGTGTGCTCCCACCCAGCCAGGCTACTAGCCAGCCTCACACTTGTTGCCCCAACCGCAGCTTTCTGATACACATTCCCCACCAGGAGAAATCCAACCCGTTCTTCAAGGTCCAGGGCAAACACTCTCCCTTCCTTGTCTGGTCTCTAGTCCTCTTCCCTGAGTGGAAGTGACTTCTCACCTATGTGCTCTTAAAGGAATTCTGCAACTCAGATGCTGCCCTAGCCAACTGTGCCTGGTACACAGCAATATATAAGTCTATGTCTTGGACAGATATATTGTCACCAAACTACTCCTCTCAGCATACTCTCAAATATATATAAAGCTATTTGCAATTACACTGGCTGCTCAGTTGAAAATCACATCCATTTTAGCACAATTTGATACCAAGTCGTCACAAAATGCGAGGTCAAGATTGAAGCTCTTCTGGAGGCAATTAAGGCAGAAGGATCTTTCCTTCCTTCCAAACTCAGGCCTAATTCTTTAGTAAATGGCTTCTGAACAATGACACAATCCTCTATTTAAATGAAACTTTTCCACTCTTATTACCGACACAAGAATTGCTCAACAATTCTTTTAACTCTCAAGTTTATGAGTGGTATGTATTATCAAGAATTTATGGCTCTAAACCCAGAGCACAGAGAAGGTGAAAGATCTACCACAAGGTCATACAGCTAATCAAAAGGGCCAAAATATGACTCCATTCAGGATTCTCTCCAAAATCTCCTAACATGAAGAACCTGAACATCAGTTAACTTCCAAGAGTATCTGATGATGCTTGGTGTAGAGAAAACGTTCAAATATTTGAACTAATGAAGATCTAAAACATTTTTAGTTGTGGAAGTTTATTCACAGTGTGAAACTAATTCATCCTTAATCATACTGTCCACATTAACAGATTATTTCAAAATTCACTGTGCAGTTAAAACTAGCAAGCACAGTGCGGGAAGGCTCATACTAACAACTAACCCTTCTGCTCTTCGTAATGGCACGGACCAGAGACCCGTCAGCAAGAGCCACTTTTCCCTTCTTCATTTGTTCCCGGAGGCCCAGTAGACTAAACATTAGAGCTCACCCCATTTTCTAATTTCAGCTTGCATTTAAGATAACGCTTTTGTTTCATTTACAGCTCACATGCTGCTGACACAGCTGCCCCTTCTTTGTAACAAACACAGGGCTTCTATATTTAAAAATACAGTGAAACTTTGTTATAACATCCCCTCCCCAGTCTCTGGCCAATTTTCTCTCTTCCAAGCCCCACCTCCACCCCAGGATTTTCTATCCGCGGCGCTCAAAACGTTAGATCCTTTTGGAAAGTCACATTTCTTCTTTAAAGACATCTCATCCTAGTGGTATTTTTCTTCTCCACAGCGTGTGTATGTTTGGGGGGGGGGGCGGCGGACGTGGGCGGAAAACGGGACGGACGCCCTTCCCCAGAGGCCTTCCCGAGCAGAAACACTCAAGTCTGTGGCTACGGAGTCTGGGGAACTTTCTGAGAACTACGGCCGGCGCCCCCGATGTCAAGTTGGGATGACCTCGCAGGCCGGCCTCGGGGCGGGGCTCGGACGCCGCGGGAGCTCGGGGTGGACACGCGGCCAATCCGGCTGCCGCGGGCAGCTGCGCTGTCGGGAGAGCGCACCCGCGGGCACCGAGGATCTCCGGATCGCCCTCGGCGCCTCCCCGCGCCCCCCCACCCCGCCAGGGGGCTGCTTTGTGTCGGGGGTGTTTCCAGTCAACACCCAGCCGAGACAACAGGGCTCCAAGCCGGGCGCGGGCTCCCGGGCGCCGAGGGCGGGGGCCAACACGCCCCGCTTCGCTTGGGACCGTCAGAAGGGGCCGGCCGAGGAGGAGGGTGTGGGCCCGAGGCGGGCACTGGGGGCAGATAAGGCGAGGCCAGAGTTAATCATCACCTCCCGAGAGCCTGGAAAGGGACGGCCGGGGGCCGGAGAGGCGGGAGGGCGGCCCCGGGGAAAGTGAAACTCCTTCCCCGCCGCTCAGCCCCGCCAGCCTCCGGCAGGAGCACAGGAGCCCTGAGTGCACTCGCTCCTCCAGCCCGCCCGGCGCGGCACTTGTGTCTCCCAAAGCCGCAGCCCAGTTCACGGCATCACTAACAACTACTCTAACGCGTGTCTTCCACGAAATCACCTGGGGTAGGGGGCAGGAAAAAATAGCCAGAGCCACTGGAAATAAAAATGAATTAGTCCATTTCTAAAAAGGTTAACAACGTTCCCATACCGGGAGTCGAACCCGGGCCGCCTGGGTGAAAACCAGGAATCCTAACCGCTAGACCATATGGGAAGTGCTGCTAAGATAGCTGCGGTGACTCACCTGACAAGCGCAAACGCCGCCGCTTCCCCAGCTCCACCGCCCACCTCCACTCCAGCCGCCGCCGCCTCTGCGCCACCCGAGTCGCTACCGCCGCTGCCCACGCGCTCGCGAGCCAGGGAACGCGCCCGGCCGGAGCGCGCGGGCGTCCGGGGGGCGGGGCTGGGTCGCTCCGCCGCCTCAGGAAACTTCTGAGGCCAAGCCAAGCGACTCTCGGCTCCGAAACCAGCTGTTTCACCTCTTTTTTAAAAAAACTCCGCCAACGGCCCCCAGCCTACAGGTCCGGGCTGCTCTGCTGGTCAAAGTGCGTGCGGACTAGTTGGCAAAGTTGAGGGCGGCGACGTCTCTGGGAACAGCTGTTTGCGTTCGGGGCGGAGGCGGCGCGCGAGCTCCTCGGCCACGAGCCAGCGAGCCTAGAAGAAGGGTGGAGGTTCTGGATCTCAGGGAAAAAGAGAGAAGGCGGGATGACGCGGGGACGTGAGGCTTGAGCTCCCCGTCCCGCAGCTCAGGCCCCGTCGTGCTTTCGCCCCTTCTCGGTGACCTCAACCCGTTTATAGCTACCCCACCTCTCCGGAGCCGGGAGTACCGCCCCTGGAGGGGGAGGGGAAGGAGAGGAAATTTCGAACGCGGATTGAGTCGTCTGGGCACCCGTAGTTGGGAACCGTGGAACACTGGTCCCGGGGAAGAAGGGAGGTGTCCGGGCTCGGAGGCTGTGGCGGGCCTCGCGGTGAGCTGGGCTCCGACTCGCCACGCGTGGGGAACGCGAGCCTCAACCGGGCCCGGAGCAACCCGCGGAGCGGCTGGTCCTGTCATGTGAGTCGGGTTTCAGGCTCTAAACAACGAGGTCTTGTTTTTCCGGGCGGCCCTTTCCCCCTCAGGTCTCTCGCTCCGCCACCACCCCTCTCCCCCCGCCCTCGGTCGGGGGGCGTGACGGACGCTCCTTTAACTCGCTCGGGGCCGGCAGCGGACAGGCGGGGCCAGTTTTCTGGGCGGGGTGGGGATGCTACCCCGCAGAGCGCCCTGGGGGCCTGGAGCACGGGCTCTGGGAGGGAGGCTGGCGGCCCCTGGAGGTTGGACGGCCGCCGCAAAGCGACGGAGCGCTTCCGCCACCTACACGGTCGGGAGCCGCGAGCATCCTTCTGGTTTCTGTAGCGCTTGAACCTTGGGGTATTGTGAAATTGTAGGGTTGGGCTGCGGCCACCGCTGCCTCCTCCGCCTACTGGAAGCGGCCAGCCTTGCTTAGCCTATGAATTTATTTATTTTTTTGGTCTTGCCGGCCGAGAGATCCTTTGGCTTTTCCAACTCTTTTGCCATGAGGCTCAAGAACAAACTGTATTAACAGATAGTCTCAGAGGAACCACAGTTTCCCACCAGAGGTGTCTTATGTTTTGTTCTTTGGGTAGAAATAACTTGATTTAAAGTGAACTTTATGAGTTTCTTCATGTTTCAATTAATAGTAATCTCCAAAAATGCTAGAAAGGAATGGAAAGAATAGATAATCTTCTCCAAGATGTTCCTTATTTCTTCACACTGATGACAGTAACAAATGAGGCATTTTTTTAAAAGCTATTTTGTTTAAGGGCGTTTTAAATCCGTTGCAGACTTTTTCCACTCTGCTGGCAACAGTATTTCAGTTGACTGATTTCAGTCAGCTAAATAATAAAGCAGAGTGCTGTGTGTAACAAGTCAGGATTCAGTAGCAGAGCCTTATATTTCGGACTCTTTAAGAAGTTGTAAATCATGCAAAAATTTACCTTTTTAAATTGTAAATAAACTTAAACTTGTTTTTCCTTTTCCAGGGCAGACTACTGGAAGTCCCAACCAAAGAAATTCTGTGATTACTGCAAGTGCTGGATAGCGGACAATAGGCCTGTATGATAATTCCTCTATTAAAGATTCTCATAATATTGTATTCATGTGAAATGTTCCTTTTTGATCTAATCTCAGAGCTTACAGAACAGTTTCATATACATTGCTCTTGATTTTTCAAAACATCGAACAATTTTTGTTGTCTTTTCGTTCCTTGTAGGAAAGCTGTGAGCCTTCTTCTTTTTCATCAGCCCAAATTTGATTATGTACTAAGCCAAATTATTTCTCTCTGGCCCTTCAGTCACATTCAGGAACTGGACATTGCGTGGGTAATCGCATTAATGTTTATGAAACACCTACGTTATGATGGTGCTGTTTGTAATGTTGTCATATACGAAGAAAAGTAAAAGCAGAAAGCCCTTAATATGTAGAAAGAAACGACATTATTGTACTTTTTCTTGTATGTTTTCTGTTCTAGAGATAGTTAAATGTGTTTGATGCAGAGCTTTATATCTCTAAATGCTTAAATTTGAAAGAACATCGTTACCTTTGTCATGGAATATGAAAATAGGAACCTTTAAGCACATTATTACTGTATGTCTTAGTCCAAATTCAGCTTTTAAGACATGAAACAAAAAGCACCATTGATTTTTGGTTTTTTTCCCCATCTCATGCATGACATACTCTGTGTACATAGTACATAAACGATAGGGTATCTTTTAAATGTATATTCATATCCTTATTATTTGGTAGAGTGAGATGCACAGAAGAATAGTAGCCCCATCTTTAACAGTGTTATGTTTGTTTGATAGGCATTTATTATTATTATTTGCAAAGAGTTTAAGGATTTTTTCTTTTCAGTTTTGTCTTGCTTTTTTTTATCATTTTGAATAGTTGCTAAAGTTCTTGACTATTTTGTTTGACTTAGCCACCCTTACAAAAAAAAAATGCCACAAATTTTAAAAGCTACACAGATCACTGATAGTCTCTTCCCTGGAAGTATCCAAGCAATTCAGTGTTGTTTTTGAGTTATCTAGAGCAGGGGTCCCCCACCCCCAGGCCTCTAGTGGTACTGGTCCACAGCCTGTTAGGAACCGGGCTGCACAGCAGGAGGTGAGCGGCAGCCGAGCAAGTAAAGCTTCATCTGTATTTACAGCCGCTCCCCATCGCTCACATTACCGCCTGAACCAACACCACCCACCACCCACCCCAGGGAAAAACTGTCTTCCAGAGTCCCTGGTGCCAAAAAGTTTGGGGACCGCCGATCTAGAGTAAATAATTCCTTCTAGGATAGTCTTTCTTCATCTTCTTGAATTGCTAATATACATTGATTTAACCTTTAACTAGAAACAAAATTAATTTGTTTTTTGAACAGGCCTTAAATATTCGTTGTGTAGTATAACCAACTTTAGGAAATGAACATATGAAAAGTAGTGGATGAATATTTGCTTTATGAAGTCACACTTTAAAGAGGAATTCACAGCAGTACTTTAGAATAATCAGCAAATGTGTTAGATAAGAATTGACTGACAAAACTTATTTTGAAAAGTTACCAGAAATTTCTTACTGCATACAACAACACATTTGTAATTTAGGGAGCATTCTGGATGTTAAATAGGTAATAGCATTCACTCACCGACTCTGTCCCCATCCATCCATTTACCATCATTTCTCATAGGTTACCACTTTTTAAATTTTCTTGTCTTTCCATCCATTGTTTCTATGTATAGGCATATAGATATAGGTTCTGATTTCAGCATGCATAGAAGGTAGCATGCTGTTTACACTGTCGTGCATCACAGTCGTTTTTTTTTAAAATTGAACACCATATCCTGGAGGTCTTTCATCATCAGTATATAAGGAGCTTCTTTGTTCTCTATTACAGCAGCCTAATTTTGACAGATAGTGCCAAATTGCCCTGCATAGAAGTTTTACATTTTGTACCATTACCACATAGTAATAGTATTTGTTTATAATTTAGGAGGAGTTTTTTAACATCTACTTTTCTCACAATTTGGAGGAATAAGGTTCTAAGAATCATTGTTTATTCTCTGTATCTTTTACCTAATGTGGCAAGTAGAACAGTACGAATTCTAGAGAGTCGCCGGTTTTGACATTTTATGTTGAGAGGTGTTTCTTGAAGTTAAGATTTTTTTTTTCCCACTCCTCCTTTGGCTTCATGTCTTGTTTGAGTCCTCTTTACAATCATATTCACTAGATTAGTCATCAAGGGTACCTTGTATATTTCTCTATTAATATGGTCATCATAGTTTATTTTAAGCGCCAAAGGAAACCTAGTCAGAGGGCATAATAATAATAAATAATGTGGTTTAGTTCCTTAGCATCATTTGATAAAAAGGACCAATTTGCATTAGAATTATTTTTATCTTTTCTGCCAGTTGTAATTCAATTTTGTTATGTTCCATATCTTTATTTACTGCTACTTTGCTGTGAACATTATGATGTGTAGTTTTCGTTTGTATTTTCCTTTTTTTTTTTAATCTTCAAGAGCATTGAATTTCACGAAAGAGGAAAGAATCATAAGGAAAATGTGGCAAAGAGGATCAGTGAGGTAATCTAGTTTGTTTCTTTCTTTGCCAACTTCTCTATGTAAATATCAGTCCTTTATCTAGCTTTCACTTTTATATGTGTCTTATGCAGATTAAACAGAAAAGCCTGGATAAGGCAAAGGAAGAAGAAAAGGCATCAAAGGAGTTTGCTGCAATGGAGGCAGCTGCCCTGAAAGCATACCAAGAGGATTTGAAAAGGCTTGGCTTAGAGTCAGGTAAAAAAGGAGCCAGCATGTTTTAAAAGTAACATCAGAGGGCATGCTAAGTGAGCTCTTATTGTTTCCATAGAGAGGTTATACACTCGGTATACTCTTAGTGCTTTGCCTGTACATCACAGTCCTATTTAGACTGTGGGACTTTTGCTCGTGCACTTTTGTTTTCCTTTTATGTTTTTTTTTTTTTTTTTTTTTGCGGTATGCGGGCCTCTCACTGTTGTGGCCTCTCCCGTTGCGGAGCACAGGCTCCGGACGCACAGGCCCAGCGGCCATGGCTCACGGGCTCAGTTGCGCCGCGGCATGTGGGATCTTCCCGGACCAGGGCACGAACCCGTGTCTCCTGCATCGGCAGGCGGATTCTCAACCACTGCGCCACCAGGGAAGCCCTGTTTTCCTTTTAAATCTTCATCTTTCAATACCTCCATTCACAACAAGTGTGTTACTCTTGGGGTTTCCTAGTCCTCGCTCTATCTTGGGTCAGCGGTTCATTTCCAAGACACTTGAGTTGTTATGTATTCTAATTATTTGGCTAAATGGATCTATTCATTTAAAAAATTGGCCTTGCATTATAAGCCCTGTTCACTTTATCTATGTGCAAAACTATGAATCATGTTTATTTATATAATTGAATTATAGTGAATTAACCTTGTGTGGACAAATTAAGTGACTTTACTACTAGAAGGTAGATTTTTTTTTTTTTTTACTTTTTAATTTTTTTATTGAATATATTGGATGTGTATGTAACATTGTGTGTTACTTTGATACATTTATTGTAATGGGATTGCCATTGTAGCAATATTTATCATATTACATAATTATAGTATGATATTATTGTCTATATTCATTATATTGTTCATTAGACTTCTGGCTTATTCTGGCTATTCATTGCAAGTTTGTACCCTTAAACAACATCAGTCTTATCCCTCCACCCCCCCATCCCTTATTTTGCTCTGTCTTTTACAAGTTTGACTTTTTTATTTATTTTTTTTTTTTTTATTTTTTTTTTTTGTGGTACGCGGGCCTCTCACTGTTGTGGCCTCTCCCATTGCGGGGCACAGGCTCCGGACGCGCAGGCTCAGCGGCCATGGCTCACAGGCCCAGCCGCTCCGCGGCATGTGGGATCTTCCCGGACCGGGGCACGAACCCGTATCCCCTGCATCGGCAGGCGGATTCTCAACCACTGCGCCACCAGGGAAGCCCAAGTTTGACTTTTTTAGATTCCACATATAGGTGGATACCATACAGTATTTGTCTTTCCGTATCTGGCTTATTTCCCTTATAGCAGAATGTGCTCAGGGTTCATCCACGTTGTCGCAAATGGCACGGTATCCTCCCTTCTCATTGCTGAAGTGTGTGTGTGTGTGTGTGTGTGTGTGTGTGTGCGCGCGCGCGTGTGTGCGCGCGCACGCCACATCTTTTTTTATCCACTTATCTGTTGATGGGTATTTAGGCCGTTTCCTGTCTTAGCTATGAATAACTTAGCTGTGATAATGCTGCAATAAGTATATATCTCTTCATAATCCAGTCTCGTTTCCTTTGGGTATATACCCAGACGTGAATTGGTGGATGGTATAGTAGACCGATTTTTAAATTTTCTGAAGAACCTCCATATTTTTTTCCTCTGTGGTTGAACCAGTTTACATTCTCACCAGCAGTGTATGAAGGCTCCCATTTTACCACGTGCTCGCCAGCAAGAAGGTAGATAATTTGAGGGTATGAGGATAACTCATGTCCAGATAAAAGGCATTATTCAAGTGGAGTATATCAACCTTGTCACTGAATTTAGACTTTAAGTTGGTAACTTTCTATAAAGAATTTCTTCCATGACAAATCCATCATCCTGAAACCAGATCTCAGTTGTTTATCTTGCATAATGGTTGCAGTAGTCAACATGGAAAGTTAGAAAGTAAAGAATTCTATTCTTTACTTTCTAACAAAAACTGCTTTTGATTAACTTTTTAAGCAGAGTAACAGTTAAGTTAATTGGCAATGCCCTCATCACATAAGAACAGTTGTGCCCAGACTTTGTTTTTTGGATGCATTGGGTCTTCGTTGCTGCACACAGGCTTTCTCTGGTTGCAGCAAGTGAGGGCTACTCTTCATTACAATGCAAGAACTTCTCATTGTGGTGGCTTCTCTTGTTGCAGAGCACGGGCTCTAGGAGCGCGGGCTTCAGTAGTTGCAGCATGCAGACTCAGTAGTTCTGACACGTGGGCCCTAGAGCTCAAGCACTTCAGTAGTTGTGGCACACAGGCTTAGTTGCTCCGTGGCATGTGGGATCTTCCCAGACCAGGGATCAAACGCCTGTCCCCTGCATTGGCAAGCGGATTCTTAACCACTGCACCACCGGGGAAGTCCGTGACCAGACTTTTAAAATATCCTGGACATTTTTAGTTAAAAGGCAGGGGTAGTTGTATTTCTACAAGGATAAAGCTTTATGTTCATTTTAAGGGGAAAAAGGATTGTAGGCATTCCTGCAGAATTAAAGACATAGTTGAAAATTCATATCTCATTAATTAGGTAGATCAGGAGATTCTATTATGCTTCCCTATGAGCAAATAAATCTTACTGTTTTATATTTAATTGGATTTTTCCTATGAAATGTTTTTCATAGCCTTGTTTCTAAATAGAATATGTATTCCTTTAAAAGTGCAACAGTAGGGCTTCCCTGGTGGCGCAGTGGTTGAGAGTCCGCCTGCCGATGCAGGGGACACGGGTTCGTGCCCTGGTCTGGAAGGATCCCACATGCCGCAGAGCAGCTGGGCCCATGAGCCATGGCCACTGAGCCTGCGCATCCGGAGCCAGTGCTCCACAATGGGAGAGGCCACAACAGTGAGAGGCCAGCGTACCGCAAAAAAAAAAAAAAAAAAAAAGTGCAACAGTATAGGCAAAGAAAAGAGTTTTTAAAGCTAGCTGCTTTTAAGATTTCTCTAGACATCTAGAATTTTTAAAAATAAAGTTATACTGTACATTTTATGCTGTGGTCTGTTTGGGAGTTGTTTTATTTCTTCCCTAAATGATATGTCAAATACGTCTTTTCTTTTAAATAATTAAAGGTACACATTATTTTTAGCGGCTACAGAGTGTTTAGAAACACAAGCTTTGGGGTCAACCAGAATCACCTCTTGCTAGTGATTTGACTTTCGATTTTTACTAAAATTAAGTAACATAATAATAATAGTATGAATTGCTCATTATTATGACCACTTGTAATAAGTGTTCAATAAAGGGTATAAAATGCCATAATAGGATGCCATTAAAATGCCATAACTTATGTAACTAGTCTCTTCCTGATTAACATTTAGGTTCCTTGGAGTTTTTTACTGTTAGGAAGAATGTTTCAGTGAGCACCCTTATGTAGGCATGTTTTCACATTTATCTCTGTAGGCTCAATTTCTAGAAGTGAGATTGCAGATTTAAAGTGTAAATATATTTTGTATATTGACTGATGAAATCAAGCTGTCTCCACAAATGTTGGGCTGATTTATACTTTTTCTAGAAATAAAATTATTTTATTAAGTGATGTTGGGAATAACTAATTATTCCTTTGGAAAAAAGAAAAGCCATAAAAACTACCCATTTTTTATACCCATGTAAATATCCGATAGATCATACTGAGTAACTGTGGATTTGGTCATTCTTTTCAGTATTATTGATCTAATGCAAAAAAAAATTGTATATATTTGCATTTCTTTGGATATTAGTGAAGTAAGTGTTAAAGTACCTTTGTACTTTTTGCCCATTTTTGTGTTAGAATGTTAGATTTGTAAGGGATCTTTGTTAGGAACATTAATCCTCTGTCATATTTGTTGTAAGGATTTATCATTGTCTGTCTTATGTTTTTTTGTTGTTTTTATTTTTGCCATAACAAATATTTGAATTTCTATGCAGTCTAATTTAACATTATTTTACTTTTTTGGTTTTTTTTGTAAATATCTTTGATCTGAAATTTATATTGATGTAAAAACATGGGAGGAGCAGGGAGTAGAGAATAAGTTTACTTTTTTCCAAATAAATAACCAGTCCAACATCGTTTGTTAAATTATTTTTTTTCTCTAATAAGAAATACCAGAAATATGCAGTTGGAACTGTTTCTGTACTATTGTGTTTCAGTCATATGTTTGTCTACTCCTGGATCAGTTTTACACTCTTGGTTTCTTAATCAGAGTTTCAGAATGTTTTAATATCTAGTAGGACTAGATTCCCCTTATCACTTCTTTTTTATAATTCTCCAGGATATTCTTATATTCTTGCATGTTTAGCTTTCTAAATAGGCTTTGTAATAACGTGTCAAGTTCCCAAAAGAATCTTGTCAAGCTTTTAATTGGAATAAAATTATTAGTGTTTTATAACAGGAAAAAAAATTTACATCAGCTACTTCACCCTTCTCTCATCTTTCTTCAGAAATTTCAGATCCAAGTGTGTCACCAGTAACCAGCACTATCCCACCCACCTCTGCATCAAATCAGCAGAAAGAAAAGAAGAAAAAGAAAAAAGACCCTTCAAAGGGCAGATGGGTAGAAGGCATAACCTCTGAGGGTTACCATTACTATTATGATCTTATCACAGGAGGTAAGTCATTTAGGCATAAAAATAGTAGAGAATGATAACTGACTGTTTTGTGTTAGGACTTTTAGTTAATATTGGAACGTTTAAACAATGAAAGACTAAGTTTACATTTTTGCCACTGGTAAAAAAATTATGTGCCCTTTAAAAAGGTACCCTTCTCATAGTGATTCAAGGTCATAATTAAAGACTTAATAGTGGGTTCCTTACAAATAAATGATAGCTTTATATTTTCTCAATAAAACTTCATAAATGTTTTAACTTTTAGGAGTGTATGAGATCACAAGGAGAAAGAAGAGAACAAGAAGTAGAAAGGGTGGGTTGTACATATATTAAAGGAATGGGTAGAAGAAAAGGTAAGAATGGTCAGGAAGGTAGGAAATTAGAGAGTTAATCACGAAGAAAACCTTGGGCTACCAGTATTATGGTAATTATTAAGATCTCTAGAATCACAGTCAGTTTTTGACTACATAGAGATAGTAACAATCTCTGAGAGTTTGCACTGAGCCATAAGTGAAGCGTGTGTTGTTGTTCAGCAGTGAACCATAAATAATTGTATGGTAGGGATTATAAGTCTTTCTCAAATTTACATAGAAATTATTTATTAATTATATTTTTTCTCCCCTCTGGCGCCTATTCCTTGCTGCCTTTGTTCACCATCCTACTTTATATACTCTTGCTCTCAGCAATATGTGGTTTTTTTTTGTTTGTTTGTTTGTTTGTTTTTGCGGTACGCGGGCCTCTCACTTTTGTGGCCTCTCCCGTTGCGGAGCACAGGCTCCGGACGCGCAGGCTCAGCAGCCATGGCTCACGGGCCCAGCCGCTCCGCGGCATGTGGGATCTTCCCGGACCGGGGCACGAACCCGCGTCCCCTGCATTGGCAGGCAGACTCTCAACCACTGCGCCACCAGGGAAGCCCCGAGCAATATGTGTTTTTAATTCCTGCATTCTTCATCTTATTCCTCTTTGGAGTCATTCATTCCATCTCTCACTCTCCCCTGCCCCAAGATGTCAAAATTTATCAAGCCTGAATTCCAAGAAATCTTTAAGAGAAGGCCTACCTTTCATGTGAAGTACCAGTAACTTCTTATGCTTCATTCTGTCCTTCCTTCTTGGTTACATAGCATTCACATGTATTCTTCACAGTACTACTGGGATGTATGTTGTTTCTTTTCATTTTTCAATTATGTTTTAAACTGTAGACACGTAGTGTTTCGTTCATGTTGAATATCTTATAATTTTTTGCCAAATTAAATGTTTTTGGGAAGATTTTACAAATGCAATATATTTTGCTTTAAGCATCTCAGTGGGAGAAACCTGAAGGATTTCAAGGAAACTTAAAAAAGGTAACAAGCACATTAATAGTCTTTTTAATTCTTTTAAGTGATTGGCTTCTGGGAGTTTTGTAGGGTTGATTAAGCAAATTTACTTCCAGATAAGCCTCCCTGTCCCCCCAACCCCCTTTGTTCCTTTCTTTCTATAGTCCTTTTGTTAAAAGGGTAGATGGAGGTGGAAAAGTGATGTCTACCCTAAAAGTCCACGCAGGGCAAATATTAGTTGGTTTGCAGTCAGTTGCCATTTACATGTCCCTGTCAGTCTGCAAAGAACTGTTCCTGGCTTTCAGAGGCAAGGCATTCCCTCCCTGAAAGGTGGCTCATGATTGACACAAATCAAACTTCCTGGCCATGATCAGTACCACCACCCCTAATTGCCAGGTGTCAAGAGGAAAGGAAAGCTTGACTGACTCTGCCTTAGTTATCTAATATATAACCACATCTTCAGTTTATGCTGGTTTTTTTCCTCCCATTAGACGGCAGTGAAGACCGTTTGGGTAGAAGGTTTAAGTGAAAATGGCTATACCTATTATTATAATACAGAAACAGGGGGTAAGTATTACCTTTGTTTGTCTCTTAAGCTGTCTAAAATTGTACCTCACACTGCTTATTAGCCTGCTGATGAATTGTCTGAACTTGAGAATTTTAGTATAGTGATAAACATATTTCTGTAGCAAGTATGTATTTTTTATAATTTAAAAACATCAATACAATGGAAAAGCAAAAAGATTTCTATAATATACTGAGCCGTGTGTTATTCTCAAGTGATACTGCATTCACAAAATTTTTTACTTTGAAAATCATTTTTACTTTCTCTACCATCATTGGTTTTTATCGTGATTATTTTAGAAATATAATCATTACCTTGGAAGATCACCTCATTCAACTTGCCTTCTCCTTTTTTTTTTTGCGATGCGCGGGCCTCTCACTGTTGTGACCTCTCCCGTTGTGGAGCACAGGCTCCGGACGCGTAGGCTCAGTGGCCATGGCTCGCGGGCCCAGCCGCTCCGCGGCATGTGGGATCTTCCCAGACCGGGGCACGAACCCATATCCCCTGCATAAGCAGGCAGACTCTCAACCACTGCGCCACCAGGGAAGCCCTTCTCCTATTTTAAAAAGCAGAACTGAAGCTATTTTAGCAGTGTCTAAGACTGTCTAATTTTCACTTTTACTAATTTAATAATTTTCAGTTATATAAATATTTAGAAAACATGCATAATTATTGTTACCTAATTATTATGTAAGTTTTTCAAATTAAGATTTTATCTAATTTCATAAAACTAGTCTTTCCAGTAATTATAGTTGGTTTCTTCTGCAGTTAAATTTACCAAAATAGCTATAGTATTGGTGTAACTTTGAGCTTTGTTTGTTCTTTGATTCCTGCTATCCAAAGTCTGCTACATAGTATTAAGTCTTTTAGGAGGAAAAGGTCCTTTTGACCTCCAAGTAGATACCCAGCCTGCCCAATGATGACAATGCTTCTACCTCAGTAAACTTGATGTACTGAATCCTTATAAAGAGAAAATAACATATAATATAACTGTAGAGTTAGATTTGAGTGAGCTCAACGCACAGCTTCCCTTACCAGCTCTATGATTGTGGGTAAGTCACTCAGCCTATATTTGCTCTTAAGTAGAGCTGATCCTGTACTCTGTGAGTTCATGATGGTCATGTGTCTCTAAAGTCCCCCAAACAGTGCCTGGTACATATTAGATGCTTAACCATTTATTTCTTGTAAGTTCTTTTATTACTTGTGTGAAATAGAGACAAGGAAAAAGTAATGTTTTTCATTAGTGCTGGAAAGAACCCTGTAATTCATAAGGGACTATACATATTGATTTTCCCTCAGTGATTTCAGTTTATGTCTGGATCAATGTGATTATTAATAGAGCCCCCTTTACTCTTAAAACTTTCCCAGTTGAACAATAAATTTTAGAATCCCTGTCCCTTTTATTAAACTAAAACTAGAGAATAACTGCCGATAATTAGAACTGCTATCATTTTACTAAAAGCCCAACAAACCACTGGGTGGCAGTAGAGTTCAACTGAGTTTTTTTTTCCCTTATAAAATAACAAATTATATTCATTCAGATTTTCACCTTATTATTCCACTTTATGAAGATCCCAGGGAAAATTTGTGATAAATAAATTTCAGGAAATCTCATGTGTGCCCATTACAATGTTTCCTGAAACTGGTGTTGGTTAAATTTTGAGTCCTCAGAAAGTATTACCAGTTCTTAGGTCTCTTTCCATTGGGGCTGTAGTTTATACATCTAGTGAATCCAGACTGGTTGAATTTAATTTCTGAAAGATAATAGCAAGACCTTTGGGATCTCTTATTTATTATCTTCTTGATCAAGTGATGGTGTGAAACAGATGCAGTGTTGTCACTTAATATACTGTGACAGGAAACATATTGGGAATTACTTCTAAATAGAATTGGTAACTAAATAACATGACTATTAAAATGTGTTGAATAGAATCCAGATGGGAAAAACCTGATGATTTCATTCCACACTCTGGCGATCTGCCTTCTAATAAAGTCAGTGAAAAGTCACTTGGCACCCTAGAAGAGTCCAAATCATCAGATTCACATAGTGATTCTAATGGGGAACAAGAAGCAGAAAAGGGAGGAAAAAAAGGAGAGGTCTCTACAGAAACGCAAAAGCTAAAAATAAAGTTTAAGGTAAGTCCTCGATTTACTCTTTATAGCAGTTTGTTAATTTATGAAAAGATCTACAGACTTTCTTCAGCTTTCTGGTAGAAGACAGAAATAAAACCAAGAGATGCATTTTGGCACCCGGATAAATGGTTGTATCATTTATTGATATCTATTTGATAACAGTATAGTAAATTCATTTTTAGACCTCCTAAGTTTGAAATGCCTCTGTAACATTCAGAGAGCTGTCTGAACACGCAAATATGAATGTCTAGGCCAGAAATGTTAATTTGAGTATCATCAACATACTGGTAGTAATTTAAGTCTCAGAATGGATGAAGTAACCTAGGAAAATGACCTTGGGGAACATTAAACATTTAAGTGCAGGAGAGAAAGAGGAGCCCACAAGGCAGAATGGGGAAAGAGTGATTAGGAAGGTATGCTGAGAAGCAGAGGAATTCAGTGTCCCAGAAGCCAAAGGAGGAGAGAACATCAGGGGTTAACTAGGTCTAGAAAAGGAAAAATGTCCATTGAATTTTGCAGTAAGGAAGTCCTTGATATCCTTCTAGCAGTTATACCAGAGTTTTAGGTGGGAAAACTCAGATTACAGGAGGAAGAAAAGTGGTTCACAGTGTATATGTGGTTTGGATATGAAATGTAAAGTAGAAATTAGATGATATGATGGTGGCTACATACTGACTTTTCATTGTGAGAGATTTGTGGTGGTGATGTTTTCCTTAAGAGGGACTCCAAAGGAGGTAGAAAGGGAATACCAACAAGGGTAGGTGGATAGGTTGGTCTTGAACAAGGAATAAACTCATTTTCTGTAAGAAGGTAAGGTTTTCATTTTCTATAAGGTATGACTATGGATGATTTGCTGTCAGGAAAGAAGAGTCCTGCCTTTTAGCCTCAATTTACTCATGTATAAAGAAATCAAGATTGCTCGCTGAGAGTGAGAAGCTTTGGGGAATGTGACAACATTAACAGACTAAAATAATCACTGAGCCAGGGTAGGAGAAGACATGAACAGAGGATTGACAGGTGGTGGTGCTAAATGCCCAACCATGGTGGGAAAGTAAAACAGACATTTTAATAGTGTTAATAGTATTGCTGGTCCTCCTGCTTTTGTGACCTTTCCAGGAACACTCAGGATCCTGGGTGCCAGAGCAGACAAGATACATAGCATTGATCTGTGGTTGAGTACTGGCCTGAGAGGTGAAGGAATATCCAGGATGCTGGAGAGAGGGCACTTCCAGCCTTACCTAGGGTCTTGTCATTGCCTGCAACTTCTCAACCTACCCCATAAATCTTGGTGGAACTTAGGGTGAGGAATGTATCCATTTTATACAAGAGCAGCAGCAAAGCTCCTGTGTAGTAGATATCTCACAGTGTTTATAGTGAAATTTAGGTAAACCAGCAACCAGCGTGGGACAGATATTATTAACTTCAAGCAAACAAAATATTACAAAATACAGATAAACAAAAAAGGACAAGCTATAATCCTGCCGCTTCCCAGAGAAATCAGTATAATACCTTGATGTTATTGGTCTATCATTTTCTATTCAGACTTGTACATTGCTTTAAACAAGGTATAGAGTCATACTGTAATAAGGTTTTATTATCACTTTCCAATTTAATCTGTCACAAAGACATTGTTAAGTCTTCATGTACTAAAATAATGGATGGATAGTATTCCATGATATGAATATAAAATTATTAATTCAGCCCTATGGAGCTGAATATGTATTTTGAATAATCACTAAGGGGACCAGGAGAAGAAATAACTAGAGACACATTACTACGCAGTGTTAAAGTCTCTGCTGAAATTGGATGTCATAAATTCTGAAATCTCATCAGTTTGTATGGTTGTGTGATTTTTTTGGTAACACTTGACAAACTAATGGTTGGATAGATTTGTGTTGGAGATTTTTAGGTCCTACGCAAGACAGGCATAGGGACAAAGATATTTTAAGGGTGCTAGCAAAAGAATGTTTATAACGTGATTCTCTGTGGGCTGGGGCCTGATAACGAAGAAGGTAAAGTCTAGATGAGACTAACAAACTCAGAACACAGGAAATTAAGGTAGTAGAGATGGTAACGATGTTGGATAGGAGGTATTGTAGAAGTAAGCGAGCCAGAAAGCCAAAAGAATAACATTGTGGTCAGAGGGTGGGCTTTTGGAGTTTAAGATTTCATAAGTGGGGCATTTTTGAGTGATGACATCATTCAAATTAAAAGGAACATAAGTGTGAGGATCTAATATTTGAATACTACCTATGCACCAGGTGCTACATATGAGGAGAATGTCTTATTAGGTGGCTGAAATATAGTGAAGGCCAAAGTCATTGGTTTTGTGGGTCACAAAACTGAGGGTAGGGTATTTTTAAGCTCTGGGATGACAAGAGTTTTGGTTTTTTGTTTTGTTTCATTTTTATTAGAGTATAGTTGCTTTATAGTGTGGACAACAAGAATTTGAACAGAGAGAACATACAGAGTTGCCAGAGTCATCAACTTGATATGGAGAAACGGGGATTTTCCTGGCGGTCCAGTGGTTAAGACTCTGTGCTTCCAATGCAGGGACGTGGGTTAAGTCCCAGGTTAGGGAACTAAGATCCCACATGCCACATGGCCAAAAAGTAAATAAATAAATAAAGGAAAAAACTTACATACAGTTAAGTGTGAACATTAAAATATATATATATGGAGTAGTGGCCAGAGGTCATTAGATCATGAGAGGAAGAATGGAAGAGAACTATATAGAAGGTGGTATAAGCCTCAGAGGAGGAGGCATTTATTGCATGACCTCAGTAAAAATGTCTTACTTTAAAAATGTCATGGCCTGGAAGCAGTCAGGTTGGCTAAGAGAAAGCTGATGCTGTCTCCTACTTCTGTGATATCAACAGCATAAGGGAATGAGTTAACATCCATTCAAAGAATTGCAAACAAAACAGTGTTCCAGGACTGCCACCCATGGTTGTGCAGTTTACGAAGAGGCTGAAATCTAACGCATGGTCCACATGCTAAACCAGGCCACGGGGCTTTGTTATCCCAGATGATAAAAGCGCCTTAAAAGCACCAGCCCTCTGCAGGGGCTCCTTGGGAGCTACTTCTACCTCAGGGGTGTGTCTTTTTCTAATTTCACATCATTACCAGTTGTATAGGCCAGTGAGGTTTTTGCAGTGTCCTCAACATGAAGATGGATTTCAGTTAACACTAATTTGTTGAGGGAGTTCTTTAAATAGATAATGGGTATAGAAGGGTCCAGTGACATGGCATTAAATTCAAAAGGGGCACAGTAGAAAGGAAGGTCACTGTTGGACATGTAAGTAAGGAGAGAAGCAGTAAAGTGGAGAAGAGAGGATAAAAAGGCCAGTGTATGTCTCTGACAGGGGTAGAACATTAATAGGATCATGTTATATTATTTTAAAAAACAGCCTTGGCCATGATATCTTAGCATTTTAGACTTAATGAAAAAGCTAATCAAGCATTAAAGAAGTTCTTTTATGTACGTTTGTTGTGTTACATGCAAATTTGAACTGAGTTAATGTATTATTTATAAATCAATACCAAGACTACGTTAAAGAAGTTTTTGGTCCTGGCAGTTTTGCTTGAAGTTTGTTATTTCTTAACTTTGACATTTCAGGAAAAAAATAAAAATAGTGATAAAGGAACTGAACCAGAAACACAGAAAGAAAAAAATACCCAAGGGAAGAATTCTTCAGGTCCAAATGAAGAAAAACCCAAAGCTCATAAAAAATCAAACCCATATGGAGAGTGGCAAGAAATTAAACAAGAGGTTGAGTCCCAGTAAGTACTTGAAACTTAATGCCATTGTTATTACAGGTATTTTACATCCCATTGCTTCCATAAATTGCAGTACCTAATTTCAAGAATAAGGTGCTCATTAAAAGTGTAGCTCATTTCCTTTATTTCTAGAACGGTTTTGTTTTTTCTAATTAAATATTTTAAAATGTAAGCTAAGGTTTACTTTTTTAAAGTAAACTAATGATTGTTTTAATTCTTACTAATACATGACATTTCTATTGACCACACATTCCCACACTAACATACCATACACACATGTGCATTCTCACACTCAACCATCGTTATTCTATCAGAGAAACAAATAGCTGCATATTCAGTACATGCTTCATGGGATCTATCTAAAGGCAAGAAAACAGCTCTTGTTTTGTTACTGTATTGAAAATGGCTTATGACACTTAGCTAAGTTTTTATTCAAAAATTGGCAGTTTTATCAACTAAACAAGATCATGGTAGAGATAATACGTGGTTTACATTATTAGCTTATGTGTTCATATCAGCTATTGTCTTAGGATCATTTACACAGTGACAGGAAAATGTCACCCCCAGCTTCACACATTGGTGTTTCTTAAATGCTTAAAAAATATCTTCAGGTGGGAAAAAAGTATTTATATGAATTAAGCAGTTTTTCTCCAAACATTAATGCTTTGAAATGGTAATGTAATATAACTGTTCCATGCATACTTTTTTTTTTTTTTTTTTTGCGGTACGCGGGCCTCTCACTGCTGTGGCCTCTCCCGTTGCGGAGCACAGGCTCCGGACGCGCAGGCTCAGTGGCCACGGCTCACGGGCCCAGCCGCTCCGCTGCACGTGGGATCTTCCCGGACCGGGGCACGAACCCGCGTCCCCTGAATCGGCAGGCGGACTCTCAACCACTGCGCCACCAGGGAAGCCCCCCATGCATACTTTTATAGTGAAATTATTCATTGTTAAAACTGTACTTTAAGTGACTTCCTTGGCAGTCCAGTGGTTAGGACTCTGCACTTCCACTGCTGGGGGCCTTGGTTTGATCCCTGGTTGAGGAACTAAGATCCCGCATACTGTGTGGGCAGCCAAAAAAAACAAACCAAAAAACTGTACTTTAATGAAAATGTCATGTTTTTTCAGAAGATGGAGTAATACAAGTTTTGGACAGCTTTATATACTATTCTAATAAGAATTGATTCCTTAGTGATATTGTACCATAATATAGCTTTGAACTATTAAAATGTTTTTATTAAATATTCAGCTTTTATTTTACTTACTGAAATATTAGGAAGTGTATATTTAATGCTACATAGTGCCAGGGACCGTAAGTATATTGATTGTATGTATTGAAGTTGCAGAAATAATAGACTGCATTGATTACTTCAGCCCCTAAGTGATTTCCTAAGTGACTTACAATAGGACGATGCTCTTCCTATACCAATATCTCTGTACTTCAAAGTTGAGATTTCTTAAAATTTGAGTATTTTGTTTTCCATGTGATAAGTTTACTGTAAAGCCATTATTCTTAACATCAGTCAGTTTAATATGTGATGGATTGTGTCTGACTTCCTAAGTAGATTTACTGGTGAGGTTGAAACATTTTTTTCATATACCTGTATTTATCAGTGTTTTGTATTTACTCTTTGAATTATCTGTTTATAGTCTTCGCAAATTTTTCTATTGAAGTATTAGTCTTTCCTTACTTGCATAAGATCCTTATGTAGTACAGAAGCTAACCATTTATTAGTAGTAGTTATGGTGGATTTTCCACATTTGTAGTTTGACTTTTAATCGTGCTTATAATGGTTTTAGATGTGTAGAACTTAGTAATGTTTAGTCTGATATCTTTTTTTTCCTTTGTGATCTATTTTATTGATACTACCCTTTTTCATCCAAAAGTCAAGTTTATACTTGTATCTCCTCCTGGTTTGTGTGGTCTTCTTTTTTATGTAATTATTATTATTTTTAAATTTTATTTATTTATTTTGGGCTGTGTTGGGTCTTCATTGCTGTGCACGGGCTTCTCACTGCAGTGGCTTCTCTTGCTGCGGAGCACGAGCTCTAGGCGCGCAGGCTTCAGTAGTTGTGGCGCTCAGGCTCAGTAGTTGTGGCTTGCGGGCTCTAGAGCACAGGCTCAGCAGTTGTGGCGCACAGGCTTAGTTGCTCCACAGCATGTGGGATATTCCCTGACCAGGGATCGAACCTGTGTCCCCTGCATTGGCAGGCAGATTCTTAACCACTGTGTCACCAGGGAAGCCCACATTTTTATGTAATTATTTAATCCATCTTTTATGTAGTTATTTAATCCATCTTTAATTTGATACATTGTATGAGATGAGATTTTTAAAAAATATTTATTTATTCTTTGGCTGCATTGGGTCTCGGTTGTGGCGCGCGGGCTCTTCATTGCAGTGTGTGGGCTTTTCTCTAGTTGTGGCATGCAGGCTTTTTCCTAGTTGTGGCACATGGGCTCCAGAGCATGCGGGGCTCAGTAGTCGTGGCATGCAGGCTCAGCAGTTGCAGCACATGGGCTGTAGTTGCCCCTCGACATGTGGGATCTTAGTTCCCTGACCAGGGGTTGAACCGGTGTCCCCTGCATTGTAAGACAGATTCTCAACCACTGGACCACCAGGGAAGTCCTGAGATGAGATTGTAAAATAATTTTTTATCTTACCTGGCAAACTCATTTTGCCAGTACCATTCTTCCCCATTTTTAAGTGGCATTTTTTTTTTATCTTGTGTTTAATTCTTAAATTTACCAGTTTGTTTCTGGCTACCTATTCTGTTCCATTGGTCCATCTATCTTTGTGAAAGTACCATAAAGCCTTAAATATTATGATTTAACTATATCCTTTTATATGGTATGTTCTGATATCTGGTGGTGTATCCCTGTATTTTTATTTTCAAATTTTCTTAAGTAGTCTCTTCCCATTTTTTCCATGTTAATTAAATCATTTGCAAGTGTTCAACAAGTATAATATTTATATAAATATTACACATAAATTATACTTGTTGAATTTGGCAAAAATTGATGTTTTCAATATTTCATAGTTTCATCAAAAAATGTTGTACATGCCTCTTTTTACTCAAGTCATTTTGTAGGATTCTCTCTCTGACTTTTGTAGCTGCCTCTGTGTAAGTCTCATGCTTGCATTTCTTGAATGTAAGCTAAGTAGCCAATTAGTCTGCTTGATTCATTTCTGTAAGCCCAGGACTAAAAACAGTGACTGGCACATAATAGGTGCTTAGTACATGTTTATTTAAGTACATGAATAAATTTTTATATATTTTGCTATTTTTAATTGCAGATTTAGTCCATTTTGTCCATTATTTTGTAAACCAGTAATTATGGTGTGAAAAAGCCTATGTGTCCAATTATGTTGCTGATTATTTTATTATTTTTAAGACTTACTCTTTTGAGTCTTGGGTTTTCCATGTAGAAACTTGTCTGCAAATATTTTTTGATTTTTTTTCTGTTGATACTACTTCCTATTTATTTCATGTCCTATTTATTTTAGTTAACATTTTTAAGCCCAATGTTATATAATAATAAGGGGAGTAGGCATTTCTACACATCTGTTCTGTTGCTGATATCAATAGAAATGTCTCTAAAATTTATATTGAGGATTATATTGACTATTGGCTTAAAATAGATAATCTTTATTATGTTAAGGAAGTGTGCTTTATTTCTGGATTGTTCAAGGATTGTTATCAGAAATAGATTTTGGTGAATTTCAGTAGCCATAGCTCTGATGTGGAAAACTGATTGGGAAATGGTGGTCTATGGTTTAGTTTCTTTTTGTTTGTTAAATGTATGATAATTTTATGAGATTTTTGTATCTTCCTTATGCTAAATAAAATGGATTAGGTAGCTTTCCATTTCTTTAATGTTCTAAAATAGTTAATAGTTTCCTTGGGATTAAAAAGATTTTAAAAAAATCACTAGTAGGGGCTTCCCTGGTGGCACAGTGGTTGAGAATACGCCTGCCAATGCAGGGGATGAGGGTTCGTGCCCCAGTCTGGGAAGATCCCACATGCCGCGGAGCGGCTGGGCACGTGAGCCATGGCCGCTGAGCCTGTGCGTCCAGAGCCTGTGCTCTGCAACAGGAGGGGCCACAACAGTGAGAGGCCCGCGTACCACAAAAATTTAAAAAAAATTTTAAAAATCACTAGTAAAATCTTCTCGTCCTGGAGTTCTAGGGGGAGGTAATTTTTGATAGCTTTTTCAGTCTCTTGGATACTATCTATGTGACATTAGGCAAGTTACCTAATCTACATGAGCCTCAATTTCTTCATCTGTAAAATGGGATAATAATAGTTCCTGCCTAATTTCTAATCTATTGTGAGGAATAAGTTAGAAAAAAACAAGTTAACACATTTATCACTGTGTTCATACTTGGTACCTAGAACACCTAAGCACTCAGTCACTGTTACATACTGCAGCTGGTGTTAGGGGGGCAGGGGTAGGAAGTAGCTTCAGCTAGTCAGTTTCAGTAATTCATATTTTCCCCTAAAATCTTGTGTTTCATCAAGGGCTTAAAATTTAAAACATATGGTAATACATTAAACTTCCTGTGTGTTTAAATTTTTCTTTCTTTCTTTTTTTTTTTTGTGATACGCGGGCCTCTCACTGTTGCGGCCTCTCCTGTTGAGGAGCACAGGCTCCAGATGCGCAGGCTCAGCGGCCATGGCTCATGGGGCCAGCTGCTCCGTGGCATGTGGGATCTTCCCGGACTGGGGCACGAACCCATGTCTCCTGCATCGGCAAGCAGACTCTCAACCACTGCACCACCGGGGAAGCCCTTTTCAATTATTTTTAAATCCTTTCACGTTGTAAACTTTTTTATTCTTTTGGGATGATATTTGTTAAAGAATTTTTTCCAGCTGTGTTAAGATACTATAATTTACATACTTTACAAACTTACATGTGTAAGTTGGAAGCATGTATAGGAATTCCCTGGTGGTCCAGTGGTTAGGACTCCACACTCTCATTGCCGAGGGCCTGGGTTCAATCCCTGATCGGGGAACTAAAATCCCACAAGCCACACAGTGTGGCCAAAATAAATAAATAAGTAAAGTGTGCAGTGTGTTGATTTGATTGACGTGTTGCAAAATGACTACCACAATAGTGTTAGCTAATACCTCCATGTCACACTTAATTACCATGTTTCTGGTTGGCTGGTTGGTTGGTTTTTTTGTGGTGAGGACATTTAAGATCTAGTCTCTGAGCAGCTTTAAGGTATGTAATACAGTATAATTACTATAATCACCATCCTATAAATTAGATTCCCCCAAATAGTTTTATAACTGGAAATTTGTACCTTTTGCCCAATCTCCCCATTTCCCCCATTCCTCAGACCTGGCAACCACCTCTGTACTCTTGTTTCTGTAAGTTTGGATAGCTTAGATTTCACATATAAATTATATCATATAGTATTTGTCTTCCTCTGTCTTATTTCACTTAGTACAGTGCTGTCAAGGTCCTTCCATGTTGTCACAGATGGTGGATTTCCTTCTTTCTCATAGCTAAATAATATTCCACTGTATGTATATACCACATCTTCTTTGTCCATATCTTGGCTATTGTGAATAATGCTGTAGTGAACATGGGGGTGCAGGTATCTCTTCAAGATCCTGTTTGTATATCCTTTGGATGTATATGCAGAGGTGGGAATCTTGGATCATATGGTAGTCCAGTTTTTAATATCAGGAACCTCCATACTGTTTTCCATAGTGTCTGTACATTTCTACCAACAGTGCTGAAGGTATCTCTTTTCTCCACATCTTTACCAACACTTGCTATCTCTTGTCTTTTTAATACTAGCCATTCTAACAGGTATGAGGTGATATTGCAGTTTTGATTCACATTTCTCTGTCGATTAGTGATGTCAAGCATCTTTTCATGTACCTTTTGGCCATTTGTATGTCTTCTTCAGAAAATGTCTATTCATCTTCTCTGCCCATTTTTTAATTGGATTCTTTGGGGTTATTTTGTAATTGGGTTATGAGTTTTTCATATATTTTGAATATTAACCCTTTAGCAAATATATGATTTGCAAATATTTTCTTCCATTCTGTACGTTTCCTTTTCATTTGTTGATTATTTCTTCTGCTGCCCAGAGCTTTTAGTTTGATGTAGTCCCACTTATGATTTTTGTTTTTGTTGACCATGCTTTTGGTGTCATGTCCAAAAAATTGTTGCCAAGATGAGTGTCAGGTAGAGCTTTTTAAAAAATGTTTTCTTCTGGCAGTTTTACAGTTTCATTTCTTACGTTTAAGTCTTTAATAAACTTTGGGTTAATTTCAGTGAGTGATGTAAGATAGGGGTCCAACGTCATTCTTCTGCATGTGGTTACCCAATTTTTCCAACACCAGTTATTGAAGAGAATATATATTCCCTATTGAATAGTCTTGGCTCCTTTGTCAAATGTTAGTTGACCCTACATGTGAGGGTTTATTTCTGGGTTCTCAGTTCTTTTCCATTGGTCTATGTTTCTGTTTTTATGAGAGTATCATACTGTTTTGATTACTAAAGATTTGTAGTATAGTTTGAAATCAGGAAGTGTGATGCCTCCAGCTTTGGTCTTCTTTCTCAGGATTGCTTTGACTGTTTGGGGTCTTTTGTGGTTCCTATAAAAATTATAGGATTGTTTTTCTATTTCTGGGAAAAATACCATTGGAATTTTGATCAGGATTGCATTGAATCTACAGATGACTTTGAGTAGTATGGACATTACAACAATATTAATTGACCTGATCCATAAACACAGGATATCTTTATTTGTCCATGTCTTCAGTTTCCTTCAGTGTCTTGTAGTTATCAGTATACAGACCTTTCACCACATCAGTTAAATTTATCACTGTTTTATCATTTATGATGCATTGTGAATGGGATTGTTTTCTTCTTCAAATGTTTTGTTGGTAGTGTATGCAAATGCAACTGATTTCTGTATTTTGATTTTGGTTTTGTTTTTGGCCACGCTGTGCAGCTTGCAGGATCTTAATTCCCTGACCTGGGATCAAACCTGCGCCACCTGCAGTGGAAGCGTGGAGTCTTAACCACTGGACTTCCAGGGAATTTCCTGTATTTTGATTTTGTATCCTGCAAATTTACTGAATTTACTGGGTAGTTCCAACAGTTTGCTGGAGGGAGAGTGGGGCAGGGGGAGTCTTTAGGGTTTTCTATATATAAGATCATCTTATCTACAAAGAGAGATAATTTTACTTCCTTTCCAATTTGGATGACTTTTTTTTTCCTTGCCTGATTGACCTGGCTAGGACTTCCAATACTATGTTGAATAGGAGTGGTAAGAGTGGGCACCCTTGTCCTGTTTCCGATCACAGAGAGAAAGCTTTCAGTCTTTCACCACTGAGTATGATATTGGCTGTGGATTTGTCATATATAGCCTTTGTGATGTTATGTTCCTTCTATTCCCAATTGGTTGAGTATTTTTATCATGAAATGATGTTGTATTTTGTCAAATGCGTTTTCTGCATCTGTTGAGATGATCATAAGATTTTTACCTTTCAGTTTCAATCAATATCAGTTGATTGGCAAATGTTGAACCATCTTGTCCTTACATCTCAGGGATAAATCTCACTTGATCATGGTGTATGATCCTTTTAATGTGCTGTTCAATTCAGTTTGCTAATATTTTGTTGAGAATTTTTGCATCTATATTTATCAAGGATATTGGTCTATAGTTTTCTTTCCTTGTAGTGTCCTTATCTGGCTTGGGTATCAGGGTTAATGCCAGCCTCCTGTAATGAGTTTGGGAATATTCTCTTCTGTTTTTTGGAAGAGTTTGAGGAGGATTGACATTAATTATTCTTTAAATGTTTTATAGAATTCTCCGGTGAAACCATCTGGTCCTGGCCTTTTTTTTTTTTTTTTTTTTTTTTTTTTTGCGGTATGTGGGCCTCTCACTGTTGTGGCCTCTCCCGTTGCGGAGCACAGGCTCCGGACGCGCAGGCCCCGGACGCGCAGGCCTAGCGGCCATGGCTCACAGGCTTAGTTGCTCCGCGGCATGTGGGATCTTCCCGGACCAGGGCACGAACCCGTGTCTCCTGCATCGGCAGGCGGATTCTCAACCACTGCGCCACCAGGGAAGCCCGGTCCTGGCCTTTTTTGTGTTGGGTTGTTTTTAATTATTGGTTCAGTATCCTTCCTTGTTACTGATCTGTTCAGATTTTCTGTGTATCACAATTCATTTGGTAGGTTGTATGTTTCTAGGAATGTATCCATTTCTTCTAGGTTATCCAATTTGTTGGTGTATAATTGTTCATAGTAGTCTCCTTCAATCCTTTTTATTTCTGTGGTATCAGTTTAATGTCTCCTCTTTCATTTCTGATTTTGAGTCTTCTCTTTTTTTCTTAGTCTAGGTAAAAGTTTGTCAAATTTGTTTTTCTTTTCAATAAACCAGCTTTTAGGTTTCTTAACTTTCCTATTCTTCTGGTCTCTATTTCATTTATTTCTGCTCTGATCTACGTTATTCCCCTCCTTCTGCTACTTTGGGCTTAGTTTGTTCTTTTTCTAGTTCCTTGAGGTGTAAAGTTAGGTTGTTTTTTTTAGATCTGTCTCTTTCTTAATGTAGGCATTTATCAGTATAAACTTTCCTCTTTGAATTGCTTTTGCAGCATCCTGTAGGATTTGATATATTGTGCTTCCATATTTATTTGTTTGAAGATATTTTTTGAGTTCCTTTGATTTCTTTTTTGTCCCATTAACTGTTCAGGAGTGTATTAACTTCCATATATTTGTGAATTTTCCATCTTTCCTCCTGTTATTGATTTCTATTTTTTTACCATTTTGGTCAGAAAAAATACCTGGTATGATTTCAGTCTTCTTAAATTTGCCAAGATTTATTTTGTGACCTATTATGTCATCTGTCCTGGAGAATGTTCTGTGTGTGCTTGAAAAGAATGTGTATTCTGCTGCTGTTGGATGGAATGTTCTCTATATGTCTGTAAGGTCCATTTGGTTTAAAGTATTGTTCAAGTCCGATGTTTCCTTGTTGATTTTCTCTCTGGATGATCTGTCTATTGTTGAAAGTGGTTTCTTTAAGGCTTCTGCTGTTACTGTTTTGTCATCTATTTCTCCCTTCATACCTGTTATTTTTTGCTTAATATATTCCAGTGTTGGGCACATATATATTTAAGGTTATTACATCTTCTTGATGAATTGACCCCCTTATCATTATATAATGACTTTCTTTGTCTCTTATTACCATTTTAGGCTTAAAGTTTATTTTGTCTGATATAAATATAGTTACCCCTACCCTCTTTTGGTTTCTCTTTGCATGGAATATCTTTTTCCATTCCTTAACTTTGAGTTTATGTGTGTCTTTAAATCTGAAGTGAGTCTCTAGTAGGCAGCATATAGTTGGTTCTTGTGTTTTTATCCATCCATCACTCTGTACCTTTTGATTGGAGAATTAAATCTATTTACATTTAGATTAATATATGTAAGTACTTACTAATGCCATCTTATTGGTTTGGGGCAGTTTTGTAGTTCCCTTTTTCCTTTTTTTCTCTCTTGCTGCCTTCCTTTTTGAATTGATGAGTTTCCAAAGTGGTATGCTTTTATTTCCTTCTCTTTATCTTTTGTGAATCTATTTTAGGTTTTTGCTTTGTAATTACCATGCTGCTTATATGAAAGATGATATATATATGGCAGTCTGTTTTATGCTAATAAAAATTTTGGTTGAATACCAAAAGTACCTTTTCAGTTGCCCCCCCATTAATATTTTATTGAAGTGTAGTTGATTTACAGTATTATTTTGATGTCACAATTTACATTTTTATATATTGTGTATACATTAACAAATTGTTTTAGCTATAGCTCTTTTTAATACCTTTGTCTTCTAACCTTTATACTAGAGTTAAGTAGTTAACACAACACCATATTATATTATTAAACTGTTTTGTATTTGACTCTGTGCTTACTTTTACTTGTTTTGTGTTTTCATGTTGGTAATTAGCAACCTTTCAGCATTTCTTATAAGGCACTTTTAGTGATGATGAATACCCTCAGCATTTTTTTGTTGTTGTTTTTTGGGGGAAAGTCTTTATCTCACCTTCATTTCTGAAGGACAGTTTAGTTTGGTAAAGTACTTTGGGTTAGCTTTTTTTTTTTTTCTTTCTTTCAGCACTTTGAATATATCATCTTGGTCTCCACTGAAATATCTGCTGATAGCGTTATGAAATTCCCTTGTATGAGAGAAATTCTTTTTTCTTGCTGCTTTTAAAATTCTTTGATTTTAGACAGGTTTAGTAAAATGTGTCTTGGAAAAGATCTTTTGGGATTGAAATTTTGAGGTGACCTACTAACTTCAACTTGGACCCATAAATCTCTCCCCACATTTTGCAAGTTTTCAGCCATTGTTTCTTTTTTTCTTTTTTCTTTTTTGGCCACACCATGTGGCTTGCAGGATCTTAGTTCCCTGATCAGGTATTGAACCTGTGCCCTCGGTAGTGAAAGCACAGAGTCCTAACCACTGATGCACCAGGGAATTCCCTCAGCCATTATTTCTTTAAATCATCTTTCTGCCCCTTTTTCCCTCTCTTCATCTTCTGAGATTCCAAGGATGCATACATTATTTCTCTTGATTGTGTCTCAAAAGTCCCATACAGTTTCTTCATCCTTTTCACTCTTTTTTTCTCCTCTGACTATAGAATTTCAAATGATCTGTCTTCAAACTCACTGATTCTTCTGCTTGGTGTAGTCTACTGTTGAAGCTCTCTATTGAATGCTACAATTCAGTCATTGTACTATTAAGCTCCAAAATGTGTTTGGTTCTTTTTTATGTTTTTTTTATCTCTTTGTTGAATTTCTCATTTTGTTTTTCTGTTGTTTTCCTGATATCATTAAATTGTTTGCCTGTATTCTCTTATAGTTCTCAGTGCATCTGTAGAACAGTTTTTTTCAATTCTTTGTTGGATAATTCCTGGTCTCAATTTCTTTGGGCCAGTTACTAGAAGTTTACTGTATTCCTTTGGTAGAGACATTTTTCCCTTATTCTTGGTGAACCTAGCAGCCTTGTGTAGGTGTCTACACATTTGAAAAAGGAATAACCTCTTGTAGACTTTATAGACTAATGTCAGTATGGGAAAACTTCCACATGCAGGTGGGGCACACTGGAGTAGGTCTGGTGGTACCAGGCGCCAAGGGGGCATGTGGCAGCAGTGGGTCTGGGGGGTTGTTATTGCTTTAGCTCAGGTCACTAGAATCCAACAACTGCGTGGTTCTTGGCAAACACTGCAGGGGTTCCACAGTGGCTGCAAGGGCTGTTGGCGTCCTCAGCAGCGCTTCCAGATCCAGCAACTAGAGACCAGGACAGGCAGTGGTGGTGGCAGGCTCTGGTGGTGAACATACACTCGGCTGCGGGGCCAGCTACAGATGCCTGTATATGTAGTGGTCGGGGCCAGTTGCAGACACACAGTAGTAGGGGCCAGGCAGGCAGCAAGGGCCAGAGTCAACTACACGTTCACTGACAGCTTCAGGGACCCTGGCTGTCGGGGTGCTTTCCCATGGCTGCACAATCTCCCCCTGAGGGTAAGCACTGCTGTAGAGGCTGGTGATGGGTGTCAGGGAAGCACCATGCAAGTGCAGAGCTGGTGGGGCTAGCCCCAAGCATGCAAATGGCAGTGGGGTCAGCCATGGGAGTCTAGGCTGCCATCTTGCACAGAGGCCTGAGCTGACTGCAGTGTGGTTCCCGGGCTCTGGCAGTGGCAAGGGCAAAGGGACTGAGGCAGCTGACATAAGTGAAAGCTAATAGCTGTGCAGCACAATACCTGGTGAAATCTGCAGGGCATCTGCAGCAGCTGTGATGTCTGTTGGTTCTTTCTTCAGTGGCAAAAGCTGCTTTGTTTGCCTGTAGAGCAGGTCACTGTGAACTGCAATCACTCCCACTGCATGGCTGTTCTTGGTAGTCCCTGATTTTTTTCCTTGTTCCTAGCAGTCTCTATAGGTCTCACCTTCACCATTGTGGGTGGAGTGAAACCTAAGCAGGACCTTCGTGCAGTGGCCCAAAAGGCTGCATCAGCTGGTCACCCACCCACTCTTCTTTTCATGTTGAGGGGAACTGTTTCCAACTGGGAGGTTTCCTCTTGTCTCTGAGCAGTGTCAGCTCGGGGGATGGGATGATGTAGGCAAAGTGAAGTTGTCTTTCTTATCTTCTTTTGCAATTATTCTCATGGTATTTTGTTCCACTGTCTTGCTTAAATTTCTTAAATGGACTCCAGAGCTCTCCTAGAGCTGTTTTTCTTCATGGATAGCTATCTAATTGTTGATCATTTTCTAAGAATGAAGACTGGGGTCTCCACTAAAGGCTTTTTAAATTTGTTTTTCCTTAATGAATCGGCTCTTATTTTTAACTGTGTATTTTATTACATATCCATTTATTAATGGATTTTCTGTTTCTTCATTTCTACTTTTGTAATTTTCTTCCCCTGACTTTTCTTAAGTTTCTTTGTGGTTGTTCTTTCTTCAGATGAACACTTCAGACTATTGACAGGAGGTGAGGAAGGGGTCTGTTCTTATTTCTTAATGAAAATAGTCAAAGCTATATTGTCTCTGAATATAATTCTGTCCATATATCACACAAACTTTGGGTGATGATTCCTTGATTTCATTGTTTTTGGAACAATTTAATATTGTGTTTTTGCTTACTCTTTTGACTGGTGGTTTTCCAAAAGGACTTATTTTTCAATCTCTACATAGGTGGAAGTTTTTTGGGTTTTTTCCCACCTTTATTACATTGTGTTCAGGTATTATAACCTTTACAATTTTTACACTTTGAATTTGGAAATTGACCATGGTTTTGAGGAAGTGTTTATGTAATTATTTTTTGTAACTGTTCTAAAGTTATTTGAAAAGAAGGTGTATTCTCTTAAGATACTTTATTTGCAGACTCTTTTCTTTCAAATACAAACTTCGTTTCCTCTGATTATGTCACACGGGTGTATATCCTACTTCACTGCCACTTCTGTTAGCTTCCACTTAGGAATTCCCAAGGACCATGATTTCAAAATGGACTCTTTTTCTATTTTATCTCTTCTGTAATCCCACTTAAGAAGTAATACTATGACTTGCTCACTTTATCAAAATACAACACAAAACACCAAGATTGTGAAATTAGATGAGTCTCTCATAGATTTTCTTGGACAGAGATTCATTTGTCCAGCGACCAAACCCTACTGTACTTCATTACTCAAAATCTTTCTCTGCTTGGCTAATGGAATTTCTTAGTTTCACCCAGAAGCGGAGTGGTCTAGGGGGAAGAATATAGGTTTTCGATCAACACAGGCCTGGGTTTTAATCCAAGTAATATTACTAGCATAACAGTTTAGTTGACCAAGTTATTTTTCTCTCTAAGCCTCAGTTTCCACTCCTGTAAAAACATAAAAATACAAAGCCAAGAATGAATACCCCATCAATTTCAGGGGCTACTAGCCTTCTTGGAAAGCACTATTGTTGACAATCTAAGAGAAAATAGGGAAGTAGGAAAAGCAAACGAAAATGGCATTTAGCATATATTTTTAATACAATAAAGTTTGCAAAGCTTTATTCAAAACAAATCAGATTTAAGACCTGTTCCAGTGAGAATTCCTGTTTCTTGCATCCCCTCATCAGATTTTGAGGAAATGTTATATAACATCATGATCTACTAATAGCTTCTTCCTCAAGTTTTATATTATATAGAATAGTTTTTGGTTTTGGTTTTTCTAGTTTTGAACTATCCATTACTGATTTGAAATTTTCTTTGTTCTTATATTCTTTGTACTTATATTCTCCATTATTTTGTTTTTTGCAATCCTAGCAAATTTCCTAACTATTGTTACATTTTTAAAAATTATTACAATGCTTAGAGACCTCTTTTATACCTGTTTTTTTTACCCATGTATATATAGGATGGAACATAAAAAAATCTCTCAATTCTACCACCATAGACCTTTCTACATAGTCTGTGTGAGAGGGAAGCAAATTTGTTATCATGTACTTTTAAGATAATTGAACTGAATAGCATATATTAAATTTAAATTCTAAGCAAACACATAAAAATCATGTTATCTCTAAACTGCAGTTGTCAAGAGCCGTAGTTGATGAGAAATCACTGTGAATGTCTCTCTGACTTTTGTCTCTGCTTTCCTCTGACTTGACTTCCTTTCTCACAGGGTCTCCCCACTTGGTAGCAAAGCTTTAGTCTTATATCATACTTACAGTTAGAGATCCCAGCAATAAAGAGGTGCTGCTTTGCGAGTTCCAAAAGTGGTCCTGCTTAGCTTTCATCACATACCCAGTTCCTATTCCTGAGCCTAACCACTGTGAATTCTGACTGGACATGAACTGAATTAAGCTCAAAACTCAGAAGGGAGAAGAGGTGGTTCCCAAAAGGGAAAAAAAGTTAAAAGGAGTTCTAGTGCTAAAAAAGACAACTAACTAGAAGACCCCAAATAAAAAGAGAATATTTCTATTCCAAGTGCCTAGTGCATTGTCTGGTTGATAGTAGACATTCACTATAGCTGCTGTTCATAGAGTTAACTACTACTGTAGATCTACCATAACCTTTCAAACTTCTCCTGGCCTCCAGGAAATGTTTTTCTCCCTTTATTTCCAAGAATCAAGATGAATGACTACATTAGCTGGGTTCTTCTGAGATTGAGGAGTGTAGATCTGTACTAATCTTCACTCTTCTTAGATGGGGTTTCTCAACTCTTTAATACCTGGGAGTTCTAATATTTAAATCATACCTTTACTTTTTATTCCCTTTTCTCTATTGTCATCACTCTTCCTTTCATGCTGACCAGGTAATCTTTTGGTTTCAAGTGATAGAAACTTGAGTTACCTTAAATTTTAAAAAGAGGTTATTAGTTCAAAGATTCCCAGAAAGGTTCTACGCAAGTTGCAGGAAGGGTAGGAATTGGGCCACACAAATTGTTGGAACCAGGCCTGAAACACTGGCAGGATTCTCCATCTCCCATCCTACTTTTCTTTGCATGCCAGCCTTATTCTCTATCTCTGCAGAACTCCTTTCTCTAAATAGGAGGCTATATGGTTCCCAACAGGTTTTATATTCTTAGCCACTAGAGCGTTAAACATAATGGTCTTTCTGGTCCATGTTCAGAAAGCTCATGGGCAGGACTGATGGGTATGGGGTGACTTACTTGCTCTTTCACAAACCAGTTGACTATGTAGATGGTAGGGTACTATGATAGGTTCATATTAATTAGGTACTAAGCTCTGGACTAGTCGTCTGATTATTCATACTAACCTCGTCTGATTATTCATACTAACCAAGTGGATAGTTGAAGGGCTAGTCCTAGAAAAGAGGTGCTAGTCAAGCAGTCTCACGGAGTCTGCTACACCAGAACATTGAGATTCCATGGTTTTCGTCTTGTGCTGTGTAAGCCTCCAGAGTCCTTGTCAGTCCTTGTCAGTCCACGGCAAAATCCGTTTCCAAAGATACTTCTCATTTATCCACCTGTGTAACTTATACTGCTAATCATAAGTACAAGCATTTCCTTCAGTGATACATCCAACAGGAACAAAAGAATAGATGGGACTTCTCCTCATGTGTCCACATAAACAGGTGCTTAGTATCTTAAATAATATGATAAAATCAGTATTTTAAAATAGTTTCCTACTCCAAAATGACCAGCTTGTACCTTCTATTATTATCATTAGAAAGATGACCTTGAGGCTTTGGTGGGCTCACACATTAGGTGAAAGTTTATCTTACTCTGTCAAACAATGGTTCTATTTTTACTTTCTGTTCCAGTGAGGAGGTAGATTTGGAACTTCCAAGCACTGAAAATGAATATGTATCAACTTCAGAGGCTGATGTTGGTGGGGAACCCAAAGTGGTTTTTAAAGAAAAAACAGTCACTTCTCTTGGAGTCGTGGCAGATGGAGTGGCCCCAGTCTTCAAAAAGAGAAGAATTGAAAATGGAAAATCTAGAAATTTAAGGCAACGAGGTGATGATCAATAACTGTAAAAGAAAGCTTTTTGGACAGAATGGAGACTATACATCTTAAGAGCTCCTCTCTGTTTATTTTACAGTACTTAAATGCTAAAAATTTAGACTTATTCTAAATGTAAAATAAATCTTTTTTCATGTGAAATTGATTTTTGTTCCTAAAATGGAAGCCTACCACATCACATTGTAATACAGTGTATTATGTTCAGTGTCTAAAAATTGCTAATTATGTCATAAGATGCTATGTATCTGTTATTTAAAACATGGAAAAGAAAGGCCTTTATTCCATTCTTACTCATATGAACATACTTGTACTGCACTGAAAGTGCATTACTTTTGCATTCGGATATTATCCAATAAATAAGAATTAGACCACATAAGAGAAGATTCACAGTCCGTGATGAGTCAGTCCTGAGGATCCTGTCAGAAGAACTGATGTAGAAAGTGTATGCATATTGGCTTACTTTATTCAATTTAACATCAAGGGCCAAGAACCAGGACTGCAACTCAGGTTATGCTTAATATGGAATGAAAATCAAACCAAAGGTAGAAGGGTGTATCTGCCTGGTTCAATGCAAAGCAACAACCATTGCTTAAGCATTTTCAGCTTGAGCCAGGCACTGTGCTAGAACTGGAGATGTAAAGGTGAGCAAGACATATCTCTGTTCTTCACGACTTCTCATTCTGATGGAGTCCTTTTTTCCTGTCATGTACTCTGTGTAGCGGCCTTATATGTACTGGAAAATATTTTTTAGGGTTTATTTGAAACTGTGTAGATGAAGTCTAGAACAAAAATAGCAAGGTCTCTGACTTCAGTAAAAGGTTTTGGTGTTCCTTTAGACAAATTAGAAATTTCCCATTTCCTGGTGAAATTTCTTAAAAAGTGGCATTTTCTTATTTAATCCATTTGAAGTAAGCACCTTCCCTTTATTATTCCAAAGTCTTAAAATTATATTTTTTATAAATTGTACAGTAGTTAACAGTTGGTAGTATTTGTCTTTTTAAGGTTACTAGTGTACATGTAAGGAAATTACAGCTTATTAAAAACTTTATGAAAGAGTAAATTAAATATTGTGTTTTTTTTTCTTCTAATACTGATCAGTGTCAACTTAGCATTGGTGAGATAGATAGATAGTATTTGGAGACTTGTCTTTATATTTGTTCAGTATACTTACTTGGCTATTTCACGAATGCATAGTGTTATAGAGAAGTATTTTACATTCTCCAAGCCCATTTGTCATCTAGCTAATAAGCAGTGCATTTTGGTGCCTGACTCTCCTC
This sequence comes from Kogia breviceps, assembly GCF_026419965.1. Lineage (NCBI taxonomy): Eukaryota > Metazoa > Chordata > Mammalia > Artiodactyla > Physeteridae > Kogia > Kogia breviceps. The sequence goes on along the minus strand of NC_081325.1, from coordinate 25,928,482 downwards.
ATTTAGAAAAGATAATAAGATATAAATGGAGTACTGCTATATTTTACCCACATATTTAGCTCATACTAAATAAACAAATTTGAGGACATTTTAAAAACCACACCTCATTATGTAAAGTGTTTCTCTTTGATGCATTCTTTAAATTATCTCCTTTACCTTTGTAACAAGACAGTATTCCCAGAAGTTTAAAGGCAATTCACCTTAAACTGAAACTGGTTTTAAGGATTGCTCAGAAAAGACTCTTGACAAACACAAAAATTTTAGTAAATCAAATCATGAAAAATAATACTTTTCTATTTGCTTTGAAAGAATAAGTAGAGAATATACCAGCTTCAATTACTGGATTTTTGCAGAAGTTAAATATTTGATATCATGTCTACCATTACCTTTCTATTATATTGTTTTGCCTATATTTTTGTATAGTTAGGAGATAATAAAGTCAATATATTTTTATTATATATAAAAAAATCTAAACAATAGAGAAATAAGTGTTTAAAAATTTAAAGTCCCAGTAATCGCTGACCCCTTCCCCATGGCCACTGTGGGGGTTTTGTTTTGGTTTGGTTTGGTTTGGTTTGGTTTTTTTCACTAAGCATGTTAATATTGTGGGTATATGTGGATAACCCTTATGACACCTGGATCTATGAGGTCTGCTTTCTGGATGAAATCGTATTCAAAGAAGCATAATCCAAATAGTCAAAAGTAGTTTTTGTTTTTTAATGCAATTTTTATAAATTCTGAAAACTGTACTGGGGGAAACAACCAGATTTTTAAGTACTGTATGGTACTTGCTCATACATCATATATAAACCAGAGTTTGTTTCTGGTTGTCTGTTATTGTACCAGCACCACACTGGTTTCATTATTGTGTTTTCATAGTATGTTTGAACATCTGGCAAAGCAGATACCCTCATAGTACCTTTCTGTTTAAAAATGTTCATATCTATTCATTATTTCAAGTTGCCACCTTTGCCTTTCCCCAAAAACTGTGATCCCATACCACACCTACTGAGTTGGTAATAACTGCCATAATTGGTTTTGATATTGGTTCTTCTCATCTATCAACATTGTCCTTTCAGTCAGTTTTTTAATGTCTCTCTAAAGTTGTGTAGTTTTCTCTCTAATGGGCCCTGTACGTTTCTTAAAATGTAAGCTTTCTGAGGGTGCCCACATCATAAGTACATGGCACATTGTAAGCAGTTAATACTTTTAAGTGAATGAATGAGAAAGTAGAAGAAAAAGAACAAAAAAAAAGAAATACAGATGACTCAAAACTACAACTGGATGTCATTTTTCACCAGATTACCAAACATCAATTTGTTACTGTTGGTGAAGTTGTGAGAAAATAGGTGAACTTGTACACTGTTAAAGTACATGCATTAATCTTTTAACTTTTTCTGTATTTTATTATGTTTTTACATCTTAAAAAGTTTGCAGGGTAAGAGACTGCTTCTCCCAAGGTTAGCCCTTCTTAGCAAAGGGCTTGCCTGGGAGCACATCTTTCACATACAAACCAGCCAATTCCGAGTCTCTGGCCCCAACCACCTACTTATCTAATTCTCACACACCAATCAAATACTCCCCCTGCCCCAAAATCATCCCAGGGCCAGATACCAGGCAACTAGAGGCCACTTCTATAGCCCAAAGCCCACTTGAATTGTTCAGACTAGCCAGTCCTAAACTGTTTACTCTGCCCTACCTCGCCTCTTCCAAACAAACTCTGATAAAGACACTGGCCTAGACTTTCCCCTTGCTCTCATCTTCCACCAAATCTGGTGTTTCCCCTGTAGCCCTGAGTGGCACATGATCACCTCCTCTCTGAGATCTGTGAGTATAATAAACTTCCTCCTCCCAAGCCTCATTCTCGTCTCTTGTGGCCACACCTACTTTTTACCATGCCATATCCAACATGTACATGTGTAGAACAGTACACATGGATACAATCTCTAATAGAGAAAGTTCAAAATACCAAAATTTAAAAGCACATATCTATTAACTGGGTAATTCCACTTCCAGAAATTTATTACAGGTACTCTCACACATGTTAGAAATGACAGGTATAAGGTTAATCTAATATTATTTCTAAATAAGCAATCTGAGAAAACCTTAGGGTCTATCAATATAAAACTTAAATCGGTTGCATTTCTTTATACTAACAATGAAATTCAGAAAGGGAAAGTAAAAAAACAATACCTTTTAAAATCACATCAAAAAAAAAGGAAAATACTTAGGAATAAACCTGACCAAGGAGGTGAAAGACTTACAAGCTGAGAACTATAAAACATGAATAAAGGAAACAAGGTGATTTAAGAAATGGAAAAATATCCCATGCTCTTGAATGGGAAGAATTAATATTGTTAAAATGGACACACTACCCAAAGCAATCTACAGATTTAATGTTATCCCTATCAAATTACCCACGACATTTTTCACAGAACTAGAACAAATAATCCTAAAATTTACATGGAACCATAAGAGACCCAGAATTGCCAAAGCAATCCTGAGGGAAAAAAACAAAGCAGGAAGCATAACCCTTCCAGACTTCAGACAATACCATGGTAATTGTACAATTACTACCAAGCTACAGTAATCAAAACAGTGTAGTATCAGCACAAAAACAGACGTGGACCAATGGAACAGAATAGAGAGGCCAGAAATAAACCCACACACCTTCAGTCAATCTTTGACAAAGGAGGCAAGAATATACAATAGGGAAAAGACAAGTCTCTTCAGCAACTGGTGTTGAGAAAGCCGGACAACTGCATGTAAATCAATGAAGTTAGAACACACCCCCACACCATCCACAAAAATAAACTCAAAATGGCTTAAAGACTTAAATATAAAGCATGACACCATAAACCTAGAAGAGAACATAGGCAAAACATTTTCTGATATAAATCGTACCAGTGTTTTCTTAGGTCAGTCTCCCAAGGCAAGAGAAATAAAAGCAAAAAAATCCCAAATGGGACCTCATCAAACATAAGCTTTTGCACAGCAAAGGAAACCAAAAATAAGGTGAAAAAGCAACCTATGGACTGGGAGAAAATATTTGCAAATGAAGCAACCAACAAGGGCTTAACTTCCAAAATATACAAACAGCTCATACAACTTAATAACAACAACAACAAAAAACCCAAACAACCCAATCAAAAAATGGGCAGAAGACCTAAATAGACATTTCTCCAAAGAAGACATACAGATGGCCAATAGGCACATGGAAAGATGGTCAACATCACTTATTATTAGAGAAATGCAAATCAAAACTGCAATGAGGTATCACCTCACACCAGTCAGAATGGCCATCACTAAAAATAACAAATGCTGAAGAGGGTGTGGAGAAAAGTGAACCCACTGTTAGCAGGAATGTAAATTGGTGCAGCCACTGTGGAGAACAGTATGGAGGTTCCTCAAAACACTAAAAATAGAATTTCCACATGATCCAGCAATCCCACTCCTGGGCAGAAAAAATAAGATACATGTACCCCTATGTTTATAGCAGCACTATTCACAATAGCCAAGACAGGGAAACAACGTAAATGTCCATGAACAGAGGAATGGATAAAGAAGATGTGTGTGTGTGTGTGTGTGTGTATATACACACACACACATACATATACAATGGAATATTACTCAGTGATAAAAAAGAATGAAGTAATGCCATTTGCAGGTACATGGATGGACCTGGAGATGATCATCCTAAGTGAAGTAAGTCAGAGAAAGACAAATATCATATGATATCACTTATAGATGGAATCTGAAAATTGATACCAATGAACTAATTTACAAAAGAGAAAAAGACTAACAGACTCAGAAAACAAATTCATGGTTACCAAAGGGGAAAGTTGGGGGGAAGGGATAAATTAGGAGGTTGGGATTAACATATAGACTCTAATACATATAAAATAGATAACAAGGACCTACTGTATAGCACAGGGAACTCTACTCAACACTCTCTAATAACCTATATGAGAAGAGATTCCAAAGATGAATAGATATATGTGTATGTGTAACTGAACCAGATGCTGTACACCTACATAAAACACATTGTAAATCAACTTTATTCTGATAAAAATTAAATTAAAAAAAAAAAAAGTAGCAATGAGACCCAAGGTTTGGGGTTCTTGTTCTGGCATATTCCACTCTAATTTCAACCAAGGAACACGACTTCCTCTAAGGCTCTGGTTGCTCAAGTGACTAGAGTTGGGTATGAAGAAATCCTGCCGCCTTATAGCCATTCCCGTAACAGCAAGTTTAAAACCAGTGCTTTGGGGGCACTTAATATTCACAAGGACTGCAGGGATGTAAATGACACCTTTTATACACACACACACACACACACACATATATATACATATATATATATATATATATATATATATAACTGGTTAGGGACTTCCCTGGCGGTCCAGTGGTTAAGACTCCACACTTCCACTGCCGGGGGGCACAGGTTCAATCCCTGGCTGGGGTACCAAGATCCCGCATGCCACGCAGCACAGCCAATAAAAATACAAACAAACAGAAAAACTGGGTAAATTGAAAAAGCCCTCCCTGTGCTTTTTGGGTTGATCTGCATGATACATTGTTAGGTAAAAGAAGCAGCAAGATTCAAAAAAGGAAGAAAAGTGCACTGGTTGAAAAGTTCTAGTGCCAGACTGACTCATTGCCGATTCCTATTCTGTACCTAGTAGACCTTGGCTAAGACTTGGGCAAGTTATTTAATCTCTCTATGCCTCCATTTTCTTATGTAAAAGGGAATTTTTAGAACAGTTTTAAGTTCACAGCAAAATTGAAAGGAAGGTACAGAGAGTTCCTATATACCCCTTGTCTGCACACATGCACAACCTCCACCAATATCAATATCCTTCACCCAAGTGATACACTGTTTACAACTGATGAACCCACACTGACACATCATAATCACCCTAAGTCCATAGCTTACATTAGCATTTACTCTTCGTGTGTACAGTTCTCAGATATTCTGTTCCAGTGTTGTGGCTGTGGTTGTTTTTTGTTTGTTTGTTTTCATTTTATTTCTTTGCATTGCACTTTCAGAGGTTTCTATGGACATACCTTTAAGCTGGCTGCTAACTTGACCATGCCCAGACTACTGAAGAGCTCATCAAAGGCATTCTTCATTTTTACAGTGTTTTTTATTTCTAGCATTTCCTTTGGAATCTTTGAATTTCCATCTCCCTGTTTACGTTACTCATCTGTTCCCACATGTTGCCCACTTTCTCCATTAGAGCCATTAACACATCAATCATAGTTATTTTAAATTCCTGTTCAGATAATTCCTCTAGAAATTCCTTCTTGAATAGGATCTGCGCCTTTGCAGTTCTTTCAGCTGAAATCCGTTGTTACTATACTGGAACCTTATCAATATGGTGGTAAAGTTTAGTGAAAGGGAAGCAGTCTATATTCTGAAGATTAAGTCTCAGTCTTTTTGTGGGCCTGTTTCCCTGGGTTGCGACCTTCACAAATGCTTCTCAGCTTCCCCTCTTCCCCACGTAGGTGATACAGGAAGATTGGAGGGTACTGGAATTGGATATTTCCCTTCTGCCCTACTCACATTAGCTATGGCTCTGGTAAAGTGGTTTCCCCTGATAGCAGACCTTAATATGAAAAGTGATGCTCTTGGGCATATTTCAAAAGGATTAATTTTCTCAGACCAAACAAGAGGGAACTCTTCTCAGGTCTGCACTAGGAGAACAGACAGTGCTCCCAGAGAGTAAAATTAAAGACTGGGCTCCCAGGAGTTAACTCTAAACTAGTCCACTCAGCCTCCAGCAATTCATCAATTACTCTTTGAGTATTTCTATCAGTCCTGGTTCCAGTGCTTCTACTTCAGGTAAGCTGACTTTTGTTCTCTGTATTTATCTGTCTCTCCAATTTGGGGGAATGGTGGTTTGTCCTGTGACCTCAGTCCTCTGATTGATCTAAGAAAAGTTATTGATTTTATTTATTTATTTTTTTTGTGATATGCGGGCCTCTCACTGTTGTGGCCTCTCCCGTTGCGAAGCACAGGCTCCGGACGCGCAGGCTCAGCGGCCATGGCTCACGGGCCCAGCTGCTCCGCGGCATGTGGGATCTTCCCGGACCGGGGCACGAACCCGTGTCCGCTGCATCAGCAGGCGGATTCTCAACCACTGCGCCACCAGGGAAGCCCAAGTTATTGATTTTTAAGTTTGTCCAACTTATTTCTTCTTGTGAGGGCTGGAGTGATGACTATAAGCTCTTTACATGTTAAAGCTATGGCTCTACCAATTCTAAATGGCACTTGTTATGAATAGAATCGTGTTTTTCCAAAGTAATATGTTGAAGCCCTAACTCCCCAGTACCTCAGAATATGACTGAATTTGGAAATAGAACCTTTAAGTTAATTAAGTTAAAATGAGGCAATTAGCATGGGCCATAATCCAATATGATTATTGTTCTTATAAAAAGAAGAGATTAGGATATACAGAGAGAGACACCAGGTATGCACACCCACACAGAAAAGACCATGCCAGGACATACCAAGAAGGCAGCCACCTGCAAGCTGAAAGGTGTCTCAGGAGAAACCAACTCTGCTGGCACCTTGATCTCAGAATTCTAGCCTCCAGAACTGTTAGGAAATAAATTCCAGCTATCAAAGCCACTCAGTCTGTGGTATTTAGTTATGGCAGCCCTAGCAAATTAATACAGCACAGTAGATTTGAGACATTTGGGACAGAGTTTTTAAGATCCTAATTTTTAATTTAAAACTTCAAGATTTGTTCAAGATGGCAGAGTAGAAGGACATGCACTCACTCTCTCTTCTGAGAGCACCAGAATCACAACTAACTACTGAACAATCATCAACAGGAAGACACTGGAACTCACCAAAAAAGATACCCCACATCCAAAGACAAAGGAGAAGCTACAATGAGATGGTAGGAGGGGTGCAATCACAATAAAATCAAATCCCATAATCACTGGGTGGGTGACTCACAAACTGGAGAACACTTATACCACAGAAGTCCACCCACTGGAGTGAAGGTTCTGAGTCCCACATCAGGCTTCCCAACCTGGGGGTCCGGCAACAGGAGGAAGAATTACCGGAGAATCAGACTTTGAAGGCTACTGGGATTTGATTGCAGGACTTCGACAGGACTGCGGGAAACAGAGACTCCACTCTTGGAGGGCACACACAAAGGAGTGTGTGCATCGGGACCCAGGGGAAGGAGCAGTGACCCCCATAGGAGACTGAACCAGACCTACCTGCTAGTAGCGGGGGGTGGCTGTGGCTCACCCTGGGGACAAGGACACTGGCAGCAGAAGTTCTGGGAAGTACTCCTAGGTGTGAGCCCTCCCAGAGTCCACCATTAGCCCCACCAAAGAGCCGGGTAGGCTCCAGTGCTGGGTTGCCTCAGGCCAAACAACCAACAGGGAGGGAACCCAGCTCCACCCATCAGCAGACAAGTGGTTTAAAGTTTTACTGAGCTCTGCCCATCAGAGCATCACTCAGTTCTACGCACCACCAGTCCCTCACATCAGGAAGCTTGCACAAGCCTCTGAGACAGCCTTATCCACCAGAGGGCAGACAAGAGAAGCAAAAAGAACTACAATCCTGCAGCCTGTGGAACAAAAACCACATTCACAGAAAGACAGACAAAAAGGCAGAGGACTATGTACCAGATGAAGGAACAAAATAAAACCCGAGAAAAACAACTAAATTAAGTGGAGATAGGAAACCTTCCAGAAAAAGAATTCAGAATAATGATAGTGAAGATGATCCAGGACCTCAGAAAAAGAATGGAGGCAAAGATCGAGAAGATGCAAGAAATGTTTAACAAAGACCAAGAAGAATTAAAGAACAAACAGAGATGAACAACACAATAACTGAAATGAAAAATACACTAGAAGCAAGCAATAGCAGAATAACTGAGGCAGAAGAATTGGATAAGTGACCTGGAAGACAGAATGGTGGAATTCACTGCCATGGAACAGAATAAAGAAAAAAGAATGAAAAGAAATGAAGACAGACTAAGAGGCCTCCGGGACAACATTAAATGCAACAACGTTCGCATTATAGGGGTCCAAGGAGGAGATGAGAGAAAGGACCCTAGAAAATATTTGAAGACATTATAGTTGAAAACTCCCCTAACGTGGGAAAGGAAATAGCACTCAAGTCCACGAAGCACAGAGAGTCCCAGGCAGGATAAATCCAAGGAGAAACATGCCAAGACACATAGTAATCAAACTGACAAGAATTAAAGACAAAGAAAAATTATTAAAAGCAACAAGGGAAAAATGACAATGTACAAGGGAGCTCCCATGAGGTTAACACCTGATTTCTCAGCAGAAACTCTACAAGCCAGAAGGGAACGGCATGATATATTTAAAGTGATGAAAGGGAAAAACCTATAACCAAGATTACTCTACCAAGCAAGGATCTCATTCAGATTTGAAGGAGAAATCAAAAGCTTTACAGACAAGGAAAAGCTAAGAGAATTCAACACCACCAAACCAGCTCTACAACAGATGGTAAAGGAACTTCTCTAAGTGGGAAACACAAGAGAAGAAAAGGACCTACAAAAACAAACCCAAAATAATTAAGAAAATGGTAATAGGGAGAAGATGGAAGAAGAATAAGACGTGGAGATCACCTTCCTCCCCACAGATACATCAGAAATACATCTACACGTGGAACTGCTCCTATAGAACACGCACTGAAGGCTCTCAGAAGACCTCAGACCTCCCAAAAGGCAAGAAACTCCCCACGTACCTGGGCAGGGCAAAAGAAAAAAGAATAAACAGAGACAAAAGAATAGGGATGGGACCTGCACCAGTGGGAGGGAGCTGTAAAGGAGGAAAGGTTTCCACACACTAGAAGCCCCTTCGTGGGCAGAGACTGGGGGTGGCGGAGGAGGGAAGCTTCAGAGCCACAGAGGAGAGCACAGTAACAGGAGTGCAGAGGGCAAAGCGGAGAGATTCCCACACAGAGGATCGGTGCCGACCAGCACTCACCAGCCCAAGAGGCTTCTCTGCTCACCCGTCAGGGCGGGCAGGGGCTGGGAGCTGAGGCTCGGGCTTCGGTCAGATCGCAGGGAGAGGACTGGGGTTGGCGGCGTGAACACAGCCTGAAGGGGGCTAGTGCGCCACAGCTAGCCAGGAGGGAGTCCAGGAAAAGTCTGGAGCTGCCGAAGAGACAAGACACTTTTTCTTGCCTCTTTGTTTCCTGTTGCACGAGGAGAGGGGATTAAGCGTGCCACGTAAAGGAGCTCCAGAAACGGGCGTGAGCCGCAGCTATCAGCGCGGACCCCAGAGACGGGCATGAGATGCTAAGGCCACTGCTGCAGCCACCCAAGAAGCCTGTGTGTGAGCACAGGTCACTATCCACACCTCCCCTCCCAGGAGCCTGTGCAGCCCGCCACTGCCAGGGTCCCAGGATCCCTGGGACATGGCGCGCCTCAGGCTGGTGCAACATCACGCTGGCCTCTGCCACCGCAGGCTTGCCCCGCATCTGTACCCCTCCCTCCCCCCGGCCTGAGTGAGCCAGAGCCCCCGAATCAGCTGCTCCTTTAACCCTGTCCTGTCTGAGCGAAGAGCAGACGCCCTCAGGTGACCTATATGCAGAGGCAGGGCCAAATCCAAAGCTGAACCCCAGGAGCTGTGCGAACAAAGAAGAGAAAGGGAAATCTCTCCCAGCAGCCTCAGAAGCAGCAGATTAAAGCTCCACAATCAACTTGATGTACCCTGCATCTGTGGAATAACTGAATAGACAACGAATCATCCCAAATTGAGGAGGTGGACTTTGGGAGCAAGATATATTATTTTTTCCCCCTTTTTCTCTTTTTGTGAGTGTGTATGTGTGTGCTTCTGTGTGAGATTTTGTCTGTATAGCTTTGCTTTCACCATTTGCCTTAGGGTTCTGAACGTCCCGTTTTTTTTTTCTTTCTTTTTTTTTTTAACTGTTTAAAATTTTTCTTCTCAATAATTATTTTTTATTTTAATAACTTTATTTTATTTTATCCTACTTTATTTTATCCTCTTTCTTTCTTTATATTTTTTCTTCCTTTTATTCTGAGCCATGTGGATTAAAGGCTCTTGGTGCTCCAGCCAGGCATCAGGGCTGTGCCTCTGAGGTGGGAGAACCAACTTCAGGACACTGGTCCACAAGACACCTCCCAGCTCCACATAAGATCAAACGGCAAAAAACTCCCAGAGATCTCCATCTCAAGACCAAGACCCAGCTTCACTCAGCGATGAGCAAGCTACAGTGCTGGACACCCTATGCCAAACAACTAGCAAGACAGGAACGCAGCCCCATCCATTACCAGAGAGGCTGCCTAAAATCATAATAAGGCTACGGACACCCCAATACACACCACCAGACGTGGACTGGCCCACCACAAAGACAAGATCCAGCCTCATCCACCAGAACACAGGCACTAGTCCCCTCAAACAGGAAACCTACTCAACCCCCTGAACCAACCTTAGCCACTGGGGACAGACACCAAAAACAATGGGAACTATGAACCTGCAGCCTGAGAAAAGGAGACCCCAAACACAGTAAGATAAGCGAAATGAAAAGACAGAAAAACACACAGCAGATGAAGAAGCAAGGTAAAAACCCACCAGACCTAACAAATGAAGAGGAAATAGGCAGTCTACCTGAAAAAGAATTCAGAATAATGATAGTAAAGATGATCCAAAATCTTGGAAATAGAATTGAGAAAATGCAAGAAACATTTAACAAGGACCTAGAAGAACTAAAGAGGAAGCAAGCAACGATGAACAACACAATAAATGAAATTTAAAATACTCTAGAAGGGATCAATAGCCGAATAACTGAGGCAGAAGAACGGATAAGTGACCTGGAAGATAAAATAGTGGAAATAACTACTGCAGAGCAGAAGAAAGAAAAAAGAATGAAAAGAACTGAGGACAGTCTCAGAGACCTCTGGGACAACATTAAACACATCAACATTCGAATTATAGGGGTCCCAGAAGAAGAAGAGAAAAAGAAAGAGACTGAGAAAATATTTGAAGAGATTATAGTTGAAAACTTCCCTAATATGGGAAAGGAAATAGTTATTCAAGTCCAGGAAGCAGAGAGAGTCCCATACAGGATAAATCCAAGGAGAAACACGCCAAGACACATATTAATCAAACTATCAAAAATGAAATACAAAGAAAACATATTGAAAGCAGCAAGGGAAAAACAACAAATAACACACAAGGGAATCCCCATGAGGTTAACAGCTGATCTTTCAGCAGAAACTCTGCAAGCCAGAAGGGAGTGGCAGGACATATTTAAAGTGATGAAGGAGAAAAATCTATAACCAAGATAACTCTATCCAGCAAAGATCTCATTCAGATTTGATGGAGAAATTAAAACCTTTACAGACAAGCAAAAGCTGAGAGAGTTCAGCACCACCAAACCAGCTTTACAACAAATGCTAAAGGAACTTCTCTAGGCAAGAAACACAAGAGAAGGAAAAGACCTACAAGAACAAACCCGAAACAATTAAGTAAATGGTAATAGGAACATACATATTGATAATTACCTTAAATGTAAATGGATTAAATGCTCCCACCAAAAGACATAGACTGGTTGAATGGATACAAAAACAAGACGCATATATATGCTGTCTACAAGAGACCCACTTCAGACCTAGGGACACATACAGACTGAAGGTGAGGGGATGGAAAAAGATATTCCATTCAAATGGAAATCAGAAGAAAGCTGGAGTAGCAATTCTCATATCAGACAAAAGAGACTTTAAAATAAAGACTGTTACAAGAGACAATGAAGGAAACTACATAATGATCAAGGGATCCATCCATGAAGAAGATATAACAATTGTAAATATTTATGCACCCAACATAGGAGCACCTCAATACATTAGGCAAATACTAACAGCCATAAAAGGGGAAATCGACAGTGACACAATCATAGTAGGGGACTTTAACACCCCACTTTCACCAATGGACAGATCATCCAAAATGAAAATAAATAAGGAAACACAAATTTTAAATGATACATTAAACAAGATGGACTTAATTGATATTTATAGGACAGTCCATCCAAAAACAACAGAATACACTTTTTTCTCAAGTGGTCATGGAACATTCTCCAGGATAGAACATATCTTGAGTCACAAATCTAGCCTTGGTAAATTTAAGAAAATTGAAATCGTATCAAGTATCTTTTCTGATCACAATGCTATGAGACTAGATATCAATGACAGGAAAAGATCTGTAAAAAATACAAACACATGGAGGCTAAACAATACACTACTTAATAAAGAATTGATCAATGAAGAAATCAAAGAGGAAATTAAAAAATACCTAGAAACAAATGACAATGGAGACACGACGACCCAAAACCTATGGGATACAGCAAAAGCAGTTCTAAGAGGGAAGTTTATAGCAATACAATCCTACCTTAAGAAACAGGAAATATCTCGAATAAACAACCTAACCTTGCACCTAAAGCAATTAGAGAAAGAAGAACAAAAAACTCCCAAATTTAGCAGAAGGAAAGAAATCATAAAGATCAGAGCAGAAATAAATGAAAAAGAAATGAAGGAAACGATAGCAAAGATCAACAAAACTAAAAGCTGGATCTTTGAGAAGATAAATAAAATTGATAAACCATTAGCCAGACTCATCAAGAAAAAAAGGGAGAAGACTCAAATCAATAGAATTAGAAATGAAAAAGGAGATGTAACAGCTGACACTGCAGAAATACAAAACATCATGAGAGATTACTACAAGCAACTCTATGCCAATAAAATGGACAACCTGGAAGAAATGGACAAATTCTTAGAAATGCACAAGCTGCCGAGACTGAACCAGGAAGAAATAGAAAATATGAACAGACCAATCACAAGCACTGAAATTGAAACTGTGATTAAAAATCTTCCAACAAACCAAAGCCCAGGACCAGATGGCTTCACAGGCGAATTCTATCAAACATTTAGAGAAGAGGTAACACCTATCCTTCTCAAACTCTTCCAAAAGATAGCAGAGGGAGGAACACTACCAAACTCATTTTATGAGGCCACCATCACCCTGATACCAAAACCAGACAAAGACGTCACAAAGAAAGAAAACTACAGACCAATATCACTGATGAACATAGATGCAAGAATCCTCAACAAAATACTAGCAAACAGAATCCAACAGCATATCAAAAGGATCATACAGTGTCCCCTACATTGGCGGGCAGATTCTTGGCCACTGCACCACCAGGGAAGTCCATGATATAATTTTATTAAAAATGTAAAATATCCCCCCCAAATCCCGTCATTTCTTTATGAGTATACATGCAGTAAATATTTTTTAAAGGTCTTCATGGGGGCTTCCCTGGTGGCGCAGTGGTTGAGAATCCGCCTGCCGATGCAGGAGACACGGGTTCGTGCCCTGGTCCGGGAAGATCCCACGTGCCGCGGAGCGGCTGGGCCCGTGAGCCATGGCCGCTGAGCCTGCGCGTCCGGAGCCTGTGCTCCGCAATGGGAGAGGCCACAACAGTGAGAGGCCCGCATACCGCAAAAAAAAAAAAAAAAAAGTAAAGGTCTTCATGGAACTGATACCATTCACCTCAGGCCAAGGGTTACCTACTGGAGAGGAAGGAAGTACGTGGGATTAGGGAAGGACATTCGCAGAGCATTACGTGTATCTAAATGCTTTCTTTCTTTTTAAACTATTTTTTAAATTTTATTTGCTTATTTTCCTTATTGTTTTGGCTGTGTCAGGCCTTAGTTGTGGCACATGGGCTCTTCATTTCGGCATATGGGCTTCTCTCTAGTTGTGGCGTGCGGGTTTTTTTTCCTCTCTGTAGTTGTGGCGCGTGGGCTCCAAAGTGCGTGAGCTCTGTAGTTTGTAGTTTGTGTAGTTTGCACCACGAGGGCTCTCTCGTTGAAGCGCGCAAGCTCAGTAGTTGTGGCACGCGGTCTTAGTTGCCCTGAAGCATATGGGATTTTAGTTCCCTGACCAGGGAGCGAACCCACGTCCCCTGCACTGGAGGGTGGTTTCTTTACCACTGGATTACCAGGAAAGTCCCTAAATACCTTCTTCCTTTATCAAAAAAACTGAACAAAATATGGTAAAGTGTTAATAATGTGAAAGCTAGGTGGTGGATAAACAGATATTTCATTTATTAGTCTGTGCTTTACTCTTTACATTGAAATACTAGATAATGTAAAACAAGCCAACACAAAAATATCATCATCATCAACAACAATAAAAGAATTATCTCCCACTTGGAAGGTATCAAATATAGAGCTACCAGAATAAAAAGAAAACTTCAAAAAGCGTAAATGTAATATATGCTCATTGTAAAAAATTCCAATAATAATCAAGTGTATGAGGGAGAAAGTTAAGGTGTTTTCCTAACCTCCTCTGACATCTCCTCTATCCAGAGGTAACCAGACACTGTCTAGAATGTATCCTTCCAGATATTTCTTTTGGACACCTACATGCAGGTGATTTTGTTTTGATTTTTGTTTTTATAAAAATGAGAATCACCAAGGAATTCCCTGGCAGTCCAGTGGTTAGGACTCCACACTTCCACTTCAGTGGGCCCAGGTTCCATCCCTGGTCAGAGAACTAAGATCCTGCTAGCCAGGAAGCGTGGCCAAAAAAAAAAAAAAAAAAATTGAGAATCACTGTAAGCATGTTATTCCTCAACTTGATTTTGCTCTGAACAATGTATCATAAACATCATACCAGTCTAGATTCTGGTTGCAAACAACAGAAACTTCCTCTGGTTAATTTTTAAAAAAAGAAAAAAGAAAAAGGAATTTGTTGGAAAGGCAAAGAACCAGCTCAGAAAATGTGCAGGAAAACCAAGATTTCTCAGGCATCTAGAACTAAAGTCAAAATCAAGTCAGAGCAAAATCAGTAAGTCTAATAACACATTTCTGGGAAATGGCACCATTACACATTGCTGGTGGAAGCATAAATTGGCGTAAACTTTCCGAGGGGGGGATTTTGTAATACCTCATCAAAATTCCAAATGTACATATCCTTTGAGAAATTTATCCTACAGATATTTTGGCAGAGGCATGAAAGATCACAAGTACAAGGGTATTCACAACAGCATTGTTTGTAAGAGCAAAAGATTGTACATCACCCAAATGTCCACCAATACAAACGGACTGAATTATAATACCTTTGTATGTATGTATGTAGTGTCTACTCTGTACTTATAAAACAAAGAATGAACAGGTTCCTGACTTAGGATACAGAATATGCTGCAAGATCAGAAGTAGCTTATATAGTATGATGCCATTTTAGTAAGAAAAAAAAAAAAAGGTTGGGGGAAGAGAAAGATTCACATACTGTAGTGTATGTCCATAAAATATTTCTGAAAGGATACATACACAAAATTAAAAACACTGGAAAAGAAAATCAGGTGTTTAGGGGACAGGGATAAGAAGGACAGGGGAAAAGAGTGGGGACCTTTCCTTTGTATTCTTTGAATTCTGAACCAACTGTATATAATACTTTTTTTTTTTTACTGATTTTTTTTCTTTTTTTTTAAATTGAGGTAAAATTGGTATATAACATATTGGTTTCATGTGTACAACATAATAATTTGACATTTGTATACACTATCACCACAGTAAGTCTAGTTACCATCTGTCACCATACAAGTGACCCCCCTTCACCCATTTCACTCTTCCTCACAACACCCTTCCCCTCTGGTCACCACCAATCTGTTCTCTGCATTTATGAGTTTGGTTTGGTTTGTTCATTTGTTTTGGTTTTAGATTCCACATATAAGTGGTATTTGTCTTTCTCTCTCTCACATATTCACTTAGCACAATCCCCCCAATGTCCATCCATGTTGTCACAAGTGTGTAATACAAATTTGGAAAGTAAAAAGCCACATTAAAGGGTCTTATTTATATGCTGTTACTCTCCTGCCCCAGCACATAGATGTTCTTTCCACTACTGCTGCCATGACCAGAAAGAATTCTAAATACCCTGTTTCTTTGTGTCACTTCTTGAGATTCAAAGTCCTAGAAAAGAACATGCATGCTCATAAATTTTGCCCACAAGCTCTCTGCCAGGAGTCTGGGAAAGTACCTACCTGCAAACTTTTTTGCTTTTGTAGAAAAGCCCTGTCCCTGGGAGACTTCAAACAGTCTCAGGCTGTCCAAACAGGAAGGGGTTTCAGATGTCACACAGTCCAGATAACAA
This sequence comes from Kogia breviceps, assembly GCF_026419965.1. NCBI lineage: Eukaryota > Metazoa > Chordata > Mammalia > Artiodactyla > Physeteridae > Kogia > Kogia breviceps. The sequence continues at coordinate 25,912,306 of NC_081325.1, read as the reverse complement.
CAAAATCAATGGCAACAACTTTCCACATCAAAACACACAGATCCAGGGCTTCCCTGGTGGCGCAGTGGTTGAGAGTCCGCCTGCGGTGCAGGGGACACGGGTTCGTGCCCCGGTCCGGGAAGATCCCACATACCACGGAGCGGCTGGGTCCGTGAGCCATAGCCACTGAGCCTACGCGTCCGGAGCCTGTGCTCCACAACGGCAGAGGCCACAACAGTGAGAGGCCCGCGTACCGAAAAAAAAAAAAAAAAAAAAAAACCACAGATCCACCTCATTCTTTTTAATGGCTACATACAATTCTGTAGTATAAATGTTTGTTTACTGAATTTTTGTTTATATGATTAGGATCTGAATATTTGCTGATGAACATTAATGGTGTTTTAAATATGTCGCTATTATAAATAATACGGTAATAAGCATCCTTGTATATATATATAGTCTCTTTATCATATTAATTTGTGCACATGTACAATTATGTTGGGAGAACTTTTTTTGTGAAATAAGAAAGTATGGCAAAATCATATAAAATCATATCTATAGTATGATATATAAAATCTATGTAAGAAAACATTTTCAATAAAAGACTGGAAGGAAGTGTACCAAAATGAAAATAATGCAACCTGGAACATGTCAGTCTAAATCTATAAAATCTTGAGTGTTCCCCTTATTAGATGAGGGTGAAGCAAAGACCTTGGTTAAGCATCAAAACACATCTGTGAGTCAAAAGGAAAATGTTCTTCAAATCCAGCAAGCAAGTGAGCAATCAAGAATAGACTAAAAGGGCTTCCCTGGTGGCGCAGTGGTTGAGAATCCACCTGCCGATGCAGGGGATACGGGTTCGTGCCCCGGTCCGGGAAGATCCCACATGCCGCGGAGCGGCTGGGCCCGTGAGCCATGGCCGCTGAGCCTGCGCATCCGGAGCCTGTGCCCCGCAACGGGAGAGGCCACAACAGTGAGAGGCCCGCATACCACACACACACACAAAAAAAGACTAAAAAATGTATGAACATTTTTGCTTTGAGAGATTAAATTTTATTGTCTTTGAAGAGCTCCTTAATATACATAAAAAGAATTCTAATTTTGCCCCCCAAATAAGGTATATTATAACTTGTTACTCCAAAAAGAATCTATATAATCTATTTCTTTTTTAAAAAAAAATTATTTTTATTTATTTTTTTTATTGGAGTAGAGTTGATTTACTATGTTGTGTTAGTTTCTGCTGTACAGCAAAGTGAGTCAGTTATACATATACATATATCCACCGTTGTTTAGATTCTGTTCCCACGTGGGTCATTACAGAGTATTGAAGAGAGTTCCATGTATAGTCTATTTCTAAAACTAGAAAATCCCCACAAGACCTCTTCATTCTCCTGAAATTGAATCTCTCTTTCCTCAAGTAGAGCATGAAAAAAATATATTTAAAATTATTATACAGTACTCTCAAGTTTTCTAATTTGTTTTGACACAACAATACTTGTTTCAATGCGAAGTACAATATTTTTACTTTGCTATGGGCTCTTGTGCTTCACAGGGGATTTAACCATAATGCTGAATTATCATGTGTGGCCTACCAGTATTATGGTGTACTTATTCACATTATGGCTATAATCATTGGGTTGTTTAAAATAATGACACAGGAGGTCTTGAAATTGAAAAGCATTATCAGATGCAATCATTTCATAAAATCTTTGCTGACCTGATTTTTCCGTAGATGGTGTGGCTAATATCTGCACAATTTTTAGCAGATGACATGACAGTATTTCTCATGTAAAACAAATAATAAAAAGGTAGGTGGATTGGTGGTATCTCTAGTGGTATCCTAAATCCTAGACTCCATCTTCTTCTTCAACTTAGAAAATCTTGTGGGGTTTTTTCCCTTTTCTTTTCTTAATCCAAGCAAAGAGAAACAAATTTAGAAGAGTGAAATCATGGACTCTGTGGGAATTCCCTGGCGGTCCAGTGGTTAGGACTCCAGGCTTCCACTGCAGGGGGCACAGGTTCAATCCCTGGTAGGGGGAACTTAGATCCCATAGCAGTGCAGTGCAGCTCCCCCCCCCCCAAAAAAAGAACCTTCTTCAAAATAATGAACTCTCTTTCACTGGTGGTATTCAAGAAGAATCTGAATGATCATCTATCAGGAATGCTGTGGAACTGAAACAAGCAAAACTGGTTGGTTGATTTTTAGGGTAATTTCTAATTCTATCATTCTGAGTGTTGAAATATAGAGCCAAACAATAATGTGAGATAAAATACAGACAAAAATTCAACTTCATTTGACCACTAACTGTAACTTAGTAATAAAGACAAACATCACAGACAGTCCCAATGTTTTTAGACTGGAATGTGGGGAAACCTTGGTATTATATATAGAAATAAGGAAATTACAAAAATTTGAGGATAATAAGACACATCAGAGTTAGAAATCACTTTCCAGACCAAGTTCTGTTCCTGCCAGCAGAGTATAGGAGAAAACAGAGGGAAAAGACAGAATGTCTGCTCTTATTAAGATTACAATCCTGTAAGGGTACAGATAAGCAGACAGGCAAGTTCTAACACACACAGATTGTCAGTGGAAGCACTAGAGACCGGGAGAGCTCATTGGAGAAGCCCCAGCCCACATGTCAGGGTCAAGGAAGGCTTCCTGGAGTAAGTATGTCTAACCTGAGAACTGAAGAGTGAGTCGGCATTGGTGAGGCCATGAGGTGCAGAGAAAAGGGTTACAGGATGAGGGACGAGCACATGCAAAGGTCTTGGCGAGGGAGAAGAAGGGTGTTTTCAAGGATCTAAGAGTAGTTTACTAAGATCAGAGCACAACGTATGAGGATGAGGCAGAGGTACAGAGACAGGCCAGAAAGGCAGGCAAGCAGGAACTTACAAGCTATGTTAAGGAAAATGGACTTTTGTCTGAGGCCATGGGCAGTCAGGTACAAGTTTTAATCAGTGAAGAGACATGGTCAGATTTGTGTTTTATAAAGATCATTGGTTACAACGCAGAGTAGGGTTTTTTATTTTATTTTTTTTCCTTTGAACATATTTGATAGTCTGGTGAACTCTATAGATCTCATCTCAGAAGAACTGTTTAAATGCCTGAAATAAAGGGAATTCCCTGGCAGTCCAATGGTTAGGACTCCACGTTTCCACTGCAGGAGGCACGGGTTCAATCCCTGGTTGGGGAATTAAGATCCCTGCAAGCCATGTGGCATGGCCTAAATAAATAAATAAATAAATGCCAAAAATAAAATACGTAGGATTACACTAAAAAAAAAGAAATTAACATAATTCCATTCATAACCACATCAAAAAGAATAAAATACTTAGGAATAAGTTGAAGAAAATAAGTGCAAAATATGTACTCTGAAAACTACAAATCATTGCTGAAAGAAACTGAAGAATATCTAAATAAGTGAAGGACAGCCCATGTTCACAAACTGGAAAACTTAATAGTGTTAAGATAGAAATATTCAACAAATTGATCTAGATGCAGCACAAATCATTATCAAAATCCTTAGCTGATCCTAAAATTCATATGGAAATGCAAGGAATTACAAATAGTCAAAACAGTCTTGAAATAGAAGAACAAAGTTAGAGGACTCACACTTCCTGATTTCCAAACTTACCACAAAGCTACAGAAATCAGGACTGAGACAGTGTGGTGCTGGCAAAAGGCAGACACATAAATTACTGAAATAGAATTGAGACTCCAGAAATAAACCTTTACTTTTATGATCATTTGAATTTTAACAAGGGTGCCAAGCCCATTCACTGGGGGAAAGAATAGTCTTTTCAACAAGTGGTCCTGGAATAATTCAACATCCCCATGTAAAAAGAATGAAGTTGACCCCTTCCTAATACCATACACAAAAATTAATTCAAAATGGATCATCTACAGCAACCCCACTCCTGGGCATACACTGAGACAAAACTGTAATTCAAAAAGATACATGCACGCACCCCTATCTTCATAGCAGCACTATTCACAATAGCCAAGACATGGAAACAACCTAAATGTCCATCAACAGAGGAATGGATAAAGAAGATGTGGTATGTATGTATGTATATATGTATGTATGTATATATACACACACACAATGGAATATTATATATATATAATATACATACACAATGGAATACACACAGAGACACACACACACACACAATGAAATACTACTCAGCCATAAAAAAGAATGAAATAAATGCCATTTGCAGCTACATGGATGGACCTAGAGATTATCATACTAAGTGAACTAGGTCAGAAAGAGAAAGACAAATATCATATATCACTTATATGTGGCATCTAAAATATGACACAAATGAATTTATCTATGAAACAGAAACAGACTCACAGACATAGAGAACAGACTTGTTGCCAAGGGGGAGGGGGAAGGGGGAGGGAGGGCTTGGGAGTTTGGGATTAGCAAATGCAAACGATTATATATAGAATGGATAAACAACAAAGTCCTACTACATAGCACAGGGAACTATATTCAGTATCCTGTGATAAACCATAATGGGAAAGAATATGAAAAAGAATGTATATATATTTATAACAATCACTTTGCTGTACAGCAGAAATTAACACAACATTGTAAATCACCTATACTTCAATAAAATAAAATTTTAAAAAATGGATCAGAAAGCTAAATGTAAAGCTATAAAACTTTTGTAGAAGAAAATGTAGGAATAAAGCTTTATGACCTAAGGATAGGGCTTTCCCTTCTTAGACATAATACCAAAAGCACAAGAAAGAAAAAATAGATTGATTGAGCTTCAGAAAAGTTAAAACCTTTTGTGCTTCAAGGGACACTATCAAGAGAGATACTTCCCTGGAAGTCCAGTGGTTAAGACTCCGCACTCCCAATGCAGGGTGCGGGTTCGATCCCTGGTTGGGGAACTAGGATCCTGCATGCCACACTGTGAGGCCAAAAAAGAAAAAAATAAAGAGAAGAAGAGGAAAGTGAAAAGATAACCCACGATGTACTAGTTTTCTGGGGCTGCCATAACAAAACACCCCAGCCAGGATGGCCTCAAAAACAGAAATTAACTTTCTCATGGTTTGGGATCGAGGTGCCAGCAGGTTTGTCTTTTTCTGGGGCCTGTCTCCCTGGCTTGCAGATGGCTGCCTTCTCTCTGTATCCTCACCTGGTCTTTCCTTGTGCATGTGCATCCCTGCTGCTTCTTTGCGTGTCCTGATCTCCTTATATTATAAAGATACCAGTCAGATTGGATTAGGAGGGCCTAATCCAATCTTTTTAACTGAATTTCATCTTTCAAGGCCCTATTTCCAAATACAGTCACATTCTGAGGTACTGGGGATTAAGTTTTCAAATATACATTTTAGGGGGGACACTAGTCAGTCCTTACCAGTTCACCATCTGGACCCCCAAATTCATGTATGTCCCACATGCAAAACAGACTCATCTCCATCCCAACAGTTCAAAAGCCTTAACCCATTCTGGCATCCGCTTGAAGTACCAAGTTTCAACTAAGTATAATCTAAATCAAGTGTGGAGGACTTCCCTGGTGGCGCAGGGGTTAAGAATCTGCCTGCCAATGCAGGAGATGTGGGTTGGAGCCCTGGTCCAGGAAGATCCCACATGCCGCGGAGCAACTAAGCCCGTGCGCCGCAACTACTGAGCCTGCGCTCTAAAGCCTGCGAGCCACAACTACTGAGCCCACGTGCCACAACTGAAGTCCTCGCACGCAGAGCCCGTGCTCTGCAACAAGAGAAGCCACCGCAATGAGAAGCCCGCGCACCGCGACGAAGAGTAGCCCCTGCTCGCCACAACTAGAGAAAGCCCGCGCGCAGCAACGAAGACCCGACGCAGCCAAAAATAAATAAATAAATAGTTAAAAGTAAATAAATAAATCAAGTGTGGGAGAGACTTGAGGTTTGATTCATTCTGAGGCAAAAAATCCCTCTTAAGCTGTGAACCTGTAAAAGCAAATTATCTGCTTCCAAAATACAATGGTGGGACAGACATACAACGGACACTCCCGGTCCAAGAGGAAGAAATTGGAAAGAAAGGGGTCATGGGTCCCAAGCAAGCCCAAAACTTAGCAGGAAAAATTCCCTGATTTTGAAGCTCAAGAATAATATCCTTTGGCTTGATACTCTGACCTCAGGCCCACTAAGGTAGTGGCCCTCCCCCCAACTCCTCCTGCTCAGGCTCCAGGGAGCAGCTCCAGCCCTGAGGCTCTGGGCAGCCTGTCCTGCTGAAACTCAGGGACCCTGTGGGAGTGGCAGCCCTCCCAGTCTCAGAATCACCCTCAGGGTCATTCTTCCCTTTTCTTGAAAGATAAGGCATGTTCACGGAGAACAGCTCTGTCATCCCCTCTGTTGAATCTCAGGAGTTCGATAGCCTTCCTCCCTCCGTTTTGTCCCTTTCCTGGCCTCTGCTGAAATGGCTGATTAGATCCAGGACTCACATCCATAATCTCTTTATCAAGTGATTGTTCTGCTATATCCTTGATATTCTCTCTGGAACATGCTTTCTCATTTTTTTTTTTTTTGCAATAAGGATAGGCTGAGAACTTTCCAAATCTTCACTTTCTGGTTTCTTTTTGCTTAACATTTCCTTCTTCAGTTTCTCTCCTCTCGCATTTTACTACAAGCAACAAGGAAAAGCTAAGTCACACCTTGAATCCTTTGCTTAGAAATCTCCTCAGCTAAACATCCAGGTTCATCACTCAAAGCTCTACCTTCCACAAAACACTAGAACACGATTCAGCTAAGTTCTTCGCCACTTTATAACAAGGATCAGCTTTCCTCCAATGTCCAATAACACATTCCTTATTTCCATCTGAAGTCTTGAAACCAAGCAGCATCCTGTGGGGCTACTGGGGAAGCCTTTCCATGTCCCCCGTTCCTTGTTTGCAGGGAACAGACTCCAGCCTCCATGACCTTCCCTGAGTCCCAAAAGGCAGATTCAAACAGTTGCTAATCAGGGAAGGGAGGGGCTGCAGAGAAAAGGGAGGAGCAGTCAAGAAACAAGAGTGCAGCCTTGGGACAGGGTCCTGGTCCCCACCTCAAGGGATAGACATAACAATATCTTTAAGCCCTTTATAGAACTAAAACCCCCAACAAATGGAAGATGTCAGCATTCTTCATTCCAGAGAAGACCACCTGAGGCCAGATTAAAGCAACCAGAGAACCTTATCAGAAGATTACCTGAGACCAGATTACAGGAGTACAGGCCCTGCACACACCCTAGTTTTATCAACCCCACCCTTGAGTCATTGCTATAAAACTCCTCACCAGGACTTCCCTGGTGGCACAGTGGTTAAGAATCCACCTGCCAATGCAGGGGACGTGGGTTTGATCCCTGGTCTGGGAAGATCCCACATGCCACGGAGCAACTAAGCCTGCGTGCCACAACTACTGAACTTGCGAGCCACAACTACTGAAGCCCATGCACCTAGAGCCCATGTGCCTGGAGCCCATGGTCCACAACAAAGAGAAGCCACCACAATGAGAAGCCTGCGCAACGGAACAAAGAGTAGTCCCCGCTCACCACAACTAGAGAAAAGCCCACACACAGCAATGAAGACAAAACGCAGCCAAAAATAAAAAATAAACTAAAAAAAAAAACTCCTCAACAAATCCTCCTGGGTGGGGACACACAGTTTTCAAGGGCAGAAGCTTGCTGTGTCCTCCTTTGCCTGGCAAAGCAATAAAGCTCTTCTTTTCTACTTCACCCAAAACTCTGTCTCCAAGATTCAATTTGGCACCGGTGCACAGAGACTGAGTTTTTGGCGTTAGTCTCACCAGAAGCAACTTTAACAGCCATATTTCTACCAATAGTTTCCTCGAGGCAACCTAGGCTTTTTCTAACGTGCACTCAAAATTCTTCCAGCCTCTACCCATTACCCAGTTCCAAAGCCATTTCTACTTTTTTTTTTTTTTTATAGTACTCTGGCCTCTCACTGTTGTGGCCTCTCCCGTTGCGCAGCACAGGCACATCCGGAGCCTGTGCTCCGCAACGGGAGAGGCCACAACAGTGAGAGGCCCGCGTAGCACAAAAAAAAAAAAATTATATTAGTTGGGAAGGCTGCCATAACAAAATACCACAGCAAGGATGGCCTAGACAACAGAAATGTATTTTCTCACAATTCTGAAGGCTAGAGGTCCAAGTGCCAGCAAGTTTGGTTTCTTCTGAGGCCTCTCCCCTTGGCTTGCAGATGGCCACCATTGTAATGTATCCTCACATGGACTTTCCTCTGTGCACATGCATCCCTGGTGTTTTTGTATGTGTCCTAATCAACTCTTTTTATAAGGACACCAGTCAGATTGGATTAGGGTCCATCCTGAGTGTGGGTCTCATTTTAACTTAATTACCTCCATAAAGGCCCTATCCTCAAATACAGACACAAAATGAGGTACTGGGGGATTAGGGCTTCAACATATGAATTGTGAGGAGAACACAAGTCAGCCTATAACACATAGAATGTATTAAAATATGTGCAAATCATATATCTGATAAGGCAGTAGTATCCAGAATATACTAAGAACTCTTACAACTTAATAAAAAGACAACCCAATTGAAAAATGAGCAATACATCTGAGAAGACATTTCTCTAAACAGGATATACATTTGGTCAAGAAGCACATGGAAAAATGCTCAACATCAGTTTGATACCAGGGAAATGCAAATCAAAACCTCAATGAGAATGTACTTCATACCAACTAGGATGGCTATAATAAAAAAGACAGAAAAATAACAATTGTTAACGTGGAGAAATTGGAACCTTCTTGCATTGCTGAAAGGATTGCAAAATGATGCAGCAGCTTTGGAAAAGTCTGGCACTTTCTCAAAAAGGTAAACATATATGCCCAAGAGAACTGAAAGTATATGTCCACACAAAAACTTGTAGGTGAATGTTCATAGCAGCATGATTCATAATAGCCAAAAAGTGGGAAAAGCCCTAATGTCCATCAATTGAGAGTATATAATAAAATATGGTACATCCAAATAATGGCATATATAATGGCATATCATCAGGCCTTAAAAAGGAATGAAGTAGTGATATATGCCACAGCATGCGTGAACCATGAAACCACTATGCTAAGTAAAAGAAGCCAGACACGAAAGACCACATTTTGTATGATATGGTTTCATTTGTATGAAATGTCCATAGAGACAGAAGGTAGATTATTGGTTGCCTAGCTCTTGGAGAAGGCGATGAAGTTGAGGGAAAATGGGAAACGACTGCTAATGGATACAGGGTTTCTTTTTAAAGTGATGGGAAAAAATTTTTAATTGTAATGATGGTTGCACAACTCTGAATATACAAAAACTATTAAATTATATGCTATAAGTAGGGGGATTGTATGGTATGTGAATTATATCTCAATAAAACTATTAAAATACATCAGATTACATACAAAATCAATTGTTTTAAAATATAGTTATCAAAATATTTTTGAGTATAAGACAGTATCTTACGTTTTCTCTTTGTTGAAATTCTTACTTTGTTCATGCATTGTTCTCCTGACCTTGTGAGCATTTTTATTACCATTACTTTGAGCACTTTATCAGGTAAGTCATTATTTTCATTTCATTAAGGTCTTTTTTCTGGGGTTGTATCTGGTTCTTTTGTTTGGAAAATATTTCTCTGTTTCTTAATTTTCTTTGACTCTCTGTGTTGGTTCTCCCAGTTTTTTTTTTTTTTTTTTTGGTCGCTCAGCTTGTGGGATCTTAGTTCCCCAACCAGGGATTGAACCCAGGCCCCAAGCAGTGGAAGCACGGAGTCTTAACCATTGGACTAATTCCTAATTCCCTGGACTGCCAGGGAATTCTCCCTCTCCCAGTTTAGAAAGAGTAGCCTGCGCTGGAGATGAATCTTGCCATTCGGCATGGCTTGAGCTCCTGATCGCCTCTCAAACTTTTTTTAAAAAATTAATTAATTTATTTTTGGCTGCTTTGGGTCTTCGTTGTGGTGCATGGGCTTCCCATTGTGGTGGCTTCTCTTGTTGTGGAGCATGGGCTCTGGGACGCGCGGGCTCGGTAGTCGTGGAGCAGGGGCTTAGTTGCTCCACGGCATGTGGGATCTTCCCGGGCCTGGGCTCGAACCTGTGTCCCCTGCATTGGCAGGCAGATTCTTAACCACTGCGCCACCAGGCGAAGTCCCGTCTCTCCAACTTCTGTGCTTATCCAAATCACAGTACTTATTCTTGGTGGCTTCTAGCAGATTCAGGTGTGCCAAGACCCATTGTTGCTCCAAAGGCATGGGAAATGCCCACACACACGTTCAGGCTCCCAAACGACTACTAATTGCCTGTCCCTTCAGGTCCCCAGTGCGGGCTAATTGGAAGCCTGACCTTCAGGCAGCAACTGGGAAAGGCAGGATGTTAGCTCTATAGTCCAGCCCCTATCAAAGGGAAACCAGGAGCTGGGTATTTGAGCCTATTCGTTCTGTGCTGAGCCAGAGGGAGTCACTGCTGGGAACACTTGTGCACCCATATAAAAATGCCTCTTTGTTCTCTGTGGTCTCAGGGGACTCATAACTGCTGAGCCCCATCATCATCCAGAGCTAGGAGATTTAGGACCAGTCCCTCAGCTTGTAGCCATAGAAGGTGGGGTGCTAGACATGTTGACAAACTCTTTTCACAGAGTATCTGGAGACTTGGCTTTATGGCTGGGGTGAGCTAGGCGTGGAGAAGGCACAGGAAGGAGAAGGCACGTGCCCGTTCAGACCCTCACACGATGACTAATTATATGCCTTGTCAGCTCTCAGGTGTGGGCTAATTCGAAGCCCAAACCTTGGGCAGAAGCTGGAAAATTATGCAATCACCTGCCAGGGAGAAACTGAGAGCCTGGCATTTTTGTCTGTTCCCTCTGTGTTGAGCCTGCTGACATTTCTGTATCAAACTGCCCCTTGGTTTAATGGGGCTCCAGGGTAGTTGTGAAAGCTGGGCCCTGTTGGCTTCCAGAGCAAGGTGGCTTGGCAGCCCGTCCTTCAGGTGGCAACCAGATAAGTTGCAGTGCTGGATGCGCGGACAAGCTCCTTCCAGAGAGAAGCTGGAGACTTGTTTGTATTGTTGGAGCGAGCTTTAGAGAGCAAGCAGGGGGACTGCCCAGGGCTCCTTCAGTCTCCTGGGAGAATCCCAGTCAGCATCCACACACAAGCTGATTCGAAGCTGAACCTTCAGGCAGTAGCTGGGAAAGTATGCACTAAAGCTCCTTTCAGGGAGAAACTAGAGGAGGGGTGTTTTTGCCTGTCCCCTCTTGTGCTGAGCCCGGGGAGGGGAATAACTGTGGAAGTACTTGAGTACCCATTTGAAATCACTCCTTTTTTAAATGTGGTCCTGGAGGACTTGCAAATGACAAGGGCTGGCTGGTTGGTTCCCCAAGGCTCCCCAAGCTATGTGATTTGGGATGCAGGCCCTTGGGTGGCACCCTTCGAATTTGTGGCACTTGATACATGGTCCAAACTCTTCACTCCCAAGGGAAAAACTGGGCACTGGGGGCTCCCTCCTGAATGCAAAAGCTCTATTTTCTATTTGCTAATGTATCAATATTACAGATTTTGTCATTTGTTTCTTGATAGTTTGGTTAATCTGACTCAGTACCCAAATCCAACCAAATCAAGAAATCAAGGTGCAGTATTTTTTTTTTTTTTTTTTTTTTTTGCGATACGTGGGCCTCTCACTGTTGTGGCCTCTCCCATTGCGGAGCACAGGCTCCGGACGCACAGGCTCAGTGGCCATGGCCCACAGGCCCAGGGGCCCAGCCGTTCCATGGCATGTGGGATCTTCCCGGACCGGGACACGAACCCGTATCCCCTACATCAGCAGGCGGACTCTCAACCACTGCGCCACCAGGGAAGTCCAAGGTGCAGTAATTATTGAATACCCTAACTTCTAAAGAAGAGAACTAGACTTGGGAATTGGTGATTTTGTCAAGATTGTTGCAAGATCTGTGTGGCTGGACATCTGATCCTGCCCTGGAGAATCCTTTCCTTCCACTGGGCCATTTTCAATTTTTACAATAGGCAGATATCTAGGTTTAGCTGTCTCAAATTTTTGACATCTCAGCTAATGTGTACGATTCAGAGCTTATTTAAAAGAGTAACAGTGCTGGAAATTTCTAGAAGACTAAAATGAAGTTCTTAAAAATACGTTAATCAAAATACCCCAGGTGTTCAGGTACCCAAATCTGCAACCTTGACACTACAGACGGTATCATCCCTCCTTATCTTTCTCTTTGTCTTCCTGACAGTATCCCCATTGTATATTATTTGTTGAAGATGGTTGCATGTACTAAAGTGTTACTGCTTTTATAATGTCAAAGCCCAGTAGATAAGCTAAATGCAGTATCACTTCTTTTAAATAAAGTTATGGGACAGTTTACTGATGGGTATTACAACTGTATGTATGACAAAAGCATTAGAACTGCACACAGAAAGGGTGTAGTGAAGTATTTTTCATAGGATCTACTAACTAGGTGGTACCTGACTCTCCCTACTGCATGTGACCAAAACCTACAGAAAAGAAAATCCAGCATAACATACATGTAAAATCCCACTAAGGTATCCATCATTAGAAAATAGACTCTGCTGGGAATTCCCTGGCAGTCCAGTGTTCAGGACTCTGCGCTCTCCACTGCTGAGGACCCGGGTTCCATCTCTGGTCAGGGAACTAAGATCCCACAAGCCATGCAGTCAAAAAAAAAAAAAAAAGAAGAAGACTCTGTCTTTTAAAAACTACAATCATGCCTTGTTGAATGGGCCAGAAAAACCCTGTTTTATTGAACTGATAATGAGTTTTCTATGATGACTAACCCAGTTTAATAAAACTCTTCTCAATTCTTGCCACTAAAATATGAATGGAAGGAAGAACGAGGTTGGGAAAGATCTCATTTTGAAACTTTTCAGAGCAAATCTCAATTTTTGCAGGGCTATGATTATTTGTTAAATTAACATGAAATGTAAGAAACAAGCAAGGACTGGGAATTCCCTGGTGGTCCAGTGGTTAGAACTTCGTGCTTCCACTGCAGGGGGAAACGGGTTCGATCCCTGGTGGGGAACTAAGATCAGCAAGGCAAAGCGCGGCCAAAAAGAAAGGAAGGGAGGGAGGGAAGGAGGAAGGGAGGGAGGGAGGGAGGAAGGGAGGGAGGGAGGGAGGGCGGGGAGGGAGGAAGGAAGGAAGAAACAAGGAGAAAAAGAAACTATTTAAGCTGTAACAGAGCTTTTTTAGAGTTTGTCTTGTAGCAATTAACTTTCAAAACTTAACAACTTGGTCAGAAAACCCAAGTGAATTCACAGGTGCTTATGGAAAGGTGGAGAACTTGGAAGGAAATATGAAAGGGTTGAGAGGAGAGATGTGTCATACTGCTTTATTTCCCCTAGCCTTTGTTGATTTGAACAGATTTGTTTCCGTTCTAATTCTCTGCCATCTTTATAAAAGATAGAGAAATATATAGTGTCAGAAATGTGATTTATAATAGCATCATTACTCCATAATTGAAAACACTGCGTGTTTGGTTGTCTAGGAGAATATGCCCATCAGAAATAACCTGTAGCTCTAGAGGCCAGTGGGTTGCTATGACAACCAGACAAAAGAGTTTAATAATAGCTCTCCCTCGTAGCTGGAAAATTGACAAAAAGATGAGAGCTCTGAATGCAAGTGTTTCTCATATAAATGCAAACAAGCACGAAATACATTTCTTTCTTTGTTCAACAAACATTCATGGAATGCGGATGATGTGCCCGGCACTATGTTAGGAGCTGTGGAAAAGATAGACGTGGTTCCTCCATGAAGGGTGCACATTTTAGTTCAGGAGACATATAATAAAGAGTAAACAAATCAATACATGGAATAATGCCGGCATGTGAGGAGGCCGTACAGGAAAGTAATGGGACTGGGATACTAAACAAGCAGTATCTAGTACAGAATATGGAGAAGAACCCAGTCACAGCATATATCAAAAATCTTGTCTTTAGACAAGAAGTGAAATAGAGAATGGAGTCATATTCTTCATTCATGTACTAATAGAAATACAACTACTAACACAAGTATTACTTACTCTTCACTTGCGGGCGGACGTTAGGGTTCCATGTGAAAATCAGGGTTGTTTTGAGTGTTTTTAAAATAAGTATGGCTATTTGTAATGAAAATTATGATGATAAAAGTTATATACTTGACAGAAGCAATTACTCAGAATGTTCTCTGGCAGCTGTTGTGAAGTTTTCACAAACACAACAAGTGACACTATACGTGTATATTGCACGAACTATGATTAACCTGAAGTCGGTATAAGAATTCAGCAAGAAACTAAGTTTTGAATACACTATGGTGGTTAATTGGTCTGGGCTTCCACAGAGGGGGAGAGGAGTAGCTTATATTCACACAGCACTGCAAAGATGATCCAGGCACAGAAAATGCTACAATGCTGCTAAATAGCCTATTTTGCTCTAAGAAATGTCCAGTTTTCATCATTACTCTCTAATTGATCTCACATTTTAATTAGAAGCAATGTTTGCTGTTTAAGATAATTAATACTGCCATTGATTACACAGAGCCATTTTTCAGTGCTCTCTTCCTTCCTTTTAGGAAGTTGGAATATTCTACGATATAATGCCAATATGAGGCTTTGGCTCATGATGTACGGTACCAGTACACACTGAGCCTAGAAAGCTTTATTTAATCAAAACAAGATGAAGTGCCCCTGCCTTTTCTGTACACAGCGGTAGCGGGAGCCCAGGGAGCTCTCTGAGTGTTTCTGGGGTAGGAGGCCTAGCCATCTTGCATTGACTGCCGTAACTGCTAGGATGGTGTTATCACTCTGGCCGCCATGTGACAAAACCTGGCCTGACAGATGGTGTGATAGAGACTGCTGTTCAACCTAATAGCCTTTTCCCTCATTCCATAAGAAGGAACCCTTGAAGTTTAACTAGATACCTGTTGACCCAGAACAAAGACTACCTCTCCCAGGCACTCTTGCTGCTAGGTATGTCCATGTAGTTAAGATCTAGCCAATGTCATGCAACTGAAGCAATGCTCACGACTTCCCTCACAGGGAAGGGTCATGTCCTCCCCTCCCCCTTCCTCCCCTTTTAATGGCTGGAATGTGGACACAAGGGTGAACCAGCTTGGACCACGTGGGTCGGGACAACACCCCAAGGGTAGCAGAACAAGAAAACATAAAAGCCTGCGTGCCAGTCCACTTTCTAGATGAGGGATAACGTAACAGATTGGACTTTTGCATGAGAAATTTCGTATGAGAAGCTTATTTACACAATTACGGGTCTCCATTACATACAACCGCCCCTATATTCTAATCAACGCGCAAAACGAGGGAACACATTGCCCCATGATATCTTCTCTGTACAAAGAAAGCTCTGAAGGCATTGAGACCCTGGATCAGGCTGTACCTGAAGTGAGTGCCACGGCTGAATTTTTCAGTTACAGTATGCGAAAACAAAATTCTATTTTCTTAAGATGATCTAAATTAAGGTGATATTAATTTATCTGAGAGTCCTGGCTCTTCTTTTTCTTCAAGGCACAAACATATCTGTTTCGGAAGAAATACTTTGCCTGACATTTACGTAGTCCTTTTAAACGAGTTTTCCTACAATTAATGAATAGTTTGCCCAAAAGAATATTCCTGATTGATATAGTGGGTCTGAGCTGCAATTTTAGCGTTAGAGGTGAGAATGAAAAATGGTGACTCCAATATAGACAGGTGACTCCCCACAGACTAGGCTGTTTTAGGACAAAACGTCTCAGATATGGATGGAATGTTATACAACAGTATCTGTTTCCTCCTCTCCCTGCGCCTTGGACCACGTCGAGTCCTCGAGGTTAAAGATGTGAGGAATGGAAGTTTGATGAAACAGATAAGAATGGCAAAGTGCGCAGAGTAAAGGAGGGGGGCCCTTCCCCCTATTCTGCACAAACCTATGCTTCCATGGTACTCTGAGGTTTGGCAACTTCTGTGAAGAGGGTCTTTTGCTTTTTATTATTATTTATAAAATTGGTTTGTATACATTGAACCCTCTAGTTGGTTCTAAAAATGACATTGATTCTTTTAGGTTTCTACTGATAAGTCACATTTTCTCTAAGTAAGGTTGCTTCCTCATACTTCCCTGCTTTATCATATCTGCTGTAACAAATGTTCCTTTAAAGTTAGTTAGAATGATGAAAGGGTTAAAGGTTTTACGCGGGGATGGGGAGGAGAGACGGTCACAGCGCTCTTGAGACTGATGAGCTGCAGAAGTAGTCATACTTTTATAATTTCAGGGATGTTATGACACCAGCCTTTTTCTTGGGAGTAGATCAAAAGTGTTCCCCAGGGGCTTCCCTGGTGGCGCAGTGGTTGAGAGTCCGCCTGCCGATGCAGGGGATACGGGTTCGTTCCCCGGTCCGGGAAGATCCCACGTGCCGCGGAGCAGCTGGGCCCGTGAGCCATGGCCGCCGAGCCTGCGCGTCCGGAGCCTGTGCTCCGCAACGGGAGAGGCCACAGCAGTGAGAGGCCCGCATAACACACACACACACACACACACACACACACACACACACACACACACACACAGAGTGTTCCCCAGATTCTCAACAAGATGAGGTACAAATATTTCTACTTTACCCTTTTGGAAATCCTAACACCACTTATGGTTTGAACTTAAAAGAATTTTTTAAAATTGGGGTCCTTTGAGCTTTTCAGACTACAGGGACAGATACGAAAGATAATTAACGTCATGCTAAATCTTACAAATAGCAGTCCTACAAACATATTTATTAAAAGATGTACTAATTAATTGGAAAACAGAGACAAGGGTACTTTCCAGTCAAGAAGGGATTTCAACACTGCTAGTTGTCATTCACTGTACAAGCAAGGGTTTTATACATTTAACAGAAACAATTAATTAAAAAATCAGAAAGTCTAGATTCTAGTATGTTTTATTTGTAACTAATCACATACAAATCACTTATCCGTAAAATAATGATTAACAACTATTCTCTAATTCACAAATATAGCACGAAACCAAAGTTCTTCCCAAGAAAACCTCTTTGTAAACCAAGATATTACTACTATTTCGCTTAGGCTTTAACTTAAAGGTTGAAAATGACAATTGGAGAATCTGTCTTTTATCAATCAGTTGCACACCTTAATTCTGCAGAAGGATAGTCTGGTTGAGATCATCACTGTTCTATTTCAACCCGACAAAGGAAAAAGCTATCAACAAGAAGTTACTGGTGAAGAAAAAGTTGGCCAAAAAATAACCCTATTGAGAAACAGCTTTGTGTATAAGGACAGTGCCGAAAGCAACCTTGATGTCAAATGGAACAAAATTGAGCCTCAGGCAACTAGAAGCATGTCTGTCCTTCTGAAGGAACACATACTGATAGGATAAGCAAGCATCTTACTTCACTAAAAATGTTGAACAGGAATGTCTTGTAGAATCTTCAAACAGCCCATCAAAATGGCTAAGAAATATCTTTAAAAAAAAAAACTTTTATGTCTTCCTCTCTGTTTTCATCCTATGGTATTTCAATAAAAAAATCCAGTTCCCTACCAGAAAGAGCACATTCCTCTGTACTCTGCCCGGGTGTAAGAAATGTTAGCACGGCTGTCGCTAGAGAATAAACACAGAAGAGGAATTATCATGTCACTGAATGAAGATTCAGGGAGATAATTCTGATTGTGTGTAGAAAAAGTTATACACCATAAACATCTGGTCACTTAACATGTATATGTGTCAATAACAACTATATCTAATAAACCCTCAAGAGGTAAGCACTTATGTTTTCATGTATTTAACAATGTAAGTTTTGTGTGATTTATTCTCTATTTCTGGACTTTCTTTCCCTTACATATGCTGACAGAAACAAAGACTGGAGCATGGTTCATAGAGAAAAACAGAACAGATACAAATACCATAATAAAATAGCCTTGTACACCACTGCATAGAGAAATATTTTAGACGAAATATACTTTCACTACCTGGCCCCAAATGCTATCATCCACTTACGTTATTTAACTGTAAACTTTTAATAGAAAAATACCTTTAAGCTGATAATAACATTTAGCGACTTACAAAACTGACAGAATTTTTCAATGCTACACAAAACAGTTCTATACACAACTTAAAGTTTGAAAATTCTTTGCTGGCACTTGATTTCATAGTTGATAGACACAATAACTACTGATTTCAATAAAATACTGTTCTTAACTAATACATACTTTCAAAACCAATATTACTCACAAAACAGTAAAGAATAATCACATCTTGTTGACAAATCTTCTAAGATAAACACCAAAACTGTACAGCCAAAATATTTTAAGAATCACATAAACTTTTTAGGACAGTGGATAAAAATTTTCACAATCATGTCCAGTGAAAAAAGGATTATTCCTCTGATTCAGTGAAGCATGTATCAAGTATAGATTTAAAATATGAACCTACAAAGCAAGTTACTGGGTTGTTTTTTTTTTTAACGGTTTTTAGATGACTGGTGACACTACTAGAATGGAATTTTTTTAGATGGAAAATTGGTCACTATTTGCAAATATACGTTATATTACAGATTTAAAACTGAAATTTCTTTTCAAACAGTAGAATCGTTTTTTTGTTTTTACTTTCAGTGAGCTTATGACCATTCTATATATTATCACAAATGAAATCACCATTCAGTCACATTAAACATATGTATTTTTTTTTTTCACAAAAGAGGAGAAAACAACTAAAACTTAGCAGACTATATCTGTTAGAACACATTTTGTAAAAACCCACTAGTTTAAAGTTTTGGAAATCTACCACACTGTTCTGAAGGAAAATATATGCTTTCCAACCCTCTCTAGTAATTCCTATCCAATCAGTTTTCTATTGTAGAAATTAAAATTCAAGTTGAAGTACTCGTGGCACAAGACAGAATGTAAGATTTAATAATAGAAGACTATTGATTACAACTAACTTATATTGTCATCAAACATAAACATACTAAACAATCAACACTGGACTTTTAGAACAGTAAATTATTAAATAGGTTGATTTCTTTTAATGTTTAAATTCTGTAACATTAAATTACGTTAGTATTTCAAACAATACCCTTTCTAAACCAAACCTGAAATTAATCAACTTTTTTTCTTTTTTTTTTTTCCAGCAAAACGAAAGGGTCCCTGGGTCCCTTTAAGATACTTTCCAAAGCAGTAAAAACACCTTAGTGTTTCGGCTTATCTATAACACACTCTGCTGACCCTACGCATTTCACTGAGGGGCTACCTGAACCCACAAATCATCATCAGATAAAGAACTTGAACTTCCTGACTCAGAGTCCAGCTCACTGAATCCACCTAAATCCCACTCAGTGCTAGATTCACTGGGTACTTCTTCCTCCTCAGTGAGAAAACTCTGACCAGGTTCAAGGCAGGAAGGATAAACGCGAGCTGAGAGGCAAAAAAAGTTAGAATCAAACTGGAACAGGCCTAATGTGGTACCTATATTAATCCACTGGTCACCCCTAATATCATATTCATACACGGTCACCCGGTTCTTCTTCCACTGCGGGGTGCGTGAGGTGATCAGCAACAGTTTTTGGCCATGATTGATAATCCGGTAGTTGTTAGTCTCTGACACCAAGGGAATGTTATTAATCTGCCTCCACTCTCCTCTGACTGGATTGTAGACCTTCATGACAGGGATGTCGCAGATGCAATAGATCTCATCATTGAAGACACAGGCTTCCTGAAAATCATTGCGCTTCAGAGAAACACACTTCAGCCACATATTATGGCTGGGATCAAAGCAGAACATGCGCTTACTATTGAGAGCATAAAGATAGTTCTGAATTACCATCAGATCGAAGGAAATAAAAGAATGGGGCAGTGGAGCCACCAGTGCCCACTGGTTCCTCTGGACACTGTAGCACTCCACCTCCTTCAGTTTAATGCCAGTAATAGGGTCGCGCCCACCCAAAATGTAAATGTAGCCATTGAGGTATGCCACATCCATGCCCTCGCGGCAGAGCAGGCGGTCAGCAAGTTGCTGCCAACTATTCTGGGCTGGTTTATACACCCAGAGGTCTTTCCTGGGCTGGGCGGCCAGATAGATGTCATGGTCCGGAGAGACACACACAGCTAAGGTGGTCACAGTCCTAGTGTGAGCAAGGCAGGTCAAAGGTGATGGCACTTTGTAAATGTCCCCCGAGTATGGGTCACAGCACAGAAAGGGATCTCTGGGATGTCCAAAGAAGATCACCATCTTCTTGGCATACACACCCAGCCTCTGGGGTGGATTTTCTGCCACGGACACAACAGAGCTGCTGCTGCAGCCGCCACCGCCACCAGCGCCGCTAACGACACTGCTAACGCCGCCGCCGCCGCCACTGCCGCCGCTGCTGCAGCCGCTGCTGCTCTCTGGCTTTGGCACCAGAGACTTGCACAACGTGTCACCATATCGCATCTGCCGGGCCCCTTCGACAAGGTCCAGACAGTACTTCTTCACCATGGTGTTGGTCAGCAGCCCCTCCAGGTAATTTCGATCTTCATCGGTGAAGTGTGTCCAGCGGACACACTTGAAGACTTCTGCAGCGCTGGGACCCCGCTCCTTGGGAGCCGCCTCCAACCACTGCACCGCCACATGGCACACGGTCTGCTCATGCTCGATGTTTAGGCTGTCCAGGCGCAGGACAGTCAGAAGCTGGGCCAGGGTCAGATCTGCCAGAGACTCCTCCCGAATCGAACTCATCTGGCTGAGCTGCTTGAAGTTGTGGGCTATAAACGACTGGGCCTGTGATCGCAGCTTGCGATGGCCAAAGGCATCGGCGAACTTGAAGATGGCCGTGCAGTTGGCCAGGTCAAGGCGGCGGGCTAGGAAGGAGGCACAGGCTTCACGCACATACTCGAGCTGCAGCATGTCGGAGGCGGCGTACAGGCGCTCCACGTTGGATTCACTCAGAGACACACGACCCGTGTAGCAGTAGTCGACCAGCACCTCGAAGGACTCGGCATCCACATCGTGCATGGTCACGTTCGTCTGGTGACTCTCGTACATGCCGCCGGTGAACATGCTCTTGAAGTAGGGACACGCGGCTGCCAGCACGTTACGGTTGCAGGGGAAGAGGCGGCCCGTGCCAGGCCCACTGCCAGGCGTGACCACCTCGATGGTCACATCACAGAGCAGCCGCGCGTCGTAGAAGGACTTGAGCTGGGCCAGCAAGGCTGCGGAATGGGCCGTGTCCTTCAGCTCCTCCGGGCCCGTGAAAAAAGCCGAAACTGTGGGTTTGTGAACCCTTTTGGGCCGCTTCCCGCCGCGGGGACTAGCGAGGCGGCGAGAGCGCGAAGCTTCTTCCCGGGACTGCATAGTGGAGATGCTGGCGGGGAGCTGAGGACGAGTACGGGTGCAAGGACCGGGCTCTGGCGCCTCCTCACCCTCTGCTCGCTGACGCTAAGACCGCGGTGTCTCTGGAGAGACTGCAGCACGGGTCCATTTATTTAAGTCAACCCTACGCCGCGGTGCCGCCTCCCTCGACCGCGTAGACCGCGTCCGACTCACCCGTTTCCAGTTCCACGCCCTTTCTCCGCCTCAGCTCGCCCTCACAGGACCTACTGGCTGGAACCGAGCGATCCGCCACCGCCGCGCTGGCAACACCAGTAGGCGTCCAGGGGAACTACGGCTCCCAGGTTACCTTTCGCGCCTCGAGGCACGCCGGGGCCCTCCGAACTCTGCGGCATAGGCTGCGGCACCAGCTGCGGCACGGGCTGCGGCACGGTAGCCGCTTTGCATGTTGGGAGTAGTAGTAGCCGCAATAACATCGCGAGATTGTCGGCTGTTCATTGTTTCGGATGACGGAGTTAGAAATCACTAAATCTCTTGTATTCGGTGTTATGGTTTCGAACTTTGGGTGTGGAATTCAGATTAGATACCCGTACTAGTGTTTATCAATTGTTTGACTTCTCTCTCAGAGCTCTTGTTTTTGAAAACGTTAATAGCAATAGTATTTCATAGCATGTGACGATTGAACTAAATTGCGTAGGTGATATACCTCTAAATTGCCTAGGCGATATACGCATAAGCTGCGTAGGCTGGATATACTTGCTCTGAATAAATATTTGTTGATTAGTAGAATAACATACTTATACGTAGTACCCATAATATAAAGGTTCAATACGTTTTAGCTTTTCTTCTAACGTTTATGAAAGATGTAACCTCTCATTTGAAATCATGAGCCTGTAGGAAAACGGGAAAAACCTGCAGGTTTCTGCAGAGATACCTTTAAGTTTTGGGGGTTTGTATTTTTAATAAATAGATTTTAAGATCAGTTTTAGGTTTACTGGAAAATTCAACAGGAAGCTCCCATATATTCCACCCCTTCTCAGTTTCCGCTGTTTACAACATATTGCATTAGTGTATGCCGTTGTTACAAGTGATGAACTTAACACTGATATATCATTAATTAAAGCGTGTAGTTTATTTTAGGGTTTACTCTTTGTGTTGTACAGATCTATGGGTTTTGAAAAATGTATGTCATGTACCTATCATCATTACAATAACACAGAGAATCGTTTCATGGTCCTAAAAATCCTCTGTTCAATCTACTTATGCCTCCTCTTCCTTGCCCCCCAGCCCCTGGGAAACACTGATCTTTTTATTGTCTAGTTTTACCTTTTCCAGACTGTCTTGCACTTGGAATACATCTTCTTTCACTTGACAATATTCATTTAAGATTCCCATGTCTTTTCACAGCTTGATAGTCATTTCTTTTTATCATTGAGTAATATTCCATTGTGTACGTATACCAGTTTACTTACCCATTTCCCTGCTAAATGACATTTTGTTTGCTTTGAATTTTTTCAATTATGAATAAAGCTGCTATAAACACTCGTGTTGGTTACTGCATGGACATAAGTTTTCAACTCATTTTGGTATACGCCAAGGACTGTGATTGCTGGATCACATGGTAATACTATGTTTAACTTTGTAAGGAAGTGCCAAAATGTTTTCCACAGTGGTGGCCTGTACTGTTTTGCATTCCCACCAGCAATTAATGAGCGTTCCTATTGTTGCACATCCTCCCTAGCATTTGGTATTGTCAGTGTTTTGGATTTTACACCGTACAGCCTTTAAACTTGCCTCTCTGGGAAAAAAATTCTGAAGGATCTGATCATATTTTAAACATCTAGCAATATCTGCAGGGCTGTTCAACTGTGGTCTCAGCAGTATGTATGAATTTTCTCAAATACGCAAATCAAGAATATTAATAGATGCTTTGGTGGTCTCATAAAGTCTATATTTCATGTTCCAGAAGTAGTGCTGAAGTATTTTCGTTAATTCTCTTGATATGAATGTCCATAGCTAATCCAATATAGCTCCTATCACTACCATCCCCAAATTAACTGAAGATTCTGGAATTCTAGTTATTAAGGAGAATTTTAAATAAAAATATTTAACAAAGAGACCTTGTACTGTGTGGGATCCTAAGAGTTCAGCATCATACATGCCCAAACATCCCTTGAATTAGTCTGGTCTAATGTATGCTTTACAAAAGTGTTTTTATATTTGTATTTATCAACATTGTTTCACTATAAAATCCTCAAAGTAAATTGTGCTCAGTCATTGAGTTTTAACTTATTCATATATGCCTCTAACAGTGTAATTTGCTTTCGACTGCTTTTCACAGAATTCAAAATATTTATTAGACACTGTGCTGTAAGGCCTACAGCAGTATTGTTCAATAACATTTTCTGTAATGATGAAAATGTTCTATATCCGTGTTATCCATTATGGTAGCCATTAGCCACATGTGGCTCTTAAATACTTGAAATGTAGCTAATACAACTGAGGACTGAAGTTTTAATTTTAGAAACACAGCATTGGCAGCAACAAATCTTTTCAACGAATGCTACCGAAACAACTGGATCATAATGGAAAAAAATTAACCATGAAACTGACAACAGTTGAACTTTACCTAATCCCTGTGCCACAGGGCAAACAGCGATAATTAAGAAATCCCTTCAACCTTTTTTTTTTTCCTCCCTGGAGATGATCCTATCCTTTTGTGATTGTAAATAGGTAACCACTGGCAAACCACCTTCTCCCACGTGGCTTAGATAAGAGTCATTGTCCACTCTTTCTCATGACTACCATAAAGCTCACAGAGGATCCCTTTATTTACATGTGAGAAGGTTAAACTCAGACCTTTCCATTTGTGCCAGAACCTGCCAACAAGGCCAGACACGGGGTCTCTAACTTCCAGTCCTTTGTCTCATGAATGATTAACTGAGATTAGAAGTGCGCCCATGGAAATTCCCTGGCGGTCCAGTGGTTAGGACCCAGTGCTCTCACTGCTAGGCCCAGGTTTGATCCCTGGCCGGGGAGCTAAGATCCCACAAGATGTGCTGTGAGGTCAAAAAAAAAAAAAAAAAGATGTGCGCCCAAACTAGCTAGACACCAAAATACACATTTCCTAGTTTCCTAGTCAGCCGACCAAGACTTCCCCTAGTTACAAAAGCAATTCTAACTGTAAACCACTCTACCTATAACTTGTCCAAACCCTCCCTATAACAGTCTAAGGCAAACTCACCCTGCCTTTGATTCTGAACTGTTCTCCACGATCGCAATATTCTGCATAAACTCAGTTTCCTTACTTGTTTGGTTTTTGTCTTTGACAGTTCGGTGGCATTACTGGAATGGAACTAGAAGCCCACCTCTGGGCACCCATCTTCCCCACCCACGTCCTGAGGCTTTTTGAGCCCCTGTGCCACTTCCCTGAAGGGCAATTTAGGGATCTCATGTTGGAGTCCAGCTCCTGAGCCATGTGCTCCAGGCAATTGTCTGTGGTAGCACGGGAAGGATTTGATTTTGGTTTGCCGGGCCATCTCTTGGTTTGGTTTTGTTGCTAGCTATTGTTTAGTAGCTCTGTAGTGACCTAAATGGGAAGGAATTCTAAAAAAGAGTGGATATATGTATACGTATAATTGATTCACTTTGCTGCACAGCAGAAACGAACACAACATTGTAAAACAACTATACTCCAAAAAAAATTTAAAAAAACAAAAAGATCCCTTCCCTGAGACCAAGACAACCCTGAGGGTTTCTCGGATTAGGTGGCTATTGCTGAGCCGGATCCCTAGCTTTTACACGATCACCTCGCCTCTCTGTGCCACAACCAAGGAAACAACGCTGATCCCCCGAACTGGGACTCCTTCCACGTCTGTGTTTCGAAACCTGAAAAACTCTATCCTCTTCTTCCACCCTTGGACCACTCAATTACTCGTTACCCTTTTCCCTTTTTATACACAAAAAAAGAAGGACATGTATATCCTTGTTTGCGGGATGGTTAGAAGCTTTTTTTCCTGCAAACAGGCTACTGCCACAACCATAGCTAAGCTGGTACCAGAAAGAATTTTCCCTACGTGGGGGTCCCTTTGTTCCTTTCTAGTGACAGAGGAACCCACTTCAACAGTAAGTTTATTGAGGATATTCAACAAGTACTTCCACTGCTACAAAAATTTCACTGTCTTAGCCACCCTCAATCCTCTGGAAAAATAAAGCAGGCCAACAGTGCTCTTAAATTCAAATTAGCCATACTCTCTGAGGCACCCAACCTGCCCCAAATCTTGTACTTGGTCCTGGTGATGCTTAGATCCTCCCCCTCCAGTCAACACTGATTATTCCTTTATGAATACTTATGTATTATGAAATAATACTGGCAGGCCAATGAAGATTTCTTACCTCTTCTGGACCTTAAGTGACCCTAATTTGATCTAATATCTATCTTTGTATCACCTCACACTGGTCAGAATGGCCATCATCAAAAAGTCTACAAACAATAAATGCTGGAGAGGGTGTGGAGAAAAGGGAATCCTCTTGCACTGTTGGTGGGAATGTAAATTGGTACAACCGCTGTAGAGAACAGTATGGAGGTTCCTTCAAAAAACTAAAAATAGAATTACCATATGATCCAGCAATCCCATTCCTGGGCATATATCCAGAGAAAACCATAATTCGAAAAGATACATGCACCCCAGTGTTCATTGCAGCACTATTTTCAATAGCCAAGACATGGAAGCAACCTAAATGTCCATCAACAGAGGAATGGTTAAAGAAGATGTGGTACATCTATACAATGGAATATTAGCCATAAAAAAGATGAAATAATGCCATTTTCAGCAACATGCATGGACCTGGAGATTATCATACGCAGTGAAGTAAGTCAGACAGAGAAGGACAAATATCATATGATATCACTCATATGTGGAATCTAATTTTTTTAAATGATATAAATGAACTTAATTACAAAACAGAAACAGGCTCAGATTTCAAAAACAAACTTATGGTTACCAAAGGGGAAAGATGGGGGTAGGGATAAATTAGGAGCTTGGGACTAACATACACACTACTATATATAAAACAGATAACTAACAAGGACCTACTGTATAGCACAGGGAACTCTACTCAATATTCTGTAATAACCTATGTGGGAAACGTATCTGAAAAAGAATGAGTATATGCACACGTATAACTGAATCACTTTGCTATACACCTGAAACTAACACAACATTATAAATCAACTATACTCCAATAAAATTTTTTTAAAATTTATATCTATCCTTAAATATTGTTAAAGTTTTATTAAATACACTCATATTTATCACCAACAGGTCAGGTTTCCTTTCCCACCACACCCCCTACATGACCTTCAAATTGGAAATTCCCTCTTCTGGAAAAGAGACCACCAAAAGACCAATTTTGAATCCCAGTGGAAGGGATCTTACACTGTGTCCTAACCACCAATACCGCTACAAAACTACCAGGGGTACAACATGTACTTTATGTGTCACGATTAAAAAATGCAAAACGGGAACCCCCGGAGCAGGCAGCAGCGTTATTCCTCCATGGGCCCCGGCTGCAGTTCGCGTGCGCGGCTGGGAGGAGGGCAGCTGACTTCCTCCAACTAAAAAAAAGAGAGAAGGATGTTCCCCCAAACCCTCCCTTCTGGTCCCTGGTAGAGCGCTCAGAACTGGTGACCACTTCAAAAAAGAAAAAGATGTCATCCGCAAAAAAAAAAAAAAAGCAAAACAATTTCGGTTTCTCATGTAAGGAGCGTGGAAGTCACCACTCTGTCCTAACAACAACTAAAAAGCTGAATGGACGGAAAAATCAACAACTCTTCTTGGATCCATAAGAGAGGGGAGGACACAGGGCACACGGCTGTTCCCAAGACTGGAGACGCAACAACGGAGTACTTACTGGCTTACCGGGAGGGTAGACGCAGGCGCGGAACCGTGGCAGGAACCGAGGCTGAGGCAGGAAGACTCCAAACACAACTGACAAATTGCTAGAGGCTCAGGGCGGACAACTCTGAAGTTAAAAGCTCCAGAGGACCCAATCAAAGGGGGGCCTCCGACTCTGGGAGCTTGAGAGCTTTCCCGGTAAACATGGGAGAAAAATCCCCTCGTGCTTCCGAAAGGGAGAGGGGAAATGGAGCCTGTTTTTAAATACCCCAGGGCACTCTCTTACCAGGTCTGCCCTCAGGAGAAACTAGTTAATCAGAGCCTAATCTGCTGGGGTCTTATAAGAGCCCGACTAAGGGAAATACCCAACTCCGCTTAACTATAGCCTTCCAGGGGGGAGAAGGGAAATACCCAGCTCCAGCCCACTCTATCCCACCTAAGGGGAAGGAAAACAGTGAAAAAACACACTTAAATCTCACAGCTCAGAGGCTCAGGCTCCCTAAAAGGCTGAAACCTAATCATGAACAATAGGGCTTCCCCTCCCCACACCTCGCCGCCACATTACTACCAGCCTATTTGCTGCAGTTCCCTTTACCCAGCACATCAGGTCCCAATACCAACAAAAAATTAAAAGGCAAAACCACAGGTTTTTTTGATGGGGAAAAAATGTTTTTTAATTGCATACTCAATCCATTTTGTGTATTTCAAAAGGTGCAATATTTTTCTTCATTTGTCAGTGAAAAAAGTTAGAAATTAACTTAAAAAAAACCAATGGCAAATGGCAAACCAATTTCCTTGAGGGTCAGGGTCACATATATAGTGCATCCTAGAACAGAGTAGGGGCAAGACAGATTCCAACCACTTTTCATGAGTTTCGTCAAATACTGGACCTATTCAAGGGTCAAGAGAAAAGGCAACTTTCAAAAAGAGTGTGTGTATATATATATATATATATATATATATATACATATATATATATATATATGTATATATATGTAAATTTTTTCTTTTTTAGCCCCACTGCGCGGCTTCCGGGATCTTATTTCCACCGACTAGGGATCGAACCCAGGCCTACGGCAGTGAAAGCGCCGAGTCCTAAACACTGGGCCGCCAGGGAATTCCCAAAAAGGAGTATATTGTTAAATGAGGCATTTACTATACTCCTTCCTGAGAGCACCAGGTAGGGAACATGTTTTCTAAACTAGATCTAGGAAGTAGAATGTGGAATCAATCCATCCTCCTCCCCTTAAGGGCTGTCCAATGGTTAATGAATTTACAAAAATGACTAAATAAAAACAAATCCTACACACACCTCCCTGCCCTACCCCCCAAAAAAGGAAAATTAAAAAAGCTAGATATCCCAGATTGCTCTCCAGAGTGGAAACCGGGAACTGTTTCAACAACCCAAATTAGTCTGTCACAGAGTCATCACAAGCATGCCTTGCTTTTAAACAAAACAACAACAACAACAAATTTTTTTTGAAATGACAAAAACTAGTACTGATCATTTTTCTGACAATGCACAATTACTCAAAATTAACTACTGTTGAGAGGGGGAAGGGGGCCATACCTATGGGCCTTGTCTCACAGGAGTGAATGTGGGTAGGTGCAGGGCATTTGTCATTATTGCAAAACCGAATCCTAATTTTTAAGATTGTTTGATTTAAACATTGCTTTTAGTAGGATGCTGACACCAGCTGTGCAGAAAGGCCTCTGGAGAGACGTTCATAGCAGCACACACCTGCAGCTCTTCAGTTCTGGAGGCTCCAGGGCAGCCAATATTGCTTTGTTAAATACATTCTTTAGGCCTTCCTGTGTGAGTGCAGGACACTCCACATATCTGACAGCCTTCAGGTCACCGGCCAGTTTTTCAGCAGCCTCTGGAGTGACAGGATTCTGTTTATTCTTGGCAAGTTTCTCAATAGTGGAGGGGTCATCTCTGAGATCAGTTTGGGTCCCAATAAGCATGAAAGGAGTCTTTGGACAGTGGTAAGTTATCTCAGGCACCCACTTTTCTTTCACATTTTGAATGAGGATGGAGAGACCACTGAAAAACAGACTAGAAATACATCTGTTTGTGGATAACTCAGAGGTCATAATCTGTCATAATCCTCTTGCCCTGCAGTATCAAAAAGTCCAAGAGTATGTGGCTCTCCACCAATCATAACTGAGACTGCACAATTGTCAAAAACAGTCCATACAGCGACTTCCCTGGTGGTCCAGTAGTTAAGACTCCATGCTTCCACTTCAGGGGCCATGGGTTCCATCCCTGGCTGGGGAACTAAGATCCCTGCATACAATGTGTGGTGTGGCAAAAAAAATTTTTTTTAAAAACAACAACAGTCGGTACATACTCAGATGGAAATTTGTTTGTTGTGTAGGATATCAGGAGACACGTTTTACCAACAGCACCATCGCTGTCAACAACACACTCAATTGTCTGCGTTGCTGAAACAGTTCTGTATCCACTTTAAATATTTCAAATTTGATGCTGACCTCAGCTCCACCGCCCACAAAACCACAATTTGATGAGACAGAGCAAGCATCAGAACCAGACATGGCAGGAATGTTGGAATTATCAGACCGGGAATTGAAAACAACTATAAATAAGATGCTAAGGGTGCTAAGGATGAAATAGGATACAGGGCATCCTGATGGGTAATGTAAGCAGAGAGATGGAAATCCTAAGAAAAAAAACAGAAAGAAATGCTAGAGGTTCTGGTTCAAGACGGTGACATAGGGAAATCCTGAACTCACCTCCTCCCGTGGACACACCGAATTTATGTGGAACAGTTTCCTCTGAAAGAAAGCTAAAAACTGGCAGAGCAGCCCTTCACACCTGGTAAACGAGAGGCAAGCCACATGGAAGCAGGTGGGAAAGGCTGAGGCAGAATCTCACCATAAATCCCCCACCCCCAGTGCAGGGATCTGCAACCGGAGGGAACTCAAAACCCGATCGTCTCACTGAGGAGTGAAGGGTCTATACCCCATATTGGGCACCCCAACCTTTAAGACCTACACCCAAGAGACAAACCCCCAAGTATCTGGCTTAGAAGACCAGTGGAGCCTGCACCTGGGAGACTTATGGGCTGTAGCAAACTGAGGGCTGGTGCACAGACCCATGGGGGTGCCAGGGCCCAGCAAAGAAGCAGCCCTTTGAAAAGTGCCCAGGCTTTCTGTGAAAAAGGACTCACTTGCTACTTTTGACAGTGTTGGTCTGAGGGGCAGAGGCCTGCTGGGAAACTCTCTGGGGATGGAGGCTGGCGGGTGCAATCTTCCTGCTCTCCCTCTTTTTTTAAAACTTTCATTTCTTTTATTTTTCTTTCTTTTCTTTATTTCTTTCTCCCCTCCTTCCTTCTTTTTTTTTTTTTTGCTTTTTTCCTCTTTTTTCTCTTTTTGGTGGGTACCATCTTTGCACTACCCACCCCCCCAGCCCCACCTTGCTCCAGCCAGTGGGTGTATCACCACCCTCTCTGCTGCTCTCCAGAGCACCAATATCTCCCAAAGGGGAAGAACTTCTACACATGTCCAGTGCCCCAGTTTGTATGTCTGGTGACCTGGTTTCTACAGCTGCCACCCAGGGGATGCCCCTTGATAACCTGGCTCTGGAAGCCAGATGGGCTTGTGCTCCTGGGTCCCACAGAGAGACAGTTCTTGGCGGGGTATCACCCCAGGGCGCTGCACAGATAGTGGGCTGAAATGGTTCCCCAGGCTTTCTGAGAAAGAGGCCTGTTTCCTTCTTCTTTTTTTTTTTTTTTTTTTTTTTTTGTAAAAAATTATTTATTTATTTTTGGCTGCGTTGGGTCTTCGTTGCTTCGCGTGGGATTTCTCTAGTTGCAGCGAGTGGGGGCTACTCTTTGTTGTGGTGCGCGGGCTTCTTCACTGCGGTGGCTTCTCGTCACAGAGCACGGACTTTAGGCGCACAGGCTTCAGTAGTTGTGGCATGCGGGCTCAGTAGTTGTGGCTTGCAGCCTCTAGAGCACAGGCTCAGTAGCTGTGGCGCACGGGCTTAGTTGCTCTGCGGCATGTGGGATCTTCCCAGATCGGGGATCAAACCTGTGTCCCCTGCCTTGGCAGGCAGATTCTGAACCATTGCTCCAGCAGGGAAGTCCCCCTGTTTCCTTCTTCAGGATCTTTGCCTTAAGGGACAGGCTTCTGCTTTGGTTCACTTATGTGGGCCCATGGAGGTACTCTCAGGGAATGGAGACCCATGGATGCAGTCGTTGCCTTCTCCCTCTGTCTTCCTCCAGCTCACTGGTATCTTCCCATAAAGAGCTTATACCCTTGTCAGATGCCCTGACTTTTGTGGCTGCTGCCAGGAGACACCTCTATATCACCTGGTTCTGCTGGCCAGTGAGGTTTCTGCTCCAGGCGTCCTACAACTGGAACCAAGGAGAAAGAGTTTATAAACTCCTGCCACCCCTGGGGCACAACAGGAGACAACAGACCCAGGAGGCCTGTCTTTCCCACAGAGAGTCGGAGAGGCCTGTCATTATAGCCACAGCCTGAGGGGCAGGCTTCTGATGAATGACACATCTAAGGCTGACCTTAGACCTTTCCTGAGACCTCGGAGGACGATGCTATCTTCACGCTTTACCTCTGCCCTGCTCCACTGTGCCAGCACCTCTTGGAGAGGAGCTCTTATACGTATCTGGTGCCCCAGTGTTTACATCTGGTGGCCTGGTTTTGGCAGCTTGATTCCTTGGCTCTGGTGGCCAGGCGGCTTGCGCTCTTGCATGTGCGCAGAGCTGCAACAGTCCCACAGGCAGTTCTTGGCGGGCTACCACGCCAGGGCACTGCCCAAATAGCTGACTGAAACACACCCCCGGGCCTTCTGTGAAAGAGGCCTACGTGTTTGTCCTGAAGCTTTGGCTTAGGAGCAGGCTTTACATCAGGTACGCATCTAGAGGCTACGGAGGGGTTCAAGGAATGAAGGCCAGGGCACACCATCTTATACTGTCCCTCTGCCTCACCACAGCTCATGGGTATCTCCTAGAAAGGAACTAATACACTGTCTGGAGCCTTGATTTTTGTGACTGCTGCCCGGAGGACGCCTCCAGGTTCCTTGGCTTATGCTTGCTGACACGGGACTGTGTATGTTTGCATTCTGTAAAAGCTGCTGCCTGAGGGTCTGGCTTCCAATCAGCCTGACTCCTCTCCTTTGGCACTGACTGGTCTTGGTACAGCCTCAATGACGGGGAGCTGTGAAAGGTAAAATAAACTGCTCGGCTCACAGAGGTTTGAGAGAATGAAGAGCTAGGACAGCCAGAACAATAAAGCTCATCTCCTACACAAGGCCAACGCTGCAAGCCTGGGAGAGGTAACTGTTTCATCCAGTGCATAGAAACCAACACAGAGCGTCAAGCAAAATGAAGAAACAGAGGAATGTGTTCCAAACAAAAGAACAAGATAAAACCTCAAGAAAAAACCTTAATGGGGCTTCCCTGGTGGCGCAGTGGTTGAGAGTCCACCTGCTGATGCAGGGAACACGGGTTCGTGCCCCAGTCTGGGAGGATCCCACATGCCACGGAGCGGCTGGGCCAGTGAGCCATGGCCGCTGAGCCTGCGTGTCCGGAGCCTGTGCTCCGCAACGGGAGAGGATGCAGCAGTGAGAGGCCCACATACCGCAAAAAAAAAAAAAAAAAAAAAAATCCACCTTAATGAAGCATAGAAAAGTAAAGAAATGATAGAGGTCAAAAACACCGTAAGAGAAATGCAGAAGGCCTTTATGGGCTT
This sequence comes from Kogia breviceps, assembly GCF_026419965.1. Lineage (NCBI taxonomy): Eukaryota > Metazoa > Chordata > Mammalia > Artiodactyla > Physeteridae > Kogia > Kogia breviceps. Next base: position 25,879,397 of record NC_081325.1, on the reverse strand, counting down.
GTTAGTAGACTGGACACAGCTGAGGAAAGAATCACTGAGCTTGAGGATATATCAAGCAAAACCAAAAACTAAAAAGCAAAGAGGGACTTCCCTGGTTGTGCAGTGGTTAAGAATCTGCCTGCCAATGCAGAAGACAGAGGTTCAAGCCCTGGTCCGGGAAGATCCCACATGCTGCAGAGCCCGTGCGCCACAACCACTGAGCCTGCGCTCTAGAGCCCTCAAGCCACAACTGCTGAGCCTGCATGCCACAACTACTGGAGCCCACGTGCCTAGAGCCCATGCTCCACAACAAGAGAAGCCACGACAATGAGAAGCCCACGCACCGCAACCAGAGAAAGCCCGCGAGCAGCAACAAAGACCCAGCGCAGCCAAAGATAAGTAAATAAAAATAAATAAATCTATTAATAAATAAATAAATAAAAAGTAAAGAGAACAAAGACTAGAAAAAAAAAAAACTGGAACAGAATCTCCAAGGACTGTGGGACAACTACAAAAGGTGTCACATACACACAGGGGGAATACTAGAAGGAAAGGAGAGAGAAAGAAATTTTTTAAAAAGTGAAACAATAATGACCTAGAATTTCTCCAACTTAATGTCAGACACCACTGGTGGGGGTCCGGGTTCCATCCGTGGTCGGGGAACTAAGATCTTGCAAGCCGTGAAGTGTGACTGGAAAAAAAAAAAAAAAGAAATCATATAAAATACGCTCTCACACCATAGTGGAATTTCTAGAAATCAATAACAGAAGAATAACTGGAAACTCTCAAAATGCATGAAGATTAAACAACACACTTCTCCCCCACCCCCAGCTTTATTGAGGTATGACTGACAAATAAAAATTGTATATATGCTAAGGTCATACAACATGATTTTTAAGGTGTATAACATGATGATTTAATATAATTTGTGTAATGATTACCACAATCAAGTGAGTTAATACATCCAACACTTCACATAATTACCTTTTTACATTTTTTATGGTGAGGACACTTAAGATCATTTCTTAGCAGATTTCAAGTATACAGTACATTATTATTAACTATAGTTATCATGCTGTGCAGTAGATCCTCAGAACTTATTCATCTTATGACTGAAATTTTGTACCATCTCACCAATTCCTCCCTATTTTCTCCACCCTCAGCTACTGGAAACCACCATTATACTACTCTCTGGTTTTATGAGTTTGAGATTTTTACATTCCATATATAAGTGAGATCATACAGTATTTGTCTTTCTGTGTCTGGCTTATTTCACTCAGCAGAATGTCCTGCAGGTTCATCCATGTTGTTGCAGATGGCAGGATTTCCTTCTTGTTCGTGGCTAATATTCCATTCTCTCTCTATATGCCACATTTACTTTATTCATCCATCGATGGACATTTAGGTTATTTCTGTTTCTTAGCTATTGTGAATAATGCTGTAGTGAACATAGGAGTGCAGCTATCTCTTCAAAATACTGACTTGATTTCCTTTGGATCTGTACCCAGAAGTGGGATTTCTGGATCACATGGTAGCTCTATTTTTAACTTTTAGGGGACGCTCCATACAATTTTCCATATTAGCCCTACCAATTTAAATTCCAAACAACAGTGCTCAAGGGTTCTCTTTTTCTCCACATCCTCCTCAACGCTTGTTATGTCTCATTTTCTTAATGACATTCCAACAAGTGTGAGGTGATAGCTAATTGTGATTTTGATTTGCATTTCCCTGATGATTAGTGATGTTGAACACCTTTTTGTACACCTTTTGCCCATTTGTATGTCTTCTTTGGAAAAATGTCTATTCAGGTTCTTGCCTATTGTTTAACCGGGTCATTTGAATTGTATCAAATATTTTTCTGTATTGATTGAGGTGATCATATGATTCTAATCCTTCATTTTGTTAATGTGCTGTGTCACATTTATTGATTTGTGTATGTTAAGTCAACCTTGCATCCCAGGGATAACTGCCACTTGATTATGGTGTCTGTTTTTCTAGTTTCTATCATTTATTTCTATTCTAATCTTGCTTATTTCCTTTTTTCTCATACCTTTCAGTTTAGTTTGTTCTTTTTTTAGTTCCTTGGGGTACAGTTCAACTTTAGGTTGTTTATGAGAGATAGTTCTTTTTTCTTAATTTAGACATTTATCACTATAAACCTCCCTGTTAGAATTACTTTCAGAAGTTCCCTGGTGATTTAGTGATTAGGATTCAGCACTTTGCCATGGCTCGGGTTCAATCCCTGGTCGGTGAACTGAGATTCTGCAAGCCATGTGCCACAGCCAAAAAAAAAAAAAAAAAAAGAACTACTTCACTTCATCCCATATGTTTTGGTACGTTGCGTATCTATTTTTGTTTGTCTTTAAAACTTTTTGAATTTTCCTTTTGATTTCTTCTTTGACCCATATTTGTTCAGGAGTGTATTGTTTCATTTCCATATATTTGTGAATTTTCCAATTTACCTCCTGTTATTGATTTCTAGTTTCATATTGTTGTGGTCAGAAGAGATACTTATACTAATTTTATTTTCCCTTTTTCTCTCTCTCTTCTCTTTCTGGAATTCCCATAATGTCAACTATGCTTCCTTTGATGGTATTGCATAAGTCCTGTATGCTTTCTTCACTCTTTTTCTTTTTTTCTTCTTGATCCTCTGACTGGAAGATTTCAGAAGACTTATCTTCAAGTTCACTGATTCTTTCATCTGACTGTTGAAACTCTCTATTGAATATTTCAGTGCAGTCATTGCATTCTTGAGTTCCAGGATTTCTGATTTTTTTAAATGATTTCTATTTCTTTGCTGAACTTCTCATTTTGTTCATGCACTGTTTTCCTATTTTTGTTTAGTTATCTCTGTGGGGGTGTTTTTCCTAATTTACTGAATTTCTTTAAGAGTTTATTCTGAATTCTTTGTTATTCAGTTCATAACTCTAAATATTTTAGGGTGAGTGGAGCTTTATTAGTTTCCTTTGATGGTGTCATGTTTACCTGATTACTTGTGATTCTTGAATCCTTGCATTGCTGTCTGCATATTTGAGGAAGAGTTCTCCTTTTCCAGAGCCTATGGATTTACTTTGGCAGAGAAACCCTTCGCCAGACAGCCCAGTCTGGGGTTCTGCATGTGTCAGCAGGTAGCACCCACAGGCAAGTAGGGCTTGCTATGGGGTCTCTACTGGGCAGGGCTTGTTGCCTGTGCTCTAATGTTGGGGGGCGGGCTCTGTTCTGCAGTCAGACAAGGTTACTATCTGGGCTCCCTGGTGGGGAGTCTGTAGGCTCTGCTCCACGGTTGGGCAGGGTAACTAACGGGGCTTTCTGTCCAGGTTCGGCTGCGGGCTCTGCTCAACAAGCAGGCGGGGCCATAGGCTGCAGTTCACGCGGGGCCCAAGGCTAGGCTCTACAGATTGCCAGGGTTACTGTGCAGGCGCCTTACACGGGCTCCTCCGGATGGGCGGGGAGAGACAGCGCGCTCTGGCTCTGCGTTTGCGCAAGGCTGCTCGCTTGGCTCCCTGTGGCCTTGGGGCAGTAGAATGAGCTCCAGGGCCTGGCTGGACTGCTGGTTGTGTAGCAGAACTGGAAAGAGATGCTGACTGTGCTCCCTGGCCAGCTGGGGAGCAGCTAGCTCAGATGCTTGGGTGGATGGAGTCACTGGCTGGGCGCCCTGATTGGCCACCCTCACCAGCAGGAACACCGTGCCTCAGCATGATCCCTGCACTGGTTGCTGTGAGCCCTGTCCTCCTACTTTGTTTCTAGCTGACCCCATTTGGTGTAGCCCTGCTGATTCACCCAGTGTCTCCTACGAGATGACGCAGAAGCCTGCCCCCGGGGAAGCACTCCGGAATACTGGCCAAGCAGGATGTCAACCTCGGGCTCTCTTTTCCCCGCTGGAGAAACTGTAGGTACAGGGGGAACGCTGTCTGCGTGGCACTGTGCCAGCCTGGGGGAGGAGCAGACACACGGTCAAAGTGAAACCACTCCTCTTACCCACTTAATGTGGCTTTTCTCACTTTTGTTGTTCAAGGGGTGCTTCCTCCTCAACCCTGGGTTCTAGGATTTTCACACAGGAGTACTTTTTTTTTTTTTTTTTTGGCCGACCCCCGGCCCTCGCAGTGAAAGCATGGAGTCCTAACCACTGGACCGCCAGGGAATTCCCCACCCAAGAGTAGTTGTGTCTGTGAATAGTTGCTTATTGGTCTTTCTGCGAGGGGGACCAAAACCCGGAACCTCCTAATCCGCCATCTTGCCTTCGAAGTGGAAATAACACTATTGATTCAAATAAGATGTAATTATCTTTCAACTCACAAAAGAATAAAAATAAAAGAAAGCTTTCTTTACAGAAGAATAGCAACTAGTTAACATAGAGTCAGGTAGTGATTATTAGTGGATGCTAAAACCATGAGATGAACAATTTTGGGTAGATACTTATCGTTGGAAAACAAGTAACACTCAAGTTCAGCATCTTTCAAATAAGCCACATTTATTACCCTGCAGTTTCTGCCAACCAGAAATCCAGGATTTAGGTGGGTTTTCCTGGCTTGCTGTTTCTCATGAGGTTGCAACAGCTGTAGGCTAGGGGTGCAGTCATCTCGAAACTCTACTTGCACTGCAGAACCTGTTCACAAGCTCTTTCACAAAATTGTTACCAGGCTTCAGTTTCTTAAATACTGATGGAATGAGGGCCTCAGATTCTCTCCATACCACACTATCCCAGCATGAAAGGAGAGACAGACAGAGAGGAGAGAGAGAGAGAGAGAGAGAGATGGAGTCCACATCACAGTTTTTTCCAGAACCTGATCTTGGAAGAGATGTCCCACTGCCACTGTCATACCCTTTGTTAGAAGAATAGATAGATAGATAGATAGATAGATAGATAGATGATAGATAGATAGATAGATGATAGATAGATAGATAGATTTATTACAAGGAGTTGGCTTATATGAATATAGAGACTGAGAAGTTCTGTGATCTGCTGTCTGTAAGCTAAATAGCCAGGAAAGCTAGTGGTGTAGTTCAAGTCTGAGTCTGAATGCTTGAGAAAGAAGCACTGATGGTACAAATCACAGCCAGCGGGCGGGAGAGGACTGATGTCTCCATTCATTCAGGCAGAGAAGAGTGAATTCTCTCTTCCTCTGCCCTTTTGTTCTATTCTGGCCTTCAATGGATTGGATGATTCCCACCTATAGTGGGGTGGGCAATGTGCTTTACTGTCTATCAATTCAAATGCTAATCTCCTCTAGAAACATCCTCACAGACACACCCAGAAAAAATATCCAGGCCAAATATCCAGGCACCTTGTGATCCACTCAAGCTGACACACAAAATTAAATATACAGTGACCAACACTTATAAGGAAGCAGCCAGACAAATCCAGAATGTAAATTGTTCTACAAAACAACTTTGCTGGATTGTTCAAAAAATCAATGTCATAGAGAAGTACGAATCAAAACTACAATGAGGTACCACCTCACATCACTCAGAATGGCCATTATTAAAAAGTCTACAAAGAAATGCTGGAGAGGATGTGGAGAAAAGGGAACCCTCCTACACTGTTAGTGGGAATGTAAGTTGGTGTAGCCACTTGGAAAAGAGTATAAAGGTTCCTCAGAAAACTAAAAATAGAATTACCATATGATTCAGCAATCCCACTCCTGGGCAATATCTGGACAAAACTATAATTCAAAAAGATACATGCACCCCTATGTTCATAGCAGCACTATTCACAATAGCCAAGGTATGGAAACAACCTAAATGTCCATTGACAGATGAATGGATAAAGAAGATGTGGTACCTATACATGATGGAATACTACTCAGCCACGAAAAAACAATGAACAAATGCCCTTTGCAGCAACATGGATGCAATTAGAGATTATCATACTAAGTGAAGTATGGCAGAAAGAGAAATACCATATGATATCACTTATATGGGGAATCTAAAATATGACACAAATGAACCTATCATTGAAACAAAAACAGAATCACGGACATAGAGAACAGACTTGTGGTTGCCAAGGGAGAGGGTGTTGGGGGAGGGATGGAGTGGGAGGCTGGGGTTAGCAGATGTCAGCTATTATATATACAGTGGATAAACAACATGTCCTATGATAAACCATAATGGAAAAGAATATATATTAAAAAAGAATGTATATATATATATATATATAATAAAACGGAATCACTTTGCTGTACAGCAGTAATTAACACAACACTGTAAATGAACTATATTTCAATTAAAAAATAAAAATAAATCAATGTCATATGGAAAAAAGAGGGATTAATCTAGAAAATAAAAGCATGCAAACAAATGGAATGTTTGAATCCTAGTTGGATCCCAAATTGGACAAACACACATATAGGCATGTATATACACAGATACATATGTGAGAGAGAAAGGGGAAAGAAAGAAGGCAGATGTAGAAAAATTTAAATAATCATTAAACCTATGTGTGGCATACATAATGTTCATTGAAATACTCCTTAAGCTTTTCTGTATGCATGAAATTTATCAAACTATAAAGTTAATGAAAATATCTCTCATCCACATAATTCCACTAGGCTTAAAATAGTTTCAGCTCGTCTTCTCTGGCACATATTTCCTCTCTGAGAAATGCCTCAAATAATAAACTTTGTCTGACTCACTCCAAAACATTCCCCAGAACAGTTGCTACATTCATCATACCACATCGTTGTACAGTTAATTATTTTCATAGGAACTCAACTGGAAGCTCCTGAAGGTAAGGACTGTGTTTTATTTATCACTGTCATTTCCATAAAACTACACAGTAGACTACTCTTATTAGATCACCCGTTGACGCTTATTCAATTAAGCCAAAGAAAAACAAGAATAAGAAATGAAGCAGAGAAGTAGAGCTGGGCCATTTGTAGCAACATGGATGGACCTAGAGATTGTGATGCTGAGTGAAGTAAGTCAGACAGAGAAGGACAAATATCATATGATATCACTTGTATGTGGAATCTAAAAAAAAATAGTACAAATGAACTTATTTACAAAACAGAAATAGAGTTATAGATGTAGGAAACAATCTTATGGTTACCGGGTGGGGAGGGATGTGGGGGAGGAGAGAAATTGGGAGATTGGGATTGACATATACACACTACTATACATAAAATAGATAACTAATAAGGACCTACTGTATAGCACAGGGAAGTCTACTTAATACTCTGCAAGGACCTATAAGGGAAAAGAATCTAAAAAAGAGTCGATATATGTATATGGATAACTGATTCACTTTGCTGTACTGCAGAAAGTAACTCAACATTGTAAATCAACTATACTCCAATAAAAAGTTTTAAAAAAAGAAGTAGAGCTGAGACAATACTTTAAATATTGGTTTATAGTTTACACTGTATAGAATTCATTCAACTCCTAAAGAACCTTATAATCTGTAACCTGGAGCTGCTCATTGTTATTGAGTGACTCACATTCTTCACAATTTGTAAATACTCTTAAAATAAAAATAACAATGCTTCTTCCCAATTTGATCTATAGATTCAAGCAATTCCAACCAATATCCTGGAAAGTTATTTTATGGATAACAACAAACTGATTCTAAAGTTTATATGGGGAGTGACATCAGCATCACGGTGGTGTAAGACGTCTCTCGTTTGTCCTTTTTAACAGCTAGTTAAACATCCATCCATTAACAAAAGTTCCTCTGCAAATTGAGGGATCCAGCACCATCTGCCAAGGGACATGGTAGGAGTCTTGCTCACCTGTGCCTCTGGTGATAGGCAGACAGTCCTCAGTACGGGCTGCAGAAACAGCAAGAGTCAGTGAACCTGCTTAACAGGCTGCAGTTGGGAAAACCTAGAGAGTGCTAACTTGGGCAGAAACCCAGAGACAGCAGAGACTTTGTAGAAGTGAACCTTCCCAAAGGGAGATTCCAGCACATAGTTGCAGCAAAAAAAATATAAACACATACGAGCTTGGACACATAGGAGATGGTAAGAGTAACTTTGCCAGTGCCACCACTCCCCCCAGGTAACACTGCAGAACTAGCCAGCAGCAACCCCTCCCATAGCGGAGACAAAAAAGTGGTGTTTGAGTGCTCAGCTTCTCCCGCTGTATGGGATGCTTCCGCAGAAACCCGTTTCTCTCCAGTAGCAGGCAGAGTACTGAGGTGGGGTGTCCATAACTGGGGGGAGGGAGATCAGGAAAGATAAAGAATATCAAAAGGCATTCAAGGAACACAGTTCCTGATGACTGCACCCAGGATTTCTGTAGGAATTCCACCCAAGACCCTCTGGGAGTACCTCACCCTAGGATTCCCCCACTAGGCCCAAGGGCACCACCAATGCCCTGTGTGCTAAACCCACACCTCTCCCAAGTCTGTGGCTGGCTCCTTGTGTGCACTGCTGAATGCAGCAGTGACAGTGAGCTCTGTCTGGCAGAGTCATTGTCCAAAAAATAGACCAGGGTCTGTGGGCAAGGGAGAAACCACAAACGTGAGCTGTAGCTCCAGCTTCTAGAAAATAAAAGAGAAGTTTTCAGCAGCCAGCCTGGTGAGTTATAAATACCGGGAGAATGGCGGTCCAGTGGTTAGGACTCCAGGCTTTCACTGCCGTGGGCTGGGGTTCAATCCCTGGTCGGGGAACTAAGATCCTTCAAGCTGTGTGGTGAGGCAAAAAACAAAAAACGGGAGAAAACAAAAAAGGCCTAAGAGTCCTACCATGAGAGAGAGCAAGAAGTGCAAAGCAGGTGTATCCGTACCAGGTCAGAGAAAATCTCTGATACAACAGGGCCAACAAACAGTATATCCCACCTGAAGGCAACTAGTAAAGATTTGAAGAGCTTTCTGCTACTTCAAATGAGAAAGCAGCAATGCAAAACTACAAGGAACATGAAGAATCAAGGAAACATGTCATGAGAAAAAGGATAACAATCCTCCAATAACCAAACTCAACGGCACAGAATTTTGTGATCTAGCTGACAAAGAATTCAAAGCAGCTGTTTTGAGGAAACGCAAGGGGCTAAAAGAAAACACAAGTAGACAATTCAATGAAATGGGTAAAATAGTACATGAACAAAATGAGATATTTAACAGAAATATAAATAATAAAAAAGAACCAAACAAAAATCCTGGAGCTGAAAAAAAAAACCAACAGATGAATAAAGCAAAAAATGCAATAGAGAGTATCCACAGCAGAGTAGACCAAATGGAAAACAGAATAAATGATCTAGAGGACAGGAACTTTGGAACAAAACAATCAGTGGAAAACAAAGAATAAAGAATGAAAGAGAGCAGGGCTTCCCTGGTGGCGCAGTGGTTGAGAGTCCGCCTGCCGATGCAGGGGACGCGGGTTCGTGCCCCGGTCCGGGAGGATCCCACATGCCGCGGAGCGGCTGGGCCCGTGAGCCGTGGCCACTGAGCCTGCGCGTCCGGAGCCTGCGCTCCACAACGGGAGAGGCCACAACAGTGAGAGGCCCGTGAACCACAAAAAAGAATGAAAGAGAGCAAAGAAAGCCTGTGTGATATATGGTACGCCATCAAATGTACAAATATTAGACTAATTAGGGTTCTGGAAGGAGAAGAGTGGCAGAAGTGGTGAGAAAGTTTATTTAAAGCAATAATAGCTGAGAATGTCTCAATCCTGGGTAGAGAATTGGACATCCAAGTTCATGAGATCATCCTATCATCTCAATGCAAAACAGCCTTCTCCAAGACACATTATAATGAAACTGTCAAAAATCAAAGATAGTGACAGAATTCTAAAAAGAAACCAGGATAAAAAAGATCATAACCTAAAAATGAACTCCATTAGTCAGCCAGAAGATTTCTCAGGAAAAACTGTATAGGCCAAGAGAGAGTGGAATGACATATTCAAAGTATTGATGGGAAAAAAAAATGCCAGCCAAGAATACTCTATCCATCAAAGTTATGAAGGAGAAGTAAAGACTTTCCTGGACATACGAAAGCTGAAGGACTTCACCACCACCAGACCTGCCTTGCAATAGATGCTACATGGAGTACTTCAAGCAGAAAGGAAAAGATGCTGATTAGTGAAATGAAAACATACAAAAGTATCTAACACACTGGTAAGGGTATATATACAATCATATTCAGAAAACTCTAATTCTGTAGTAGGATGGTGTATTGAGCCCTTAACTATAGTATAAAGGTTAAAGGAACAGAGTAATAAAATAAAATAACTATAGCTACTATATTTATTAATGGATATACAATTGAAAAAAGTGGTAAAGTATAACATCAAAAATTTAGAAGGCCAGAGCAAAAGTGTGGAGCTTTTATATGTGATTGAATTTAACTTTCCATCAGCTTAAAATAGACTGTTTTATCTATCAGAAGTTTTATGGAAGTCTTATGATAACCGCAAAGCAAAGACCTAGAGTGGATTCACAAAAGATAAAGAGGAAACAGAGCATGCCACCATGGAAAATCACCAATTTACAAAGATAGGCAAAAACAAGGGGAGGAGGAAACAATGGAAATACAAAAGGCCCCAAAAGCAATTAATGAGATGGCATCAATAAATCCCTAGGTATCAACAATTACTCTAAATGTAAATGGATTGAAGTCACCAGTCAAAAGGATCAAAACAAAACTAAACAAGAACCAATTATATACTGCCTATAAGAGACTCTTCTGATGTAAGGACACACATAGGCTCAAAGGGAAGAGATAGAGAAGTCATGAAATAAGTGAGTAATGGGGATGAAATGTAAAGGATAGGGGATATGATCAATAATATTGTAATAACTTTGTATGATGACAGATAATAACTAGACTTATCATGGTGATCATTTTGTGATTTATACAAGTATTGAATCACTATGCTGTGCATCTGGAACTAACAGTGTTGTATTGTAGGTCAGTTATACTTCAATTTAAAAACAAAAAGAAGAGGAAGAGACAGAAGAAGAGAAAAAAGACCATGTGAGGACACAGACGGTCACCATCTCCAAGCCAAGGAGAGGGGCATCACCAGAAACCAATTTTGCTGGCACCTTGAGAAAATAAATTTCTGTTATTTACATCCCCCGCCAACCCCCCCCAAAACAAAACACACAGACACAGACACACACACAGACACACACACAGACACACACACACACAAATTTTGTGCCAATTCTTTCTGCTCCCCCTGGTTTTAGACGAGATATCCTCTGTTATTCAAATTGATGTTGTCCTACAGGTAATTTGTCACTTTCCTCTGGCTTCTTTCAAGGTTTTTTCTTTGTCTTTGGTTTCAAGAAGCTAAATTATGGTGTATCTTAGAAGGGATTTCTTTAGGTTTTTATCATTTGGGGTTTGCTCTGCAACCCTATATATTAGAACTGCACAGAGGAAGGGTGTAGTGAAGTATTTATTATAGAATCTACTTGGAACTGGGTGGTACCTGACTCTCCCTAGTACAATATATGTGAGCAAAACCTACAGAAGAGAAAATATAGCATAAAATACATGTAAAATCCCCTTAGGGTATCCACCATTAGAAAATAGACTCTGCCTTTTAAAAACTACAATTGTGGCTGGTTGAATGGGCCAGGTAAATCCTATCTTATTGAACTGAAAATAACGAGCATTTTGTGACGACTAACTCAGTTTAATAAAAATTTTCTCAGTTCCGGTCCCTAAAATGTGAGGAGAGGGGGATAGAGAATTACCTTACAGTGGATCTTTTCAGAGCAAAACTCAATTTTTGTAAGACTATTATCATTTACTACCTTCACACGACATTTTAAGCAAAAAGCAACAGGGAGAAAATGAGAAAATATTTAAGCTGTAACAGAACTCTTTAGAGCTTATTTTGTAGTATTTACCTTTCAAAACTTCTGTAACAACTTGGACAGAAAACTGAACCAAATTCACAGATGCTTATGGAAAGGTGGAGAACTTGGAAGAAAGGAATAGGAGTGGAGATGTGTGTCATACTGTTTTGTTCTGTTTTTCCTAGCATTTATCGGTTTGAACAGATTTGTTTCCTTTGTACTTCTCTGCCATTTTCATAAAAGATAAAGTGAAAACCCCACAATGTCCCTTTATAGTATGAGAAATGTGATTTATAATAGCATCATTATCTCATAATTGAAAATGCTGTGGGACTTCTGGGAAAATAAGTGCGTCAGAATTAACTTGTAGCTCTGGAGGCCAGTGGGTTGCTATGGCAACCAGAAAAAAATGGTGCAATAATAGCTCTCCCTCACAGATAGATAACTCACTAAATGATGCGATCTATAAATGCAGGTGTTTGTCATATAAATGCAAATAAGCACCAAACATATTCATTTATTTCTTCTTTCATGAGTCCTGACTCCATGTCTGGCAATATTCTAGGAACTGCTGAAAAAGAGAGACATGGTCTCCCTTATAATGGAGTGCACATTCTAGTGGGGGAGACAGAAAATAAAGAGTAAATAAGTCAGTCCACTAAAAATTCCAGCATGTGAAAAGGCCATATAGGAAATAAAACAATGGGCCTTGATACTGGACAAAGCAGAGAATGGCTGTTCTAATATAGAGCATGCATATATCATAAATCTTGACTTTTAAGCTATGTGAGCTTTAGTAAAGTGAAGGAATAAAAAATGGAGTCTTTCAGTCTTTATTAATAAAAATAATACATGTGCTGATTGTTATTATTATTGCTATTGTTTTGGCTTGAATTTCCCTGAAATTGGGTGGATTCAACATGAAAATGAGTTGTGTATTTAAAAAATGAGTATTGTTTCATATCACGCAATCATTGCTTTATTCATGATAGCCAAAAGCTGGAAATAAATCTGAATGTCCTTCAATGTGTGAATGTTTAAACAAACTATGGTACATATATCCTCTGAAATACTATTCAGCAATAAAAAGGAAATAAAGTATTTTTTAAAATAACTTTATTGAGATATAAATTCACATATAATGAAGTTCATCTTTTTAAAGTTTACAACTCACTTGTTTTTTTATTACAGTCATGATATAAAAACTAGATTCCTAATGATTTAGATAGTTGTACAACAATCAAGACTAATTCCAAAACATTTTCCTCACCCCCCAAAGAAATTCCATACCTATTATGAGTGACTATCCATTTCCTCCTAACTCTCCATATACCCAGTCCCCCAGTCCCAGGTAACCACTAATCTACTTTCTGTCTCTGTGGATTTGCCTATTCTGGATATTTCATGCAAATGGAATAATAAAATATGTGCCCTTTTATATCTACCCTTCTTTCACTTAATGTTTTCAAGGTTCATCAAGGTTGTAGCATGTATCAGAACTCTGTTCCTATTTATGGCCAAATAATACTCCACTGCATTGATATTAACATTTTTCATTCATTTATCAGTAAATGGGCATTTTTTTCTACTTTTTGTCAGTTATGAATAATGCTGCTATGACCTTTTGTGTACCAGTTTCATTTTTTTTTTCTGGAAGTATGTTTTCAATTCTCTTGGGTATACCTAGAAGTGGAATTGTTGAGTCATATATGGTAACTATGTTTAAATTTTTGAGAATCAAAACTGTTTTCCAAAGAAACTGCACCATTTTACATTCCCACCAGCAGGAAATGAGGGTTTTCGTTGTTCCATATCCTTGCCAACACTTGCTATTTTCCATTTGTTGTTGCTGTAGTTTGTGTATGTATGTATGTATGTATTTAACAAATTTCCAGTCTTTTTTTTTTTTTTTTTTTTCGGTACGCGGGCCTCTCACTGTTGTGGCCTCTCCCGTTGCGGAGCACAGGCTCCGGACGCGCAGGGTCAGCGGCCATGGCTCACGGGCCCAGTTGCTCCGCGGCAAGTGGGATCTTCCCGGACCGGGGCACGAACCCGCGTCCCCTGCATCGGTAGGTGGACTCTCAACCACTGCGCCACCAGGGAAGCCCTCCAGTCTTTTTATATTCATATTTGTTAGATTTCCAGAACATCTTTCCTTCAAGTTCTCCTTCACTTTTATGTAAGAATCTGTTCTGCATTCCAAGACTAATACTCAGGCGTATAAGAAACTTCCAGTTTGCCTAGGACTTACCCCAGGCCTACACACTTTTTTGAGCTATAACTGCAAATTCACCTGCCAGTCACCTTCATCTAAACACAGCCAGTACTACAGCTGAAGGCAAGGCATCCATCAAAGATTGCTATTGTGTCTTCTGGTCGTTGGCTCCGCCATCATTATTTGTCACTGTGATGATAATTATAGTTCTGGACTCCGCCTGAGTTCAACTCTTCTCTCCACTGCCACCTTCTCCTTTCGGGAACTGGTTAAGTTACTGAACTCATCTGAGCTCCAGTATTTTCATCTTTCTAGGCCTTCACTCTCTTCTCTTTCTGCCCTTCAGGGGCGCACTCCGGACATCCACACCAGTGGTCCCCAACCCTTCTGGCACCAGGGACCGGTTTTGTGGAAGACAGTTTTTCCACGGACGGGGGCGGGTTGGGGATGGTTTAGTCAGTAACGCGAGCAATGGCGAGCGAGGAAGGGCAGCAGAGGAACGTTCGCTCCTTCGCTCGCCTGCCGATCGCCTGCCGCTGTGTTGCCTGGTTCCTAACAGGCCGCAGAGCGCTGTAGGTCCACGCTCGGGATTGGGGACCCCTTGGTCTTTCACCGCGGAAACTAGAAACTGCAATCGCTGTGCTGCATCCAGGCATTTCCTGACCGGGGTGCGACTTTGCTGAGGAGGTACATGGTTAGATCTCCTCTCCTGGAGATGCTATTTAAGGTCCTCGTGGGGAAAATCACAGATTTATAAACAGGGAGGGAGGGAGGGAGGAGTCTTTGCTTCTTTCCATCCACTGTCATTTTAGTGGGGCCCGTTCCTCCCAGGCTGGCTGGAGCAGGAGCCCTCAGGCCTGCAGGTGCCGGGCTACCACTGCCCCTCCCCTGCAGAGCAGAAGTCCCAGCAAGAAGGCGCTGAGGCACCAGACCTGTGGGGCATAAGCGGCCCACTTTGTTGTGTTTTGCTTTGTTTTTGATTATAGCAATCCAGCAGGTGTGAAGTAGTAGCGCGTTGTGATTTTGATTAGTTTTTCCCTAATGGCTATTGATGTTGAGCATCTTTTCATGTGTTTGTTGGCCACTTGTATATCTTCTTTGGAGACATGTCAGTACAGATCCTTTCTCCATCTTCGACTGGGTTATTTTTATTTTCATTATTGAATTGTATGAGTTCTGTACATATTCCAGACACAAACCCCTTATCAGAAATACAATTCGCCAATATTTTCTCCCTTTGCATGTGTTGTCTTTTCATTTTATTGGTGCTATCATAAGAAGTATAAAGGTTTGATTTTGTTTAAATCCAATTTATCTGTTTTTCCTTTTGTTGTCCCACTGATTTGTTTTGTCTTTTTGACAAATGCTGTGTATGTCAAGCTGTTTTCACAGAGTGTACTCCGAAATAGGTCAAATGGAGACAAGTCCTGATAATAGAGCTTTTCCGTGAGCTATCAGACAAGTCAACTAGTGACAAGCCTCTAGGGATAGGGCTTTTAGAGAGCTCCAAATCCATTCTGTCCCCTACAGTGGCTGCTAAACTACTGTTTTTCACAGCTACTGTAGTTGTGAAGCTGTTGAATTTCAGGCTCCCATGGTGCTGGGGAGAGAGGTGTAAACAAAGAATGTTGCCTGCCATTCCTGTTCTACAAGGATCAAGCCATTAGCCACTGCAGTCACGCACCAAGTCACCTACCCCTCATTGTGCCATGAGAGGAATTCAGGAGGCAGAAAAATAGGAAGCATTCTGTGCTTTGGAAACTGGCCCTAGATAGTTAACATGCATATATATATGGAATAATTTCAGTGAACCCAGATTCTTGCACCTTCCCATACATAGAAAATCACTAAAAGCATTAACTTGAGATATCTGTTCTTCCTAATTCGCAGTCGTCTTTTGAATTTCAACTACTAATTTCAACTTTTTGCTTTTTTATTTGCCCAGCCAAATACCCCTATATATATCCTGGACCCTCTTTGGAGCAGTTCCTCAGAGCAATCGGAAGAGACTGCCTCCTGGGCTATAGTCCTCAATAAGGTCCCCGAATAAAACTTAACTTACAACTTTTAAGTTGTGTGTTTTTATTCAGTAGATAGTTTTGGCAATGACGAAGGGACCCAGAGTAGACTTCTCTCCTTTGCCTGAACTCTAGGAGGAGCTGGAACTTTGGTACCAGCAGAGGCCCCTTGTGCCCACCTGTCTCCTAGGTGACTCCAGGAGAATTTAGGTGAGTCTCTCCTGGGTGTTGGATCTTCCGTTATTAGCTGCTGATCCTAAGTTTTATTCTGTGGTAGATAGACTCCTTGCTGTGAGGAATAGGTTTTCTTTGAACTTAGCTTCAGTAAGAGGTACCTGGGTTACCCCATTTGAAAAACAGAAGATTTTGCTCAGCTTAAAGACACGGGGGTTACGCCAGTTGAAAGACACTGGAAAAAGAAAAGAAAAACAAAACAAAACCAGCAAAAAAAAAAGAAAGAAAGAAAAAGGGAATTCCCTAGCGATCCAGTGGTTAGGACTCCAAGCTTCCACTGCAGGGGTCACAGGTTCGATCCCTGTTGGAGGGAGCTAAGATCCTGAAGGCCACACAGCATTGGAAAACAAACAAACAAACAAACAAACAAACAAAACCACTAGGATGATTTTACTCAGTTGAAAGACACTGAGTGGGTTTGGACTGGGTGATTAGCTAGGAGACTGGCCTATTGCTTTTCCTTGAATTGGCTACTTTGAGTTTGTTGGAATAAAAGTCAAAATATCACATAAGAGCTTTCAGCTCTGAAGAAGAAAAGGAACATCTCCTCCTGGGCAGCAGTGGCTTTCTTAGGCAACTGAGAAACTTTCAGTAGTGGTGGAAGCAAGTCCTCATACCATGTAGCAGTCCCATAGACAAACTCACTCATGTAATTTAAAAACTTCTTGTCCCAGGACTACATACATATGAGGGCTGGCCACTCTGTTCTGAACGCCCAAGTTAGTTTTAGACTGCTGGAGGGAGAGACTGAGACTCGTAAAAGAGCTGAAATGACTCTAGGGCGACACCTAGAGGAGTTAAGCTCACAAACAGCATGTTGGCCCATCACACAATCACTAGCACTTTTTTTTATCTTGGCACACCAGCCCTGGAATGGGAAAAAAAAGCTTTCAGAACCAAAGAAAAAGGAGACACAGATTGCCAACCTCCAACTAACACCCCATCCAGGCTCATGTACAATATGTATAGAATTTATACTTGCAAATACTTAGTTAATTGGGGAAACTATACTAAAGGAGATCTCAACCTAAAATGGCCAAATTGAGGTTCCTTTGACATTCTAAAATTAATTTTTGTGCGTGTGCGAAGCTAGAGAAAGTTGGCCATAAGATTAAATAGGCTGAATGGAATGCTTATTTTGACTGGTATTTAGAGGCTTCTAAAAGAGGAAATGATAAAGTAACTTCTTTGCAGAAAACCACCACCAACAACAAAATGGCTTGAAATGACATTGGAATTTCATAAAATCACTAGTGTTAACCCTGCCTCTCCCTTCGCTACTCCCTCATATCCTCTTTTATCTGAACTGCCTGACCCAGATGCTATCTCTTTCTCTCTTCTGTTACCTCTGCTACCTGCTGCTTCCTCTCCCCCCGTAAAGGGGGACATAAAATCAGAAGCAATTACAGTAAATCAACTATATTTCAATAAAATAAAAATTTTTAAAAAGAAGTAATTATAGCCCCCTTTAAGGAGATACCTATTACAGGAAGAGGTGAACCATCCTTGGTGCCTAGGTACACAGCCTTGACATGAGCAGAAGTTACAGCTTTAGTTAAGGAATTTCCTGGTCCTAGTCAAGACCCATTGGGATTTGCTAAGGAATCTGAGTTAAGCATCTGGACCTATGAGTCCAGGTTTTCAGACTGTATCAATTAATACAGCTCTTAGTTTCTGAAAGTAAGGCAAAGGAGTGGATGGAGAGAGCGGAAAGGAAACACCATTTAACAGATTCTGATTTGCATAGTCCATAGGCTTGAGTTGAATGCAAGAAATCAGGTCATAAATGGCTCGGATTTATCCCAGAGCTCTTCCCCAAAACTGTAGGTTGGACAAAGATTCAGCAGCATAAACAAAGACCAGATGAATAAATTCTGGATTATTATGAGGGGCTCAAGAAAACGTTTAAACAATATTCTGGCATGACACCTGAATCATTCTCTCACCACGAAAAATGATCCTTTGCTTAACTCTGCTGTTTCAGAAGGCATAGGTGAGAAATTTGCTAATCGTGCCTAATTAAAAGGCATGGTTTAGGTTGGTCTGCATTACATACAAACACCCTTATCACAGTGGCCAAACAATGTTCCAAAACCATTAAAAAGAAGAAGAGAACTACATCTATAAAGATTATAAACTTTCACTTGTCCCATTTAAGTAATCAAGGTCAGTCGCTGTTTAACAAACCCCTGTTCAATCCATGACTGACAAAGAAATATAGAATTTGCTTTTACTGTAGAAAATCTGGTCATGAGAGAAGGAGCTGCAGAAAAATGCAGAAAGATTTCAGGGGGAAACAGGATTTCAAACCAGAATACCAAGCTAAGCAAGAATAGGGCTGCTCCTGGGGGACACTGGGAATCTTTCCTTTTCTTTTCTCTAACACGCTGGGATGAGTAAAAGTGAAAATACAAGGAGAAACAAAGCCCTCATGGATACAGGGGCCACCTTTTCCGTTTTAAACCCTACCAAAATCAAAGCCTCCCTCCCGCGGAGTAATACTTCAGTGCACACAGTAGGGGTCTCTAATGTACCTATGAAGGCTCTTAAATCATTACCTTTAGAATTTTATTGACACTTAGGAGAAATCAAAAGGAAGACACTCCTTTTTCCTAGTAGAAAGTGCCCCTATTCACCTGATAGGTAGAGAGTTTATCAGAAACTCATGAAGCCCGTATTTATTTTACTCCTAAAGGGGGAATGTTTTTAGAACTGAAGGATTAATCAGATTTCCTTCATCATACAATATTTGTGACCCATGATGAGGGTGACGCAGACCAAGAAAAATTGCTGGGCTTAGTACCTCAAGGATTACGGGCAATTAATCCTACTGACATTAGAAAAATACATTCCACATAACGCATTAAAATGACCAGAGACCAGAATAACCCCCTGCCCAATGTTTGTCAATATCCATTGAGGCAGGAAGCCAGAGAAGGAATAAAATCTTTGATATCAGCTTACATTAATAAAAGGCTTATTGTGCCTTGCAGCAGCCCTTGTAACACTCCCATTTTGACTGTTAAAACACTGAATAGCAAAGGTTGAAGATCTGTACAGGATTTGAGCTCTATCAATGCTATTATTAACCCTCACCATTCTGTAGTGCTAAATCTCCATACCTTACTGTCCTATATTCCTGAAAATAATGACTTCTTTTCTGGGATAGATCTCTGCAGTGCATTCTAGTATCCCTGCACATCCTAATGACTCATATCTTTTTGCCTTCACTTGGAATGAACAGCGATATACATGGACTGTGATGCCATAGGGCTATACTGAAAGCCACACTTACTTTTCCCAGAAATTAAAAGCAGACTTAGAATATCTAGTTTTTACACATAAGTGATTGTTGATACAATATGTAGATGATTTGTTGTTGTGTTCAAAAAGTCTTTGATAAATTGTCAGCAAGACGCCCTGTGCTTGCTTCAGAATAGCTACAAAGGGACATAAAGTGTCCAAGAAAAAAGTTACAATTTTGCAAAGTTAATGTGAAATATTCAGGACACATGATATCTAAAGAAGGATTTTTAATTGATTTGGATAGAATGAAAGGCATTTTGGTGTTTCCCACCCCTAAGACAAAAAGGCAATTAATGGGCTTTCTAGGCCTTGCAGGCTACTACAGAAACTGGAGTCCAAATTTTTCCTTAGTGGTTCAACCATCATATAGTTTGCTTAAACAAAACCAACCTGGGGACTTTCCTGGTGGCGCAGTGGTTAAGAATCCGCCTGCCAATGCAGGGGACACGGGTTCGAGCCGTGGTCCAGGAAGATCCCACATGCCACGGAGCAACTAGGCCCATGCGCCACAACTGCTGAGCCTGCACTCCTAAGAGCCCATGAGCCACAGCTACTGAAGCCCCAGCACCTAGAGCCCGTGCTCTGCAATAAAAAAAAGCCACCACGGCTTCCCTGGTGGTGCAGTGGTTGGGAGTCCGCCTGCCAACGCAGGGGACATGGGTTCGAGACCTGGTCCGGGAGGATCCCACATGCCGCGGAGCAACTAAGGCTGCGTGCCACAGCTACCGAAACCTGCGCGCCTAGAGCCCGTGCTCTGCAGTGGGGAAGGCCACCGCAGTGAGAGGCCCGCGCACTGCGGTGAGGAGTAGCCCCCACTCTGCGCAGCTGGAGAAGGCCCGCGCACAGCAATGAAGACCCAACACAGCCAAAAATCAAAAAATAAAAAAAAAAAAAGCCACTGCAGTGAGAAGCCTGCACACCTTAATGAAGAGTAGCCCCCGCTCGCCACAACTAGAGAAAGCCCACACAGCAATGAAGACCCAACATAGACAAAAATAAATAAATTAATTAAATTAATAAATTTATATATTTTTAAAAAGACCATGGGCTTCCCTGGTGGCACTGTGGTTGGGAGTCTGCCTGCCGATGCAGGGGACACGGGTTCGTGCCCCGGTCCAGGAGGATCCCACATGCCGCGGAGCGGCTGGGCCCGTGAGCCATGGCCGCTGAGCCTGCGCGTCCGGAGCCTGTGCTCCGCAACGGGAGAGGCCACAACAGTGAGAGGCCTGCGTACCGCAAAAAAACAAAAACAAAAACAAAAAAACAACCTGAACCTCTCTGCTGGGAAACAGAACATTCTGAAGCCATGGCAACATGGCTTTAAAACCTCCTGGCAAAGGCCCCAGCCCTGGGGCATCCAAATTATGATTTACCTCTTTTCTTTTTTTTTTTTTTTTTTTTGGCCACATGGCTTGTGGAATCTTAGTTTCCTGACCAGGGATTGAACCTGGGACCTGGCACTGAAGTGTCGAGTCCTAACCACTGAACCACCTGGGAATTCCCTACCTTTTTTTCTTTTTATACATGAAAACAAAGGGGTCGCACCAGGAGTATTAACCCAGCATCAGGAGTATTAACCCAGTATCCTGTAATAGGATATTACAGCCAACAGCTAGATTAGGTAGCTAAGGGCCTTTCCTCCTTTGTCTCCAGGCTATCACAGCAACATCTGTGCTGTGTCAGACCGCAGAAGAGATAGTCATGAGTCACCCTTCTCACCATCTTTGTTCCCCACTCCATGGAAACTTTATTAAACACTCAGCACACACAACATTATTCAGCAAGCTGATTAACTTCTCATGAAATTGTTTTGCTCTCACTGAATGTAACTTTTTCACAGGTATAACAAACGTAATCCAGCCACTTTGCTCCCAGAAGAATCAGACGTCAATAATGAAAAACATGATTGTTTTGTTTTAACTGACAATCTTTTATCTCCTAGGATTAAGCTTCAAGAAAGCCCTATGGATAATCCTGATTTTATATTATTTACTGATGGGTCATATCTGTGAGGACCTCATGGAAAGTACCAGGCTGACCTTGCCACTGTTTCTCCAGTGTATATCCTTGAAAACACTTGCCTAATGTCTTTGCTATTCGACAGTCTGAATTAATAGCACTAACAAGAGCCTGCCAGTTGGCAAAAGGAAAACCTGGTAATATTTACACAGATAGCTGCTATGCTTTTGGGGTGGCACATGATTTTGCCATGCTTTTGAAACAAAGGGGATTTTTAACATCCTCAGGGCAGCCTATTAAAATTGGGAAACAAGTAGCAGAATTATTAGATGCAAATCTGCTTCTGAGCACACTTGCTGTTATTAAGGTATGGGATCATTCAGAGGCTGATACTGCAGATGCAAAAGGAAACTCTAGCTGATCATGTTACCAAGACAGTGGCTGTACAAAACAAAAACAACCAACTAATGACTGTTTTTCATTTTCAGCCTCCTGGTAAACTTACTGACATATTGTTAAAATTTCAGAGAATGGTGCCAGAAAGACACCTGGACACAAAAAGGAGGAAGATTCAACCCCAGCAAAGAGTGTTGGATAGGCCCAAATGGGAGGCCTATCCTTCTGTTTGGAGCTCAACTCGCTGAAGGTAACTCATTGGAACCCAGAGAAGATAGTATTATGGGGTAAACAATATTTTTGGAAGCCTTCTTTTACAACAGTTCGAAAGGTCTATTCAAGATGTACCATTTGTGGGCTTCCCTGGTGGTGCAGTGGTTAAGAATCCACCTGCCAACGCAGGGGACACGGGTTTGAGCCCTGGTACGGGAAGATCCCACATGCTGTGGAGCAACTAAGCCCGTGCACTACAACTACTGAGCCTGCGCTCTAGAGCCCATGAGCCACAACTACTGAAGCTTGTGCACCTAGAGCCTGTACTCCACAACAAGAGAAGCCACCGCAATGAGAAGCCCGCACACTGCAACAGAGTAGCTCCTGCTCACTGCAACTAGAGAAAGCCTGCGCCCAGCCACGAAGACCCAACGCAGCCGAAAATAAAATAAATTTATTTTTTAAAAGATATACCATTTGTTATCATATATTAATGCATATATGTGGAACCTAGAAAAATGGTACAGATGAACCGGTTTGCACGGCAGAAATAGAGACACAGATGTAGAGAACAAACATACAGACACCAAGCGGGGAAAGCGGGGGTGGGGTGGGGTGGTGGTGGTGGTGGGATGAATTGGGAGATTGCAATTGACATATATACACTAATATGTATAAAATAGATAACTACTAAGAACCTGCTGTATAAAAAATGAATAAAATAAAATTCAAAAAAAGGAGATGTACCATTTGTCCAAAATGTAACACGAGGAAGTCATTACACAGTTCTCAAGGAAATTTTCCATGACCTGCAAGTCCCTTTGAAATTTGGCATATTGATTTTATACAAATGCCTCCCTCTCAAGGTTAACAGTATGTTCTTGTTATGATTTGTATATTTTCACACTGGGTTGAGGCATTCCCATGCAGAAGGGCAACAGCATAATCAGTAGAGAAATTGAATTTAGAAAGAGTGGTTCCTACTTGGGGAATCCCCTCAGAACTACATCGCTGTAGAAGAACTCACTTTACTGGACAAATGGTTAAAGAAATTTGTAAGATTTGGTTGATTATGCAGCATTTCCCTTATGCTTATCAGAGCCAATCTTCTGTGTTAGTAGAAAGAACAAATGGCACAGTTGAAACCCAGTTGGCTAAGATTATGGATGCTTATTCCTTACCCTGGCCTAGGGTCCTTCCATTGGTCCTCCTCAACTTCAGATCCACTTCTTTTGGCACACACCATTTGTCTCCTTTTGAGATTATCACGTGGAGAGCAATGAGATTGGATGAAGGATTATATGAACCTATATTATTGAAAGGGGATATGTTATATTATTTCAAGGATCTAATTGAATTATTAACAGGACATTCTAAGCTGGTTTCTGAAGCTTATCACAGTAATCTATCTTTAAATGAAGATCAGATGCCCCATGACCTACAACCAGGAGACTATGTATGCTAGAAAAGGCATCATTGATAGACTCTCTCTAATCTAGATGGAAGGCCTTATCAGGTTCTTTTAACTAGCTCCTGCACAGCAAAACTGAAGGGAAGTGACACTTGGATTCATATTTCCCACTTAAAAAGGGCCCCTGCACCAAACTGGTCTATAGTGAGAACTGCTGACCTAAAACTCCTCTTAAAATGATGTTCTAAAAGAAAAGAAAGACGCCCATGCCAGGACAAGATGAGGGCATAAGAAGCAGACAGCTATCCCAAGATGCCAGACCTGACCTGTTTGATTATTTATAATGTTTTCCTAATTTCTTGGACTTCTGAGCATAAATCAAAAGTTGTTCTTTCATGGGCACAGTCCTATGCAAATTTTAGAAATCAATACAATTGATGGGTTTCTTGTCAATTAACTATGTCCAATACTTCTGGTTTACTTTGGTGGGTTTCTCCTCTCCAAGGCTCTGATTGGATGGCCCTTAGAAAATTTATTTTAGAAGAAAGAAGTTATAGTTATGTCTGGGCCACTGTTGCTATTACTAGATGGGACCCCTCACTTGGCCAATCAATCATACTTGCTATGACCCTGGCCATAAATAATTTTCCTTTAAAGTTGCTCAAGCTCAATCAGAACAATGAGCTAAATTTCAGTTAAAAAATACAACTTATCAATTATTAGGAGGGACCATCCCTCAGTTATAGAATGGATTTATATGGCTAACACCAGATTGTGGTCATTTAAGTTTAAGGGCCTCCTGTGTTGGGAACAAGTTAATCATACTAAAGATAATCAGCCTAATAAAGACTAGAAAATTAGGCTGGGTGCCTTATGAAAATGCCAATATATCAGATTGGTTCAAGATGGCAGAGTAGAATGATGTACGTTCACTCCCTCTTGCGAGAGCACCAGAGTCACAACTAACTGCTGAACGATCATCAACAGGAAGACACTGGAACTCACCAAAAAAGATACCCCACATCCAAAGACAAAGGAGAAGCCACAATGAGATGGTAGGAGGGGTGCAATCACAATAAAATCAAATCCCATAATCACTGGGTGGGTGACTCACAAACTGGAGAACACTTACACCACAGAAGTCCACCCACTGGAGTAAAGTTTCTGAGCCCCATGTCAGGCTTCCCAACCTGGGGGTCTGGCAACGGGAGGAGGAATTCTTAGAGAATCAGACTTTGATTGCAGGATTTTGACAGGACTGGGGGAAACAGAGACTCCACACTTGGAGGGCACACACAAAGTAGTGTGTGCAACAGGACCCAGAGGAAGGAGCAGAGACACCATAAGAGACTGAACCAGACCTGCCTGCTAGTGTTGGCGGGTCTCCTGAAGAGGCAGGAGGTGGCTATGGCTCACCAAGGGACAAGGACACTGGCAGCAGAAGTTCTGGGAAGTACTCCTTGGTGTGAGCCTTCCCAGAATCTGCCATTAGCCCCACCAAAGAGCTGTGTAGGCTCCCGTGTCGGGTCACCTCAGGCCAAATAACCCACAGAGAGGGAACCCAACTCCACCAATCAGCAGACAAGCAGATTAAAGTTTGACTGAGCTCTTCTCAGCGCTACTCACCACCAGTCCCTCCCATCAGGAAACTTGCCTCATCCACCAGAGAGCATACAGCAGAAACAAGAAGAACTACAATCCTACAGCTTGTGGAACAAAAACCACATTCACAGAAAGATGGACAAGATGAAAAGGCAGAGGGCTATGTACCAGATGAAGGAACAAGATAAAACCCCAGAAAAACAACTAAATGAAGTGGAGATAGGAAACCTTCCAGAAAAAGAATTCAGAATAATGATAGTGAAGATGATCCAGGACCTCAGAAAAAGAATGGAGGCAAAGATCGAGAAGATGCAAGAAATGTTTAACAAAGACCTAGAAGAAGTAAAGAACAAACACCTAGAAGAATTAAAAAACAAACAGATGAACAATACAATAACTGAAATGAAAAATACACTAGAAGGAATCAATAGCAGAATAATTGAGGCAGAAGAACAGATAAGTGACCTGGAAGACAGAATGGTGGAATTCACTGCCATGGAACAGAATAAAGAAAAAAGAATGAAAAGAAATGAAGACGGACTAAGAGACCTCTGGGACAACATTAAATGCAACAACATTCACATTATAGGGGTCTCAGAAGGAGGAGAGAGAGAGAAAGGACCTGAGAAAATATTTGAAGAGATTATAGTCAAAAAATTCCATAACATGGGAAAGGAAATAGCCACCCAAGTCCAGGAAGTTCAGAGAGCCCAGGAAGGATAAACCCAAGGAGAAACACACCGAGACACATAGTAATCAAATTGACAAAAATTAAAGACAAAGAAAAATTATTGAAAGCAACAAGGGAAAAATGACAAATAACATACAAGGAAACTCCCATAAGGTTAACAGCTGATTTCTCAGTAGAAACTCTACAAGCCAGAAGGCAGTGGCATGATATATTTAAAGTGATAAAAGGGAAGAACCTACAACCAAGATTATGCTACCCAGCAAGGATCTCATTCAGATTCAATGGAGAAATCAAAAGCTTTACAGACAAGCAAAAACTGAGACAATTCTGCACCACCAAACCAGCTCTACAACAAATGCTAAAGGAACTTCTTTAAGTGGGAAACACAAGAGAAGAAAAGGACCTACAAATACAAACCCATAAAAACTAAGAAAATGGTAATAGAAATATAGATATCAATAATTACCTTACACATGAATGGATTAAATGCTCCAACCAAAAGACACAGGTTCTCTAAATGGATACAAAAATAAGACCCACATATATGCTGTCTATAATAGACCCACTTCAGACCTAGGGACACATAAAAACTGAAAGTGAGGGGATGGAAAAAGATATTCCATGCAAATGGAAACCAAAAGAAAGCTGGAGTAGCAATCCTCATATCAGATAAAACAGACTTTAAAATAAAGAATGTTACAAGAGACAAGGAAGGAGACTACATAATGATGAAAGGATCAATCCAAGAAGAAGATATAATGATTACAAATATATATGCACCTAACATAGGAACACCTCAATACATAAGGCAACTGCTAACAGCTATGAAAGAGGAAATTGACAGTAACACAATAATAGTGGGGGACTTTAACACCTCACTTACAACAATGGACAAATCATCCAGACAGAAAATAAATAAGGAAACACAAGCTCTAAATGACACAATAGACCAGATAGATTTAATTGATATTTATAGGACATTACATCCCCAAACAGCAGATTACACTTTCTTCTCAAGTGCACACAGAACATCCTCCAGGATAGATCACATCTTGGGTCACAAATCAAGCCTCAGTAAATTTAAGAAAATTGAAATCATATCAAGCATTTTTTCTGACCACAATGCTATGAGATTAGAAATCAATTACAGGGAAAAAAACATAAAAAACACAAACACATGGAGGCTAAACAATACGTTATTAAATAACCAAGAGATCACTGAAGAAATCAAAGAGGAAATCAAAAAATACCTAGAGACACGATGATCGTGTCTCTAGGTATCGTGAAAACACGATGATCCAAAACCTATGGGATGCAGCAAAAGCAGTTCTAAGAGGAAAGTTTATAGCAATACAATCCTACCTCAGGAAACAAGAAAAATCTCAAATAAACAATTTAACCTTACACCTAAGGGAACTAGAGAAAGAAGAACAAAAAAACCCAAAGTTAGTAGAAGGAAAGAAATAATGATCAGAGCAACAATAACTGAAATAGAAACAAAGAAAGCAATAGCGAAGATAAATAAAACTAAAATTTGGTTGTTTGAGAAGATAAACGAAATTGATAAACCATTAGCCAGACTCAACAAGAAAAAGAGGGAGAGGACCCAAATCAATGAAATTAGAAATGAAAAAGGAGAAGTTACAGCAGACTCCGCAGAAATACAAAGCATGCTAAGAGACTACTACAAGCAACTCTATGCCAATAAAATGGACAACCTGGAAGAAATGGACAAATTCTTAGAAAGGTATAACCTTCCCAGCCTGAACCAGGAAGAAACAGAAAATATAAACAGACCAATCACAAGTGATGAAATTGAAACTGTGAATAAAAATCTTCCAACAAACAAACGTCCAGGACCAGATGGTTTCACAGGTGAATTCTATCAAACATTTAGAGAAGAGCTAACACCCATCCTTCTCAAACTCTTCCAAAAAGTTGCAGAGGAAGGAACACCCCCAAACTCATTCTATGAGGCCACCATCACCCTGATACCAAAAGCAGTCAAACATGCTACAAAAAAAGAAAATTACAGGTCAATATCACTGATGAATATAGATGCAAAACTCCTCAACAAAATACTGGCAAACAGAATCCAACAACACATTAAAAGGATCATACACCATGATCAAGTGGGATTTATCCCAGGGATGCAAGGATTGTTCAGTATACTCAAATCAATCAATGTGATACACCATATTAACAAATTGCATAAAAACCATATGATCATCTCAATAGATGCAGAAAAAGCTTTTGACAAAATTCAACACCCATTTATGATAAAAAAAAAACTCTCCAGAAAGTGGGCATAGAGGGAACGTACCTCAACATAATAAAGGCCATATACGACAAACCAACAGTAAATATCATTCTCAATGGTGAAAAACTGAAATCATTTCCTCAAAGATCAGGAAAAAGACAAGCATGTCCACTCTCTCCATTATTACTCAACATAGTTTTGGAAGCCCTATCCACGACAATGAGAGAAGAAAAAGAAATAAAAGGAATACAAATTGGAAAAGAAGAAGTAAAATTGTCACTGTTTGCAGATGACATGATACTATACATAGAGAATCCTAAAGATGCCACCAGAAAACTGCTAGAGCTAATCAATGAATTTGGTAAAGTTGCAGGATACAAAATTAATGCACAGAAAACTATTGCATTCCTATACACTAATGATGAAAAATCTGAAAGAGAAATTAAGGAAATACTCCCATTTACCACTGCAACAAAAAGAATAAAATACCTAGGAATAAACCTACCTAAGGAGGTAAAAGACCTGAATGCAGAAAACTATGACACTGATGAAAGAAATTAAAGATGATACCAACAGATGGAGAGATATACCATGCTGTTGGATTGGAAGAATCAATATTGTGAAAATGACTACACTACCCAAAGCAATCTATGGATTCAGTGCAATCCCTATCAAATTACCAATGGAATTTTTTATAGAAATAGAACAAAAAAATCTTAAAATTTGTATGGAGACACAAAAGACCCTGAATAGCCAAAGCAGTCCTGATGGAAAAAAACATAGCTGGAGCAATGAGACTCCCTGACTTCAGACTGTACTACAAAGCTACAGTAATCAAGACATATGGTACTGGCACAAAAACAGAAATATAGATCAATGGAACAGGATAGAAAGCCCAGAGATAAACCCATGCACCTATGGTCAACTAATCTATGACAAAGGAGGCAAGGATATACAATGGAGAAAAGACACTCCCTTCAATAAATGGTGCTGGGAAAACTGGACAGCTCCATGTAAAAGAATGAAATTAGAAGACTCCCTAACACCATACACAAAAATAAACTCAAAATGGATTAGAGACGTAAATGTAAGACTGAACACTATAAAACTTAGAGGACAATATAGGCAGAACACGCTTTGACATAAATCACATCAAGATCTTTTTTTGATCCACATCCTAGAGTAATGGAAATAAAAACAAAAATAAACAAGTGAGACCTAATGAAACTTAAAAGCTTTTGCAAAGCAAAGGAAACTACAAACAAGACAAAAAGACAACCCTCAGAATGGGAGAAAATATTTGCAAACAAACCAACAGACAGAGGATTAATCTCCAAAATATATAAACAGCTCATGCAGCTCAATTTTAAAAAACAAACAACTCAATCAAAAAATGGGCAGAAGACCTAAATAGACATTTCTCCAAAGAAGACATACAGATGGCCAAGAAGCACATGAAAAGCTGATCAACATCACTAATTATTAGAGAAATGCAAATCAAAACTACAGTGAGGTATCACCTCACACCAGTTAGAATGGGCTTCATCTGAAAATCTACAAACAACAAATGCTGGAGAGGGTATGCAGAAAAGGGAACCCTCTTGCACTGTTAGTGGGAATGTCAATTGATACAGCCACTATGGAGAACAGTATGGAGGTTCATTAAAAAACTAAAAATAGAATTACCATATGCCCCAGCAATCCCACTACTGGGCATATACCCAGAGAAAACCATAATTCAAAAAGACACATGCACCCCAATGTTCATTGCAGCACCATTTACAATAGCCAGGTCATGGAAGCCACCTAAATGCCCATCAACAGACGAATGGATAAAAAAGATGTGGTACATATATACAATGGAATATTACTCAGCCATAAAAAGGAACGAAACTGGGTCATTTGTAGAGACATGGATGGATCTAGAGACTGTCATACAGAGTGAAGTCAGAAAGAGAAAAACAAATATCCTATATTAACGCATATATATGGAAACTAGAAAAATTGTACAGATGAACCACTTTGCAGGGCAGAAGTTGAGACACAGATGTAGAGAACAAACGTACGGACACCAAGGGGGGAAAGTGGTGGGGAGCGGGTGGTGGTGGTGTGATGAATTGGGAGATTGGGATTGACATATGTACACTAATATGTATTAAATGGATAACTAATAAGAACCCGCTGCATAAAAAAATAAATAAAATTCTAAAATTCAAAAAAAATTTTTAATTAAAGAAATAAAAAATTCTAGGTATAAATCTCTTATCAGAAAAAAAAAATAAAATGCAAATATATCATTTTCCTTAAAGAAAGTAATTGGTATGGAACAAATTGGGTCAGGTGACTAGGAATATA
Organism: Kogia breviceps; assembly: GCF_026419965.1. NCBI lineage: Eukaryota > Metazoa > Chordata > Mammalia > Artiodactyla > Physeteridae > Kogia > Kogia breviceps. The sequence goes on along the minus strand of NC_081325.1, from coordinate 25,849,013 downwards.
CTGGGTAGCACCTAATGGAACTCAATGGTTTTGCAGGACCAATCTTGGGCTCTGACTTCCACCAGGCTAGAAAGGAAAAGGTACCCCCAGGATTCCCTTGGGCTCAAGGTCACTTGTGTGCCAATTTAGATATGACTCCAGCAAATTTACCATTAATATGAGCCCGATGGACCAAGAGACCTGTACTCCACTGATATGACCATTTAGCAGCTATTTTTGTCCCTTCAGTAGGATTGGGAGATGTAATGGTCCACATTGAAGCCTTAACAGAATTCACCCAAAAGCCCTTAAATGACAGTAATCAGGCTCTTAGCCTACTGAATTCTGAGTCTACTATGATGAGAAGAGTGGTATTACAAAACTGCATGACTCTCAATATCCTTATAGCATCTCAAGGAATGTTTCAAGCCTTTGATTTCCAGAGTTCTAATAAGTTTATTTTGAGAGTTTTTGCTAGTGTTCTCATTGCTTTTATAGAGAAGCAGATACCATTTATCTAATGGTATCTAAGATACCATTTATCTAACATTCTTTAAGTTAAAAAAAATTACAGAGATGGATTACAGACTCTGGGTGGAAAAGGTTAGGGAAGTGAGGAGGGAAAAGGCTGTGGTTATAAAAGCACAGCACAAGGGATATTTGTGATAAAACTGTTTTATACTTTAATTGTACTGCTGCTCTAATTTCATGGAATTAAATGCACAGACACAAATTATGCATATAAAAGTGGTGCTACCTGAAAACTGGGTTCACCTCTCAGTGTTTGTCAAGCCAAAAGACACAACCAAGCCAAAGATGAGGAGAAATGAAACCAAGCAGGATCTTGTGGGGCTCCTGGGTCCGGAAGCCTTTCTGTGTCCCCATTTCTTGTTTGTAGGGAATAGGCTTCAGCTTCCATGACCTTCCCTGATCTCCAAAGGGCAGATTCAAATAGTTGCTAATCAGGGAAGAGAGGGGATGCAGAGAAAAGGGAGGAGCATTCAAGAAATAATAGTGCAGCCTTGGGACAGGGTCCTGGTTCTGCCCCAAGGGATACATATAACAATATCTTTGACCTCTTCTGCAGAACTAAAACCCTGAGTGAATGGAAGACATTAACTATTATACTTGATGAAGCAGTCTTCATTCCAGAGAGAAGATCACAGCTTGTTAACCTTGAGAACCACAGAAACTCATCAGGAGACCGCCTGAGGCCAGATTAAAGGAATGCAGGCCCTGCACACACTCTGATCCTTATCAGGCACCCACACCCCCAACCTTGAATCATTGCTATAAAACTCACTAAACCCCCATGGGTTGGGACACACAGTTTTGAGGGCACAAGTCTGCTGTGTCCCCCTTTGCTTGGCAAATCAATAAAGCTCTTCTTTTCTACTTCACCCAAAACTCTGTCTCTGAGATTCAATTTGGCACCCGGGAACAGAGGCTGAGTTTTTGGCATCAGAAGGAAGGATTTATTATTACTTGCAGCAAGTCAGGAGAATCCCGGGGATCCTTCCAAAGAATTCCAGGGATCCTTCCCAAAGCAGGAGAATTCCCAGGGATCCTTCTCCCTGAACAGCAAAATTGGGGAATTATTTATTTATTTATTTTTGCTGTGTTGGGTCTGTTGCTGCACGCAGGCCTTCTTCAGTTGCAGCAAGCGGGGACTACTCTTTGTTGCAGTGTGCAGGCTTCTCATTGTGGTGGCTTCTCTTGCTGTGGAGCACAAGCTCTAGGTGCGGAGGCTTCAGTAGTTGTGGTGTGTGGGCTCAGTAGTTGTGGCTTGTGGGCTCTACAGCACAGGCTCAGTAGTTGTGGCCCATGGGCTTAGCTGCTCCGTGGCACATGGGATCTTCCTGGACCAGGGCTTGAACCCATGTCCCCTGCATTGATTGGCAGGTGGATTCTTAACCATGGTGCCACCAGGGAAGTCCCAAAATTGGGGAATTTTTAAGCTAGGGGTATATGCATATTCATAAAGGTACTTGGGCAGTCAACAGGTTTACTTGATTGAAGTTTAGTTGAAGTTCAGAAAAGGTCAACATCATCATCCCTTAGATTCCAGTTGATCTGGTGGTTGAGTGCTTCAAGGTAATCTTTTTTTTTTTTTTTAAATTAACTTATTTATTTTTGGCTGAGTTGGATCTTCGTTGCTGCGTGGGGGCTTTCTCTAGTTGCAGCGAGCAGGGGCTACTCTCCATTGCTGTGTGCAGGCTTCTCATTGTGGTGGCTTCTCTTGTTGCGGAGCATGGGCTCTAGGTGCACAGGCTTCAGTAGTCGTGGCTTGTGGGCTCTAGAGTGCACCTCAGTAGTTGTGGCGCACAGGCTTAGTTGCTCCGGGGCATATGGGATCTTCCCGGACCAGGACTTGAACCTGTGTCCCCTGCATTGGCAGGTGGATCCTTAACCACTGTGCCACCAGGGTAGCCCCCCAGGCTAATCTTTACCATTGAAACAGAACTGGGAGTCTTCACAACAGATATATTATCTTTGCTATTGTTACTTCTCTTGCCTAATAACAGTCATTTGTTTCTGTATCCTTTTGTCCCCTTAAGATCGTTAATTACTGAGACCTGTTCAACGGCAAACATTGTGGCCAGGCTTAGGTCACAAGATGGTTTAAGCCAAAAATAACCTCTCTTCTGTGAAAAAAGCCATGCCTGGTTCTCTTTCTCCAGGGATCCCCTGCCCTTCTGCTTACAGTGGTAATATATGAATGTAACTGGTTTGTATCAATGTTAATTTCTTGGTTGTGACTAGAACTAAACAAGATGTTACCACTGGGGGACACTAGGTGAAGAGCATATGAATGTACAATTATCTCAAAATTTAAAAAATATTAAAGCAAAAAAAGAATATGGCACATGGTATTTCTGGTATTATTTAAAAATCAAATTGTAGTCTCATTGGTGTTTCAAAAATTATAGATATGAATAATCCTAGGATAAGCTGAACAAGACAAAGATTCATCGAGGTTCTCTGGATTTGCTGGAACTTAGTTAAAACTGAATACAGCATATTCCTTATCCTTCATATTACTATAAATAAAAATTGGGGATTCTGGTGTCCAAAATCTTATCTATTCTGAAAAAAATTTCAAGGTACTGCTCATAAAACATGTCTCCAGCTATTCCAAAGAATTTAACATAATTTTGTCAGACTTACATTCAAGGCAAAATGGATACAACCTATGTTGATTTTTTAAACGTTGTATCTACTATAAGATTTGAGGAATATACATACTTAGAAGAATTTAGAGGAATTCTTGTTTTAGAGATATTATTAATATGTGTTCATCAAAAAGACACTAACAGTTACCTCAGTTATAAAAGGCTATGGGTAGGGAATTCCCTGGTGGTCCAGTGGTTAGGACTCTGTGCTTTCACTGCTGAGGGCGTGGGTTCGATCCCTGGTCAGGGAACTAAGATGCACCCCTCAAAAAAAAAAATATGTGGGTAAGTGACATCCACGGAAGCTTGGACTCCACAGATCTTATTTTATTTAATTTACTATTCTTTCTAAAATTTATTCTTATTTTATTGGAGGAGGGGAAGATGACCTCTATGCCTTTTAGGTATAGAAAGGTCACAATGAAAATAAAAACAAATATTGGCCTTCAAGAATGCCTGCTCCCAGGGCTGACCAAATTTAGTAGCTTTAGCCAAAAACACATCTCTATGAGGAGTCTATGGAATGCTCTGTGATAGCTCTTCAAAATGACATTATCAAATGAGTGTCCATTTTGGACAAAATACCAGAATGTGGAACTTTAAAAATAGGATGAACTGTGTCCTATTCTGGCCCCCACAGTTACTTCTGCATGTGCAACATAATATCACTATTTCCTCCAATGAAGCATTTTATTATTATGTTTTAAGATATAATTGACATATAACATTGTATAAGTTTAAGGTATACAAATAGTTGATTTGATATATTTACATAGTGCCATATGATTACCATCAGTAGTGTTAGCTAACACTCCTATCATATCCCATAATTATCATTTCTTTTTTGTGGTAAGAACAATTAAGATTGAGTCTCTTAGCAACTCTGAAGTTTAAAATACAGTATTATTGGGACTTCCCTGGTGGTCCAGTGGTTAAGATTCCAGGCTTCCACTACAGGGGGCATGGGCTTGATCCCTGGCTGGTGAACTAAGATCCTGCCTGCCACAGGCAAAGAAAAAAAATAGAAAAGAAAATACAGGGACGCAGAGTCAAGATAGAGGAATAGGAGGATGCAGAGTTCACGTCTCCTCACAGAAAAGGCACCTACCAGGCACTGGTGGGGGACCTTGGGCACCTAAGGGAATGGGAGGAACCCCTGTGCAACCGGGTAGGACATGGTGGGAGAGGGAGAGGGGAGGACAAGTGGAGGCGGGAGGGGACTGGTGCCCCTGAGGGGTGGCTGGGGGAGAGGAAGGGTTCCCACACTCGGAGGGGCCCATTCATGGCGAGGGAAACAGAGGGGACAGGGAGAGACCTCTGGGGGATCAGAGCATCAGAAGGGAATGCAGCCAGCATTTCCCCCACACATTCAGGCCCCAGGGAGCCTGCTGGGGTCCCACAGGCCTGAACCTCTACCCTCTGAGGCCCCTTCAGGTCCCGCTCCACCTAAGCCCTGCTCCTGCCTAAGCCAAGACCTTTTCAGGCCCCCCCCCCTTTTTTTTTGCTGTAGTGGTTCTGTTTTGCCTTGTTGTTTCATTTACATTTTAATTTTTTAAGTGTATTTTTTACTTTTCTAATTTTATTCTTTGTTACTGTTCTGCTCTTTATTTTTTGCTGTGCCGTGCAGCTTGCAGAATCTTGGTGCCCAGGCTGGGGGTCAGTCCTGAGCTCTTATGGTGGGAGCACTGAGTCCAAACCGCTGGACTAACAGAGAACCTCAGACCCCAGAGAATATTAATCCGAGTAAGGTCCCCCAGAGGTCCTTATCTCGGCTCCAAGACCCAGCTCTACCCAACTGCATGCAAACTCCAGTGCTGGAAGCCTCAGGCCAAACAACCAGTAAGACAGGAACACAGCCCCACCCCACACACACAAAAATGAGGCAACAAAAAATAAGTTACAAAGGAGCGAGGTAAAAACCTACAAGACCAAATAAATGAAGAGGAAATAGGCAACCTCCCTGAAAAAGAATTCAGAGTAATGATAGTAAAGATGATCCAAAATCTCAGAAATAGAATGGAGACATGGATTGAGAAAATACAAGAAATGTTTAACAAGGACCTAGAATAACTAAAGAACAAACAAACCGTGATGAACAACACAATAACTGAAATGAAAAATACACTAGAAGGAATCAATAGCAGAATAACTGAAGCAGATGAATGAATAAGTGAGCTGGAAGATAGAATGGTGGAAATAACTGCCAGGGAGCAGAATAAAGAAAAAAGAATGAAAAGAACTGAGGACAGTTTCAGAGACCTCAGGGACAACATTAAATGCACCAACATTTGAATTATAGGGGTTCCAGAAGAAGAAGAGAAAGAGAAAGGGTCTGAGAAAACATTTGAAGAGATTATAATCAAAAACTTCCCTAACATGGGAAAGGAAATAGCCACCCAAGTCCAGGAAGCACAGATTCCCATACAGGATAAACCCAAGGAGAAACACACCAAAACACATAATAATCAAAGTAACAAAAATTAAATACAAAGAAAAAATATTAAAAGCAGCAAGGGAAAAGCCACAAATAACAAAGAAGGGAATTCCCCATAAGGCTATCAGCTGATTTTTCAGCAGAAACTCTGCAGGCCAGAACATGTCCCCTGCACTGGCAGGCGGATTCTTTTTTTGTTCTTAAATTCGTGTGACTTGCTTTATTTTGAGGGGGTGGAGTCAAGATGGCAGACTAGGAGGATGCAGAATTCACGTGTCTGCACTGGGGCACCTACCAGGCACCGGTGGGGGACCACGGACACCTAAGGGGACAGGAAGAACCTCCAGTGACTGGGTAGGATGTGCGGCATCGAAGGGAGTGAAGGGGGAGGAGAAGTGGAGGCGGGACGGGACTGGCACCCCTGAGGGACGGCTGGGGGGAGGGGAGGAGTTCCTATAGCCAGTGGGACCCACCCACCGTTAGGGGTCCAGCGGCGATGGGGGAGACCCTGGGGGAGACAGTGGGGGACGGATGTGAAGGAATGGAAGGGAAGGGGGCCAGTGCTTTCCCTGTCCACTTAGGTACCAGGGAGCCTGTTGGGCTCCCGGGTCTAATCCCCTGCCCTCGGAGCCTCCCTCCTGCCGCGCAGAGCCCAAGCCCCACCCCTACACCCCACCCCCAGGGCCCTACCTCTACACTCGGAGACCCCCTCTGAGACCCCCTCCAAGGCACTGGGCCTAAACCGCACCCACACACCCTCACCCAGGGCCTTACCTCCAAACTCTAGAACTCCATACTCCAGAGGCCCTCCATTGTGTTTTTTTTTTTAATAATGTTTGTTTTTTTTAAAATAAATTTATTTATTTATTTATTTATGTCTGTGTTAGGTCTTTGTTGCTGTGCGTGGGCTGCGTGGGCTTCTCTCTGGTTGAGGCAACCGGGGGGCTGGCTATTCTTCACTGCGGTGTGTGGGTTTCCCATTGCGGTGGCTCCTCTTGCTGCAAGCACGGGCTCTAGGGGCGCGGGCTGCAGTAGTTGCAGCATGTGGGCTCAGGAGTTGTGGCTCATGGGCTCTAGAGTGCAGGCTCAGTTGTGGCACACAGAACCAGCTGCTCCGCAGCATGTGGCATCTTCCCGGACCAGGTATCAAACCCATGCCCCGGTGCTGGCAGGCAGATTCTTTTTTTTCCTTTTTAATTCGTGTGACTTGCTTTATTTTGATATTCACTTTATTGCAGTGGTCTGGAACTGAACCTACAATAACTCGGAGGTATGCCTATAAATAGTCACTATTTCTTCTAAGAATCATATTGTATATGGTGTAAGGAAAGGACCCAACTTCATTTTTTTTCTCTTTTTTAAAAATTAATGAATTTATTTTTATTTTTGGCTGCACTGGATCTTCATTGATATGTGCAGGCTTTCTCTATTTGCAGCAAATGGGGGCTGCTCTTCATTGTGGTGCGTGGGCTTATTGTGGTGGCTTCTCTTGTTGCAGAGCATGGGCTCTAGACATGCGGGCTTCAGTAGTTGTGGCATGTGGGTTCATTAGTTGTGGCTCACGGGCTCTAGAGAGATGGTTCAGTAGTTGTGGCACACAGGCTTAGTTGCTCCGCGGCACATGGGATCTTCCTGGGCCAGGGCTCACACCTATGTTCCCTGCATTGGCAGGCAGATTCTTAACCACTGCACCGCCAGGGAAGTCCCTCAGACTGGCTTTTGTCAAGCATTAGTTGGCTGTCCTCAAAGCAGAGCTGACTGCTTGGGAAGACCGCAGGATTAGCTGGGACCCCAGCTGGAGGCAGGGAACCCATTCCTCTGATGTGCTCAGTTTCCTCAGGGCCTAAAACCCATTCCTTGCTGAGTTGTGAAACGACTACTTTAGATCCCGTAGAGTTGGCAGGAGTCCCGAGAACACCCATGTCTTTGTGTGTGAACTGCTTGTCACTTGCCTCTTCCCTCAGGCTTTTACAAAAAAGACAGAAGAAATTAATGGCTGTAAATGACTGAGATCCTCTAGTTCTGGTTTTATTTATGCATAATTTTGACAGGTTGTCTCCTTATTGAGAAATGGCATGCCTCTCCCCTTCCTTGCAGGTACTAAGCCTCTCCACTTCCACACAGGTCCTAAGCAGAGGCCTCGCCCCACGTTGAACTTCGCCCCACCTAGGTCCCTCCCTAAAGGCCTTTTCCAGCTGCAGGGGGTCATAAGTCCACCCCACCCTAAAGCCCACCCCTGCCTAAGTTAAAACCCCCTACCTAAGCTCGCCCCCCCACAACCAGGGCCTTTATTTTTCTTCTTCTTTTAGGTCAGAGTTCTATTTTACCTTGTTGCTGTTGATTCATTTGTTTTTAAATTTTTTCTAATATATATTTTATTTTTCTAATGTTATTTATTTTATTTTAAAAAATTTATTTATTATATTTAATTAATTTATTTATTTTTGGCTGCATTAGGTCTTCATTGCTGTGCATGGGCTCTCTCCAGTTGTGGCGAGCAGGGGCCACTCCTTGCTGTGGTGTGCGGGCCTCTCATTGTGGTGGTCTCTCTTGTTGCAGAGCATGGGCTCCAGGGCACATGGACTTCAGTAATTGCAGCATGCAGGCTCAGTAGTTGTAACTCACAGGTTCTAGACCTCAAGCTCAGTAGCTGTGGTGCACAGGCTTAGTCACGCTGTGGCATATGTGATCTTCCCAGACGAGGGCTAGAAGCCATGTTCCCTGCATTGGCAGATGGATTCTTAACCACTGTGCAAACAGGGAAGCCCTCTCTAATTTTATTTTATTCTTTAGACTATGTTATTGTTCCGCTCCTTTTGGCTTGTTCCCCCATTTTTTGTTTTAATTTTTATTTATTTATTTATTTTTCTTTTTTATTTTTTCTGTTGTGGTTTTATGTTGCTGCATTTGTTTCAATTATATTTTTATTTTTCCTATTATATTTTTAATCTTTCTAATTTTGTTTTGTTTCTTATTCTCTGTTATTGTACTGCTCCTTTCTTTCTTTCTTTTTTTTTGCTGCACCAAGTGGCTTGCAGGATCTTGGTTCCCAGGCCGGAGGTCAGGGCTGAGCTCCTGTGGTAGATGTGCTGAGTCCAAACTGCTGGACTAACAGGGAACCTCAGACCCCAGGGAATATTAATTGGAGTGAGGTCCCCCAGAGGTCCTTATCTCATCACCAAGACCTGGCTCTACCCAACTGTCTGCAGACTTCAGTGCTGGATGCCTCAGGCCAAACAACCAGTAAGACAGGAACACAGCTCCACCCATCAAAAAAAAGAAAAAAAATGAAATGACAAAGAAATATGTTAAAGATGAAGCAGCAAGGTGAAAACCTAGAAGACCAAATAAATAAGGAGGAAATAGGCAACCTCCCTGAAAAAGAATTCAGAGTAACGATAGTAAAGATGATCCAAAATCTTGGAAACAGAATGGAGGCATGGATTGAGAAAACACAAGAAATGTTTAACAAAGACCTAGAAGAACTAGAGAGCGACCAAACAGTGATGAACAACACAAGAACTGAAATTAAAAACACTCTAGAAGGAATCAATAGCAGAATAACTGAGGAAGAAGAACGGATAAGTGAGCTGGAAGATAAAATGGTGGAAATAACTGCCAGGGAGCAGAATAAAGAAAAAAGAATGAAAAGAATTGAGGACAGTCTCAGAGACCTCTGGGACAACATTAAACGCACCAACATTCATTAACTTCATTAACATGGAGAAGGAAATAGTCAATCAAGTCCATGAAGTGCAGAGAGTCCCATACACGATAAACACAAAGAGAAACATGTCAAGACACATAGTAATCAAACTATCAAAAATTAAATACAAAGAAAAAATATTGAAAGCAGCAAGGGAAACCAACAAATAACATACAAGGGAATCCCCATAGGTTAACAGAAGATTTTTCAGCAGAAACTCTGCAGGCTCGAATGGAGTGTCAGGACATATTTAAAGTGATGAAAGGGAATAACCTACAGCCAAGATTACTCTACCCAGCAAGGATCTCATTCATATTCAGTGAAGAAATCAAAAGCTTTACAGACAAGCAAAATCTATGAGAATTTAGCACCATGAAACTGGCTTTATGAAAAATGCTAAAGAACTTCTCTAGACAGGAAACACAAGAGAAGAAGAAGACCCACAAAAACAAACCCAAAACAAGAAATGGTAATAGGAACATACATTTCAATAATCACCTTGAATGTAAATGGATTAAATGCTCCAACCAAAAGATAGAGACTGGCTGAATGGATACAAAAAACAAGACCCTTGGGACTTCCCTGGTGGCACTGTGGTTAAGAATCCACCTGCCAATGCAGGGGACATGGGGTCGAGCCATGGTCCAGGAAGATCCCTCCACATGCTGTGGAGCAACTCAGCCCATGCGCCACAACTACTGAGCCTGCGCTCTAGAGCCCATGAGCCACAACTACTGAGTCCACAAACCACAACTACTGAGCCTGCATGCCACAACTACAGAAGTCCGTGCACCTAGAACCTGTGCTCAACAAGAGAAGCCACCACAATAAGCCTGCGCACCACAAGGAAGAGTAGCCCCCACTCGCTGCAACTAGAGAAAGGTCGTATGCAGTAACAAAGACCCAACACAGACAAAAATAAATAAATGAAATAAATAAATTTATAAAAAATTAATAAATAAAGTAGTTACTTGGAAAAAAAACAAACAACAAGACCTTTATATATGCTGTCTACAATAAACCCTCTTTAGACCTAGGGAAACATACAGACTGAAAGTGAGGGGATGGAAAAAGAGATTCCATGCAAATGGAAATCACAAGAAAGCTGGAGTAGCAATACTCATATTAGATAGAATAGACTTTAAAATAAAGACTGTTACAAGAGATAAGGAAGGACACTATATAATGATCAAGGGATCAATCCAAGAATAAAACATAAAAATTATGAATATTTATGCGCCCAGCATAGGAGCACCTCAATACCCAAGGCAAATGCTAATAGCCATAAAAGGGGAAATTGACAATAACACAGTAATAGTAGGGGACTTTCACACCCCACTTATACCAATAGACATATCATCCAGACAAAAAATAAATAAGGAAACACAAGTTTTAAATGATACAATAGACCAGATAGACTTAATTGCTATTTTTAGGACGTTCCACACAAAAGTGAAAGAATACACTTTCTTCTCAAGTGCACACGGAATGTTCTCCACAATAGATCACATCTTGGGTCAAATCAAGCCTTGGAAAATTTAAGAAAACTAAAATTGTATGAAGCAACTTTTCCTACCACAACGCTATGAGATTAGAAATCAATTATAGGAAAAAACTGTAAAAACAAAAATACATGGAGGCTAAACACTGTGCTGTTAAATAACCAAGAGATCACTGAAAGGAATCAAAGAAGAAATTTAAAAATACCTAGAAACAAATGACAACGAAAACATGATGATCCATAACCTATGGGATGTAGCAAAAGCAGTTTTAAGAGGGAAGTTCAAAGCAATTCAAGCTCACCTCAAGAAACAAGAAAAATCTCAAATAAACAATCTAACCTTACACCTAAAGCAACTAAAGAAAGAAGAAGAAGAACAACAAAAACAAAACACAAAGTTAGTATAAGGAAAGAAATCATAAAGATCAGAGCAGAAATAAATGAAATAGAAACAAAACAATAGCAAAGATCAATAAAACTAAAAGTTGGTTCTTTGAGAAGATAAACAAAATTGATAAACCTTTAGCCAGACTCATCGAGAAAAAAAGGGAGAGGACTCAAATCAATAAAATTAGAAATGAAAAAAAGGAGATTACAACTGACACTGAAGAAATACAAAAGATCATAAGACACTACTATAAGCAACTATATGCCAATAAAATGGACACCCTGGAAGAAATGGACAAATTTTTGGAAAGGTACAACTTTCCAAGGTTGAAACAGGAAGAATTAGAAAATATAAACAGACCAATCACAGGTAATGAAATTGAAACTGTAATTAAAAATCTTCCAGCAAACAAAAGTCCAGGACCAGATGGCTTCACAGGTGAATTCTATCAAACATTAAGAGAAGAGTTAACACCTATCCTTCTCAAACTCTTCCAAAAAATTGCAGAGGGAGGAACACTCCCAAACTCTTTCTACAAGGCCACTGTCACCCTGATACCAAAACCAGACAAAGATATCAGAAAAAAGAAAATGTTATAGACCAATACCACTGATGAATGTAGACACAAAAATCCTCAACAAAATACTAGCAAACAGATCCAACAACACATTAAAAAGATCATACACCATGATCAAGTGGGATTCATCCCAGGGATGCAAGGATTCTTCAATATGCAAATCAATTAATGTGATATACCATATTAACAAATTAAAGAATAAAAATCATATGATCATCTCAATATATGCAGAAAAAGCTTTTGACAAAATTCAACACCTATCTATGATAAAAACTCTCCAGAAAGTGGGCACAGAGGGAAGAAAAAGACCCACAAAAACATAATAAAAGCCATATATGACAAACCCACAGCAAACATCACTTTCAAAGGTGAAAAACTGAAAGCATTTCCTCCCAGATCAGGAACAAGACAAGGATGTCCACTCTCACCACTATTATTCAACATAGTTTTGGAAGTCCTAGCCACAGCAATCAGAGAAGAAAAAGAAATAAAAGGAATCCAAATTGGAAAAGAAGTAAAATTGTCACTGTTTGCTGATGACATGACATTATATGTAGAAAATCCTAAAGATGACACCAGAAAACTACTAGAACTAATCAATGAATTTGGTAACGTTGCAGGATACAAAACTAATGCACAGAAATCTCTTGTATTCCTATACACTAACAATGAAAGATCAGAAAGAGAAATTAAGGAAACACTCCCATTTACCATCACAACAAAAATAATAAAATACCTAGGAATAAACCTACCTAAGGAGGAAAACCAGAAAACTATAAAACACTAATAAAAGAAATCAAAGATAACATAAACAGATGGAGGGATATACCATGCTGCTGGATTGGAAGAATCAATACTGTGAAAATGACTATACTACCCAAAGCAATCTACAGGTTCAATGCAATCCCTATCAAATTACCAAAGGCATTTTTCACAGAATTAGAACAAGAAAATTTACAATTTGTATGGAAACACAAAAGACCCCGAAAAGCCAAAGCAATCTTAAGAAAGAAAAACGGAGCTGGAGGAATAAGGCTCCTTGACTTCAGACTACACTACAAAGTTACAGTAATCAAGACTGTATGGTACTGGCACAAAAACAAAACTACAGATCAATGGAACAGGATAGAAAGCCCAGAGATAAACCCATGCACATATAGTCTCTTTATCTTTGACAAAGGAGGCAAGAATATACAATGGAGAAAAGACAGTCTCTTCAATAAATGGTGCTGGGAAAACTGGACAGCTACATGTAAAATAATGAAATTAGAACACTCCCTAACACCATACACAAAGATAAACTCAAAATGGATTAAAGTCCTAAATTTAAGAACAGACACTATAAAACTTTTAGAGGAAAACATAGGCAGAACACTCTTTGACATAAATAATAGCAAGAACTTTTTTGAACCACCTTCTAGAGTAATGAAAATAAAAACAAAAATAAAGAAATGGGACCTAATGAAACTTAAAAGCTTTGGTGCAGCAAAGGAACCACAGACAAGATGAAAAGACAACCCTCAGAATGGGAGAAAATATTTGCAAATGAAGCAACTGACAAGGGATTAATCTCCAAAATATACAAACAGCTCATGCAGCTCAATATCAAAAAAAATGAACAACCCAATCAAAAAATGGGCAGAAGATCTAAATAAACATTTCTACAAAGAAGACATACAGATGGCCAAGAAGCACATGAAAAGATGCTCAACATCACTAATTATTCAAGAAATGAAAATCAAAACTACAATGAGTTATCACCTCACATCAATCAGAATGGCCATCATAAAAAAATCTATAAACAATAAATGCTGGAGAGGGTGTGGAGAAAAGGCAACCCTCCTACAATGTTGTTGGGAATGTAAATTGGTACAATGACTATGGAGAACAGTATGGAGGTTCCTTAAAAAAATAAAAATCCAGCGATCCCACTCCTGGGCATACACCCAGAGAAAACCATAATTTGAAAGGATACATGCACCCCACTGTTCATTGCAGCACTATTTACAATAACTAGGACATGGAAGCAACCTAAATGTCAATCGAGGGCTTCTCAGGTGGCGCAGTGTTTAAGAATCCACCTGCCAACGCAGGGGACACGGGTTTGAGCCCTGGTCCGGGAATATCCCACATGCTGCAGAGCAACTAAGCCTGTGCACCACAACTGCTGATCCTGCACTCCAGAGCCTGCGAACCACAACTACTGAGCTTGTGTGCTACAACTACTGAAGCTCGCACACCAAGAGCCCATGCTTTACAACGAGAAGCTACTGCAATGAGAAGCCCGTGCACCGCAACGAGTAGTGGCCCCCACTCGCTGCAACTAGAGAAAGCCCGAGCGCAGCAGCAAAGACCCAACACAGCCAGAAATAAATTTAAAAAATTTTTTAATTAATAAAAAAAAAATCAATTGACAAAGGAATGGATAAAGAAAATGTGGTGCATATATACAATGGAATATTACTCATCCATAAAAAAGAACTAAATAATTCCATTTGTAGCAACATGGATGTACCTAGAGATTGTCATAGTGAGTGAAGTAAGTCAGTCAGAGAAGGACAAATATCTCATGATATCGCTTATATGTAGAATCTAAAAAAGTGGTACAAATGAACTTATTTACAAAACAGAAGTAGAGTTAAAGATGTAGAAAACAATCTTATGGTTACCAAGGGGGAAGGGGGGGAGGGATAAATGGGAGATTGGGATCGACATATACATACTACTGTATATAAAATAGATAACTAATAAGGACCTACTGTAGAGCACAGGGAACTCTGCTCAATATTCCGTAATGACGTATATGGGAAAAGAATCTAAAAAAGAGTGGATATATGTATATGTATAACTGAGTTACTTTGCTGTTCAGCAGAAGGTAACACAACATTGTAAAGCCATTATACTCCAATAAAAATTAAAAAAATTAACACTGCTGTAATGTTATATTTGAAAAATGTTGAGAGTAAATTCTTAGAGTGCTTATCACAAGGAAAATTTTTTTTCTATTTCTTTAATTTTGTACCTATATGAGATAATGGATGTTCATTAAACTTACTGTGATAATCATTTCATGATATATGTAAGTCAAATCATTATGCTGTATACCTTAAATTTATACAGTGCTATATGTCAAATATATCTCAATAAAACTGGAAGAAAGAAAAACAGACTTATAGGTCAATAGGACAGAATGGAGAGCCCAGAAACAAATCCCCATGCATACAATCAACTATCAATATTCGACAAGGGATCCAAGAACACTCAATGGGGGAAGGATAGTCTCTTCAACAAATGGTTCTGGGAAAACTGGATAACCACATGCATAAAAATGAATAGGACTCCTATCTTACAGAGATCTTATTTAAACACTAGGCTAGGCCTCACCTTTCTCCAGATCTTCTGAGTACTGATAAGCAGCAATACAGTTGATTCCAGTTCTCCATCCTTTCTCTTCTCTTGAACATTCACAAACAGAGCCAGCAGATGCCAACAAGGGAAAAATTAAGAACCTGAGTTCCTAGTAAGTCTGGAACTGACTACATTAAGAATCCTTGACATTTCCGAGATCTCAAGCATTATAGCATATAACTTTGAGGTTGACTTCAGCTATAATACAAAACTCTACGATAATAAATGTGTACCTTTGATAAATTTAGATTGCATTTTTGAAGTAAAATATGACAGAGCCTGTCTTTAAATTAGTAGTACAGTACGATTCAAAATGATTCAAATTTGGAGACTATTTTATCGTTCCTCAAGCATTCATTCAACTGGTATTCCATGAGTACACAGAACAGAGGTAGTATGTGAGAAAGTATACCTTATTATTACCTTGATATATTTAATATCATAACTGTGAATTTAAATAAGAAGAATTTGATATTTATTAACTCAATGCTCTGATTGAGATTACTGAAATGTTCAAAATATAACACTAAGTAAAAATATAAATAGTATAAATACTAAATATACTATTTAAAATACAAGCATAATACTAAAAATAATACCTTATTTTTTTAATATCTAAAAACTTTTAATTTGATCACTGGAGGTTTTCTGGGGTTTTATTTTGAATTAAAACCAATTTTCATTTCCTTTCTCCATTGTGCTAAGATGACTTTGCTTCAGGTCTGGGCCTCTCTTTATTCAGAGTTCTTGGTAAAGTGTGCAGAAATTCCAGACTCAGTGCCCTAAGGTGCATCAGAACAAGACTAAAGGACCAAAGAAATCTCAAGCAGAACAACAGTGATTTTACTTTCAAAGTCCTCTGTTTGGACGGTGTACACATTGAAAAAATGGTATAAACTTCGTCACTAATGCTACTTGGGAGGCAAGAGCGTATACTAGAAAGTACCCTGATTTAAGAGACAGGAAACCCAGTTCTAATTCTGGCTTTACTAACAACTAGCAGTATGACCCTTGGTATATTTAAAGTTCTTTGGGTTTAAATAAGAAAAATGGGCTCATATTCTACGATTCCAGTTGACAAAAAATCAAGAATCAGCTACTGATCAAGAACGATATACAGAAATTCAAGCCATGTAAGGATTTTTTTTTAATTATTATTATTTTTTGTGGTACGTGGGCCTCTTCACTGTTGTGGCCTCTCCCGTTGCGGAGCACAGGCTCCGGACGCGCAGGCTCAGCAGCCATGGCTCACGGGCCCAGCCGCTCCGCGGCATGTGGGATCCTCCCGGACCAGGGCACGAACCCGCGTCCCCTCCATCGGCAGGTGGACTCTCAACCACTGAGCCACCAGGGAAGCCCAGGATTACTTTTTAAATTTTAGTAATGTATCTATATATTTAGTACTATAAAAAATTTTTTTCAGCTCTGTTCAGGGCACTTTGATTGGTGTTATGAGAGAAAAAATAGCCCCATCCCTCCCACTCTCTTGAACCTTACCACTCAGTTCACGCTTTCCTCTAGCTTCTTCCCATGCTGCTCTCTTTCTTTCAGCAGAAAATCTTGCATCCTAATTTAGAGATAGAATTAAGCTTAGAGGTATAAGCTACCTGACATCTAAAGCCATTCTTAGAAACTCAGCTCCATTTATGACAAGCCTCCCTTTCTTCCTCCAGTTTGGAAGAAGGTTCCTGGCACCTGTTCCAGTATAATCCTGCCACCTGTGCTTTGGTCCAACTCCTCCCTTCTTCTGAGCTTCTAAGCCCAGGCCCTTCATTATTCTTTATAATGGCTTTTTGCTTGAGCCTAGTAAAGTGTTTAATAAGAATTATAGCAACTAAAAACACAACCTAGGTATTCTCTTCCTGACTAGGTACTACTCATTCCCTTCCGAAGAACAGCCCATACTTGCTGTTTCCACTTTCTTACATCTCACCGTGTGAGGGAAGATAAATGGCTGTTGCCATTGCGTCAGCTGTCCTGTTGGATGTCCCACAGACTGGATTTGGCTGATTGCATCTTCATGGTGATATTAACTCATCCTTCCGGCCGTTGTCTTTCCTGTAAACTGGAATTTTGTTCTAAAGGCTTAATTAGATTCAGATGCAACATTTTGGCAACATAGTTTTTATAAAAACATTTTTTTGTTGTCATGTTACAAGAAAGGCTGTGAGGCTTGAATCTGCCTATGCACTCTAGAGGTGGGGTAAACCCCTATTTGGCACGTGGCTAAATTTCATCTCACTCATTGTAATCCATTCTTGGCAAGGCTTCTGCTTCCAAGCAAAGACTCAGATTGAAACTTCTTTGCAAAATACCACCAATGGCAAAGATTCAGATTGAAACTTCTTTGCAAAATACCACCAATGACCTTCTAACTGCCAAATCAAATTTCTGTGGTGTGACATAGTTGACCATACCCTGAAAGTGACACAGGGAAGATGTGTTACTGAGCTGATCACTGCCGTGGGGGCCCTTCTGATGATCTATACAGAATGCATTTCAGAATTGGCCCTTTCTTAAAGTCGGGATTCTGAGGCATGTATCTACCAATTCCCAGCCTCCACCACATGAGGACTTCCCTGGGAGCATTAACATCCCCTCAAACTCCTGTCCTATGGCTGCAGGATCCTTCAGAGGAAGCCCTGAGGCAGAAAAACCAAGTAGCCTATTACCATGGCCTGGGAGTGTCCATCCTAGTTGCAGCTGGGGTCAGAGGTTGGCCATGGGATACCACATGCATCCACTGGTGTCTCCAAATCTGATGACTCCTGTATTCTCAAACTTATTCTTTTTCCTCTTTTTTAGTAATAGTGGGAGAGTTGTTGGAGTGGGAGATGAGTAAGAGGGCTACACTGGTGAGTTCCCAGAGGAGAGAGGATTGGAAAAGAGCTTGGGCACTTAGGGAGAGGACCCTGACTCTGGAGGCTTAATTTCTGTCATTTCTAGGAATACTTGGACTGAGACAGAACTTAATGGCAAGGATATGACTGACAACTGTTTGTGTGTGTGTTAAAGGCACTCAGGGATGCATTTGTTTGTGGAAAATCATTACTCAGCATTATATGGAATTTCACTTTTGGCTGTGAATTTATTATAGAAGGAGGATTAGGGAGATCTGAAATGACCATCAGAGCGATAAAGTTCGCATGTTGTGGTGAATTGTCTACATTTGAATACAGGGGAGCCTGGGCACATCTATATTGAAATCTATTCATTTATTAATCTGTTCAGTAAGAGGAACCCTGAGTTTTAGCTGGACACCTACTACCCATCTAATGACAACATTTCCCCAACATGCAGCTGGATGAGGTGATATGATTAAATTCTCCCCAGCGGAAAAACGGCAGAAGTAGTGCAAAAGTCCTTAAAAAAGGAATTTTTTGCTCTCCATTTCCTCTCTTTCCCCAACCCTGCAGGCTGCAACATAGATATAATCCTGGTGAGTGTGCTTTGTCCATGAGGATGAAGACAGCTCATTAGGAGCAGCGGAAAACAGTGAGGGAACCTGGGCTCATGAAGAACCTCACTGAGCCAGAATCACCCTGCCAACACTTAACAGCTCACTTCTGGACTGAATGGGGAGAAACCAGTTTCTGTCTTATATTTTAGGGTCTCTTTGGTATAGAAGTTCGGCTTGTACTCTCACACCATATGGAAGCAGAAATCTTAGGAAAGAGCCTATCGTCCTTGCTTTCTCATACTCCTTTCATACTTCCTTTCCCAGCTCCCTCATCTCTAAACATACAGTAATAGGTCCAGCTCAATCTCTTTAACCCCTCTTATACCTGTCCCTTCTTCATCAAGCCCACAACAACTGCCCCCATTGAGGGCTGCAGTAGTCTGGACGACATCTGCCTTCCTTTAACTGGTCTTGCCCCCTCCGTTTTGCACGGAGAGGGTCTCAACAAAACATTCAATCAGGTCAAGTCCCTACTTAAAAATTCTCAACGAATTTACACTATATGCAAAAAAAGTCAACTCCTTGGGCGTGGCATACAGTGACTTCAAGATGTGATGCTTAAGAGTTTTGCCAGCTTGCTCTCACCCCAAGTTTCCCCTCACATCCTAGGATCAGGTCAAAACAAAATTACACTCTGTAACCTGAACGTTCCCACCTTTGGAACTGAACTGTCTTTGAAGAGTCTGCCACAGTAGGAATTATAATCCTCATTGAGGTAATTTCCTTACCTGTCTATCTTCCTCAACATTTCCACGTTCCCAACTTCATCTATTACAAGTGACTCAGTTTGGTTATTCAGAGTCCTAGGTCCCCCAGGAATTATCTACAAGAGATATCAGAAAATATTGCCTTTTTCCACTGGGGTTTCTAAGCTGGTAGGATGTGGGTCTGGGGAGACCTGGCAATCATTCTGGCTGCCATGTGATAAAATCTAGCCTGACCGATGGCACAGTAGAGATTGCTATTCATACCACAATACTCTTCCTCAGCATTCTACAAGAAGGAACCCTTGAATTTTAATAAGATACATGTTGACCCAGAATAAAGACTACCTTTCTCAAGCACATGCGGACATAAGGTCAAGATCTGGTCAATGTCATGTGACCAGAAGTGATATGAACAACTTCGCTCACAGGGGTCACGCCCCCGCCCCCCTTTCCCTTTCTCCATTCCTCATGGCTGGAATATATACATGAGGGTGAACCAGCTTGGACCACGTGAACCAGGACAATACCCTAAGGGTAGCAGAACGGGAAAACAGAAAAGCGTGGGTCTCAGGTGACTTCCTAGATCAGGGCCTACATAACAGATTGGACTTTTTTTTTTTTTTTTTTTTTTGTGATATGCGGGCCTCTCACTGTTGTGGCCTCTCCCGGCGCAGGCTCAGCGGCCATGGCTCACGGGCCCACCCGCTCCGCGACATGTGGGATCTTCCCGGACCGGGGCACGAACCCGTATCCCCTGCATCGGCAGGCGGATTCTCAACCACTGCGCCACCAGGGAAGCCCCAAATTGGACTTTTATATGAGAAACTTCTGTCTTATTAAAACAACTATAGGGTCTCTCTGTACATACCACCACACCTAGATCCTAACTAATGTATGAAGTGAGAGGAAAACATTGCCCCGTGATATCTTCTCTGTACAAAGAAAGCCATAAGGATATTAAGACTGGATCAGGCTGTGCCTTGAAGTGACAGCCAACTGCTATTTTCTAGTTTCCCCAGAATTAAGGGATAGTTTGCCCCTGGGCCCCTGCTATATTCCTGATTAAGACAAGGTAGTTACAAGCAGCTAAAATTGCTTTGGAGAATGTAAAAGGTTGACTCTGTCATAGAGAGGTGACTGCCCACAGAGTAGCATGGTTTCTGAGAAAATATGCCTCAGATATGGAGGGGAATGGTATGCAACAATACTGTTCCCTACACCCTGTGTCTTGGATGGTGTTGAGTCCACAGGCTTAAATAACTGAAGAACAGCAGCTGATGGAATGGATCCGGGTGACAAAATGGCCCAGAGTCAACAAAAGGGCATAAAACGTATTGCCTATCTCGTACTTGAAGACTTGGCAGCTTCTATGAGCACTATCTCGTTTTGCTTCGTTTTGTTAAAAAAATTTGGTTTGTATGTATTTAACAATCTCTATGGTTCTAAAAATACCCTATCAATTAATTCTCTTAGGAGTGCTAGTTAGCCATTTTCTATAAACAGTTTTGCTTCCTATACTTTCTTGCTCTATCATATTTGCTATAATAAATATTCTTTTAAAATTATGATGAAAAGATGCTGAAATTTTTAAGCAGGTAAGGGAGAGATCAAGGAGAGGACAGAGAAAAGTAAAACAGCTAAGAGGCAAGCAACAGATTTTAGGATTTCAAAGACAAGTAAACTTTCAAGGGCTTCCCTGGTGGCGCAGTGGTTAAGAATCTGCCTGCCAATGCAGGGGACACGGGTTCGAGCCCTGGTCCGGGAAGAACCCACATGCCGCAGGGCAACTAAGTCCGTGTGCCACAACTACTGAGCCTGAGCTCTAGAGCCTGTGAGCCACAACTACTGAGCCCTCGTGCCACAACTACTGAAGCCCACCTGCCTAGAGCCCATGCTCCACAACAAGAAAAGCCACCACAGTGAGAAGCCCGTGCACCGCAACGAAGAGTAGCCCCTGCTTACAGCAGCTAGAGAAAGCCTACACACAGCAACGAAGACCAAACGCAGCCAAAAATAAATAAATTAAAAAAAAAAAAAAGACAAGTAAACTTTCAAGTTTAGGGGACTGACACAGAACTGCAAACTTTTTATATTTCCAATTCATGAATATTAAAAAAATTCAATTAAATAATTTTAGTTTACAACTCATTCGTTATGTTTTATATTTTTTCCTCATTTCAGCACAAATTGGTGAAAATGACATCAGGCAAAACACTGGTTTCTAGTTTAATGAGCAGTGAGTAGCAAATTTATATTTTAAAATTATTTTAAATAGATTCCTTATGGGTAGATGCCCTTTTCCAAGCACCTGTTTACCTGCTCATTATGAGATGAAGAACTCTTGCAATTTAGATATCTTGCAATTTAGATATCTAATGAACAGCTGTGATGTCCACAGTTTGAAACACCTGGAACCTATAATTTACTCTAAATCCTAATATATACACAGCCTTCCTAGACAATATTCATATCACATGTATGTATAACACCTCAAGTTTCAAAGCTTTCATATACACTAGCTCTTCTGACCCATTACTTTTTTTTTTTTAAGTAACATTTTATACAATTAAAAAATTTTTATTTATTTAAATTTATTTATTTTGGGCTGCATTGGGTCTTTGTTGCTGCTCGCAGGTCTTTTCAAGCTGTGGCAAGTGAGGGCTACTATTCTTTACGGTGCGCGGGCTTCTCATTGCAGTGGCTTCTCTTGTTGCCAAGCACGGGCTCTAGGCACCCGGCCTTTGGTAGTTGTGGCTCGCGGGCTCTAGAGCTCAGGCTCAGTAGTTGTGGTGCACGGGCTTAGTTGCTCCCCAGCATGTGGGGCCTTCCAGGACCAGGGATCGAATCCAGGCAGGTGGATTCTTAACCACTGCGCCACCAGGAAAGCCCTGACCCATTACTTCAAATCGCTTACATTTACTTAACTGTCCTTATGTTAATCATCATGAGGAAATTTGAAATTCACAAGTGTCAACTTTGCCTTTGTTCTGAGGTATCCGTTAATATTCACATCCCTTTCAGATGGTAAATGTATATTATTGCTTTAGCTCTATTTTAATAATGCCCTTCCCCCCTTACAAACATTTGAGCAATATATCTTGTGCAAAATGCTAATTCCTTTTTGTTGAAGTGTTCTTGGGACTGTCACAGTGTTCTTACCCTGGGTGTGTGGATGAGCTGCAGAAGTGTCATAACACCTTTGAAATTATGAAAACATAAACATGTACATTCTTCTGGGGAATGAGTCAAAAGCTTTCATCAGATTCTCAATAAGATCCAGGTACAAAACAGAAAAAAAAATAAAAACACTGCTTAACTAGAGGAGATAGAAGACATTAAATTTAATCCTAAACCCAAATTAAATTATTTGCTAAATTAGTCTTATATTTTATACTTCTGAAAATACCAATGCTAATTGTTTGAATATTTAAATTATTTGAAATAATTTGGGTTCTCTGAGCTTTTCAGACTTCAAGCAGACAGAGACAAAAAATAAGATCATTCTAAGTCTTACAAATAGTAATCCTGCAAATGACATTATATTGAGCATTTGCTAAAATCTGTGTCAATTAATTGTAAAACTGAGACAAAAGTGCTTTCCTGTGATGAAGGGATTTCAACACTGCTAGTTGTGTCACTCACTATGTAAGCAAGGGTTTTGTACATTTAGCAGAAACTAAATTAAGAGGTCAGAAGGCCTGGGGTTCTAGTGCCAGTTTTATTTGTAACTAAATCACTTATCTATAAAATAAAGGTTAACATCTGTTCCCTAATTCACAAATATATCATGAAACCAAAATCCTTTCTAAGAAAAGCTCTTTGTAAACCAATATTTTCCGACTAATTAGCTTATACCTAACTCAAATGTTGAGAATGACACATTAGAGAATCTGTCTCTTATCAACTGGTTGCATACTCTAATTCTGTAGACGGATAATGTGGTTGGATCAGCATTGTCCTATTTCGACCTTACAAAACAAAAAGCTATCAACAAGAAGTTATTGGTGAAGAAAAGCTGGTCGAAAAATACTATTAAGGTACAGCTTTCCATGTTAAGAGCAGCGCTTGTTGACACCCCTGATATGGAACAAACAAAACTAAAGCATGTTTGCTGTTTTGAAGGAACACATGTTGCTGGGGTAAGAATCTTATTTCACTAAATAATGTTGAACAGAAATGTCCTGTGGACTCTTCAGGTGGCCAATCAAAATGGCTAAGAAAACATTATTTGTGTGTTTGGCTTTTTAAAACCCTTTTCTCTCTCCCTCCCTTTTATTCAAAATTCTGTTCTCCATCCCAGAACACACACCTCAGTACTCTGCCAGTGTGAAAAAAATGTTACCATTTGGTCACTAGAGAATAAACATAGAAGGGGAGTTAGCATGTTACTGAACAAAGATTCAAGAAGATAAACTAAGTGGGTATAGAAAATTTATAGAACATAAGCATCTGTATATATACACCATTTATCATGTATATGTATTTTGACAACCATATGTATTAACAGACCCTCAGAAGTAAGCACCTATATGTTCTCGTATTTAACAATGTCAATTTTGTGTAATTTCGTCTCTATTTCTAGACGTTCTCTTATTATGGTGGTACAAAACAAACAAAAAACAGACTGGAGCATGGTTCACAGAGAAATATAGGACAGATACAAATAAGCTAATAAAATAACCATGTACACCACTGCTTAGGGAAGTATTTTACAGGAAGCATACTTTCACTATTGGCCCCAAACGCTATCATCCACTTATGTTCTTTAACTGTCAACTTTTAATACAAAAATACCTTCAAGCTGATAATCATTTACAGTGACTTACAAAACTGACAGAAAATTTCAACGCTACATAAAACAATTCTATACACAGCTTAAAGTTTTAAAGTTCTCTTCTGGCACTTGATTTTAGAGTTGATAGACACAATAACTACTACTAATCTCAATAAAACACTGTTTTTAGCTTATACATATTTTCAAAACCAGTATCACCTCACAAAAGTCACTTCCTGCTAAAGAATCGTCTAAGACAAACAGCAAAACTATACAGCCAAAATATTGTAGGAAAGCATATAAACTTTTTAAGACAAGGCCTGACCAACAGATAAAAATTTACATTACCCAATCACATGTCCAGTGAAAAAAACGATTGTTCCCCTGATTCAACGAAGCATGTATCAGATATAGATGAAAAAATATGGCAACTTACCTATTGTTTTTGATTTAGAAGGGTCTAAATAGTTGGTGATACTACCAGAATGGATCTTTTTTTTTTTTTTTTTGCGGTATGTGGGCCTCTCACTGCCGCGGCCTCTCCCTCCGCGGAGCACAGGCTCCGGACGCGCAGGCCCAGCGGCCATAGCTCACGGGCCCAGCCGCTCCGCGGCACGCGGGATCCTCCCGGACCGGGGCACGAACCCGTGGACCCTGCATCGGCAGGCGGGCTCCCAACCACTGTGCCAAGCCCCCAGAATGAATCTTTTTTTTTCAGTATTCGGGCCTCTCACTGCTGTGGCCTCTCCCGTTGCGGAGCACAGGCTCCGGACGCGCAGGCTCAGTGGCCATGGCTCACGGGCCCAGCCGCTCCGCGGCATGTGGGATCTTCCCGGACCGGGGCACGAACCCGTGTCCCCTGCATCGGCAGGCGCACTCTCAACCACTGCGCCACCAGGGAAGCCCTGGATCTTTTTTAAGACACAAAAATGGTCATATTTAGCAAATACACATTTTATATTCCAAAAATAAAAATGAAATTTCTTTTAAAACAGTGGAATCCTGATTTTTTTACCTTCTCTGAGTGCTTAAGACCATTCTGCACATTATCAAAATGAAATCACTCTTTAATAACCTTAATATATATGTCCAAATTTTTTTCTTTGCAGAAGAGAAGAACACCAAACCAAATTTTAACAAACTGTATTAACTTAGAATCCTAAAAACTGACTCTTTGAAAATTTGGGAAATCTACTACTTTCATTATTCTGAAGGAAGATATAAACCTTCAAAACCCTACCAACAATTTCTAGTCCAATTTTCTATATAAAAATTAAAAAGCTAACTTCCTCACAACACTAAATAGAATTTTAAAACTAACAAGACTAAATTAGATAATCAAAATATAAACAGTGTAACTAATCAAAACGATTCACTGGTGCAACAAATACTTGAACAAAGAAGAAAACCACCAAGCATTCTAATCAATTATATGGTTCATTGTTTTGCATACTTTAATCTCGACTTTCTGCACAGTAAATTATTATATAGTTGATTTCATGGACTGTTTAAACTTTGTAACATTACATTAGCAATTCAAACATTACCCTTTCTAAACCAAATCTGCAGCCCTAATCAATTTTTTTTTTTTTTTCAGGAAAAGAAAAGGACATCTTTTTAAGATATATTCCATAGCAGTAGAAACATCTTAGTATTTCAAAATATTTACAAAGAACCCTGCTGATTCTGTGCATTTCGTTGCGGTGCTACCTGTACCCAAACTTCATCATCAGAAAAAGAACTTGAACTTCCTGACTCAGAGTCCAGTTCACTGAATCCATCTAAGTCCCATTCAGTACTAGACTCACTCCGTGCATCATCTTCCTCAGTGATGAAACTCTGACCAGGTTCAAGGCAGGAAGGATAAACACGAGCACAGAGGCAAATAAACCCAGAGTCAAACTGCAAAAGACCTAACATGGTACCTATATTAATCCACTGGTCTTCCCTAGTGTCATATTCATACACAGTCACCCGGTTTTTCTTCCACTGTGGGGTTGTAGAAGTGATGAGGAGCAACTTTTGGCCATGATTGACAATCTGATAGTTGTGGGTCTCAGAGTCCAGGGGAATATTACTAATCCGCCTCCACTCTCCCCTGGCTGGGTTATACACCTTCATGACTGGGATGTCACAGATACAATAGATCTCATCATTGAAGACACAGGCTTCCTGAAAGTCACTGCGTTTGAGAGAAGCACAGTTCAGCCACATGTTATGGCTAGGATCATAGCAGAGCATGCGCTTACTGTTCACAGCATAAAGATAGTTCTGAACCACTATTAGTTCAAAGGAATAGAAGGAATGTGGTACAGGAGCCACTAAGGCCCACTGGTTCCTCTGGACACTGTAGCATTCCACTTCCTTTAATTTAACTCCAGTAATAGGGTCTCGCCCACCCAAAATGTAAATGTAGCCATTGAGGTATGCCACATCCATGCCCTCACGGCAGAGCAGGCGGTCAGCAAGTTGCTGCCAACTATTCTGGGCTGGTTTATACACCCAGAGGTCTTTCCTGGGCTGGGCGGCCAGATAGATGTCATGGTCCGGAGAGACACAGACAGCTGAGGAGGTGACAGTCTTAGTGTGAGCCAAGCTGGTCAAAGGTGATGGCATTGTGTAAATGTCCCCAGAGTATGGGTCATAGCACAGAAAGGGATCTCTGGGATGTCCAAAGAAGATCACCATCTCCTTGGCACACATACCCAGCCTCTGGGGTGGATTTTCTGCCACGGACACAACAGAGCTGCAGCCGCTGCTGCTCTCTGGCTTTGGCACCAGAGACTTGTACAACATGTCACCATATCGCATCTGCCGGGCGCCTTCGACAAGGTCGAGACAGTATTTCCTCACAATGGGCTTGGTCAGCAGTCCTTCCAGGTAATCCTGATCTTCATCGGTGAAGTGTGTCCAGCGGACACACTTGAAGACTTCTGCAGCGCTGGGACCCCGCTCCTTGGGAGCCGCCTCCAACCACTGCACCGCCACGTGGCACACGGTCCGTTCACTCTCGATGTCTAGACTGTCCAGGCGCAGGACGGCCAGCAGTTGGGCCAGGGTCAGATCTGCCAGAGACTCCTCCCGAATCGAACCCATGCGACTGAGCTGCTTGAAGTTGTGGGCTATAAACGACTGGGCCTGTGATCGCAGCTTGTGATGGTCGAAGGCGTCGGCGAACTTGAGGATGGCCGTGCAGTTGGCCAGGTCAAGGCGGCGGGCTAGGAAGGAGGCACAGGCTTCACGCACATACTCGAGCTGCAGCATGTCGGAGGCGGCGTACAGGCGCTGCACGTTGGCCTCACTTAATGACACACGACCCGTGTAGCAGTAATCGACCAGCACCTCGAAGGACTCGGCATCCACATCGTGCATGGTCACGTTCGTCTGGTGACTCTCGTACATGCCGCCAGTGAACATGCTCTTGAAGTAGGGACACGCGGCAGCCAGTACGTTACGGTTGCAGGAAAAAAGGCGGCCCGTGCCAGGTCCGCTGCCAGGCGTGACCACCTCGATGGTCACATCACAGAGCAGCCGCGCGTCGTAGAAGGACTTGAGCTGGGCCAGCAAGGCTGCGGAATGGGCCGTGTCCTTCAGCTCCTCCGGGCCCGTGAAAAAAGCCGAAACCGAGGGCTTGGAAAGCCTCTTGGGCCGCCTTCCGCCGCGGGGACTGGCGAGGCGGCGAGAGCGCGGAGCTTCTTCCCGGGACTGCATGGTGGAGATGCTGGCGGGGAGCTGAGGACGAGTACGGGTGCAAGGACCGGGCTCTGGCGCCTCCTCACCCTCTGCTCGCTGACGCTAAGACCGCGGTGTCCCTAAAGAGAATGCGCGGGGGCCGCGCTAACTTTACTCAACCCTACGCCGCGGTGCCGCCTCTCTTTAACGCGTAGACAGTGCCTGACTCACCCGTTTCCAGTTCCGCGCCCTTTCTCCGCCTCAGCTCGCCCTCACAGTACCTACTGGCTAGAATCGAGCGATCCGCCACCGCCGCGCTGGCAATACCGGTAGGCGTCCAGGAGAACTACGACCCCCAGGTTGCCTTTCGCGCCTCGAGGCACGCCGGGGCCCTCCGGCCTCTGCCGCTTAGGCGGCTTCACAGAAACCGCTTTGCATGTTGGGAGTAGTAGTTCTAGTAATATCGCGAGGCTTCTGGGGGATGACTGCTTTGACTAACAAAATTAGGAAGCATTTATTCTCCTGGATTTGACGGTTTAGAGCTGTGGGTTTGAACTCCACAGTAGAAGCCCCGTTTTAGTATTCATTAGTTGTGTAACTTTTCTCTGAGAACTTTTCCCTCTTTGCAAAATGGGGATAATAGTATTTCATAGGATTGTGTGAGCATGAAATGAGATAAACTGTGAAGGACCTAGAATGCTTCAATAAATATTTGTTGATTAGAACAATAATTAAGTGCTAACACTGTGCCTAAAATGTAAAGATTCATAAGTGTTGGCTTTTCTTTCAGAATTTATGAAAAATGCACCCACTTAGTTGAAACCATGAACAATTTCTGCAAAGAAAACTTCCAGTGTTTAATGTTGCTTCTTTTCAAAGGTTCTGAAGTGTATTACAATATTATTTATTTATTTTTGGCTGCATTGGGTCTTCATTGCTGCACCTGGGGTTTGTCTAGTTGCCGCGAGCAGGGGCTACTCTTTGTTATAGTGCGTGGGTTTCTCATTGTGGTGGCTTCTGTTGCAGAGCACGGGCTCTAGGCATGTGGGCTCAGTAGTTGTGGCGTACAGGCTTAGTTGCTCCTGTGGCATGTAGGATCTTCCCGGACCAGGGCTCGAACTGGTGTCCCCCGAATTGGCAGGCTGATTCTTTTTTTAAATAAATAAATAAATAAATTTATTTATTGGCTGTGTTGGGTCTTTGTTGCTGCACGTGGGCATTCTCTAGTTGCGGTGAGCAGGGGCTACTCTTCATTGTGGTGCTTAGACTTCTCATTGTGGTGGCTTCTCTTGTTGCAGAGTATGGGGTCTAGGCGTGCGGGCTTCAGTAGTTGTGGCACATGGGCTCTAGAGTGCAGGCTCAGTAGTTGTGGCGCACGGGCGTAGTTGCTCCGCGGCATGTGGGATCTTCCTGGATCAGGGCTCAAACCCGTGTGCCCTGCATTCGCAGGCAGATTCTTAACCACTGCCCCACCAGGGAAGTCCTGAAGTGTATTAAAGTATTTTCATTACTAAACAATATGTAGGTTCATTAGGATGTCTTAGACAAAGATGAGGTCTTAGAGAATAGCATTTATAGATGGCCTTAAATATGCAAATCAGGCATATTCATAGACAGGGTGGCATCTCACCAAATCAACACTTTATCTTCTGGGGAGCAAACTTATTTTCATAACTTCTTAATAGGAATATTACTCACACTACTCCTGTCATTTATTTCCACAAATCAGTTGAAGATTCTGGAATTGTCTTTATTAAGGCGTTTTAATGAGAGATTTAAATTAAAATATTTATTGTTTTTTTGTTTGTTTCAAATATTTATTTTTATTTTTGGCTGCATCAGGTCTGAGATGTGGCATGCGGGATCTTTTGTTGCAGCGCACAGGCTTTTCTCTCTAGTTGTGGCGCTCGGGCTCCAGAGTGCATGGGCTCAGTAGTTGCAGTGTGCGGGCTTAGTTGCCCTGCAGCATGTGGGATCTTAGTTCCCCAACCAGGGATCGAACCCATGTCCCCGGCATTGGAAGGCAGACTCTTAACCACTGGACCACCAGGGAAGTCCCCAAATTAAAATATTTAAACAAACGTACCTTGTGTTGTACAAAAGCCCAAGCTCCTCAAAACTTGGTATTCATACATGCTCTAACATTCCTTGAAATAATATAGTAGTTTATGCTTTACAAGTTTTATATATATATATATATGTACTGATCAACATTTAAATATTCAAAATCAAGGGCTTAGAGATATTTTTAAGTTAGAGATCTTTTATTTAAAAACCAGACTGCTCCTGGGACTTCCCTGGTGGCAAAGCAGGTGCCACGGAGCAACTAAGCCCGGGCGCCACAACTACTTAGCCTGTGCTCTAGCAAATTGTTTTTCTCTCTTTTCTGATTAGCTGATGAGGGTTTAATGGAAATACTCCAAGATAGAGACATTAAGCTAAGTGGGGCTCTGGGCTCCAAAATCTCTTCTGTACCTTCATTGGGTATCCTTCAGGTACACTAGAAACAATTAAGTCATTAGTAACACCGATTGCTTTCTCTCCTGCACTAACACCAGCTGGGGAAAAAGCAATTAAAACAATTTTTTTAAGTTGATAAAATATACTTAAAGGTTACCATTTTAACAATTTTTAAATTGTTCATCGCTTTGGCATTAAGTATATTCACACTGTTTTGCCACCATCCCTCTACCACCCATCTCTAGAACTCTTTATATCTTGCAAAACTGAAACTTTGTACCCATTCATAATAACTCTTTCTTCCTCCCCCAAATCCCTGGTAACCACCATTCTACTTCCTGTCTCTTTGAATTTGACTACTCTAGGTACTTAATATAAGTTCAGTGATTAATTTTTAAACTTCCTTATATCTGCCCATACTTTGTTATTTGGTTTAGATTACCGTTCACAGAACCCACAATATTTAGTGGTACTGTGCTCTAAGCTCTAGAATAGTGCTATCACAAATATTTGTGCAATGTTGTAACTATTTTATGTCTGCCCTGAGTCATCCAGTATCCAGAAGTCACCGGTAGCTCATGAGTACTTGAAATGTGGCCAGTGGCCCAAGGAACTGAATTTTTAAATTTAGAAACACTGCATTGTTATCAGTGAAATTCAGTGGCGAAAGGAAAGTCTTCTCAACAAATGGTGTTGGAACAACTGGATCACAATGTGAAAAAAAAACCAACAATCCTGATCCCTGCCTTATACCATAAACTAAAATTAAATTGAGATGGGTCTTTTTTTTTTTTTTTCTTTTTTTTTGCCATGCGGCATGCAGGATCTTAGTTCCCCAACCAGGGATTGAACCTGTGGCCCCTGCAGTGGGGGTGCAGAGTCTTAACCACTGGACTGCTGGGGAAGTCCGAGATGGGTCTTAATATTCAATTGAAAACTTAAATAGGAAAGGGAAAATGATAAACCTGCTAAAAGAAAACATAAACCTATCTCTGTAACTTTGAGGTAGGCAGATTTCTTAGGCCACAAAATAAACAGTAATCTTTTTAAAAAAATTGATAAAATGAACTTCAACAAGATTACAAGCTTTTGCCCTTCAAAAAAGCAGTGAAAACAAAATAAAAAGGCAAGCCAGAGACTAGGAAAAAATATTCGTAATACATACACCCCATAAACATATGAAAAGCTGCTCAATGTCATTGATCATCAGATGAATGCAAATTTAAGTCACAATGAGAAAACACTGCATACCCACTAAAATGGCAAAACTTAAAAAGATCAACAATACTAAATGTTGGTGATGATAGGGAGCCACTGGAAACCTCATATGTTAATACTATGACTATAAATTGATATATCCACTTTTAAAAACTGTTTGGTAGTTTCTTTGAATGTTAAATGCCCAACAATTTCACTCCTAGGCATTTGCCCAAGGGAAATTAAAAACATGTCTACAAAAAGACCCGTGCAAGGATGTTCATAGTAGCTTTATCCATAATAGCCAAAACTGGGAATAATCCAAATATGCATCAATAGAAGAATGAATAAAATGAATTGTGGTATATTCATACAGTGTGATACTACTTAGAAAGAAAAAAGAAACAACCCTAGATACCTGCAATATCGTAAATGAGTATCAAAACTTTTGAACAAAGAAGCCAGATATACGGGAGTACATACTGTATGACCATTGATGTGAAGTTGCAGAACAGTAAAATAAGCTATGGTGAATAAAAATCATACTAGAGGTTGCCACTGTTGGGGGAGGGGGAGTTGGCGGATTACTGGATTGACTGGAAAGGAACACAAGGAAACTTTCAGAGGCAGTGGAAATGTTCTCTTCTGGAATGGGCTGGCAGTTACAAGGGTTTATGCAATTGTCAAACTCAGTTAACTCAATTGTAAATGCAATCATCACAAAATGAATACACCCTTGGGACTTCCACTCAGGTCCAGATATAGACCATTACCAGCATCCCAAAAGCTCCACCCCTGCCAACACATGTCTTCCTAATCACTGTTGCCCCCAACACTAGAGTCTATGATTTTAAAAATAATTTCTTTTAATTTTTAGTTGACTGTAGTAGTTTGTGATCCTAGGTCCCTTGACTCAATTTCAAATTCAATTTTAAAATCTCTCTAAGGTTTATTTTTTATTATTTTTATTTTTTAAATTTTTATTTATTTTTTATTTTTTTTTGGTACGCGGGCCTCTCACTGTTGTGGCCTCTCCCATTGCGGAGCGCAGGCTCCAGACACGCAGGCGCAGTGGCCATGGCTCACGGGCCCAGCCGCTCCGCGGCATGTGGGATCTTCCCAGACCGGGGCACGAACCCGTGTCCCCTGCATTGGCAGGCAGATTCTCAACCACTGCACCACCAGGGAAGCCCCTAAGGTTTATTTTTTAAATAAAGTTTGTTACTCAATATTCTAAAGGTGTTGTGCATTTGAGGCAATAAACTGTGGCTTTCCAGATTTTTTACAAGAACCCTGATTTATCTTTGCCTTATATATTCATTCCTAATATTTTTCTACTAAAGTTAAAAGTGTCAAGTTCATCTTTGTAGTTTAGGGGACTAAAGGTCTATCTGAATAAAGCAAGATTATGTGTTTAACTGAATCTCACTGTTACAAAAATAAAGTGTATAACAACTGAAAGTACTCATTAATTAAATAACAGATGTCCTAGATCCTTGCTACTCCAAGTGGTGTTTGTGGCTCATAACATTATCACCTGGGAGCTTGCTGGAAATGCAGAATCACAGGCTCCAGACCTACTAAATCAGAATCTGTATTATGGCAAGTTTCCCAAATGATCTGTATAAATACAGAGGTTTGAGAAATACGTTAAGTTAGACTATCTTCATTTTGCCTTGTTTCGCACAATGTTTTAACATTTACATTTCCTTGGATAAACGTTTCTCTGTTACGTAAAATGCCTGAAAACAAAAATCAGTTTCTGTGTTTCTAACTTTTACCCCGAAACTCCCTATTCAACATTCTTTCAAATTAAAGCAGATTCTCCAGAGACATCAATTATTGGGGGGGTAAGGGGGGAATGCCTACCCCTAGGGAAATCATGAATTATGATATTGATTCGAATAGAATTAAATCATCTCTCAACTCAGAGAAAGTGAGAGGAAAGACAAAGGAAAGCTTTCTTTAAAGAATGCCAGCTGAACTCTACTCAATACTCTGTAATGGCCTATATGGGAAAAGAATCTAAAAAAAAAAAAGAGTGCATATATGGATATGTATAACTGATTCACTTTGCTGTACACCTGAAACTAACACAACAGTGTAAATCAACTGTACTGCAATAAAAACTAAAAAAATAAAAAATAATTCCAGCTCAGGGACTTCCCTGGTGGCACAGTGGTTGAGAATCCGCCTGTGGGACATGGGTTCGAGCCCTGGCCCGGGAAGATCCCACATGCCGCAGAGCAACTAAGCCCGTGCACCACAACTACTGAGCCTGCGCTCTAGAGCCCACGAGCCACAACTACTGAGCCCATGTGCCACAACTACTGAAGCCTCAGCAACAAAAGAAGCCACCGTAATGAGAAGCCCACACACTGCAAAGAAGACTAGCCCCTGCTCGCCGCAACTAGAGAAAGCCCGCGAGAAGCAACAAAGACCCAACACAGCCAAAAATAAATAAATAAATAAATTTATATATATATTAAAAAAAAGAGACAGAGTCAGAAGCAAGTCTTTCTACAACCTAATATCAAAAGTGACAATCCCACCACTTCTACTGTATTCTACTTGTTAGAAAAGAGTCAATAAATCTGGTCCACATTCAAGGGGAGATTATACAAGTGCATGAAGTGCCAGGAACAGGGTCACTGGGGTCATTTCAGAAGCTGTCTTGCACAATGAGAAATCAAATGTTTATACGATGCTAAAGTACTACCCCACAGATTACATACTGATTATTAAGGAGAGCATGTACCATTACAATGGAGAGATTTGACAATTTTCAAACTTAGCATCACTAATAGTGGAACTTCCTGATATGATACAGTATCACAACATCACCTGTGAAGTAGTCTTACCAAATGTGTTTAATCTGAATTTAATTAATCTTTAGACATAATTTTACTTTATAGTACATTAAGAGGATGGATGAAAGTTACCAACAACATGAGGAAGCAGCCAGGCAAATTTAGAATGTAGACTATTCTACAGAACAACCTTGCGGGACTCTTCAAAAGTTCAATGTCATATGGAAAAAAACTTGGGGGATTAATCCAAAAACTAAAGAGATACTGACTGGCAAATGTAATGTGTGAGTCTTGGTTGGATCCTGGATTGGACAAAACAAACAAAAACAGCTAAAAAAAGACATTTTGGGGATAACTGAAGAAATTTTGATATGTAATAGCTATTAGATCATATTATATTATTATTATATTATTATTATTGATATACAATCGGTGTGATAATGGAGTTATAATTTTGTATGAGAATGTCCTTTTTCCTAGGATGTGATGAAACATTTAGGAGTAGTGTTATAAGTTCTGCAACTAACTTTTAAATAGTCCAGCAACCACTGTGTGTGTGTGTTTGTACAGAGAAAGAAAAAAAGCAAATGTGGCAAAATATTAACAATGGTTGAATCTAGATGATAAAATATTCATTGAACTGTTTCTTAAAAATTATTTTAAAAACTTTTCTGTGTGCTTGAAAATTTTCAAAATAAAAATTTGGGAAAAAATTTCTCTCATCTTTACCTCCAAATAATTCAATTGGTCTTAAAACTCTATTTTAATTAGACTGTCCTGGCATACAGTTCCTCTCCGAGGAACTGTCTAAAATAACAACCACTCTCTTTTTCACTCAAGAAACTTCCCGAGAAAAATACAACATGCCCCTTTGAATTAGAGTTGGTGACTTATATTTTGGCTCCCTGCTCGGCTGGAAGTTCTGTAAGGTAAGGACTAGGTTTTATATATCACGGCACAAAACCGACCTCAGTGAATTACTCATATTACACCACATCTGCTGATGCTTGTTAAGTCAAAGAATAGTAAGAAAAAGAAGCCAAGCAGAGAGTCTGCTTCAAATATTGACTTGTAGTTTGTACACTACAGAGTTCATTCAGCTCTACAAGAGCTCTACCATCTGTATCCTAGAGATGTTCATTGTTATCAACTCATATTCCTCACAACTTTTATTTACTTTATTTAAAAGTAGCAGTTTAAGTCCTAACTTTAACATGATTAATAGTACTTTGTCTTTAAATAGGAGTTTACAAACAAGTTTATAAATTTATATCACTAAATTTTACCATGGGCAAAGTCCTGAAGTAACAGATGTGAAATGTGTTTAAATTAACTTATAGATGGTTAAAAAAAAGGCATATAAAGAGAACAAGTGATCCGTCCTACATCACATAGTCAATTCT
This sequence comes from Kogia breviceps, assembly GCF_026419965.1. Classification (NCBI taxonomy): domain Eukaryota; kingdom Metazoa; phylum Chordata; class Mammalia; order Artiodactyla; family Physeteridae; genus Kogia; species Kogia breviceps. The sequence continues at coordinate 25,813,364 of NC_081325.1, read as the reverse complement.
CAATACTTTATTTCTCTTTTTCAACAATGCAAGCTTTGTTTCTACTTGAAGAGCTGGATTGTACTTTATAGGAAACCTAAAATAAACTTAGGTCAAGAAATGTGACCGAATTCATTAAAAAATATTTTTGTCAGTACCATGTATTTTTAGCTGCTCTTTATCAACTTTCATAAAGATTTCTCTACCTCGGTCTGCTTCTTGACATAGTTCCATTTCATTTATATAAAAATAAATTATAAATCAGTATTTATTTTGCTGATTTAAGGTTTTCATCCAAAAATTCATTAATGGTTTCTTCATCTGCTGATTGAAGCAATCTCTGAATCAGCTGATCCAGGCACTTCTCCCCACATAAAAATTCCTGGTGAAAGAGAGTTACTATGAAAACCTGATGACTAGAAATAAAGGAGAAACAAAACAAAGAATTAAGCATATATTTATTTCATTTCTTTAAAGTCACTATTTAATAGCAACAAAGGATTACTAATCTACAATATAATGAACACAATTGTTAACTTGGGAGGATCCCTAGTTAATTTTGCCTTTTTATGGAAAACGTGAATCCAAAAGAGTAAATGGAATTAAACTCTTTCTTATGTTTAAATTAGCATTTTTAAATTAGCCAACCGTCCAAATTCAAATTATTTAATCCGTAAGTGGTTTATAATAGTTCTGTTTTTTCTTAAATTAGAAATACAGTGGTTTTAAAATCTAGAAGTCCTGTGTAATTGAAAAATATTTATACTGAAATATTTCGGGGACAAGTGTCTTGAGGTCTGCAACTTGCTTTCCAATGGTTCAGTAGCAACACAGGTGTGTCTATAGAGAGAAAGGGGAAGTGGTAGAGAAAGAGAAGGCAAACATAACAAAATGTTCACAACTGTTGCATCTAGGTATAGGGTACATATGGACTAGTCTTTAAACATGTGTGCTTAACATTTCAAAATAAAAAATTGAGGAAAAAACCTCTCTCATGTTAACCTCCAAATAATTCCATTGGGTGGAAACTGTTTGAGTTAAGACTTCCCTGCAGTCTTCCCTGAAGTTTCTCTCTGAGAAACGAGTAAAATAATGACTTCAAGTACCTTTCTTGTGTTATAAAGGTTCTGTGTAATAGAGTTGTTGGGATTAGTGAATTAGCACAGCCTCCTATTTTGGAAATGCTAAAAACCCAGACATTGGCTTAATAGAAATATTTTAATGTTGGCAACTGGAACATAGAACATTTAAAGTTTAGATGTAGGCATGAACTAATCTTATATTTAGTCTTTCTTGAATGGTCTTGAAGTTAAATTTCAGGTTAAGTGCACACATTTCTCTTTCAAATTAAACTGCAGGGGAAAAGATATGCCTTAGTATCTTTGTCTTCCACAAAACACCAGCATACAGTAAGATGTCAATTAAACTTTAAAATTAAACAGAAAGCAAGAGCACTATGATGAAATTTTAAAATTAAGATTTATACCATTTTGAACATAATATTAAAATTGCTTATAAAATTAGTGTGCCTGTAAGCTCAAATTATTATGACTATTGCCAATGTGATTTCATCATCTGGAAGTTATGTTAAAAGGATTATTACTCTTATTGATAATCACATCACATTTAGAGTTCAATTGGATTAACCAGAGAGCTAGAGATACAAAGATCAAAGATGAAGGAGCTGGGGCTTCCGTGGTGGCACAGTGGTTAAAAATCCACCTGCCAACGCAGGGGACACGGGTTCTATCCCTGGTCAGGGAAGATCCCACATGCTGCGGAGCAACTAAGCCCATGAGCCACAACTACTGAGCCAGAGCTCTAGAGAGCGCAAGCCACAACTACTGAGCCTGCATGCTACAACTACTGAAGCCCGCGTGCCTAGGGCCCGTGCTCTGCAACAAGAGAAGCCACTGCAATGAGAAGCCCACGCACAGCAATGAAGAGTAGCTCCCGCTCACCACAACTAGAGAAAGCCCGCTCACAGCAATGAAGGCTCAATGCAGCCAAAAATTTAAAAAAAAAAAAAAAAAAAGATGAAGGAGCTGTAGTTCCCAGCTTTCAGAAGCTCACAATCTAGTGGGAGACCTAGGTAATACATAAGCATAATACAGTGCAAGAAATTAAAAAATAAAGGAAGAAAAATTTGAATGAGGTCTTAAAAAGAATAGTATTTCTCCAAATAGAGACAAACAGAGCATTTCAGTCGAAAGAATGAATATGAAGAAAGGTATGGAAAGAAAATACACTGAAAGCCCAGGACAAGAGTAAATTTCCAGTGTAATTGGAATACAGGGCAGGAGATAGGCTGATGCTAAGGAATCTGCACAAGAACTTTGGGAAACAGAATTAAAATACAAAATAATGTATTACATGGTGGTCTGTGCTTATTATCTAGATAAATACAAATACAAATAAAATTAGCTACAAGGGAATTCATAATAAGCATACTGAGTGACCTCAGAGAACCCAAGGGCAGGAATCATATCATTAGGATTCTTGGCATCCAGTTCTCTCATCTTTGCTCCTTTCAATGTATCAGCTTCACTCTTCTCTCACTGAAGACTGCTTTCTCCCCATGGCTGGAAATGTGGCTTCTAACCTCTTGTAAGCTTTACATATTTCAGCTTCATCCACCAAGAGAATGAGCATCTTTGTCTCTAGTTTAAAAATCCTGGGAAGAAACTCATTGACTGGGGCTTGTTTGGATCCCCCCCCCCCAAAAACAAATCAATTATTGTCTTGGGTCAAAATCATGATCATGTAGGAACACAGCAGCTCCGTCAGGAGATATGTGGACGGAGTAGCGAGAAGGCCAGGTATTACGTTATTGATATGTAATACGTCATTAACGTATTACTACTGTCAGTGATCCCGATGACATGGAATTTCGTTAGGTGAATGTTCAAAAACCAAACTGACAGGGCTTCCCTGGTGGCGCAGTGATTGAGAGTCCGCCTGCCGATGCAGGGGACACGGGTTCGTGCCCTGGTCCGGGAGGATCCCACATGCCGCGGAGCAACTAAGCCCGTGAGCCATGGCCGCTGAGCCTGTGCGTCCGGAGCCTGTGCTCCGCAACGGGAGAGGCCACAACAACAACAACAACAACAAAAAAAAAAAAAAAAAAAAAAAAAAAAAACCAAACTGACAGAGGAGGGAGAAGGCCAGGTTCTAGAATAAGGGAGGAGAGCTGAGCAGAGTCCCACAGGCACCTACTTTCTTTCCTCTCCTCCACTCCTTCCATTCTGTCCTGTGGCGGCTGCCCTGGAGTCAAGGCCTTCATCACTGCTCCTGCCTCATCTGCAACTCTTCAGTTCCTAAATTATTCAGCCCGACTAGTCTCTTTCCTGTCCTGCATACAGATTTTAATGTTTCCCTGCAACATTTTTTTTTATACCATTTTCAAACTTTTCCCCTTCACTAATAGGGAGCATTTGCTTTCTTTCCAATAAGTTGCTTAGTGATTTGTAGAGCATACCAATGTGACTGTCCTTACTCTTTCTGAGTCTGGTGTGCTAGTTGAGTTAGTAATAACACGTTAGTATTTAGGCCAAAGTCAGATATTTTATAACTATAAAAGCCAGTTAATCTGCCTCTGTTTCATGACCGAATACTAGGCTGAGCACCTCGGTGCTCTTCTGAAAAGTGTTACTGCTCATGAGAATGCGGCTGCCTCACGGAAAACCATCACCACTACGGGAAAAACAACTGAAAGGCTATGGTGTAATTAGAACAGTATGGCCAAACCTGTTTGGTTATTACTGTGTGTTTCCCGAGAAAAGGGAAGCTAGTAAATATTTTCTTTTTCAACAAGGCTATGATGTTCTTATGCAAGACAGCTTTAAGGTGCTGCAAAGACAGAGGAAGTGGCATAAGATACACAGAAATTTCTAAATATGTTAAAAACACAGACATTTCCTCTGTAAAACTAGGACTTTAGTTTTGTGCACAGAATGAGACAGAAGCAAGTGAAAGAAGCCCGAGGTGTCACACAGCATCAAGGACAAGGATCAAAACCTTCTACCTTCTGCCTTGTCCACAAAGTCCTTTAGGGGAACCAGTTCACTTTCCCCTTCAATGGAAGGAAAACAATTTTTTTCTGTGTTTCATCATTCATGTATTACTGTCAGTGATCCCAAGGACATGGGATTTAGCTAGATGCATGTTCAAACCAAACTGACAGGGTCTTTTCCCCCCAACAGAATCATTGTTAACACCTGAATATAAGGATACACATTGTGGTAGGCAGAATTCTAAGATGCCCCCTGGCGTACACACCTTGCAAAATTCCCTCCCTTAAGTGCAGGCGGAGCTGTGAACACGATGGACTATCACTCCAAGTGATTAGATGGCTAATTAGTTGACTCTGAGTTGATCAAAAGGAATAGTATCCAGGTGGGCCTGACCTAAACAGGCGAGCCCTTAAAAAGGCCATTCCTGCATGAGATTCAACGGGAGAGGACACACGAAGAGCACTAGACAACAAGCAACTGTGGTCAGTCTTTGGGAGCTGAGAGCAGCACCCAGCTGATGACCAGCCAGAAAATGGAGGCTTCATTCCTACAACTCAAGGAAATGGAATTCTGCTGACAACGCCCTGAGCTTGGAAGGGGACTCCAAGCTCTAGGAAGGCCTGCAGCCTGGCCAGCACCTTTCCGCTTTGTGAGACCCAGAGCAGAGAACTCAGCTCTGTCGTGCCTGGCTTTCTGACCTACAGTAACTGTGAGATAATAAACAGGCATTACTTTAAGCCACTAAATTTGCAGTAATTTGGTAATCAGTAGTAGAAAACTGATAGACATGTACTGAAAATACATTAATACATTGTGATTCCATAGCAAAGAATCTGGAAGTTAAAAGATAGCTGTTGCATACTGGCATAAAGACCATATTTCTTACTAGCAAACTGATAAAAATGTTTGCAAATTTGGGGTGCGAATATAAAGTATCTCAATGTTTTTAAATTACGTGGTAATATTTCAGAGATTACTCTCTAGAATTGGACTATACTTTCTTTGAAAATCAAAGGCACATAAAGCATACTCATTCATATTACCTTAATATTACGAACTTCATATGCTATCCTGTGGTCAGTGACTCTATCCTGGGTGAAATTATATGTCCGAATTCTCTCTGACTGGGCTCTTGTTCCCACCTGTGCCATAACAAAAAGCAATTCATATTTTAACTTTATAATTACTTTTATTATAACAGAAAAAGTGCTTGTAAATGACTTTTCTATTTTAACAGTTTAAATCTTTTCTAAATTCATATATACAAAATGACAAGGAATAAGAATGGGCAGAACTTATTAAAACTACAGGTCTGTAAAGCTTAGTTATAAGAATTAACGTCTCTTTGGTACCTCAAACTCCAAATATTTAAAGCCAACTTATCTTTCTATTTCAGTCAGTTCTTCCTGCTGGTTTCTATAAATGACCCTACAATATTCCCTTTGATCTAAGTAGGAAACCTGACATCCTACACTTTAACAAACATTTCATGGTAGCTTAGTATCTGCCAGGCTGTGATACAGACCGTGAAAGGAACTTCAGCTCATCCTGTTCTCTAACTGCCCAATTCCAGTGGTTTCAAGGGTCTTTTATTCTATCGTGCCCTTTCCATTTCTATTGTCTATCATTCAAGGGCTCATTACTTTCATTACACCCCAGTAAAAATCTCCTGATTAATCTTCCATTTCTCTGCTTACATTGTGTTGCCCTGCTTAGTTTTCCTGAAGCCCAGCTTTCTGATAAATTTCCTTCTTTGGCTCCTTCTTGCCTACTAAGCAGACACAACTCAACTCAGTATTCAAGGTACTTCATAATGTGGCCAACTTTCTCAACATTATTTCTGAAAATTATATGAGCCTCTATAATGCCACTTATTATACCATATCATAATTATGTACAAGTCTGTTAACTCTGCTAAAACCTCATCTCAAGGGATGCCCTTCCTTAACACTCTCCTACCATCTCTGTCTTTCCTGGTCCCAACGTGAAACATGTTATCTTCCTCCTTCAAAACCCCATGCACGGGCTTCCCTGGTGGCGCAGTGGTTGAGAGTCCGCCTGCCGATGCAGGGGACGCGGGTTCGTGCCCCGGTCCGGGAAGATCCCACGTGCCGCGGAGCGGCTGGGCCCGTGAGCCGTGGCCGCTGGGCCTGCGCGTCCGGAGCCTGTGCTCCGCAACCGGAGAGGCCACAACAGTGAGAGGCCCGCGTACCACAAAAAAAAAAAAAAAAAAAAAAAAACCCATGCACTTGGAATCTTCTTCACCGCACACCAGTTTGCCTTTTGCTATGGTTATTTGTATTCTTAGTCTGCTCATCTGCCCTCCCTCCCCCCACATACAATGCACACAACACCCTCTCTCACTCACTTTCACTTTTTATTTTATTTTTTGTTTTTACCTTTTTTTGCATTTCATTTCATTTATTTATTTATTTTTATACAGCAGGTTCTTATTAGTTATTTCACTTTTTATTTTAAAATTTATGTTATTATTTATTTTTATTGAAGGATAGCTGCTACAATATTATATGTTACAGGTATCTCACTTTCACTTTTTAAGATAAAAGAAAGAGATTGCTATAACTTACTTTCTAAAGCAAACGATATGAAACTAAAGTCCTACGTATGGCTGATCACCAGGGAAATGTTTTTAAATGAAAGATTCCAAAAACCTAACCTAAGATATACTGAATCATGGATTATGTATTTTTTGTTTTGTTTTGTTTTTGTTTTTTTTGCGGTACACAGGCCTCTCACTGCTGTGGTCTCTCCCGTTGCGGGGCACAGGCTCCGGACGCGCAGGCTCAGCGGCCATGGCTCACGGGCCCAGCCGCTCCGTGGCATGTGGGATCTTCCCGGACCGGGGCACGAACCCGCGTCCCCTGCATCGGCAGGAGGACTCTCAACCACTGCGCCACCAGGGAAGCCCGGATTATGTATTTTTAAAACAGTCCCCAGGCCATCCATTCTGCAACCAGCCAGGTTTGGAAACTACTATCCCAAGGCACCACAGTTATGCCTAGGATCCCACCCAGATCAATTATATCAGAATCTCTGGGGATGGAGCCTAGACATCTACAAAGCTCTTTAGGTGGTAAGTGGAACCAGAGTTGAGAACCTGGCATAATGCCTTCCATATAAAAGCTACTGTATATATTAGCTGAAGAAAAACTCCTAAGTGTCAGAAATATCTACTGAAAAATTTCACACAGATGGACAAGTTAATTGGGAGACACGGAGGTCATTTCTGGCCTTTCAAACCAGAAGACGACACACATGCCCACAATCTGCGTAAGGCCGATCTTGAATACTTACTTTGAAAATTACTGTGTGAAACATCTGATGCCAAAATGTCAAATGGCAAGTGAAACCCAATGTCTTTTATTAAATCAAATGTGGCAGAGCTGACAGTGTTTATGTCATCACTTAGCTGCCAAGAAGTAACGCTTTGTAAATGAGCATTCTTATCTGCAAATGTGTATACTGATGCTATGCCACAGACTGGGATTACCACAGATAGAGGATTAATAAATTATTTATCCTGTCACTTTTACTACTTGCAAGTTAGAATGTGGGTAAGGGAAACAAGGAGGACAAAAGTGTGAAGGACTAGGACATCTAGGTGAAAAGAATAATTAATGTTTAGTTTTATACAATTAATTTTCCTACCAGGCCACAAAAATCTTCCAAATTTACTGTAGTATAACTACTTGCAAATAACCCAGTTATTTCTGGGTTCCACTGTCTCTTCCAATTTCTCTCAAAGACAAAGATTACCTTTTTAGAGTTTAAAATCATACAACCCTTTGTTTACTTAAGACAATGACATTTATTCATTTTGCTTAAAACTTATCTATTTAGGGCTTCCCTGGTGGTGCAGTGGTTGGGAGTCTGCCTGCCAATGCAGGGGATACAGGTTCGTGCCCCGGTCCAGGAGGATCCCGCATGGCCGCTGGGCCTGCACGTCTGGAGCCTGTGCTCCGCAACGGGAGAGGACACAACGGTGAGAGCCCGTGTAACGCAAACAAAAACAAACAAAAAAAGTATCTATTTATATATTTGTATAAATAATAATATAAATGTATATAGTACAAAATTCAAAAAGTACAAAAGGGTATATAGCAAAAAATTAATCTCTCTTCTACTTCTGGTTCCCAGACTGCATCAGAAGCAGTCGGTATTACCAGTTTTTTGCAGTGCCATATATTTTTGATCCCACATAAAGTTATACAATAATAGGGACTTCCCTGGTGGCGCAGTGGATAAGACTCCATGCTCCCAATGCAGGAGGCCTGGGTTTGATCCTTGGTCAGGAAACTAGACCCCACATGCATGCTGCAAATAAGGAGCCTGCCTGCTGCAACTAAGGAGCCTATGTGCCGCAACCAAATAAATAAATTTTTTTTAATGTAGAAAAAAAAAATAAAGTTATACAATAATAAAAGCATAGGTTTTTAAATTAAAAATCTGAAAAATCTCTTAATTTCCAGAGAACTGTGTTTTACACTAATTTCCTTTAAAGACAATTATGATCTAAAACTGGAGAGAAACAACTGGGAAACAATTTTTAGTTTACACATATCTCCTCTACTTATTTCCAAACTGGCATGTCCAACTTTAGCCATAACCAGTCAGTCTTAAATTATTGTTATTTACAAATGAGCATGTTTTCTTATGCTCCAAGATATTTCCATTCTATTAAGAATATTTACTCTATTTTCTTCATAAAATGACGGCTTTCTGTACAGAGGCATTAAGTTATCTCACTCAATAAATCTTACCTGCAGTTTTCTCACACTCTGTTGTTGACACTTGTCTTTCTCAATAATCTGCTGGTAGAGTCTAGCTCTCAACACACGCAAAGCTATTTCTTTATTTTTTATCTGTGATCGTTCTTGTTGGCATTCTACTACAAGTCCTGAAAAATAACAGGGATCAGAGATAAACTGGAGCCTCCACAAATCAAATTAGAATAGAGATGAGGTGTCGATTATATCACAATAAAACAAGATAGAACTGAGGAACATTTTAAAGGGGGAAAGGTTAATCAGGAAAAGGATGAAAAACATTTTAGATTTAGCACACTCCAGAAAGTATTCCTGGGTTATGATGATAATTGCTTAGATAGTTCTTTAGATTCTGATGTCTAAATGAGGTATTTCAGATGAGAAGGGTATATTGTACAGTACAGGGAAATACAACCATTATTTTGTAATAACTTTAAAGGGAATATAATCTGTAAAAGTATTGAATCACTATGTTGTACACCTGAAAATAATATAATATTGTAAAAACCAACTACACTTCAAGTAAAAAAATAACAGGAAAAAGAAAAAAAAGACTTTATATATAGAAACCAATAAAAAGAAACTACCCAAACTCTTTAAAAGGAAGAGTTTATAGTGAACGTTCTCAGTTGTCTTGGTTCTAAATCCAGCTAATCAACATATCTAACTGCACATGTTTTGGTTAGTCGACTTCTGGATTTGGGTGGGTTTGACTCACTGTGTAGCCCAGTTACCAGCCCAAATCTAGCCCCGAAATGGTGACTCTTGAGACTTCAGGCTGTGTTCTTAACTTTGCAGCTACCACTCTGAAGGTCTATATCCAATCCTGCTCCCACGTACACTAGAGGTGAAAGGTACTTTCCTTTCTGCATCACAAAAACCAAAACCCTCTTAGCTTAGGCCTGTTGCACTGATAAGGCAGTAAGTATTTTGCTGGAGATTTTTAAAATTTCTATAAAATTCTATTCTTCAAACTATGTTTTCACCCTGTCTAAACAAGCTACAATCACACCTGCTAATAACTTTAAGCAGGCTTCCCCCTTATTGGTTTAATGTTATTTCTTGACTGATTTATTGCAGCCTTGCATTTGGGCTGGGGCACCAACTTGCTCACATCTTCCAAGCACTTGCCTGGAGCTCTCATAAATCAGGAATCCTTTTTTCAGCACCCAAAGGAATATGAAAGTTTCCATTTCAAGATAACCAGACAGTCATGAGATTTGTTTCAATTTCCTCTTATTAGCTGACCCCTACTGATTTTGTCTATATATCTGCACTGTTCTCATCCAGTGGCTCAAGCCAGACCTTTTCTTACTTACCAGCTCAGTAATTCCTGAGGGAATCACTTCATTATCTATTTTAATACATTTTCTATAGAGGAGTATTTAATCGTTAAATACTCCCTCAGGAATAGAGGACGGCGGGGAGGGGTAGAGTATGTTGAAACAAGGTGCTGGAGTTGTTAAAAAAAAATTATAAAAGGGCTTTGAAAAAAAGGTTTGTGGGTAAGACTTAAGTCCTCTTTAGGTCCAAGAACCACATCTAAGTGGGTAAAAAATTGGCCCATGGTAGTCTGGCAATACAAGCAACAGTCACTTTTGCAAAGTTAGTAATTTATGGCTGAGCAGGGTGTAGTGTTTTTTTTTCTTTTTGAATAAGACACCATCTATGCTCTCAAGAAGACTTTATTTTATTTTACTTTTTAAATTCACTTATTTTATTTATTTATCTTTATTTTTGGCTGCATCGGGTCTTAGTTGCGGCATGCGGGCTCTCTAGTTGTGGCACGTGGGCTCTCTAGTTGTGGTGTGTAGGCTTAGTTGCCCCACAGCCTATGGCATCTTAGTTCCCCAACCAGGGATCAAACCCAAGTCCCTTGCATTGGAAGGTAGATTCTTAACCACTGGACCACCAGGGATGTCCCCAGGGTGGTTTTATAATCTTCTAATGTTTTAAAGTATTTTAGTTCATATTTTTCAGAAATTTGGTCACCTTTTACTTTGTTTTTAATTTTTAATTCATCTTAAGCTAATTATTACTGTTTATAATACAGAATACAGGGTTTAGGTAAAACACACTAAGTATTCAACAACTTGTGGATTTCTTAAGTAAATTATGGTAAGCTACAAACATTATAACTTCACTTTTGGTGAGAAAGGATATATTTATATATGCATAGAAAATAACTTGAAAGGATATACACCAAAGATATATACCAACAGTGGTTGTTGGGGATTAGTTTAGATGTTTTCTGTTATTTTGCTCATGTATATAATTCTAGGTTTTTACAGTTTCATATGGAATGAAAGTCAATAAAGAACTTTAGGGGCTTCCCTGGTGGCACAGTGGTTGAGAATCCGCCTGCCAATGCAGGGGACACGGGTTCAAGTCCTGGTCCAGGAAGGTCCCACATGCCGTGGAGCAACTAAGCCCATGCACCACAAATACTAAGCCTGCTCTCTAGAGCCTGTGAGACACAACTACTGAAGCCCGCATGCCTAGAGCCCATGCTCTGCAACAAGAGAAGCCACCGCAATGAGAAGCCCACGCACCACAACAAAGAGTAGCCCCAGCTCGCCACAACTAAAGAAAGCCTGTGCGCAGCAACAAAGACCCAACACAGCCAAAAATAAATAAATAAATAAATAAATCTATTAAAAAAAACCCAGCAACTTTAAAACACACCCTTTCACCGTACACAAAATAAACTCAAAATGGCTTAAAGACATAAATGTAAGACATGACAGCATAAAACTCCTAGAAGAGATCATAGGCAAAACATTCTGACATAAATCCTACCAATGTTTTCTTAGATCAGTCTCCCCAGGCAATAGAAATAAAAGCAAAAATAAACAAATGGAACCTAATCAAACTTACAAATGCCTATACAGCAAAGAAAACCATAAACAAGACAAAAAGACAACCCTCAGAATGGGAGAAAATATTTGTAAATGGTGCGACAGACAAGGGCTTAATTTCCAAAATATACAAACAGTTCATGCAACTCAATAACAAAAAACCAAACAACCCAGTTGAAAAATGGGCAGAAGATCTAAACAGACATTTCTCTAAAGAAGACATACAGATGGCCAATAGGCAAATGAAAAGATGCCCATCATTGCTAACTATTAGAGAAATGAAAATCAAAACTACACAAACTACCTCACACTGATCAGAATGGCCATCATTAAAAAGTGTCTACAAATAATAAATGTCAGAGAATGTGTGGAAGAAAGGGAATCCTCCTATACTGCTGGTGATGGGAATGTAAGTTGGTGTAGCCATTATGGAAAACAGTATGGAGGTTCCTCAGAAAACTAAAAATAGAGTTGTCATATGACCCAGCAATCCCATTCCTGGGCATATACCCAGACAAAACTATAATTCAAAAAGATGCATGCAACCCTATGTTTATTTGCACTATTTACAATAGCCAAGACATGGAAACAACCTAAATGTCAACTGACAGATGAATGGATAAAGAAGATGTGGTGCATGTATACAATGGAATATTACTCAGCCATAAGAAAGAATGAATAATGCCATTTGCAGCAACATGGATGGACCTAGAAATTATCATATTAAGCAAAGTCAGAAAGAGAAAGACAAATACCATATGATATCACTTATATGGGGAATCTAAAATATGACACAGGGTTTCCCTGGTGGCGCAGTGGTTAAGAATCTGCCTGCCAATGCAGGGGACACGGGTTCGAGCCCTGGTCCAGGAAGATCCCACATGCCATGGAGCAACTAAGCCCGTGAGCCACAACTACTGAGCCTGCGCTCTAGAGCCTGCGCGCCACAACTACTGAAGCCCACACGCCTAGACCCCATGCCCGCAACACCAGAAGCCACCGCAATGAGAAGCCCACGCGCTGCAATGAAGAGTAGCCCCCGCTCGCCGCAACTAGAGAAAGCCCCCACACAGCAACGAAGACCCAACACAGCCAAAAATAAATAAATAAAATAGATTTATATATAAAAAAAGAAAGCCCAGGTGATTTACAAAAGAAAAAATTGACACAAATGAACATATCTACAAAATAGAAACAGACTGACAGACATAGAGAACAGACCTGTGGTTGCCAAGTGGGTGGTGGCGTGGGGGGAGGGAAGGATGGCGAGTGTGGGATTAGCAGATGCAAACTAGTATATACAGGATGTGAACAACAAGGTCCTACTATATAGTACAGGGAACTATATTCAATATCCTGTGATAAGCCATAATGGAAAAGAATATGAAATGAGTCACTTTGCTGTACAGCAGAAATTAACACATTGTAAATCAACTATACTTCAATAACATTTTTTTATAAATTGCACTGAAACAACAAGAACAGGAACACAAACTCCATCTGAAATAAAATGAGATGATGAGTGTAGTCTCCAAACACAATATATAAAGACAAAGTGGATGGATTGCTGTACACCTAAAACATTGTTAATCAACTATACTTCAATTAAAAATTAATTAATTAATTAATTAATTAAAGAAAAAGAGGCTGGAAGAATGGCAAATGACTCAGCAGAGAGGAGGAAGGTGAGGTCGAACCCCCTGTTGAGGGAGATGCTGACCAGAACCAAGCCCATCTGCCCACTGAGGGCCAAACAGGCTTTGGCATTGAGGCAATAATGAGGAACCCCAGAAATCAGGGTTGACAGTTTGGGGACTAGATACAGAAAGTCTATATAACAACTATATCTTCAAGTCCCCTCCCTCAATCTGCAGGAAGCACAGTCTTTAGAGAATTAAATAAGGAAAGTTCCAGACTTGAGTCTAAATAGGGCAAGTGTGAGGCATACAACTGAATAAAAAAGGATAAAGTAAAAGTTTGCTTACTGAATGGTGAGACCTTGACCCTACTCTCAGGTGTCCTGGAGGAGGATCCTTCTCAGGAGAAGAACTACCCAAGAGAAAAGATCTACAAATGCTGACAGTTGAAGAGCTCTAATAAAAAAGCTGATTAATCACCTGACTGCCCTTCAGTTGAAACTTATTAATGGATAAGTGGCACCCATGCACTCAGCTTTTAGAACCTCACTCTTAAATACACACAGCCAAGGAGGTTCCTTTTCCAAACAGAAGGGAATATGAACACCTTGGGGACCTCGGACCCATGACCCCAGTGTCACCTTTAAAGGGTTTGTGCAAGGAACCAGACACCAACATAAGACTCTTTCTAAATGCCAAATCGTTTTATAAGATTCGAAAAAAAGTTAAAAGTACAAAAGCAAAAGGACTAGCTTACCTGTGGGGACATGGACAAGTCTGACAGCACTATCAGTTGTATTAACATGCTGCCCTCCTGCTCCTTTGGCTCGAAATGTATCTATTCGTAAATCCTTGGGGTCCACTTTCACATCTACCTAGAACAAAAAGTATAGCATGAGTAAATTCCACACTCAACAAATACTTTAATACTAAATTGATCCCAAATCTTTCAAATAAACTGTACTATTTTGTGTTAAGTCATAGCCATTTGACTAAGAGGTGAAATAACTTAAACCAAAGAAAGAACCATAAACTCCCTGTTCCAACAGATGCTATTTTTTAAAAAATTATTTATTTGGCTGCATCAGGTCTTAGTTGAGGCTTGCAGGCTCTCTAGTTGTGGCACGTGGGCTCCAGAGCGCGCAGGCTCAGTAGTTGTGGCGCGTGGGCATAGTTGCCCCACGGCATGTGGGATCTTAGCCCCCTGACCAGGGACTGAACCTATGTCCCCTGCATTGGAAGGCAGATTTTGAACCACTGGACCACCAGGGAAGTCCCCAACGGATGCTATTTTTAACACTGACTTATGATGCTATGAGATCACTGAGTTATGTAATCTTTCAGAAGTTTCATCATCTGTCATCCCACAAAGCTACATTAGATACAAAATATATTTTAAATATATATATACATACATATAAAGTTGATCCTCACTATTCCCTGATTCTGTATTTGCAAATATACCTACTCGCTAGAATTTATTTTTTCGCACAAGTCAATTATTGCAGCACTTTCACAGTCATTTGCAGATATATACAGAGCAGCAAAAAATTCAAATTGCTCTACACATGCATGTTCCCAGCTGAGGTCCAACAAGGTGACTCTCTGCTTTCTTGTTTCAGCTCTTACAGAGATGACAGAGGATTAGGACAGGAGGGGCAGGGCAGGGCAGTGCAAGAAGCTCTGGCTTTGGGGCCAGCTGGACAGAGTCTGAATTTCAACTCTGGCACCTGTGAATGACATGCCTGAAGACAAGTCACTTACCACTTCTGAACATCATTTTCTCTCTTGTAAAATAAAGAAAATAGAATCTATCAGGATAGGTTGTTTCTAGGATTTAGGATTATAATCTATGTGAGATATGTATATATATTTTCCCTAGAAAAAATAGTGCAGTATTCACTAAATCAGTATTCACTGTGACTTTGTAGAACATAACTACTGTGAATGAGAATCCAATGTGTGTGTATGTGTGTGCTTGTTAATGGACTGAACAGAGGCACCCCAAAAGATATGTTCTATTCTAACCACCAGAACCTTATTTGGGAAAAGGGTCTTTGCAGACATAATTGAGATAAGATGAGATCATACTGGATTATTCGGCCCTAAATCCAATGCCAAGTGTCCTTATAAAAGACACCTAGAGGAGAGAGAGGAGGAGACCATGTGAATTTGGAGTCAGAGATTGGAGTTGTACAGCTAGGAGCCAAGGAACACACGGAGATACCAGAAGCTGGAAAAGGCAAAGGGGATTCTTCCCCAGAACCTCTGGAGGGAGCATGGCCCTGCCAATACCTTGATTTTGGACTTCTGACCTGTAGAACTGTGGGAGAATACATTTCTGTGGTTTTAAGTTACTAAGCTTGTGGTAATTTGTTATGACAGCCTTAGGAAATTTTCTGATATTTACACACACACATGAATGCACAGAAATATATATCTATATATGAATATACAGATATATATATATACAGATATATACAAAATATGCTGGTTTTGAGGGGAGACCTAACATTTTGTTCCACATTTATCATTTATTTCAATGAATGACAGACAGCAAGTATGACCATTCTCTTTGAAAAGTGCACTAATAACAGGGTTGAGGTTAGAATCTAATATATAACTTGGTTGTTCTTTTGTTTCCTCTAAGATGAGTACTATATGGTGAAGAAAAAGATTACACAGTGCAAAGATTATACAGGCTTTGTTAAAATATGCCAGTGTTGGCTAGCTTAAAATTTCAATAAACACTAAAGAGATGAAGAGTAATTTCCCATTTCTTGTGGTTATAGTATATTAAGTAGTTACAAAGCAAATATGTCGATGTTATATGTCATATTCTCCCAAATGTTATAGAAACTACCTAATAACTTCTGGGGAATTCTGAACATAGAAACAGTGACTTATTAATATACAAATAATTTAAAATGTCAATTAAGAGAATAAGGCCCTGTTTAGGAGAATGAATCTTCACTAAATGAATTTAATTTTCAAGAATATGAAGACAACAAGGGGATAGGTGAGAATGGGGTGGAAGGAATAAGGATGGAAGCAAGACAACTCTATGGTTTTGATTTCTGAACCACATAAATGCTGATTACACCAAAAATAAAAGAGAAAAGAGGAAAGAAAAATTAAATCTTAAAAATTAAATACAACCAGAAACAAATGAATCAAAATATTTACCATAGGGCTTCCCTGGTGGCGCAGCGGTTGGGAGTCCGCCTGCAGATGCAGGGGACACGGGTTCGTGCCCCGGTCCGGGAAGATCCCACATGCCGCGGAGCGGCTGGGCCCGTGAGCCATGGCCGCTGAGCCTGTGCGTCCGGAGCCTGTGCTCCGCAATGGGAGAGGCCACAACAGTGAGAGGCCCGCGTACCACAAAAAAAAAAAAAAAAAAAAAAAAAAAAAAAAAATTTACCATAATAATAACATAACCACACAGAAAAACATTATTTCAGATGGTCTTTGAACATATTACTCTGACTGCTTTCTTGGTGGGTTACATTCTAAGGACAGAAATCTTAAACATTACTAAGTAGTTTACTGAAAAATTTTGAAACTATTTTATATATAGTATAATAAAGCAAAAGGTAAACATATTAAAAGTGATTAAGAAAGAAGATTTTAACTCCAAGTGGAAAGATATAAAACAAAATGCAAAAAGGTGCAGGAAAGATACTCCCTGTAAATATGAATTGGAAGTAATATTAATAGGAACCTTTGATTTAAAATCATATGTATTTCCTAATTCTATCCACTGAAGAGTCTTGATGTAATAAGCACACTTTAGTAATAATGAGCAGACCTAGTACCCATATGTTGATTTCTGGATACATTCACTAAAAAGAACCAGGTCGGACTCCAAGTCTGAGGCAGGAGAGTACAAGGTAGCCTGGGATGTTTATTATAGCAGAAAGCAAGTATGCACTCAAAGACTGATTGGGTCATTTCAAAAGGGGCTACCCTAAAAAGGCTACTATGGGCCAAATGGGACAATTTGAACATTAAAAACAATAGTGATTGCCCAGCCTCAGCAATCACATAAGAAAAAATAATAAAAGGAATCTAATTGAAAAGGAAGAAGTAAAACTGTCACTGTTTGCAGATGACATGATAATATACATAGAAAATTCTAAAGACACCACCAAAAAACTTCTAGGGCTCATCAATGAATCTGGTAAAGTCGTAGGAAAAACAAAACTAATATACATAAATATGTTGCATTTCTATGCACTAACAACAAACTATCAGAAAGAGAAATTAAGACAACAACCCCATTTACAACAGCATCAAAAAGAATAGAATACCTAGGAATAAACCTACCTAAGGAGGTAAAAGACCTGCACTCAGAAAACAACAAGACACTGATGAAAGAACCTGAAGATGATACAGATGGAAAAACATACTGTGTTCATAGATTGGAAGAATTATATGTTAAAATGACCATACAACCCAAGGCAACCTAAAGACTCAATGAAATCCCTATCAAAATACCAATGGCATTTTTCACAGAACTAGAACAAATAATTTTAAAATTTGTATGGAAACTCAAGAAACCCCAAATAGCCAAAACAATCTTGAGAAAGAACAGAGCTGGAGCTATCACACTCCCTAACTTCAGACTGCACCACAAAGCTACAGTAATCAAAACAGTATGGTACTGGCACAAAAACAGATACATAGATCAATGAAACAGAATAATGAGCCAGGAAGTAAACCCAAACACTTATGGTCAATTAATGTGCAACAAAGGAGGCAAAAATATACAATAGGGGAAAGACACCCTTTTCAATAAGTGGTCCTGGGAAAACTGGACAGCTAAATGTAAAGGAGTGAAATTACAACATTTTCTCATTCCATATACAAAAATAAACTCAAAATGAATTTAAGACCTAAATGTAAAACCATACAACTCCTAGAAGAAAATATAGGCAGAACACTCTTTGACATAAATTGTAGCAATATGTTTTGGATATGTCTCCTAAGGGAAACAAAAACAAAAATAAATGAATGGGACCTAATCAAACTTAAATGCTTTTGCACAGCATAGGAAAAATTAGATAAACAAAAAGACAACCTGAATGGGAGAAAATACTTGCTAATGATATGATGATAAGGGGTTAATATCTAAAATATATAAACAGCTCATATAACTAAACATAAAAAAAAAACCAAACAACCCAGTCAAAAAATAGGCAGAAGACATGAACAGACATTTTTCCAAAGAAGACATTCAGATGGGCAACAAGCACAGGACAAGACGCTCAACATCACTAATCATCAGAGATGCATATCAAAACCACAGTGAGATATCACCTCACACCTGTCAGAATGGGTATCATCAGAAAGACCACAAACAACAAGTATCGGTGGGAATGTGAAGAAATGGGAAACCTTGTACACTGTGGGAATGTAAATTGGTGCAGCCACTGTGGAAAACAGTATGGAGGCTCTTCAAAAAACTACAAGCAGAACTACTATACAATCCAGCAATTCCACTCCTCCTGGGGTGTATATCCGAAAAAAAACGAAAACATTAATTAGAAAAGATATACGCACCATGGTGTTTATAGCAGCATTATTTACAATTGCCAAGGTATGGAAGCAACCTAAGTGTCCATCAACAGATGAATGGATAAAGAAGATGTGGTATATATATGCAATGGCATATTACTCACCATAAAAAATAATGAAATTTTGCCATTTGCAATAACATGGATGTATGTGGAGGGTACTGTGCTTAGTGAAATAAGTCAGACAAAGATAAATACTGTATGGTATCACTTATATGTGGAATCTAAAAAATAAAACAAACTAGTGAATATAGCAAAAAAGAAATAGACTCATAGATATACAGAACAAACCAGTGGTTACCAGTGGGGAGAGGGAAGGGGAGAGGGGAAGAATAGAGGTAGGGGAGTAAGGATGTACAGACTATTATGTATAAAATAAATGAGCCACAAGGATATATTGTACAGCACAAGGGAATATAGCCAATATTTTATTAAAACTTTAAAAAATTGTGAATCACTATGTTGTACACCTGAAACTAATATAGTATTGTAAATCAACTATACCTCAATTTAATAAGAAAGAAAAACAATAGTGATTATAACTCATTGAATTTAAAAAATCCATAGGTCTACAATGAGGTCAATATATGAAATTCAATATATGAGTTTATAATGAGGTAAAATAAAAGAGAAAGAGAGGAGCATCAAGATGGCAGAAGAGTAAGACACGGAGATCACCTTCCTCCCCACAAATACATCAGAAATACATCTACATGTGGAACAACTCCTACAGAACACCAACTGAACGCTGGCAGAAGACCTCAGATCTCCCAAAAGGCAAGAAACTCCCCACGTACCTGGGTAGCGTAAAAGAAAAAAGAAAAAACAGAGACAAAGAATAGGGACAGGACCTGCACCAGTGGGAGGGAACTGTGAAGGAAGAAAGGTTTCCACACACTAGGAAGCCGCTTTGAGGGCAGAGACTGAGGGTGGCGGAGGAGGGGAGCTTCGAAGCCATGGAGGACAGCGCAGCAACAGGGGGCGGAGGGCAAAGCGAAGAGATTCCCGCAGAGAGGATCGGTGCCGACCGGCACGCACCAGCCGGAGAGGCTTGTCTGCTCACCTGCCGGGACAGGTGGGGGCTCGGAGCTGAGGCTCGGGCTTTGGAGGTTGGATCCCCTGGAGAGGACTGGGGTTGGCTACATGAACACAGCCTGAAGGGGGCTAGTGTGCCACAGCTACCCGGGAGGGAGTCCGGGAAAAAGTCTGGAGCTGCCGAAGAGGCAAGAGAATTTTTCTTGCCTCTGTTTCCTGGTGTGCGAGGAGAGGGGATTAAGAGCGCCGCTTAAAGGAGCTCCAGAGACGGGCGCGAGCTGCGGCTATCAGCGCGAACCCCAGAGACGGGCATGGGACGCTAAAGCTGGTGCTGCAGCCACCAAGAAGCCTGTGTGCAAGCACAGGTCACTGTCCACACCTCCCGTCCCAGGAGCCTGTGCAGCCCGCCACTGCCAGGGTCCCGGGATCCAGGGACACCTTCCCCGTGAGAACACACGGTGCATCTCAGGCTGCTGCAACGTCATGCTGGCCTCTGCCGTTGCAGGCTCGCCCTGCACTCTGTACCCCTCCCTGCCCACCGCCTGAGTGAGCCAGAGACCCCGAATCAGCTGCTCCTTTAACTCCGTCCTGTCTGGGCGGGGAACAGACGCCCTCAGGCGACCTACATGCAGAGGTGGGTCCAAATCCAAAGCTGAATCCTGGGAGCTGTGCAAACAAAGAAGAGAAAGGGAAATCTCTCCCAGCAGCCTCAGGAGCAGCGGATTAAATCCACAATCAACTTAATGTACCCTGCATCTGTGGAATACCTGAATAGACAACGAATCATCCCAAATTGAGGAGGTGGACTTTGGGAGCAACAATATATATATATTTTTCCCCTTTTTCTCTTTTTGTGAGTGTGTATGTGTATGCTTCTGTGTGTGGTTTTGTCTGTATAGCTTTGCTTTTACCATTTGTCCTAGGGTTCTGTCTGTCCGATTTTATTTTTTATTACATAAAAAAATTTTTTTTCTTAAAAATTATTTTTTATTTTAATAACTTTATTTTACTTTACTTTATATTATTTTATCTTCTTCTTTCTTTCTTTCTTTCTATTTTTTCTCCCTTTTATTCTGAGCCGTGTGGAGGACAGGCTCTTGGTGCCCGAGCCAGGCATCAGGGCTGTGCCACTGAGGTGAGAGAGCCAAGTTCAGGACACTGGTCCTCAAGAAACCTCCTAGCTCCATATAATATCAAACGGCGAAAATCTCCCAGAGATCACCATCTCAACACCAAGACCCAGCTCCACTCAATGACCAGCAAGTTACAGTGCAGGACACCCTATGACAAACAACTAACAAGACAGGAACACAACCCCATCCATTAGCACACAGGCTGCCTAAAATCATAATAAGGCCACAGACACCCCAAAACACACCACCAGATGTGGACCTGCCCACCAGAAAGACAAGATCCAGCCTCATCCACCAGAGCACAGGCACTAGTCCCCTCAAACACGAAACCTACTCAACCCACTGAACCAACCTTAGCCACTGGGGACAGACACCAAAAGCAATGGGAACTACGAACCTGCAGCGTGCAGAAAGGAGACCCCAAACACAGTAAGTTTAACAAAATGAGAAGACAGAGAAACACACAGCAGATGAAGGAGCAAGGCAAAAACCCACCAGACCTAACAAATGAAGAGGAAATAGGCCGTCTACCTGAAAAAGAATTCAGAATAATGATAGTAAAGATGATCCAAAATCTTGGAAATAGAATGGAGAAAATACAAGAAATGTTTAACAATGACCTAGAAGAACTAAAGAGCAAACAGAGATGAACAACACAATAAATAAAATTAAAAATTCTCTAGAAGGGGTCAATAGCAGAATAACAGAGGCAGAAGAACAGATAAGTGACCTGGAATTTAAAATAGTGGAAATAACTACTGCAGAGCAGAATAAAGAAGAATGAAAAGAATTGAGGACAGTCTCAGAGACCTCTGGGACAACATTAAACGCACCAACATTTGAATTATTGGGGTCCCAGAAGAAGAAGAGAAAAAGAAAGGGACTGAGAAAATATTTGAAGAGATTATAGTCAAAAACTTTCCTAATATGGGAAAGGAAATAGGTAAGTCCAGGAAGCACAGAGAGTCCCATACAGGATAAATCCAAGGAGAAACATGCCAAGACACATATTAATCAAACTATCAAAAATTAAATACAAAGAACAAATATTAAAAGCAGCAAGGGAAAAACAACAAGTAACACATAAGGGAAACCCCATAAGGTTAACAGAGTTTCAGCAGAAACTCTACAAGCCAGAAGGGAGTAACAGGACATATTTAAAGTGATGAAAGAGAAAAACCTACAACCAAGATTACTCTACCCAGCAAGGATCTCATTCAGATTTGATGGAGAAATTAAAAGCTTTACAGACAAGCAAAAGCTAAGAGAACTCAGCAACACCAAACCAGCTCTACAACAAATGCTAAAGGAACATCTCTAGGCAGGAAACACAAGAGAAGGAAAAGACCTACAATAATAACCCCAAAACAATTAAGGAAATGGTAATAGGAACATACATATCGATAACTACGTTAAATGTAAATGGATTAAATGCTCCAACCAAAAGACATACACTGGCTGAATGGATACAAAAAGAAGACCCGTATATATGCTGTCTACAAGAGACCCACTTCAGACCTAGGGACACATACAGACTGAAAGTGAGGGGATGGAAAAAGATATTCCATGCAAATGGAAATCAAAAGTAAGCTGGAGTAGCTATGCTCAAATCAGATAAAATAGACTTTAAAATAAAGAATGTTACAAGAGACAAGGTAGGGCACTACCTAATAATCAAAGGATCAATCCAAGAAGAAGATATAACAATTATAAATATATATGCACCCAACATAGGAGCACTCCAATACATAAGACAACTGTTAACAGCTATAAAAGAGGAAATTGACAGTAACACAATAATAGTGGGGGACTTTAACACCTCACTTACACCAATGGACAGAACATCCAAAATTAAAATAAATACAAAAACAGAAGCTTTAAATGACACAACAGACCAGATAGATTTAATTGATATTTATAGGACATTCCATCCAAAAACAGCACATTACACTTTCTTCTCAAGTGTGCACAGAACATTCTCCAGGACGGATCACATCTTGGGTCACAAATCAACCCTCAGTAAATTTAAGAAAATTGAAATCACATCAAGCATCTTTTCTGACCACACACTATGAGATTAGAAATCAATTACAGGGAAAACAATGTAAAAAACACAAACACATGGAGGCTAAACAATACGTTACTAAATAACCAAGAAATTACTGAAGAAATCAAAGAGGAATTAAAAAAATACCTAGAGACAAACGACAATGAAAACACGATGATCCAAAACCTATGGGATACAGCAAAAGCAGTTCTAAGAGGGAAGTTTAGAGCTATACATGCCTACCTCAAGAAACAAGAAAAAATTCAAGTAAACAATCTAACCTTACACCTAAAGAACTAGAGAAAGAAGAACAAAACCCAAAATTAGCAGAAGGAAAGAAATCATAAAGATCAGAGGGGAAATAAATGAAATAGAAACAAAGAAAACAATAGCAAAGATCAATAAAACTAAAAGCTGGTTCTTTGAGAAGATAAACAAAATTGATAAACCATTAGCCAGACTCATCAAGAAAAAGAGGGAGAGGACTCAATCAATAAAATTAGAAATGAAAAAGAAGTTACAACAGACACCACAGAAATACAAAGCTTCCTAAGAGGCTACTACAAGCAACTCTATGTCAATAAAATGGACAACCTGGAAGAAATAGACAAATTCTTAGAAAGGTATAACCTTCCAAGACTGAACCAGGAAAAAACAGAAAATATGAACAGACCAATCACAAGTAATGAAATTGAAACTGTGATTAAAAATCTTCCAACAAACAAAAGTCCAGGACCAGATGGCTTCACAGGTGAATTCTATCAAACATTTAGAGAAGAGCTAACACCCATCCTTCTCAAACTCTGCCAAAAAATTGCAGAGGAAGGAACACTCCCAAAGTCATTCTATGAGGCCACCATCACCCTCATAGGAAAATACACCATGATCAAGTGGGATTTATGCCAGGGATGCAAGGATTCTTCAATATATGCAAATCAATCAATGTGATACACCATATTAACAAATTGAAGAATAAAAACCATATGATCAACTCAATAGATGCAGAAAAAGCATCTGACAAAATTAAACACCCTTTCATGATAAAAACTCTCCAGAAAGTGGGCATAGAGGGAACCTACCTCAACATAACAAAGGCCATATATGACAAACCCACAGCAAACATTCTCAGTGGTGAAAAACTGAAAGCATTTCCTCTAAGATCAGGAACGAGACAAGGATGTCCAGTCTCACCATTATTATTCAACACAGTTTTTGAAGTTTTAGCCACAGCAATTAGAGAAGGAAAAGAAATAAAAGGAATCCAAATTGGAAAAGAAGAAGTAAAGCTGTCACTGTTTGCAGATGACATGATACTATACATAGAGAATCCTAAAGATGCTACCAGAAAATTACTAGAGCTAATCAATGAATTTGGTAAAATAGCAGGATACAAAATTAATGCACAGAAATCTCTTCATTCCTATATACTGATGAAAAATCTGAATGTGAAATTAAGAAAACACTCCCATTTACCATTGCAACAACAACAACAAAAA
This sequence comes from Kogia breviceps, assembly GCF_026419965.1. NCBI lineage: Eukaryota > Metazoa > Chordata > Mammalia > Artiodactyla > Physeteridae > Kogia > Kogia breviceps. The sequence continues at coordinate 25,788,803 of NC_081325.1, read as the reverse complement.
ATATCTAGGAACCTACCTAAGGAGACAAAAGACTTGTATGCAGAAAATGATAAGACACTGATAAAAGAAATTAAAGATGATACAAACAGTTGGAGAGATATACCATGTTCTTGGATTGGAAGAATCAACATTGTGAAAGTGACTCTACTACCGAAAGCAATCTACAGATTCAATGCAATCCCTATCAAACTACCACTGGCATTTTTCACAGAACTAGAACAAAAAACTTCACAATTTGTATGGAAACACAAAAGACTCGGGATAGCCAAAGCAATCCTGAGAAAGAAAAACGGAGCTGGAGGAATCAGGCTCCCTGACTTCAGACTATACTACAAAGCTACAGTAATCAAGACAGTATGGTACTAGCACAAAAACAGAAATATAGATCAATGGAACAGGATAGAAAGCCCAGAGATAAACCCACACACATATGGTCACCTTATCTTTGATAAAGGAGGCAAGAGTATACAGTGGAGAAAAGACAGTCTCTTCAATAAGTGGTGCTGGGAAAACTGGACAGCTACATGTAAAAGAATGAAGTTAGAACACTCCCTAACATCATAAACAAAAATAAACTCAAAATGGATTAAAGACCTAGATGTAAGTCCAGACACCATCAAACTCCTAGAGGAAAACATAGGCAGAACACTCTATGACATAAATCACAGCAGGATCATTTTTGACCCACCTCCTAGAGAAATGGAAATAAAAACAAAAATAAACAAATGAGACCTAATGAAACTTCAAAGCTTTTGCACAGCAAAGGAAACCATAAACAAGATGAAAAGACAACCCTCAGAATGGGAGAAAATATTTGCAAATGAAGCAACTGACAAAGGATTAATCTCCAAAACATACAAGCAACTCATGTAGCTCAATATCAAAAAAACAAACAACCCAATCCAAAAATGGGCCAAAGACCTAAACAGACATTTCTCCAAAGAAGATATACAGATTGCCAGCAAACACATGAAAGAATGCTCAACATCATTAATCATTAGAGAAATGCAAATCAAAACTACAATGAGATATCGTCTCACACCAGTCAGAGTGGCCATCATCAAAAAAATCTAGAAACAATAAATGCTGGAGAGGGTGTGGAGAAAAGGGAACACTCTTGCACTGTTGGTGGGAATGTAAATTGATACAGCCACTATGGAGAACAGTATGGAGGTTCCTTAAAAAACTACAAATAGAACTACCATATGACCCAGCAATCCCACTACTGGGCATATACCCTGAGAAAACCATAACTCAAAAAGAGTCATGTACCAAAATGTTCACTGCAGCTCTATTTACAACAGCCAGGACATGGAAGCAACCTAAGTGTCCATCAACAGATGAATGGATAAAGAAGATGCGGCACATATACAGAATGGAATATTACTCAGCCATAAAAAGGAACGAAACCGAGTTATTTGTAGTGAAGTGGATGGACCTAGGGACTGTAATACAGAGTGAAGTAAGTCAGAAAGAGAAAAACAAATACTGTATGCTAACACATATATATGGCATCTAAAAAAAAGAAAATGGTGAGAGGCAAGACGGGAATAAAGATGCAGACCTACTAGAGAATGGACTTGAGGATAAGGGGAGGGGGAAAGGGTAAGCTGGGACAAAGTGAGAGAGTGGCATGGAGATATATACACTACCAAACGTAAAATAGATAACTAGTGGGAAGCAGCCACATAGCACAGAGAGATCAGCTCAGTGCTTTCTGACCACCTAGAGAGATGGGATAGGGTGGGTGGGAGGGAGGGAGATGCAAGAGGGAAGAGATATGGAGACATATGTATATGTATAACTGATTCACTTTGTTATAAAGCAGAAACTGACACACCATTTTAAAGCAATTATACTCTAATAAAGATGTTAAAAAAAAAAAAAAAGAGAGCAAGAAGAAAGGAGGAGAGAAGGTAGTGGGGAGGAAAGTTCCTAACAGAAAAGAATGCCAGGTAATACATGTAGAAGGAATGATAGAATTGGAAAATCACCATTTTGCAATCCCAAACTAAATAACTAATTCAGGCAAAGATCACTAATGGATGTTAAAACCACGGAAGAAAAGTTGTTGGGAAGAGGACATATTACCCTAGAGTACACTTCCATAATGCAGATATTTTGTGGTCACCGTCTTAATTAAATGCTCAAACCAATCCTCACTAAGAGTGGGACAATATGATATCTTATGCCTTGTGATAAGATGCAACATGAATATAACTACACCTGAGAAGTATTCTTGCTCAAAATGTATAACCTGAATAGAATGGAACATTTAAATATAACTTTCAATACAACATAGGACATAAAGGAACAATTTAAAGAATACTATGAGGAAACAATCAGATGAACGCGGATGTGGAACATTCTATAAGGCAAATGGTCTAGACTCTTCAAAAAGTCAATGTCATTAAAAGATAAAAAAAGAAAGCTTGGGAGACTGGTTCTAGACTTAAAGAGGTATAACAACCAATTGCAATGAGTGAAATTTGACAGGATCCTGGTTAAAAAAATTGCTATAAAAATAAATTGTGATACTGTGATTTATAATAATATATATTGGTCTTTGTCCACTTCTCACCCTAAGCCCCTTTCAACCACACTTGAGTTTATGTTAATGAGGTGATATTTGGAAAGTCTCTAGATAACCACAGGATGGGGGGGCTGATCCCAGGGGAACCAACCACACGATTAGAGGGTTGGAACTTTCCACTGCACTCCCAGCCTCCAGGGAGCGGAATCCCCAAAGCCCAGTGATTTAACCAATCATGTCTATGTATGGAAGCCTCCATAAAAATCCCCAAAGCACAGGGTTCAGAGAGCTGCCAGGCTGATGAACACGGGAAGCTGCTGGAAGGGTAGCAAGCCTGGAGAGGGTACAGAGGCTCTGCATCTCTTCCCACATACTTTGTCCTATGCACTTCTTCTATCTGTCTATTCCTGAGTTGTACCTTTCGTCATAAGCCAGTAGTCTAGTAAGTAAACTGTTTTCCTGAGTTCTGTGAGCCCCTTTAGTATTATTTAACCTAAGGAGGGGGTCATGGGAACCTCCAGATGGATAAGCAGTTGATCAGAAACACAGGAGACAGCCGGGCCTTGTGATTGGCCTCTGAAGCAGAAGGGGAGGCTCTCTTGTGGGGCTGAGTCTAGCCTGTAGGATCTGACGCCATCTCCAGGTAGATGGGGTCAGAACTGAGTTGAATTGTAGGACGAGCACATGTTGTCCACAGAGAATTGAAGAACTACTTCGTCAGGGGGTAATGTACTCCACACGTTTGGAGTGCAGAAGTACTCTGTGAGTATACAGAACACACAGGAGTTTTTCCTAGACAATAAAATTCTGGCTGATCTTCATAGATAATGGTATAGAGTTTAGGTAGGAGGTTACCTCGTCTGGTTGAGGGAGGACAATAACTGACATCGTTCCTGTGTGAATACGCTGCATCCTTGACGACAGGCCCACCTCAGGAATTCGCTGAACTCGGTGAATCCCACCTTCATACTTCAAATGCTTATAGACATTGTCACCGGAAATTCGGGCAGCTGCATGATGTAGCCCACCTATGAAAAAACGTTCCAGCAATATGAATGATTTCTACTTCGAAAGGGATCAGGATCTTAGAGGCCCTTAATGTAAGGCCTGGATGTGAGCACAGAGCCTGAGATGAGAACATAAGGTAGGTACAAAACTATATTTTCCCAATGTAAGTGAATTAATATATAAAAGGAAACATACCAAAATATTATTTATGGTTACCTCTGGAGAATAGAATAACAGCATGTTTTTCACTTTACTTTTTACACTTTTTTTGTTGCTAAGTTTTATATAATGAACAAATTTCACTTTTACAAAAATAGTATTAGAAAAAAATAATACTGGGATGTTTTCTACATTGAACTATACCATGCAATCATAGGCTAATTTGGTGCCATATATAAAAAACTGTTCAGTAACATAGTAATTTGATAATGATGAATAATTCTATAGGTTCTCTCAAGTTCTCAAGAATCTATTGAAATTTAGCTATTGCTTGTCTGTAGAGTGGGAAGATAAGCACAAAGAAATCTTAATGCCAAGGCTAGTTTCTTTCTTTTTTTTTTTTTGCGGTACGCGGGCCTCTCCTTGTTGTGGCCTCTCCTGTTGCAGAGCACAGGCTCCGGACGCTCAGGCTCAGCGGCCATGGCTCACGGGCCCAGCTGCTCCGCGGCATGTGGGATCTTCCCGGACCGGGGCACGAACCCGCGTCCCCTGCATCGGCAGGCGGATTCTTAACCACTGCGCCACCAGGGAAGCCCTGGTTTCTTATTGACTATGTTTTTTAAAAATGTTTTTATTATAAAATAATATACATGGAAAACCACATGAATGAAATGTATAGCTCAAGATCAAGAAAAAGAACTTTGTTGGACTTCTCTGGTGGTCCAGAGGTTAAGACTCTGCACTTCCACTCCAGGGGGCACAGGTTCGATCTCTGATCAGTGAACTAAGATCCCGCCGTGCAGCGTGGCCACAAAAAAAAAAAAAGCAAGAAAAAGAGCTTTATCAGGCACCCCCAAAGCCCTCTCACATGCCACTTCCTAGTTACAATCCCCTCCCCTTTTCACGAGTAACCATTATCCTTCTATTCCCTTTTTTATTACAATTGTATTACCTAATGTGCTGCCCTAGCCACTACAGTTTAGTCTTGTCTATTTAAAAAATTTGATATGTCTTTCAAATCTCTCAGTCTATAAGTTCGTCATCCATCTCTTTTGTTTACTTCAAATTATTTGTTGAGGAACTAGGGCTATTGATCTACAGAAATCTCCCACGTTCTTTTTTTTTAATTATTATTTTTTTAATTTTTAATTTTTTTTCTGGTCTCTGACTATAATTACCAAAATAGAAGGGCAATTACAGAAAATAGAAGGGCAATGAAAACATGTGAAATATCACCACAGGGATGCAATCAGCAAAATCCAGATGATCTATAGGACAAATAATCTAGTTCCCTTAACAAATGAATTGCAAGGAAAAAAATTAAAATTGAGGAGATACCTGTGGATTACAAGAGATTTAAGAGACACATCAACCAACTGCAACATAAGGAAGTTATTTAGGTTTCAGTTTGAACAAAAACTATACAAAAAAATTTATGAGACAGGGAAATGTGAACACTGACTGGATATTTGATTATACTAAGGAATTTTTTTTTGGTCTGATAATAGCAAAGTGACTATGTTTTTTTTTAATAAGTGCTTATCTTTTTTTTCACACACACACACACACACACACACACACACACACACTGTATTTTATTCTTACAAGAGATAAACTGACACCAAGCATTGTAAATGGATGACCACAACAAAAGCAACAATGATTGCAATTCATTTGATATATGAATTTTTGCATGAAAATGTATTTTTTTCCAATCTTAGCTTTTAGTGCTGTATCTCTGTGATTCTCTCTATTTCAATAAAACATTAAATATATATACATATAAATTTTTATAAATTTATTTATTTTATTTATTTTTGGCTGCATTGGGTCTTTGTTGCTGCGTGCGGGCTTTCTCTGGTTGTGGCAAGCGGAGGTTACCCTTCTCGCAGTGTACGGGCTTCTCTTGTTGTGGTGCATGGGTTCTAGGCTCGCGGGCTTCAGTAGTTGTGACACGCAGGCTCAGTAGTTGTGGCTTGCGGGCTCTAGAGCGCAGGCTCAGTAGTTCTGGCACACGGTATAGTTGCTCTGCAGCATGTGGGATCTTCCCGGACCAGGGCTCGAACCCGTGTCCCCTGCATTGGCATGCGGATTCTCAACAACTGTTCCACCAGGGAAGCCCATACATTAATATACATACTTTATAGGGCAGGTATTTTTTCCTCTTTCTCTATCTTATTTATTTATTTTTTGGCTGTGCCGTGCAGCATGCAGGATCTTAGTTCGCTGACTAGGGATCAAACCCAGGCCCTGGCAGTGAAAGCACCAAGTCCTAACCACTGGACCACCATGGAATTCCTGAAAATTTTTTCTTTTTTAATAAAAGACCTTTTTTGTGCTCACTTCGGCAGCACATATACTAAAATTGGAATGCTACAGAGAAGATTAGCATGGCCCCTGTGCAAGGATGACCCACAAATCTGTGAAGCGTTCCATATTTTTTAAGTAATAAGGACCTACTGTATAGCACAGGGAGCTCTACTGAATATTCTGTAATGGCCTATATGGGAAAAGAATCTGAAAAGGAGTGGATATATGTGAATGTATAACTGATTCACTTTGCTCTACACCTGAAACTAACACAACACTGTAAATCCACTATACTCCAATAAAAATAAAAAATAAAATAAAAGGCCCTTTTACTTTCTAAAATGTCTTTATTTGATTTTGCTACTGAGTTAATGTATCTAAAAGAAAGATTTCCCAACCATTGTTTGGGTTGCTCTGTGCACCTGGAACAGAATCTCTCTTCCTGTTATTAAGTTCACCTCCCTTTCATTATTGAAAGTTGAATTCAAAACATATGTCTCAGAGATTACATTCTCTCTTTCATATGCTGCTGTTTCTCATTACATTCTTGAAACTCTCTCCTCTCCTGCTTCCAAAATATTATACTGTTCTCAACCTTTTTCCTGCTTCTCTGACCCCTCTTTTTCTTTTGCCAACTAGTTTATCTTCCTAACTATGGCCATTCTCCAACGTTTGGTGCCCTGAATGTTCCCTCTCTATAAACTCTCCCTCACTTATTCTCTCTCAGTATCAGACATTATCTCTGTGCTAACAGCTATCAAACCTCTCTCCTCAATTCTATTTTCTCACCAAAGCCCTGGTTACACGGCTTCAGCATTTACTGGATATTTCTAAAGGGATGCTCACTTTAACAACACACATAATAATTCAAAACCGACTTTCACTGTTCTGCCCAAATGGAGACCGCCTTCCAATTTCTATTCCATTCAATGGCATGAATGAATATCACAATCTTCCCAGCTAGAAAGATTACATCCCTGTGGCTCATCTCCTTTGTATCAGAATAAACTAATGGGACGTAGTGTGGCTCTGGATCAGACAGACTTAAATCTAATCCCAGGACTGCCACTACTTATTGTGTGATCTTGGATTAGTTACTTACTCTCTGAGCCTAGATCTTCTGTAAAATGGGATTAACAATATCCAGGGTTGTGAAGATCAAAGGACACATACTGCACGCAGGACATGGGGGGCAAAAGCAATAGATCCTCTTGTCAGTTACCAAATTTTGCTCATTCTGCCTCTGAAGTTCCCTCATATGTGTTCCTACTTCCAGGTCTAACTCTTAGTCATACCTGGATTACTCTAATAACCTCTCTGCCATCTGCCTTCAGTCTAGCCTCTTCAGTCCACCTTTCACACTGCTGTCAAAATAATCTTCTTAAAACAAACTTATGGTTGCCAAAGGGGAAAGGAGAGTGGGGGGAGGGATAAATTAGGAGGTTGGGATTAACATATACAGGCTACTATACAGAAAATACATAACCAACAAGGACCTACTGTATAGCATAGGGAACCATGCTCAATATTCTGTAATAACCTATAAGGGAAAAGAATCTGAAAAGGAATATATATATATATATACATATATATATATATACATATATATATACACTCACATAACTGAATCACTGTGCTGTACACCTGAAACTAATATCATATTGTAAATCACCTATACTTCAATAAAAAAAGAAAAAAAGAATCTTTTTAAAATATATATTGATGGGCTTCCCTGGTGGCACAGTGGTTGAGAGTCCGCCTGCCGATGCAGGGGGCGCGGGTTCGTGCCCCGGTCTGGGAAGATCCCACGTGCCACGGAGCGGCTGGGCCCGTGAGCCATGGCCGCTGAGCCTGCACATCTGGAGCCTGCGCTCCGCAAGGGGAGAGGCCACAACAGTGAGAGGCCCGCATACAGAAAAAAAAAAAAAAAAAAAAAAAATATATATATATATATATATGTATATTGATCAAATCATATTCTTATTAGCAAAATCTTCAACAGCTCCCTAACAATCAAGGCCTGTTCAGCTTTAATGTCTGCTTAAAATCTACTCTTTTGAACCTATTTCCTCTTACTTCTCATCACAAATATCCTCTGGTTTAACTGGCATCCTCACTTCTACACACACAGCAAGATCTTTCCCACCACCATGCTCTGGCTCAAATTGGTCCCTCCCTCTGCTCTCGTTGGGTCTCCCCTTTGAAACTGTGCACCTCAGATTGGGACTTGAACCCATGTGCTGGGACTCGAACCCAGCCTAAACCCTGATTGGGACTTGAACCCACATGGCTAGGACTCAAACCCGGCCAACACCATGGTCTTCCAACTGAGATCACATACCTGGTTTTAGGACTTAATGAAGCTCAGGTTCTTGATGTCTCAACACAGAAAGAATTCAGTGAGAGGCAAAGTGATAGGTTAAGAAGTGGATTTATTTAGAGAGAAATACACTCCACAGATACAGTGTGGACCATCTCAGGAGGTGAGAGCAGCACCGGGGTATGGGGTTGTCAGTTTTTAAGGGGTGGGTAACTTCATAGGCTAATGAGTGGGAGGAGTATTCCAGCTATTTGGGGAAGGGGCGGGGATTTCCTGGAATTGGGCCACCGCCCCATTTTTCATCCTTATGGTTGGCCTTGGAACTGTCATGGCACCAGTCGGTGTGTCATTTAGCTTGCTGATGTATTACAATGAGCATATTACCGAGGCTCAAGGTCTAGTGGAAGTCGACTTGTCCACCATCTTGGACCCATTTGGTTCTAATCAGTTTATGTAATGTCCTCGGGCTATGTCATTCTTTCAAATGTTGTGCCCTGCCCCCTTCCCTCCTGTTTCACCTTTCCTAACCACTGGCTGTATTTCAAATCCATATGGCGCACAAACTTACTTATGCTCTATACTTGTTTTCATTTCCCTCAATTGTTTAACTTACATGAATCCTCTTTCCCCACTTTGATAATTTGTGGGCTATTATTCATGGGCCCTCTGTCTACTACAGTGTATCTTTGTGTAACCAAGCAGACAAAAACTTCCAGATGGATTAAGAGAATAGAACAAAACAGAATTACTATCAGATGTTCTGATTTAACATACTCGAGTATTTAAAAGTTTAAAGACTCACATTGATTCTTATTGTTTATGTTGTCTAAGTTTTTATCAGCCCAACTAGGGTGGGAGCTTCTTGAAAATAAAGACAAATGACTAACTTTTTCTGCATTCCCATAAACCTCCAACACATCATTAGTACTTTGGAGTAAAAACCTTAATACATCTTGGCTTTGAACAACACAGCAATGATTTTTCAGGTAAGGCATGTATCAACCCTCCACAGGGAAAGTTTCTCTAATTCAGATATTCCTTCCTAGGAGGATACTTCCTTCCCTCCCACTATCTTCTCCCATAGTAAGAATTCTACTATAATAAGCCACTGTGATTGATGAGCCCATGTCACAGTATTTAGCTGATATAGGTCAAATGTTTTTAAAAATGGGACAACATGGTTGTAATCAATATCAGAAGAAAAACAACTTCCAGCATCATCTATGGACAAATCCTCAAATACACTTACCATAATCAGCTGGTGTATAATTCAGAAGTTCAAATTTCCAGTGTTTGTAGCTTGAATAATTCTGATACATATCAAATATTTCCCGGGTAAATTGTTGGCAGATATCACCTAAGAGAAAATACGAAAATATTCAGTCAGCACACATTTCTCCAAAGAAGACATATAGATGGCCAGTAGGCACATGAAAAGATGCCCAACATTGCTAATTATTAGAGAAATGCAAATCAAAACTACAATGAGGTATCACCTCACACTGCTCAGAATGGCCATCATCAAAAAGTCTACAAACAATAAATGCTGGAGAGGGTGTGGAGAAAAGGGAACCCTCCTGCACTGTTGGTGGGAATGTAAACTGGTGCAGCAACTCTGGAAAACAGTATGGAGGTTCCTTCAAAAACTAAAAATAGAGTTGCCATGTGACCCAGCAATCCCATTCTTGGGCATATATCTGGAGCAAACTCTAATAAGAAAAGATACATGCACCCCAATGTTCATAGCAGCACTATTTACAATAGCCCAAACATGGAAGCAACCTAAATGTCCATCAACAGAGGAATGGATAAAGATGTGGTACGTGGCTTCCCTGGTGGCGCAGTGGTTGAGAATCTGCCTGCCGATGCAGGGGACACGGGTTCGTGCCCTGGTCCGGGAAGATCCCACATGCCGCAGAGCAACTGGACCCCGTGAGCCATGGCCGCTGAGCCTGCACGTCCGAAGCCTGTGCTCCACAACGGGAGAGGCCACAACAGTGAGAGGCCCGCGTACCACAAAAAAAATAATAAATAAAATAAAATTTTAAAAGATGTGGTACATATATACAATGGAATACCACTCAGTCATAAGAATGAATGAAATAATGGCATTTGCAGCAACATGGATGGACCTAGAGATTATCATACTAAGTGAAGTAAGTCAGAAAGAGAAAGACAAGCACCATATGATATCACTTGCATGTGGAATCTAAAATATGACACAGATGAACTTATTTACAAAACAGAAACAGACTCACAGACATAGAAATCAAACTTATGGTTACCAAAGAGGATAGGGGGTCGGGAGGGATAAATTAGGAGTTTGGGATTAGCAGATACAAACTACTATGTATAAAATAGATAAATAACAAGGTCCTACTGTATAGCACAGTAGGATAGAAAATATTCAATATCCTATAATAAACCAAAATAAAAAGAATATGAAAAAAATATACATTTATAACTGAATCACTCTGCTGTACGCCAGAAACTAACACAGCATGGTAAATCAACTATATTTCAATTAAAAAATTTTTTTAAAAACCAGCACAAATTTCTTAGAGAGTCCTCCTTAAGTAAAAACCCCTTCAGAGTTGAGAAATGACTACTTCCGAAGTGAAACACATTTAACAGACTTTTAAAGTTATAGTGTGTCATATCAAGGTAACATTTAAGTATTTTTTAAGATCATTTACAATAAAATTATTTTATTGACCTCCAGTAGTTCTTCCAGATGTCACCTCTAAAATAACATCATTTTTGTCACATTTCTCCTTTGGCACTAGACTCTGGAGAAGCTGAAAAAGAAAAAAAAATCAGTATTAGTGTGTATATTTCCCATGGTATACTGCTATTCCTTGAACTTAGATAAAAGACCCCCAAATACTAAAAAATCAGTAATTAACAAAATCATAGAGCATCTCAAAGAGGTCTGGTCCTAAAATGCTTTAATAAGCAGACCTAATTAGTCCTAAAATAAATGATGATTCATGTTAACAATGAAGTTACTTGTTGGCATATTTTCTACAATGCTATTAAATTATCTTAATTTTCTAAAATGCAAAAGTTTAGACCAAGGTCCAGTGTTCCATTCAATTTTCTTCAAATTTTGCTTCTGATTAGTCTTAAACAGTAGCTTCTTTCATCTAACGAAAGAAGTAAGCTTTGAAAGTCTTCATTTGGAGAAAATGAGGACTTTTAACATATGATTATATATTTTCTCCCACAATAAATGACAGCGGACGGACACCAGGTCGTGCCCTGTCTTCTCAGCAGAGTTGCTGTTTACAGGGTAGATTGAGGACTCCCAAGGTAAGGCTCAAATAGTTTCTCAGTGTGACAACAAAAAAAGGGGCTTTCTAATAAAGAAAGCAACCAACTTACCTCTTAGGAAGAAAAGGGAAGCAACTTTATTTGTATTATTACTAAAAGGTCTTTCAAATCAAACTGAAAGTATCTATGTGTCATGATTCTCCCTACTGACAATTTTTGAAATAGTCCATATCTGCTAGAAATGATACAGCCTGCAAGAGAGAATAGTAGACTAGAAGTCAGATGTCCTACATCTGCTTTTGACTAGCTGTTTAAATCAGTGAAAAAAATAACTGATACCTCCACCTCATCCTCCTCAACCCCTCAAAAAGTCCCTCTAGAGATTATCATACCAAGTGAAGCAAGCCAGACAGAGAAAGACAAATATCATATGATATTGCTTATATGTGGAATCTAAAAAAAAAAAAAAAAGATACAAATGAACTTATTTACAAAACAGAAATAGACTCACAGACATAGAAAACAAACTCATGGTTACCAAAGGGAAAAGGGGTTTGGGATTAACATACACCCACTACCATATATAAAATATATAACTAACAAGGACCTACTGTAAAGCACAGGGAATTATACTGAATATTTTGTAACAACCTATAAGGGAAAAGAATCTGACAAAGAAGACATATACATATCTGGATCACTGTGCTGTAACACCTGAAACTAACACAACATTGTAAATCAACTATACTTCAAGGAAAAAAAAAAGTCTCTCTACTGGATTCCCAGGGTAGGGAAGACTGAAGGTAGGAGGATGGCAAATATGACAAAGGGGAACATAGTACCTGGCACTGTATTTTCATTTTCTTTTAGACAAACCATCCATTGAGCTGGAAGGGACTAAAGACTCGTATTAACCCACTGTCTCTATGCCCTTGGATTCATTCCATTCTATCCTGAATGCAAATTTTCAATCCTTAATTAACCCAGTTACCATGTACCACTCCCTCTTTCTAAGACTTAAAACCCCCTGACTCTTCTCCATGTTGAAGTAAATTTCTTCACTAGCATGTGTTCCCTTGTCTGGTAACTTAATAGATTCAGCTTTGGAGTACTTTTGTCTCAGCGGGGGTGGGGGGGAGGTGGAGGGGTGGTTTCATTCCTTGCCAACACAATCTCTTCGATCTCATTCTGTAGTAAATGAGAGCACTAAACCCAACAGTATCAATCATCTTAAGAGAAGACTTAATCAACTGGTGTTGGGAAAATACTTTGAGCAGCAAAACATAGTCTAGCAAGAATAGTATTCCTTTACATTAACATTACTGAGATTAGTTTACCTCTTAAAACATACCTCACTGTATAACATGTTGATTTTCTGAAGAATGGTTTGCCTCTCTTCCAAAGCAAGTTCTTGTAACTGCTTTTCATCTTGTTTATTCAGACCTACAAACCATCGACAGAAATAATGGGAAAAATGTTTAAATACTTACAAAGAAATTCTTAAATAGCTACCTAATCTCTACCTACTAGGTTTTATTTCAGTTGTGAAGGCAAGGGATTATACAAAATAACAGAATAGCTAAAGAATGTAAAGTAAGTATTTGCTAAGTGTGTCCAAGCTAAATGTGTCCAAAAAACTCAGTGTGAAAACAAGTATGATCTTGCCCCAAGGAGCTGGTGATTTGAACGTCTGTAAGTAATTATAGAAATCAGTGATTAATCAAACAGGTTTAAAAAGGGACTGGCTAATTAAATGTAAACCCGAATAAGCTAAGTTTCAGGGTAAACTGGGGTGACCATTTCCTGTCGAAAGCTGGCAGCCATTACCCAGCACACTGTGAGTAATGTAGCACGGCTAGAACCTCCTTTTTTTTTTTTTTTTTTTTTTTTTTAAGAGAAGTCAGAAATAAGACCTCTTAAAATTCTGAAACCTCTTGAAATGTTCATACTTAGTAAACACTTTTTTAAAACACCACATGGGTCAAAAAAACACATATCTTAGGGCTCCCCTGGTGGCGCAGCGGTTGAGAGTCCGCCTGCCGATGCAGGGGACGCGGGTTCGTGCCCCGGTCCGGGAGGATCCCACGTGCCGCGGAACGGCTGAGCCCGTGAGCCATGGCCGCTGGGCCTGCGCGTGCGGAGCCTGTGCTCAGCAACGGGAGAGGCCACAACAGTGAGAGGCCGGAGTACCACAAAAAAAAACAAAAAAACTTTGCAAACCTCTGCTTTATGGAAAGAATGGTCGTTTTCACATCATTTCAAAGCAGAAAGTTAAATCATGGAGCTCTAACAACATAAGCTATCAATGAGATAGTGGCCAAGTAGCGTGGATCCCATAACCTTTGACTCCATTGCTTTAGATGCCCAGAGACTCCATTTGTCACTGGTGATGTGTGCTAGATGAGGTAGAAATTTTTGATTCTTAAAAATAAAGAGGAAAATATAAATGAAGACTCATAAAGGAGAGAAGGCTCTTCAAAATTCTTTTCTGGTCATGGAAGTCATTGGGGTCTGGCGGGATTCTAAGCCTCATTCCTGCTTTCAACATTTCACACTTACTCTGTGCTAAATACTCTACCAGTTGCTGGGGACACAAGGATGAATAAAACATGGTTCAGGGCGACCGTGGCTCAGTCTGGTGGGAAAGGTGGACACATTCACTTGATTACAATATGTGGTATGGGCAGCGCTGTCGAGGCCTAAAGGGTGGTCTAACCCAGACTTCAACCCTTAAGGAAGGTTCCTAGATAAGGTGCCATCTGAGCTCAATTCTAATTATGGATCACTTGTTGCAGAATTGTAATATCGCTACTGGCCTCACCTTGTGCACATAAGTCTCAGGTCAGAGGTACCAGAAAAGCCTGCTGATTTGCAATCATATAAAATTACTTTTGTGGCTTTTTATTATTTACTGAACTGTAAGATCCAGTCTAGTTCAATTTCACTGTTATCAACAGATTCAAGAGTCTATTATACCTTACGTTTGGTGCTGCAGGAAATAAAGATGAATTAGACACAGGCCCTGTACTTGAGGAACAGGGAAAGAGACTGAAGTTAAGACAATTACATAATGGATCAGAATATAAAACAGAGAAAGGCAATCATTCTTGTTTTACAGAGGGGAGTGAAGCCAAAGGATGATATTCAAGCCATACTCTGTAAGCAGACTGAACTTTAAGAAGGTGAAATTGGTGGGTTAACAACATGAGCAAAGACAAAGACATGGGATGATCTGAGTATATTCAGGGAATGGCAAATTGTTTTGGCTGGAAGGGACAATATGCAAAGGGAATTGATATACTACACAGGGAGGTCGGGGTCACGCGGCACAGACTATTAAATGCCAAGCCAAGCAATCTATATTCATAGGCAATGGGAGTTACTGGAAATTCAGAGCAGGAGAGAAATATGATTAAGGTTGTACTTAGGCTGGGAAAGCTTGGAGGTGAGACTACAAGTTAGGAATTTATTGTAATCATCTAGGACTGAGATATAACGAAAATATAAACTAGTGGAAAGAATAGAAGAGGACTCATGCAAGATATATTACAGAGGTAGACCCTATCGGACTTTGAGTCATTGTGCAGTGGATAAGAGCAGAGGCTGTGGAGTCTCCTTGATTGGGTTCAAATTCCTGCTCCTCTCCTGACTGGCTAAGTGACCTCTGGCATTTTAACCTCTCAGTTTCTTCATCTGTAAAGTGAGAATATTAATAATTCCTACCTCATAAGGTCATTGTGAACATTTCAAATGAGATAATATTTGCAAAATGCTTACCTTAGTGCCTGGCACATACTAAGACTTAGTAAATGTAGCTATTATCACTATTATTATAAAATAGCAGAATTGTAGAAGAAACTTTAGAAGCAATCTACTAATACTTTAATCCAATCTACTAATATTACGTATGATACAAACATGGTTGAAAGAGTTTATGTCAATTTAATTTGGAAAGCATTTAGTAAGCTCCTATTATGTGCAAGCAACTTTCCCAAACTAATTAATTACAAATTTGAGTGGCATTATGCAAAGGAGTAAAAAATAATCCTCATTAAAAGAGGTGAGAGGGAATTCCCTGGCGGTCCAGTGGTTAGGACTCTGCACTTCCACTGCAGGGGGCACATGTTCAATCTCTGATCAGGGAACTAAGATCCCGCATGCCTCATGGCAAAAAAAAAGTGAGAGACTCACAGACCACTAACTGAAGGCAGAAAAAGGTAAGGCTTTGGACATCCAGGACTTTACAGGTATATCTGTGACTGGCCTCGATGCTGCTTAACATCTCTAAGGCTTAATGAAACGGGATGGAACACAAAAGAAAGTTTATAAATTAAACTAAAAGCCAATAGCAAGGGACCTTCCTGGTGGTTCAGTGGTTAAGACTCTGTGCTCCCAATGCAGGGCGCCTGGGTTCCATCACTGGTCACGAAACTAGAACCCGCATGTTGCAACTGAAGATGCGGTGTGCTGCAACTGAGACCTGGCGCAGCCAGATAAATAAATATTAAAAATAAAATACAATAAAAGCCAATAGCAAAATTTGGATTGGGACTTCCCTGGTGGTGCAGTGGATAGGACTCCATGCTCCCAATGCAGGGGGCTTGGGTTTGATCCCTGGTCAGGGAACTAGATCCCACATGCATGCTGCAACTAAGAGTTTGCACGCTACAACTAAGACCCAGTGCAACAAAATAAATAAATATTTTTTTTAAAAGAGGGCTCATGTCCTTTTAAAAAAAAAAAATTTGGATAAATGTTGAATCCCAGGTTAGTCCATTATACTTTTCTCTCAACTTCTGTATATTCTGGAAATTTTTCATAAAAGAAAAAATGTTAAGGCAATAAAATATTAAGATACTAAAATTAAAAATTAACACCTCTCACATTATATATAAAATTAACTCATATAGATCAATGACCTAAATACAAGGACTAAAAACATAAAACCCTTGGAAGAAAACAGAGATGTGAACCTTTGTGACCTTGGATTATGTAATAATTTCTTAGATATGTCACCAAAACACAAACAAGCGAAAAAAAAGATAAACTGAACATCATCAAAATTAAAAACTGTGGGGGCTTCCCTGGTGGTGCAGTGGTTGAGAGTCCTTCTGCCGATGCAGGGGACGCGGGTTCGTGCCCCGGTCCGGGAGGATCCCACATGCTGCAGAGCGGCTGGGCCCGTGAGCCATGGCCGCTGAGCCTGCGCATCCGGGGCCCGTGCTCCGCGATGGGAGAGGAGGCCGCGACAGTGAGAGGCCCGCGTACCGCAAAAAAAAAAAAAAAAAAAAAAAAAAAATTAAAAACTGTGGTTCTTCAAGGGACAACCCACAGAATGGGAGAAAATTTTTGCAAATAATATATCTGATAAGGAACTTATATCTGTAATATAAAGAACCCTTATAACTCAATAATAAAAAAGACAACTCAATTAAAAAATGGGCAAAGGATCTAAACAGTCATTTATCCAAAGATGATATACCATGGCCAGTAGGCACATAAAAAGACACTCAACACCATTAATCAGGGAAATGCAAGTCAAAACCACAGTAAGATACCACTTCACACACACTAGGAAGGCTAGAATCTAAAGGGTGGATCAAAAGGGTTGGAGAGGATGTAGAAACACCAGAACGCTCATACAATGAGGAGGGAATGTAAAATTGTTCAGCCACTTTGGAAAACCAGTCTGGCAGTTCCTCAAAAGGTTAAACATGGAGTTACCACACAACTTAGCAATATTATGTCCACACAAAAACTTGTACACAGATGTTCAAAACAACATTGTTCATAATAACTAAAAAAGTGGAAAAACTCAATAACCAACAACTGATGAATGGATAAATAAAATGCGGTATATCTATACAATGTGACATAATTCAGCAATAAAAAGAAATGAAGTACAGAAACATGCTACAACATAAATGAACCTTAAACATATGCTAAGTGAAAGAAGCCAGTCACATAGGGTAACATATTGTATGATTCCATTTATATAAAATGCCTGAAATAAGTAACTGTATAGAGACAGAAAGTGGTTGTCTAGTGCTGGCAGGGATGGGGTGGATTGGCATGAGATGACTAAAGGGTGTAGGGTTTCTTTTTGGGGTGATGAAATAATACCCATACCATATAAGCCCTCTGACAGGGTAGGAATTGTATTTTTGTGTCCTTGGTATGTAGCACATAGGACAGTGCCCAATAAAGATCTATTAATAAATTAAAGCTTCTGAAAAGGTCAATATTTAGTCTCCCAGACTCTAAGCGCTTCTTGGCAAGTACCACAAGGACCTCGGTCTCTTAGTAGTTGCTCTTTAGTAGCTGAAATACTTCAAACACCCCGAGTACAGAGTCCTGTCCTTTCCAAGTGCAGGGCTTACTATGTGCAGGCTTTTTAAAAGACTGTGTTCAATATACCTTTAACTTAGAAAATCAATCCTGTACTTGTACACACACATCTTTTACCTACTTTTACACATTGATTCTAATTCTTCAATGGCTTGTTCAGCCTCCTGAATTTCTTTGTAAATGACTGCAAGCGGTGCCAGCTCAGCATGCCGTTGACTCAAGGACCTCCGGTCTGCTTCACTCACAGAGATATGCTGCAAACAATGATCAAGTGTTTGGTACTCCTTACTCAGGTCCTCCATATATTTCTGTAGTGCTTTACGCTTCCAGAGCATCCTGGTATCTTGATGACAATATCTCCTGGACCAATTCTCACTTAACAGACAATGGAGAATGTGATTCCTGTTTCGTCTAAAAACCCACAGCCTTGTGTCAAGAGGTATCTGTGTAAGTTGATGAGAATGGAGATGGACATGGCACTGGTGGTGACCATTAAGACATGGATGTCTAAAAAGCCAAACAAACAGGTGACGATTCATTTCAGCATCTGAAACAAAATAAACACAACGTGAGACATATCAACTCCACAGATATAAAAGCTGGAAGGAGCCTCAAGAAATCTTGCTCAATTCACTGCCTCAGCCAGCTCCAAACACAGTCCCTAAATTCAATAACCCACAAAAAGAAAACGAATCTTCAAATCTGTGAATATAACAAAATAAATGAAGGTAGTGCTGTTTTCTACCCACTCAACATATGTAATTAACTAAGGCAAATGGGTAGGAGTGTAACTAA
Source organism: Kogia breviceps (assembly GCF_026419965.1). Taxonomy (NCBI): domain Eukaryota; kingdom Metazoa; phylum Chordata; class Mammalia; order Artiodactyla; family Physeteridae; genus Kogia; species Kogia breviceps. Next base: position 25,770,057 of record NC_081325.1, on the reverse strand, counting down.
TAAATATATCAATAGAATGGGTTAAATCAGCTATTTTCTAGAAAGTACCCAGAATGTAAAATTGAGTGTGTGAATAAGCTCTTGACAGGTATGAAATAATCATGCAAACTTTAGGTGGTTCACATATTAACAGATTTTTAAAGTTTGAAGGAAACATTACTTCCTTGTCTAATTCTTAGGTATCCAGATGCCCAAGGAAGTCAAGTAACTTAATCATGATTATTCATTCTGCCAGATAGAGACAGAGCTGAGGTGAACGCAGCTTGCCTGTTCAGACTTCAGTGCTCTTCATTGCCAACTATGCAATCACTCTTCGAAGGTGCTTCCCTTTTAGTTGAGATCCTAAAGGATGGAAAATTTACATATTAACAGACTAAGAAAGTAGAAAGTTTGGTAAAAAAAAAAGACAATGATGATAATTATATTCAATGAAAAACGCAGAATCAAAACAATATAATCTCAATTAGATTTACAAAATTTTCTACAGTATATGGAATACATGAGTTTATGGGGATATAACCACATCATAAGTTGAGGAAGAGCTTTATTTTGAAAAAAGAAAACTAAAACCATACCAAAATGTTAATAAGATGATCTGTAGTTGTGGGATTATAGATTCCTTTTGCTTCCTTTTTTTTTTCTACTTCTTTGTGTTTTCCAAGTTTCCTATACATTTAGTACATACTACTTTTACAATCAGGAAGAAAAATTACTTTAAAAAATTACATGTGGGCTTCCCTGGTGGCGCAGTGGTTGAGAATCCGCCTGCCGATGCAGGGGTCACGGGTTCGTGCCCTGGTCCGGGAAGATCCCACATGCCGCGGAGCAACTAAGCCCGTGAGCCATGGCCGCTAGGCCTGCGCGTCCGGAACCTGTGCTCCGCAACGGGAGAGGCCACAGCAGTGAGAGGCCCGCATACCGCAAAAAAATAAAAAAAATAAAAATAAAAAAAATAAAAATAAAAAATTACATGTTAGGTGAAATTAGTTATGTACAATAATTATCTTTCTTCCTTCTAACAGAGATAATCAAAAGAGCTAACAAACGTACACAATGGTTTTACTGAGTAAGACAGAGAAGATAAGTGTTCTAAGAAAAATACTTTGCCCCTAAAATCCTGAGGTTCAAAGTTGAAATAAGGGTCAAAATTGATCAGAATCAACCTTTATTGTCTCCAGTGTTCCTACTACGTTAGGTGTATTCATATATTAGCTCATTTGATCATTGTAAGTCTGCTAACTTGGATATTGTTATCTCCTAGGAAATAAAACATTCAGAATAGTCTCTAAAATATTCAGTTTGCAGGGTTGTACTAAGGAAATTTAACATACTGAATCACATTGAGAAAAGGACTGCGGGAAGCATGCACCAAGGCACAGTAGCCACAAATGTTACAGTCCTCCAGCAGGAGTTTCTGCATGTCTTCACATTGAGACAAGCTGGGACCTGGGACCCTTTGCTGCAGTGCTGCAATGCTTGCACCTGGACAAATGTTTCCTTAAGCAACAAAATGCAAAGAAACGATAAGGGGCTAAAAATAACTGTGTGCATGGGCAGTTGGGGCAAATTCTGGACAACTAGATAAAAGGAGACCAAAAAGCCCAACTGCCACCTCTGAAGAGCTGGCAGCAGAAGCAGGGGGTGGGGAGGAAATGCAGGGTACTGTGCATGCCCTCTGCACACAACACAGCCAAGGGGATGGGAAGACCACTTAAGCCACCCCTCTGCTGGATCCCTGGACACACCCCTACCCTCACCCCATGTAAGGAACCTGCTCACTCCCCTCTGCTGCAGCAGCAGGGGCCACAATATAGCCTTGCCTGAATTTCTTGTCTGGCCTCTGATCAATATCTATTGATTAAGGAGGCCAGGAACCCTGGTTGTAACAACATCTAGTCACAGAAAGTGTGTCCATTTGAAAAAGGACATAACAAAAAAAAATGGCAAAAAGATTTTTGTTAAAACGCCTCTAGCTAAATTTCCATTTTAGAAATAGTAGAAAAAGTAACTCTCAAGGTCATGAACCTCAATGTTGTAAATCCCAAGACGTTTACCTTCTAGGTTTATCTATACCTGAGAATAGTAAGCCTTCTCCATCACCCCGCCACAGTAACAGGATTAAAATGATACTCCAGGGGCTTTCCTGGTGGCGCAGTGGTTGAGAGTCCGCCTGCCAAGGCAGGGGACATGGGTTCAAGCCCTGGTCCGGGAAGATCCCACATGCCGCGGAGCAATTAAGCCCGTGCACCACAACTGCTGAGCCTGCGCTCTAGGGCCCGTGAGCCACAACTACTGAGCCCTCATGCCACAACTACTGAAGCCTGCGCGCCTGGAGCCCGTGATCTGCAACGAGAGAAGCCACGGCAATGAGAAGCCCGCGCACCACAACGAAGAGTAGCCTCCGCTGGCTGCAACTAGAGAAAGCCCGCGCGAAGCAACGAAGACCCAACGCAGTCAAAAATAAATAAAAATTAAAAATAAAATGATACTCTAGGAACAACTCTTAGCCTTGGCAAGTCAGAAGTGACACTAAGCCGGCACGAGAGCATCACGTGTAAGCCACACTAACTCGGTATATGGAGTGATCCCATAAGGAGACACCATGGGGGGAAAAAAAAAGCTGGAGAAGGAAAATAGACTTTTAAGACCAGAAAAGAGAAGTGAACTGTGAGCACGTTAAGAAAAAAAAAAAAAAAAGACAGAAAGGACGTTAGGTTTCCTTACGGAGGTCAGAACCTTCTGTGGTCCAGTACGTTTCAGCCCGACAGGCACCGGATCACTTTCACTGCCGGGTTCACCCCTTCCGGCTTAGCGCTTGATCCCGCCTCCTCCTCCGTCTCGACTCTTCTCCATTAGAGTAGTACTTGCGTGTGCCTAACAATAAGCTAATAGAGGAAACAAAAGAGAAAAATGGAAAAGCTAGAAAAATTCCCACGAAAGAGATGACCAGGCGATTTACTCATCCGGATTCTGAGCCCAGGGTGTAGGTTGCGATGGAAGGGGGAGGGGAGGTGCAGGGGCATTGGTGCAGCAGTGTTCAATGAACCACAAGTCCCGAGAGCTCCCACCCGGGAATCTTGGGAGTTGTAGTTTATCTCGGACGAACGCCTAGCTTCCAACCCCCTAGGCCAAGGTGGAGCTTTGGGTTTCAGGCAAGCCCAGAAGGGAGATTCTCTACAGTTCTGATTAAGAGATCAAGATATACAAGAATTTTCTTGTATGTAGAGCCACTAGAGCAGAGATTCCTGATTTTTTTAAATGAGGATCCCTTTTCATCTTTCAAAAATTTGCAGGATTCTGCATGTTAATACTTGTACTTTCAGCTTCCATTGCCTGAGAAGATACATAATGACTAACTGAGACTATAAAGTTGTATTTTTTTTAATCATAAGGAGGATCCAAAATATGAGAGGCTATATATAGCCACAACTTAGTGAATTTATAGCTGTTGTATACATAAACACAATTTTGGGGCTCAATTTAAGTTTGTAGCTTGTAAACCATCAGTTAAGTAAAGCATTAGAAATCCTAAAAAATAAATAATTCCAGGAAAATGCAAATATATATATTGCCTTACTTTTTTTTTTTTTTTTTTTTTTTGTGGTATGCGGGCCTCTCACTGTTGTGGCCTCTCCCATTGCGGAGCACAGGCTCCGGACGCGCAGGCTCAGCGGCCATGGCTCACGGGCCCAGCCGCTCCGCGGCATGTGGGATCTTCCCAGACCGGGGCACGAACCCGTGTCCCCTGCATCGGCAGGCGGATTCCCAACCGCTGCGCCACCAGGGAAGCCCTATTGCCTTACTTTGAATATTCAAGTAGGATACATTTACATTGGTGATCACATTTACAAGTCATTTGACCTCTGTGCCGTACTATTTCTTCCTGAAAAGCAGAGGCAACAAGAATTCCACATTACCAACTTCACAAGATATTTTCTTAGTTTATGACCACATATATAAAAAGGAGAATTAGGCATAAATGTAAATATCTAACATGTATTGCCTATTTCAAGGTATCTACTTCTACCAACTACATATTAGATACTAGTCTAAATGGCTTAAACCTATTAATTAATTTAATCTTTACAACAACCGTAAAATACCCATTTTGCAGAAGATAAAACTAAGGCACAGAGCGTTTAAGTAACTTGTCCATGGTAAAAGAACTAGTAAGTGATAGAGCTGAGATTCAATGAAGACAATCTGTTTTAATGATCTATGGCTCCTAAGCTCTGATACTGCCTCCCTCCTCCAGAAAAAAGAAAAGAAAACATTCAATCTTTCATGCAGTAAACATTGAGAACCAGTTATGTGTTAATCACTATTCTAGACATGAGACTTCAGCAATGAACAGAAAAGACAAAAATCTTTGCTCTCACGAATACCAAAGAACCCACATAAATCATTCTCCTAAATTATCCAACAAAATCCTTTAATTCTTTATTTTGATGTATGTATGCAGATATATAACTTAAGTAGTATATATAAAACTTCCTTCTTAAAAAATAAGCTTTAGTGCCATGGACTAATCCCTCCCAAATTCAGTATGTTTAAGCTAACCCCTAATATGACCCTACTGGAAATAGGGCCTTTAAGGTGATTAAGGTTAAATGAGGTCATATAGAGGGAACCCTAATCTGATAGGACTAGTGCCCTTACAGGAAGAGACCAGAGAGCTTATATAGTCTCTTTCTGCCCCCCTCTTGCCCTCAACAAGCGAAAAGAGGTCAGGGGGTGAGCACACAGCAAGATAGCAACCACCTACAAGCCAAGAGAAGAAGCCTCAGAATGAAACCTACCTTGCCAGCACCTTGATCTTGAACTTTCCAATCTCCAAAACTGTGAGAAATAAATTTCTGTTGTTTAAGCCACTCAGTATGGTACTTTGTTATGGCAGCCCAAGCAAAGACATTTACATATGTAAACATTTATTGAGATATACATGAAACGTTATATACTCTATGAATGTTATTTCTAAATTTAAAGAAAATCCCTAAAGACTATAAATATTGCTTCCTCCTCCATGTTTTTTTAAAGAAGGTAATGGGGTTATAATTATATTTATTCATCAAACTATTTCATTTAAAAAACGTATGTGGGACTTCACTCGTGGCGCAGTGGTTAAGAATCCGCCTGCCAATGCAGGGGACACGGGTTGGAGCCCCGGTCCGGGAAGACTGCACAGAACAGCTAAGCCCACAAGCCACATCTACTGAGCCCTCGTGCCACAACTACTGAAGCCCGTATGCCTAGAGCCCGTGCTCCGCAACAAGAGAAGCCACTGCAATGAGAAGTCCACACACGGCAAGGAAGAGTAGCCCCTGCACCCTACAACTAGAGAAAGCCCACATGCAACAACCAAGACCCAATGCAGCCAAAAATAAATAAATAATTAATTGATTTTTTTAAAAAGAAGTATGTGATGCATATTTAAAAGTCTGGTGGAGGGAATTCCCTGGTGGTCCAGTGGTTAGGACTTGGTGTGCTTACACTGCTGTGTCATGGGTTCAATCCCTGGTTGGGGAACTAAGATCCTACAAGCTGTGCAGTGCTGCCAAAAAAAAAAAAAAAGAAAAAAAAAAGAAAAGAAAAATCTGGGGGAATTATAGGTAATCTCTATTTTCCTTTTCACAGTACTATGAATTTCTTGAAATTTTGTGATGGGTATTGTAAACAAGAAAGCTATAAAAGAAAAAAGACATTCATGTTTGATTGAAAAGCTTTATGGAAGTTATTATTCTCGAATTGTTCTATGAAGTTAAACAACTTCTATTTGCAAGAAGTCTGATATATTACAGGATAAAAGTTTCCAGAAATAGTAAAAAAAGAGGTTAATTCAGTGGGGGAAAAAGAATTAGCATTTTGATTAAATTAGAAACAAGCACTACCATGTCTGAAATATTTCTCACAATAAAGTCAACTATGAATACTTTCTTGTTGAATGAATTTGTAATGGGCACTGACAATTTGTTATCTCCTTCTCAGAAACTAAATGACCTGTGTCCCCCTCCTCCAACTTGGAGCATGCTAACACAACAAAATACGTGGGGTCATTTTTCATCTCCATTTAGAGTAAATCAGTCCCAAACCCAAAGGGGTAGGGAATGGGGATTTTCACTTAACCTCCTCTCAGAGACCTCCGGATTCTTTTAAAGATTCTGGGGACACTCGCGTCTAGAGTACTAACAAGAGGTCGATTTGTGTCCTTCAGCAGAGATTTCACATCAGTAAACTGTCTGCTTAGGGCTTACCCCGAGAGAAATAGAACACCAGACTTTCCTCAGCCTTGAACATTCTTTGGGGACCTAGACAAGGGTGAGGGTAGAGATTGTTCCAGGCTAACCTGAAACTTTGGTCCTATCTGGGAAATTTTCAGTGGCACTGAAAGCCAACATAAAATCTCAGCACTCAAGCCATAACACATTGTTTCTTGGCACACTGTGAAGATGCACCTGGCTTTCTGATTCCCGGGAGTTTGGCTCTTGACCACATCTTGAGACATTTCACAATGGGAAGACTGGCAATGGCTTGGGATTTTAATCAGATATATTTTACTATAGAAAAAGTGAAAGCAGGTAGCAATTTAATACAAAATTCAAGCTCTCAATATGGTGGAAAAGTAGCAAAACAGAGTTTATTCTATTTGTATTCTTATAAACTATTTTTCCAGAGAGAAGCGAAATACGAAGAATGAAAAAAGAGCATTTCTTATTTTCACATGTTCGTACTGGTTCTCAAAATTTTCGGAGCTTGAAAAAAAATAAAGCTAACAAACACGCCACCTGCTGGCATTATTGAAACTAGATCGCAAGTTATTTTCAGAGTCAAGAGGTGTTCAAGGGGTCTTGAAATGTCAACTTAGGATGTATTTCTTTTACTCTAATAATAATAATAAAAGCGTAGATCCTGGAAGCTCATCTTTTACCCCATAAACTGGTATTAGCCTAGGTTGAGGTCAGCTTTGTTAAACAAGCTCATTTAGTGTTGTCTCCTACAACTTCTTGGTAATTTCATCTCTTCCATTTTTTTTTTTTTTTTTGCGGTATGCGGGCCTCTCACTGTCGTGGCCTCCCCCGTTGCGGAGCACAGGCTCCGGACGCGCAGGCCTAGCGGCCATGGCTCACGGGCTTAGTTGCTCCGCGGCATGTGGGATCTTCCCGGACCGGGGCACGAACCCGTGTCCCCTGCATCGGCAGGCGGATTCTTAACCACTGCGCCACCAGGGAAGCCCTCATCTCTTCCATTTTTCATCCTAAATTTCAGGCTAAATATTTTTCTTAAATTATTTCCTTCAGTTTTGAATTATACATTTGCAAATTTTCATTTCAATGAGTTTAGTTTTTCCATCTTTTTCTACTAACAGTAGTCTTCAAATACCCTTTATAAGCATTAAAGTACTTTCCAACTTAGAGCCAAATCTTCCCTTGAGGAATACAATGTAATCTATACTCTCTGTGTGTGTAGATATATATCTTTTTATTTTTTCCCTTTTTATTATGAAAAATTTCAAACATGTTCAAAAATGGAACAGTAAAATGACCCCTGTTCACTCATCATGAATTCTCAACATTATCAACTTCGTGTTTCACCTTTCCTCCTCCCTTTCTCTTCTCATCCTCACTGGATTAATTTGAAGCAAATACAAGACATCGTTGGGCTTCCCTGGTGGCGCAGTGGTTGAGAATCCGCCTGCCGATGCGGGGGTCACGGGTTCGTGCCCTGGTCCGGGAAGATCCCACATGCCGCGGAGCAACTAAGCCCGTGAGCCATGGCCGCTAGGCCTGCGTGTCCGGAGCCTGTGCTCCGCAATGGGAGAGGCCACAACAGTGAGAGGCCTGCATACCGCCAAAAAAAAAAAAAAAAAAAAAGACATCGTAACTCTTCGTCTGTAAATATTTTTGTATACATCTCCAGAAGATAAAGATTTTTAAAATATATGATCACCCCTAAAAATTAAAAATAGCTTCTCAATATTATCAAATATCTAGTCAGTATTTAAATTTCCCTGATTGTGCCAGATTTTTTGTCTTTTTCTTTTTTGGGGAGGGGGAGGCAGTTTGCTTGGTCATATCAAGATTCAAATAAGGTCCATACATTGCTATTTGTTGCTATATATAATACTTGGTCTGTTTTAATCTACAGGTTCCCCCCTCTTTTTAATTTTTTTAATTTGCAGTGTATTTGTTGAAGAGACCAGATCCTTTGCCTTGAGGAGTTTCACACAGTCTAGATTTTTCTAGACTTGTGTTGTGGTGTTTATCATGTTCCTTTGTTTCCTGTATTTCCTATAAACTGGTCTGGAAGCTTGAACAGAGTCATATTTACTTGTTTTTTTTTTCAAAATTAATTCATAGGTGGGTTAGATACTTACAAAGGAAGATGCAAAATATTTAGTTGTGTCTTTTTAAAATACTAGAAGCTCTTGATTGCCTAGATCCATTATTCCATTAGAAGTTGCAAAATGGTGATATTTTATCATTCTGAATTTATTTATTTATTTATTTATTTGGTTGTGCCGGGACTTAGTCGCGGCTCGCAGGCTCCTTAGTTGCGGCATGCGAACTCTTAGTTGCGGCATGCGTGTGGGATCTGGTTCCCTGACTGAGGATCAAACCTGGGCTCCCTGCATTGGGAGCGTGGAGTCTTTTTTTTTTTTTTTCCTTGCGGTACGCGGTCCTCTCACCGTTGTGGCCTCTCCCGTTGCGGAGCACAGGCTCCGGATGCGCAGGCCCAGCAGCCATGGCTCACGAGCCCAGCCGCTCCGCGGCATGTGGGATCCTCCCGGACCGGGACACGAACCCGCGTCCCCCGCATCTGCAGACGGACTCTCAACCACTGAGCCACCAGGGAAGCCCGGGAGCGTGGAGTCTTAACCACTGCGCCACGAGGGAAGTCCCCTGACATCATTTATTATTTGGAATCTCTATAAAGAGAAACTTTTCCTCATCAACTATTTGCTGCCCTTGCTTTGAAATTTTTAAAAGAAAAAATTAAAACTTTGCCAAAGTTGAGAGGTGATCAAATTCAAAAGTTTGCTTTCTGAACAATTTCCAGGATTTCCAAATTCTATTTCAATCTTATCTTTTTTTGCACTTTAGTAGTATGGCAATTCTCAAATCCCCAAAGCTCTGAAAAACCTTGTTTTCAATGCAAATATCAAAAAATCTCTGAAAACTGAAGGGTTTCTGGTAACTTATTTGATGGCCAAATCTGCCCTAACCCAAACCCAGTTTGGCAGGCATACCAACTGAGACTGAAGTGAGGCTATTTATATCTGTATTTATCTCACTTGGAATAAATATTCATAAATTTTACTGAAGAAATATTTATTCATGGGGAGAGGGATAAACTAGGAATTTAGAATTAACATGTACACACTACTGTATATAAAATAGATAACCAACAAGGACCTACTGTATAGCACAGGAAACTATATTCAATATTTTCTAATAACCTACAAAGGGAAAAGAATCTGAAAAAGAATACATATGTCTGAATCACTTTGCTGTACACCAGAAAGTAACACAACATTGTAAATCAACTATATTTCAATAAAAAATAAAATTTAATTTGATTTAATTTAAAAAAGAAATATTTGTTTGTTAGATTACAGGATGCTGCTCCAGATTCTGCTGAAAGTGTTATAATGTACGGTATATGCATTTCCTTTCTAAATCCAAAGTATCCTGAAGTCTGAAAACATCTGGTCCAAGTATTTCGGGTAAAGAACTGTGAACTGAAACAATACTACAGTAGTTAACATTCACTGAGTACTTATTCTTTACCAGGTAGTGCTCTAAATTTTTAACATTTAACTAACTCACTCAGTCTTCCCAACAACACTACGAATTGCTGAGGCACAGCACGGCTAGGTGACTTGCTCAAGACTGTGCCCAACAGACAGATCAAGAGTGGCCAAAGGAATTTGAACCAAAAAGGCTGGGCTGCACTGTGACCTTGATTCTGCTGCCCGTATTCTCTCATTAACTTGCACATCGTTCTCTCAGCTCTCCACGATCTGACTCCAATCTAGCTAGCCTCTTTTCTTCTCTCATGATATCCTCCAAGAACCTCAAGTTTCAGCTCAACCAGATAACTCCTTATTTCCACCAAAACACATCTTCAAACTTGTTTTTTTTTTTGTTCATATTGCTAAAAGATAGTTTTTAAAGGTAAGATTATGACTTTTGTATAAATATGAAATATACAACTGCCAGTTTTTAAATTAATTATTAATTAATGAGGGATGTTATAATTTGTTAAACAAAATCTAAAGAGAAAACATAAATACACCATAAGGAATGCTGAAATGAATTTGTTTAAAAGATGAAAAACTGGTCAGTACACGAAAGACATAACCACTTGCACCGCAGTTATACAAATTTGCATTTCAAGGGAAAAGAATCATGTGCACGGCGGTGGCGCAGCGGTTAAGAATCCGCCTGCCAATGCAGGGGACAAGGGTTCGAGCCCTGTTCCGGGAAGATCCCACATGCCGAGGAGCAACTAAACCCGAGTGCCACAACTACTTAGCCTGCGCTCTAAAGCCTGCGAGCCACATCCACTGAAGCCCACGCGCCTAGAGCCTGTGCTAGGCAACAAGAGAAGCCACCGCAATGAGAAGCCCACGCACCGTAACAAAGAGTAGCCCCTGCTCGGGCAGCTAAAGAAAGCCTGCCCCGCAGCTACGAAGACCCAACGCAACCAAAAATAAATAAATTAAGTAATTTTTTAAAAAGGGCAATCTCAGTAAAAGAATCATGTGCATTGTTAGCAGTTTTCTACAACATAAAAGAGTTGTAAAATAGCTCAAAGACAATGAAAAACAGTTAATTCAACAGGAGGTCTTATAATCCCTTTGCCTATTTCAGTGTCTTCCAATTTTTCTTGACAGTACTAATTCCTCTGCCTGGAGTGCAATTCATTGAAATTATCTTCATCAAACCAGTATTTACTGAATATCTACTATGTGCCAACCACTCTTCTAAGTGCTAGGGGTTCAAAGGTGAGGAAAACAGACTCCATTCCAGCTGTCATTGTCTTTGATAGATCAGCTCATCTACCTATCATAGTCCTTCATTTAAGCTCAGTTACAATTCTTGTAATATTGCTGAATCTTTCCTTGTATTATACTTAGCAATTTATTATTCACACTTCATTTTACAGTTCTGGGGAGCAAGATGCAAGTCCCAAATTCTGAATCTCTTTGGCAGAAGATGATAAATTACTTTCCTGTTCCTGAGGAGGTGAAAACAACTATAGCTCAATTTAACAAATATGTTTTTGACTCTGTACTATACATAAGATACTATGCTATGTGCTACAGGAAGATGATTAATTCAGCAAAGATATTTTTGAACACCAACCGTAAAACACAGGGAATGCACAGTTAAATAAGACATGGTGTCTGATCCAGAGGGACTTCAGTCTAATGGAGGAAATAGATGAGTAAGTTAGTGACTTCAACACATTATGATGAGCCCTATATTAGAGATGAGCAGTGAGTGTTTTGAGAGTGTAGAGGAGAGGCAGCCATATCAGGGTCAGGGACAGGGATGGCTTCGGGGAGAAGCTGATCCTTAATCTGAATTCCGAAGGACAAGTAGAAGTGAGCTAGGCACAGATAGGAAGGGCATCACAGATACACACTGAGAATCTGGGAAATTTCAAGAGATAGGCAGGAACCAAATCATAAAGGGCTTCACATTCTCAGATAAAGAGGCTCAGCTTTCTCCTGGAAGCCATGGAAGAATTTTAAGCAATAAGCATCATTAGGGACTTCCCCGGTGGGCCAGTGGGTAAGACTCTGCGCTCCCAATGCAGGGGGCCTGGGTTCTATCCCTGGTCTGGGAACTAGCTCCCACGTGCATGCCACAACTAAGATTGCACTTGCCACAAATAAGAAGTCCGCATGCTGCAACTAAACAGGCCACAACAAAGATCCCAAGTGCCGCAACTAAGACGCGGAGCAGCCAAAGTAAATAAATTAATTAATACTTTTTTAAAAGCATCATTAGATTTGTATTTTACAAAGATCATGTAGTAGGCTGAATGTGTGTAACACTCTAATCACCGGGATCTGTGACTATGTTACCTTATATGGCAAAAAGAGATTTTGCAGATGTGATTAAATATATTAAGATGGGGAGATGATCCTGCATTATCTCCGTGGGCCCAGTGTGATCACAAGGGTCTTTATAGAGAAGCAGTAGAGTTAGAGTCAGAGAGAAGATGTGAAGAGGAAGCAGAGGTCAGAGAGTAGAGGAGATGCTTTGCTGTTGGCTTTGAAGATGGATGAAAGGGCCATGAGCCCAGAAATGCAGGTGGCCTGGAGAAGCTGGTAAAGGCAAGGAAATAAATTCTCTCCTAGAGCCTCCGAAAGGAACATGGTCCTGCAGACACATTTCTGACTTCTGATGTCCAAAACTGTGAGATAATAAATTTGTGTTGCTTTAAGACATAATCTGTGGCAATTTGTTACAGCAGTGATAGAAAATTAATGCAGATTCCCATTAATACAGATTTTTCCCTTGGAAATTAATGCAAAAAATAAACTGAATGAGGCTGGCAAAGGATCTATGGAAACTCATTAGTATGCTATGAAAAGCAGTTTAGCATAGTGGCTACAGGCATGAACTTTGGTGAGATGGCCCTTACTTAGTTTCATTATTGGGTATAAATTTACTTTTTTTAAGCTTCAGTTCTCATTTGTAAAAGGAGGATAATAGTATTTTTCTCATGGTGCTTTCATGAGGATTAAATAAGAAATAGCAAATTATACATAGTGTCTGGTACAGGGTATGTGCTCAATAAGTTATTATTAAATGATTACAGTAATTGAGAAGAGAAGGGAGAATAAGGAGAGAGAAGTAAAGTCTCCAAAGAAATTAGAAATGTATTCCCTCCTAAGCACTGTTGGAGGAATTAATTCTGCATAGGCCAGAAGGCACTGTTTTTTTGTTTTTTGTTTTAATATTTATTTATTTTTGGCTGCGTTAGGTCTTAGTTGCAGTACGCGGGATCTTTCGTTGCGGTGAGCGGGCTTCTCTTTAGTTGTGGAACATGCGCTTCTCTCCAGTTGTGGCACGCAGGCTCCAGAGCACGCAGGCTCAGTAGCTGCAGTGTGCATCCTCTCCAGTTGTGGCGCGTGGGCTCAGTAGTTGCAGCCCGCGGGCTTACTTTCCCCACTGCCTGTGGGATCTTAGTTCCCCGACCAAGGATTGAACCCATGTCCCCTGCACTGGAAGGTGGATTCTTAACCACTGGACCACCAGGGAAGTCCAGAAGGCACTGTTTTTGCTGAGAGGGGAAGAAAGAAGAAAAGTGATGGGTGCTGAGGGGTATTCCAGAAATGGGGGTTGAATGAGTGAATAGATAAGGAGAAAATAGTGTGACCCAGAAACTGGCAAGTTTGATGCAGTTGAAGAAGAGGTATATTGAGAATAGTAGAGTGAATGAGCTAGCTTAGATCCCCTGCATCTTGAAGAGTGAAAGGCTCTTATTAAGGAATCAGCAAATGTTTGTGGAAGAAAAGAGGAGATTGGCAAATCTCTTCTCATTTAAAAATAATTTCAGGGACTTCCCTGGTGGTCCAGTGCTTAAGACTCCACACTTCCACTGCAGGGGGCACAGATTCGATCCCTGGTCAGGGAACTGAGATGCCGCATGCTGTGCAGTGTGGTAAAATGAAATGAAATAAAATAAAATAAAATATAAGGTAGTAGATTGCTAGAATTTATGATTTAAGAGGAGGGGCAGGTCTTGCTAATTCTAAATTTGGCCATGGGAGTGGGTAGCTAAAATAGGGTAGAAGGTGAAGGTCTTTGTAGATGAAACCAAGGAACTGTAAGGCTAGGGATTTTTTTTTTAATGGATTGTATTTTTTAGAGCAGTTTTAAGTTCACAGAAAAATTAAGCTGAAGGTACAGAGATTTCCCCTATGGAAACCCCCTGTCCCCACATATGCATAGCCTCTTCCATTGTCAATATCTCCCACCAGAGCAATACATTTGCTACAACTGATGAACCTACATTGATACATCATTATCACCCACAGTCCATAGTTTACATTAGGGTTCACTCTTGGTGCTGTACACCCTATAGGTTTTGACAAGTGTATAATGATGTGTAGCCACCACTATAGTATCATACAGAATACTTTTCACTGCCCTGAAAACCCTCTGTGCTTCACCTAGTCATCCCTCCCTCCCCCTAACCCTTGGCAACACTGATCTTTTTACTGTCCCCATAGTTTTGTCTTTTCTAGAAAGTCATATAGTTGGAATCATACAGTATGCAGCCTTTTCAGATTGGCTTCTTTCACTTAGTAATATACATTTAAGATTCTTTGATGTCTTTTCATGGCTTGATAGCTCATTTCTTTTTAGTACTAAATAATATTCCATTGTCTAAATGTACCAGAGTTTATTTATCCAAGGCTAGGGTTTTTAAATCATACATACAGTTACTGGAATCATAGTAGATGGGTGCTAGGAGTGAAGTTGAAATGACAACTAGTCCCTTGGCGAATGGACAAATGAAGGATAGTGACCAAGAGGAAAAGGAGAAGAGAACAACAAAGCTGGTGAGTATAGACTCAAGTATCCTGTCCTTAAACGAAGGTGAAGTATTATGATTTGGGGGGGAGCAGAGTGGGATGGGGGCAAAAGTGCTGATTTTTCCCTCACGAACTCCTATGGTATATAAGCAGAGGGAGGTGCAAAAGGAGAGACAATGTCCCTGATGAAGGGCTGGATGTCAATGAAGGTAAGGAGGGAGAGAATGCTCAGTGAAAGGGTTGAGGATAAAGCCAAATGGAAAGGTGTGGCATAGACAGGAGCAGTAGGAGGATGCGTTTGTAGAGAAAGCAGAGAGACAGACAAACAAGAAGACAACAGAAGTGAGAGGACTGGAGGGTGTGAATCTGTGGATAGTTTTGAGAGAACTCTTGGGTCAAGATGTTTCTGCGCTGATCCGGAGTCTTTGAATGGTGCTAATGCTAGGCCACTTTCACTATCTGTGGTCCTATCTGCAATTTGTGGCTTTTGCTTAGGGTTCCAAATTGAATCTTGGTGGTGAGGGTTTTTTTTTTTGTTGTTTATATGCCTTATCTAAATTCAACCTCAAGAGGAATGGTGGCATGTTTAAGCCTGGATTTGGATGAAATGCCTGGAAACAGTGTTTCTCAACTCCGGTTGCACATTACAGCCATCCGGGAAGATTTGAAATGCCCAATCTCCACCCCACCCCCAATTGAATCAGAATTTCTGGAGGTAGGACTCAGGCATCAGTAGATTTTTAAGCTCCTAGACGATACAAAAGTGCAGACAAGGTTGAGAACAACTGTTTTCGAACAATTTACAATTTATAAAACATAAAACACACTAAGACTAAAGGCATAAAAGAAGGACAAAGTGCTACGTAAATACAGAGAAGAGAGAGATTAGATCTACTGGGAAGACTTGGGAAGATCTTATGGAAGTCATGCCATTTGGGATGAAGAACTTACGAAGATAAAGATTAGCGTATTGGGAGAACAATCTCATAAAACTATCAGGTTGAGCGGAAGTATGGAGTTTAGGAAATACTGGACCTGATGTACCCACCGGTTCTGCTGCTATATAAGGTAATTGTGGGAGCAAAGTGAAAGAAAAATCTGAGAATAGACTGAGTTCTAGACAATGGGTGGTCATTGAAAGTTTTTATACAGTGAGTTTATATAGAAAAGACAAATCTAGAGCAATGTGCAAAATGAAATGGAGAGGAGAGAGCCTGAAAGTAGAGTTATGAGGTTACTTGGTTTTGCAATTATGAGATTTTTACAATATTTAATGTTAAGGTGGAGTGGGAATGGAAGGCAAGGAGGAAAGGGAGAAACGTGACAGACCTAGAATTTAAAGGACTAGGCAACTTGAATGTGGAGGATAATAAAGGGGAGTCAAAACTGATCAGAAAATTTTAACTACAGGAGTGGTGTCATTAACAATAATAGAGAAGTTGTTACTTAGTCCAAGATCATACTGGTCGCCACAGGACAGACCAATAAATCAGAGACGAGGTGTTGGGGCAAGGAATAGCGACTTTATTTGGAAAGCTGGCAGATTGAGAAGATGGTGGACTTGTGTCCCAAAGAACAATCTTGCCTGAGTTAGAATTCAGGCTTCTTTTATACATAAAGGGGAGGGAGTAAAGTCAAACATTTCCTGGTTCCCATTAGCCTCCAGAGGGGATGTGTTAATTTCTCCCTCGCTGCAGTCATTCACAGGTGGGCCTGGTCAGGATGCTTCCTGTGAGCTAAGCAAAGGTATTTTAGCATAATGCTCATTACCTGGGAGGCAGGGCTCCCAGAGATGGGCTATTATGTATAATTTAAGCTTATAGGCAACATCCCTTTAGTGAATAACTTGCAATAGAATACGAAGGTTCTTCCCTGTTGCAAAGCCAGTACTTGAGCTGGTTTGATGGAAAGATGATACGTTTTATTTTATTTTTTATCTTTAAAATTTATTTATTTATTTTTGGCTGCGTTGGGTCTTCATTGCTGCGCTTGGGCTTTCTCTAGTTGCGGCGAGCGGGGGCTACTCTTTGTTGCCGTGCGCGGGCTTCTCATTGCAATGAGAGTAGGAACAAAGAGTAGTCCCCGCTCGCCGCAACTAGAGAAAGCCTGTGTGCAGCAACGAGGACCCAATGCAGCCAAAAATAAGTTAATAAAATAAGTTAATTTTTTAAAAAAAGGAAGAGGAGGAGATGATGGAGGACCCAGAGAATGACTAGGAGGAGAGACAGGCAGAAACCCAGGATTCTGCTGGGGCTTGGTGACTGAGGCAGAAAAAGTCAAGGACCGGGTGATCCACTGTGTGAAATGCTACAGAGATGTTAAGGAAACTGTGAACTGAAAAAAAAAATCTTTGGATTTGGCCACTAGGCAATCCTTAACATGTGAGCTTCATGAGGGCAGCTAGTTTTGTTTCTCAGAAGACTGTCTGTCACACTGTGCTCCATAACTAAGTACTGAACAAATGAATTGGTGAGATTTCAGAGAACATTTTCAAAAGAGGCAGAAACCAAATCTTAAGGAGGATTAGATTAGAATTGGCACTTTCCTAGAAGAAACCCCATTATCTCTTTCAGAGTGACCTTTTAAAAAAATAAATCAGATCATGTAACCTTCCTGCTTCAAATGCTTCAGTGGCTCCCTCACTGAGTTTAGGATGAAACCAAACCAAACCACACCACATTGCCTAAGATGACAAACCCAAGGCAACCTGGGCTACAGTTTCAACTGAACCATGTACCATCTTCCTCCCCGCATGACCCCCCAGCCACCTCCTTGAACCTGTAGTTCTTAACCTGACTCTTTTAATCGTGTTCCTATATTACGGCATGTGCACGTGGTTCCCTTTCCCTGGAAAGTGATGTTCCAATTTCTCATCTTGCTAATTCTCTTCTCATCCTTTAGGTCTCTGTTCATGTTATCACCTCTCCAGAAGCTGTTCTAGATCATTCCTGAGTACCTGAAGTATTTCGAGTATTTAAGCACATTTGTTCTCTCCTCAACCCCCATTGCCCTCACATGACCTTGTTTTATTTCCTTCCCAGGACCTCCCACAGTCTGGAATAATCTTGTTTCTTTATGTGTTTATTGTCCGCCTCCTCCCATAGAATATAAACTACATAAGGAGGGAGAAAATGCAAATAGTGGGGGGAATAACTGATGAATGAAAGTTCAGGGAAAAAAAAGGAGATGGGACCAAGAGCTCCCAGGGAGGAATGAAGTACCCTCTTTTCTGAAACAAGAGCGTGGAAGGGAGAAGTGAGCAGAAACATTATGCAATCTGATGCGTTCTTTTCCATCCCTTTGGTGGTGGGAATAGCAGCAAATGACTTCATTTTACCCCGTCAGCTGGCTTTGTAAGATATGCTATGTATATGGGGTGGAGACCATCCTTTTCTAGATTCTTTTCTCCTTGGCTCTACGAGACTTTGCAGGAGAATCACTGGCCCATATCCCGTACGTAAAAAGTGCTTCCGGAACTGTTCAGGTCTTTACAGGTGTTGCTACTGTTATTTTACCATGTGCATGATTCTAAAGGAGGTCCACCCTGCCTGAAGCACCAGGAGAGAACATCTGGGTAGAGGCCCTCAGTGGGGCTTCAGCATTCTTCCTGAGAGACAATGAGTTCAGATTTACAAGGCATTTGTTTTTTTTCTAAGGGTTTAGGAAGGACTAAGCATTACATTCGCATAACCCTGGTGTGCCAGATTACCATAATGTTATTATAACCCCATTTTCTGTTGAAAGGTGGAAATAAGATTTGCTCCAGACTAAACAGGAAGTCAGTGATAAAATTACAAGCCATGGGCTAATCCAGGCTTTCTCACTGTGTGTGCATCACGTCTTTTAGACACTCTAAGGTTCAGGCTGACAACTACCAGCTACGATATTGGCATTCTTTTCAATTCCCCACCTCTCCCTTCACACCCCATCCCACTGTAGACAAACGAGGTATGCGTGCACTCTTTTTTCAACCTGTCATTTTGAAGTCGGCATTGAGGTGAGGCAGAGTGGCTTGAGCTGGCTGAGGTACATTCCAGAAAAGTCCATGTCCTATGAGGATCAAGGGATAATCTGACTGGAGCACTGGAGCTTCTGCTCTTCCCACAATTAACCCTTTACATGTGAGGATGTAGATAAACTGGGAGCCAAAAAGTTTTCAGGAATCAGTAATGTCATGGTGAGCAAAGAGTGGGTAGGGACTATAGGAGTGGTGGAGTCGGAGGGTGCTTGTGAGCAGGCTCTCCGCTGTCCCTGCTGCTCATCTAGGACAGTGGTTCCCAGCCTTTTTGGTACCAGGGACCAGTTTGGTGGAGGATAATTTTTCCATGGACTGGGGGCTACGGGGGCGGGGGGATGGTTTTGGGGCAATTCAAGGGCATTACATTTATTGTGCACTTTATTCCTATTATTATTACATTGTAATATATAAGGAAATAATCATACAACTCACCATAATGCAGAATCAGTGGGAGCCCTGAGCTTGTTTTCCTGAAACTAGATGGTCCCATCTGGGGGTGATGGGAGACAGTGACACCCGAAGTGTGCTGCTTATGTCCACTCTACTCTGTAAGAGGCAGCTTAACTGTCACTTGCCCCTCACTGACAGGGTTTTGATAATGAGTCTGCAAGCAACTGATTTATTATGGTCTCTGTGCCGTCCAACCTCTCTGCTGATGATAATCTGTATTTGCAGCCACTCCCCAGTGCTGGCATCACTGTCTCAGCTCCACCTCAGATCATCAGGCATCAAATCCTCAAAAGGAGCGAGCAACCTAGATCCCTCGCATGCGCAGTTCACAGCAGGGTTCCCACTCCTATGAGAATCTAATGCCGCCGCTGATCTGACAGGTGGCGGAGCTCAGGCGGTAGTGGGAGCAATCGGCTGTAAACACAGATGAAGCTTCACTCACCTGCCGCCCACCTCCTGCTGTGCAGCCGGGTTCCTAATAGGCCACGGACTGTTACCGGTCTGTGGCCCGGGGGTTGGGGACCCCTGGTTTAGGAGACCACCACCAGCTCTGGTGCCACTCAGCCAAGTTTCCCATGAAGCCCTCTTTGCCTACTTCCTCTCTAATAGCTTGAGGAGCCTAGTTTCTGTCTAGAACACATAGGCCCTTCTGGACCTCGCCCGTTTTAATAACAGTCCCTTCCTTATTTTAAAAGACTCTGGTGAGGGAATTCCCTGGCAGTCCAGTGGTTAAGACTCTGCACTTTCACTGCTGAGGGTGCGCATCTGATCCATGGCTGGGGAACTAATATCCAGCAAACCCTGCAGAGTGGCCAAAAAAAAAAAAAAAAAAAAAAAAGACTCAGGTGACACTTTCTCCCATCTCCAACCAACTCAGGCTACAGGGGAAAAAAATCAAGTAAGCCCAACCCAGTTCTGATTACAGCCCATTAAATGCAACTATGCATCAATTACCCTGTAGTCTCACAAACATGCACAAACGAAGATCCAGAACATGTATAAGTTTATGTACCTAATATTTACACATACCTTAATATTAAACCTACACCATATGTACGGCTATTCTTGTCAACAATGTATGTCCAGATCTTTCTAGACTCACACATTTCTGTCACTATGCTGCCGTTTATGTATGGTAGAAAGCGCCCCAGAGTTGGAAGATCCTGGGTTTGAATCTTTTTTCTTTCATTATTATAGGTCTTGTATAAAGGAGAACCACCTGAGGAGAAAGCGTAGGTAGACCTGGGGAATCAGGCGCCCCATAAAACCACCGTAATTCTCACCGACAATGTTAGGTGTTCTAAACTGCTGAGAATATTTTTCTCTGACATTTCAAACGTGCTTTCACATTAGCCCTTTTCAAGTCCTGCCCAGTGACCTCATATACGTTGTGAATACTTCTTTGCTCTGCCCTGGAGAGAAAAGGCTTCTCTTAAAGTCTAAGTCGAGGGAGAAAATAAGGAAAACAAGTTCGTCCTACATGAAGAAATTTACTTTTGAGTCCAGCACTGTTTAAATTCCTGACTGGAGCGAAATCAAAAAAGTCAGATTCTGATATAACTAACATTATCTTGGGCCATAAGCCTAACAACCAAAGAACAATACAAGGCAGAGACTTACGAACGGCTACGGTGCAAGCGCCCTACCCGGGGCCTGTGTGCAGGTGACAGAGGCGACCGCCTAACACAGGGCCCCAGGTCCTCGCTGCGGGGCGCATGCGCACGCCGCCTCGCTCGAGGTGGGCGGGCCCTAGCTGCCATCTTGCCCCGTACTGGAGCCGCCGCCGCTTGCTCCAAATCAAGGCTGGGGCTGAAGGGCATCCTACTGAGACCGGCTTCCTTTTCCATTGCTAGCCCTGCCCGACAGCCCTGCCTAGGCTGCTCAGCCCCAAATCTAGGCCAATGAACTGACCCGTCGCCCGCAGCCCGACTCTTAGCCGCGGCTCGTTCCAGTGCCCATCCCGCGAAACGGAGCGCGCGGGCACCCAGCCTCCTCTCCAGCCGCGATGCCGAACGTGCAGCTGCCGCCAAAGGAGAGCAACCTCTTCAAACGCATCTTGGTGAGTGGCCAGTGGCTGCGCCGCCCACCCCCCGGCAGCCCCGGGCCCGGCGCGGCGAGCTGTCTGGCGGCGATGGCGCCTGCGCGGCCGGGCCCGGCCCCCCTGAGTTCTTTGTGCGCGAACCCGCACTGCCCTACCCTCGCCTCGCAGGGCCCGCCACCCCGCTCTCCTCCCTCCCTCCGCGGCCGCTCCTTCCAGAATCTTCCCGCCGCAGTCACCCTGGGCCTGGGCGCGCCGGCCGGGAGTAGCCTGTGCCCTCTGCGGCGCCTAGCGGCCGGCCTCGCGACCTCCTCACCCCGGTCCACCCCAGTTACTTTTGCCAGCATCCCTGCGTCCAGGTGTTCGTTCACTGCTTTATGTGGAATCTGTTGCACAGCGCACCTCGACACCTATGAAAGCGGGAGCGATCCTGTAATGGGGGTGGGATCCGATTTATACCGGTTACGGGAAACTAAAATCTCGGAGACTCATCCTCCCTTTGGTAGAGAGTTTGCCTATTTTTGCTGTGTCGTACTAATCCTCTATGGGAAGTACGTGACTCGAACTGCATTTCTAAGTTCTAAAGCCGAGCACAGCTCTGTTTTTAACTCGTACAGGCCCTGTAAGTGGTTGAAGCCGCGCGGACTGGCTGGTATTGTACTTGAGGGGGGCATTTACTTTGATTCCGAGCAGAATCCTGAATAATGGCCCCATAATAATGACGGCGGCCGGGTGGAGAGGGGAGTTTTCTGAGGGTTATGTGTCACCGTCCTGGTACCTTCACGGTTTTCCAGGGAGGAGAGGCAACATGCCTTTGCTTTTCTCAGTAGACACTGGAGACTGATTGTCTTTCATCTGAAAACCAGCGTTTAGATTTTAAGGGTGAATTTATTAATCAGAGCTTGTGTTGGTTATATGACCATTAGCTGTTGCCTGCCTTTATTATATATAAAATAAAGTATAACCAACTGCAGAAAAAAGAAATATCATAGTAGCCGTTCTGTTTCAATCCAAATAGAAACGTCACATTAGTCTTGAGAATGTTACAAAAGCTACATAGTAAATGGGATGAAAATTTTGTCTTAATTTTATATGGTGCTTAGTGTTGAACAAATGATGAGAAACGAGTGTAAAAACATAAATCTAATTAAAGCATTGTGACAAATTGCTTCATTCGACTTTACATATATTTTTTGTTTATTTTACTTTCATTTTTCTCATACCCTTGTATTTTTCGCAGTGTGGAATTGGAGAAGTGAACTTTTATGCCCCTTTTGGGTGGGGTGTTTTTTTTTGGTCTGAGGAAACTGAAACATGTTAATGAAAAATTATCTATAAATTGTTGGATTTCAGGACATTTGGTATTATACCTAAAAGATGACAGACACTTATTTTCTCTATACATGGATATTTTCTAGTTCAAATCATTTATCAGTAGCATAATGAAAAACAATTATATGATTTATTATTACTCTAGTTATAAAAAATGTAAAGACCACTGCAGAGTTAATTTTATCCCCCAATAAATTGGGAAATGCTATACATTTTTTATCTGGGTATGTAATGTTTATTATAACGTTACATGAGTTTAGGAGGATACTGCAAAAGTGAATGATTTGATCGTCTCAAATTGCAATAAGTGTGGGTAAAGTTTTACTATGACAAATTCCATAGCAAACAGAAGTCTATAATAAAATTATTCTTTAAAGTTCGGTTGGTGGACCAAAATGCTTTGCCACCAACAGTAATTTTTAAAAAATGATCGTTTTACTGAAACACACCCATACAAATTCACCAGGTTGCTTATCACATGTTCTGCATGGCTGGTACCTGCCTGTCTTTCCCCAGACTGGCTGTTAGCTTTATGTCTTGTTGAATTTTGGAGCTATTGCAGGCACTCTTTTACAAATGAGACAATCAAACCCAGGGATGGTAAATGACTAAGTGTCTAAGGTTCTCGGACTAAGTGTCTAAGGTTCTCGGTCTGGTCAGTAGCAAAATTGAAACTAGAGTCTATCTTGTCTACTAAGTAGATATTCCTTACTGAACTTAAGACTTTTCTTTAACCCGAGTACTCGGATACTGGAGATGACTACCGGGGCTTGAATTGTGTCTCTGACACTTACTAGCTGTGTAAACTCGGTAACTGTGCCTCAGTCTCTCCATCTAAAATGTAGATAACGTGTATCTCAGGCTTTCCTGGTATTTAAGTAAGGAATAAATGAGAACAGTGCCTGACACATAGTAAGTGCTTCCAAAAAGTGTTAACTATTACTGTTATTGGTAGTATGATATTATTACTTCCAGATCACTTGGTAAGGCAGAAAAAAAAATAATATTTCTCTTCTTTTCCTCTTCCCCAGTAGTTCCTTCTGCTGGTTTTTTTGTTTTTGTTTTTTTAATATTTTTGGAATATGTAATATATTCACGTGGTTCAAAATTCAGGTTTTCCTATCTTCTTTCCCAACCACTAAGTTCTCTTCCCCATAGGCAATCAAGAAGCCTTAATTTAAAGCTCTTTTTCTAAGAATACTTTTCTAATTCTCCTCTCCATATTCCACCCCTGTTGGCAAGAATTAATCTCTTCCTCCTCCTTTGCTGGTACTGTTTTGCTTTGAACTTGAATGTATATATTGACTATGTATTGAGCAGTTCTTATTTGTCTAGAACCTGAGGATGCAGCAGTGTTTAAAATAGGCAAGATCCTTGTTCTCAGGAGCTTACAGTATGGTGGGGAAGATAGACACTAAATAAGTACAAAAATGAGTAAGAATGTCAGGAAATGATAGCGCTGTGTAGAAAATAGAGTAATATGATAGAGTGTTGCTGGGGGGTGCTGTAAGAGGCTGGCAGTATTAGTTAGAGTTGTCAGGTAGATGATATGTAAAACTTGATCGTAAGGAATCAGCCATGGGAAGATGTGGGGAGGAAAAACATTTCAGGGGGTGGAAGGAACACAAGTGCAGAGGCCCTGAGGTGGGGATGAGCTTGGCAGGTTGAGTACTAAAAAGAAAACCCGTAACCACCACGTAAGTGAGAGATTGAGTTAAAAAGATGCAGTGTTCTGATGGTTAATGGCTGTGGAGGGCAGGCGTGAATTGCTTAGCCTGGCTGGTGGCATTGAGGAATAAAGAGGGTTTATTCCTAAATAAATCTAGTCTAATACAAGTGTAAGAGATTTGCTTACACTTGTATTAGACTACAAGTGATGGAAAGACCATAGTCTTGGAGTCAGAGGAGAACTTGTAACTAAGCTGAGCCACTTATAAATTAATTTAATGGACTTTTAAGTTTCAGTTTCTACATCTGTAAGGTGGAGGTCATGACACCTACCTTAAGGAGTTGTTATGAGTTATAGCAAGTTTTGTACAGACACATGTTAGTTGCTCAGTAAATAGCAGTATTTTTGTGTGTGTATGCCTTGGTTCCATTCCTGAAGTAGCAAAGACTTTTAATGCAGTTTCTAGTATTTTTCTGTGTTATCACATATGTTTTTGCTTTTGGATTTTGAATAAAAGAAAGCTGTAGCAGTGTGTTGGTTGACAATTATGGTGTTTTTTTCTTTATCTTCTATAAAAGTGAAAATACTCAGATACCAGAATAGTTTGGCAAGGAGTAGGTAACAGAGGTAAACTTCATGTTATAACTGATATGAATTGATACAAAACCTTTCCATCACATATGTTTTAGACCTAATTTTGGATCTTGAATTTAGAATTTATGTAATGGAATGAAAAGTTGCTACATTTGTATTCATTTTATATAATAATTTTTGTTCATATTTCTTTACAGAAGTGTTATGAACAGAAGCAATACAAAAATGGCCTCAAGTTTTGCAAGATGATTCTTTCAAATCCAAAATTTGCTGAACATGGAGGTATTATCTCACCTATGAGAGATTACTTTGGGGAAATCTAATTGTGAAATCAGATGGATAGGATTCCCAACTGTTAAACAAGAATACTTCCCAGATTGCATGGCCTTGTAGTTCTCTATTAGAGTGCATAAATGTTTAACGTTTTCAGATATGCCTCATATCATTCTTATTCTAGATTACTTCTGTTATGCTTAGGTATATTTACAGTCTTTACTTTTAGATGAGAAATGATTGGTTGATATATTGGTGAGTAGTTGGCATATATACCTGTATTTTTATAGACCTGATTTCATTTGTTACTTTGAATAGAATTTAAGTTTATCCTTTGATTTCTCATGTGTAAAATTAGAACAATATTTGCAACACCAAAGTAGTATGAAGATACAATCAAATGCATTTTATTTTTTGGTAGATGTATTTTTTAATCTATCTGCTAACCTTCATATGTAAGTAAGATACTACTGATTTACCGCTGTATTATCTTGGGTCGTTTTTCTAGCACTGATGTTAGTAAGTCTGTATTTGCTTGTCTCATTCTTTTTCACTGGTGACCAGTGTTTGGTAAAAGGATGGATTGGGTTAGACGTGTAAATTATGGTCCTATAGCAGAGCAAAGCTGATTGGGTTTCTGAATATTAGACTTGAGTAATTATTGAGACCATCTTTTGGGGAAGATAGGCTGACCCTACTCAGCTTTCTAATAACACTTAAAACATTCTTTGAAGGAAATGGAAAGAAGTAATTTCATAGAATTTTAGAAATTAAAGCTTGTTTTCAAGCTGTTTGGAGCCCTTATCCAAAGGGGAGCTCGTGGGGAAATTCATTATGTAAAAACAGATAAAATAAGATGTTTGGTCATAGGGACCTGGACTGCTGGATCACCCGTTCTGAAAACCATAGTCCATAGAGATCAGTTTGAAAACCATTGTTCTTGTCTAATTCCCTTCTTGTGGATTATTCAGAGAATTATTTCATTCTAAACAATCTTTGATTAACTACCTTCAACATATTCTTGGGTTGCCATTCCCATAGTCCAGTGTCGTGCTTTTCAAATGCAAACTGATGTTAATTAGCCTAAGTGGGATTCATTGGAATAAACTTGCAGCCAAAAATGAAGTCTGTTCCAATAATGAGTGAGGTGATTTTTAAATTCTGTACATCTCTCTAAGGTAGATTGAATGATTTTTGTGGGGTATAAATCAGATGATTTGATTCTTAGTAGGATTGACCTCAGGTGAAAGCTGAGGTCTGTTGCAGTAGATTTAACTCAACAGGACTCAGGACCTTGCTGTGTTACCTTTTTTCAGCAGAATAATCTTAACCTCCTTTATAGAGTCTTCAGAAAGACAGAAAGCATTTTACCAACTCAGTCCCAGCCTGAGGAATTTCAGACAAGGACTTGGGCTAAACTTTAAGCAGATACATAAATATACTTTTACTTTTTTTATTTGGAGAGAAATTCTTCTAACTATAGGATTAAAAGGATGAATAATGTAGGTATTGGTAGAGCTCAGATATTAAAATAGTGCTAAGAGAATAATTTGAATTTTTCATGTGTAAATAGAGGTTAAAAATATTTTTCAGAGACTTTGGCTATGAAAGGATTAACATTGAACTGTTTAGGAAAAAAAGAAGAGGCGTATGAATTTGTTCGTAAAGGACTTCGTAATGATGTCAAGAGTCATGTCTGTATCCTTTTGCAGTAGTTGAATAGTTTAATTTCATTTATGTATTTTACATTTATGAGTTTTTTCTAACTCAAATTTTAAAAAAACTTCACTATGAAAAATTTTAAAACTATATGGAAGAGTAAATGTAATGAACTTTATGTACCCATTATCAAGTTTCAATAATTATAAACATTTTTAATATTAGTTTCATCTGTTTCCTACTTCTTATTTTTTTTTGCTTATTGGAGTATTTTAAAGAGAATTACTATGCACTGTATATTTACTGCAGTTGTGCTTAGTGTGAGAGAATAGTAACTAATAATTAAATGTGATTTAAAACCCATTTTTTTTCCTATACATCCATAAACTGAGTGATACTTTCCTCGTTCCAAATAATAACTTACCTGTATAGTACTTAGCTGTATAGCAATACTTGTGTTCCTTAAATGTTCCTTAAACTTTCCTTTAGAAATTTTAGGAGAAAAATTCAGAAGCAACTTGATGTAAAATAGATTTTATTTAGTATTAAATATCATATTGATTTTCAGCTTGGTTTCTGTTGCACAGGGACTTAGCTGTTACTTCATCTGGGTACTTACAATCGTATTTTTTCATTGACTAGTATCCCAGTTTGTTAAAAAAGCAAAAATATTGTTTAGGGATTGATCGTTGAAATTGTTTTAATCTCTGTTTTACCTATTTATATACTTATAACCTTTTCACATCTTACCCTTGTATCTTAATTTTTAACATTTAAATCATCTAGCTATTGGCCAGTATTGAATGTCAGTAGTCTTAGTGGTGTTTTTACATATTTAGCTTAGGGTTCTCTCAAAATACTAAATACTTATTTCTTTATCCCAGTGCTTACCCCAGAGCGAAGAGAGAGGGCATGTAAGTATGATAGTTTTTTGGCTCCAGGATAGCCTAAGACTTGACTTTACATTAAATAAAAACTTAATTTTTGTGGCCTTTACTATCACTAGTGAATTAACTGATGGTTACATGTTTTATTAATTGATTGAATATATACTTGTTTTAAAAGATAATTGTAATTTTTGTATAATACATATTCTGTTTCCATACATAGTGTTTGAGAATAAGTGAGTGTTGAGGTGCTGGCATAGGAAAGTGAGGGGATGGAGGTAGGCAATGTGAAGAATTTTTACCAATAATTTTCTAAGGTTACTTAAAAATATATTATGGAAAATTTCAGACATGTACAAAAATAGAATAGAATGATGCACCCCTATCTGCCTATCAGCTGGCTTCAATAATTTAGCAGTTGTCAATCAAGGCTGATCTGGTTTCATATTTTATCACCTGCTTACTATCCCCCTCCCTCTGATGCCAGATCATTCTGAAGTAAATCCCAAACAAAATACCATTTTGTTAAGGTAAGCTTTCTATTAGACATGTAGCATAGTATATTCTAGTATCTGTGAATGTCGGTTTCCTTAACTTAATAGGTTGGCATGTATATGGACTCTTGCAGCGTTCTGATAAGAAGTATGATGAAGCTATTAAGTGTTACCGAAATGCCCTCAAGTTAGATAAAGATAATCTGCAAATTTTGAGGGATCTCTCTCTGTTACAGATTCAAATGAGAGACCTTGAAGGTTATCGAGTAAGTACTTGAGTCTTAAATGTACATGTTTTTACAATAGATATAATTTAAAAGCATGTGAATTCAGAATGAGGTAAACTTAAGACAAGGTCATGTAGACTTGATTGTTCATTACAGTCTGTAGTAGAAGGAAAAGTCACTTTGGATCTTCCCTCCGATAATAGTAGTGGAACTGCATGCTTTTTTAAATAATTAATTAATTTATTTATTTATTCTTGGCTGTATTGGGTCTTCATTGCTGTGTGCG
Organism: Kogia breviceps; assembly: GCF_026419965.1. Taxonomy (NCBI): domain Eukaryota; kingdom Metazoa; phylum Chordata; class Mammalia; order Artiodactyla; family Physeteridae; genus Kogia; species Kogia breviceps. Next base: position 25,741,573 of record NC_081325.1, on the reverse strand, counting down.
GGCTTTCTCTAGTTGCGGTGAGCAGGGGCTTCTCTTCATTGGCGGTGTGCAGGCTTCTCATCATGGTGGCTTCTCTTGTTGTGGAGCATGGGTTCTAAGCACGTGGGCTTCATTAGTCTTGGTGCGTGGGCTCAGTAGTTGTGGCTCGTGGGCTCTAGAGCACAGGCTCAGTAGTTGTAGCGCACTGGCTTGTTTGCTCTGCGGCATGTGGGATCTTCCTGGACCAAGGATTGAACCTGTGTCCCCTGAATTGGCAGGCGGATTCTTAACCACTGTGCCACCTGAGAAGTCCCTGGAAGTGCAAACTTGATCATCAAAAAAGGATAACTAGTTTATTCATTTTACGGTTTTTTACTTATTTAATTTTTAAAAAATTCTTTGCTGCGTTGGGTCTGTTGCTGTGTGTGGGCTTTCTCTAGTTGTGGCAAGCGGGGGCTACTCTTCGTTGCGGTACGCGGGCTTCTCATTACGGTGGCTTCTCTTGTTGTGGAGCATGGGCTCTAGGCATGCGGGCTTCAGTAGTTGTAGCACACAGGCTCAGTAGTTGCGGCATGCGGGCCCTAGAGCTCGCGAGCTTCAGTAGTTGTGGCTCACAGGCTCAGTAGTTGTGGGTGGTTCGTGGGCTTAGTTGATCCGTGTCATGTGGGATCTTCCCAGACCAGGGCTTGAACCCGTGTCCTCTGCATTGGCAGTCAGATTCTTAACCACTGCTCCACCAGGGAAGTCCCTCATTTAATGCTTTTTGAAAAGCTAGAATATTGCCTATGTGCTAATGCTGTGCTATATTCTTTGTGGGTTTGATATTTACAGATTTGGTAAACAGCTTTTATAATTAAAATCTAAATGTGGAGATTAATTAGCTTTCTTCATTATGGGTTAGAAAATACAAAATATTGTGAGGATTGCCATAAATGTAGTCCCAGGCCTTTTCACATTGTTATCTTCAACTCTGCTGGGCATCTCCATGTGCTTACTCCACTTAGTTTCCTAAATTCAGTATGTCCAAAATGGAATTATCTCACTTTCTCATGTGAAGGAGGCTACCAACTCTTAATAGTTCTGTTTAGATAAGTATTTTTTTCATTTACTTTTTTTCTGTTGTCCTTCTACTGCCATGTAAGTCTTTGCATAGATTTTTGCAGAAGTTTCAGGGTTCTGCTGAGCTTAATAGTGGTACCATTCATCACGATTGTGTGATTTTTCTTCAATTAGGACTTAGCAGCCTAAGTTTGGTGAGAGTTAAAATCAGTTATCCTTAAAGAAATTAGTAATGGCGAGAGACTGGTTGCTAGGAGGGGTAGTGAAATAAAGGAAGATAAAAGAGCTGGTGGTTAGAATTGGAGGATTCAAGGAACTAGAGGTACTGGTGGTGTCCAAGGACAAGGGCAGGAAGGTCACTGAGTGACAGTGTTGGCAGCATAGGAGCTGTAGCGAGAGTGAGTATCTGAATTTAGGATTTCTGGGTGGCAGTAAGGTCTAGGGTGTGGTGGTGGAAGTGGGTCCCTGAAGTGGGGTGGAGATTATTGTGGATGAGGAAATCGTGGATCTAAGAAGATAGGTTATTGGATAGGTGATCCACAGTGTTGCACTTGCCCAGAATAATGGCAGAATTTGGTAGAGAGATGAAAACTGAGTCAGACTTTAATGAAGTGGGGGAATGACAGAGCAGCAACAGTGAAAGCAAGGGTGATACAGTGGTAGAGCTTAATGCCATATGCCTAAAAGGAGCAGACATTTACACATGAATGTAGAGGAATGATATTGTCTCAGTTGTTTTGTTGAAGATATCTTTTTTTAAAAAGATCTGATCATGGTTCTCCTTGTGGCATGTAGCATGGATGGACGGCACCCATTCCAACAACAGAGTCACAGAAGCTAAGCATTACATTTTCAAAACTCATTGCAGCTAGTGTTCTTCATGAGACCCTGTTCGGGCAAGCAAAGTTGCACTTGCCTAAAAGTTGGAGGCAGATATGAGCTATGAAGAAGTGGGAGCTGTATAGGGAGGTTAGATTTTCTGCTGGTCTGAAGGTAACTTGATTCTTCTGGAGCAGCCATGGTGGAATTTCTGGTGTTTTCTCCCTAATGTCACAGATATTGAACTGTCTTAGAGTAACAGCCGTGGTGTTTCTGCCAGAAAAGTCCAGTCATATGTTTGAATGTTTTCCCTGGCTGTGTCCATCCTGTCTCTGGGGCCTATTATAGTAATGTAAAATATGTTGTGATTTCATATAACAATATTATAAACAGTAAACTCTAGTTTCATGAAAAGCTATCTTAGTCTCTCTTCTGAGATGTTTAGTTACCAGAAGAAATTCTCATTATATAAAGGTAATTTTATAAGGCAGTCTAAAAGCATTGACCCCAAGGACATTACATTACAGGGTATTCTAGAACTTAAGTTTAGATCAGGAACATAAAAAGTATTTCTGTTTTATTCTGGAGTTCAGAGATGTTTGTTCATTGAATTCATTAGAAAGGAATTAAGGATATTTTTTCTTAAAACTGATGAATTATATTTTAGAGAAACTTAAGAAAGTGAAAAAAATATTAAAGAAGTTTTTTTTTTTTAAAGGAGACTAGATATCAGCTTCTTCAGTTGCGCCCAACACAACGTGCATCCTGGATTGGATATGCTATTGCATACCACTTACTGAAAGATTATGATATGGCACTAAAACTATTGGAAGAATTTAGACAAACTCAGCAAGTAAGAACTGCATTTTAACATTTTTTTCTACCTTCACAAACTAAAATAGTTAACTTCTATATTGCCTCCACCCCCAAGCATGAATTAATCTTTCAGACCTATGGAAGAACTTGAAAATTTTTTGAAATAATTGGAAGAAGTTAAAACAAAGAATTCTTAATGCAAAATAAATAATATAAAGATTATTGTATACTATAATTTCAGCAATATTCAAATGAATAAAGAAAAGAATACATGAAAATGAAAATAGTTTTGTGACTGTGGGAATTGTTTCTCTAATATATATTGCTTTATATTTTATATAAATACATTAATAAATATATTTTAATATGTATGTAAAATAGAAAAATACAAAAAAATATACTGTGTATCACAAGAGAAGTTAAAAAGATGTTAACATTTTGCCATAATTGCTCCAGATTTAATTATTTTTTAAAGAGATGTTACAGAAACAGCTGAAGTTCTCCCACATCCCTCCATAGAGGTAGCCACTATTCTGAAATTGGTATAGATCATTTCTAGTCATGTTTACATTATGTTTAAGTCCATGAAAGTTACAAACTATTATTTTGTATATTTAAAATTTTACATGAATGACATGTAGTTTTTAAAATTCAACATTTCTTGAGATATAGCTATGTTGATACATGTTGACTAGTTTATTCATTTTAAACTGCTGTTTGGTGTTCTGTTATATAAATAAGCTAAAGTTAATCTACTCTACTTCGTCTGTATTAAAAATAAGTGCTGCAGTGAATATTCTTGTCTGCTGTTTCATTAGCCACATTTGTGAGTTCCTCTTCAGTTTATACCTAAAACTGGAATTGCAGAGTTGTGGCTCTGTCTGTTTAGTTTTACTAATTTGAAGCACCTGTACTAATATTCATACCCGCTAGCAAGGTTTTATGCTTATTGTTTGCCTATATCCTTACTGACACTTGATGTCAGCTTTATTATTTTTCCATTCTTCTGGTTGTGAAGAAGTTTATCTCATTATTTTTTATTTAATTTTAATTTATTTTTTGGCTGTGCCACACGGCTTGCGGGATCTTAGTCCCTTGACCAGTGATTGAACTTGGGCCCTCAGCAGTGAAAGTTCCAAGTCCTAACCACTGGACCACCAGGGAATTCACTCATTATTCTTTTAATTTGTGTTTCTTTGATTATTAGTGAGGGATATTGGAATAAGAGATATTATCTGTACTTTTCTTTTGATGTCTGTGTCTGGCCTCATGGCATGAGTTGGTAAGTGTTCCCTCTTTTGAAAGAGTTTGTGATAGATGGTGTTAGTTCTTATGTAAATATTGGTCCATTTCATCTAGGTAATCTAATTTGTTGGCATACAACTTTTCATAATAGTCCCTTATAATCCTTTTTATTTTTGTAGGGTTTGTGGTAATGTCCCTCCTTTTATTCTCAATTTTAGTAGTCATCTCTCTTTCTTTCTTGGTCATTCCAGCTAAAGGTTTGTCAATTTTGTAGATCTTGTCAAAGAACCAACTTGTAGTTTTGTTAAATTTCTCTGTGGGTGTGTTGGTGTATGTATGCTTTAGCACTCAGCCAGGCAGTTTACAACTCTACCTTAGCTTTCACCTCTTAAGGTGAAAGGTCAGAGTCTCAAGGTCAGCAAGAAGTGAGAGTTTAGGGCTTTCTCAGGTCTTTCTTGAACATGTGCGTAACTCTGTACATGTGTGTGACTTTTCAAAGCCCCTGTGGACATCACATTTCCCAGCTTTTACTTTAAGGTTTTTGTTTAGTCTGTTGTTTGCCCTGACTGTTAGCCATCTTTCAGGCACTATAAAGGTAAAACACATGCCTGTAATCACTTTTTTTTTTTGTGGTACGCAGACCTCTCACTGCTGTGGCCTCCCCCGGCATGGAGCACAGGCTCCGGACGCACAGGCTCAGCGGCCATGGCTCACGGGCCCAGCTGCTCTGCATCATGTGGGATCCTCCCGGATCGGGGCACAAACCCGTGTCCCCCTGCATCGGCAGGTGGACTCTCAACCACTCCACCACCAGGGAAGCCCTGTAATCACTTTTAATAAGCACTTTTGGCCCTTCCCTTCCCCCTAAGGCTTTTTTGCTCTGGGCAAGCTCTGAGTTAGGCTTGTACTTGGAGGCTTGCAGTGAACCAACAGATAGGTCAGTTAATTACATTTCTTTGGGAATGAGGCTTTGAAAGAGCTCCAGCTTTATTGTTCTCACTGGTGGCTGTCAAGCTGCTCCAGGAATACAAGCTTATTTTTCAAGGCTACTGTGTAGCTGGAGAGCACTGGATAGGATTAGGGCAAGTTAAAATGGCACAAAACTCCCTGGTCTTACCAAGATCTAGCTGTTTTCTTCAGTAAATGCTCCCCAGGTGTGCTATAAGCCTTTGGTTAATTTCCAGAGTTCTGAAAAAGGTTTTCTGACAGTTTTTGCCAGTTCTTTCCTCACTCTTTTGGAGAGGTGAAGTTTTGGAGTTCTTTCTTTACTCTGCTGGTTTTCCTGACATCATCCTCTGTATTTTCTTGATGAAAACTTTTCCTTTTGACACATTACCCTAAAAGCAAGGTATTGTTTTTTGGAATGATAGCCAAACTAATTTTACCTGCTAGAGTGGTAGACATTTTTTCTCTTTTCATTTATCCAGTAATTCTCGTTACAGAGTACACATGATAACAGTCCCCTATTCTACCTTTCTGTCCCTGCCTTGCTATCCAGAGAAGACATGGAAAAACATAGCCCGCCATATGTCTAAATAATGTACGTTCAACATTTTTATATGTATTTTAGGAGTTCTCTACGGTTTTTGCTACAATAGAGTAGTATACAGTTCTTTTATGTCACCTCACCATCTCTTCCCCATTCTCCTGGTAATAGTTATATGAATATTTCTGGTTCTTTAAGTGTTACCTTTATAACATTAGGGAATATACTTAACACTTTTGTGTCTTAAGCCAGCAAATGGCAGGAATTCCTTGTTTCTCATGGCTGAATATTATTCTGTTGTGTATATATATATATATATCACATCTTTATCCATTCATTTGTTGATGGACATTTAGGTTGTTTCCATATCTTGACTGTTGTGAATAATGCTGCAGTGAATATCCGCCCCCCCCCCCCCCCCGCCTTAGTATCCAGTTCTCTGGGGCTATCTGCTTTCTTTGAAGAAGAGCTCTTGACTCTTTGAGTGGGATGGATGCCTGGTTACAGGGTAATATTTTAAACAAGGATTTGGCTGCTGAGTTGATGGAAATGGGGTCAGGGTCAGCCTTTCAGTTAATCCCTTAATCTTGAGCCCCATTTCTCATTCCTGCACCCTCTGTTTACTTGTCATTTCAGAATGCCGACCCTGTTTGGTGTTTTCCAGGGCAGATAGCCACCCTTCCTGAAGATTTCCTCTGTATAGCTACTCTAGGCTTTAACTTCTTCTGTTTTATTTCATCCCTTATTCTTCATTTGCTTTCCATTTCCCAGAAGTTTGTTGAAATCTCATATGTTCTATTTTCATAGGTTAGTATATTTTTAAATCCTCTATTATTTTTATTCTCATAAGGGAGTGTGGTAAGTTCATCATGTTTACTTAGATCCTTAGCTTTTGACTGCGAACTAGAGAATTCTCTATTGAGACTAGTTCTTTGTCTTTATCCAGGAATCAAGTCCTTACCATAAGAAGGTGTACTGTACCATATTCACTGGGGTTTGATAAACACTCTTTCATTTTAAATACAGTGTTATTGCAATTTGATGGTTAAAATTAGGTGTGTGGAATTTTCTTATTTTTTGTAATAATAAGTATAATGAAGAGGTATACGAGGCTTTTTTGAGGTATAATAATACATGCCATAAAATTTACCCATTTTAGTTGTACATCTCAAAGATTTTTTTTGGATAAATTTATAGTCATGTAGTCATTACCACAGTCCAGTTTTAGAATGTTTCGTCACCCCCAAAAGTTCTTTTGTGCCCATTTGTCAGTTTCCACTCATGCCCAGCCAACCACTGATCTGCTTTTTCCTCTATAGATTTGCCCTTTTTGGAAACTTGGAATAAAGGCAATCAAATGCAGTGTTTTTTCTCTAAATTCTTTTATTCATAATGCTTTTGAGATTCACCTGTGTTAGAACATGTACTAGTGGTTCATTCCTTTTTTATGCTGAATACTGTTTCATTATATGGATACACTGTAGTCTATGGATAACACTTTGTTTATCCATTCATTAATTGATGGGCATATATATTGTTTTTAGTTTTAGTTGTTATGAATAATGCTGCTATGAACATTTGTGCATAAGTTTTTGTGTGGACATATGTTTTTATTTCTTTTGGGTAGATACCTAGGAATGAAATTACTTGGTTATATGGTAAGTATATATTTAACTTTTTAATAAACTGCCCAGTTGTTTTCCTACGTGGCTGAACCATTTTACATTCCTACTAGCAATGTGTGAGAATTCCAGTTTCCACCCACCCCCACACCTGTTACTGTCCAATATTTTGATGATAGCCATCTTAGTGGATATGTAGTAGTATCTGTTTTAGTTGTGTCTCTGCATTTTTCTAACAACTAATGCTATTGAGCATTTTATCATGTTCTTATTAGCCATTTGTATTTCTTCTTTGATGAAATGTCTATTCAACTCTTGTGCCCATTTTTTAGTTGGGTTATTTGTCTTACAGCTGAGTTGTAAGAGTTTCTTGAACATTCTCAATACAAGTTCCTTATCAGATAGATCATTTGCAAATATTTTCTCCTAGTCTGTAACTTGTATTTTTATGTTATTAATGGTGTCTTTTGAAGAGGAAAGTTTATATAATTTTGTTGAAATCCAATTTACCTGTTTTTTCTTTTATGCAAAAGGTCACAAAGATTTTCTCCTATTCTTCTAAGGTTTCTTTTATCGTTTTAGTGCTCACATTTAGGTCTGTGATCCATTTTGTGTTAATTTTTGTAAATGGCATGAAGTATGTGTCTAAGGCTTTGCATATGGATATTAAATTGTCCCACCATCATTTGTTGTAAAGACTGACCTGTCCCTGTTGAATTGTCTTGGCACATCTGTTGAAAATCGGTTGACCAGATTATAAGGGCTAATTTCTGAACCTTGTATTCTGTTCCATAGATCTATATGTGTATCCTTATGCCAATACCAACCACACTGTCTTGATTACTGTAATTTTAAAGGATGTTTGAAATTTGAAGTACATGTCTTCCTACTTTTTCTTTTTAAGATTCTTTTGTCCATGCAGGGTTCCTTTTATTTCCATTTGAATTTTAGCATCAGCTTATCAGTTTCTGAAAGCTTGCTGAGAGTTTGGTAGGGATTGCATTGAATTTTTAGATCAATTTGGGGAGAATAAATATAGAGTCAAAAAACAATTGAGTATTCTTTGGTATATGGGTCTTGTTTCTTAAATTTATTCCTGAATGTTTTGTTCATTTTGATGCTATTGTGAAAATTATTTTACTTTCATTTTCGGATTGTTCGTTCCTAGTATATAGAAGTATAATTGATTTTCATATATTGATCTTGTATTCTGTCACCTTGCTAAACTCCTTTATGGGTTCTAGTAGTTTTTTTTGGAAGATTCTTTAGGATTTTAATCATTTTTATACTTTCCTTTGGTAATAGGATTTGGTAACCTCTTCACCTTGCAGTAGGCAGAAGTCCCCACTCCTTTATTTGTTTTAAATAATATATTAATCTTCTTTGCTGGTTAATCACTCTTCTATTTGTAACTGCTTGTGGGTTGCTTTTTAAAGTCTGTGTGAATGACTGTCCTGAGAAAGCAATTAAATTAAAAATCTGTAACTGCTTTATATTATTATATAAGTAAGATAATTTGGTTATTTTTTTCAGGTTCCTCCCAACAAAATAGACTATGAATATAGTGAACTGATACTGTACCAGAATCAAGTGATGAGGGAGGCAGATCTATTTCAGGAATCTTTGGAACATATAGAAACATATGAGAAACAGATATGTGATAAACTTTTGGTGGAAGAAATTAAAGGTAAGTTGAACTGCTTTTTCTTTTTTATTGGCCTCAATTAAAGAAATGAATAAAACCTATATACTTTATTATGTCCAAACACTTAAATGAGACTTACTATATATCAGGCAATGTTCTAAACACTTTATTATTAAGCCATTATTAATTAATGTAATGGCTTAATAATAAAATTAATGTAATCTTCATAACAACCCTATGATGTAGTTGTTACATCAATTTTAGGGATCAGGAACTGAGGAACAGAGAGGTAAGTGACTTGCCCAGAGTCACACAGCTAAGCAATCTGGGTAGTGCTGGATTTGAGTGCAGGGATTTTGACTCCAGATTCCATTTTCTTAAGCAGTATGTTATACTGCCTTCATATTCAACCGCCTCCCCCAGTGTTTATCTCCATATATAGTAAAATGAGAAGAGTAAATGACACTTGGGATTCTCATGAAAGCAAGATTCATTTATTTTCATTATGGGCTAATTAAGAAGACAGGATTCTGAGAAATTGTTAAGAATGTTTTTCAACAAAGTCAGACATTTTCTTTTTTATACATAGATTTGCTCATCAATTACCCATTTCCTGAGTAACACTGTATTAAATAGAATGTCCATCTAAATAAATAATTAGTTTAAAACTAAAATCTCATGTAGTTGCAGGACTTCTAAAGCTTAAAAATACTAGCTAAGGTTTATTTACTCTTCTGTGTTTCACAGTATGGTAATTGCTTAAACTGCTTAATTTCACTTAATTTTTTAGCACCTCTAACATGGGTATTACTTATTGTCCCTTTTTATATTTGAAGAAACTAAGAGAGGTTAAGGACTTGCCCAAGTTGCCCAGCCTTTCAGGAGGTAGAGTTAATTTCTAAAAATATCTTTCTGACTTCAGAGCCTTTACTTTTTTTTCTTTTAATTTAAATAGACTTTTTAATTTTTTTTTTTTTTTTTTTTGTGGTATGCGGGCCTCTCACTGCTGTGGCCTCTCCCATTGCGGAGCACAGGCTCCCGACGCGCAGGCTCAGCGGCCATGGCTCACGGGCCCAGCCGCTCCGCGGCACGTGGGACCCTCCCGGACCAGGGCACGAACCCGCGTCTCCTGCATCGGCAGGCGGACTCTCAACCACTGCGCCACCAGGGAAGCCCTTAATTTTTATTTATTTTTATTTTATTTGCGGCACGCGGGCCTCTCACTGTTGTGGCCTCTCCCGCCGCGGAGCACAGGCTCCGGACGCACAGGCCCAGTGGCCATGGCTCACGGGCCCAGCCGCTCTGCGGCATGTGTCATCCTCGCAGACCGGGGCACGAACCTGTGTCCCCTGCATCGGCAGGTGGACTCCCAACCACTGCGCCACCAGGGAAGCCCAGAGACTTTATTTTTTAGAGCAGTTCTAGGTTCACAGCAAAACTGAGTGGAATGTACAAAGATTTCCTATATACCCTCTGTCCCTGCACATGCACAGTTCCTCCTACCTGCACCCCCCCATCCCCCCAAGCCTGTAGTTTACATTTGGGTTCATTCTTGGTGTGGTACACCCTCTAGGTTTTAAAAAATGTACGATGACATTTTACATACTACCATTATAGTATCATACAGAGTAGTTTCACTGCCCTAAAAATCCTCTGCTCTGCCTGTTTCTCCTTGCCCCCCCAACCCTTGGCAACCAGTAATCCTTTTACTGTCTCCATAGTTGTGCCTTTTACAGAATGTATTAGAGGTGGAAGCATACAGTATGTAGCCTTTTCAGATTGGCTTTTTTCACTTAGCAATATGCATTTAAGGTTCTTTCATTCTTTTCATGACTCCTTTTAACTGCTATCCTCTACTCTTGTGGAGGAATGGGGCACGATCATAGTTCTTTTTTGTCCTTTTATTATTTTTTGAATTCAAGTATAGTTTAAGTTTAACGTACTGTTTATGGTTTTAACTAGTAAATGTTTATGTGTGTTTACTTTGTACCAAGTAGTGTGCTGACCATTTTAAGTTAAGTACATTATTTCAGTTGATTATCATGAAAACAGACTGATGTAGTGATATTTTGCAGGTAAGGAAATGGAAATTGGAAGTTTTGTAAGTTATTCAAAGTCACAGAGCTAGAAAGTGGTAAAACTGGTAGTTACACCTAGTTAGTCTTACTGTAGAGCTTGAGTAATATACAATATAATAAAATAAATAGTAAAATGATATATATAATAATCACTGTAATATGATGATGATGAAAGCTGAAACAGTATGTATGACTAAAGACATTTCAAAGGGTTGTTTGAAACAGATTCTGTAGGGAGTGGGAAAGCTTAGGGATGGAAAGTTTAGATATGTTTTTTGAGATTCTCCCTTTTATCTTGATTAGGTGTGGCTTAGTAAAAGAAGTTGAGTCTCAGAGGTGACCCACATGTGAACATGGTTTGTGTAGTTTCTTGCCGCGAAGTGGTATTTAGTGTTATTGTTTTGTGAGTTAAACTTCTCCAGTTTTAGTGATCTGGAAAGGACAGTAAGAGAATTGAATGGAGAATTGTTTAACATAAGAATTGATTAGGAAAAGTACATTAAAAATCTTGCAGTAGGAAGGCAGGGATATTTCATTAGAATTATTTACCAATCTATATATAAGGTAACTTTAGTTACTTTAAAGGGTGTACAAAAATGTGCATAATGCAAATATTTTTTACTAACAAGTTAATATCATATATATGGTGTGGGAGGGAGCCAAAAATGAATGTTAGTATAATAGAATGTGTAAATGAAGGTTCATTTCTGAAGACAAGCTGTGAATTAATCTATGTTTAGTTATTTAAACTGCAACAAGCCCTAAAGAGAAGCACCATACAGTTGTCTTTCATAAACATCTATTATACTAATAATGCTTAGTGATATCTCTGGGATTAGAAAGGTATTTAATGTTTAAGCAAAATGAATGTGACATTTAAACTTAATTTTAGGGGAAATGCTGTTGAAATTGGGACGATTAAAAGAAGCAAGCGAAGTATTCAAAAACTTGATTGATCGGAATGCAGAAAATTGGTGTTATTATGAAGGCTTGGAAAAAGCTCTACAACTTAGTATGTAATGATTTTTCTCCTACCTTCTCTTAGCTAGTGTTTTTTTGTTTTTTTTTTAAATTATTTATTTTTGGCTGCGTGGGCTTTTTCTCTAGTTGCGGTGAGCAGGGGCTTCTCTTGTTGCGGAGCATGGACTCTAGGCGTGCGGGCTTCAGTAGTTGTGGTGCACGGGCTTAGTTGCTCCCGCGGCATGTGGGATCTTCCCGGACCAGGGCTCGAACCCGTGTCCCCTGCGTTGGCAGGTGGATTCTCAACCACTGCGCCACCAGGGAAGCCCTTAGCTAGTGTTTGAAGTATAGTAAAATATAAAGTTGTAAGAATATTTGAGGATGCATATTTTCAGTTTTAGCATTCATGTTTCCATTTAGGAAGATTACAGGTTAAACATGGTAGTGAAAATGAATTCAGATATTTATATTTAAGTGATAAATGCTTACAGATTATTTTAGGTTTCTTGATCCATTAAAATGTTACCAATTTACACTAACTAGAGTGGTGGGGAAGAAAATGGGCATTCCCTTTCTGGGAAATGTCATAATTATTTAGTATTTTTAAAGAATTCGAGGACTGTTACTGTCAATCTCTAAGAATAAGAATTGGGCCAAAGAAATGTTGCTGAGAGTACATTGTATATAGCATCAGCATAAGAGCTGTTCTTTTACTTTCAAACTAGGCTAATTTGTGTAGAATAAATTGTATACATCTTCTTTTGAAATTTGATAACCTTGACCCTTTTCAGAAATCTAGAATATTATTCTAAATTTTCCCTAATATTCTCATAATTAAATATCTTTAATATTGCTAAAATCATATTTAGTCATGGGTAAGTAAGTATATGGCTGAAATAATTATGAAACTAATATGAAATAATTATGAAACTCGAAGGTGTTGAAAAAGCAGAATTTTTAAATTTAAAAAGTATGGTAAGTAGGTAGCTACCCATATTCATTTATAGTAGGAAGAGCTATGAGAAAAATTTGTTTGTTGTATCTTAATCACTTGTATACATGAATCCAGGTTTTCTGTGTGTATTTAAAATTTTATATCACAAATTATTTTTTAAAAGTTCCTTAAATAATTGTTTTTAAGAAAATAATGAAAATTAAAATATTGATTAGATCAGTAGTCTGTCTTTAAAAAAAAAAAACAGGACAAAAGTCATGTGTCTGAAGGTTGGAAATGTGAGATAACTGATTTTTCTTTAAACTACCAGTTACTGGCATGTTAATCACTTAACTACTTTACTAATATGAATGTAATATGTTCCATATATCAGGATCCATGCTTACTATAAAATATATTGATTATAAAACTATTTTTTTCGGTTCCTTAGGACCTTTTCTCCCCCATGGTAGGTTCTGGAGCTCCAACTTGTGATTTCAAAGAGGGCATTGAAATGGTTTGGTTTTTGTCTTAATGTAACTACATGTATAAGACTTGTTTTATCTGGGTTAGTGGGAAAATGCTTTTTATACTCATAGTTTGTCTCATTCTCTAAGATTAGGTATAAATATGAGAACTGCTTTTTAAAAATATGCAGTAGGCTTCTTGTAAATTTTAGTATAAGGGTCCTTAATATTTCATGACATCTCCAGATCATTAACAGAACGTGAAAATAATTTTTCACATATCCCAGTTTTTAAAATTCAACCACATTGGAGCTCCAAAATGTATTATTGGGGGAAGGAAGGAGTCTAAACAAAATCGGACTTTACTTTTTAAATGCTGTGTTTATAAACTTGATACTGAACACTACATTTACAGTGGCTTGATTGCTAGCACCAAGGGTTATTTTTATAATAATTATATTTCTGTGGTCTGAATTAAAATCCACCTGGAACCTTATAGTTTAAAAATGGGTTTGCTTTTCTTAAAAATTCTGCTGTAAATTATCTTATTGCTTATGTAAAATAATGCATGGAATCTCTCTTTGTAAATTATGCAGGATATTATTTTAGAATAATAAACTAGACCCAGATCTGATTCTGCAGATTGTTAATGTAGTTTACATATAGATCCTGTATTTAGTACTATAAAATTAGGTTGGTCTTGACAGGGAAGATATAACTTTCTGTTAGAAGTATATTTTGTATCACAATATTTGGGAGAAGTAATTGCCACTTTAAAAGTCTGTTCTAATGGGGTTCTTTTTTTGGTACCTGGACAGGGATATGAACTAATGGAGTTCTTTGTAATAGAGTTTCATTGAAGATTTTAAGTGTCAAACTTCCTTAGAAACTTAGTTCATCTTTAAAAATACTGCATTCATGACCCTAAAACTATTGCTTCTTTAAGCCTATCAATAGGCGTTATAGACTTTTGTTGGGTTTATGTGGGTTATATTGGGTTAGAGGATTTATGTAAGATATGTTATAAAGGAACATCTTCTTTTTCGTGGGTTGTGCATGCAGGAATATCAGAGAAGTGCAGAGTATCTTGAGTCTGTCTTGTGTGTATATGATTTGAGTTGGATGTAGAATCTGTTGTGGTGAAATTTGGGTTTTCTCTGGACTTTGGGTTTAAAATGGTGATTTAATGATTATTTCATTGCCACAGAGTTTTTAATGTCATTCTTACAAAAATTCAGAGCAGCTTTAATATTGATAATGTGGTTTTTAATTTATAACATAATTTTTAAAGTTTATTAGCATTTTATCATAGATAAAAGTTTTGATGCTTTGAATCTGATGCATATTTACTGATAATAGGCACTTTAGAAGAGAGGCTTCAAATTTATGAAGAAATTAGTAAGCAGCACCCCAGAGCAATTTCACCTAGAAGATTACCTTTGAATCTTGTCCCAGGTAATATTAGGATATCTTTTGTAACACTAATAATTACTTGTTGAAATTACTCAACACCATTCACATTTTAAAAGCTTGTTTCTGGAATAGAGTTTACATCTACACCAGTCTTGGGGGGGGGGAGTGATCAGTTATTTATTTGTTATGCATATGTTGTTAAGAGTATTTACATTGTTAGCTTTATGTTGGTTTTAAGTGTCAGAAGTTATTTATATAAAATTGTTTTTCTTATGTGACTTTAAAGAGTAAATAGCATATTTAGAAGGTAAATTATATTCCTTAGAATTGATGACAAATTATATGTGAGGTATTGTGATTTAAGTGGTAGAAGTTTTGACATTCTAGATCTTCTTTTTAGGACATAAATTCAAAGAAAGAGTTGTGAGCTCTTTTTGCCCACCGCGGTGTTAAAGAATATCACCAATGCTGTGCAAGGCCCTCTTTCCTCAGAGTTGATTGCATTCTTGAAATTTGCCTTTTATCATGCTATTGTTTTTGTAGAGCTCCATGTATTTTGTATCCCTAGAAATAAAAACAAAACCCTGCTTTTGTACTTTATGTAAATTGGAGCACTGTGGTATGTATTCTATGATTTGCTTCTATTGAACAATAGTACATTCATGACCTTGATCTGAGTTGTATGTTGCATGTAGCTGAACTCGTCTGTTATTGAGCTTATAGGAGGTAAAGAGTATATTAGCTCTTCAGTTAATGACTTTGTTGATGATTTTATGCAAAATTGTGCCTTTTTCTTAAAGTCTTCTTTTATTTTTAGTTGTAAGTGCTATGTATTATGAATTATTTATTGGGGCTTCTGGCATGTCTTTTGATACAAGTCAGACCCTAGAATGCTAATATAACTTAAAAATCTCTATTCTAGGCATGGGGCGAGGGGAGGAGTATATTTTCTAATGAATTCTCATTTACAATGGAAATATTTGTTTAAATAATTGTGTTATTTTCTTTTTATCAAAAGATTAATGGAAATTAAAAGATTTTTATTTAACTGACTTTAAAAATACATGAAGTACCTCTTAGAAGTGTACTGGATTAGACCGTAGATACAAATTTTTTTTAAAATAAATAAATAGTGCCTTTCATTTATGTAAATGAATAGTATTCTGATCCTCCCTGTTTTGTTTCAGCTTCATGAAGTAGGCAGATTTCCTAATGTTTTCCAGGGAACATTAAGTCCCAGTGGATGTTAATAGGCTTGGTAGGGAGGATGCCTGTGTACTGAGATGTTCTTCAGTCAAATGAGTTTGGGAAACTTTTGGTTAAACACAACAATCAGGCTTCTGCAGGACTTCCTAGAACTTTCAGTATATGAGTTGTGAATTTCCAAGGTGGGATGTACTGCACAGAGAGGAGCATTTCCCTAGTAGAAGCGTTTTCTGGAAGATGTTCGAGCTCACATTTCTGTATTTCCTTTAAAAAAAAAACCAGCCTGTTGAAATATAACTCACATACCATAAAATTCACTTTTTAAAGTGTGCAACTCAGTGTTTTAATGTGCTTAGGGAGTTGCACAACCATTATCACTCCCTGGTTTCAGGAAATTTTCGTCACTCCAAAAAGAAAACTCATGTCCACTAGCAGTCACTCCCAGCCCCCAACCCCTGCACCAGGCCACCACTAACCTAACTTTCTGTACCTGTGGACTCGCTGGTTTTGGACGTTTTGTATAATTGGAATCATACCATACGTGGCCTTTTGTGTATAAGGTAGGAAGTATATTTTTACTGAAAGATAACCTGGAACCAATTGTTGAATGTAAAGTGTGATTTGAGTTAACGTGGAATCATTCTGGACCCTCTAGAACATTGTCTTTGAAATGCTAAAAGGATCTTTTTACAAGCTAGGCCTCAGTTGAGGGGTCTTGACGGCTTGGGGTTCAAGGTCAGCATCATTTGAGGTTCTAACATGTATTTACAAAGCTCTGGGGACCATATATAAAATTGTGCAACTACTTAATTGTACCTGTGCAACAGGTGAATACTTCATGAAGTTTTTTTGCCTGTTTAGAAATATTTTTATGTGTAATAAGAAACGTATCTTAGCGTTATTAAAGGCAATAAGATCTTTTTCAAGAAACATGATAGAACTTGAGAATGCAAGTTTTGAAAAAGGCTTACTGGTTTTTAGATAAAAATGTTTATTACCTACAGATTAGTGAACAGCCAAAGTCCTGGGGAGATTCTCCAACAGCCTGAAATGTTAAGTGCTGTGAAAACAGTGCTTTTCAAAATAACTAGTTTAATTCATCGTGATCTATTAGTCTTCACTGGCCAAGGAGTGAGAAAGAGGGAAGGAGATAATCCAGGGTATTAAACGAGAATGCTAATCACATTTTGCTCCTATTTTATTTTTGTTTCATTGGATTGTTTTTAGTTTTTATTGAGATATAGTTGACATACAGTGTGTAAGTTTAACGTGTATGATGTATTGATTGATACATTTATATATTCCAATATTATTATCACTGTAGTGTTAGCTAACACCTCCATTAGGTCACATGATTATCATTTCTTTTTTGTAGTGAAAACATGGACCATTATTTAGAGTAAATTCCCAGGTTATCAGATACAGTCTGATCTTGCTGTTTATGTTCATTATTTTAGCGGTGGTTTTTGGGATATCAGTTTTTATGTGAATCTGTACTACATCTAGTGAAGAATTAGCATAGCATCTCTGTAGTCAGATAACTTGTTTTACAAACTACAATGCTAAACAGGTACATAATGATTTTTTTTTAATTTTAGAATTTTATTTTTTTATACAGCAGGTTCTTATCAGTTATGCATTTTATACATATTAGTGTATATATGTCAATCCCAATCTCCCAGTTCATCCCACCACCACCAACCCTTTCCCACTTTCCACCCTTGGTGTCCCTGTGTTTGTTCTCTACATCTGTGTCTCTATTTCTGCCCTGCAAACCGGTTCATCTGTACCATTTTTCTAGGTTCCACATATATGCATTAATATACGATATTTGTTTTTCTAACTTACTTCACTCTGTATGACAGTCTCTAGATCCATCCATGTCTCTACAAATGACCCAGTTTTGTTCCTTTTTATGGCTGAGTCAGGCACATAATGATTGATAGCTTTTTTTCCCCCAAAGGAAAGACTATGGGGGTACTAAAGAATTAGTTTAAAATAGGAAGAAGGGAGGTTATTTATTTTTGTGAAACAGTTTTTCTTATATGTAAAGAAAAAAATTATGAGATGGGTAAATAGTAAGTAATTTGGGGATATAGTGTGTGACTGAGCAGTTGAGTAGCTGTGTAGGCTTCTGGTTTAGACAGTGCATTCATACAGTTCTGAATAAAAGGGTACAAAACAGGTTTTAACTGAAACGTCTTTTCTGTGTCTCTGTCCTCTGGCCACCAAGTTTACTTCCCCAGAGACAGCCATTGTTACCAGTAGATGGTTTAACTCTTCCAGAAATACATGGTGCATATACAAGCAAAAGTATGTGTTTGAGGGTTTATGTATAGTTTTCCTTTTTCCTCCCCCTTTTGTACAAAAGTAACATAGATTGTTCTGCACCTTGTTTTCCTTTTCACTTAACTCTGTATCTGGAATTCAGTTCTATATCAGTATATAAGACCTTCCTCATTCTTTATCATAGCTAGCTGCACAGTTGAAATAAAAGTTTAAGGGGAGAAGAGGCTTTCAATATAGTGGATACTTGAGACCTGAGTACATTGTCTTTTTAAGTAAAATTGCCAGTATGATCTAAATAGATTGAGAAAGTTGAAGAGGAGTTCAGAGTAGCCTCTGACATGAAGATGAAATGCATGTTTTCTCAGTAGATGATAGCAAATGTGGAAAACATTCTTTTTTTTTGCGTTATGCGGGCCTCTCACTGTTGTGGCCCCTCCCGTTGCGGAGCACAGGCTCCGGACGTGCAGGCCCAGCAGCCACGGCTCACGGGCCCAGCCGCTCCATGTTATGTGGGATCTTCCCGGACCGGAGCACGAACCCGCGTCCCCCGCATCAGCAGGCGGACCCTCAACCACTGCGCCACCAGGGAAGCCCGGAAAACATTCTTAACTATAGAAATAAAATAGCTATCAGATGTCAAGGTGTAAATGATAGACAACATTTATTGAGTGGTTACTGTGTGCTTATGCTGTATACTTTTCATCTTGTGTGAGTCATGAAAGAGTACTCTTGAGGCTGGTGGTACCGTCATCTTACAGTGGAAAAATTGAGGTTTTTAGTGGACAGTGTCATACACGAAGTAAGCAACAACATCTCTGCCTGCCTGCCACAATACTGTTAACCTTTGCTTTATATCAGAGGAAGTGCTGGAAAGATTTGATCTCTGAAACTTTTTGATTTTTAGGAAGTAATGATGTATATTTAACCCAGAGTAAAATTTTGTATAGTCTTGATAATCTGTGATTTTCAGAAGATTATATACAAAGTATACCGAAGGAACACAAAATACCACTCTGGGTTGAATATACATGGTTACTTCCTTAAAATTCAAAAGTAGTTTTAGAGATCAAATCTTTCCAGCACTTCCTCTGTTATAAAGATTAGAGATCATCTGAAAACAGTCTTCGTAGTAAGTTGAGGTAACAAATGTTGAACCTGTTTTTATATTAGATAAAATTTTCACTCAATAAAATTTAAATTTCTCCTCTTAATATTTGTGACATCTGTAATATGTTGAGTATGCATGTTTTGTTCAGTAGTGTCAGTCACAACAAATAAAAATAACCACTTGGGTTGTTGAGTATTTTGGTAAAATGTGATTCATAAAGAAACCTTAAGAAAGGTCATTTCAGTAGTCTTAACTTCAGCTTAAAACATTCATGACATATGTGTATCTTTTTTTTTCTTTTGAGTGGGCAAATCCATGTCCTTACATATTAACCCTTATTGTCAAAAAGTTAGAGCTTTTGTATTTAAAATTAATTTTTTTCAATTTCTTCTGCTTTTAAAAAGTGACACTGAAACTTTTTGGTAAGGGTTTAGCAATAATAGGAGATTTATTTACTTGATGTTACAAATAGGGTATTTATTCTAATGTTACCATGCCTCAGGGCTCTGTCTGATGTCTTATGGATGTTATTTTACTTTATTGTCTGTCTGTCTCACCCACTAGAATGTTAATAATTTCCATGAGGGCAGAATTTAAAAAATTTTTTTTGTTTTAATCACGGCTATATCCTGGATACCTGGAACAATGCCTGGCACATAGTAGGTACTTGATAGATGATGGTGGAATGAATGACTGTTGAAATACGTCACTAGTTGATTCGGAAAACATTTGGAAATACCGTGTTAGCGTTTAAAAAGATATTTTGACTGCTACTTAAATATAGTGCTGGTTACAGTAGAATCCTTATATAGTTTGCAGAGTGCCTTCTGAGATGTAGGATTGAGATAGTAGGATTGAGCCTCTGCTGGTCAGTGAGATTAGGAAAGGTACTTCCTATGGGGACTGTATTCAGAATAGATAGTAGGTTACTTTTCCTCAAAGCTACACAGTCATTTTGTTTACCTATCTTTTGAAGTGTTCCTTGAAGATATTTTGAATCTGCATCTAGGGAAAATACACTTGCCAACCGAACCGAGATATTTGGTGTTATGCTTTTTGGCGGTAACAAATAATGCTGACTGACTTTTGGGGTTTAAACATTGGATAGGGGAATCATTGTTTCTGAAGGAGTTTTATTTTTATTTATGAAATAATTTTGCGAACTGTTTGCATCAGTTGAAGTATAACAAAGTACACTTTTGTTTCTAGGTGAAAAATTTAGAGAACTAATGGATAAGTTCCTGAGGGTTAACTTCAGTAAAGGCTGCCCACCCTTGTTTACTACTTTGAAATCTTTATATTACAATACAGAAAAGGTAAAATTTGGTCTTTATTCAATTTGCTGTAGTCTTTTTACTAACTTAATTATTACAGAAAGATTTCCATGTAAATAATATGCTATGATTCAGTTATTTTCTCTATTCTAGTAATAGTGTGCACCTTCGTCTAATAATAGATGAACTGAAATTGTATGCATGTACTATAAGTAGTATCAAAGGAAATGTCAATCTGAAATTTACCGAGTAAAGGGTTTATAAAAGCACTAAAATAAAGGTTGTTGTTTTTAATGGGTATACTTTTGTAGTGGAATTTTAAGTTTGACCTTTTGTCACCAGAGGTCTATATTTAACTACTTCATAATTAATTATCTATTATTTTATGGTATGACTGTGGATTTTAAAATTTGTTATGCTTGCTTTTAGTTAGAGCATGGAAAATTGTTACTGCAACAGTAAAATGTCATTTGGCGCTGTTAGTTTTAACTAATAGGCTACATTTTAATGTAGTTTTAGCTAGGTTTCGAATGAAGAGAATCACTTTCTGCTTTTTAAAATTAGGAAATAGGCTTGGTTTTATATTAGAGAGATAATTAGAAAATCAAAAGTTAATAGAAAATAGTTATACTTCTATTTCCAAGCATTGCTTCTTATTTCTTAAGGTCTAAAATCTTGTGTTCTTTTCTTTTCTGTAATCAGTTCTTGGAAGTTACTAGTGGATAAGGAAAAGATTTTATTAGAAATGCTAAAATATTTTTAGTTAAACCTATATCACTTTATGTTTATTTAGTTTTGACCCATAATTATTTGTAAATTAGTAATAATTGTGAATAATAAAATATTGAAAAAAGTCAGTGTTAGGTATAACTGATTGACACTTTCTTCCTTTGGCAGCAGGTTTCATAAACTAAAAGGGACAACTGATAATATCTAGAGGGGACTGGCTGAGGATGACTGACAGAACTTCTGTACTCTGTTCCTACCATTGGTGCATCCAGTCTCCTTGCCAATTGGGCAGCTCCCCACTTCGGGAAAGAGACCTGTAGTACTTGACTAACAAAAAGTGTCATTTACATTAAAACAAACAAACAAACAAACAAAACTTAACAATTATTTAATGTCTGTAGTATGCTTTATTTGATTGCAATGGTACTGCTATCGATTTTTTTCTGCAATTGATTTTTTCTTTTGATTTTTTTTGATAGTGATTGATTCATATGAAAACATGTAGCAGTGCCTACCAGTAATTTTTGTAGGTTATTTAAATTAGCATTTGCCAGAATTCTTCTCTTATTCATTTAGGCAAGGGTGACAGAGAAGAAAGATGAGATAAAATGTCGGAAATAATAAAGAACATGTATGTGAATGAGAATAGAGTAGTGCTTTTGTAACACTGTCTTACAGCAAATACTGAAGACAGAATTTGTTCCTTACAGAATTCCTTACAGAATTTGTTCCTCTTAAGCTATCACTGGGCTTTCACTGGCTTTCTCAGTTTTCATAAGAGGCATAGACTTAAAAAAATAAATCCCCCCAATATTGATCCAAAATTACCATCTTAAGGTGTTAAGCATTTGTTGGTATTTTGTTTTATAAAGCTTGGAAATTGCATTTTTAAAGACGGCAGTGAGAATGCTTTCATCTATATGCGAACCTTTGACATAGTGTTAATCTTTGAGCACGCAACAGGAATGCTTACCATGTGTTTTTGAGAACTGAATTAAACTGCAGAAAATTGAGTTTAAGTTGTCAGAACTTAGTATAGTGAGAAAAAATGTACAAGTATGGGAAATCCTTCTCAAATCATTTTGATCACGTATTTGTGATAACTCAAGAGGGCATTTTGAAATTTGCACATTTCTAATCAGCAGTGAGTCCTGTTTTTAGGTAAGGGCTGCATTTTAACTCTCGAAGGATTTCAAAGCGGTTAAGGCTGATAAACAATTATAGTTTTGTAAACTTCCAAGTCTTAAAGAATAATCCATGTCAGGTACCATGAAAATAAAATTACCTTTTGGAGTTAGCTTAGGATATAGTACAAGTGTCAAAAAGTATTTTAAAAATGTCTCCAGCATTTTAAATTGTGAATTTTGACCATAAATATTTTGGTTTTTTTCCCCCCAGCAATTTCACAAGCACTTAATGTGTTATTGTGTAGTCTTGAATAACTCCTTTTTAATGACAGCATAGTCTTGTATCAAAATCATACCTCCAACTGAACTTTGATTTTCAAAGTTTTTGCAGTTAAAAAAGTATATCTTTGTACACATAGCTTTACTTAGGATTTTTGTCTCATAAATTCTCAGAATAAATTAATGGGTAAAAGGTATGAACATTTTGTTATTCTTGTAAACATCAATTTGTATCGCCACTACCAAAGTGTGTGAAAGGTTCACTGTGCCCTCACCAGCATTAGGCAGTGTTAAATATTTTCTTTTCTTATGTTTGCTTTTCTAATGAGATTTTTTTAAAAAACATAAAGAAGCTAAAATTTAATGTAACCAGATTTGCCGATCTTTATTTCTATTGTGGAAGTTCACCTGTTGTTTCAGAAACAGTTTGGAAAGTCCTCTTCCTCTTGAGCAGTGCTTCTCAAGGTGGGGCGGGGGAGGGAATTTTGTTCCGTCCCGTCCCCCCCCCCCCCCCCCCCCCCCCCGGACATTCTGCAATGTCTGGAGATGTTTTGGTTGTCAGCCTGGTGGGTGTGCTACTGATACCTAATGTGGGTGGAGCCTGGGGACGCTGCTGAACACTCTTCAGTGCACAGGACAGCACCCCCCCCCCAACCCCCAGCAAAGAACTGCGTCACCAACATGTTGGGCTGCGTAATTCTAGGGGCTGTCCTGTGCGTCACAGCATATTTGGCAGTGTCCTTGGCCTCTACCACTAGGTCAGCAGCTTACCCCCAGTATCTTTGTTGTTCTGTTAATAGCTTTATTGGGATGCAGTTCACATACAATAAAATTGACCTATTTGAAGTTTACAAATTCACTGATTTTTAGTATATTCAGAGTTTTGCAACCATCACCACAGTAATTTTAGAAAATTTTCATCACCCGAAAAAGAAACCCCATTCATATCTGCCTGCCTCACTCCCCCAACCAGGCAGCCACTAGTCTACTTTCTGTTTATGGATTTGCCTATTTTGGGTATTTCATACAAACAGAATCAAACAATATGTGGCCCTTTTTTCTCTAGCTTCTTATACTTAGCATAAATATTTTCACCTATGTGGTAGCATGAGTACTTCATCCCCTTTTATGTCCAAATAATGTCCAGTTGTATGGCTATACTACATTTTATCTATCAGTTGATGGACATTTTGGTTGTTTGTACCTTTTGGTATGAATAACGCTGTGAACGTTTGTGTACCAGTTTTTGCATGTACATGTTTTCATTTCTCTTGGGTTGCATATACCCAGGAGTGGAATTGCTAGGTCAAATGGTAACTCTATGTTTAAATTTTTTAAAAACTGTCAGACTCTTTTCCAAAGTACCTTCACCACTTTACATTCCCACAAGCAGTGTATAAGGATTCTGATTTCTATACATCCTCACCAACAATCCACTTGTTATTATATGGTATTTGATTATGGCCATCCTAGTGGGTGTGAAGTGGTATCTCCTTGTGGTTTTCGTTTGCATTTCCTTGATGACTGATTATTTTGAGCATTATTTCAAGTACTTGTTGGCCATTTGTATATCTTCCCTGGAGAAATGTCAGTTCAGGTTCTTCTCCCAGTTTTTAATTGGGTTATTTGTCTCTTCATTATTAGTTGTAAGTTTTAAATATATTCTAGGTACAAGTTTCTAATCAGATATGTGATTTGAAAATATTTTCTACCATTCTGTGGATTGTCTTTTCACTTTCTTAAAAGTGTCTTGATGAAACCCATTTAATCTTTTTTCCCTTGTGTTGTTTGTGCTTTTGTGTTGTATATAAGAAACCTATTTCCAAATTCGGGGTCATGAAGATTTACACATACTTACTTCTAAGAGTTTTGTACTTTTGGTTCTTACATTAAAGTCTTTGATTCATTTTGCGTTCATTTTTGTATATGGTGTGAGGTGGGAGCCCAGCTTCATTCTTTTGCATGTGTTTGTCCAGTTTCCCAGCACCATTTTTTTTTTTTTTCCATTGAAAGTCTTGATAGCCTTGTTGAAAGTAAATTGATCATAAATGTGAGGGTTCATTTCTAGACTCTCATTTCTGTTCCACTGATCTGTATGGCTGTCCTTAGGCTAGTATCACACTGTCTTGATTACTGTAGCTTTGGGGTAAATTTTGAAATTAGGAAGTGTGAATCTTCCTAGTTTTTTTTTTTTTAATATTCTTTTGGCCATTAAAGATTTATTTTATTTCCATTTGAATTTTAGGATCAGTTTTTCAGCTTCTACAAAGAAGCCAGCTGGGATTTTATAGGGATTGCATTGAATCTGTAGATAGCTTTGGGAAGTATTTCCATCTTAACACTATTAAGTCTTTCAGTCTATGAACATTGGAAATTTTCCATTTATTTAGATTGTCTTTAATTTCTTTCAACAATTTTTTTTGTAGTTTTCAGTTTATAAGTCTTATACATCTTTTGTTAGTTATTCCTAAGTATTTTATTTTTTTTATGCTATGCTAGATGGAAGTATTTTCTTTCTTTTTTATTATATAGTTTCATGTGTACATCCTAAACATATAGGGCCAATTATAATTTGACATCTGTGTACACTATAAATTGTTCACCACTACAAGCCTAGTTACCATCCATCACCATACAGTTGACCCCCCCGCCCTGCCTTCACCCATTTCACACCCACCCCCTAACCACCTTCCCCTCTGGTAACCACTAATCTGTTTTCTGTGTCTGAGTTTGTTTTTGTTTTATTTTGTTTTCTTTAATTTTTTTTAAGATTCCACATATGAGTGCAATCATGTGACATTTGTCTCTGTCTGATTTATTTCATTTAGCATAATACCGTCGAGGTCCATCCATGTTGTTGCAAATGGCAAGACTTCATGATGGCTGAGTAAATAGTCCATTGTATATATATACACCACATCTTTATCCATTCATCCATTGATGGACATCTAAGTTGTTTCCATATTTTGGCTATTGTAAATAATCCTGCAGTGAACATAGGGGTGCATCTATCTTTTTGGATTAGTGTTTTTGTGTTCTTTGGATTGGAATTATTTTCTTAAATTTAGTTTTCAGGGTTTTTTTATTGCTA
This sequence comes from Kogia breviceps, assembly GCF_026419965.1. NCBI lineage: Eukaryota > Metazoa > Chordata > Mammalia > Artiodactyla > Physeteridae > Kogia > Kogia breviceps. The sequence goes on along the minus strand of NC_081325.1, from coordinate 25,715,947 downwards.
GTATATAAAATACAGTAGATTTTTATATATTGTTCTTATATTCTGTAACCTTGATGAACTTGTTTATTAGTTGTTATAGTTGGTGTAACGAATTTCTGTCATCAGCAAATAGAAAGTTTTATGTCTTCCTTTCCAGTCTGTATCCTTTTTATTCATTTTCTTGACTAATTGCCCTGTCTAGAGAACCTCCAGTCAGTGTTGAATAGAAATGATGAGAATTGACATTTTTGTTTTGTTCTTGATCTCAGTGGGAAACATCTAGTCTTTCTCCATTAAATATTGTGTTAACTATGGATTTTTTTGTATATGCCCTTTATAATGTTGAGGAAGTTCCCTCCTACTCCTAGTTTGTTGAGCATTTTTATTGTGAAAGGGTGTTGGATTGAGTCAAATGGTTTTTCTTTGTCTATTGAGATGATCATGTGTTTATTGTTTTTATTCTGTTGATATTGTATATTACATTATTTGATTTTCAGATGTTAAACAACCTTGCATTAGTGGGATAAATCCCACTTGGTTGTGCTGTATAATTCTTTATATATGTTGCTATGTTCAATTTGCTGGTATTTTATTAAGGATTTTTGCATCTATATTTCTAACAGGTACTGGACTGTAGTTTTCTTGTGATATCTTTGTCTGGTTTTGATATGAGGGTAATAATGGCCTTATAATGAGTTGGGAAGTGTTCTCTCCTGTTTTGTTTTGTTTTTTTTGAAAAGTATGTGAAAATTGGTATTGGTATTAAATATTTGGTAGGATTTACCAGTGAAACTATCTGGGCCTGGACTTTTCTTTGTGGGTAGTTTTTGATTACCTGTTGAAACTCTTTACTTGTTATTGATCTATTTATATCTTCAATTTCTTCTTATTTGTGTTTCTAGAAATTTGTCCATTTAAGTTATCCGGTATTGGGATATATGTTCATCATATTCCTTTATAATCATTTCATTTCCAGTCAGTAGTAAGTAATGTCTCTTCTTTAGTTTTTAGTTTTAATAGCTTGAGTCTTTTTCTTGGTCAGTCTAACTAAAGGTTTGGCACTTTTGTCAATCTTTTCCGAAGGCCAAGTTTTGGATTTGTTGATTTCCCCACCACCCCCCTTTTCTAGTTTATTAGTTCCCAAATCTAATCTTTATTATACCCTTACTTATTTATGCTGGTTTTAGGTTTAATTTGCTCATCCTTTTCCAGTTTTTTTTCCCAACATGCGCTTAGTGTTCTGTATTTTTGTTTTTTACTTTGCAGATTTAATCGATGAGAAAAATGTTTTTTCTAAAGATAAAGATCTATGTTTGCACAGAAAGATACTGAGTAAAATCAGTTTTTATTTAATTTTAGTTCAACTGTCAAGGCTACAGTATATACATTAAAAAAAATTGTTGTAGTGTTTTAAAAGAAACCAGAATGACCCTAAATAAGAGGTGGAAATTAATTCTGGGCTTCCATTTTCACCTATAATGGAAAGTACTTTGCAGTTTGTTCTGTAGCTATTCACTGTGTCAGACTATTGAGTGAAGGCAGTGAATCATCAAGGTTTGTGTGGGTTGTTACAGTGCATTTGATTCCATTGAAGCTGGACGTCAGTGCACAGGTGCAGTGAATATGAGTAAGAACATGGAAATTGAGTACTTGATGAGACTGACTGGATGAAGCATAGATGTCTCAACAAAAAGTGTATATGGCTGTCCATACACAGGAAGGGGAGGTCGGCCGTTTCCCAGAGGACACTTTTTTGGGGTTAAATCTGCCCATACTATGAAAATATTCCAAGATCCTCATTCAGTTAGAGAACGTGTAGAGGTACGTGTGCCCTTTAGAAACTGGAGACTGTAGGCCCAAAGAGTTACAAAAAGTTGGCCTGTTCAGTGAGGAAAGAGAACCATCATGAACTTCATTGGAATATTTCTACGGGAAGTACTAAATTGTTTGGCTGTTGTTAGTGGGAAACAACTATAATTTGTTGGTGGAGGTGGTGGGTAAACTAGATTTTGATCCTGGAATATATTATCTGTAAGGTATCTTCGGTTCTTTCTTTATTTTTAATTAACTCAGGCAGGTATAAAATTTGAGTTTTATATCTGTTTACTACCTAACTGTAATTGTGAAGGTAAGTTAGGAAAAAAATGAAGCTAAACAGCATTATAAAAATATTAGAATTCTGTTATCATTGTAAAAATGGCTTCACAGTTAATAGTCAAGCAAAATGATTCTAAAAATGCTTCATTTCATATATACTTTTGGAAAACTAGGTGTTTCAGAAGGGGATATAGGGGAATAATTGGCAAGGAAAGCAAGAGTTTGATTAGTATTTCAGGGCAATACAAGGAATTTTTTTTCTTAGATGCTCTAAGTAATAGAAGGACTACTTTAAGAATGTTTCTTTGGGAGAATCCTGGATTTCTCACGAAAAGGGAAAAAATGAGTCAATAACAGTTCTATCTTTAAAAATTCTAGAAGGCATTATTTGCAGTGGTAACAGTATCAGAGTTAGTATTTTTCAGACATGCTGATCAACAGTTAATGGTAATTGTAATGATGTTCATAAATTCATTTTTTCTTTGTTTAAAAACAGTTAAATTTTGAGAGAAGAAAATAAAAGCAAGTATTGGTTTGGCCAGAAAGTTCTTTCAGGTTTTTCCATAACATCTTACAGAAAAACCCAAACAAACTTTTTGGCCAACCCAGTACTTTTCCAGGTATTCCAATACCTAGGAAGGTATCACAGTATAGTATAATGTCTGCTGACATTTCTTAATCCCCTTCACAATTTTTGCCAAATCTACATAACACCTATAAGTGTTATTTTTTAAAATATTTTTCAGTAATTTGATTACTTTTTTTTTGTTTTTCATAAAACCACAGATTTATGCTAGTATCATTTTTATAAAACACATAAAATTAAAACCTAACTTAAAAAGTTTCAGTTGGTGAATTAGCTGTAATCATCTCATGTTCCAGCATGGGCACCACTCTTTGGGAAATGCTGGTATAGGGAAAAGAGTATTGCTTTGGAATCAGGCCTCGTTTGGAATCCTGACTCCATCACACATTTGCTTGAGCAACTACCTGAATCTGCTTCTGGATCATAAAGTTGGGGAAGATAATACTTAAGGAGTTGCTGTGTTCTTTAATTAAATGATAAAGTTTGTAAAGTGCTTGGTTCAGAGAGGGTTTTCAAGAACTGGTCATTCTCTCACCATCCCCACCCATCACACCTCATCTCTGCAAGAAGTTACCTAGTTTCATTTTAGTGTCATAGTTCTTGGACAACTTATCTCTAGCTAGCTCCTTAGAAACCAAAATTGTCACTGTTAATTGTACATTTATTAGAAATTAATCCAACAATTTTGGTCCCTGTTGATAAACTATTGTGCCTAGTTTTCTAATTTGGGTTAAAAAAAAAAATCCGAAAAGACAGTTTCAGTGCCTTTCATGTTACAGTAACATTTTAAATGGGATCTGTATTTATATTGTGAAAAATTGTGTATCAGATGTGGTTTGTAGGGCTTTGTCTTTAAGCTTAGTAAAGAATTCTTTTAACTCATACATAAGAAAAGCTGGATAAGGGCAGTAATTTAGGAAATTATCTACAAAAGTCACAACATTTGCCCAGGTTAGATTTTGTTAGCAAAACAAAGCTTTTTCAACCGTGGTCAAAGTATAACTGTTAGAAGAAAATATTTAAATCAGGAGAAGGTGGTTGAACTTGGAAATTTTTTCAGTTCATAAAAAATTTTGACTGTATGATTTAAGCTGTCTATTTTGAGGCTTAAAGTTTTATTGTCATCTTAGATACCTAACAAGTGGATTGGCTTTCTTGATTTTAATTGGCAGCGGCAGATAGCTATTTTCAAGAAGAATAGCCATTAACATGTTTTGCAAGAAAGGAGTTGAATATACAGTTATATTGTATAATTGAATATAGTTATACAGTATACAATTATATAATTGAACGTACAGTTATACAGTATTATTGAAATATAAATGGTAAGTAAACTTGAAGTAAAATGGGTCCTTTATACCTTAGTAAAACTCCTTAGACTAACTTTCATAGACAAGTTTGGAAAATTGAATTGTTCACTTAATTACTGAGTGAGTGACTATAATATGCATTTTTTAGATTCAATAAATATGCCTAATAAACCAGGAAGGACAGTGTTTTCTGCAGTTTTTTTATTTAGGACATTTCATGTGAACTTTCCATTACCTTGATTTATTTCCTCAATTAAATCTTGTTTTGAAGTTCTGAAGCTGGATATTCTATTTTATTCAGTAGTATTTTACACTCCTTTATGAAGAATTATGTGTAACTTCAGTATATATTTTGTTGTACTTTAAAAAAATGATTAAAACTGATTTAAAAAATTTATTTCACCCTAGAGATGGAAAGGTACACCCTTATTTAAAGCTCTAGCTGTGGTTTTAGTAACTGCCAGTAGATGGCAGTGTAAGTTCATGGAAAACTATTTGCTTCCATAAATTGAGTACTGAATTTCTAAGCCTGAACGTTTTTTAAGTTACACATACTCTCAGTGAGATTGATCCTGGTGGGTTAAAAATGCCTATTACTTTTTTAAAAAATAAATAAATAAATAAATAAATTTATTTTTGGCTGTGTTGGGTCTTCGTTGCTGCGCACAGGCTTTCTCTAGTTGCAGCGAGCAGGGGCTGCTCTTCGTTGCGGTGCGTGGGCTTCTCATTGCGGTGGCTTCTCTTGTTGCGGAGCACGGGATCTAGGCGTGTGAGCTTCAGTAGCTGTGGCACGCGGGCTCAGTAGTTGTGGCTCGCGGGCTCTACAGCACAGGCTCAGTAGTTGTGGCACATGGCCTTAGTTGCTCTGCAGCATGTGGGATCTTCCTGGACCAGGGATCGAACCTGTGTCCCCTGCTTTGGGAGGTGGATTCTTAACCACTGCACCACCAGGCAAGTCCCTAAAAATTCCTGTTAGTTATTATTTTGCTTTGTAGTGATAGTCTTATTGCAGCATTTTAAAAAAGCAGTTCTCAAATTTTAGGGTATATCAGAATTATCTGGAGGCTTGCTAAAAGCATTGCTAGACTCAGAGTTTCTGATTCTATAAATACGGGGTTTGGTCAAAAATTTGCATCTCTAACAAACTACCAGGTGATGCTAATGCTGACATTTATGATATTAATGGGCTGAGGATTGCACTTTTAGAACCACCTTTTTGTTGTTATTGTTTTATTGCAGCAAAATACACTTAACATAAGATTTACCATGTGGACCATTTTTAAGTATACGGTTTAGTGGTATTAACTACATTCACATTTTTGTACATCCATCACCACCATCCATCCCCATAACTCTTTTCATCTTTTATAACTGTAACTCTGTACCCGTTAAACAATAACTTTCTGTTTTTCCCTCCCTCTAGCCCCCGGCAGCAACCATTATACTTTATGTCTTTATGATTTTGACAGCTCTAAGTAGCTCATATAAGTGGAATCATACAGTAATTGTCTTTCTGTGACTAGGTAGGTGATTTCCCTTAGCATAATGTCCTCAAGTTTCGTCCCTGTTGTAGCACATTTCAGAATTTCCTTTTCAAAGCTTAATAATATCCCATGGTATGTCTATACCACATTTGCTCACCCATTCTTCCTTCCATGGACACTTGGGTTGCTTCCACGTTTTGACTGTTATGAACAATGATATGAACATGGATGTACAGATATTTCTTAGAGATCTGCTTTCAGTTCTTTTGGATATATAGTCAGAAGTGGAATTGCTGGATCATTTGGTAGTTGTATTTTTAATTTTTTGAGGAACTGCCGTATTATTTTCCGCATCACCTGTACCATTTTCCACCAGCAGTGCACAAGGGTTGCAATTTTTTTCACATCCTTGTCTACAGTTGTTTTCTGTTTTGTTTTGTTTTAAGGTAGCCATCCTCCTGGGTATGAGGTGGCATCTCACTGTAGTTGATTTGCATTTCCTTAGTGACTAGTGATGTTGCACATCTTTTCATGTGCTTACTGGCTATTTGTATATCTTTGGAGAAATGTTTATTCAAGCATTTTAAAAAACAGTTATTTTGGGGGTTTTTTTGTTTTGAGGTATGTGGGCCTCTCACTGTTGTGGGCTCTCCGGTTGCAGAGCACAGGCTCCAGACGCACAGGCTCAGTGGCCATGGCTCACGGGCCCAGCCGCTCCACGGCATGTGGGATCTTCCAGGACCAGGGCACGAACCTGCCTCCCCTACATTGGCAGGCGGACTCAACCACTGTGCCACCAGGGAAGCCCTATCAAACATTTTTGAATTGGATTTTTGTTGTTGAATTTTAGTTCTCCATATATTTTGGATATTAACCTCTTATCAGATACATGATTTGCAAATATTTTCTCCCATTCCGTGGGTTGCCTTTTTACTCTATGGATGGCATCTTGGTGTACAAATTTTTTAATTTTCATGAAGTCCAGTTTGTCAGTTTTTTCTTTTGTTACCTGTGCCTTTGGTGTCATATCCAAGAAATCATTGCCAAATCTAATATTGTGAAGTTTTTGTCCTATGTTTTCTTTTAAGAGTTTTATTGTTTTAGGTCTTACATTTAGGTCCTTGATCCATTTTGAGTTAATTTTTGTACCTGGTATTAGGTAAGGGTTCACCTGCATTCTTTTGCATGTGGATATCCAGTTTTCCCAATACCATTTGTTGAAAAGACTTCTGTTTCTCCAATGATTGGTCTTGACACCCATGTCAAAAATCATTTGGCCATATATGCGAGGGTTTATTTCTGGACTCTCTGTTCTATTCCATTAGTCTCTACATCTGTCTTTAAGCCAGTACCACACTGTTTTGATTACAGTAACTTTGTAGTAAGTTTTGAAATCAGGAGTGAGTACTCTTGGTTTTGTTCTTTTTTAAGATTGTTTTGGCTCTTTGGGGTTCTTTGAGATTCCATGTTAATTTTAGGATGGGCTTTTCTATTTCTGAAAAAAAAAAAAGGCATTTGGATTTTGATGGAGATAATGTTGAATTTATAAATCTCTTTGGGTAGTATTGATATTTTAATAATAATAATATTAATTTTTCCAATTCATGAATATGGGATGTTTCCATTTATTTGTGTCATCTTGAATTTTTTTCATCAGTGTTTTATAGTTTTCATTGTACAAGTTTTTCACTTCCTTGGTTAAGTTAATTTCTAAGTATTTTATTCTTTTTGATGCTGTTGTGAATGAAATTGCTTTAGTAATTTCCTTTTCAGATTGTTCATGTGTGTGAAAGTGCAGCTGATTTTTGTGTATTGACTTTTTGTATCTTGTTGCTTTGCTGAGTTCATTTATTCTAACAGGTTTTTTTGTGAAATCACTAGGGTTTTCTACTAGTAAGATCATATCATCTGCAGAGATAATTTTATTTTATTTCTTTCTTTACTATTTGAATACCTTTTATTTCTTTTTCTTGCCTTCCAGCAGTAGAACTTCCAGTACTGTGATGAGTAGATGTGATGAAAGCAGTCATCCTTGCCTTATTCTTGATCATAATGAAAATGTTTTTCAGTCTCTCACCATTAAGTATGATGTTCATTGTGGGTTTTTCATATTTGGCATTCATTATATTGAGATAGTTTCCTTCTATTTATAGTTTGGTGAATGTTTTTATAAGGAAAGGGTGGTGAATTTTGTCACATACTTTTTCTGCAGCAATTGAGATAATCATGTGGGTATTTTTCCTTCATTTTGTTGATGTGGCAAGTTATATTGATCAATTTTTATGTTAAGGTATCCTTGCATTTCAGGAATAAATTCATCTTGGTCGTGGTGTATAATCCTTTTAATATGCTGCTGAGGCATGTTTGCTAGTATTTTGTTGAGGATTTTGCATCCATGTTCATCAGGGGTGTTGGTCAGTAGTTTTCTTGTGGTGTTTTTGTCTGGCTTTCATATGAGTAATGCTGGCCTCAGAATGAGTTTGGAAGTGTTCCCTTCCTTTTGATTTTTTGGCAGAGTTTGGTATTAGTTTTTAAAATGTTGGGTAGCATTCACCATTGAAGCCATTGGGTCTAGGGCTGTTCTCTGTTGGTAGGTTTTTTGTTTGTTTGTTTTTTAAAATAATTTTTATTGGAGTATAGTTGCTTTACAATGTTGTGTTAGTTTCTGTTGTACAGCGAAGTGAATCAGCTATATATATATATATATATATATATATATATATATATATATATATATATATATATATATCTTTTTTGGATTTCCTTCCCATTTAGGTCACCACAGAGCATTGAGTAGAGTTCCCTGTACTCTACAGTAGGTTCTCATTAGTTAATCTGTTTTATACATAGCAGTGTATATATGTCAATCCCAGTTTCCTAATTCACCCACTTCCCCTTCCGCCCTTGGTATCCATATGTTTGTTCTCTGGTAGGTTTTTGATTTCTGGTTCAATCTCCTTACTAGTTATAGGTCTATTCACATTTTAATAACCATTCTTTTTAAACAGTCTTTGCTTTAAAAATCTTATTAAAATAATACAGCATTATTGTGTTTTAAAAGAGTGTCCTCATATTCTACTACCCTAATCTATTTGTTCATATTTCCATTGAGTATGTCTCTATACATATATGTTTTAGTGAAGTCATAATGTGTGTAAATTCTTTTCATGTTCTGTTTTTTATATGTTACTTACATATTTTCCCCTACTTTTAATGTGTACTGTCCCACCTATTCCTTATTGCCCTTCTATCTAAGAGACTTATGCCCTTCAATGCAACATTCTTGTCAGAAAGATATCATGTAAGCCTGAGAAGTGTTTTAATTTGATCTTTTTTGTGTTTTTGACTGCTGTCAGTGGGATGGTTCTAAAATAATACTGTATTGGTCACATACTGTTATAAGTTTTAATGGTTTTTCTTTACTTTTGACCTTTGTTTTTCTGAAGTTCACAAAGAAGGTGGTTATACTTTCTAACTCATTTTGAACAGGTAACATCAACAGACATTTAAAACAAACCATGCATAGAAGCTACTTTTTTCCCCTGCCACTTCTAATTCATGTCACTTTTCTTTTGCACTTTCAGGGCATAGCATGTTTACAGTGTAGTGTATAACATTTCAGTCCTACCTAAGTGCAGCATTGGAATGAAAATCTATCAAAATGATCACTAAAAACCAAGGTAGTTTAAACATCTAGTTAGTTTACTTAACTTCTTCCATCAACTCACTGTATAATTTAATTATTTCACTTGACTTTTTTATAATGAGTGACATTTTAGAAAATCTGAATATATAATGGCTTACAACTTCACCCTGTAACAATGGGAAGCAAAAGGCAAATAAATTGTTAATAATAATAAATTATACAGGTGTGTTCTTTGGCCAAAAAGAAAAAAAGTAGTGTGTGGTAACTAGTGATGATTTGTCCATCAAAACCTGAAACTATTGATACTTATTGAGATGAGAAATTAATGAGATTCTATTTTACTATTAATAAAGAGAGCAAGTACGTTTTCTGTTTTTCTCATTTTCCCCCAACACAGGGAGTGGGGAAAAGCAGACACCCCAATTTATAGTTAATTTACTGAAATAAGCTGTATATTGCTTCCAAATCTAATTTAATCCATAGTAAATAAAAATACCTTCATAAAATATTTAAAAATTTTAAAACGATGTTTCTTTAACAGATTTCTATAATCCAGGAGCTTGTTACTAATTATGAAGCCTCTCTGAAAATGTGTGACTTTTTTAGCCCTTATGGTAAGTTTAAATTAGATTGAGTTGAAATTTGATTACTCATTTCGATCCATTTTTAGTCACTTACACTAACACTATCTTATGTTTATTATGTGTGTGCTACATGATAGCTGTTCCCTAAATAGTTTTTGAATTAGTGAATGAAATGAGAAGAGCACTTGCAATCTTAAGTAATTAAAAATGTCTTAATCTTGTCAGGGGGGAGTTAACTCCATTTTAATATGAATAAACAGAATTGAGAGGTTGAGCAGCTTGACCAAGATCAAGTAGTTAGTTTATGTTGAAATGTATTTTTCCTGAATTCCTACTTCTTTGTTCTTTCTACTCTTATATTACTTTAAATCCTGTATAATTTGGTTCTTTGTTTTTCTGTTTGTAGGGGCATATGTAAATCAAGGCAGCTTTATTTAGAAAACACTCTAGAATGCTTTCAGTCATGCAAATGGTAACTTTGGTTTCTTCTTGCATCTTTTATTTGTTATTGCCCTTTTGTTCTTGTTAGTTTGAAACAAATTTCACAATAAAATAACAGACACAGAAGTAAATAATGAACCCTCAGTGTCCCCATCACCTACCTTCTTTTATCAGTGTTTCGCTGGTATTATTTAAAGTATCTTCTGTCCACTTTTTTTCCTGGAGTTTTTTTTTTTTTTTTTTTTTTGGGGTGGGGGGTGGAAGGCGGGCCTCTCACTGTTGTGGCCTCTCCCGTTGCGGAGCGCGCAGGCTCAGCGGCCGTGGCCCACGGGCCCAGCCGCTCCGCGGATCCTCCCGCACCGGGGCACGAACGCGTGTCCCCTGCATCGGCAGGCGGGCTCTCAACCACTGCGCCACCAGGGAAGCCCCTCCTGGAGTATTTTTAAAGCAGACATTCTGTTTCCCCTGTCAGTACCTTAGTATGCATCTCTAACTGTTTAAAACACTTAAACACAAGATGTAGCCACAGTGCTGTCTTACACAAAATTAACTCTCATACCACAGTACCAGTCCGCATGCAAATTTTCCCAATTATTTAAAAAATTGTATAACTGGTTTATTTGAATATGGATCCAAAAGGTCCACACTTTGCATTTGATTGTTATGTCTCTGATATTCTTTTAATCTTGAGCAGTACTGTCCACTCCTTTCCCTTTTTTAAAAAAAAAAAAAGCCTGTTTGTCAAAAGGTCATTTGTCTTGTGGAACATTCCATGTTTTGAATTTGGCTGATTGTTTTCTCGTGGTATCATTTAATACATTTGCTGTCATCCATATTTCTTAAAAAGTTCGAGTTAGATTTACCGACTTTTTTTTTTTTTTTTTTTTTGTGGTACGCGGACCTCTCATTGTCGCGGCCTCTCCCATTGCGGAGCACAGGCTCTGGACGCGCAGGCTCAGCGACCATGGCTCACTGGCCTATCCGCTCTGTGGCATGTGGGATCTTCCCGTACCGGGGCACGAACCCGTGTCCCCTGCATCGGCAGGCGGACTCTCAACCACTGCGCCACCAGGGAAGCCCCCGACTTTTTTGGGGGGGGGGCATTGCCGTGTGGCAGGTGAGATCTTAGTTCCCCAACCAGGGGTTGAACCCATGTGCCCTGCAGTGGAAACGTGGAGTCCTAACCACTGGACCGCCAGGCAATTCCCCTAGATTTACAGACTTGATTAGATTCAGGTTCCATGTGAATACTTCATATGTGACACTTTGTACTTCCTGTTATATCACATCTGAAGGCACAAAACATTCTGGTTGTCTCTCTTTTTGTGATATTAAGATTGATCAGGGTTTTGATGTTTGTCAGCCTAATCTGCCCATTAAAAGTTCTTCATTGGCCACTCACCTAATGATTTTTGCAGCCACTGAGAATCGTTGCCTTCATCCCTTATTTCATTCTAATCATCATTCCTTCTGCATTTATTAGCTGGAATTCTTATAGAGAAGTTTTTTTTTTATTAGTTATCTATTTTATACATATTAGTGTATATATTGTCAATCCCAAGTAAAGAACTTTTCTTCATCAAATATTTGTTTCTCCTGAAATATAGTTTATATGAGAGGAGCAAGATAAATTCTTGGCTCTTTGTCTATGTTTATTATTTGTGTTTTAATTTTATGCTAATCTGTGTGTTTTCATTGTTGTCATTTCATTTGGTCATCTAGTCTAGGAGACCTTCTGTGTTTTCTACTCATGCCACATGAGTAAATTCTCCTTTCTGCTCTTTCTACCTCGTTTTATACCTGTGTGTCTTCCCTTCTGAAATCCATTTGAGAGCTTGGTATTTCTTTATATCTACCCCTCTGTAAGCTTGAGTGTATAGAATGGGGAACCAGATAGAGCTCTGCTGATTCTGTGTGACCATCCTGTCAAGAATGTGTCCTCCTAATACCCTTCAATTTTGAGTTTCCCTAATGTAGTGTCGAGGCCTACTTACAATGCTAAGTAAGCCCTGGCCATTCTTGCCTTTGTGGAAATTTTGCAGTGGTAGTTAGCGACATCTTTTCTTCAAGCTATTTTCCTTGACTTTTCCTGGTCCTGCTGCCTTATGCTCTCAGCCTGAGAATTCGTAGAGTTAGATTGATTTACTCCTTTTCCCCAAACTGTTTCTTTGGAGTGAGGTATGGGTAGAAGCCTATGAAACCAGCATCTTGTTTCTCTGTTTGGCTGCTACTTTTTGAACTTTATGACATGAAGTCGTATCTCTTTCTGTTGAACTTTGGTCATATTTGCTGGATTTTTACTGCTTATCATAATAGTTAATTTCACTATGCATTGGGAGAAAGAAAGTATGTGAGTTGCTCTACTTTGCCTCATTCCCTGTAAAGATTTTATATTTGTTTGATTGCAGAGAATGGGGAGACAGAACCCCCAACGACACTCCTCTGGGTTCAGTATTTCCTGGCACAGCACTTTGATAAACTTGGGCAGTATTCTCTGGCCTTGGATTATATTAATGCTGCAATTGCTAGTACTCCAACTCTAATAGAACTATTCTATATGAAAGCAAAAATTTACAAGGTAAAATCTTTGTCATGTTTTTTGAGTAGTTGAAGAATTTGGCCATTTTAAGAATGCTTGGAGTTCTTTCCGTGTAGAGATAACTTTTAGGCCACCCTGATAACCTATTCCTAATATTCTAATAATCCTAAGGAGTTTTATGTTATATAGTTGTATAGTCAGTATTAATAGTTTCATTCAGCTCTTAGTAAATATGAATTGTAATGTATCTAAAGATTTCTAGATGAATTTGACAGAAATGTAACAGATTTCTAATTGGTCTTTAAGAACTTTTTCCATTATATTGTACCCATATTCTCTTAATCATAAACAGTGATTTCTTTAATACTTTCATTTCTTAAAGCATATAGGTAATCTCAGAGAAGCTGCCAAGTGGATGGATGAAGCTCAGTCTTTAGACACAGCCGATAGATTCATCAACTCCAAATGTGCAAAGTATATGCTTCGAGCAAATATGATAAAAGAAGCAGAGGAAATGTGCTCCAAGTTTACAAGGGTAGGAAATAGCATGTCATTGTCTGAGTTAGTAAAATTAAAGTTAAGTTCTGTGGTGCTGTGTGAAGTTTGCTGCTGAAGTTCCTAAGAATTCACTTTTGTTATTAATTTTTAATCTTGTTTAGCTCATATCCTAAGTATGGTTTCTTACTGTGGTTGATGTATGTGCATGTGCTTCTGGTGGGAAATGATTAAAAAGTAATAACAGGGCTTCCCTGGTGGCGCAGTGGTTGAGAGTCCACCTGCCGATGCAGGGGACGCGGGTTCGTGCCCCGGTGCGGGAAGATCCCACGTGCCGCGGAGCGGCTGGGCCCGTGAGCCATGGCCGCTGAGCCTGCGCATCCGGAGCCTGTGCTCCGCAACGGGAGAGGCCACAACAGTGAGAGGCCCGCGTACCGCAAAAAAAAAGAAAAAAAGTAATAACAGGAGCAAAATACCTTTATACAGAAATAAGCATTATGCCATACTTCAGTGCTTATATGCAAGATTTGATTTATTCTTTTGTTTCACTAGTAATTTGTGACTGCTGTTTAATTTCTCAGTTACAGTGTGTTAACTTCATAATAGCTCAGAGAGTTCTTTCTCTGTAGAACTAACTTCTGAGGACTACTGGTCTCTGTGACATTAAGAATTTAAGTTCTTTCAAATCGTTAGGCTAAACATTTATTCCTTTTGTTTCATCTTTCACCATCCTTTCATATCCTTTTCTACACAGACTTTCTGTTATTGTAAAAACAGTACATGTTTATGGTTAAAAATATAAGGAGGCTAATGGAACAGGATAGAAAACTGTTCACACATATTTGGAAACTTGGTATGTATCAGAGGTGCTTTAAAAATCAGAGATGAAAAGATGTTGTTTGGATAATTATTAATTTGTGTTGAAAAAAATAAAATGACATCCTTATCTTACACTGCACACAGATCAGTTACAGGTGGATTAAAGATCTAAAAGCAAACCTTTCACACTTTAAGAAGAAAGCATAGAAGTTTATCTTTAGGGCTCAAGGTAGGAAACATTTCTTAAGATACCAAACACATAAAGATACAAGAGTAAAATTGATACACTTGATTATGTCAAAATTAAAGATAGTGTATAACAAAAAATAATTATAAGCAAAGTGACAAGGCAAACCATAGAATTGGAGAAGATATTTCCAACTCATATAAGAAGAAAAGAATTTATAAAGAAAGCCAAAGAATTCGCTGAAATAGTTACACATTGAATGTAACCTAGAGGCATTATGAGAAAACCATGTTTCAAGTTTGATTTCCCAGTTTTAATTAAGGTACTTCAAAGTAAATAATTTATATCTCCAAGTGCATTACATACAAAGTGGAGGGCTTCAGTGCTGGTGTTTGTAAGTTGTTTAGGATGAAAATAAGTTACCACTGTGCTCTGTGATGCTAATGTATCACTAATACAGCACCAGTATACCACCTTGTTTAAATGTTAACTAGACTCTAGTTGTGTCTGGGTGTTAATGGAAACCCCTTATAATTTAGAAGCCACAGAATAGCTTGAACTTTTATTGTGAAAATTTAACTACTTGCAAGAATGATGTCATAGAAACATTACACACACACACAATACTCAATAAGAAAAAGATGAGACAATACAAATATGGGCAAAGGAGATGAATAATTAGTTCACAGAAGTAGAATATGGAATGGCCAAAAGATACCTTCATTAGTAATCAGGGGAAAAAAACAATATATCATTTTTTACCCATGAAATTACCCAGAAATTTAAGACTGACATTACTTGGTATTGACAAATGGTATGTCATTCATACACACACAGACACACACATGCACACACATCTCACATACGTATACCATATATCTGTGTTGTGTATATATTTATGATGAGAAAGAAACAACGTATGTTCTATGCATGTGATGTACATATACACATATAGGTTTAATTTTTCATTAAAGGCTACTACTTATAGACCATTTGTTGTTTCTCTCTCATTGTAAAAGAGCTTTTTCTTTTTCTTGTTTTTTTAAATTTTTAATTTATTTTTGGCTGCGTTGGGTCTTCATTGCTGCACATGGGCTTTCTCTAGTTGTGGTGAGTAGGGGCTACTCTTTGTCGCAGTGTGCGGGCTCCTCATTGCAGTGGATTCTCTTGTTGCGGAGCACGAGCTCTAGGTGCGCAGGCTTCAGTAGTTGTGGCATGTGGGGTCAGTAGTTGTGGCTTGCGGGCTCTAGAGTGCAGGCTCAGTAGCTGTGGTGCACGGGCTTATTTGCTCCACAGCGTGTGGGATCTTCCCGGACCAGGACTTGAACCCGTATCCCCTGAATTGGCAGGCGGATTCTTAACCACTGTGCCACCAGGGATGCCCTAGGTAGACTCTTTAAAACCCATTGTGTAGTAGGTTACAAACTAGTGTTTCTAAAACTCACAAGGCATAGGAGCAACAGTAACTGCAAAGTGGCAGATGTAGTGGTGGTGCAGAGTATTAGCAAGAATGATGGTAATGATCAAGGGGTAAATCCAAGAATATATAACAATCGTAAACATATACGTACCCAACATAGGAGCACCTAAATACATAAAGCAAATATTAATAGACATAAAGGGAGAAATGACAGTAACACAGTAATAGTAGGTGACTTTAATACCCCACTTACATCAATGGACAGATCATTCAGACAGAACATCAGTAATGTTCTAAATGCTTTCTAAAGCTGAAAGCATTTCCTCTAAGATCAGGAACAAGATAAGGATGCCCACTGTTGCCACCTTTATTCAGCATAGTATTGGAAGTTCTAGCCACAACAGACAAGAAAAAGAAATAAAAGGAATCCAATTTAGAAAGAAAGTAAACTGTAACTGTTTGCAGATGACATGATACTATATATAGAAAATCCTAAATGTACCACCAGAAAACTGCTAAAGCTCATTAATGAATTCAGTTGCAGGATACAAAATTAATATACAGAAATCTGTTGCATTTCTATACACTAACAACAAACTATCAGAAAGAGAAATTAAGGAAACAATCCCATTACCATAACATCAAAAAGAATAAAATACTTAGGAATAAACCTATCCAAGGAGGTAGAAGACTTGTACTCAGAAAACTGTAAGACACTGATGAAAGAAATTGAAGAGGTCATAAACAGATGGAAAGATATATTGTGTTCATGGATTGGAAGAATTAATATCGTTAAAATGACCATACTACTGAAGGCAATCTATAGATTTAGTGCAGTTCCTATCAGAATACCAAGGGTATTTTTTCACAGAACTAGAACAAATAATTTAAAATTTTTATGGAAACTCAAAAGACCCTGAATAGCCAAAACAAGCTCCCTGACTTCAGACTGTACTACAAAGCTACAGTTATCAAAACAGAATGGTATTGGCACAAAAACAGACACATAGATCAGTGGAACAGAATAAAGCCCAGAAATAAATCCCACACACTTATGGTGTGGGATTAATTAATTGATCTACAACAAAGGAGGCAATAATATACAGTGGAGAAAAGACAGTGTCTTCAGTAAGTGGTGCTGGGAAAACTGGACAACTACATGTAAAAGAATGAAATTGGAACATTCTCTAACACCATATACAAAAATAAACTCAAGATGGATTGAAGATCTAAATGTAAGACTGGAAACCATAAAACTAGAAGAAAACATAGGCAGAATACTCTTTGACATAAATCATTGCAATTTTTTTGAATCTGTTTCCTAAAGCAAAGGAAATAAAAGCAAAAATAAACAACTGGTACCTAATTAGACTTAAAAGCTTTTTCACA
Source organism: Kogia breviceps (assembly GCF_026419965.1). Taxonomy (NCBI): domain Eukaryota; kingdom Metazoa; phylum Chordata; class Mammalia; order Artiodactyla; family Physeteridae; genus Kogia; species Kogia breviceps. The sequence goes on along the minus strand of NC_081325.1, from coordinate 25,698,971 downwards.
GCAAAGGAGACCATTAACAAAATGAAAAAACAACCTACTGAATGGGAAAACAGATTTGCTAATGATGTGACCCATAAGGGGTTACTATCCAAAATAAACAGCTTATACAACTCAACATCAGGAAAACAAACATCATGATGAAAAAATGGGCAGAAGACTTGAATAGACATTTTCCAAAGAAGACATACAGATGGCCAGCAGGCATATGAAGAGATGCTCAAACGTCGTTAATCATCAGAGAAATGCAAATTAAAACCACAATCATCAGAGAAATGCAAATTAAAACCACAATCAGGTGTCACCCTCGCACCTGTCATAATGGCTGCCCTCAAAAAGACCACAAATAACAAATGTTGGTGAGGATGTGGAGAAAGGGAACACTGTTGGTGGGAATCTAAACTGGTGCAGCCAGTGTGGAAAACAGTATTGAGGTTTCTCAGAAAAAATAGAAATACCATATGACCCAGCAGTTCCACTCCTGGGTATAGATCCAGGAAAAAATGAAAACACTGATTCTAAAGATATATGCACCCTAATGTTCATAGCATTATTTACAGTTGCCAGTATATGGAAGCAACCAGTGTTCATCAACAGATGAATGGACAAAGCAGATGCGGTATATATGTATATATAATGGAATACTACTCAGCCGTAAAAAAGAATAAAATGTTGCCATTTTCAACAACATGGATGGACTTGGAGGGTATTATGCTAAGTGAAGTAAGTCAGACAGAGAAACACAAATACTGTATGATACCACTTATATATGGAATCTAAAAAATAGAGCTAGCAAATATAACAAAAAGGAAACAGACTCTCAGATGTAGAGAACAAATTAGTGGTTACCAGTGGGCCGGGAAAGAAGGGGACAGGGGCAAGATGGGGGTAAGGGATTCAGAGGTACAAACTATTGTGTATAGAGTAAATAGCTACAAGAATATATTGTACAACACAGGGAATGTAGCCAATATTTTATAATAACTGTATAAATGGAGTATAACCTTTAAAAATTGTGAATTACTGTTATACACCTATAACAAATTATTGTACATCAGCTGTATCAATTAAAAAAAGGATGATGGGTATTAGAGAAAAATAAAATTAGGAAAATAGTAGTACTGTTTAAGTTCATATAGCACCTAATCACATGTAAAATCACATGACGTTTTACAGTAAGGTAATTAAGGCTCTGAAGAGGTTACTTGAATCATCTTTGGTCACATAGTCAGTAGTACTGGGGCTCAAACTCTTCAATGCCCTTTCCACTGTGTCACAATTTTGAAGATTAGAGATCAGAAGAAAGTCCAAGAGTAGATGTAAACACAGTGATGCTTGTAGAGAAAAGTACCACCTGGAAGGCCAAGCTAGATTAGAAATAAAGTACAATTAGAAATGAGTATATAAAACTTCTTAAGTTAAAGAAATTCCCTGGTGTAAAACAAAACAAACACCCACACAGCAAATCACAGCCGACTAGGATATGTCTGAAAAGGCGGGGAAGAAAGAAGGGGAAAGGTTGGCTGTTTGAGGAGAGTAGTCCTCAAAGTCTGGGGCTCAGCTTGCTCATCTCCGATCATCTCCGATCATCCACTCTTGACAAGTTGCTGTGCCGTATGGAGAGCCTGTTAGTGTATCCGTACTGCTTCACTGGCCAAGCGTGTCCCTAATGTATGGTGGATGACAGTGAACTGGGCGAGGAGAATTGCTAATGACTCTGATAATCAGTTTATATCTGCTTGGCAATAAGTCAGTGAAGTGCTCATATTCCCTTCTTGCAGATTTTTCACAGTTTAGAATATTTGTAGAGTTGCTGATGCAAGTTGGAAAGTTCTAGTTAGTAAAGTTTTGAAATGAAAAATAATGTAGATTTCTTATAAACATATGTAGTCATCAAAAAATGGAATATATATGCAGCCCTAAAGATGACGTAAGATACCACCATAATTTCCTTTACCCAGAGATAACTGGTTTTTATACTTGAATTCTGAAAATTGAACTGATAACTCACAGTAGGTGTGAAAGAAAAGTGAATATTAAACTTATATAAATGTACCCATATTTTTACTCTTTCCTGGGGTCACATAAAGTATATTTTAAATAACTATTCTAAATTGTGACAAAACTCCAGTGCCCCTGTGCTGAAACTGGGTACTCTGTGTCTTACACTCTTCTAGAATACACACTGAGCCTGAGTTAACAAATATTCTTAATAAATTCCATTATTTGGTTTTGTCAGCCCACTGCAAAGAGTTGGCATGGAACAGGACATGCTGTTAGAAGCAGACACATGGGTACAAAGGAAGTGACAACTGATAGCCTGACGTGGAGGGAGGAGACTTGGGAAACTGAAAAGCAGGCTTGGAACTACTAGTAAGCGATTTGAAAATGATGTTGTAAATAACAGTGATCCTAAGTTGGCAAGGAAAGATTTAGTAAGTAGCTTTTGCTTAATAGACAAAAGGTAGGCAGTGCTTCGTAGGATTATTGTCTTAAATAGATTAAGTAAAAGCTTTGGTGTTTAAAACTTAGCTTCAGTAATCTGCAGTCTTTTCTATGTAGGTTGTTGAATATCTCAATATAGCTGGAAAATAAGACATGTAATTTTAAGTTGATAGGAGCCTTTTGGAAGCACATTGATATATTTGTTATATAATTTGTTAATGCTATTTATTGTCATAATAATCCTTGTAGACATAGTTGTAAAAGAGAAAGTGAGATTTTTAGGATCTCTTTTATTTGTTTGCTTCCTTTATTTATGATTGCTTCCATTTCAGGAAGGAACATCTGCCATGGAAAATCTAAATGAAATGCAGTGTATGTGGTTTCAAACAGAATGCATTTCAGCTTATCAGCGTTTGGGAAGATATGGGGATGCTTTGAAAAAATGCCATGAAGTAGAAAGGGTAAGTTAATAGAGTTTTGGCTTTATTTTTTCACCTGTAAGGTGACGAAAAAAGCTGGTAGATTTCTACATGGGATCATCTACCTCTTATAACTACTTTGGAAAATTCATTGTGAAAACATTCTTGATCTTTAGCCTTTCAAACATTCAGAAGTTGTGAATAAATGATTGCTTTCTTTTGATCCTCAAATGGTTATGATTTTGACATGTCTGCATACTTTTGCCTGAAGGAAGAAGGAAAAGATTAGTAAGTTATTGTTGCTGTTATTAACATATACTCAAAATTTCTATTCCCTAATCGGGCCATTATTGATTTTCATCTCTAGCCTAGAAAGATGCACGAGCTGATGGCCACCTCTCTCCTCTTTATGTCAGGATCTGCTCTATAGTCAGCCTCTCTCCAGTTTGTCTTCCCAGGATATTTGTTCTCACATTCAGCACTTTGTACACAATGTGTGGCTGGTTTGCAAGCTTATTTTATTACTTGCTAGGATTATGTGTGTGATGTGCCTTAGTAAGGGGACTTTTCTTTTCCTTGTGTGTGAATTTTTGTTTTCCTGTTCTTTGTCATCTCTGAAGCACTCTCCTTCCAAATGGACCACAGGAGGAAAAGAGCCACAAATGCACCCCTGAGGCAGCCCTCAGCAGCCCTCAGCTGGGGGTCACTCGGCAGCACTGTCCCAAGCTGACGCAGTATAGAGCCACAGGCGTCGTAGTCAGGTGAGCCTGATGTCTGCACTCTGGCAGTCACTTTGGCCTTTTTCCCACATGAAACTTCTGAGGTTGCCCAAGAGGAAGGCTAAATCTTAGGGGGTGGCTTTGGTCGGGAACTGGAACTAGGATCCTACCTGAGCCCTTTTAGAAATAGCTTAGTTTTTGCTTTGCTTTGTTTTGTTTTGTTTTTTTCCTTTTTAAGCCTGGGCTTGATGGCTGGATTGCTGGGGAAAATCCTTCTCATCTCCTTGGAAAATATAAAGCCTTTGGATGATATATTCAGGCAGTATCCAAGCATTCTAAGTTTAAATCAGGCTTTTATTTCTGTGACGAAACCTAGATCACTAGCTTGTTTCGACATTCCTAGATGATGGTCATTCTAAAAGCATTCTGCTTGTTACTAAGGAAAGACATTTTTGTTAACCAGGACCTTCTCGGGGAGCGGTAGATTGTTTCCCGAATGAACAGCCTGCTCGGCCCGTGTGGACCAGTAATTCCAGCAAGACCATCATTAGAAATTTATCAGATTTTCTGTGAAAGTCAAATCTGAACACCTGGGGATCACCATGAACTTTCCCAGCTCTAGTCCCATCCATTCCTCCTAACATTAGTAACTGTACTACTTTAATTCTTTTCCGTATTTTTTGAAGATTGTTAGACTATGATTACTAGCTATTCCATTACTAAGTTTCATTTAGATTTTGCTTTCCCCTGAGTTTTCAGTGATTTTCAACTGCTGCAGTTGAACCCTTGACCAGAGTGGGCGTTGGGGTGCCAGCACTGTGTGAGGTTGAGAATCCCTCTGTGCCTTCTCGTTGGCCCTTTGTATGTGCGGTGCCTAAGTATCCGTGGTTCTGTATCCATGGTTCTGTATCCATGGATGCAGCCAACCGTGGATTGTGTAGTACTGTAGTATTTACTGTTTAAAAAAATTCACATATTGGTGGGTCCACGTGGTGGTGTTCAAGGGTCAGCTGTACTTCCAGTTCAAGAAATATGTTTTGACTGGTAGAAAGTATTTTTGAAGGAAAAAAACTTAGAGGAAATGATTGGCTATCAGAGATTAAAATATGGTAGAAATCATCATGCTCTCGTCATGTTATATGACTGTTATTGCTAGAAACTTTACAAAGTGTCTTTAGGATTTGCTGTTGGTGCTTGAAAATATAACCAGCAGCAGATAAGTAAGAAAAGGTCCTTCATATTCCACTTGTAAGCTAGTCTTTATAAAGTGAATAATTTATACTAAAAAGTAAATATTATAAGACTTAACTCTTCTAGTGGTTATGTGTAAAAACATTAGTGTATAGTACAAATAGGGTGATTAAATGTTTGCTGATTAATGCTTCTGAAATTAATTTCTAATAAATTAATGTAATCTAAAAGAAAATTCTTGGTATAATTGTAAGGATTTATGAGTAATTACAGAAATCAAAGATATAATAGGTATCTGTTTGAGTTACTTTTGTGCCTAGGTTTTAAATATTTTAGTAAAGAAATGAGCACCTTTCAGATATAAAATTTTGCAGTTGACCTTCTAAATAGGAGGTCATTGAATAGAGAAATAAGTTCCAAGAAGGGCTAAGTCCTTCTCCCTTCAAGAATTCATTCAAGAGTTCTTTCATGGAAGGCATTTTCAGCTTAGGACATACTACTGTATGCTCTTACTAATCGGATTTGAAACATTAGAATTCTAGAATGGCCCACTGGTAGTACTTTTTCTGCCTTCTTCTTGCCCCCTTTGTAGGATTTTAGGATTATATATAAAGATTATGTAGTCCAACCCAATCCGATGTTTAGAACTTGTTTTATTAAAAATAAGACAAAATGACCACCTTCAAAGTATTGGCTGTAAACTTGTGTTCAGAATAATATTTTTAACTATTTTATCTTTCAAGAATTGAGCTTTCTTTTCCTTTTTTTTCAGGTGGTTAGTTTCTCATTATTTTAGTGTGTTGATTTATATCTGAAACAGGAACAATGTATATTTCTAAAACTTTTGATAAGATCTAAGATTTCTGATAGATCAAAAACCATAGGAAGTTCATAAGTTTATCTTCTAGTGCATCTTAATCTTTATCAAATTGACATGTGCTTTTACTGATTTTTAAAAATTTATTTATTTTAATTAATTTATTTTTGGCTGCATTGGGTCTTCGTTGCTCCACGCGGGCTTTCTCTGATTGACGCGAATGGGGGCTACTCTTGGTTTTCATGCGCAGGCTTCTCACTGCGGTGTCTTCTCGTTGCAGAACACAGGCTTTAGGCGCACAGGCTTCAGTAGTTGTGGGCTCAGTAGCTGTGGCTCGCAGACGCTAGAGCACAGGCTCAGTAGTTGTGGCGCACGGGCTTAGTTGCTCCATGGCACGTGGGATCTTCCCGGACCAGGGATCGAAGTCAGTCATGTTCCTTGCATTGGCCGGAGGATTCCTAACCACTGTGCTACCAGGGAAGTCCTGACACATGCTTTTATAACAACCGATTTTCTGTAAAGGAAATAGAATTGCTAATTGCCCTAGTTGGTCTAGTTATTATTATTTCTTAAGTCCAAAGATTTTTGTAGCCTTTCTATGTATGAGCTCCTATTAGTCTCCTGCAGCAACTCTGAGAAGTAATGGGTGGGAGAATCTGGGTCAGAAGAGAAGGCCTAATAGGAAATTCCTAAAGAAAACCATACTTTTAAGCTGTGAATAGCATTTCTTAATTTTTTGATGACTTGTCTTACTTTGATACAAGCCTAATTTTGACAACTTAAGCAATTCCTGCCAGCATTCCCCCCGCATTTTCCCTCACCCCCAAAAGAGAGAACTAGTGTTCATGATGAGGGGGAAAGTGAGTTAAGGGCATGAGCTGTATGTTAAAATTAGAGTGCCTAATTTCTGCAGTGACCTAAGTGACCATATCATGTTCGTGTTTGGCTGAAGTGCAGGGAAGGTAACTTTACCTATTTGCCTGTTTGTGTTATCTAGTATATTCTTATGTTTTATACATTTGGAGACTTAAACATCACCCCAAGGTAGTTCTAGGGAGATCTTTGTGGTAATGGAATAGTTCTTTATCTTGATTGTGGTGGTGGTTACACAGATCTACACACGATAAAATCACATGGAACTATATACACATTAAACCAATGTCAGGTTTTTGTTTAGATAGTTACTACAGGATGTAACCTTGTGGGGAAACTGAGGGAAGTGTATATGGGACATCTCTGTACTATCTTTGCAACTTTCTTTACCTATAATTATTCCAAAATTAAAAGTTAAAAAAGAAAATCAACCTAAGATTATTTGTTTTTAAGTAGGAATATGCCATTCCTGAGCAGGTTCCTGAGACACAGGGCTTTCAGTGGAAAAACTGAGAAAGCCTGAGACAAACTGGGATAAGTTGGTTACCCTATATATGGAAGACATTAACTGGAGAGAGGCAGCCTATGGGCTGTTACTGATAAAGAGGCGGCTTAAATGTTTCTGGTTCCATATGGCTCCCTCTAAGACTTGACTTAAATCTATGTCTACTAATGCTGTAGGAATATCTCTTGAAACTTGTGTCTGCCTTTTTACACATAAATGTTTCTCACCCTTAAAAAAAAGTCCTGTAATCTCTTAGATGTTTTCATCTCATTATGTGTGCCATGATTTTGGGCACTGCCATTTTTCCTCAGTCAGTTGTATTGAATTTTAAGATATTATAGTGCTAGATATAACTTGATTTATATTAGCCGTGAACAACTATGTAATTCCTTGATTTAAAAAAAGTTTGTTATTATTTGTCTTATTAATGGGAAGAATGCAACTTTCAAATATAACATTAAAGCATGATTCTTGAAGTAGGAAATATAAACTAAAATGTTCATTTTTTTTCTTCCCCATTTCTTTCCTTCACAATGTATACTTTTATTCTTTTTATCTAAAGTCTCAGGTACTTCCTGTAATTCTGTGTATAGTGTATTTCTAATTACCAAGATAACTAAAATTATCAAATGATATGGACAATTACTAATGTGTTCTCTGCACAGTGAGTTACTAGGCCTCCAGGACAGAGGGAAAATGAAGTAGTAGCAGAGTTTGATCTGTGTTTGTGTAATGAATCATTCATTTTCCTATATATTTTTGGCGAAGCTAAAATAGGGGAAAAGAAAGAAGATGGAGGTAGAGATGCATGTAGGGAAGAAAATAAAAGTATAAATTGTTTTGTCAGAGGGTTAGTTGTGTTTTTTCTGTGTAGGGGATTAGTTCTTAACCCTTTTTGGGCCATGGACCCTTTGAGAATTGGATGAAAGCCTCAAGCTCTCTCCTTAGGAAAATGTTATTATGCTTGTTTATACATAGACTCCAGATTAAGAACTTTGGTTAAAATGGAATGTAAGTAGATAAATGGCAGTTTAATGAGTGAGAGAAAACCATAATGCTCTGCATTTGTAAAGCAGTTTACTGTTCAGAATGAACTTTAAAATAATTATTTGATCCTTTAGCAACCTTATGAAATTAGCTGTATATATTGATATTTCTTTATTCCTAACTTAGGTTAAATAATTGAAGCTCTAGGAAATTAACAAGTCAAATGACTGATAAGCAGCTTCTCTCCTGAGTTGGCAAATATTGTGTGTATTGAATGTCTGCTGTGCTAGGCCCTGTGCCAGGTAGTTGGGATGGATATGATAGGCTTGTCCTTGAAGAGCTCTTGGTTGAGTAGAACTGTCTAATTTGTAGACACTCAGTGTGAACCTATATATATTTAGTCTCCGTTCAGCTCTGTTTAACTCTGTGTTGCTGATTTTGGGGGGAATACTGAGGAGAAGTATTTCATTAAAACTAAAATATCAGTATGTTGTAATTTCCAGGTTTAAAAAATAACCTGATCATCTGACTTTAGTTTCCTGACCAGGGTTGAATTCGGGCCTGGCAGTGAAAGCGCTGAGTTCTAACCACTGGACCAACAGGGAATTCCCTTCATCTGACTTATTTCATAGAAATTGAGTATCATAATAAAACATGATGTGTAGGGAATGGGCATGGATCGTAGGAAGAGAAACTTTAGTTTAATGCAAAGAACACCTTGAGGTCCTTCATATGTTAAACACTGGAGAGGGCAACTAAGTGAAATTGTGACTGCTTACATTATCTTTTGGGCTTTTATGATTTTCTTTTCAAAAGTAGACATTATTGACATAAACATAAGGGATAATTTTGTGGTTTTGTTTTTAAGCATTTTTTTGAGATAACCGACGATCAATTTGACTTCCATACTTATTGCATGAGAAAGATGACCCTTCGTGCCTACGTTGACCTTTTGAGATTAGAAGATATACTCAGGAGACATGCCTTCTATTTCAAGGCCGCTAGATCAGCTATTGAAATATATTTGAAATTGTACGATAATCCCTTGACCAATGAAAGCAAACAACAAGAAATAAATTCAGGTAACTGAAAAGGGACTTGCTTAAAGAGATTTGAAAAAACGCAAAATTTCAGAGCATCATTAACATAATGATGAAAAAGTATATTAGATGGATGTGAAGACAACATTAGATAACTGATATACCAAAAAAAGTGGGGGGAAGACTTAGAAAAAGTTGACAGGATGATGTCCTGTAGCTGATGCTTCTAAATTACCCTAATGGAATGTCCTGCAATTATTCTAATTTTTATCGGTGGTAGGGCCCATTCAGGAAAATAGAAATGTTTATGGGCTGGGTTGTTTTTTTTTTTTTCCTTAAATAGGAATTGAAGACAGTTTTGAGCTTTTTAGGGGAAAAAATATATATTTGTACAACTTCAAATACCTACTTGATTGAAAATAATAATGCCAGTGAGAATATCTGTATAGAGCCTTTTATTCACTAAAATGTTAATATCTAAGAATATTTGAGAAATAGCATGGAGGCAAGTTTCTGATCAGATCATGGGTGTTTATGTGCATTGCACTTATCCTTGATATATTCATATTCCAAGAGGATAGTCATCGGCTCCACTTTATACAGTTTGGGACTTGAGACTGAGAGAAGATGATTTGCCTAAACCCATGTATTGTGTAGGAAGCGGAACCAGGCTAGAATTGGTTAATTTTAGTTGATGCAGCATTTGCTATTGCATTTTGTGTGCCAGGTTTGAGCTAGTCATTAGGAGTACACGTTCTAAAAACTTCTATATAGTTGCCCCCCAAAAAACTATACTAATAGTATGTATTGAATAAGAATATGAGGAAATTGGAAACATTGACTCAGAATTTTCATTCATTTGGATATTTATAGAAAACCTGTCAGCCAAAGAATTGAAGAAAATGCTTAGCAAGCAGAGAAGAGCTCAAAAAAAGGCTAAATTAGAAGAAGAGAAAAAGCATGTGGAAAGGGAACGTCAACAAAAAAATCAAAAGAAAAAACGGGATGAAGAAGAAGAAGAAACCAGTGGTCTCAAAGAAGAACTTATACCTGAAAAATTAGAAAGGGTGAGATGAACTTACTGTCTTTATTTGGTAAAATTTATGTTATTTCATTCTGTTCTGACCCTAGACATAATTTATTTAAATCTGTAAATCAGAAGCTATTTGTAGTATTAGCCAAGATCATTATGATAGTCGTCAGTTGCTTTTGAGTGATAATATGCAAATTTTGGCTAATGCAAATTATAGATAGAATTGTAGTTGTGGTAGGCAGAATAATGGCCCTCCAAAATTGTCTGTTGTTCTGATCCCTGGAAACTGTGAAACATGTTACATTTCATGGCAAAGGGAATTACGGTGGCAGATGGAATTTAAGGTTGTACTTAGCTGGCCTTTAAATAGGAAGAGTAGCCTGGATTATCCAGGTAAGCCCAATGTAATTAATCACCAGGGGCCTTCATCGTGGGGGAGGGAAGCAGGAGAGGAGGGCTGAGTGGTAGGAAAAGGACTCAATCCTCTGTTGTTGCTTTGAAGGGGGGAGGGGTGCACAAGCCAGAGGGTGTGGGCATCCTTGAGAAGCTGGAAAAAGGCATTGAAACATATTCTCCCTTAAAGCCTCCAAAAGGAAATGCAGTCCTGTTGACACTTTGATTTTTAAGCCTAGTGAGACCCATGTTGGACTTTTAACCTACAGGATAATAAATTTGTGTTAATACAGTAAATTTTTGGTAATTTGTTAGAGCAGCAATACATTTAAATATGGAAGCATTTCATATACCTTGCTAGATAATGTTTTAGCTACAAAGAGAATAGCATCGTATCTCCAGGATTTTCTCAAAGTGTTAATAAGTTACTTAGGAACCAGATTTAGGGAAATATTTCCTATCTAGGGGAATAGCTAAATATTTAGGGAAATAGCTTTCTGGTTTATTCACTATGAATCTAGTATAAGTATTTTAAACTTGTCCTTTTTTTCAACTATGTAGTTCAATTATATTTGTCTCCTTTAAATGTTTGTAGTTTAAGGGGCTTGGTAGCATAATGGTACTTGTAGTATAATGGTACTTGTAGTACCATTTCATCAAGTCTGTGGAATAATTTCCTGTATTTTTTTGATTTTTATAAAATTATCTTGATTTTATAATCAGAAAAGCAATAGAGCTATTTCCATTTTTGAAAAGTATTGACTATTTGTTTAAAGTTGATAGTTTTAAAATTTTTTCTTGCTTACTTGGTTATATGAAGAGAACTGTCTAAATTACTTCAGCTATGTATTAGTATAAAATTCGGGGGGAAATTGGACTTGTGTAACTGCTTTTTAAATACAATAATTTTTCTTTCTGTTTCAAAATAGATAGAAAATCCATTAGAAGAAGCTATCAAGTTTCTTATACCTCTTAAGAACCTTGTTGCTGATAACATTGACACTCATCTATTAGCATTTGAAATATATTTTAGAAAAGGTAATAGTTTGAATTCAGATTTTAATCCTTGATTTTATTGGTGGCCGTATTCAGTAGAATCTTTGTGAATTAGATCTATTTTTGTTTCTTAGAGTTTCATTTCAACCTTCCACAAAGGCTCTTAATTCCTTTTTCCTTTGCTACTCAAAACTTTACTGAGTAATAAATTAGAATATTATGATCAAATGAATAATTTGAATAGTCATACAAGTTGTTTACCTGAATCAATTCTTCATGATTTTTCAAGCATTTCTTTAGAAAATATCTTTGATAACCAAAGGCAGCTTTGAATTTTGCTTTTGAGTGTTATAGGAAAGGTAACACTTTGTTACTGGATTTTTAGTGAGGCTAAAATAAAGTGAAGAAAAAACATCCATAAATATTGATGCTGTTACTTTTATAATTTTTTCTGACATAGGAAAGTTTCTGTTAATGCTGCAGTCTGTCAAACGAGCTTTTGCCATCAACAGGAATAACCCATGGTTACATGAATGTTTAATTAAATTTTCTAAATCTGGTAAGTATAAAAAAGGTAATATTTATGTAAAAGTAAATATGACAGTTCAGCTGTCTTCCATTAAGCTGGACATTTAAAGAGATTTGTAACAATGTAAAGCAAAAAAAGTATAATGTTTATAGTATTTAAATGGAGATTTATCTATAAAATGAACATGCTGGCAAAGATATGTTAGAAATTAGTGCATTTTAAGCTAGAATGTATTTATATTCCAAAGGAGTAATACTATTTTTATTATGTAAAATAGATCAAGTCTAATAATAGATATAATTGTATTTCAATTGATTTTGTTTCAAAGTACAGACCACAAATTTTATAAACTTCACATGTTCTCTTTTTATAGTGTCTAATCATAGTAATCTTCCAGACGTTGTGAGCAAAGTTCTGTCTCAAGAAATGCAGAAAATATTTGTTAACAAGGATTTGGAAAGTTTTAATGAGGATTTTCTCAAACATAATGCTACCTCTCTTCAGCATCTACTTTCAGGTTGGTATTTCGTTCCCAGGGTTAAAATGTTTATGGAAAAAAGTTAGAATGTGATGAAAAAAGAAAAGTTTGGAAAGATGATCATCCTCACGAACTATCAGAGAAAAAGAAATGAACACAATACCATTTTGAATTTTCAAATTAGGAAAGATTATTTTTAAACACAACCATACAAAATCTGTGGGATGCAGCAAAAGCTTAGTTCTTAGAGGGAAGTTCATAGTGATACAGGCCTTCCTCAAAAAAAAACAAGAAAAATCTCAAATGAACAACCTAACCTACCACCTAAAAGGAAAGATTATTTTTATATGGAAAAAGGAGAAAAGTATGGGAAAGATGTGGTATATAAGCACTCTTGTTATTTTGCTGCTGCAGGTGTGAATTGCCCTGGCCATGTAGGAAAACAATTTGTCATTCTTACCAAGAGCTTCATTACAACTGTGTCTTTTGCTGTAGTCACACATATTTGTGTAAATAATTTTAAAGAATTAATTACTACTCTTATAAGTTAACAATAGAAATATAAATTAATAAAAGCCCAATAGAAAAATGAGCATAGAACACAAACCATATAATTCACAGGGGGAATATAAACTGGATTTTACTTTAAAACAGCTTTAAAAATTATTTTCTTCGTGAATATGCAAACGTTTTCCTGTTGTCCGTCTGTCGCACTGCTCTCTTTTTTAAAATAATATATTTATTTATTTTTGCTGTGTTGGGTCTTCTCTGCTGCATGTGGGCTTTCTCTAGTTGCGGCAAGCGGGGGCTATTCTTCGTTGCAGTGCACGGGCTTCCCATTGCGGTGGCTTCTCTTGTTGTGGAGCACGGGCTCTAGGTGTGTGGGCTTCAGTAGTTGTGGCATGTGGGCTCAATAGTTGTGGCTCGTGGGCTTTAGAGCACAGGCTCAGTAGTTGCGGCACACGAGCTTAGTTGCTCCACAGCATGTGGGATCTTCCCGGACTAGGGCTCGAACCCGTGTCCCCTGCATTGGCAGGTGGATTCTTAACCACTGCGCCACCAGGGAAGTCCCCACACTGCTCTTTCATAATAATTTGTTCCTTAGGTGTCTTATTTTAGGGTATCATCTTTAAAAAATGATTTTAGTTGAAATATTGATTGATGCCACAGGGGTAACCCATATTTACATTTTGAGTTATAGCATTTCTGAGGGGTGGAGTTGTTAAATCTGGTCTCCTGGTAAATGTTTAACAGCCATCTCTTTGTGGCAGAAAAAGCCCTGATTTGTAGTGTTTTGCCGTAATATAAATACTCCCATTGTGGCCCTAAACTATCAATGGGATGTCATGGAACAGGGAGTTGGGAGAATATATCACAGTCAGCTCTAGCCCCAAATTGGATACTTGGAACCATGGGTTTTTTGTTGTTATTTATTTATTTATTTTTAAATTTATTTTTGGCTGCATTGGGTCTTCATTGCTGCACACGGGCTTTCTCTAGTTGCAGCGAGCAGGGGCTACTCTTCTTTGCGGTGCACGGGCTTCTCATTGCGGTGGCTTCTCTTGTTGCGGAGCACAGGCTCTAGGCACACGGGCTTCAGTAGTTGTGGCTTGTGGGCTCTAGAGCACAGGCTCAGTAGTTGTGACGCACGGGCTTAGTTGCTCCACGGCGTGTGGGATCTTCCCGGACCAGAGATCGAACCCGCGTCCCCTGCATTGGCAGGTGGATTCTTAACCACTGTGCCACCAGGGAGGTCTCTGGAACCATGTTTTAAGTCACTGATCAGTATAAATCAAATCAAATGTAAGACATAGGAATGCACTCATTTTGTAATGTCTTGGTATTTCAGGTGCTAAAATGATGTATTTTCTGGACAAGTCAAGACAAGAGAAAGCAATTGCTATTGCCACCAGACTGGATGAAACTATAAGAGATAAAAATGTAAAGGTAAGAGTTTTCACACGCTGATTCCCAGAGATTGTGGATACTGAGTGATCTAACAAAACATATCTTTACAACATAATTCTTGAGTGGCCCTTCAGAGTTATGTATGGATTTGGATCTCAGCTCTTCTACCAGTTATAAGCTGTGTCGTGTTAGGCAAGTTACCTTTCTTAGCTTCCTTTTCCTCATTTATAAAGTGAGGATGGAAATACTGTCTGTCTCAGAGTTGGTGTTAACTGAAATAGTAAACTGTGAAGTGCTTGGCATATAGTAAGCACTCAGTAAATGGGAATTATTGTTATTAATAAAGGGCACTTTCAGTCGTCACAGTTTCAGAGACTCACTTTTTTTAAGTATTAGAATTCTATCGCCTTTTTTTTTGACTGTTGGGCCTTCATTGCTGGGCACGGGCTGCTCTTCATTGTGGTGCGCAGGCTTCTCATTGCAGTGGCTTCTCTTGTTGCGAAGCACGGGCCCTAGGGCATGCAGGCTTCAGTAGTTGTGGTGCATGGGCTTAGTTGCTCTGCAGCCTGTGGGATCTTCCTGGGCCGGGGATCAAACCTGTGTTCCCTGCATTGGCAGGTGGATTCTTAACCACTGCACCAGCAGGCAAGTTCCCTATTGCTTTTTTAAGGTTTTGTAGAATTGATTTTTTAAATGTTCTTTTTTTTTGTGGTGATTACTTATTATAGATAGCAAGAAGTTATTTTAGAGTGTGGCATTGTTGGTTTTCTCTTGCTTAATTAACAAATTGCATCTTTTGATTAAAATAGTTATTAACCAGTTTTTAAAAAAATTTTTATGGGGAGGGTGGGAGGGAGGGAGATGCAGGAGGGAAGAGAAATGGGAACACGTGTATATGTATAACTGATTCACTTTGTTATAAAGCAGAAACTAACATACCATTGTAAAAGCAATTATACTCCAATAAAGATGTTAAAAAAATAATAATTTTTATTTTTCCCTTGTTTAAATAGACTTTAATAAAGGTTTCTGAGGCACTGCTTGATGGCAGCTTTGGGAACTGTAATTCTCAGTATGAAGAATACAGGATGGCCTGTCATAACCTGCTTCCTTTTACTTCTGCTTTCCTGCCTGCTGGGAGCGAAGTCAGCGGTCATAGCGCAGCGCTAAACCACACAGCTAACTGTGATGTCTTGGCAAGTGAAATTTGAAATCCCGTAGAAAGTTGACTTCTGTAAAACTCAAAGTTGAATTCAGATCAGGGTTTCTTTTCCAGCTTGTATGTTAATATAGATATGAAATGAAGTACAGTTGACCCTTGAACAACATGGGTTTGAATTTCGAGGGTCTACTTATATGTGGATTTTTTCAGTAGGAGATCCTACAGGACTATGCGATCTCCAGTTGGTTGAATCCATGGATGCAGAACCTCAGATAGGGAGGGGCTGCTTATACAGAGGGTCACCTATATGTTAAATGTGGATTTTTGACTGCTTGGAGGGAGGGTCAATGCATCTAACTCTTGCTTTTGTTCAAAGATCAACTGTATTGGATAGAATTTTTAAATGGAGTATGCTGTAAGCTTATTTTATTCTTTATCTGACTATGCCAATTTACATAAAAAGCTCTTAAAATTACCTGTTATATACTTGTACAGCTTTCTTAAACTTTTGAATTATCAGCATTATGATTGGTGCTGTCACTTCGTATCATAACTGTAATTTCTTAATTAACCTAAGTTGCATACAGCTCTGCTGTATTATGTTCTTTAGATCTGGGTTTCATTTCAGAATCTTATGTTTTGATCCTTATTGGTTTGTTTTGTTATTGTTTGTTTGCTTTTTATTAAAGCACATCAATATTAAAGTGTTAACTATATGTCAGAAGTGATATGGAGCTCCTTTTGACAGATATTTATTTAAAATTTACTTCAGTTTGACCTTTTGTCCACCTTACTTTTTTTGTGATTTACCATTTTCGTTTTTAATAGCCGTGAAAATGCTATTTTCTGTTGAACAGGGGTACTCCAGTTTTATATTGATTCAGAATATGGGGATCTGTTTGCCTCTTAATCATGGAAATTCACTGGTAAATTTGTTGCGAATCTAGATCAGTTTTAAAGACCCACAGGCAAGAGTTATGCTTTCTTGGCTAAATTGCTTTGTGTTACCAAGTAGTTTGTATATGAGTGCTTCAAGGGAGCATAATAGGGTAGAATACAAATTACAATGAGATATTCTTACTCTTATAGCAATGAATTGACTATTAAATACATTTTTATATCAGCAAAATGAGAATTTAAACTATCAGCTAGTTTAACTATTAAAACATAGTATTGTTGAGCAATATTTGGGGGGATAGTAGCTTTTGTTCTATCTTGTACAGAAAACAGTAATAGAATCATTGAATATGTTTCTTTCAGAACTGTATAAATGTCTGTAACATTAATACTTCCTTTTAAAGGCAAATATAAATTCAAAAGGGGAGATTTTATTTAGAGAATTCTAATTAAAATGGTTTTCCTTCACTCTAAACTAATATTTAGATTCATAATTGTTGAGAGAAAAAAACCTTACTGTAAAATAATGCCAACCTATGTAATGCTATAATAAATTATTTTGTACACAGTTGCTTATTTGTGTTTGTGTTGTTTCACACTATCAAAATATTCTTTTTAAAGGAATTCCTTTATTTTTATTATTATTTATTTATTTATTTATGGCTGAGTTGGGTCTTCGTTTGTGTGCGAGGGCTTTCTCTAGTTGCGGCAAGCGGGGGCCACTCTTCACCGTGGTGCGCGGGCCTCTCACTATCGCGGCCTCTCGTTGCGGAGCACAAGCTCCAGACGCACAGGCTCAGTAGTTGTGGCTCACAGGCCTAGTTGCTCCGCGGCATGTGGGATCCTCCCAGACCAGGGCTCGTACCCGTGTCCCCTGCATCGGCAGGCAGATTCTCAACCACTGCACCACCACGGAAGCCCTATCAAAATATTTTTGCAAAATGTTTTTTCTTTGAGGGAGTAAAAACTTAATTATCTTAGTGTTTACAAGTTTATTTAAAAAAATAACCACCGATATATTCTAGTGCCACAGCAGCTTGGCTTCTTTTTAGAGTTTTAATAATAGTAGAACTAGGCTATCTTGTTACTGATTATCCTGGGAAACATGTAATTTGTCATGTTAATTTCAGCAAGATGCCATTTCTATAAAGGATGCCAGTTAATTGTCATTAATGTGGAAATTGTGCTTTCAACAGCAGTCTTTAAAAAGTATTTCAGGGCTTCCCTGGTGGCGCAGTGGTTGAGAGTCTGCCTGCCGATGCAGGGGATGCGGGTTCGTGCCCTGGTCCGGGAGGATCCCACATGCCGCGGAGCAACTAGGCCTGTGAGCCACAACTACTGAGCCTGTGCGTCTGGAGCTTGTGCTCCGCAATGAGAGAGGCCACAGCGGTGAGAGGCCTTCATACCGCCAAAAAAAAAAAAAAGTATTTCATTCAGATCATTTGGAGTTTCTGAAATATATAGGGTGGATACAGTGGAGATGTGAGAAGTTAGGTTTAAGGTATGGAAGGCAGGATAAAGAGTGACACTGGGATTAATGAGATCCAGTAGTATATTCCTCTGTGTATAGGTGTTGTATCTATTCTCCTGTCTACTCCCATGCCACTTTGAGTATAAACATTGTAAACCTGGGATGTGCGTAGGGATGTTTTTTAGATAAGAGAGGCAGGGTTTTGTATCATGTCCCTCCATCCCCTACCTCCAGCCTACCCCCAACTTTTAGTTTTGGAAAGCTAAAAGAGAATGATGATAAACCTAAAGGAGAGGCATTTGAGAGTCAAGTACTTAGTGAAGCCTCTGGTCTCAACACAAAAAGTCCTTCGTTGATCTTGCCAAGTTTATCAGAACAGATAGGAAAAGACAAAGATTCAAGTGACAATGTGATAACTTCAGAATTTGGCTTCAGGTTTCTTGTGGTTTCTTTCTTGAGGAATGAATTTAATAGGCAAAGCCTAAAGGGTAAAGAAACATAATTCAATCTGTGTTTATTGAGCACCTTTTATGCTTCAGACATCATTTTAGATATTACAAATACAATAGTGAACAAAATTGTCCTTATTTTCATGGAGTTTATATTTTAGTAGGGGGAGAGAGAAACAAATCTATGATATACTATCAGGTAGTGAAAATTACTGTGAAGAAAAACCAGATTTCTTAAAAGCATTATTGAATGTAAGAAGATGAAGGATTTTTTAAAATACTGATGAGAAATAATTTTGAGCTTAAAATTTTATATCCAACCAAATTAGCATTAATATGTGACAGCATTTAAAAATATCCTTAGGCAGGGCTTCCCTGGTGGTGCAGTGGTTAAGAATCTGCCTGCCAATGCAGGGGACACGGGTTCGAGCCCTGGTCAGGGAAGATCCCACATGCTGTGGAGCAACTAAGCCCGTGCGCCACAACTACTGAGCCTGTGCTCTAGAGCCTGCGAGCCACACCTTCTGAAGCCCGCACACCTAGAGCCCATGCTCCACAACAAGAGAAACCACCACAATAAGAAACCCATGCACCACAACCAAGAGTAGCCCCCCACTCGCCACAACTAGAGAAAGCCCGTGCGCAGCAGCAGACCCAACACAGCCAAAAATTAAATAAATAAGTAAAATTTTAAAAATGAAAAAGAGAAAGCTAAAGTGCCTTTTAAGAGGAAGTTACAGACGTTAAAAAGATTAAGAAATTGATGAATTTTTTGTCATGCACAAACATGAATATGGTTATAAAAACTACCATAAGAACACAAATGTTAAATCAGAAGCAAACTCAGTTTATCTGATGGAAAGCAGAAAAAGGGGAACAAAGATTACAGTAAATGAAAAATAAGGTGGCAGAAATTCTGATGGAATACTGATGACAATAAATGTAAATGGGGTAAATTAGCCAATTAGGAAACTCAGATTCTCAGATTGTATTAAAGATTGTTTACAAGAGACACACTTAAAAATTGAAATAAAAGGCTGGAAATAGATATAGCAAGCTAATATGAACCAGAATAAAGGTGGAGAATAGTGAATAGAATTTAATGCAAAATACAATGGCAAAGAGGTATTTATACATTGATTAAAAAATACAAATTTAACAGTAAAAATTAAATGGTAAAAAATAGATGGTAGAAAATAGTAACTCGACTTACTGTGGTGATCATTTTCCAATATATACATACATACAGTGAGTCATGTACACTTGAAACTAATAAAATGTTATATGTCAATAAAAATATGAAAAGATAATGTCTACCATTGACTTACATGCATTTAATATAGCTTTAAATTATATCAAGCAAAAAGATTGCTGAAGAGAGAAATAGGAATATCAACAGTTGCAGATTTTAGTACACATTTTCCCTCTCAAAAACTGAAAGATAAAGCAGACAAGCAGCAGTTATTGAGGACAAACCATGTACAGTAATTAGTTTGAGCTAGTTACACTAAATAGGGTGATTGGGAAGGGTTTATTGTTTTTAAGTAGGATGGGCCAAGAAGTCATTTCTAATGAATGACATTTGGACAGCTTTGCAGATCAGATATTGGGGGGAAGAATATTCCAGGAGGACTAAAACGGCTCAAGGTCTTGAGGTGAGAATCGTTAGTTGCGGGGTGGCAGTGTGTCTTTTAAGTTCTTTAATATGTTGTGGACTGAAAACATTTGGATTGGTAGGTTTAAGTAACTCAAAAACTTAAGAATTGTAACAGATTGCAGTGCCTGGTGACTCCTGTTCTCTGAGAAGATCGTTAATGAGGTCTGATAAGTTTTTATCTGAAATAGACTGGACAGCCTCAATGATAGATTTTCTTCTTAACAAATTGTTAAAGAAAATTATTTTGATCACTAATAGCATACCTGCTAGCCCTACCTCCTTCCCCCTGAACGTGTAGATGTTCGTTCTAGAATACAAATTGCTGTTAATATTTTAGCTGTACTTTGTGACTTTACACTTTAGGATAACTGTTGTGATCAAGTGAACGTTCTTTATCTCCAAGTTCCTCAAGTGTCTTCGTAGCACCTGAGTTGGATTATATGTTAACCTTTGGCTCTTGGTGGCCTGAGTTGGATTATATGTTACCTTTGGCTCTTGGTGGCCTCTGACTCTACGGCCATATAATCTAAGTTCACCCCACAGCTGATTTCAGACTGGTTGGAGTTCTTCTAATCATCAGAGGCTAGGACTGCCTTTGAAAGGACTCCTATCTGGACCACTGTGGAATTCTGAGAGCCTGAAAGCCTATCCCCCTATCTGCATCCTACTCCTAATGCACCAGGGATCTGTTGGGACTAATACTCTTAGCAGACCTGTGGCTAATCTCTTAGCGACCACTTAAGGCGTAAGCCCCTCTGGCTTGTTCCCTTCTACGGTTCTCTCATCCTCATGTTCTGTTTTCTCTTCCTTAGCCAAGCCTCCTCCTATGCCTCTTCCTAGTATTCTGTGCAACTTATCCTCTGGAAATGTTCCATTCCATGGTTTTTTATAGTTCTATACTTCCTCACTCTTTGCCCTCAACATTTTCCTTTCTCTTGACCTTAACTGATAACTTGAACTTAGAGATCTCCACCCATTATGCAGTTCTTTCAAGTGGAGGCTGTTTATTTTCTCACAGAAAATATGTATCTGGAGACACGGTTCACATTAGCCTCATTCCCAGCTACTGCTGCCAGACCATTACTCTTCCATTATTATACAAAAACCCATGTTTCTTTGAAATTAATGCCACTGGGCAGTACTACCCTAGACGCCTCTTTATTGCTGTCGTTTATATGGCTCTCGGACTCACAGACTTAGCTTCGGCGAGGATTAATGAATTCACGTGCAAAGCGCTTAGAACAGTGCCCGAACACAGTGCAATATCAACATTTGCAGTTGTCGTTCTTACGTTTGTCTCTCCCATACCTCCTTGCTAGGGAGGCCTTCCAGGATGTGGGCTCCTGATGGATTCTACAGAGTAGGATGGCTTTGCGTTGTGCCTTGAGGAATTTCTTTTTAGCCCCTCACCGAGATTCTTTTCTTCTTAATTATCAGTGTATAGTAATGGTCAGAATATACCCCATAAGTTAACCAAAGAAAACAGATCAACAAAGCATAGTGTCCTAACAACACCCCTGCATTAGACTGTAGGGTGATATGGTTTAAAACGGGAGTCCCCGACCCCCGGTTAGGAACCACGCCGCACCGCAGGACGTGGGCTGCGGTTCAGGCGGAAACGCAATGATCTGCCGCTCCCCGTCGCTTCCGTTTCCGCCTGAACCATTTCCCCCCACACCCCCACCCCCGCCCCGACCGTGGAAAAATCGTCTTCCACTTTTGAAACCAGTCCCTGGTGCCAGAAAGGTTGGGGACCGCTGGTTTAGAAGACAGCACTCAGCGATTTGGATTTGATCGACCTGGGACAGAAGGTGGGGAATGTTTTCTTTTAAAAACCTGCGTGGCCCAGGCAGAGAACTACCGTGTTTGGCTCTGGGACAATGGTTCTCCACCCTGGCTGCACATTATAATTACTCGAGGAGAGTTTAAAAACTCCTGCGCTTAGGACCCTCCCTTCAGATACTCTGATTCAATTGACCTGAGGGGAGGGGCGGGGAGGCTTGGCCTTAGACATTTTTTGAAAGCTCCCTTTAAGGAACTAATTTTGATGTTGAGACGCTTTGTCCTGGGAGCTGATAAGATAGGAGGTGAGGGGTTTGCAGACCGCGGGGTGGCTGTGCTGGAGGGATGTAGCAGGAGGATCAGGGAGACCATTCATGGCTTTATTTAGGAACATCTTCCTAGTTCTTCCCGGCACATGATCTGAGACGAGGGCATTGCGGAAAGAACACAGGTTTTGGAGGAAGACGGGCATTGCCTTTCAAGTTGGTTGGTGATGCTCTTCAAGCTGGATGACTTTGGCCAAGTCATTTCCCCACTGTACCTTGTCGGTAATAGCCTGCCCCTGCTGTGCAACAGTCTGTAAATGGCAGCTGTTCGGTTTAGTTTCGTAAATGTTTGAATCTCTTTTTTATTTCTCTGCAAGGTAGTTGGTTCGAGCCCAAAGAGGCAATTGCTTCTTCAAAGCTCACCCAACTTGAATTGGAAACTACAGCCAGTTCTTCCAACAGTCCAGTCCATAAGTGCCCTGGATCAGGACTGCCCCCAATACAGTGGCTGTGTTTCCTGAACCAAAGACCCAGGCTAAACCTCACAAATCATACTAAAAATTGTGAATGGTTATATGAAAAGGATTATGAAAAGATAAAAATTCAATGACTTTAGGTAACAAATTTAGGGTTTTGATACAATACGTAATTATTTAAAATTGGAACCAGCCTGGAAAATTCAAGTTGCGGGTTCTAACAGGTCATCTTCATATTTTTCACAGTACCTGGGTACTCAGATAATGAAAAAAGAGAAAGAAACCAAATTCAGAGATATATGGAGAGAGATTAAAAATCCCAAGGCTCTGAGTTTCCGGTCTCCTTTACCTATAGTCTCTATTGTTTGAAATATAAATAATCTATTGCTAATAATTCTTGTTTTCATTTCTAATATCCTACTGGTCTTATTTATTTAAAAAATTTTTTTGGCTGCGTTGGGTCTTCGTTGCTGTGCGCAGGCTTTCTCTAGTTGCAGTGAGAGGGGGCTACTCTGTTGTGGTGCGTGGGCTTCTCATTGCTGTGGCTTCTGTCGTTGCGGAGCGCGGGCTCTAGACGCGTGGGCTTCAGTAGTTGTGGGTTGCAGTCTCAGTAGTTGTGGTGCACGGGCTCAGTAGTTGTGGCTCGCGGGCTTTAGAGCACAGGCTCAGAAGTTGTGGCACACGAGCTTAGTTGCTCCGCAGGATATAGGATCTTCCCGGACCAGGGCTCGAACCCGTGTCCCCTGCATTGGCAGGCGGAATTTTAACCACTGTGCCACCAGAGAAGACCCCTTCTGGTCTTTAGAGTAACTATTATCACTGCCCATATCCACCCTTTTCAATACATATTATGAAATCCCCCAGGCTAGCCTGTGAGGGTCCTTAGGAATAATGGAGCCCATAACAAGTGCTACTCTCTAGGTTATATGCTAC
This sequence comes from Kogia breviceps, assembly GCF_026419965.1. Classification (NCBI taxonomy): domain Eukaryota; kingdom Metazoa; phylum Chordata; class Mammalia; order Artiodactyla; family Physeteridae; genus Kogia; species Kogia breviceps. Next base: position 25,675,548 of record NC_081325.1, on the reverse strand, counting down.
TTTTGTTATTTACTTTAAAAAAATTATATTTTAAAAAAGCCATAGCCTGCCTTGTTTCCACTTCATCTTCTGTCCTGTTATTTCTTGTCCTTAAAATCTGGTTGGAAAAAGTGAAGGGAAAAGATGAGAAGTAGGGCTTCCCAGGTGGTGCAGTGGTTGGGAATCCGCCTGCTGATGCAGGGGACACGGGTTCGTGCCCCGGTCTGGGAAGATCCCACGTGCCGCGGAGCGGCTGGGCCCGTGAGCCGTGGCCGCTGAGCCTGCGTGTCCGGAGCCTGTGCTCCGCAATGGGAGAGGCCACAACAGTGAGAGGCCCGCGTACCACAAAACAAACAACAACAAAAAACACCAAAAAGATGAGAAGTAGAGAAGGAGAGCCAATTACAGTTGGGAGGGTGGCTGGGGAGGAGGTGGCAGGGGGGGGAGTGTGGGGTGTCAGGGGAAGAGCCCCTGCTTTGGAGTCATAAGAACTGGGCTGCAGCTTTCACTCAGTCTTGTCCCGCAGTTAGTGGTTTTGTTTGGCTTTTCTCGTGAGTTAATTGTTTACATTAAGGACTAGTGTAGAGAGAAAATGGGGTAATACATGCAAAAAGTCTGTTGTCCTGGTAAATGTTTAATAACTGGCTCTGAGGTTGAGGGGTGAGAGGGGAGAAAGCCCTGATTTGGAGAATGTGCTGGTGTTATGGTGCAAATACTCCTATTATGGCTGGTTTCAAGCTGCCAGTTTAGCATCCCTGAATACACAGTAGGCTCTTTGGAGCCTGGATGAGCCAGCTCCAGCACACTACTGGAAAGTGTACCCCAAAGAGTTTGAAAACCCCACTATCCTCATATAAGCAGTTGTGTTAACAGTAAGTCCTCATAGAACCACAAAAAAATCCATGGCAGGTTCCGTGTTGCTAATTTTTAGTAGCACACAATAGGAGTTCAACAAATGGGGGTCAACCAGTGATTGAGTGAATGCAAGACCTCTATTAATTTCCCAAAGGAAAAGCAGTCAGGATGGGGAAGAACAGCAGGAAATCTTAACAATGGCAAGCAACGGGACTTCCCTGTCTGTGCAGTGGTTAAGAATCCACCTGCCAATGCAGGCCACACGGGTTCGATCCCTGGTCCAGGAAGATCCCACATGCGGCGGAGCAGCTAAGCCCATGCGTCACACAGTCACTGAGACTGTGTTCTAGAGCCTGCGAGCCACAACTACTGAGCCCATGTGCCACAACTACTGAAGGCCGGGTGTCTAGAGCCCGTGCTCTGCAACAAGAGAAACCACCACAGTGAGAAGCCCGTGCATGGCAGCAAAGAGTAGCCCCCGCTCACTGCAATTAGAGAAAGCCCATGCGCTGCAATGAAGACCCAACGCAGCCAAAAATAAATGAAATAAATAAAATAGCAGCAAACACCCACATTTAGATATAATTTAAGCCTGTTGTTTGAAAATAGGTTGTTGGGGGATTTGGTAACAGGCCCTGGAGCCGCCATTCATCTTGAGGTCACCACTTCACATCTTTCAGGGATGTCAGTGACCCAAAAGGAGCCTGAGTGAAATTGGAGGGGGAGAGAAAGGGATCTTGTCTATCTGTCTTGATACAGAGATCTGGCTTTAGAAGGAAAATCAAAGATGGAATCAGCAAGGGTTAGTACATTAGAACTGGGCAGGTAAGTGCACTCTGGAGCTGTGGCCAGGGCTCCAGAGACCAAGTCTTTATTTTAGCAGCAATTTGTCCATGCACCCCTCCATCTGTTTATTAATCTATCTATTCATCATCCATCCAATCAGGGTCTTCAGTTGAACAAAGTAATTTAAACTTGAAATAAATTGGGAGCAACAAATACCTCTTAAATACATTTTAAATACCATTTGGTACATCCGGCTACATGATAATCAATTAGGCCATTTAAAAATTCTTTATTATGGAAAATTTCAAATATACAAAAAAGTAGAGAGAATAGGATTTTTTAAAAGCCATGTACCCATCACCCAGGTTCAACTGAGTGAAATGAATTGGGGAAGGGTTGAGAAAAGGGGTCCATGTCCATTTGACTTGGCCCCAGTGGCTGCCAATATGATTTCATCTGTTCCTCTATCTCCCCCAACCCAATTATGGAACAGTATGATTGAGTAATGCTGTCCTTTAACTGGTTTTTCTCCCCTCTCTAACCATCATACCATTTCTACCTCACATGAAATGTTTTGAGATTAAAGTTGATACAGGAAAGAATGAGATAATGCCATTTGCAGCAACATGGATGGACCTAGAGATTATCATACTAAGCGAAGTAAGTCAGACAAAGACAAATATCATATGCTATCACTTATTTATGGAATCTAAAAAAATAATGCAAATGAACTTATTTACAAAACAGACTCACAGACATAGATAACAGTCTCATGGTTACCAAAGGAGAAGTGGACAGGGAGGGATAAATTAGGAGTTTGGGATTAACAGATACATTATATATAAAATAAACAACAAAAACTTACTGTATAGCACAGGGAACTATATTCAATATCTTGTAATAACCTCTAATGGAAAAGAATCTGAGAAAGAGTATATATATCTCCTTCCCCTGAACTCAGACTAGATATATGTAACGAAATCACTGTGCTGTACACCTGAAACTAGCACAACATTGTAAATCAACTATAGCTCAAAACAAAAACCAAAACGCTTACACAATACAGGAGAGAACAGTAAACTTTAAAAGGCCACATGCTTCCAAAGGGATTTGTCAGAGGCAATCTTGTAAGGGTACCTACCTTCATGGATGTAAACTGTACAACAGAATGGTTACGACTGTACACTTTCCAGTCAAGGCTCCAGAAAGACGAGCAGGTAGGAGTTTCTCCTGAGTGTTTTCAGCCCCCAGGTTTTTCTGACCAGTTTTAAACCGCTCTGGTGAGCATGTCGTCTACCTCCATCAACAGCTTCTCTGGTCCGTCGGTACCTTTCTTAATTAACAACTGCCAACTAGAAGAGTATATAGCCTCAAGGCTAGGGTCAGGATTTCATCTTCCAACCTGAATGGGAAACACGGGATCTAATGGGGGGGCGGGATGGAATTGATTGTTTTAAAGAAAGAACACCAAGTTTCTGATATCTGTTTCCATCCTGCCTTCTCCCCCTCAGGCCCACCCTCCACCCCACTGTTCATCTTAGCTCTCCATCCTTCCCCTGGACTCAGATTAGATGTCACACCTTGGGACCCCCTCCTGTGTGGTTCATCTCCCCACCTGGGCAGAGAGGTTCTAGGTGTGGATTCCTGTATCCCCTGTTGCATCTGTACCCCACCTTGCCTGGCACAGTCCAGAGGGAAGGGCTCAGTAACTCTTCATGGCAGGAAAGAACTTGTGGTTTTTCAGGAACTGGTTATTCTCAACTGGGGATTTTCCAGCCCTCCTTTCTGCAGCCCACAAGTAGCCTGGGTACCTTGTTTCTGCTTCTTAGTATTTGTCACCAGAGGTTGGGAAGAGAATGAGAGTAGGACAGACCGTGGATGCTGCTACTGTCTTTAAGAAGGTTGAATTTTTGGCAGTGTGGTTTTTTTTTTATAGTAATTTCTTATATTTGTTTTTTATTGAGAGGTAACACAAATTTTAAGGGTGCAATATGATGGATACACATGCACACACATATACATACATACACGTGTGTGTGTGTGTGTGTGTGTGTGTGTGTGTGTGTGTCTAACCACCAGGTCAAGATATAGAACATTTTCTTTTTTACTGTCTTGTTAAATGCCATCATATATTTAGACTTTTTTCACAACATGAAAATCAGACTAAATAGTTGATATTTATAACCTGGAGGATTACACTCTGAAGACTTTTATTCATGGGTTCATTTGTAATTACCTTCATTGGCCAGCCTCTAGAATGGACTTTTAACGTGAATTAAGGAGTTCGCCGTTTCAAAGCTAAATATTTTCTGTTGGCAGTGTGTTTGGATTCTCCATGTTTTTAGCTTGTTTCTCCTGTCATTCATAAAATCAAATTCCCCGAGCCTTGAGAGGACCTTGGGAGTGGTTGTCAGAGGATGTGTCCTCAGGAATGGAAAATTCACCAAGGCCAGTCTGTCACAACAGAAGTGACAGAAGCCATAGAGACCCAAGGCAGGTCTATGAGAGCAGTTCCCCAACTGTGTGCAATGGAATCTCCTCTCCAGGGAGATTCCAATGTCACTAGCATCCCACATTTTGGGAAACCCTGCTTGGGTACTGGATTCTCTGTTTTTCTGGAAATGGCGAGAGGGCACTCACATTTCTTTATGCCTACCCTCTGTTGAACTGCCTTCCATATACCTCAATATTAAATCCTCAGACCACCATTTCGGAAGGGACAGGTGAGCAAACAGTGTTCTGAAAGGCTGAGTAACTTGCCCAGAATCAGGTGATAAGTGATGAGCCTGTGATCAAACCCACAGTGGGCTCCCCCGTCAGCCCAGGTTCTTTCCATTACTGTTGATGTTAGTGATACAGAGAAGCGTTTCCCACCGGGCGGGACCCACGCTTAGGGGGCATAGGGAATTCCCTATTTGTTCATTCATCGGGAGGTCCTGATTCACCCCAAATCACTCAGTGAGACAAATGTTTCCTTTTTAATTCCTTCTTTTTATCCTTCTAACTTGGAACATCTCAATTTGGTGCTGGTATATCCCTAATAACTCCCTAATACTCACTGATTTCCCTTTTTCTTGATAGCAAAGAAAGGAGGCCTTTAGCAGTTATCTGAATCTCTAACATTTTATAGGGTTGTTTTGTTTTCTTAGTATTTATATTTATGTTCCCCTCTTTATATGGCAAATAATAGTAGCTTTACACTTACGGTAGTGCTATAACGTTTTCTTTTAAAATAATTTGTTTATTTTCCTGAAATCAATTCATCAAAAAATGAATTGATTTCAGGAAAGGTTAGGTAATAAAAGCAAAAGTTCAAGCTCTGGGTCAACTAGGTAGCCACATGCAAAAGAATGATGTTAAATCCCTTCCACCACACACAAAAATTAAATCAAAATTAGACACATCTATATGAGCTAAAATTCTGAAACTCTTAGAAGAAAACATAGAAGTAAATTTTGAAACCTTAGATTAGGCGATGTTTTTTTAGATCTGAAGCCAAAAACATAAGCAATAAAAGAAAAAAAAAACGAATAAATTAGACTTCAGCAAAAGTAAAAAGTTTTGAGCTACAAGTGACATCATCAAGAAAATGAAGAGACAACCCACAGAATGGGAGACAATATTTGCAAATTATATATGAAATATGGGACCTGTATTCCAAATATATAGAGAACTCATAACTTAAAAATAAAAAGAGAAATAACCCAGTTAACAAATGGGCAAAGGATCTGAATAAATATTTCTCCAAGGAATATATACAAAAGGCCAATCAACAAGCATATGAAAAGAGGTTTGATATCATCAGTCATCAGGAAAATGGAAATGAGATACTACTTCACAACTACTAGAAAGGCTATATTGAAAAAGACAGATAATGACAAGTATAAGCAAAGTTATGGAGAAACTGGAACCCTCATACATTTCTGGTTAGACTCTAAAATGGTATAGCTGCTTTGGAAAACGTTTTGGCAGTTCCTCAAAATGTAAAACATAGAGTTGTCATTTAATTCAGTAATTTCACTCCTAGATAAATGAAAACATGTGTCCACAAAAAAATTTGTACATGAATGTTCATAACAGCATCATGATAACTAAAAAATGGAATCAGCACAAATTTCTGTCACCCAGTACATGTATAAATAAAACGTAGTTGTGATGGTTGATTTGATATGGTTACATGGCTGGGCCATTTTGCCCAGATATTTGATCAAAGATTATTCTGGATGTTTCTGTGTAGGTATTTTGGGGATGAGATTAACATGAAATTTATAGACTTTGAGTAAAGCAGATTATGCTCCATAATGAGGGTGGGCCTCATCCAATCCATTGAAAGCCCAAAGAGGATAAAAGACTGACCTCCCCTGAGCAAGAAGGAATTCTGCCCACAGACTGCCTTTGGACTTGAACTGGAGCTCTTTCCTGGGGCTCCAGCCTGTTAGGCTACTCCATGAGATTTTGGACTTGCCAAGCTTCCAGAATCATATGAGCCAGCTGCTTAAAAATAAATCTCTCTCAGGTGTGGAAAAAAGAGAACCCTCCTACACGGTTGGTGGGAATGTAAATTGGTACAGCCACTATGGAGAACAGTATGGAAGTTCTTTAAAAATCTAAATATAGAGCTACCATATGATCCAGCAATCCCACTCCTGGGCATGTATTTGGAGAAAACCATGGTTCAAAAGTATACATGCACCCCAATGATCATTGCAGCACTGTTTACAATAGTCAAGACATGGAAGCAACCTAAATGTCCATTGACAGATGAATGGATAAAGAGGATATGGTGCATATATACAATGGAATATTACTCAGCCACTAAAAGAATGAAATAATGCCATTTGCAGCAACATGGATGGACCTGGAGATTACCACACTAAGTGAAGTAAGTCAGACAGAGAAAGACAAATATCATATGATATCGCTTATATGTGGAATCTAAAAAAAATGATACAAATGAACTTATTTACAAAACAGAAACAGACTCACAGACTTAGAAAAAACTTATGGTTACCAAAGAGGAAAGGTGGGGGAGTAGGGATAAATTGGGAGTTTGGGATTGACATATACACACTACTATATATAAAATAGATAACGAACAAGGACCTACTCTATAGCACAGGGAACTCTGCTCAGTATTCTGTAATAACCTAAATGGGAAAAGAACTTGAAAAAGAATAGATATATGTATACATACTGAAACTAACACACCATTGTAAATCAATTATAGTCCAATATAAAATAAAAATTTAAAAATATCTCTCTATATACATATATACACATCTTGTTGATTTTGTTTCTCTGGAGAACCCTGACTAATACAGAGATATATCTATATAATGGAATATTATTTGACACTAAAAAGGATTGAAGTACTAATTCATGCTAAAACATGGATGAATCTAGAAAACATTATATGAGTGAAAAAAGCCAGCCACAAATTATATGATTCCATATACATGAAATGTCCAGAATAGGCAAGTCCATAGAGACATATAGTAGGTCAATTAATGGTTTCTTAGGGCTGGGAAGTGTGTTTGCAGGTAGGGGTGGGTAGAGGGGGAGGAATGGGGAGATAATGCTAGTGGGTCTGGACTTTCTTCTGTGGAGGATGAAAATGTTCCAAAATTAGTTGATGGTGATGGTTGCACAACTCTGTGAATATAATAAAAAACACTGAATTGTATACTCTAAATGGTGTGTGTACAATTCAATACAGCTATTTTTTAAAAAAGTACAAGTGAGCGATATAGTGAAGATCATGAAGAGAGTACAGAAATGTCCAAAATGCTGGGAAACACTGAACTGGAGCCTCCGTTTCCTCAGAGAATCTCGGGTACCTCTCCAGAGACACACTGTCTGTACATGTTTCCTTTTTATTCCCTGTTGTGTTATTCATAGTCACAAGCAAATCAGTCCAATTTTGGTCTAAACTAGTAGCTGCATTACTCAACCTGATTAAAAATATAAGAGCAAAATATAGGTTGGCTTATGAAATAAGAGGTAGAGACACTGACAGATGCTAAAGAAGGAACCTAAAATACATGTTGGACCACTGCCTGGAAGAAGGAAGGAAATTTATGTTACAAGGGAGGTTTATGTGATATTTCATGTTCTAAGTGTTTCCATCCATGAACAAATAGCCTGATCTGCTTCTCATCCTACAATGGAGACAAACAGAGCTGGTAGGGCCTGGCTGCATGGCCAGCACCCTCAACTGTCTCTGAAAATCAGTGCCTAGAGATTTTCTGGAGAGTTGGTGCCAATGTATTTCCGAGTGACCACTGTCTATTCCCTCAAAAGATATATTTTTAAAAATGGATTCAGTGTAAAAATCAGTTTACTGGGGTTCACTTGCATATTAAGTAAAAACCTTTATTAAGTAGTCAAGCTTTCTTGGGTACCACCCTCTTCTCTGAGAACCATCTAGCACATGCTACCCAACCCCTCACAGCCCCTACCGAGTGGACAGAAAGTCTGTGTGACCCCACCTCACTGACCACAACTGATTCTACCAGCGGTAGGTATCTGATCCACATTGGGCCAATCAGACCCTCTTTTCAAGGAATCTGTGATTCAGATTTAGAGGTTAGTTAATGTTTCCTAAAGGAAGTTTAGAGTGACTTCTAAAATTTTTCATTGTAAGCATATGGAATTGCAAAAGATGTTATTTCCTGGGTTCTATAAATACTTACATTTTATTTTATTTTATTATTATTTATTTTATTTATTTATTTTTGGCTGCATTGGGTCTTCCTTGCTGCGTGTGGGCTTTCTCTAGTTGTGGTGAGCGGGGGCTGCTCTTCGTTGCGGTGCGTGGGCTTCTCATTGCGGCGGCTTCTCTTGTTGCAGAGCACAGGCTCTAGGCGCACGGGCTCAGTAGTGGTGCTCGGGCTCAGTAGTTGTGGCTCGCGGGCTGTAGAGTGCAGGCTTAGTGGTTGTGGCACACAGGCTTAGTTGCTCAGGGCAGCATGTGGGATCTTCCCGGACCAGGGCTCAAACCCATGTCCCCTGAATTGGCAGGCGGTTTCTTAACCACTGAGCCATCAGGGAAGCCCAATACTTACATTTTAGAATAAAATAATCATGTCACTCTTTTACCCATATCCAGCAGTATCTAAATTCATCCCTTAAATGTATCCATCCATCATGTATTTTTAAAAAAAAGAACAAGCACTATATTAACCGCAGGACATTTTCCATCATTCTTTTTTCCCTTTAAATGTATGTTTCCATTCCAAATTGTCCATTTTTTATTGATCACAGCATCTTAATTCTCCAGAACAAAAATACCTATGTAAATTGAATAGAAATGTTAACATTTTCAGTGACCATAAGGTTTTAAGTGTATTAAAAACAAGTTAAATATGCTATGTAATTTCATAAGTATACAACATAAAGTAAAATTTTATTGGCCTTTTAAACTTTTAATTCATGTGTCCAGTGATAAATATTATATATTGATGAATGTCACATATTCCTACTTAATCCCCATATATAGTAACTAACTTTGTTCAAATAAATGTGCAGAGGAGTCTGGAAGTCATTTGTATACTAATGCCACTCAAATTTTTGAAATTCTTCTCGGTTTTATGCCAAAAATCACTCAGTGATCTTCCATTAAATGTTATTTTAAATGACCTGTTGGTGGACAACTCTAGTAGCACCTTCTTCAATGAAGCAATGAAATAAAAACTACCCGACTTGCCCAGAAGCAGATGCTATCAATACCCCACCCACATCCCCGAGGCACTTAGCATTTCAGTACGTGCACTAAGCATTCAAATACATATATGAATGATCCTTTGAAAGCTTTCACTTTGCCTGAGTGTTCAAGGAGATAAGCATCAGGGAGTTAATACCCTTGGGGACAGACTTTAGTCAGTGACAGATGAGATTCTGAGCATGAATCCTACAGCCTCCCTGACTCAGAACCCTGAGGTGTGTTCTACACCGTCTCCCCAGGGCTCTCTATGGAAGTGAACCTGTTTCTTGCAATGGTAACTCATTAAGGTACTCTGTATTGGCTTCCTTTTCTTCCCCGTCAATCATTTCCCACTCTTCTGCTGAGGCTTCCTGGGATCACCTCCCTAAAAAAGAATTTGCACTCAGGTCTTGATCTTGGCAATGTTTCTGGGGTAACCCAGCTGCAGTAGGTTGAATTGTGGCCCCCGAAAAGATACATCCATATCCTAACTCCTGTAACCTGTGAATATGGCCTTATTTGGAAAAATAGTCTGCACATATAATTAAGAGTTGTAAGATGAGATCATGCTGGACTACCCCAGAAGAGGGGCCTTAAATCCAAAGACAAGTGTCCTTATAAGAGAAAGACGAGGAGACACGGGCAGAGAAGGCCACCTGAAGACAGAGGCAGAGACTGAGTGATGCAGCCACAAGCCAAGGAATGCCTGGAGCCACCAAAAGCTGGGAGAGGCAAGGAAGGATTATTTTTCCTTAGGAGGGAGCTGGTCCGGGCTGACATCTTGAATTTGGACATCCGGCCTCCAGAACCGTAAGCAAATAAATTTCTATTTTTGCAAGCCACCAAGTTTGTGGAAATGCTTGTTATGGCAGCCATGGGAAACTAATACACCAACCTAAGACATTCCTTTAGACTTATTCATTTTCTCATCAACACCACTATTTTAAATTGCCCTTTGTTGGGTGCCTGGAGATTTTTATACCGAGTGGCAATGCACCACTGGAAGATTCAGATGAGCGAGAGATTGAGTTCCCAACCCTAACCCTAACCCTAACCCTAACCCTAACACTTTTCCTAAGTGGGAGAAGCACTATTGAGAACAGGGAGGTAGAAATAGAGCACCAGCATAATAGTTTGACCACACTGCTTCTCTGGCAGAACAATTTTAAGAAAAAAGACAAACTCAAGATGAGGATCTGAATACGAATTCCCTAAAAGTTGCCGAGAGCTCATAAACTAGCAACTCTCTTTGCTACGTCCAGTTTGAAGGCCGTTGCTGTCGGGCACAGTGAGGCTGTCTTTTCTGGAGTTTGCAAGGTGGATTTATTTTCCTCTTATCCCCTCATCCCTGCCTCAGCCCAGAGAGGGGTGACCATCCCCAGTACTTTCACTTCCTGCCTCCCCCTTCATCCCTTTTCTGGCTGCTTCTTAATAGAAGAGTGATTTATTGATGGCTAAGTTTGATCAGGACCCTCAATAGTGTGGGCTGACCAGTCAAAGTCACGTGTACCCCTGTGCAGCATGAGCCGTGGACTGTCCCCTCTTGGACCTACCTGCCTGTGTTCAGGTGGAGCAGGTCTTGTGCCTCCAACCTTCATGTTGTAGGCGCCCTGGAGCAAGGGGCTCCCGGAGGAGAGCCACATCCTCACTACAGCCACAGGCCTGATTGCTCTCAGTCAAGTGGGGCTGGAGTAGGAGGTCCCACTGTGTTCTCTAGCCCAGCTTTCCCATGAAGAAAGCTGATGCTTTGGGACTATCTACCAGTCCTGGTTGATTCTTCCTTAGGTTAGCATCCCCTCTCTTCGTCACTAGAGATTCTCCAGAACTTGCTCCAACCTCACCTAGTGAAAGATCTGATAGCCTTTTCTATTCATGTGCATATCTGGCACGCAAAGATAGTTTTGTTTGTTTGTTTGTTTGTTTGTTTTTGACTGTGCCCACGGGATCTCAGTTCCCTGAACCCCTGCCCCCTGCATTGGAAGCTTGGAGTCCTAACCAATGGACAGCCAGGGAATTCCCCACAAAGACAGTCTTTTATCTTTGAAAAACATCAATGAAAATTGTTAAAAGAGAGTAGATCTTAAAGGTTTTTATCACAAGAAAAAAAAATTTGTAACATTGTATGATAGCGGATGTTAACTAGACTTATTGTGGTGATCATTTTGCAATATATACATATGTTGAATCATTATGTTGTACAGTTGAACCTAATATAATGTTATAGACCAATTATACCTCAATTAAAAAAAGAAAAACATCAAGAAAATCCATATGAATGAATATGGCAATACTTGGAGACCTCATGGGCCTGGGATAATAATCTCTCCCATCTGTTTGCCCCAGGAAGCCCCTGAGAGAGGCTCGTTTGTGCCGGGGACGTGAAGATTCACAGCATCTGGCTCAGCATTCGGTCCAGCTCTCTGAGAGCCAGCCTATGTGTCAGCCGTGAAGAGGCAGGTTTGGGAAGCTAACTCACTGTGGTCCACAGGTGACTCAGAACGTAAGCTAGATGCTGCCACAACGGCTGAACCTTGAGGACACTCTGCGAAGTGAAAAAAGCCAGACATAAAAGGACAAATATTGTATGATTTTACTTATATGAGGTACCTAAATTAGTCAAGTTCATAGAGACAGAAAGTGGAATGGAGCTTTCTAGGGCTGGGGGGAGAGGTGAGTGGGGAGTTAGCGTTGAATGGGCACAGAGTTTCAGTTTGGAATGATGGAAAAGTTCTGGGGATGGACGGTGGTGATGGTAGCACAACAGTGTGAATGTACTTTATGCCCCTGAACTGTACACGTAAGCATGGTTAGGATGGTAAATTGTATGTTAAGTGTATTTTCCCACAGTAAAAAAGAAATGAATGGATCTAGAGATTAATAACAGGATTAGGTGTGGTCAGTGCTCAAGGGATCCCAGGGATTGGGAGGGAGTGCAGGAGGGGTTCTGTCAGTGATGTGATATGAAGTGACGGCTGTGGTCAAAGGGGATTTCTCTCCTTACCTTACATTTCCCAGCTATATCCCTCAGTGGATCTAGAAGAGCAGACCAGAAAGCATCCTCACACACGAAAAGGAACAAACCACACAAACATGGCATGACTGCACTTAGACTATACAGCAAGCTTTTGCATTCTCTAGGCTTGAAGGAGAGTTCGACCAAAGCTCTTTCTCCCCTGGCTCCCTGTATCCAGATGTGATGACTGCTGTCACTGAAACCAGGCTGAGTTTGCAAGGCACAGCCTTTAAACCAGTGAGAGTTCCTGAACTTTCTTGGTTTGGGATTCTTTTGAGTATCTGATGACCAGTATTAACTTTCTTACCTGAAAAATCCACATATACACCTCCACTCATGGATCCAATTAGGAGTTCATGGGCCTAGGGTTACACACACCTGCTCTAGATGCTGAACAATTTTATCTAGGCATTTGCCTGCCCTGTCGGCCTGTCAGCCATTTGCCACCAGGTCAGGGTAGGTGCCAATTAGGCCCTTGCTCATAGGTACTCCTAGAAGCTGACAGTCTGGGAGGAGACATGCACATTATTGGTTGGGATTTCCTAGTTTTAAAGTGACAAAAAACTAACCTAACAAGCTTAAGTTAAAAGTCAATATATTGGTTCTTTTAACTGGGATAATGGGTTGCAGGTACTGCTGGTTCAGGCTTAAAGAATATCATCAGGGCACTTCCATGGTGGTCCAGTGGTTAAGAAGACTCCACGCTCCCAATGCAGGGGACCTGGGTTCAATCCCTGGCCAGGGAACTAGATCCCACATGCAAGCCACAACTAAGGAGCCTGTATGCCTCAACTAAGGAGCCTGTATGCCGCAACTAAGGAGCCCGTGAGCTGCAACTAAGGAGCCTGCCTGCTGCAACTAAGACCCAGCACAACCAAACAAATAAATAAATATTTTAAAAAGAGTATCATCAGGATTCAGTCTCTCCATCTCACAATTCTGTTCTCCTCTGTGTTCTTAGATTTTCCCATGGAGGCAAAGCTCTAGGCATCCATATTAGTACTAGTGATTTTAGGAGGAGAAACTGATTCTTTTCTTCCACGATCCAAATCAAGCCTCCAGAAAAGGTTCTACTTGGGTCACAGACCCACCTTCTCTCTGTGGCCAGCCTGCATCTTTTGTTTCCCCGTGGATTGGGGAGGCAGGGGCATGTAACTGACAGCTTAGAAAGTGGAGAAAGGAGTTCCTGAGGAGAAAAGGTCCTGGACAGAATAAAAGTAACAGACACCTACTGCAGACATGTATGCAAATGACTGTAAGTCTGCATGACGAATACTATAAAGGAAGCACTGTGAGGTCTAGTGGGGACAGAGGAGGGGTCATCAATTCTACTGGATATGTTTTAGATAAAGACAAGGAAATCTTCATGAAAGATATCATGTGTGATCCAGTTTTTTAAATAAAAACAGGAATATATTTATTTTGCTAAACATTGTTTATCAATAGCTCCATGGCTCTTGTCTTCTTTGTTCATTGTTTTATTCCTAGATCCAAGCACAGTGCCTACATATTTTAGGAACTCGATGAATATTTGCTGAGTTCGAGTTTTAGAACAACAGTAGGGTAACCTCCCGTTTAGACTAAGATTTAAAGAAATTGAAGCACAAAAAGATCATGCTGATAGATTTATGTCCCATTTTCTGATTTGTCTTTAGTAAGCTCTTATCTGCAGAGACTCAGCTTTGAAATAACCCCAGCACTCAGTTTTATTTGTATTGTTATTATTTCTGGTCACCAACATCTGACAGCCTTGATTTTGTAAGTTCTCAGGCTCTTTGACCCATTATTAAATGAAGCATATATGTGAGAACACTAAGCAATATATAAAATCCCAGAAAAATGTAAGCTGCTTTTTTTTTTTTTTTTTTTTTTTTTTTGCGCCACGCGGGCCTCTCACTGCTGTGGTCTCTCCCGTTGCGGAGCACAGGCTCCGGACGCGCAGGCTCAGCGGCCATGGCTCACTGGCCCAGCCGCTCCGCGGCATGTGGGATCCTCCCGGACCGGGGCACGAACCCGCGTCCCCTGCATCGGCAGGCGGACTCTCAACCACTGCGCCACCAGGGAAGCCCGAAGCTGCTTTTATTATTAGAAGTTTGGAAATGCCATAGTCTTTAACTTATTCTTGTGACATAATGCGAGTGCTTGGAAGAACGGAAGGTTTTCTTAGTCAGCTTGCTTCTCTTTCTCTCGCTAGAGAATTTATTTTTTTCACTGTGATCCAAACAGACCTGAAATGACATGGAATTTAGGCAGCCTGCATATATAAACTAACTAATACGTAATCGGGATCTAGTGAAAAAATTACTAAGGTGAGGAGTTTTGATTTAGTAGTACTTAACTGTTACTTATTTCAAATACCTTTTTTTTTTTTTTTTTTTTTTTCTGGCTGTGCAGCGCGGCTTGTGGGATCCTAGTTCCCCAAACAGGGGTTGAACCCAGGCCCTTGGCAGTGAAAGGCAGAGTCCTAACCACTGGACCACCAGAGAATTCCCTCAACCAGCTTTTTGACCTTTGTTTTGAGTGTCATTACTTCACACCTTAGGCCAGCGCATTCCTCAAAGGCTCTGTGCTGGTTTTTCTCTCCCACTCTCATCACCGGTCCATGCTTGGCCCTCTTTTATTTTATCTACTTGTGTGTCTATTTGTTAATAATATAACGACCGGGACTTCCCTGGTGGCGCAGTGGTTAAGAATCTACCTGCCAATGCAGGGGACATGGGTTCGATCCCTGGTCTGGGAAGATCCCACATGTCGTGGAGCAACTAAGCCCATGTGCCACAACTACTGAGCCTGTGTGCCACAACTACTGAAGCCCATGTGCCTAGAGCCCACCTGGGCTCTGCCAAGAAGAGTAGCCCCTGCTCACTGCAACTAGAGAAAGCCTGCATGCAGCAACGAAGACCCAACACAGCCATAAATAAATAATTTTAGAAAGTTACCTTTAAAAAACTAAAATAAAATAATATAATGACCACCCATGATCTCACTATCCAGTCAGTGAACCAACAAACACACTGACAAAAACTTCCACCTTCTGCATGCCCTGCCCTGGCCTATCCCCCTGCCTCTTCCATGTGTATAGCCACAATTCTGAATCTTGTATTTTTATTCATTCTTGATTTAAATTATTTTTTATCACACATATATGCATGCAAAGAAATTAATGATTAGTTTAAACTCTTCTTGACTTTTATAAAAAGGATATTATGCTGTATATAGTCTTCTGGGACTTTTTTCCCCACTTAGTTTTCTATTACTAAGAGTCATTTACTTCTATTACTAAGAGTTGTGGTTTGCAGTGATTCATTCATCTTCACTGCAGTATAGTATTTCATTGTTTGACTATACCAGCATTTATTTATCTGGCCTCCTGGATACTGGAGTTTAGGCTTTCACATTTCTTGCTCTAATGAGCATTCTCATAAGTGGTTTTCTCTCCCAGTGCATACCTGCTGGAGTCACCCTCAGTTTATACCTATGAATGGAATGTGGGTCCATTGTAGGATGTATGAATGTTCAACTTTGCAGTATAAAGCCAGACTGTTTTCCAAAGCAGTTGTAACAGTTTATACTCTCACCATCCTATTGATCTATCCTCTTCAGCACTCGGTACTGCAGACTTCTCAATTTTTGCCAACTAAATGGATGTAAATTGGTATCTCTTTATGGTCTTGATTTGCGTTTCCTGGATTATTTATGAGGAATTCAATAAATGGAACAGGAAAAAAATTATTATCCATATGAAAAATAAATCAGATTCCCATCTCACATCAGACATGCAAATCAACTCCAGATGGATTAAGGCTTCAAATATCAAAAGCAAAACTTTAAAACTTTCAGAAAAAAAAATGAGTGAATATCTTTAGATCTGGAGGGTAGGGAAGGATTTCTTAAACACTGGACCCAAAAAAGCCCATTATCAAGTAAGTGTGATGACTTTGACTATATTGAAATAAAAAACTAGTGTTAATCAAAAGACATGTTAAAGAAGGTGAAAAGGTAAACTACAAATAGAGAAGATGTATCATATATAACAAAGAATCTCTATCAAGAATATTTTAAGAACTTCTACAAATCAATAAGCAAAGGACAATAACCCAATAGAAAAATAGGCAAAAGACATAAATGGACATTTCACAGAAGAGGAAACACATAAAGCCAATATTCATATTGCAAGACACTCAATCTCCTCAATTTAAAAAGCATCTTTTGAGGCAAAACAGGATACTTTAAAAACTTAGCTACTGTGGCCTTCCTCCAGGTTAAGAAAAAATAACATACAGAAAAACAAAATGCAAACTTAAACATTCATCCAATATTCCAGGAAAAGCAACCAAAATGAAAGAAGAATATTTACCAAGGTATTTTAAGCTTATTCTCTGATTTGGAGGACTTCTGCTGCCTTACACATTGTTGGCACTCAGCAATGATTAATTAATTGATTGATTCACTGCACCTGATTTTCTTTAAGACTAACTTTGATTTCTTTCAGACTCAGAATAGATGGGCACATAGTTTTAAGACATTAATAAACATTATAGAACATGATCTTCTTTCTCTGAACTCTGTGATCTGTTGGCTATGAGAATAAAGCATCCGCTTGAAGGAAGAAATCAGATTTAATCTAAAAGGCATGGTATAGCTATGGAGTGCCCAGACCCTGTGGTTGCAAACAAAGTGTTTAGTCAGCATTGCTAGGGCAAAAGAGGATGGGAATGCCCCCAGGCCCGCTCACATACTGATCTCAAAATCAAATGAATGTGCTTTTATAAAACAGGCACTACATTGTAAGGTGCTCTCAGAGAGCACTGGTTTAATAAAGGTGACATTGCAGAGAGTAGTTACTTCTTTTGTATCAGACTGTAAAAATGTGAGCTCATAATGGTTTACTTATAATTTTTTATTCAGGAAAATGGCTCAAGATATTAATATTTCTGAAGATTGATCTGTAGGGGAGTATCTAAAGGAAAGCAACGTAATAATATTGTCTTGGATTTTCTGCAGGAAGCTATAACCTTATTGTGTATAATCTTCATCTAGATAATGTGAAAATACATACTAAAAGACCTAGAATTCTATGTTTTTTTTGACCCAGCAATTTAACACGTATGAATTTATTCTAAGGAAGAAATCACAGATGAGCCTAAAGATATAGCTACTAGAATATTCATCAAAGCATCACCTATAAAAGTGAAAAAGTAAAAACAATCTAAATGTTAAAAATGAGGAATTGATTAAATTGCAATTTACCAACACATCTATTAAGATAATGAGAAAACATATTTGACATGGAAACTGATCATACGATTACTGGTTACAAACAGAATATAACGTATGATCTTATTTAAAATATATACATCAATGTATGTCTAAGGAAAACAGACTGAAAAGATAGACACCAAACAGGAGAAGAGAAAATGCAGCACAAATGACTTGAAGGCCATGGATTTACAGACAGAGTAGCAGATGGAAAAAATAGGAGCAAAAACACAAACACAACAAACAAACAAAATTTAGGAATATAATGGATTGAAGGAATGAAAACTGGAAGTGTAAATCAACTCTCAAAAAAGAAAAGTGGACTTCCCTGGTGGCGCAGTGGTTGAGAGTCCGCCTGCCGATGCAGGGGACACGGGTTCGTTCCCCGGTCCCGGAAGATCCCACAAGCCGCGGAGCGGCTGGGACCATGAGCCATGGCCACTGAGCCTGCGCGTCCGGAGCCTGTGCTCCGCAACGGGAGAGGCTGCGATAGTGAGAGGCCCGCGCACCGCAATGAAGAGTGGCCCCCGCTTGCCACAACTAGAGAAAGCCCTCACACAGAAACGAAGACCCAACACAGCCATAAATAAATAAATAAAGCAGCAGTCTCAGCTGAGCTTTTTTTTTTTTTTTTTTAAAAAAAGAAAAGCAGTGAAGATTATGGCTAGAATATGAAGAATATCAGGTCCAAAGTGGTATAATTGTTACACTAAAATTGAAAGGCTTGGATGTTCTGAAGAATATGTACATCAGAAAAATACGTGTTAGATCTAAGGCTCAACATTTCTTTTCCTTTTCTTTCTTTCTTTCTTTTTATTTTTTGATCTCAGTTTCCCTACCAGGGATAGAACCCTTGCCCCCTGCAGGGCTCAACATTTCTGAGCACCTACTATGTGCCAGGAGCTGCAGGTGTGCTTTATTTTATCCTTTTTGGAAACCCTGGGATAAGTAAGGATCAGAAAGGTCAGGTGGTCTGCTCAAGGTCACATGGCTATGACAATGTGCAGCTGGGATTCTGAGCCAGGTCTGGGTATTGCCAGTGTACCATGGAGAGAAAGGAACGATTGGTAACTATAATTTTTAATGATTTTGAACTTAAGCCCCAACAATGGAGGAAAAGATCAGCAAACTATGGTATATCACAGATGCCTTATCAGAATCTCAAAAACAACAACGTCGTGGGCGATTTCTTTTCTTTCTTTTTTTTGGCTGCGTTGGGTCTTCGTTGCTGTGCGCGGGCTTTCTCTAGTTGCGGTGAGCGGGGCTACTCTTCGTGGCTGTGCGCAGACTTCTCACTGCAGTGGCTTCTCTTGTTGCGGAGCAGGGGCTCTAGGCGCACGGACTTCAGTAGTTGCAACACGAGGGCTCGGTTGTTTCGGCACGCGGGCCCTACAGTGCAAGCTCGGTAGTTGTGGTGCACTGGCTTAGTTGCTCCACGGCATGTGGGATCTTCCTGGACCAGGGCTCGAACCCGTGTCCCCTGCGTTGGCAGGAGGGTTTTTAACCACTGCACCACCAGGGAAGTCCTGTGGGCTAATTCTATAGCTAACATCGTACATATGAAATGTCATTAACTGGTAAAAACAGAACCCAGGATCATCTATGCACACTGATGGGAACTCTGCCAAATGCATGTGCTCGTGCTGACCAAGACTGGAGGTATTTGTACGATGCAAGCTGATGCATTACTGAATGTATAAGAGGCTTTTGTGCAAGTGAGGACCACTTCCTTTTATTATGCCTTATTTAATGTAACAAT
Source organism: Kogia breviceps (assembly GCF_026419965.1). Classification (NCBI taxonomy): domain Eukaryota; kingdom Metazoa; phylum Chordata; class Mammalia; order Artiodactyla; family Physeteridae; genus Kogia; species Kogia breviceps. The sequence goes on along the minus strand of NC_081325.1, from coordinate 25,656,195 downwards.
GTATTCCTCTTATGCATATTTTGAGCAATTAACATTCCTTTGATCATTTAAATTTATATCCTTTTGAGTATTTACATGACTTCCACAACCAATAAATTAAAACATTGAATTTTGACAAATTAAATTCCCCCATGCATTTCAACATTGACTGAAAACTGTCTTATCAAAATTTTCTAAACATTTGATGAAGTCACCAGTCCAATAAACTAACTCCTTATAAATGTTCTAAACACCTAAAGAATTATTCCACATACATCAACACAAAGATCGTGCCATTAAAAAAAAAATAAAAAGATCATACTGTGGGTACTCTTGTCTAACTTCTTTGGCTTACAATATTTTTGAGATTCATTTGTGTTGTAGCATGTATCAATACTTCGTTCCCTTTTTTTTACTAAGTAGTATTTCATAGTATGGATGTGCTGCAATTTGCTTATTCATTCACTTATTAATGAGGATTTGGGTAGTTTCCACGTTTTGGTTATTATGAATAAAACTGCTATTAGCCTTTGTGCAGTTTATAGGCTTTTATCCTTATTTTGTTCTTATTCTTACTTTTATTCTTATATCTCCTCAGGGACATCCCCTTGGAGTTAACAGTTATTTGACCTGATTCTATTTCTGCATTTTCCTGTGGTTGTAGTAATCTTACCAGATTCTAAAGATAAAAACAAAGCAAGACAATATTAGACCTTGTGTATTGTCCACTGATTGGTTCTTGGTGGATACCTCAATTTGGTTTTATAGTTCATGGTAATATAAACCTGAGTCTTTAGTTAAGTACATTTTATACTTCAGTTGCACCTGGTTGGTTTTTTTTTTTTTTTTTTTTTTTTTTTTTTTTTTTTTTTTTTTTTTTTTTTTTGCGGTACACGGGCCTCTCACTGTTGTGGCCTCTCCCGCTGCGGAGCACAGGCTCTGGACGCCCAGGCTCAGTGGCCATGGCTCACGGGCCCAGCCGCTCCGCGGCATGTGGGATCCTCCCGGACCGGGGCACGAACCCGTGTCCCCTGCATCGGCAGGCGACTCTCAACCACTGCGCCACCAGGGAAGCCTGCACCTGGTTTTATCAGTGGGAATTTTAAGTCTATTACTTTCTCATAGATGTTAGTTTATGAAACTTATGTCTTCCTCGGAAAGGTTGTCGGTTTGGGTTTCACATGGCTGACAGTGCCAAACTCTTAGTCTTGCCATTATTATATATTAACCTTGTTTGATATATTAATTGAAAATATATCACTGAGCTATGAGTGTGTGAACATCTTATTACAATGAGCATTTAGAGTTTTTTTTCCCCCTAGACGATGAGGGACCAAGTTAATTCTCTTCTTTGGGCCATTTGGATAGTTTGTCATCTTTGAACACAAGAATTTTGATGAGTTATTGTGTTCTAGTGGTGCTGACTGAGGACTGGATTCCTATCTATCATGTTACTTAGTTTTCCCTGCTTTTGGTCCCTGTGGATATCTATTCATTGCTTCACAGATTTTAAAAGAACTATGCTTTATAAACCAACATGTACTTAAAAGGAAGATACAAATATCCATGTATATTAAGATATTTAATTTTTTTTGCAACTGCCTTTCTGTACATTTTATATTGACTTTTTCTTTCGAGGATCATAATGAACTCATAAATGCTCACAGAATCGCCCAGTTCAACGAAGATAATTTATACCAATGGTTCTCAAAATGTGGTCTCTGGACCACCAGGAGCAGTTTCACCTGGAAACCTGTTAGAAATGCAGATTCTTGGGCCCTGTTACAGACTTCTGGGGGTGGGCCCAGCAATGTGGGTTTTTTGTGGGGTTTTTGCGGTACGCGGGCCTCTCACTGTTGTGGCCTCTCCCGTTGCGGAGCACAGGCTCCGGACGCGCAGGCTCAGTGGCCATGGCTCACGGGCCCAGCCGCTCTGCGGCATGTGGGATCCTCCTGGACCGGGGCACGAACCCATGTCTCCTTCATCGGCAGGCGGACTCTCAACCACTGCGCCACCAGGGAAGCCCTTGCAGTGTGGGTTTTAACACCTCCAGATGGTTCTGATGCCCTCTGAAGTTTGAGAACCACTGATTTACACTGTATATGAAGATGATGAAACTTAAAAGTGCGAACTCACTCTGAGTTACTCGACTGCAGCTGTTTTTGAAAAGCATCTTTGCTCTCTGGAAACAAGATAATCCAGATTCAAACTGATTTTTTTCCACTTCCCTAAGATATTCAATAAGCTTCTCTCCAAGGAGTCCTTTTTCCATTTAGTGAAATTAGAGAACAAATTCCTACTGTTAGTGATGTTCACGTTTTGAGGATGAACCAAAGAACAGCTGCTGATGTTGGGACACATTCAATGAGAGATCGTAAAAGTTCTGTACTCACACTGATGTTTTTTTCCCATTGAACATATTAAGTTACTGGATTCTACTTTACTTACAGTATGAGGTTTTATTGAACACTAAAATTTTCAACAACACTAAAATTGACAACATAGAACCTACTTTCTTTGTTTCTTTTTCATGCAAAGTTACCCAAACTCTTAATTTTCAAAAAGTTAGACTTCATTTCCTTCTCAAAAGGTCATCCTTTTGAAGAATATTTCTAGAAGATGAAAGTATCATCCAGGGAGAGAAGAGGATAGCTTTATAGTAAGTTCCTCTCCACAGGGTGGGGTCACGAGGTATGTTACTTTCACCGCCCTGGGAACCCCTGTAGCTGGTCTGGTTTTTATTATTAAAAACCTATCGTTGCCTTATTTATATTTCATTGCAATTAATATGGTCATCTCAAAGTTTTCTCTCCCAGGAGAGTCTGGTAAAAGGTGTTATTCAGAAGGGAATTTTGTGTTCTTCTCTCTACTTCTTTCCATACGTACAATGCTGGTGGTGTGTCTGCTAAGTTTGAGTGTTTCTTCATTTACTCATTTCTACTCATGTGGGCATCTGTGTTAGAACATAGGAAAGAGTCAAGTGATCCGACTGGAATGCACAAAACAGTGTCATGGAATGTAGAAGATGGAGAATCCACTGTCAGGACCTCAGACGGCCATGATTTACCACTTCACATCTACAGTCATGTCTCCTAACCCCAACCCAAATCAGATGTTCATCCAAAATAAACCCTGGGTAGTGGGGATGGGCAATGTAAAGCTGGAGGCAAATAAATGTCAAATGAAGATTTGGCCCATTCTGAAGTTTAGATCTCTGTCTTTTTTTTTCCCCCTAACAACGGTGAAAATAATCTCTTGCATTAATAGACTGTTAATTTTACTGTAATTTTAAAATATTGGACTACATATTTGAGCTAGGTGGTCTTTATTTTTTTAAATTTATTTTTGGCTGCATTGGGTCTTCACTGCTGCGGCGGGATTTCTCTAGTTGCGGCGAGCAGGGGCTATGCTTTGTTGCGGTGTGTTGGCTTCTCATTGCAGTGGCTTCTCTTGTTGCAGAGCATGGGCTCTAGGTGCGCGGGCTTCAGTAGTTGTGGCACATGGGTTCAGTAGTTGTGGCACATGGGTTCAGTAGTTGTGGCTCGCGGGATCCAGAGTGCAGGCTCACTAGTTGTAGTGCACGGGCTTAGTTGCTCCACGGCACGTGGGAGCTTCCCAGACCAGGGCTCAAACCCGTGTCCCCTGCATTGGCAGGTGGATTCTTAACCACTGCACAAACTGGGGAAGTCCTGAGCTAGGTGGTATTCATCTGAGAAGATTAACTAACACCACTTATAAAATAATCAAGTTAATTATTCTCTATAGTGCAATGGAGAAATTAGCATTTGCTTTCAGGTAGACTGACTAAGCCAGCTCCACATTTAGCAGTGTCAGAGGTTTACAGCAGTACAGAGAAGTGCTGATGGAAACCCGGAGATAAAGAGGAGATGAACTTGTTCTCAGAGAGGAGTGCCAGATTCGAGTTTGCCAGGAAAATGACTCCCTGGGTGATCTTTGGAAAGTCAATTCAACTCTTTGTGGCTCAACTGCTTGGTTTACTAGGCTTGGCAAAAATTTGTTCTTCCTTAACTTCCTAACAAAGTAGAGCTAAATGTATGAGCCAGGTTTGAGATTTTGGAAGACAATGTAAAAAAAAGTAATATTGTTTAACTGTTTTTAGTTGTTAATACATTTGTAGATAAATTTGTAAATGTAAACATTTTATAAAGGATTTTTGCGTGTGTCAGGAAATGGAAGCTCAGAAAAGTTCCATGTCCTCCCCCGAGTACACAGATAGATTAATAGCAAGGCAAGTACCAGAGTCCAGGCCTTCTGACCCCTAGTTCACTACATGCTCTGGCCAGAAACCAACTGTATCTTTTTTTTTTTATTCAAACAGAAAGTCACAAAAATTATAATGATCCTCATCGGTTCACTCAGTCCCATATAATTCATTTATTTTTCATCTTGATCTTTTGTTAGCACTTTTATGAATTCATCAGTTCTCCATCAGAGTTCTGAAAATGCTTATTCATTCAGTTCAGCCGTATAGTCAGTTACCAGAAACCTGTACTTGTCAGAGTCGTTTCCATGAATTCCTTGAAGATGAAACCCTTTTATAGGAACATTTTTGCGAAAGCATCAAGAGTACACCCAGAACTGTCTGTAAATGACAAAAGACTTAAAAATGACACAGTTAAAGATTTGATGAAAGTTCATAATAATGCAACTGACAAGGAAATTTAGTTATTTCTGAGATATACATTTTAAAGTAATAACTAGAATTATGACTTACAACATTATACTAGAACATACGAGTTTTAGAAATTTCATGTAATGTCTGAAACATTTATATTAACATATTTCCATTCAAATAACCCAAAGAAAGTTTAGTATTAGTTGTTTTTTTGTTTGTTTGTTTTTTTCATACTGCAGGTTCTTATTAGTCATCTATTTTATACACATCGGTGTATACATATCAATCCCAATCATGCAATTCAGCACACCACCATCCCCACCCCCCCGTGGCTTTCCCCCCTTGGTGTCCATGCGTTTGTTCTCTACATATGTCTCAACTTCTGCCCTGCAAACCGGTTCATCTGTACCATTTTTCTAGGTTCCACATACATGCATTAATATACGATATTTGTTTTTCTCTCCAACTGTTATCTTTTGTGACTAATTAGAGGAATGTGTGTGGTAGACATTCATTCATTCAAATGAAAATTAAGTACTTGCCTTGTGCCTGGCGCTGGAATAAAAAGCACCTCTGCAACTTGCCAAGGTGGTTTGGGATGCAAAAAGAGTGCTAGCTCATTTCCAGAATTAGAAGTTCTTTTTTCCTCTGTGACATTAAGATGCTACAAAGGGCTGGAGAGTAGCTTTAAGCCCATGTTCTTCTTTCCCACTCCAATTCTTCACCTGTAATCAAGTTAGGCAAATGGCTTTTTTTTTTTTTTTTTTTGCCGTACTTGGGCCTCTCACCGCTGTGGCCCCTCCCGCTGCGGAGCACAGGCCCCGGAACCACAGGCCCAGCGGCCATGGCTCACGGGCCCAGCCGCTCCGCAGCATGCAGGATCCTCCCAGACCGGGGCACGAACCCGCGTCCCCTGCATCGGCAGGCGGACTCCCAACCACGGCGCCACCAGGGAAGCCCCTGGCAAATGGCTTTTGAATGGCTGCGGGCTGTGGGTATGATGGGGTGGAGGCAACATTGCAGGAGAGAGCAGAAAAAACAGGACAAGATCCTGGTGCTGGGATTGGACTTCTGGGGACAGCTCTCTCCTCTTTTTGCTCTCCAGATGGTGGCAGCAGAAAGTCTTAGAACCTGGCACTAGGGAAACTCCTGTCTTGATTCTGCCTGAGACTCACAGTGGGTTGTTTTGGTTTAAAATCACACTAAAGTGTTTTCTTTTTTTAGGAGTTAAAAGTTAAAAGCACACCTACCGTATGATCCAGTCTTTCTACTCTTAGGTATTTATCCAAGAGAAACAAAACCATCTGCCCGTACTTGTGTACCAGCTTTATTTGTAATAGTCAAAACTAGAACCAACCCAAATGTCCATCAACTGGTGAATAGATAAACAAATTGTGGTATATCCATACAATGGAATATTATTTAGCAGTAAAAATGAGTGAGCTATTGATACCCAAAGCAACATGAATGAATCTCAAAATAATTACAGAAAGAGAGTATATACTGTATGATTCCATTTATTTAAAATTCTAGTAAATGCAAACTAATCGATAGTGACAGATAGAAGATTAGTGGTTGCCTGAGAATGGGGCTGGAGGGGATGACGATGGAGCGGGAGGAAACCTTTGTGGGTGGTGGCTACATTCACTGTCTTATGAACAGATGTCAAAACTTTTCAAATTGTATATTCAAAATTTGTGCAGTTTATTGTATGTTGATTATATGGAGATAACTCTGTAAAAAAAAATCATGTGGAGGTATTTTTCTTTCTTTGAAAGGTCACTTGTTTTCTATGCCATGACTTCATTTACTGTTTTTTTTTTTTAATAGTCTTTACTTTGAACAGCAGTTTTACGTTCACAGCAAAATTGTGTGGAAAGTACAGAGACTTTCCATATACCTCCTGCCCTCACACAAACACAGCCTCCCCCATTATCAACATTCCCTTCTGCCATGTTGCTGCGGGGATTAGAGTTGAATGTCTTTGAGAGGCTGTTATGCAACCGGCTGCAGCATCCTTTGGCGAGCATCGTATGCCTAAGCTTTGTCCATGTTGTCTTGTGTCAGTAGTTTGTTGCTTCTTTGCTGAGCAGTATTCTGGTATATGACTGTACCACAGCTGTGTTTCTATTCTTCCATTTATGGACATTTGGGTTGTTACCAGTGTTTGGCTATTATGAATAAAAATTCATTCTTATATTGTTTTTTACTTTTCTTGGATAAAAATGTAGAAGAATTTGCTAGATCACAGGGTAATTTGCATGTTGGACTTTTCATGTGTTTATTAGTCATTCCTATATCTTTTTTTTTTTTTTGCGGTATGCGGGCCTCTCACTGTTGTGGCCTCTCCCGTTGCGGAGCACAGGCTCCGGACGCACAGGCTCAGCGGCCATGGCTCACGGGCTTAGTTACTCCGCGGCATGTGGGATCTTCCCGGACCAGGGCACGAACCCGTGTCTCCTGCATCGGCAGGCGGATTCTCAACCACTGCGCCACCAGGGAAGCCCTCCTATATCTTCTTTTGTGAGGTGTGTGTTCAAGTGTTTTGCCCGTGTTTTGATTTTCCTAGGTTGGTTGTTTTTTTATTATTAGTTTGTAGATAGTCTTCCTATGCCCTAAAAACAAATCCTGTGTCTGTTATATGGATTTCCACATTTTCTTTCAGTCTGGGGCTTGCATTTTTCTTTTTGTAATAACATCTGATGAACAAAAGTTTTAAATTTTGATGAAGTCTGATTTCTCAATTAAAAAAATGATTAGTGCTTTTTATATACCATCCAAAACTCTTTCCCTACATCCAAGTCTTGAGGATATTCTCTTATGTTTTCTTCTAGAAACTTTGCAGATTTAGCTTTTATGTTTAGGTCTATGATCCATTGCAAGTTAATTTTTGTGTAGGGTGTATAGTAGGTGTTATTGTAAATTTTTTTTCTGTACAGATATCTAGTTCTTCCAGCACCACTTGCTGAAAACATTTTTATTTCCTCATTGAATTGCATTGACACCTTTCTCATAAATCAATTAACCAAATATGTGTGTATGTATTTCTGAACTCTTGTCTGTCCCATTGGTCTATTTGCCAATCCTTGGCCAATACAACCGTTTTAATAAATGTAATGTTACAGGAAGTCATGAAATCAGGTAGTGTAACGTTACTCTCTTCTTTAAGAAGATTTTCACTACTATCGGTCAATTTTTGGCTTATATCACTGTTGTGAGTTGAATGGTCACCCCCCTCCCCCAACAATATGTTGAAGTCTTCACCCCTTGTACCTGTGAATGTGACCTTATTTGGAAAAAGGGTCTTTACAGATGTAATCAAGTTAAGATGAGGTCATACTGAATTAGAGTGGACCCTAATCTAGTATGACTGGTGTCCTAAGAAGTCGAGAAGAGACACAGACAAAAACATACAGGGGAAAGGCCATGTGAAGATGGAGGCAGAGATCAGGATGATGTACCTACAAGCCAAAAAAAGCCAAATATTGCCAGCAAACCACCATAAGCTAGGGGAGAGGCATGGAACAGATTCTCCCTCACAGTCTTCAGTAGGAACCAACCCTGCTGACACCTTGATTGTGGACTTCTAGCCTCCAGAACTGTGAGAGAATAAATTTCTTTTTATTTAACCACCCAGTCTGTGATACTTTGTTATGGCTGACCTAGAAAATTAATACAGTTAATGAAACACAACTCAAACTTGCTTAAGCAATAAGGAAATGACTATCTCTTACACTTCCAGAGTTGAGGGATTTCTGGTGAGATTCATGTAAAGTATTAGGTGTTAGGATGAGGTTCAATTATAAGGGTCAGAAATCCCCACAATAGTGGCCTACACAAGATGAACATTGTCTTTCTTTTTTTTTTTTTTAACATCTTTATTGGAGTATAATTGCTTTACAATGGTGTGTTAGTTTCTGCTGCATATCAAAGTGTATATCAGTTATACATATATCCCCGTATCTCCTCCCTCTTGCATCTCCCTCCCACCCTCCCTATCCCAGACATTGTCTTTTATTTTTCTCTCATGTAGGTCTCTCACCAGGGTTCAGTTGGTATGGAGGCACCAAGACATCAGGATCTGGGATTCTTCTATCCTTTTGCCACCATCCTCAGTGTATGGCTTCTACCTAATGGTGTGAAATCCAGCTGCAAGTCTGTCTTCTATCCATCAGGGAGAAGCAAGGACGAGGGTGCCTGCCCACTTCCCTTGAGATTACATTCTAGAGGTTTTCATAGAATATCTCTGCTCAAAGCCTGTGGTCCAGAAGCAAGTCACATGACCACTCCCAATTGCAAGGGAGGTTGGGAAATACAGACTTTATTTCAGGAATCCATGGGTCCGAAGGGGAGAGCTGATATCAGGAAACAGAAGTTTCTTCCACACAATGCCTGTAAAGGAATGCTAGGAGTTTTTGATGATTGGCTATAGGAGACTTAAGGAGAAAAAAAAAATCTCATCTGGAAATAAAAATTTGAAAACTTATAAATGTTAGTTACAATCTTGAGAGGGGATGAGATAGCCTGGCAAAAGTATAGATGAGAAGAAAAGATCAAGGAGAGACCTGTAGGGGACTCAGACTTTAATTATGAAGAGGAGGATTTAACAGGGCCCTGAGAAAAAATGGTGAGGTGATTAGATGGATATTCAAGAAAAGCTTTAATGAGACAGTGGTTAACAGTGTATAAGGGGAAGAGATGCCAATTAAGATAAAGAACTAGTCTTTAAAAATGTAAGAAGTTCTGATTTCCTGTTCCAAAATTATAAGCTACCTCAAGTTTTTTTCTCAAAGGAGACCTGTGTGAATGAATGACCTCTGTAACAAGAGCTGGGCTGGGGTGCCCGCCACCCTACATCCCAGCCTGACCAAAGAGGGAGAGCTTCATTTGGAAGGTAGCTCCCTGGCCTCAGCTCCCAGACGGGCTGCTGCTCCGTTATCCCAGGGCATCCCCAGTGGGTACCACAGCAAGTCAAAGAGCATGAGGAGAGAAAAAAGAATTTAATAAGGGAGGTGGGAAAAGGAAGAAAAAAGATGCACATGCTTTGACTGTTGCTTCAAGGACCTGGGTTAGCCGCACTCTTATTTGGAGCCTCTTCCTCCTGTCTGCTCAGTTCTCCACCTTACACTGTGGAGAAAGGGAGGGTGTGGTGAAGCCCAAAATGGCTCTGAAACCATGCAGACTTGCTTTTTTTTTTTTTTTTTTTGACATTTTTATTGGAGTATAATTGCTTTACAATGGTGTGTTAGTTTCTGCTGTATAACAAAGTGAATCAGCTATAAATATACTTATGTCCCCATATCTCTTCCCTCTTGTGTCTCCCTCCCTCCCACCCTCCCTGTCCCACCCCTCTAGGTGGTCACAAAGCACCGAGCTGATCTCCCCGTGCTATTCGGCTGCTTCCCAGTAGCTATCTATTTTACATTTGGTAGTGTATGTATGTCCATGCCACTCTCTCACTTCGTCCCAGCTTACCCTTCCCCCTCCCCGTGTCCTCAAGTCCATTCTGTACAACTGCGTCTTTATTCCTGTCCTGCTCCTAGGTTCATCAGAACCATTTTTTTAAAAGATTCCATATATATGTGTTAGCATACAGTATTTGTTTTTCTCACTTACTTCACTCTGTAGGACAGACTCTAGGTCCATCCACCTCACTATAAATAACTCAATTTCATTTCTTTTGATGGCTGAGTCGTATTCCATTGTATATGTGTGCCAATTCTTCTTCATCCATTCATCTGTCGATGGACACTGAGGTTGCTTCCGTCAGACCTGCCTTTCCATCACTATGTGACTAGCTTATCACTTAACCTCTCTGTGCCTCAGTTTCCTCCTGTGTAGAACAGAAGCAGTAGTTTTACCTCTCAGGGATGCTGTGGGCCTGGAGATGGTGCATGCCAAGACCTGCCCTAGGAGGCCCTTGATAACCGCAGTAAGATGCCTCCGCTCCCTCTGAGACCAGTTTGTGGGTCAGAGACACTGGGAGCGCCGTCCAATAGGACTTTGACCGAGGATGGCTGTTGAGCACTCGATATGTGTCTAGTGCAACTGAGGGACTGAAATTTTCATTTTATTCTATTTTAGTTGCTTTGCATTTAAGAAGCCACCTGTGGCAAGTGGCTACCGCATCGGGCAGCGCAATATGCAGGGCTTTCACGGTCAGGACTCGTCCCCTGCCAGGCGGCTCTCCATCTACGCAGTACTTTGTTCTCTTAACAAACTCCTCCCGAACAAAGTCCGGGCTGCTGTGAACACCCAGGACCGTAGTCAGGGAACAATTAAGGTTCGTCAACTCCTGGACTCCACCGACTTCGGACCCTGTGGCCCCCTACCCTCTCTACCCCATCCGCCCACAATCCTCAAGTCCCTTGGGGGCAATGGCGGGGGGGACGCGCGGGAGACTCCCTCTTCGGCTCCCATATGGGTCTGGGTCTTCCACGGCTTTCGCCTACTTTATTCTTCGCAACAAACCCAGGAGGCTCAGCATTTCCATTTCACAGATGAGGAAGCTTCAGGGCACAGGGCGGGAATCAGCCGAGCACCAGCCCTAAACTCTCTGGGGCCCTGGTGTCGCCAAAGCTACTTTCGTGGGTAGCGTTGTCAGGGCGCGCGGGGAAGGCGGCGGGTAAATATTTGGGGCAGTAACCTGGGCTCCGGCGACTCCGCGTCCCTGCGGTTCCCCAGCGGGCGCGTGGCGAGGGCGGTGCCTGGGGGGGACAGGGGCGTCCCCGGCGCGGCTGCAGGGACAGACCCGGCGGCCAGGCTCCCGTGGCCCCGCCCCGACCCGCCCCCGCCCGCGGCTATAAGACCTCGGCACTGCGGGTGGCTGCGGCCCGGGAAAGATCTGGCGGGCGGACGGCGCAGGCAGCTGCACGGCGGGAGCGCAGCCGGGCGAGGGGACAGGCAGAGCGGGACGAGGCCAGGAGAGGGGGCGGGCGGCCTCAGCGGCAGCGTCGGCACATCCCCGCGCCCAGACCTCGCAGGACCCCCGACGCGCGCCGGGCCTAGCGCGCCCATGAAGCCGCCCGCCGCGCAGGGCAGCCCCGCGGCCGCCGCGGCCGCAGGTGAGTGGGGGTCTCCTTAAAGCCGGGGCCTTGCGCGAAAGCAGCGGGATCCCGCGTCGTCTCGTTACATCCCTCCCGCAGCCTCACCGGCGGGACTCTGCCCGAGGCGGGTTCAGCCTGCGCCCCACGCGGGGCTGGGGACCCGAGCCCGACACGTCACGGGCGCATCCTGACTCAGTCCTCCCACCGCCACCCGGTTCACACGCGCCCCCGGGGAGCGAACGCGGGGAAGAGTCCCCGACAGCGCGTGGGAAAGAGTTCGGCTGTGTCGCTTAGCTGCGTGGCCTTTGGCCTGCCACCTCACCGGGTCGAGGCTCAGTTTCTTTATCTCGAAAACGGGCACGACACCAAGGCGCACTTCAGGGGGTGGTGGAGAGTATTAAAAGATAACAGCGAGCCGCGGGCGGCGACAGCCGGGCTGTCCCCGGGCCAGCGCTCGGTCAGCCTTAGTCAGCGATCCTCGGGAACGGTGCGGCCCCTACCGGGCCCGGGGTGGGACGGCCGCCCCGCCCCACCCTCACCTGAGCCCGGCCCTCCCCAGCCCCGGCCTTGGACTCGGCCGACGCGGGGGACCTGAGCGACGCGCTGTGCGAGTTCGATGCGGTGCTGGCCGACTTCGCGTCGCCCTTCCACAAGCGCCACTTCCACTACGAGGAGCACCTGGAGCGCATGAAGCGGCGGAGCAGCGCCAGCGTCAGCGACAGCAGCGGCTTCAGCGACTCGGAGAGTAAGTGTGGCCCCGCCGGGGAAGGTGCCGGAGCCCTGGGCACCCCCCGTACCCGGCCCGCGGAGGAGCGCTCTGGGCTCGGGGCTCAGTTGGCTTACGGGGGCCGGATGGAGTTAGCCCCAAAGCTCAGCGCGGTCTCCAGGACTCTAGGCGTCCCCGGGGCTGCAGGCCCGGCGGGGACAAGACCCCTGAGGATGGTCTGGGGAAGGCTCTGGGAGCGCAGGCTGGTCTACCTGCCGGCGGCAGGTGTCAGGAGGCCGAAGGGTCGAAGCGGCAGGACTCCTGGGACCCCAGCCAGGCCTTCCCGCGGCTCCCTGTCCTCCTCTCCTTGACCCTTCTTTCCCCTCTCAGCAGTATCTTCAGAGGGTGTGCAGCAAGTGCCACAGGCATGGGGTCGGGGCGCATGGGGGGGGGCACAATATGGACCTACTTGTGAAACCAGGAAGGGTTTCATAAGCTCCCGTTCTTGAGATTTTTGAAACACTTCTTGCACTTTCTAATGGCCCTGAGCCCCCAGGCTTGTTGCTACAGTGCCCGAAGTTTTGAAAGAATCCCTGGCACTGCTGAGTTCAAGTATGTAGAAAGTGTCCCTCATTCTTCAGGCAGGTCCATCACGTGGACGGCTGCCTCTGACTCCCCACCCAGTTGGGGGTGGACAGAAGCGGGTGGACCCAGGGCTGCTTTCTGGTGACTTTCCTCCTAGTGGAGACTACCCCCAGCGTCGTCGCTCTGTCCTAAACAACCTTGTTAAAAAGAGAGACCATTTTTTTCCAGGAACTCGAATGTCCTGTAAGGATTTTGGATACCTTTTCAGGCGTCAAATAGCAAATCGGGTGACTTTTCAGTATTATGTGACTGCTGTTTTACCCAACCTGGCTTACTTACTATTTTTCAAAGTGAATTTTAAACATTTTTGGGTGATTTTTGAGGCTTCATTCCCTAGATGGGATACAAGCATGAAACATACAAGTCACTCCCTTTGTTGTCCTTGACTCTGGAAATAAAAACAATGACCTTTCCTTGTGATTCCCTTCTTTTGAAATCTGAAGCTCCCCCTCGTTACAGGGCAAAGATACAGTCCTAGGCTTACACATGAGCTGTCCTTCTGAAAAGGAATAAAGGACACTCGCCACCCAGTTCAGGCTTTGAGTCAGAAACTTGAGTTACAGCTTGACTTTTCTTGGCAGCACTGCCCAAGCGTTAGAAATAATTGCAGCTTTTGAGGTGAAAGGGAATGGAATCGTATGCTGTTAGTTTTCCGTTCTGTATGTTTGGACTTTGTTGCTAATGACCAGACCGCTTATTTTCAATTTCAAAGAGAAGTCTAAAAAATTTTGAAATTTGTCTCAGTGTCTGTAGCCAAACTTAAATATGTCTCCTTCTACTGGGGCATGGAGCAAGTTATTCATCAAGTACAAATTCTCTCCCCCGTGGGAAAGAAAGCTGGCAGAGTCTGTCCAGTGCCGCTGCGCTGTCTTGCAAAGAACAGCTCCTTTCTAAACCACAGCTGCATTTGGCTAGAATACGGTCTGAGCTCACCCATTCATGGGTGATTGCAACTCCCTCTGGGTAGGGTTTCAGATCTGGGATCTGTTTTCAGAGGCCTCAAAGAAAAGGCACTCGAAACACATTCTTAACAGTTTTGGGGGAGATATTTGGAATAGTCTGTAGTTTTTCTTAGGGTATGTGTGTGTACTTTGTTTTCTGCTTTTGTTGTTAACTGTTAAACTAACCCTTAGTTTGGTGGTTAGAGAGGTAAACGGGAGGGTATAAAGAAGGCTCAGATGACATTAGTCTTTTCTATAAATGTGTAGTTTGGCCTCCACGAGGCAGGTTAGAAATAGTCCTGGCAGAAGCAGTGCGTATCTAAATAGTAATTTCTTAAGGACGCATAATATGTGTCTTAATTGCCGCTAAGAATGGATCACAGACATTTGTTATACTCATTTGTCTGTTTAATGCTTTTCTGTGGAAGAGAATATTTGAGAGACGTGGATCCTACTGAAATTTAGCCCACCAAAGGGGAGACACACCAGGATGATCATAATAAGAGCATCTCTCTCTCTCTTTTTTTTTTTTTTTTTTTTGTGGTACGCGGGCCTCTCACTGTTGTGGCCTCTCCCGTTGCGGAGCACAGGCTCCGGACGCGCAGGCTCAGCGGCCATGGCTCACGGGCCCAGCCGCTCTGCGGCATGTGGGATCTTCCCGGACCGGGGCACGAACCCGCGTCCCCTGCATCGGCAGGTGGACTCTCAACCACTGAGCCACCGGGGAAGCCCTCTCTTTGTTTTTAAATTTATTTTTTGGCTGCATTGGGTCTTCGTTGCTGCACGCAGGCTTTCTCTAGTTGCGGCGAGCGGAGGCTACTCCTCCTTGAGGTGCGCGGGCTTCTCATTGCGGTGTCTTCTCTTATTGCAGAGCACGGGAGCACGGGCTCTAGGAGCACAGGCTTAGTAGTTGCGGCACGCGGGCCCTAGAGCACATGGGTTTCAGTAGTTGTGGTGCGTGGAAGAGCAGCTCTCTTTTGCCAAGCTTTTTCTATGATTACTATTATTGTTTATTAGGTCTAACCATTAATGATCTCTTTGCTTTGCTTTAAATGTGTTATCTTATATGATCTCTGCTACAGTCCTGGAATGTAGGCACTGTTGTCTCCCTTTTTCTGATAAAATAGTGGAACCAGTTGGGCTGTCTCTCTCTCTAAGGCCTTGCTCTGTCACCACGGATGGTTGGCTGGTATGTGAACCAGGTCCTCCGGGATAGGCTTGAAGTCTCACTGCAGCGGGATCATGTGCCTGTTTATCAATGGTGGTTGTGTCTCTTCAAGGCAGTGGTCACCTGGCCAGGTCTGTGGAGCCCAGGCTGAGCTCTGTTAGGGCCCTGCATGAGGAGTGGGCCTCATTTTTTCTAGCTATGAAATGGAAAGGATGCTATTTAGTGATGATGTTAGAAACATCCATAAGCTCATGATGAGGAAGAAAACATTTGCTCTGTTTGATGCTTTTAAGAAAATAGTAAAATGCATGCCACGCTGTGTCACAAAGGTCAGAGACATTTGAGCCAGTGTCCTGTGTGAAAATGTTATGTATGAAGCTCGAAACCCTTGGGACATTGGTTTTCACTCTACCTTTTACAGCTCCATCACGCTAAAGATGTACCTACTGCATTCTTGTTTTGTGAAGAACCCTTCCTTTTCTCTCAAAAAAAAAAAAAGATGAGAAAGACAAATATTATATGATATCACTTATATGTGGAATCTAAAAACTAGTACCAATGAACTTATTTACGAAACAGAAACAGACTCACAGACATAGAAAACAAACTTATGGTTACCAAAGGGGAAGTGGGGGGAGGGATATATTAGGACTATGGGATTAACAGATACACACTACTATATATAAAATAGATAAACAACAAGGATTTATTATATAGCACAGGGAGCTATATTCAGTATCTTGTAATAATCTATAAAGGAAAAGAATAAAAAAAGAATATATGTATGCATATATATATATATATATATATATATATATATATATATATACTGAATCACTTTGCTGTATACCTGAAACTAATACAATTTTGTAAATCAACTACACTTCAATTAAAAAATATTTCGCTTGCTTGCACCCAAAGGAGAAAAAGTAGACATTCCTTCTTTCACCCAGAGAAGCAAGTTACTTAGATAGGAGAGAAGAACGGATATTTAATAAGGAAATACTCTTTTCCTGTTTCCACTTACAGGGAATCCTTCTAAGACATGAAGAGGACCAAAATAACAGTGGCAAGATAACTTCACATTAGGGGTGGCATTCAAATGGGGGTTGATGAAAATAGTTCCTTTTGTTTCTTTCTTCTAGATTTCGGTTCTAACAGGTAACACCAGGCACTTTCATGAGAGCAGTTTCAACTTCGGCAGTAAAAGGGCAGCACAGTTAGGCGCTGGGGCAGTGAGGTTCAGACGTGATCCTCAGAGGTGCTTCAGGCATTGTGAACATCTTTGGTTTGAACTTATTTTGAAAAATCTGTTGTTTTTTCAGTATTTTCAAAACTGTAAGCGCACAGCATGACTTCTGAAATGTGTTTAATGACATTTTAACTCATCGGATACTAAATTTTAACCAACGTGTTAATTGATGATTCCACCGATTGATTTTATAAGAAGTTTCTAATATTAACTGGAACTTTAAAAGGTGATGCAAACTTACATCTTTGACGGATTGGAGTTTCCTTTTTCCTTTGAGGGGGGAAGTGTTTTGCTACTTAACGGAAAACGTCTGAAGTCTACTCTGTATGCTGGGGCTATTATGATTTTGCAGGGCCATTGTAGGGAATGAGGAATTGGCTTCTTTAGCATGTGCAGGACCTAGAACGTCTGTATTTCTTTGCCTCCACTATTCTAGCTTGGCCCTGGGAGAGGGGACTGTATGGCCCCTGGAGGTGGGGGGGCATGCATGACAGGTAGCCTATTGGCTGCTCTGGCCTAAGAGCCAATGAGACCAGAACTTGAACTCGTTCAAGGCGGGAGAGACTGAGGAGTTAGGAGCCCTCAGGGTGTCCTGGTGTGTGTTAGGAATTCCAGGCAGGTGACAGGTGTCACTGGCTGACACCTGGAGGGGTATCTAGAGGGACGGAGCAGTCTCAGAAGGGAAGCAGGGGCGATAGTGCTGAAACTGAGAAGCGTTTTCCTATTTTATCCCACTTTCAGGGAGGCTGTTGGAATTTAGATTTTGAGGAGGAGATTCAACCCACCTCCCCCAACACCCGCATACCATTCCCTGTAGCAAAAGGGAAACAGGTCCAAGGCTTTCTTTTTCTCAGTTAATTACTATGGTTTGCTTGCCTGAAATGTGTGGGATTGTTCTATATTTACAGGAGCTCTGGGCCAGCGTTACTGTCTGTGGTTTCCCTTTCCTCTGGAGTAGCACACGCTGGTACCAACCCCAAATTACCTTTCTCACCACCCCCAAACAAAAAAAAGCACGTCTACCTTTTAAACAAGCCTCTGTTTTTGTAGCTGAGCTTCCCAAGCTCTGCTGGCGCTCCTGCAGTTAGATGTTTGCATGTTTAATATGCTCGCATTGCTTTTGCTGATGTCTTAGAACACTTGGTCCCTGAATTCGAGGTTCCTGGCTTCAGCGCACCAAGTTGACTGGCCAAGCACATTTCTGATGGGGCTTTAGAGCCGATAGCGGTAGATGTTGTAAGGCCCTAAAATATCTAGTCTTGCCACCTGCCGCGGTTCCCCAAATCATCACTGTTATGTGTCCCTTGAACCCCTGTTAATGGTGGCACCTAATATTGGGTGGGGCGATAATACATTACTATGCTATCAGCCTGTGACACGTTCCTGTCCTTTATCAGACTAATGAGCTGTTATTTCTAGAACTGAAGAAATAGAGTTCTAGGGGAGTGAAAAGAACAGGAAGTTAGGCTTTGCTTCCCTTTTAATATACACCTAGCGGGGCTTCCCTGGTGGCGCAGTGGTTGAGAGTCCGCCTGCTAATGCAGGGGATGCGGGTTCGTGCCCCGGTCTGGGAAGATCCCACATGCCATGGAGCAGCTGGGCCCATGAGCCATGCCTGCTGAGCCTGCGCATCCGGAGCCTGTGCTCCGCAACGGGAGAGGCCACAACAGTGAGAGGCCTGCGTACCACCAAAAAAAATAATAATAATAATATACACCTAGCATGAAATCTTGTTCACTGTAAGTCCGTGGAATGAAATTTTATTGGATAAAGGGTAAAGAGAGGTCTAGAGCTTGGGGTTTGTTCTTGTCTGTGGGTTTGTTCTTGGGAGGTTGGTTCTGGGGCACCTCTGAAGATAAATTTTCTCTTGGGAATTTATCTGAAGAAGTGGAAGAAGCCTGGGCCCCGAATCTTGAGTCTTCTTGTTCTCTGTGGTGACCTGTCTTCTCCTGAGCATGTCTGCCTCCATTTTGGCCGGGAAAATAGAATAAAATCAATGAAAACCATAGGTATCGACATGGAGCGCCCGGCTTACTGATGCCGCTTTCGCAAGAGAAGAAACTAAGGCTCAGAGATGGAGTGACTTGCACAGGGTCACACAGCTTTCACACGGCCTCGGTGCCACACGTCTCTAGGGTGGCAGCTTCTGGGGCTCCTGTGGTTGTCGTGGTCATTGTTTGGGGGAATGAAGTGTAGAGCAGTTACGAAAACAGGGTGGAACTCAACTGGGGGGAAGTTTGGCTCAGGGGTGCTGGGGGTTCATTTCCTTTTGATGGTTGAACACTTTGGAGGCTGGAGTCAGGTTGGGCCCGAATTGTGCACTGGAACTCATAGAAATAGAGAGGCATCAAGGTGTAGCAGTGAGCTGGTGTGTGAGATTGTGTGTGTGTGTGTGTGTGTATTGTAACTAGAATTTTTTTTTTTCCCTCCTTCATTGTGGGAGTAGCACAAGTTCATTATCAGTAAGAGGCAACTTCTGATGATTTGAACAGTGTACTTAATAGTTGCAGCTGAATTTGTCAGTTAAATAACAGTCAGCTTGTCTATATATTTTCTGAGTTTGAGGAAAATACTTAGATCAAAAAGGCATATAAACACCAGGCTCTAAAGGGTAAGACGTAAGCCGTGCTGATGTCTTAGTATACTATGACGCTACAGAGTCTCAAAACCAAGTGAGTTACCTGAGTTTTTCATGAATCCTCACTGGATTCCTTTTTCCTACCATTTTGCAATGACCTTTTCCATGTCTAGGTCATTCCTTCCCCCCAGACTCAACAGCATTTGGTCAACCTGTGTGTGCGGCAGACAAATTGTGTGTGTGTGTGTGTGTGTGTGTGTGTGTGTGTGTGTGTGTGTTTGCCCTGTCCCAAGGGATGAGTATACATGGACATAAAATTGATGGAGAGTAAGGGCAGAACAGAGGTGAAGTCCCAAGTCAGGAGAAGGGCCTGCGGTGCAGGGTGTGGTGGTGAGACTGAGACCAGGGGTGCCGCCAGCGAGTCCTGGGTTCAGCACTCTGGGCCAGGGATGGGGGTGATGCTCTCAGGTGTCCTTTGGAGCCAGGGATAATGTTCCAGAGGCCTCATACGCCTTTCTCCTGGCTCACGAGTCTGGGCACGAGGCCTGCTTCCCCAGGGCCCTCTGTGGTTTTCCTGCCCGCTCAGTCTTACCTCATCTTTTCCCCACAAGTCTCTCAGGCTCTATTTGGGGCGATTCTCCTGCCTCTGACGTGGCGACAAGCAGTAACAAGATGCAGTGGGTCTGCGATGGGCGTGGCCACTTTCCTGTGCGTAGGGAAAAGTCCTCCCCTTGAGAAAATCCAGTCTGCTGCAGAGGGCGGCCCAGCTGACAAGCGAGAAGGGCTTCCCACTTTGAGTTCCACTGAGTGCACGCGTCTTGAGAAATATGAATAGAGGTGCCACCGAAAAGGTGTCCCAAGGGCAAGTAAACCAGGGGAAATAGGGCTGAGCTGGTTTCTTTTTTAATATTTATTTATTCATTTGTTTGGCTGAGTTGGGTCTTAGTTGCGGCATGCTGGATCTTTCGTTGCGGCTCGCGGGCTCTAGAGCGCACAGGTTCAGTTGTCCCATAGCATGTGGGATCTTAGTTCCCCGACCAGGGATAGAACCTGCGTCCCCTGCGTTGGAAGGCGGATTCTTAACCACTGGACCACCAGGGAAGTCCCTGAGTCTGTTTCTTTTTTTTTTTTTTTTTTTTGCGGTACGCGGGCCTCTCACCGCCGCGGCCCCTCCCGTTGCGGAGCACAGGCTCCGGACGCGCAGGCGCCGCGGCCATGGCTCACGGGCCCAGCCGCTCCGCGGCATGTGGGATCTTCCCGGACCGGGGCACGAACCCGTGTCCCCTGCATCTGCAGGCGGATTCTCAACCACTGCGCCACCAGGGAAGTCCCTGAGTCTGTTTCTTTATCACAAGGTGTCTCAGGCACGTTAAAGTGGGGTTACATCAGAGGACTCTCCAGGGGTGCTTGGTGCTTCTTAGAGTTCCTTGATCACACAGTTCTTCTCAAAGGACCACTGTCACTGTTCTGGGAAATAATTTCTGGGGAAATGTAAGGGTAAGGTTTGGTGTTTCAGATCTCAGTAGGTGTTCATCATCAAAGCCTTGAAAAATGTTGTCGTCCTTTGAGGTGACCCGGGCTGGACCTAAGAAGGAAGAACGGACTGTGAGGGTTGGGTGTGTTTGGAAAACTGAACGCGATGGGTGTGTTGTCCAGGAAGACAAGATGGCTCTGGGGCCACTTGGTCAGGGGACGGTGGGAGGACCAGTAAGGAGGCCTCAGGAACTGCTCCAGGAACTTGGAGCAGTCTTTAGGGATGAAGAGGAATTCTCCTGGGACCAGAAACCTCTGCTTCTGAAAACCCTTTTTGATTCTGGGCATGTCTTTTGTAACTTAGTCCTGTTCATTTTGAGTTAAGGGGACCAAAGGAAGGTGGTTTTGCCTCTTCCTGAGCTGGAGGTAATTGGATAAAACTGAGCAAATCCCAAGCAGGACAGGGAGCCTGGCCAGGTCCTCATGGTTCAGCCACCCTCTCTCACCTGAACAGCCTTCCCAGAGCTCATCTCTGCTAGAGCCGTGCCTGGCTTTGTGTTGTGTTTTAACTGGGAAGGCTGTTCCTTTGTGACCTCAGAGGCCACATCCTGCTTCCGCCGCCGGGTCTGCCTTTGAGCCTTTGAGTTAGTGCAGCTCAGCCAGCAGTTCCTTTCTGTGTCACGGCCACACGGCTGGCTGGCCGTGGGTGGGTTTCCTCCCCCTGGGCAGGACTTAGAGAAATAGAATCTCAGAACTTCAGAGCTGGAAGGGACTTTAAGGATTATTTAGTCCAGCTTCCCATTTTATGGATGGGTAAACTGAGGCCCAGAGACATTATCTTGCTCAAGGGCATCTGAATACTTAGTAGCTGGGCTGGTTTCCTTGACTCAGCTCAGCCCTGCTTCTGGGACCTTGCCTTGCTCTTGCTCTGGTCTTTGAGGGTATGACAATGGAGGCAGCAAATCACCCAGACTGTAATCGACAACCTGTGGGAGAAGAAATCTTTATCTTTGACCCTCTAGCTTAGAAGGTAGGAGCTCAGGAAAACCATGACAAAGACTCTCTCATGAGCAGGCAGGGAGGATTATTAAGTCATGGGATCCAACGTTGTCTTTGAATTTTAGGGGGTTCAGAGGGCAGAAGGGACATTTTTCAGGAAAGATGGTTCCTTATGTCTCAAATCCCAAGGGAAGCCCCTCACCCTCATTGGCCAAGCATTGGCTTAGCTGTCAGTTAGGCACCCACTGGGCAGTGATCCAGTTTGTCACAAAGGAGGTTGGTTTGTTCATGATGATCCTGTCACCCCCTTCTTTTTTTTTAGGGAAGCAAGGGCCTTTGGTGTGCCTGATTGGAGACACACACTCACACACATACACAGGCACACTCTCCTGCCTCAAATCATTTGGGGGCATAAATATCAAATCTGGAAACCAACCTATTTTCTTTATAACTTTGCTCCTTTTGGAGATAAACTGTTGGTTGGCAATAGACCATAAGACTGAAAATCGTTTCTAATGAGTTATGTTTTCTTTCCTGAAAGGTGCAGATTCACTTTATAGGAACAGCTTCAGCTTCAGTGATGAAAAACTGAATTCTCCAACAGACAGCACTCCAGCTCTGCTCTCTCCTGCTGTCCCTCCTCGGAAAGGTAAGTTCATTAGCTGGATTGTGAGTTTCTTTGCTTCCTTCCTCCCTCCTCCTGTTCCTCAGCCTCTTCTTTCTTCCCCCTTCCCCCAACCAGTCTTTCCCAAATGTGCAAAACAAATAGAGAACACTAGTATCTTAGTATAGTACAGCACGGAATGGATTTTGTTATTTCTCAGGATTTTGATTAGCGTGAAAGTGAAATCAGATAACTAGGGGGCAGGAAACCAAATTCACAGGGAGAAAAGATGTGTAGACTCTAGACTTTGCTTTCTCTCTTGTGGTGTCATCAAGACAGTGTCAAATGACAGTGCCCTCCCAAGACTTGTTGGTTCTAGAATGTAAAACTCAGCAGTTAGGCTTCGCAGAAAGTTGGGTTCTTTTTCTTGCATTAACCAATTTAGCAATTAAATGGGGTCATCATTATGAAACAAGTAATGACCTAACATAATTCAAAATGGCAGCTCCATCCTGTGTCTACTGTGATATTAATAGGCCGAAAAGGTTTTTAAAGATGCATGAGCAGTTTCTTATATTTTGGAACGAGTAAAGTGTCTCCAGCCAGAGAGCTGAATGTTCTTTTATATTGGGCAAGTGCCCTTTTGAAAACAAAAGCAGTTTTTTTCCCTTAAGAAACATTATACTTGCTGAAAATAGTTGCAGAATGCAATAAAAGTGGAACATAGTTAAAAAGAAATATGAAGATTTCATCATTTTCTCACTCTGGCATGAAGGCAGAATTTCCCCCTTTTGCAAAAGGACATTTTAAAATTCTCTTCTCAACATCACAATGTTAGCAGCCACTGGGGACTCTGCCGTTGTCCAGCCCTTCATCTGTAATGGATGTATTGAATTGAGAGAGACAGAACAGTCTAGAAAGTGGCTTAAAATGTGCCCAGATTTGTTACCTGATCCTCAAGAGGTAGGAATTAAAGAGGAGAAGAAAGCCCTCGTGGTAAATTGACTTTAAAAGCTAAGAACAATGAGCTATTTGTGGCCAGCAGGGGCTAATTAATAAAAATATCCAGTAGTGCATTCAGAGAGGGCATGAATGATGAACCCTAGAGAAAAAAGTAAGATACACAGAAAGACGTACAGGTCTCAGTATATAGAGGGAACAAAATCATGAGGACTTGTTACTCTGTGCTGGCACCTGGATGGGATGAGGCTCTCTAGACCCAGGAGCTTCCTGTTGCCTTGTCTGTACCTTTTTTTTTTTTTTTTTTTTTTTTTTTTTGCGGTACGCGGGCCTGTCACTGTTGTGGGCTCTGCTGTTGCGGAGCACAGGCTCCGGACGCGCAAGCTCAGTGGCCATGGCTCACGGGCCCAGCCGCTCCGCAGCATGTGGGATCTTCCCGGACCAGGGTACGATCCCATGTCCCCTGCATCGGCAGGTGGACTCTCAACCACTGCGCCACCAGGGAAGCCCATCTGTACCATTTTGACACGGAACTGTACTGCTTAGTTCATTTCATCCTGGAGGGACCATGAGGGCTGAAGCATTGCCCTGGAGTGATAGCATGAACAGAATTGCATCAGGGGAGAAGTTTAGCAGGAATTAGGGAATCTGGGTGTGCATTCCCCACAGAGCCGTGCTTCTCGAATATTTTGACTAACTCAAATCCTACACAATCAAAAAGTTCAAACTTTTAATCTTCTTTCCCTGTCCCTGTCTGCCCACATCTCCCAACTTTTAAGGTAGTGAAGGGAGATACTTCTTCCAGGTTGCTGGGATAGGGGTGGGGTATGGGGGGGGTGATGAACTACAAAAACCAGAAAGAAACATTTAGGCTAATCTTCAGAATAAGTTTCTGAGTTGACTGTAAGTAAACACTGGAGCAGCCACTTAGGATTGGTACAGGACACTCTTTAATAAGAAGACAAAGAGATGGGGTCGCATAATTCTGGAAAAGGCGGAGTCATCAGCTGTCTTGGATATGGAAACTGAACCCCAACTCTTGTTTTTCAGCCAAACTAGGCGACACGAAAGAGCTAGAAGACTTTATTGCTGATCTCGACAGAACCTTAGCAAGTGAGTACATGCCTGGTATTAAAAAAAAAAAAAAAAAAAAAAAAATCAAACAGAAAACCCAACCAGCACCTCTGATAAAGTGCTATAATGTTTACCAGCTTGCCTGGGGCAGGAAGTTACATCATAAGGCTTCTTTAGATTCAGAAACAGGACCCTAGTGGCTCAGAAAGAAATTCTGAGGGTAAGCTTACACTGAAGTGGACCGTGTACGTTTCCAAACAGTGAGAACTGACCACCAGCAAACAATGGCATTTTGTTTGAGAAATGGAGAGTAAAGTAGTAGTTAGAGCAAGATTGGAGCCTTACCAGCATGGTGGCCTGCCAGGCTTTTCAGAAAAGAAATCAGCCTATTGACCATCAAGCATTATACTGACAAGCCAGGGGGTTCCATCTCAGGGACCAGAGAAAATTTCACAAGTTAGGTCAGGGGTTTGGTGAGGTCTGACTTCTAGAGGGTTGGGTCCCCAAATAGAGAATTGGCTTCGGGAGACCCTGTAACCAAAGACCCACGCCAATTACTGAAAGACCTGGATTAAGTACACAGTACCTTGTTTCCCACTGGCAGTTACACTAATGGCACCCCATTTTCTGTGACCAAAAATTTTGAGACCTGAGGATGTTAGATCATAACTGCTACGGGGGTGCCTAGAAGAAGGGACCCTGAGAATCAATCCACCCAGTCTGTTTCCAAAGAACAGGATTGCAAGAGCCAGAAGGATCAGCTAGAGTTTCCCGGATGACAGTTTCAGCAACTCTACCCTTGTGGGGGGCCTTGTTCGGTCACAGAACAGGCCTGGAGAATTGCATCCTAGCCCCTTTCATTTTACAATGAAAGAGTTGATTTTCCTTAAGAAATATTTTATGCTATACTCTGCTAAATAGCTGGGTAGAATCTGAAAAAATGGATCCAAAGCTGGTTATTTAAAAAAGAACTCTGTTTTTAAACATGGTTTCAGACAGACCTAAGTATTAGGTGGAAAGTTCTTGTGCAGTTTCTGTTTACTGGAAGATTTTGTTGCCCATTTTCTTATGTGCTGTACCATCCTCCATCAGAAGACTGTTTTGACAGAGATGATTGTAATTGCAGCACAGTTTGTATTAGACCCATGTGACATGCCTGTTGACTTCATGGAAATTGCATCAGGCTGCCAGTCATACCAGTTAATCGGACCTATACTACGTGGGAAGCCTGCCATTAAGTTTGGTGCTTTGATGCCTGTCTGAGAGGTGTGCTCTGGCTAAGCATAGGAATTGTTGGCTTTCGTGAGTGGGTCACCTTCTCTGTCTCCTGTTGACAGGTATGTGAAGCAAGAAGCTCTGGGTCCTTTCATCATAAGGGAGAAGCTTCAGAGAGCTCTGAGGACGTGATAAAATCAGCTACAGAATTTGCTGCTGGAGGGGCCAGAGATGCTGCTCATCTACCACCAGGCCGTTCTCATTCTCGTCCTAAAAATGCCTTTGGGCTCATCTCCGGGCAAGTTAGAAAATGACTTTGTTTACCTGCTTGCTTGCAGCGTCTTAGAACAGATGACTCATGCTAATGTTGTATTTCCTCTTAAAACATAGCTTTTCTGTAATTTAAAGTGCTTTTATGAAAATATTTGTAATTAATTATATATAGTTGGAGACAGGACTATGCTTTTCCCATTATAATATATTTTTGTATGCAAATAAAGTTTGAACTGGAAGTCTGTCTTTTGTAAGCTTTCCTTTTTTTTTTTCTCTTGATTTCTTTCAATATATGTCCATCCAAATAGTATTCAAGTGGAAATAACACGCCGCTTGACTTCTAATATGGACCCTGGGCGCTGCCGCATCGCACTAGGCACTAGGATGGTAAACGAGAGAAAGTGTTACTTTGCAGTTCATTCGGTGCTCTAAAGGGAAATGCTGGCATATGATTGATGGGAAATTTTAATTTGAGGGTTGCAGTTTTAATGAAAGTTGGGTTTCTCTTCTATCTCCATTCTCCTCATTTCTTAGCACCTTTTTAAGTGCCACGGGTTCTTTCCTTCAATTAGGGGAAATACCAGGTGTACTCAAAATCCAGGGCAAGCTGGGGCAGCTGGAGGACTTATAAATGATGGTGCTCTCATAAAATCTGTGTGCTGAGGGAGATTTGATGCGCTGGCCTGGCTGCTAACGTCCAGGTGGCTTCAGTGGAGCCGGAGGGTCCAGATGCAAGGTCTCCCATAAAGTGGGCTTCGCTTGTAGAGGCCAGTGACCCCCCACACACACCCCCACCTGCCTTCTGTGGAGGGTGGAGAGAGCCATAAAAAACAGGAGAGTCCATACTTTTCTTAGCTATGCTTTTCTATCCTTAAAACATCTAAAATAACCAGGCATTACTTTGATAATCAGAATCAAGTTATAAAAAACTCCAATCCTGGGCTTCCCTGGTGGCGCAGTGGTTGGGAGTCCGCCTGCCGATGCAGGGGACGCGGGGTCGTGCCCTGGTCCGGGAAGATCCCACATGCCGCGGAGCAACTAAGCCCGTGAGCCATGGCCGCTGGGCCTGCGCGTCCGGAGCCTGTGCTCCGCAACGGGAGAGGCCACAGCAGTGAGAGGCCCGCATACCGGAAAAAAAAAAAAAAAAACTCCAATCCTTATGTTCCTGTAGAACACAAATCCAAAGCGTAAGTACTTATAATTTTATTTATATTTTTAAAAGCTAACTACTAATTTGATCTGTTTTTCAGGGCATTGTGAACCTTTTTCTTTTCCCCAAATTTCTGGGAAAGCTTTTGGGTTAAACCCAAATATTTTCTTTATTTCTTTATTGAGATGTAATTCACATACCCAACCAGTCATCATTTTGAAGTATACATTTCAGCAGTTTTAATTAAAATAAATTTAAAAAAGTTTTTTGGCCACACCATGTGGCTTGCAGGATCTTAGTTCCCCGAACCAGGGATTGAACCCTCACCCCTGGCAGTGAAAGTGTGGAGCCCTAACCACTGGACTGCCAGGGAATTCCCAATTCAGTAGTTTTGAGTACCTATATTCACAGAGTTGTGCAACCATCAATATCTAATTCTCTGCCTCTATGGATTTGTCTACTCTGGGTATTATAAATGGAATCATACAACATGTGGTCTTTTGTGTCTGGATTCTTTCCCTTTGCATACTGTTTTCAATGTTCATCCATGTTGTATGTGAATCGTGACTTCATTTCTCTTTATGACTGAATAATCACTGTATGGCTATACCATATTTTGTTTATCCTTTCCTTGGTGGAGGGACATTTGGGTTGTTTCTAATTTTTGGCTAACAAATATTGCTCTTATGAATATTCATGTATAAATTTTTGTATGGATACATGTTTTAATTTCTCTTGGTATATAACTAGGAGTGGAATTTCTAGGCCATATGATAACCGTATGTTTAACTTTTTTGAGGAATTGTCAAACTTTTCCGTAGCAGCTGCGCCATTTTACATTCCCACCAGCAATGTATGAGGGCTCCAATTTCTCCACACGCTTGGCAACACTTGCTGTTGTTCATCTTTTTGAATATAACCATCCTAGTGGGTGTAAAGTGGTATCTTACTGCAGTTTTGATTTGCATTTTCCTGATGACTAATGATGTTGAACATCTATTTATGTGTTTATTGGCCACTTGTGTATCTTCTTTGGAGAAATGTCTATTCACAGCCTTTGCCCATTTTTAAATAAGTTGTCTTTATTATTGTTGAGTTGTAGGAGTTTTCTATGTATTCTGTATACAAGTTCTTTACCAGACATCTGATTTGAAAATATTTTCTTCTATTTTGTTGTTGTCTTTTCACTTTTTTGTTAGCGTCCTTTGAAGCACTAACTTTTGATGAAGTCCAATTTGTCTACTTCTCTTTTGCCACCTATGCTTTTGGTGTCATATCCATTGCCTAATTAAAGGTCACGAAGAGTTACTTGTATATTTTCTTTTGAGAGTTCTACAAGATTATACAAATCTTACATTTAGGTATTTGGTCAACTTGGAATTAATTTTTGTATATGATGTGAGGGAGGGGTCCAACTCCATTCTTTTTCATGTTAATATCCAGTTGTCATGTCAGTATTTGTTGAAAAGACTATTTTTTCCCCCATTGAATTGTATTGACACCCTTGTTGAAAATCAATTGAACCTATGTGTAAGGGTTTATTTCTGGACTCTTAATTCTGTTGCAAAGTATTTATATGTCTATCCTTATTCCTGTACCACACAGTCTTGATAACTATAGCTTTGCAGTAAGTTTTTAAATCAGAAAGTGTGAGTCTTTCACCTTTGTTCTCTGCACAATTATATTGGCTGTTCTGAATTCCGTGCATTTTCAGATAAATTTTAGGATGAGTTTGCCAATTTCTTCAATAAAGGCAGTGGGATTTTCATAGAAATTGTGTCAAATCTATGTATTGGTTTGGGAAGTATTGCCATCTTAGCAACATTATGTCTTCTTTCCAATTCATGAACATGAAATGTCCTTCAGTTTATTTATATCTTCTTAATTTCTTTCAACTATGTTTTGTAGTTTTCAGTGTATAAATCTTGCACTTCCTTTGTCAAATTTATTTCTAAGCATTCCTTTTGATACTATTGTAAAAGGAATTGTTTTCTTAATTTTATTTTCAAATTGTTCCTTGCTAGTGTACAGAGGTACACTTGATTTTTGTATATTGATTTTGTATCCTGCAACCTTCCTATACTTATTAGTTCTAATAGGGTTTTGCATGTGTGTGTGTGGTGGGGGCCGATTCTATATACAAAACCATACCGTTTGCAAATGGAAATAGTTTTACTTCTTCCTTTCCAATCTGAATGCCTTTTAGATTCTTTTTGTTGCGTCATTGCCCTGGCTAGAACTTCCAGTACAATACTGAAAAGAAGTGGTGAGAGGGCACATCCTAGTCTTATTTCTGATCTTAGAGGAAAAGCTATCAGTCTTTCACCACTAAGTACGATGTGGGAATATTATCTTTTTTCATCAAATGAGCCCTTGTTTTCTAAGCATAATTTTCCCATTACCTGGAACTGTTTTTTGTTCATGCTTGGGAATATTTATCTGCTTTGGATAAACCTTTTTTTCCATTGGGACACTATACCTTTTTATTAGTAGCCTCTTTAGGATTTGAGGATCTACCTCATTTGCCAGCTCTTTCTTTATGGTCTCCTAGAACCTGGACTCCCAAAGTTAGATGTGCAGGGTATGGAGCTTTGTGGCCTGTTGTGAGGAGAAGGTCAGTGGTTTGGAGAAAAGAAGTGGATTCCTTTAGAAGAGTGTTGGGAGGAGGGTAGTTTGTGCTCTAACCTCTGTTGGATGAGTAACTGAGGACAAGCAGGCTGTGGGCTGAGTCAGAGCTTGGGGTTCTGGGAATGTTGAAAAGAGTGTTTTCCATGTTTCCCAAGATGCATTTCAAGAGCACATTCCTAAGCTGTTTTGAAGACTAGGTATTAAGGTCATAGGTACTTGAAAAGTGCTGCATATACTTCACTTAGAGATTTATTGTGCACATTAGTACATAAATTATGTAGGGTTCAGTCTAAGGTGATGGATCAGAGAACCCCAAATATAGTGGCTTAAACAGGATGGGAGTTTCTTTCTCACTAACAGCCCAGAGGTGAGCAGTACAAGGATGGCTGAGTGACTCACTGGTGCAAAATGGCTGCTCCTCCTGTCATCACATTTCATCCCAGCCAACACAAAGGAGGAAAAGCAAGTCAAGCATGGCTTATTTCTTTCAATGACATGACTAGAGGGGACACAAATTACTTCTGCTCACATTCCCTTGTCCAGATCTTAGTCAGATGGTCATTCCCAGCTGCAAGACAGGCTGGGAGAAAAAGTCTCTTGCTGGACAGATAAGTGCTCAACCAAAATGTGATGGGTTCTGGGAATTCCCTGGCAGTCCAATGGTTAGGACTCTATGCTCTCACTGCCGAGGGCCTGGGTTCAATCCCTGGTCAGAGAACTAAGATTCCACAAGCTGCGTGGCACAGCCAAAAAAATAAATAGATAAAATTAAAGTTTAAAAAATAATAATAATAATAAAATTTGAGGTTTCTATTATTAAAGAAAGACAAAGAGAATGAGTATTGGAGGACAACTAGTCATCTCTGCCACAGAATGTTGAAGGCTTTGAGAAATCCTGTAGCCAGAAAACCTGCCTTTTTTTTTTTTTCTGGAAAAAATACCAATAATCCACAGCATATTAATCTTCCTTGGAACGCACCTTGGGAAATGCCATTGTAGGTAATCTCACCCCAGTGAGCTCTGTTGAACTCCACCTCCTCCAAGACCTGAGTGCCCACAGCATGGCCCTTGCAAATTGCTTGATTGTTCCTTGGAGAGTGTCAGCCCGTGGGCTTCTCTGGAACAGAACAAGACCAGATTCTGAGCATGCAGAGCTGGTAGGATGTGAATAGTATGTTGTTGAGTTGGGAATTTTCTGTTCAAACTCCTGGGAGGGAGAGCTAAAGCAAAACAAAACAAAAAATATGACACACACCCAAAATGAGAGGATCAAGTGCCAGCCCACACATCCACACCCCAGCCAGCCTCTGGGCTGGGACCGAGGAACCAATGGCATGTCTTCTTGAGGAATTATGACCGAGGCGGGCCGTATTGGCACCTCGGCCCCAAGTGTGAGAAGGCACATCTGAGCTGAGGGGCAGTAGGTGGTGATGGGGGTTTTACTGACAACCAGCTGAGCTTGGGGACCCTGAGGAGGCTTCTCCACGGAAATACCCCTCTGGGATGGGATGGGGAGAAGGGGAGAAAGTATGGGCTTTCAAACCAGATCAGGTTAAAAATCCCACCTTGCCGCCCTGCATCTGGCTGATCTTGGCCACAGATGTTCTGTTTCCTCATTTATAAAATGGGGAGGTGAGTCCTTATCTCCCAGGGTCATTGTGAAAACCAAATATAGATGTAAAGCATCTAGCTCTCTTCCTCCTCCTCCTCCTAACACAAGGATATTGGGCTCCTGTACCCAAGGCAAAATTAAGCATCACCTGCGGGGGTCACAGAGGGCAGTTCCACCCCCACTATTCCTTGTCTGAGTGAAGAAAACCAGCAGGTTTGGTCTGATGGGCGCAGAGAGAGTAAGGCAGGGAGAGAACACAGGACAAAGGGCCAGGAGATGGACTTCAAGCTTCAGCCCTGCCGGTGAGTGAATTCCGGCCCCTCTCTGGGCCTCAGCTTCCTCCAGGTTAAACACAGACCTAGGACTAAATGTCCATGAGTCTCTTTGGCCCCCACAGTTGAGTGGGCTCTGGCCTCTACCTCAGTCTTGCAGCTCTTCTCAGAAAGCAGATGGAATATGTTTGGCTTTTCAGTATGTGTTTCTTCCACACCCTTCTCCAAAATGTTTTCCTGTGCTAATTTATTTGGCTAAGGAGGTTTGTGGTGAGAGACACCAAACGGGAAATAGCTGTCATAGCTGCTGTCTGCAGCTCTTGTTTTTTTAAGGCTTTCTCCTGCCCAGCTCACCTTTCTCTGTGTCACTCTGTATTGATTGAAGGGCAGGGGTAAGTGGAAGGGGAAAGGGAAAGGGAAACACATTTTTAGAAAGGAATATTTTCCTTCAAGTTCAAAGTTTACTGAAGGGTAAGGATTATGCACAATGGCAGGATTAGGTGGTTCCTTTCCACCACAGGGCCTTTGCACACACAATTCCCTCTCCCTGGACTGCCTGCTCTTCTCTGTTTTTCTGGTTAATTCTGCTTCTTTAGGATCAGCTCAAGCATCACTTCCTCAGAAAGCCCTTCCTGGCCCCCAGTCTAGGTTGGTCCTTGGTGCTATTCTTGTAGCACCTTCTTTAAGGGCACTCATCTTGGTTTGCAATGGCATGCTCATTTGGGTGATTTTTTTCAGGTTCATTTCTCCCCACTCTCTTGCAAGTGGACCATAAGCTCCCTGAACGCAAGGACCATCTCTAGTTTGGCTTGCCATGTATCCCCAGTGCCGGCCATGGTGCCCGGCACATAGTAAGCTCTCAGTTCATATTTGTTGACGGAATGAGTGAAACGGCTCACTTCTTCCACAGCCCAGTCAGGCTGGGCATGACACTGTGTCTGGGGCGCTCGTTCACTTTGTCCCCTCTGCTCCCTCGTTGGGCTACCATCCTCTCTCAGGTCTTTTTGCTTTCCCTTCTCTAGGGCCTTGCTCCCATCCTGCCAAAGCATCTGAAAAATGAATCCAGGACCAAGACCGGTGCTGGGGGCCCATGATAATCCTTTCCCCAGCTACTTATAGTTTACTGGGGGAGAAGAGAGCTCTGAAGACTGAGAGACATTTAAGTCAAAAGAAATGAATCTCTAATGGTGGAACTTCAGTTGCCATGACTGGCAGTCAGGGGAAAAGGTAGACTTCCTTGTCACTCCAGGGAGATGTCTGATGCTAGGCTGATTCTGACACAATATTTACCTTTTCCTAGAACTCAAGGGTTCTAAAGTCAGAGAAGTCTTCTGAGCCCCCTGTGGACAGAACATGGTGTCAGCACACCATGGGTGTGTTTGAGTAGATGTATGCATGTGTGCTTGTGTGTGTGCACTTGTATGTATATGTGTGCCTGTGGATGCATATGTGTATGTTATGAATCACACAGAAGGAGACAAAGACATGGGCCCTGGTTTTGGAGACCTGGAGGAGGGGGCAGAGCCCTCAGAGGGTCTGGTGTAGAGCTGGTAACAGCCTGGTCTGTCTATTGGGCTGGAGTGGCACTTCTTCCGCTGAGCTTGTCCTTGCTTGTCTACATTTCAAAACAGGATTACCTCTGTAATTGAGTTTTCATGCATTGCATGGGAAGGGACCATTTCCACGTGCTCCCAGGAGGCGTGTGACCTACTGTCCTGGGCTCAGGGCCAGAGCCTGTTTTGGAACCAAAAGAGTCATGGCTTGGTTGTGGAGTCGAAGCCAAAGGAAGCCCCTGCCCAGCCAAGAACAGGTCTGGGAGGGGCAGGACCAGAGTGTGACCTCTCACTTGTCAAGGGTATCTGGAGGGCAAGGCGTGGGGAAAAGAGCAGCAGAGTCACCGGGCTTATGGAAGGATTCTGAGTGAGGGGCTGGGGCTGCCCGTCTAGGGAAACAGGAGTATGGAATACGTCCCTGGGAGAACTCAGGTCGACAGAGAGGAACTTGGGAAACAGGATAAATTACGCAGTGAGGTTTTTGGTAGGTGTGTAGACTCAAAGGAAAGGAAACTGAAAAGGACGCAGAGTTCAGGATCATTCTGGGAGGAGGGTTGGCTGCACGTCTCCCAAACAGAAGAGAGGCCGGCATCTGATGCCCTGTCCCAACTCTGCCCTGAAGGGCAGCATTTCCTTGGGCTGAAACACAAAAAGCTCATCCAGTCAAGCTACCTCATTTTATTTTTTTAAAAGATTTGTTGGATGTGGACCATTTTTAAGTCTTTATTGAATTTGTTACAATTTTGCTTCAGTTTTTATGTTTCTGTTTTTTGGCCGCGAGGCATAGAGGGATATTAGCTCACACCCACACCCCCTCATTGGAAGGGGAAGTCTTAACCACTGGACCGCCAGAGAAGTCCCTAGCTGCCTCATTTTAGACACAAGAAAACTGATGCTGCGGCTGAAGCTTTAAGTGACCAAACATTGTGTCTCTGACAAAAAAGTTTCAGGAAGGTGAAATCAGAGACATGAATGTACCAGGGGGAAAATGAGCTCCCCAAACCCGAAGTATAATTAACCATTATAATCTCAAGTGATTGAGGGCTGATGGAGAGATTAGCTGTGTCCAGAAGGACATTCACTTATCAATTGCTCGCGTGCAGATAAGAGAAGTTGCGTAACGCTAGCAGGCAAGTGAGCCAGCAAACAGCAGCCGAGGAAAACATTTAGGAGAGAGGTCACCTTGATATGAGGAAGCCCATTGTGCTTGGAGCTGGTCCTCAGAGAAGTTATGAAACAAGTTAGGGCCACGGCCCCATGGGTCCCAGGGCACATGGCAAAATGACATCTGGATCCTTTTGTATTTTTTATTTAATTTATTTATATCTCATTTATTTATTTATTTAGGCTGTGTTGGGTCTTCGTTGCTGTGCGCGGGTTTTCTCTAGTTGCGACGAGTGGGGGCTACTCTTCTTTGCGGTGTGCGGGCTTCTCATTGCAGTGGCGTCTCTCGTTGCGGAGCACGGGCTCTGGGGGGCCCCGGTTTCAGTAGTTGTGGCACACAGGCTCAGTAGTTGTGGCACACGGGCTTAGTTGCTCCGTGGCATGTGGGATCTTCCTGGACCAGGGATTGAACCCATGTCCCCTGCATTGGCAGGCGGATTCTTAACCACTGCGCCACCAGGGAAGTCCCTGTATTTTTTTTAAATCGAAATATAGTTGATTTACAATGTTGTGTTTACTTCTGCTGTACAGAAAAGTGATTCAGTTAGACACACACACACACACACACATATATATATATATAAATTCTTTTCCATTATGGTTTATCATAGAATATTGAATATAGTTCTCTGTGCTCTACAGTAGAACCTTGTTGTTTATCCATTCTGTGTATAATAGTTTGCATCTGCTCACCCCAAATTCCCAATCCATCCCTTTCCCTTCCCCCCTCCTTGGCAACCACAAGTCTATTCTCTAAGTCCATGAGTCTGTTTCTGTTTCATAAAAGTTCATCTGTGCCATATTTTAGATTCCTCTAATTTTTAATCTCATTTGAGAAAGGGAAGATTGCTTCTCCTTGACCAGCTGCTGAATGGTGTTTTTAGACTGCACACAACTGTTTGTAATTTGTGATCTGAGATACCCCAGTAGTCACTCTTCCTTTGTGCGAATTCTGCCTTTCAATCCTGCCACATCCTGATGTCCAGAATTCTTTTCATGTCGTATTAAGTCCCATTTGTAAAGGCAAAACTGTTCCCCCCCACTCCCCGCAAGGAAGAGAAAGAGACAGATGCACTGACATATCCGAAAGGTTGGATTAGCTTTTTCTCCTGATCATTAAGACTCTGCCCTAGACAATCACTACTTGATCTCTCTGGAGATGGTGGGCACCTGGTCCAGGTTTCTTTGCTCAGAGTTGAGATGGTTGTTTTCTGAATCTCTCGTTGGCTCCACGATCCTAGAGAGACACAGGGAAACTGGGGATGGTCTGAGGGGAGGTGGAGGGGTCGGGAAACACAAGCCCTTATTTCCATTGTCCTGCTTCCCTACAAGACTGAATAGCAATTGAAGCTGTCACCTCTTTCCATATCACCAGGATGGACAGGGATCCTGGCTAAGTTGGACACACTAATCTGATAGTGAGTGGGCAGGGGGGTTGACACTTTTTCTTTTTTAAAGGGTAGAGTATCATTTGTCTGAAAGGTATAGGGAAGACCCTTGGTGAAGAATGAAGGTGGGTCCTTGACCTCTTAAGGCTTTTCTGTCCTGTCCCTTGGCTGTCGTGGGTCCTTGACCTCTTAAGGCTTTTCTGTCCTGTCCCACGGCTGTCCCTCCCAGGTCTCTGGTTCTCCCTGCGGGCCTCCTGAGCTGTTCTACTTTAGGGAACTGAATTCCACTTGCGTGACTGGGCCGTCCACAGAGCGTGCAAGGCAGACCCCACCTCAAGTCACCATTTCAGCTGCATCTCATCTGTGCCACGGAGTGAGGTGACTGTCACGTGAACTGCACCCTTTCCAGGGATGCACAATGGCCTCCGAGGTCACCCTGGCGTTTCCGAAGTTGAAGACATCCTGTTCTGGGATTTAAATAGATAAGTCTAGCATTTAAGGAGTGTGAAGTCATCTTCAAAGAGGGATGTCTATGTGAATGAGACATTGAGTGAATCCTGGCCAGAACTTTTAAAGAGATGCTCTGGAAGTTCTCATGGCGGGAATTCAGGGCCAGTTATAAGAGCATCACGTGCGAGGCATTTGACAAAGATGCTCTCATCACATTCTCAGGGCAGCTCCGTGAGGCAGGCGTCATCGTCTCCAGTCTGCAGACGAGGGGCTGAGGCTTAGGTCCTGGCAGCCCAGAGCGGCAGAGCTGACCCGGGTTAAGCTCACGTTCTTCCTATCACACCAGCTGGTCCTCGGGAAAAATCTGGCTTAGTTGGCCTCCTGCCCCTCAAGGGTCAGAGGTTGGCCTTCTTGGGACTTTGATCAGGCAGTGATTTCAGAGACTTTGCCCCTTGTCAGTGAAACCCAGTGTTTGCACCGACCTTCCAGCTGGTGCCTGACAATGTCAGAACCGAGGTCAGTGTTGCTATGGTAACACGTGACTTCCAGAGAAGGGGCTGATGAGGGAGGTTCCAGGCTCCCCTTGCTTCCCAGGCCAGGCCCAGGGAATATGTGGAAAAGAGGGGACAGGAATTACCAGGAGAAGTACATAGAACCAGCTTCTCCAGGAGGCAGCTTGGCAGCTGCTCAGCTTGGTTCCCAAGACAGTCAAATTTATTGGGTATGAAATTAATGCCAACTGAAAACCATGGTGGCCTCATTTGCCGTCCCATGGTCCTTTGTGTGTCTAGCGTAGCCCCTGTTTCATACTCTGCTTCGGCCATGACCAGGTGTGCACGACCTGTCTTCTCCACTAGCCCATGAGCTGTTGGAAGGTGTAGGTGATGTCCCCTGACACCAGGTTCCACATGTGCTCGTTTGTGCCTGTTACAGGCTGGACCAAGGCTTGGCTGAACTGAGTTGAAAGGAGTTCGTGTCAGAAGCAGCTAAGAGATGTTTCTTGGGCCTTCTTGGCACGACCTGTGGTTAGAACATGACATTAATAGCTCCCAGTTTTTAAACTAGCTTGGGTAACAGGAATATAGCTGAATTATGAGCTAGGAGAATTAATTCAAATCCTGGCTCTGCTACTTCCTAGTTGGATGATTTTGAGCAAGTTATTTAATGCATTGGAGTTTGAGTTTCTGGCATAAAATATGTGTCCTGAATAAGCTGAGGCTTATTCAGAGAAATAAATGAGATCACAGAGATGAAAACACATGGAGATCGGATAAATTAGGAGTTTGGGATTAAGAGATACACACTATTATATATAAAATAGATAAACAACAAGGTCCTACTGTGTAGCACAGGGAACTATATTCAATATCCTATGATAAACCATAATAGAAAAGAATCTGAAAAAGAATATATATTTTATACATATATATAACTGAATCACTTTGCTATATTGCTATATACCTGAAACTAACACAATATTGTAAATCAACTATACTTCAATTAAAAAAAAAAAACACTTGTAAATAGTAACTGCATGGTAAATAGTTTTTGTGCTATTCAAGAAATATAATGAAGAAGTCTAGTTATTGCAGTAGGCCAAAGGTTTCGTTTTGTCCTTCAGTGTAATCTTAAAGACTCTTTCTCTCTCTCTCTCTCCTCCAGTCATCATCCAAATCAAAATATAGAACATTCTCAGCAGCCGAAGAGACTCTCTCAGGTCTCCTCATAGTCAACAAACTCCCAAAGGCAACTATAGACTGGATTTTCCTGTTCTCTAGTCTTGGAATATTACCTGAAAAGTCTTCATGTTTGGTCTGTCTTTGCAATCCCAGAAACACCCGCCCCCTTCCCCCCGCCCCCCCCCCCCGCCTTTATTCTGTGTGCCCACTGAGTTTTCCCACCCAGGAAGTTACCCCAGGAGTTGATGGATGCAGGCCAGCCTCAGGGCCTACAGACTGCGGAGTCCTCCCAGACTGGAAGTGTTCCTCTAGGAAGCCTCCCATGACTTCTCCCCACCCCGCGGGCTAGATGCACACACATCCCTCCATCAGCGCACTTCCATAAACTCACATCCAGCTGCCTCAGAGTCATTCTCTCTCACCAGCCTGTGAGCTTCCTAAGAACACAGATCATTTTCCTATCCATTCCGTATCACTTGGTCCCTGGCACACAGTAGGTGTTTGTGAAACCCAACTGAGTTGTAGAGTTTGGTGTAGGGCAGGGCATCACATTTGGCGGGTACTGAATTTGTTGCCTGGATCACTTACCTACCAATTCACAAAACATGACTCCCTGCTATTCCAAGGATATGCAAATGGCTTTCTGATATGTGCATTTACTTATTCATACTTTAAAAGAAAAATGACCAAATGTCAACCACAGAGCCAGCAGCCAGGGTTGCACGACACAGATTGTCAGGGGTGAGAACCTTGGAACCTTGCTCCATGTTCTGGTGCTGAAAAGACCAACAGCCGGGGAGCTGAATTCCTGTGCCAGCAGCATGAGTGGCATAGCAAGCCAGTGCTCATCAAGTGTAAGGGGTAAGGCCAGAGGCATGTCTGGTACTTCCTGGGCTCTGAGCATTTTTTTTTTTTTTTTTTTTTTGGCCACTCAGTATGCAGCTTGGGGGATCTTAGTTCTTCGAACAGGGATCAAACCCAGGCTCACGGCAGTGAAAGCGCCGAGTCCTAACCACTGGGCTGCCAGGGAAGCCCCTCTGTGCATGTTTTGCTGGCACAACTTAGAAGATGTGGTTTTACAGGGAGAGCCTCAAAGCTGGTTCTGCGCTTTCCTCCATTTTTTCTGTCCTTTGACCCAGTGTTAACTCACCTGGGGGGTGTTAATTCTGGGGCCTTAGTTCAGTTGCTTGTTACATTTCCCTGGGGGGACCAGGCTCCATGCTCTGTTCTCCATCCTCTTCAATCCATTGTCGACAGAACCACCAGTGACATATTTCATGGCTTCTTATTGTCCTAAGGATAGATTTTTTAAATAACAGCTTTATTAAGGTATAATTCACGTACTACAGAGGCCACCCTTTTAAAGAGTACGATTCTGTTGTCTTTAGTATATTCACAGAGTTGGGTAACCATTACCACCATCTAATTCCAGAACATTGTCATCTCCCCCCAAAGAAATCCTGTGCCCACTAGGCCTCGCGCCCCACTCCCCTTTCCTTTGAATCCCTGGCAACCACTAGTCTATTTCTGTCTCTTTGGATTTGTCTATTCTGCATATTTCATATAAATGGACTCATACAATATGTGGTCTTTTGTGTCTGGCTTCTTTCACTGAGGTAATGTTTTCAAGGTTCATCCAAGTTGTAACACAAATCAGTCCTTCATTCCTTTTTATGGCTGAGTACTATTTCTTTGAATGGATTTACCACATCTTGCTTATTCCTTCATTTATTGGGGGACATTTTGGTTGTCTCTATTTTTTGGCTATTATGAACATTGTGTGTGGGCATAATTTTCTTTTTTCTTTCCTTTTTTGGGGGAATATATACCTAGGAGTGGAATTTCTGAGTTGTGTGGTACTTAAGGATATATTTCAGCTCCTTAGCCTGAGGCCAGGGCCGGCCCTGCACTCAGGCTCCTGCTATGCCCTGGCCCAGGCCTCACTCTTCTCTCTGGCCAGAGTAGGCAGATTCAGGTCTCCTAACACACC
The DNA here is from genome assembly GCF_026419965.1 of Kogia breviceps. Classification (NCBI taxonomy): domain Eukaryota; kingdom Metazoa; phylum Chordata; class Mammalia; order Artiodactyla; family Physeteridae; genus Kogia; species Kogia breviceps. Next base: position 25,616,760 of record NC_081325.1, on the reverse strand, counting down.
ACGACCTCATACTTCCTGCCTTTTCACATGCCATCCACTCCTTGGATGGCCTTTCTCTGACCTCTCCACTTGGGCAACTCCCCCAAGTTTCAGTTCCGGCATCACCACCAGCTGGGGATTCTACAATGAACAAAGACAAATCCCTGCTCTTATGGAGCTCACGTCAGCGTGGGGGAAATAGGCAAAATAATATAACAATGTATGAACCTGAATACACATAGGTAGCTAGCTACTTACCAAACGCTTACGCTTGGGGGAATTATTGCTGTCCCAACAGGAAAGAGGATTTCGTGTTCATGCCTTCCTGTACCCTGGAGTGGCCACGTGATTAATTCTTGCCAGTGGAATATGAATAGGATGAATCTGTTGCTTCTGGGAGGGAGCGTTGAAGAAGTGGGTGGGTTTTCTCCATCATCTTTTCCCTCTGCAGTTAGGGTGCAGGGGACTTTGAGGCCATAAGGAATGACAGGTCCACGAGAAGGAAGGAGCCTCGGTGCCTGAATCACCGCATGGAAGGAAGCCATAGGCGGACCAGGAACATCGCACTGGGAGTGAGAAATCCACCTGTGTTGTTTTAGGTCATGGAAATGGTTTCATTTTTCTTACAGAAGCATTAGTATTTCCCATTTTACCTTCTTACTGCTAGGCACACAAATCATCTTTCTCTGAATCTACCCCCCTTAAACAAAATAGAGCAGGGGATTCATAAACACCCACAAGGTTGTTTAATCATAGCAAGAACTCGAAAAGAGCCTACTTTCATTCTTTCTCCATTTCAAATACCCACAGCATCTGCCACAGTGCAAACACTCCACACATCTTTATCAAATTGAATCAAGGGTGCTAGGAAATACATTGAATTTACCAAAAGGAGGCACAGTTTATTTAGAAAGTAAAGTTGTGGAGGAATAAATTAGGAGTTTGCTATACTCAATATTTTGTAATAACCTATAAGGGAAAAGAATCTGAAAAAGGATATATATATATGTGTGTATATATATATGTGTGTGTGTGTGTGTGTGTAAAACTGAATCACTTTGCTGTACACCAGAAACTAACATAACATTGTAAATCAACTATACTTCAATTTAAAAAAACCAACCAAACCAAAAAAAAGAACCCACAAAAACAAACAACAAAAAAAGTGAAGTTGTGATGACAGCTAGTATCTTAATCAGTCACATGAAAAATTTTGTCAATCCACCCAGTGATGCAGGAGGAAAGAGCTGGTTTGTGCTCTGGGGTGGCATCTAACAGACACCAGCAGGTGTTCCTGGCTTGTTGCTGGGTGACGGCTGCTTCATGTTTAAGTTCACTGAGCACAGACACCTGCGTTTTTGCATGTGTTGCTCAGACCACAAAAATCCTCATTGTAATGTTTGAGTACCCAGGAGTGGCTAGCTCCAAATTGGCCCAAACGCTGTCCTTTTACCTCTGCAATGGGAACCAGTATTTTAAGTGTTCCAAATACTGTAGACACAAGATACACGATTTGGGGTTCCTGCTTCTTGGAGTTCACCAGAGTCGAGTGTCTTCCCACTGGAGGTTTATGGTTTCCACATCAAGTTATTACAGCTGCACTTGATTGAGCATGGACCATATGGCAGGCACTGTTCTAAGCACTTTCATATTTTATCTCACCATATCCACGATAGTCCTATGAGTTTGCCCCTGTTATTGGCCCCATTCTACCCATGAGGAGGAATCTGTGGGGTTAAGCAATTTGCCTAAGGTCACGTGGTAGGTGAGAAGAGGAGACAGGTGTCCGTGCAGGTCTGTCTGTACCTAGAGTCAAATCCTCTTAACAACCATGTTTCAGAGCAGAATGTAGAACTGCTGACTGTTGAGAGCGATGCGAGTATAACGTGGGAATGCCTATCATTACTATGGTGCCTCTCTGGGCCCCAAGCTGTGTGGTTGGATTGGTTCAGAGCCTTTGCCGGACATTCAGGTCAGCTTTGGAAGTGGGCTTGAAAGGAAGAAAGAGAAAGAGAGGAGGGAGGGGGAGAGGGAGAGAAGGAGAAGGAGAAATTTTCATTAAGCATATTCTAATGGCATTAAGGCATGCTCCTTTTTCTGTTTCAGATAAATGGTGCTCCCCTTGTAATGAGAGAATCCCCAAAGCTCCCATTTAGAAGGAGCCTAATAGCATGTAGCTTGGGCTTCAGCCTTTAGCCTCCAGGAAAGATTGAAGAAATGATGCTCTAGACCAGTTTCCTCATCACTGTGATGGGGCTTTGCGGGGCAGGGCAGACTGCATGGCCTTGAGGCTGGCTAACAGGGCTGGAAGAGGCTTCAGTGTCTGCTATTCCTGAGATAGAGAAAAGCCAAGGTTTGCATTTCTTCTCTAGGATGGTGTCCATTAACCCGCTGACCCACTGAGGCTGTATCTCTGGCTCCCATCTCTCCTCTGGAGGACATGGGGATGAGAAATGCGCAAGGACTGAGTATTGGGGCTTTGGGGGTTGGGTTTCAACAGAGGTGTTGAAAAGTAACTAGGAATCAGAACTGTCCATGATTAGATTTTGACTGAAGAACTTACTCTTTTAAAATTAGTTTCCACCTTTCATATTTGCAATTTCTCTGTTTTTCTTTCTTTCCTGGTTATAGTAGATTGATTTATTGGCTCATTCTTCACTTCTCCCTGATTTCACACCCTTTTCTGTGTGATTTTGTGGTTCCTTCCACTAGAGAGGCAGAGTTTATTTGTTCTTGACTTTGTGCTTGCCAAGTGACTTGCTTTAGCCAATGGATTGTTAACAGACATACAAGCAAGGACTTGACATGTACTTGCATGGTTGGGCTTATTTTTTCATGCATTTGCCATCGTCATGAAAACATGCCAAGCTAGCCCACTGGTCCTAGGAGGATAAGAGACACATGGAGCAGATTTGGTCTCAACTTGTGGTTTAGAGCTGCCCAGTAAGTTCAGCAGGTTTCATATTGGCTTCAGCCAATACACACAAGTGCATGAGTGAAATGCATGCTTATTATTGTATGCCATTGAAATTCTGTGGTTGTTTGTTATGCAGTGATAGCTGACTGATACATGAGTAGAAGTTCCTTTTGAGGCACTTCTTTGTTGAATTTATAAGTAAAAGAATTTTATTTCTTTTGCCTTGGGAGATTGATCTAAGAAAATATTGCTAGGATTTATGTCAGAAAATATTTTATCTATGTTCTCTTGTAGGAGTTTTATGGTGTCATGTCTTATACTTAGGTCTTTAAACCAATTTTTTTAATATATCTTTTTTTTAACATCTTTATTGGAGTATAATTGCTTTACAATGGTGTGTTAGTTTCTGCTTTGCTTATATATCATTTTCTGTTGTTTGGCTGTGTTGGGTCTTTGTTGCTGTGTGCAGGCTTTCTCTAGTTGCGTTGACTGGGGGCTACTCTTTGTTGCAGTGCATGAGCTTCTCATTGCGGTGGCTTCTCCTGTTGCAGAGCATGGCCTCTAGGCGTGCGGGCTTCAGTAGTTGTGGCATGAGGGCTCAGTAGTTGTGGCTTGCGGGCTCTAAAGTGCAGGCTCAGTAGTTGTGACGCACAGGTTTAGTTGCTCCGTGGCATGTGGGAACTTCCTGGACCAGGGATCGAACCTGTGTCCCCTGCATTGGCAGGAGGATTCTTAACCACTGCACCACCAGGGAAGTCCCCTTTAAACCATTTTGAGTTTATTTTTGTATCTGGTGTGAGGGAGTGTTCTAATTACTATATATATAAAATAGATAAGCAAAAAGGATTTACTGTATGGCACAGGGAAGTATATTCAATATCTTTAAATAACCTATAATGGAAAATAATCTGAAAAAATAGATAACTGAATCACTTTGCAGTACACCTGAAACTAACGCAATATTGTAAATCAACTATATTTCAATTAAAAAACAAAGAATTTTACAAACCTTAGTTAGGATATCTGCTGGAGTCTAAAGTTCCTGAGTCCAGAAGGCCATCTCCAAATTCTGAGAAGGGCTGGGGTAAGTCTAGAAAAAAAAAAGAGTTAGGAGACACTAATCATTCTAGAACAAGAATCTGTTATTATACCTTGAATACATAGTTCATTGTAAATGAATTATTACATTTTATCTTCAGGTTAAAGCTTTAGAATGTTCAACTCTGATGAGGTAAACTGAGACTGCTTGGGAGGGAATTTTTGGATGTACCTGAAATTTGCACAGTTTGAAATGTGAGACTGTGAGGACACCATGTGACTAGAAAGAACCCCAATGCCTTCAAATCCATCCAATCCTTTAAGGATAGACCATATTTTTAAACATATAATTTTTGTTGTGATTATGACAGAAATACCCATTTTGGAAAATGCAGAAAGCAATAATGAAGAAAATGAAAGTCAGCTATAATCCTACTCCTCAAAGATGAATACAATGAACATTTTGGTATTTTCCCAGTGACTTTTAAAAATGCATTTTATCTTGACTATTTTTAGTGCCATAGCTTTATATCTTAAGGATTTTTTCATGTTGTTAAAGACTCTTGGTAAACATCAGTTTCAATGAATGTTGCTATTTCATAGATGGTTATCCTGTTATTTTTGTTACTCCTCCCCTAATGTTAGTAATTTAATTATTTCCAATTTTTCCCAAGTCTAAATAATACTTACATAAATATCCTTGTGCGCATTTTTTCTTAGTTTTTATTGTCTTCTTAAAATAGATTCCTAGAAGTGCAAAATGAGTATTTTTAAGAGTCAGGGAATCATTTCTGAAGTTAATGGTACCAATTTATACTCTTACCAGATATGTGTGAGTGTATTTATTTCACTCTTCCCTAGTATACTTTGAGGATACTTTAAACATCTTTGTTGTTAAAGTGAAATTTTTTAAAATGGTATTTTGTCTTGGGACTTCCCTGGAAGTCCAGTGGTTAAGACTCTGTGCTTCCAATACAGGGGTCGTGGGTTTGATCCCTGGTGGGGGAACTAAGATCCCACATGCCACACCACGCGCAGCATGGCCAAAAAAAGGGGAAAAATGGCATTTAATCTTAATTTGCGTTTCTTTGAAGTCAATGTCTCTACTCCAAGTCTGCCCTGGGGTCACCGAAGAGACTGGAGAAACATGCACACCCTTGCTGCCTGGTTTCACTTAACGCCATAACTCAAGTGGGCTCTTGGTTTGCCCCGCAATCTGACTCTATTTTCCTTTCTCCTAAACTGCTATTTCACACCTTCTCTTCTTTCTTCCTCCCTCCTCCTTCCCTCCTCCCTCTCTACTCGTGACCTCAGTCTGTATTTCACTGGGAAAATGAATAGAGCATTGGTGTAGGCTTCCTCTGCCCTCTTTCCTGTAATTAGACCATCATGGGACCAGCCCCTTTGATGTTCACTAGATCTACTCCTTTCTTGTCCACCTAAGCACTTCACGCTGGCAATTCTCTCCACTCTGTCCTGCATTATTCCTATTAGCATGCACAAACACGTTCTAATGTCTCCTACCTGAAAAACAAACACAACCAAACTCCAAACCTCCATTCACTCCACATTTTCCTCCAGCTACCACCTCTCTTTTCTCCTTTAGAGCAAAAGTCCTCAAAAGATTTGTCTCACTCACTGTCTCTGCTTCCCCTCCTCCCATTCTCTCTTGACCACACTTAAATCAGTCTTCACTGTTTTACCAAAATTGTCATTGCCAAGGTCACAAATGGCCCCTATGTTTTAGTGGTCAGCGCAACTTCTTGATCTCGGTAGCATTTGAAACAATTGGTCATTCCTGAAGGCTGACTTCATCCTGGCTTCTGGGACACCGCTGGTTCTCCTCCTAATGGCTGTTCTCCATCTCTTTTGCTGTTTCTCTGTATCTCTGAATTGGAAGGTTGGAGGCCCTGAAGTTTAGCCCTTGGACTTCTCCTCTTTATTCACTTTCATTCCCATTTGATCAACTCAGTTGCATGACTTTAAATGACATCTAATATGTTGATGATTCTAAGATTTATGTCTCTAGGAGGATCCCAGACTCATGCCCCTAGCTGCTTGCTTGACTTTGCCAATTGGCTATCTAACATTATCTCCAAATTAATCTATCCAAACAAACTCCCGATTCCATCTTTACCTCAAATATGCAATCTTCCTCGGGCCAACCCCTCCTTCCACTTGTTAACGCCCCAAACTTTGGAGTCAACTTTGATTCTATTCTTTCTTTCACATTCCTGATCCAATCCTTCATGGATGATATTGACTCAGTCTTCAAAATATACCCCATTTACCGCTCACTACCTCCAGCACTTCCACTCTGGTCCAAGCCATCATCTTTTCTCACTTGGATTATTGCAAACCCTCCCAGTTAATCTCCAAGTGTTCAGTCTTTCCCACTTTCCCTTTCTCCCAAAACTATCCTCCACACAGGGGCTGAGTGATCTTTTCAAAGCCAAGGGCAGATCATGTCACACCTCCGGTCAACACTCATGACTTCCCATTCACCCCACCCAGAGTCCAGTCAGGGTCCTGGTCTAGGAGGCCCCACGTGCTCCAATCCCCGCTGTCCTCTGCCCTCATCTCCTCCCACTTATGCCCCTGCTTCCTGAGCTCCAGTCAAATGGGCCTCTTCTGTTCCTTGGACATGAACCTTGGGCGCCCATTTCAGGACATTTGTGCTCACCCTTCCCTCCATCTGGGGTGTCCTTCATCTAGATCAACTAGACAATGGATGTACCTGTTCTTGTCAAGGGGACTGCACGAGAGTCCCGCTGATTGGGGGCACGTACTAAGAACCCACGCCTACCCCGTGAGACAAAGACAGCTTTCAACACCTTCTCCTTCCAGAGGGAGCAAAGTCAGCTCATGACAGGACCTGACAAGGAGGAACTTTCCTTCTTCTAATGCCCCACTTCTCCCTCCTCCCTGTCTCCCCACCCACTGACTCAGGAGGGCTCAGAAATGAGGGTTAGAAAAATGGTAAGGATGAGTAAGTGGAGTAAAATTGGGAAAAAGATAAGGAGAGGAGAAAAGGTAATTATATCTCCCTTCTGTGCTATAGGCTTTCTGCCTAAAATAAGGCTGAGCTGTGGGAGAAGGCTAGTCATTGGGCTTTTAAAAAAAGTTGGGCTTTGACTATTATAAGGTACTGGGCATGCTAATTTCTCACTGGATGGCCGGAAGAATCCTGAGACCTGCCTGAGTTTTCATCCAGGGCAGGAGAAAAACTAGCCCAACAGGATGGTTTTGAAGGGAGGTCGGTTTAAGATTTCGTTCCATGACGCTTGCTCATTCTGTGTCCATATGTAAAACACCAGGCACACAATATGCCATCCACAATGGCTATTAATCTTGCTTCTCTCTGCTAGAGGTTGATTTTTCAACCTGAGCCAAAATAAGCAGCAAATGTGCTAGTATATTAAAAGTAAAAACACCAGCAATCTAATTGAAGATGAGTTTTAATTTTCTTTGTTTTTTGTTTTGGCTGGTAAGGTGGAGTCCAAAGCTGTCTGGCAACTCTGAGCTGAGGTTGAGCGTGTCCGTTCCTGTGAGTGCACCCAGGGTTCTCTGAGGATTAGGCAGGAGAGAAGAAAGAACCAGGAAAAAAGCAGAGGAGACCAGCAAGGAGCAGAAGGGAGCACGAGGAAACAGAATAAGAACTGAAAAACCAAATGCAAAACATATCTGATATGGAATTGTAACAGGCACTGATATTGCCTCAGGATGCACTATTTAAAATGTATATTTTATCCATATTTATTCTATGTGCGTATATTATTTGGTTATTTATTTAGTTTAGATTTATATTCCTGGAGGAAAACACTGCAGGTGCTAGGCTGAGGTTTGGTTATAGCGGCCAGTGCTCTTACCAGCTATGACTCTCCCTTGGAATTTGAGTAGAGTTTTGACAAGGGAAAGGAAAGGAACCATGAGAAGGTTTTAGAACCTCCAGAGAAGGCAATTTTACCACATTCTTTAGATACACCAGTGTGGACAACTTCTCTCTGCAAAGTGGCACCACGTTCCTGGAAAGCAGGAGTGACATGAATTTCAATGCTTATAGTGACTATTTCCCTCCAACTTTCTAGGCTTGGAACTTAATTAGAAAATTGATCTTCCAGAGGAGATTAGCCTCCTTATACTTACTCTCAAAATCTAGCAGCCAATTTAAAAAACTCACTTGAACTGCCACTTTTAGCCAAAATGCAGTAACAGCAACAGGAATTACTCTCTTGTGAACCTGAAATAACAGAAAACAGACAAATTACATGAAACAATGGTTTTTAAGATATTGGCAATCAGATCAGGCAAAGAAGTAAGGGTGATCCCTGAGATGTGGCAAATAAACAAGGTGAGCCCTACGATTGCTCCAGTTTATTGTCTCAAGAGAGTTTCCAGGCTGCAGCATAGGGAGGGGAACTGAGGCAGAGCCTGCTGGTCTCCCTGAGTTGAGGAGTTGGATCTGAGAGTTTGGGGAGACCAAGAGGAGAGAAGAGTGCACAGAAAAAGAATTCTATTTAAAATGAATAACCAGCAAGAACCTACTGTATAGCACTGGGAACTTTGCTCAATATTATGTAACAACCTTTTGAAAAACGATAGATACATGCATATGTATAACCGAATCACTCTGCTGTACCCCTGAAACTAACACAACATTGTTAATCAACTATCCTCCAATATAAAACAAAAGTTAAAAAAAAAAGGAAAAAGAAAAGTCTAGTTGCAAGAAAAGAAGAATTCTAGTTCTTTCACTGAGTACTGAAGTATTGAATACAGAAGCATGTATGTGAGGAAACTAGCCGATGGTGGGAAAAGAGCCAGCTGAAAGTATTAGAGAGACAGTCTTTCCAACAAATGGTGTGGGAACAATTGGATATCCATGTGTACAAAATAAGACCTGAATGTAAAACTATAAAACTCCTAAAAGAAAACATAGGGGTTTTCTTTTTTTTTAAATGTATTTATTGATTTATTTTTGGCTGCATTGGGTCTTTGTTTCTGCGCGTGGGCTTTCTCTAGTTGTGGTGAGCCAGAGCTACTCTTCGTTGCGGTGCGCAGGCTTCTCATTGCAGTGGCTTCTCTTGTTACGGAGCACGGCCTCTAGGCACGCAGGCTTCAGTAGTTGTGGCACATGGGCTCAGTAGTTATGGCTTGCGGGCTCTAGAGTGCAGGCTCAGTAGTTGTGGTGCACGGGCTTAGTTATTCCGCGGCATGTGTGATCTTCCCGGACCAGGGATTGAACCCCTGTCCCCTGCATTGGCAGGTGGATTCTTAACCACTGCACCACCAGGGAAGTCCCAACATAGGGTTTTTGTGATCTTTGATTTCTTAGATTTCCATGATAAATCAAAGATTTTTTAGATAAAGTACTGAAAGCAAGATCCTTAAAAGAAAAAAAAATGGATAAATCAGACCCCTTCAAAATTAAAAACGTTTGCTTTTTGAAAGACACTGCTCGGAGAGATTTGTATACAAATGTTCATACCAGCTTTGTTTGATGGTAAAAAAGTGGCTACAACTTACTATCCATTTTCTCCACATCCTTGCCAATAGGTGCTATTGTCTGTTTTTTTTTCTTATAGCCATCCTAGTGTGTCTAAAATGATATCTTATTTCCCTAATCACTAATAATATAAAACATACTTTTATGTGCTTATTGGCCATCTATGTATCTTCTTTGGAGAAATGTCTTTTCAAATTTGCTCATTTTAAAGTTGTTTTATTGTTTAAATATGAAAGGTCTTGGTATATTCTGGATACAATTTCCTCATAAGATGTATGATTTGCAAATATTTTCTCTCATTGTGTGGGTCTTTTCACTTTCTTGTAATGTTCTTTGAAGTGCAAAAGCTTTAAAGTTTGGTGAAATTTATTTATTTTTTTCTTTTGTTGCTTGTGTTTTTGGTGTCATATCTAGGCAACAATTACTTAATCCAAGGTCATGAAGATTTACATCTATTCTTTTTTCTAAGTGTTTTTATAATTTTAGATTTACATTTAGGCCTTTGATCCATTTTGAGTAAATTTTTGTATATGGTGTGAGGTAGAGAAGATATATTGTTTATCTTGATTATGGTGATGGTTTCACATGTGTATATACATGCCAAAATGTATCAAATTGTACACATAAATGTGTGCATAAATGTATGCAGTATCAAAAATACCCCAACAAGGTTTTTTAAGTGATTTTTAAAAATGATATAACAATATTATTTATGGTAGAATTTTTAGAAAAAATAGAAAGGTATGAAATTAAAAAAAAAAAAAATCACCTAGAGCCTCATCATTGACTGTTAGCATTTTGCTAGTTTTCTATTTTATTTCAATCTTTTTTTTTTTTTTTTTTTTTTTTTTTTGGTACACGGGCCTCTCACTGCTGTGGCCTCTCCCATTGCGGAGCAGAGGCTCCGGACACGCAGGCTCAGCGGCCATGGCTCACAGGCCAAGCCTCTCCGCGGCATGTGGGATCCTCCCCGACAGGGGCACGAACCCGCGTCCCCTGCATTGGCAGGCAAACTCTCAACCACTGCGCCACCAGGGAAGCCCTATTTCAATCTTTTGTCAGTCTTATTTTTAAAATCTTTGTCATGTTTTAATATTTTTCAAGGAGAATGAACATTTTTATTATTTAACATTTTTTAAATTAACTCATTTTAAAATACATAAATAAAATAAAATTAGCATTTAGTAAAAATAGTCCAGTCAATAACTATGTAATATCTTTGTATGGTGACATATTGTAACTAGACTCGTGGTGATCATTTTGAAATAATGAAACTATTTTTTGAAATGATGAAACTGTTTCATTTGAAACTAAGTTGTGTAACAGGAACTTACATGGTATTATAGGTCAATTATACTTCAAAAACAAACAAGCCCATACAAAAATAGATCAGATTTGTGGTTACCAGAGGTGAGGGGTGGGGGGAAGGCGAATTGGATGAAGACAGTCAAAAGGTATAAACTTCCAGTTATAAGATAAATAAGTATGAGGGATGTAAGGTACAATATGAGAAACATAATTAATACTGCTGTATATTATAAATGAAAGTTAAGAGTAAATCCTAAGAGTTCTCATCCCATGAAAAAAAAGGTTTTCTTCTAGTTCTTTAATTTTGTATCTAGATGAGGTGATGGATGTTCATTAAACTTATTGTGATAATCATTTCACGATGTATGTGAGTCAAGTCATGACGCTGTACACCTTAAACCTATACAGTGCTGTATGTCAATTGTATCTCAATAATAGTGAAAGGAAAAAACATTTCTAAAGTCCATTTAAAATTTTAAAAATGAAGATGAAACGAGATGACATATTTGAAAGAGCCTGGAACGAGAGGGGGCTAGAGTCTTGGAGGATCCCAGGTGGGAAGAGATTTCTTCTCACTAGATTTTGTACTACTTGATTTTTTTTTTTTCACAATGTGCATAGATCACCTTTAAAAATATATATTAAAAAGATATTTAACTTTTTTTCTCTCTGGTCTCAGACAGACTACGTTTAACTTAGACATGCTGGGTTCTCACGGCTACAGTTCAAGGAGCTCTTCTCTCTCTCCTTGCCTCTTCAGGGAACGTTGCTGGCTTCTCCCCAGTAGAGTAAGTGAGGACAACCCCTGCACGAGGTAGGATCTGTCATGTATCCACACAGTGCAAGGCCTTCTCGAGCTGTTTACCAATGGTTGGCATCCCGGTATGCCGCGTGTGGCCAAGTGAGATGCAGGGAATTCCTCTGAGAGGACCCGTCCTTCATCCCCCCCCCATCGTCTAAGAAGATATTTAATTTAAGGCCGGGAACCATTCCACCAACCCTCAGCCTGACAAGTGTGTGAGGACGCGGTTGCCGCCTGCCCCAGCCGGAATAGTTCAGCCCAACCCACTGTGGATTATTTCCACCACCTAGAAGTCTCTCAGGCAGCAGCTGGCTGTGGAGGAGAGTCTGTGGGCAGAGCCTGGGAGCTGCAGGTAGCACGACAGAGGGGAAATTCATCCTGTTTTCCCCTTAAGCTCTTCACTTTCTCATGTTTCACGGAAATCAATTTTTTAAGCAATATTCAGCAGCTGAATTTCCAACCAGAAGCAAAGAAACACATCATCTGAGTATCTAAATACATTTTAGGTGAACAGCTCAACAGTTAGTAACCAAAAGCTCGATCCATGCTGGGCCCTGTGCTTGGTGATGGAGAGAGCATCTTACATGGGTAAGATGCTGTGGCCCCACTCTCGGGGGTTCAGACAGGGAACCAGGTGACTAGGATGCTGGGTGAGCAGGAGCCTGGGCAGGGGGCATAAGAAGGGGATACCGCCCAGACTTGTCCATCAGGGAGGGCTTCCTGGAGGAGGTGGATCTATACAGATTTGAAGACACAGACTGTGAGTGAGAAGGAGAGAGGGAGGGGTGTTCCAGCTGAAGGGAATCAGAATGTGTCACCACAAATATACTGCTTTGTCATCTTGATTATTTTGAGCTGAGGACACTTCAGAAATAACAGATGCAGGAAGGGTTCCCCAACGGCCCTCTTTCACCTAAAAGCAGGTCATAAAACTTCCCCTGAGAAAGGTGCCCTCCCCTTACCAGAGAACATTCTTATCACTGGAGACCAGGAGGTAATGCCTAAATGGATCTGTACAAACCAGCCCACTAAAACAACTCATCTTTCATTAGTTTTCCCCCTTATATTCCCTAGTCACTGCCCCACAGTTTACTGCCCCAAACCCAAGCTCCTATGTCGTCACAACCCCACAATTTATCATTCTTTGTGTAAAAAGGTATATAAGCTTTTGGGACGAACGTCTTCTTCAGGTCTTTATTTTCCTTTCGAAGACTCCCAGGTACATGTGAAAATATATATTTTTTAAATTTATTATTATTATTTTTTTTTGCGGTACGCGGGCCTCTCACTGTTGTGGCCTCTCCCGTTGCGGAGCACAGGCTCCAGACACGCAGGCCCAGCGGCCATGGCTCACGGACGCAGCCGCTCCGCGGCACGTGGGATCTTCCCGGACCGGGGCACGAACCCACGTCCCCTGCATCGGCAGGCGGACTCTCAACCACTGCGCCACCAGGGAAGCCCCATGTGAAAATATTAAATCAAATTTGTATGCTTTTCTCCTGTCAATCTGTCTTATGTCAGTTTAATTCTCAGGCCCAGGTACAGAACGTAAGAGGATGGAGGGAAGTTCTTTATCCCGCTACCCAGCTGAGGATGCAGCATGAAAGTGGCACCAAGGAAAGGAGACACTGATTGTCCTTTTTTTTTTTTTTTTTTTAAATTAATCCTCACAACCACCGTATGAGGTAGCTTTTTGGTTTTTTTGGCCACATTATGCAGCATGTGATACGTGGGATCTTAGTTCCCCGACCAGGGACCAAACCTGAGCCCGCAGCACTGGAAGCGCAGAGTCTTAACCACTGGACTGCCAGGGAAGTCCTCTAATCATCCTGGAACCTTAGGAAAGTCAATAGATGTTCTAACCTTCCTCCGTTGTCTTGTAGGGAAACAGGGACAGTCCTGTGCCTGCACTTGGACCAGTCCCTCTGGGGCCATGTGTGATGACAGAGGTCATTATGGAGAGGTCCCCAGGGGAAGGAGCTCTTGAGGACACGGGGCTGGGCCTCCAGCTGACCCCACTTATGCTGAGCTTCTCACTCCGCTTGGGAGGGTCCAGGGACTATTTTTTTCTTAAAAATTATCTATCTTTCTATCTATTTTAATTAGGGTATAATTGACATATAACATTATATTCATTTCAGGTGTACAACATAATGATTTGATGTTTGTACACATTTTGAAATGATCATCATAATAAGTTTAGTTGACATCCGTCACTACACACAGTTACCAGAAAATTCTTTTTCGTGAGATGAAAACTTTTAAGATCTACTCTCTTAGCAACTTTCAAATATGCAATACAATATTATTAACTATATGTCATCATGCTGTACGTTACATCCCCAGGACTTATGTATTTTATAACTGGAAGTTGGTACATTTGACCCCCTTCACCCATTTCTCCCCCTGCCTCTGGCCACCACTCTATCTGTGAGCTTGGTTTTTTTGTTTTTTGCTTTTAATTGAAGTATAATTAACTTACAGTATTATATTGGTTTCAGGTGTACAACATAGTGATTCAATTTCTTAATTTATTTTTGGCTGCGTTGGGTCTTCATTGCTGAGCACGGGCTTTCTCTAGTTGAGCCTAGCGGGGGCTACTCTTCATCGTGGTGCGCGGGCTTCTCATTGCGGTGGCTCCTCTTGTGGAGCACAGGCTCTAGGTGTGTGGGCTTCAGTAGTTGCAGCACGTGGGCTCAGTAGTTGTGGCACACGGGCTTAGTTGCTCTGCGGCACACGGGATCTTCCCAGACCAGGGTTCGAACCTGTGTCCCCTGCATAGACAGGCGGATTCTTAACCACTGTGCCACCATGGAAGTCCAATGATTCAATATTTTTATATGTTACAAAATGATCATCACGGTAATTCTAGTTACCATCTGTCCAGGAACTATTTGTCAGGGGAGATAGCAGGTTTGTTTGCACACTTTGATGCAGCTTGGTTACCCAGATCTTTTGGTTCCCAGGCAATGGGATGGAGAGTGTTAGGTGGAGAAATGAGGTGTTGGAGCTGGAGGCTCATTCTGGAGCATATGGTGCATGGCCCTGGAAGGCGCTCCGGGCTCGTGTGCAGTGGGAGGCTCTCAGAAGCTGGGGGGATTGAAGAACGCCAGGCATGTCCATCAGATGGGGCTGAAAATGAGAAGAGACCAGACCAGCGACAGTGAGGGTGAGGATGGGGTTTGGAGACAAACGGTTTTGCCTGAGCTTGGCCCTGACTCAATAATTATAACTACTGCTTCTTGAGTATTTATATGCTAGAATCTATCCCGAGTACTTCACATATGTTAACTCAGTGGATGGGAAGAGAGAGGGTCCATTATCAGACTCCGGTGGTTACATGGGGAAACTGAGGCACGGGAGGGTTAAATCACTTGCCTACCAGGCAGCTAGTTAGCAGCAGAGCTGGAGTTTGAACTCAAGCTCTCCACCACAACCTGCCTTTCAGTGAGGATGGAAGCTAATGACGATGGAAGCTAATGACGATGGCATTAACCTACAACACATGTATCTTGTTGCCACTGATACCGGGCATCGTTCCGGGTTCTGGAGGGTCTGCAGCGAACAAGAGCCCACAAAGTCCCTGCTCTCATGGGGCTCACGTTCCAGGGGGGAGACAGACCAAAAAAAAAAAAAAAAAAAAAAAAAACAGAATCAATAGATAAAAAATAATTTCAAAGAGTGACAAGTGCTATGAAAAAAAATTAAAACAGAGGAATGTGACAGAGGAGAGTTCAGTAAACGATCTTTATTTTTTATTTATTTTTTTTTTTGCGGTACACAGGCCTCTCACCGCTGTGGCCTCTCCCTTTGCGGAGCACAGGCTCCGGACGCGCAGGCTCAGCGGCCATGGCTCACGGGCCCAGCCACTCCGCAGCATGTGGGATTCTCCCGGACCGGGGCACGAACCCGCGTCCCCTGCATCGGCAGGCGGGCTCCCAACCACTGCGCCACCAGGGAGGCCCAGTAAACGATCTTTGCATGGATGGCGGATGAGTGAGCTCTCGGGGAGTGGAGATCGGTAATCAATTAAGACAAGCACTCAGCACCTGCCATTCAGCAAGTCTGCAGGCCGAGGGCTCTGCCTTGACTTGCTCGATGCTGTGAGGTGAATTACCTTGGGAGTCATTTCATCCAAGTTTTTATTCCTTAGACACCTGGGCTGCCACCCCAAAGTTGCAGCAGTCTTAGAGTTTAATGTTTAATAAATAAATACATTTTACAAAATCTTTTCCCCATTTGTTCAGTGATGCCAGACTTTCAGTGTGGTTACTCATTTTGCATTTATTTTAACATTAAATCAGTCACTACTTATCCTTGAAAACAGATTCCCTTGGGAACAAAGAATCATACGTTTTGAATTATAATGTTCCTGCTGTGAAGCTCCCAAAGCTACTGGTTTTTCTTGAGGTGTTTATCGTTCTGAGATGGGCTGCGAATAAAATGGGAAAAGTATCCCAATTTTAATGCAACTCAAAGTAAATGGCAGAGAAAGGTCCGTGTCTTTGCCTGGGACCTTCCTTCGCAAAGTAAACCCGTGGAGCATAAAAGCATTTCAGAGACCAATTGGTCTCATTTCTTGGCGACCAATGCCACTGGCTCACAGATGGTAGAGTGTCACCCTGGGTCTGTGCTCACGAGCCCCCTGAGCTTTGAAATCTGCAGGACAGGGTTCTGCCAGGACCCCTAGTGAGCAGCTGGGTCACTTGAAGGGGAGCAGGGCAGAAGGTTCAGTGGTCAGGTATAGGGAGCCCCCCATGCCTATGACAGTTCCCAGTGACAAGGGTAGGCAGGTCACTGGGGCTGGGGACGCCAGGCCCCGCACTGGGTTCTCAACCCCCTTTCACTCTCTGCTAGACCCATCACAGACGTCCGGCACGGAAGCAGCCCTTCCTTCCACTCCTCCCCCATCATCCCACCCCTCCCACCTTCGGGAGAGGGCAGGTGAACTGCAGCCAGCGGGGCCTGACCGTGGACCACGGGTGTGGGAACAGGAAGGACGAGGTAAGGGGCAGCTGGCCGTCAGCAAAGCCACAAAGCTACAGCGAGTACTGGCCCTGGACAGAGCAGGGGACAGCAGGAGGAGGAGGGTGGACCAGGCGCTGAAGGTACAGAGGCCCCAGCACGAGCAACCTCCGGGAGCTGGTTGGTATTGGAGGAAATCGGACCGGCGAGGAAGGCACAGGCTCATCAGCAGCCACAGGTGAGCCTGAGCAAACGATTTGCATCTCTCTGGGCCTCACTCAGTTTCCTTATCTGCAAAAGCAATGGCTCCGTCTTTCCTCACATGATTGGGCTCTGATTTAAACAAGGGGATTGCGTCACCGAGGACCTGGGTTCTCAGCAGGCTACTCAGGCGGCGAGACGCAGACCCATTTCTTACGCTGAAGTGCCCGGGTGGCTTGGGTCTAGAGAGCGTGGCTACCGCCAGAACTGGGCCTCAGGGTGGGGCTGGAAAGGCGGCAGGGCAACTTGCCACAGCGGACCTGAGAGCTGGAGCAGGTCCTCCCACAGAGACAGTGGGACTTATGCCACTAGTGGCTTAAGGAAGAAAGGTACCTTGTTAAGTAATTTTGGGGAAACATCTCATGATAAAGCTCCTCCTCAGAGAGTTATAAAGCATGGATCCTATCAACGGTTTTGAGTGGTCCTGCAGTTAAGAAACCTCTTTTACCCACTGATTCTCACACCTCCTTCCCCAGTTTCCCAAGTACTTTACTAACATCCCTAGGAACGAGATATACCAGAAACACTTTGGTTTTGAAACTTAAATTCCTTCTTCCTCTGGTGAGCATTGGTCTCAGGGTTGGGGCCTGGACAGAGGATTTTCCCCAGCGCAGGGGATCACCAAGAAAGCAAGGAGTGGGGACCTGGAAGGGCCAGAAACTATTTTTTTTCTTTTTTTTTGAAAAAAATACCCTTTTTATTTAGGAATAATTGTAGATTTACAGGAAAGTTGCAAAGGTAGTGCAGGGAGTTCCCACATACCCTTCACCCCGCTTCCCCCAATGTTAGCATCTTACACAGCAATTGTGCACTTGTCAGAGGTAAGAAATTAACACCAGGACAATGCATGGAACTCTCTGCAGACTTTAATCTGATGACACCAGTTTTTCCACTCGGTATTCTTCCTGTTCCAGTATCTAACCCAGGGCACCACACTACACTTAGTTCCTTTTCTTTTCTCTTTCCTTATCCCTCTTGCCCCCAGTCTATTTGTTTGGGTTTTTTTTTTTTTTTTTCCCTGCACATCTTCCCATGCCATCTCGTGGATGGGACAGAAAGGTAAGGTAGGCAAGGGGGACAGTGAGGCAAGTGCATGAGTCCTCTGTACTGGGGACAAAACACTGTGATGCCTTTCATGAGGTGAGCAGTGGCTGCAGAGAAGAGGAGCCCGCAGTATGGCCGGATGGGGAGGGACCTGAGGACGCGATTGCCCATCATGAGCAGCCAGAGGAGGCTGAAGCCCAGCAGGCTGACGGGGTAACTGTCTGCCTCAGGGCGTAGTAGGACCTGGCAGAGAAATCCATGGAGCTTGAGAGCCGCTTTCTGAGGAAAGTAGCCACAAATGTCCTCACTCAGCTGTGGCTGCAGGTGGAGGATGCTGGTGAGGTAGCAGAACCTGGCCCTGTTACCTGAGGCCCAAATGGTTGGATCAGGCTCCACACTGCAGGTTAAGGCGATTGGGCGGGTGAGGGAGAGCTCAGGGGCCAGGTGGCTGTTCAGAGGGAGTGCTCCAAGGTGACTGAAACAAGCCAGCCAGCGCTGTCCCTCCTTAGGTGCAGGAGAAAAGCTGGAGAGAGCAGGCCGTGTGAGCTCCGAGCTGTGTGGAGTCACAGGGAGAGACACTGTTGGGTTGCTGTGAGGCCCACCCCAAGCACCAGTAGAGCAGACACTTCTGAATGCCTCCCCAGAATGGATTTACCCCCTTCTTTCTTGCTAACACAACCCTGATTTTGACCCTCGGTCCAATAGTCAAATGCTTCAGGGAGACTGACTTGGGGAGTAGGTCTCCACTGGTCTAAACCTCATCAAAGTGCTCCCATACTGCTTTCCAGGGATTGGTTTATACATCAACCAATTCAGGCCAATGGGGTCGATGTGAGGGGAGGTCCTCTAGCATAGAGGGTGTGGAGTGTGTGTGTTGAGAAAGCTTTCCTCACTCTTAAAAAGAGACTCAAGGGTGAAACGGCTTCCTCTCCTGAATCTTGCCAATGTGCCTGGATGTGACTGCTGGAACTTTGGCAGCCATCTTGTGACTGAGAGGGCAGTGAGCCTAGAAGGATGGACTGATGGGAAGAACCAAGGTCCTTGGTAACATCACTGAGTTGCCAAACCGGCCCAGCTTGGATGGACCTTCCTGCCTTTGGGCTTCTTGTGTATAAGGCAGGTGAATTGGATTTTTCTGTTACCTGCTGTCATTGAATCACCCAGTGCTAGAAAATCTGTGACCTCGGTTTGGGGGACCACACCTGATGGGCCATCCCAGTTTGCCCTCCTGGTCCTATGAACCTTTACCCTAGATCTCTGTATTCATTTCCTATTACTGCTGTAATGATTTTCCAAAACCAGTGGTGGCTTAAACCAAAGCAAACGTATTTTCCTACCTTCTGGAAGTCAGAAGTTTAAAATCAAGGTGTTGGCAGGGCTGCACTTCTTCTTCAGGCTTCTGGAGAATCTGGTTCCTTTTTGCCCTTTTAAGCTGCTAGATTCCCCCTGCATCCCTTCACTTGCGGCCCCTTATTCCCATCACTCCAACCTCTGCTTCCCTTGTCACATCTCCTGCTGTCGCTTACTCTGACCCTCCTGCTTCCCTCGAATATGGACCCCTGTGATTGCTCTGGGCTCATCCAGATAACCCAGGATAATCCCTCCACCTCAAGATCCTTAATCATGTCCGCAAAGTCCTTTTTGCCATGTAAGGAAACACAGGTTCTAGGGATTATTCAGCCCAACAGCTTCCCTCTCCAAAGATGATCCTTGTGTCCCCCTCCTGGCTCCACGGAGGCTGGTGGTTCCTGTGGTGTCCCCTCCAGGGCACGACTTGCATGGACCCCAGATGACACGGCTCATCTGTCATTTCCCACCACCCGACGATGGCGATTCTATTCGGGACTGTTGTTGGCTCCTTGTGGGAGAGGAGCGCCTGGCGTCAGAGAGAGACAGGGACCGTGGGTGCAGAATGGACCCGAGCCACTTCCAGGTGGAGACAGAGAGGGGCCTTGTGTTTCCTCAGTAGCAGGGAAGCTGGGAAAGATGTTGTCTGAGACCACCAGATGACTGAGATGGGGTTCAGATTTTCATGAGGAATTCACTGCTTTTAAGGACCCTCATCGACCTCAGAGCCCAAGAAACTCTGAGGAGATTGGGGTGCTGGGGTGTCTCCCAGGGAGTGTGGACATCAGAGCTGGACTCCAAACCCTAGAGGCCGCTGCTCCGTTTCTCATCCATTCTGGACACTCGGCTACATTTGTGGTGGGTAGATTCAGAAGAATCGCAGGGTCAGCTTTTGGGAGCTTTCCAGCCATTTGTCTCCTTTATGCCACATGCTGGGCTTCGGGCTGGGCCGAAGAGCCCCATGTATGAATCCCAAGCGTGTTCTCCACGTCACACCCCAGAACATGCCTCTGCTTGACCTTCTGCCTCTGTCTTTGCAACATGTCTGAAGCAAGGTCACCTTGACTGCCAAATGAGGCGTTGGGGACAGTCTCAGAGCCCTACAGCTTGGACATGCCGTGGCTCGTGCTGGGGAAAGGGACACGGAAGAGCCATTTGTGGAGTCAGAAACAATGAGGCCAGAACATTCCAGAACCTCCCATCCTTACCTCCAACCCCAGGAGAGGAGGTGGAGGGACTATGAGGTGACCATCTCCCACAGCTCCGCCTGGGTGGGGTTTATCTGTCCTCATGGGTGGCTCCAGCGTACTCCTACTCCCCAAGCCCTCCCCTCTGTCTAGCCTCCTTTAGGGCAGCCCCATGGGTGGGAAGATGTCCCGGCTTTGGAGTAGAGCAGTCCCACCAGGGGAAGCAGATCAGTGGCCCAGGAGATGATGAACCGAGCAGCACAATCTTGTTTGAAGAATAAGTCACTTTTGGATGCGACTAGAGATGATCATACTAAGTGAAGTAAGTCAGAAAGAGAACGACAAATACCATGGGATATCGCTTCTATGTGGAATCTAACTTATCTACGAAACAGAAACAGACTCACAGACATAGAGAACAGACTAGTGGTTGCCAAGGGCGAGGGTGTGGGGGGGAGGGATGGACTGGGAGTTTGGGGTTGAAAAAAAAAGAATAAGCCACTTTTCCTTGGGGGAAATGCTACACCATCTTTTTGTTGGTCTAGATTTTAGGAATCATAACTTAGCTTTGGTGGATCCCTAGAGAATGGTGTGCTTCCAAAGAATGCTTCATGTAATGGCTGAAAGAGGAAGAAGAAAGGGAGGAAATGGGAGGCTTTACCCACCAAAGGGCAGGCACAGTGGATGATGCCATCAAGAGCGGATGTGGACAGACCGGAACTGGCATCGGGGCCCTGAGCTGGCATGGTTCTGCCACACTGAGAGTCCCTCCCGCTCTCTCTATACCGCACCTTCCCCAGCTGGATGACAAAATCGATACCCTCTCCACCTCAAGGGAAGTTGCAGTGTATCAATGGGATAAGGCACGTGACAAAAGGGTTTTTTGGAAAAGATGAGAATGTTGCCTCGGGAATCCTATGCCCGCAGGAGCAGGGCAGGCACAGAGTCTCCTGCCATGTGGCGCCGACTGCCCCCAAGCTCCAGAGAGGCTCCCTCAGAGACCGCACGTGCAATTAGTGTGCAGAGGCTTCTGGGAAGGCGTCGGGCTTCTCAGACACAGTCATATGTGAAGGAACAGACCCACCATATGGAGAATCAGTGGACCGAGGAGGTGGCACCAGTGCATGGTTTTGGCATTTGCCAGTGTCGTGGTTAGAAATCCATCCTGGCTGCTCTGTTCAGTTGCTTTGGGGTCTGTGCCACGTGTGGCTGGGGAGACCACTGAGGATTCCCTACATCTACGGGGTCTGATTGATCCTGCGTCAGCCCAGGGTGATGAAGACAGGCACGGTCTGATTTCAGGCAGAGAACAGCAAACCAGTCCTAATAAGAGACAAACCTACGAGATGCTTCTGGAAGCATTTCAGCCTCGTGTTCTTCCCTTATCTCCTTTCCCACACTCAACGGGGAAGTAGCTAGAAAACCACAGGCTCCGAGGAGTCCCTGGAGAAGGGGTGGTGGTGGCGAGAGCTGAGTTTTCAGAAAGCCAAGATAAAGTGGGGGAGCTGGTACACACGTCCACACTGGGGCATTTCACTCCAGTGGTAATAAGGTCTTGAGACGCTGGAGGTCTTAGCTATCAGGGCTGAGGAATATCTTCAGAGGGGGACCTCTGGGAGACCATTCTGTCCACAGTGACTGTTGGCCAAGGACGCTGGATACTTGATATACCCTCGAGAGGCAGAATTTGGGCATAGACAGCATAACGGAATCCCCTCCTTAGCCAAGAAAATGCAAGATCCTCTTTTAGTGGTTCATAGTGGCAAGAAAGAGAAACTGGCCCTGACTGATTACGTAGAGAGAGAGAGTTTTTTAAGACATTGGGCAGCTTGTAGCCTTCCAACAGCATTGGGGCACCTGGTTTGCAAGCTTCACGGCCAGGTGAAGCTGCTGAGGACACATTCGCTCTGCTGTAGGGCTCACTGCCACCTCAACACTGGCCTCCGGGTGCTGACTGGAAACAGAGCTCCTGTCGCCTGTAGGAACGGGAGGTCTTACCAGCTTGATCACCATTGCCCTTTGCCAGGATACATTCTGAGCTCTCCAAGCTTCTTCTTGTAAGTGACAGAGCCCGGGTCACTTACCTGGTCTACCTGCCAGGGAGCTGGAGTAGCCAGCATCCGGCACTGTGGGTTTCTATAGTGAGAGCTGGACTCTGCCTCCCAGGGTGGGTGCAGGGCACAAGCATAGAAGATACAGATCCTTAGTGACCAGACAGATGACAACTGTCCCCTATAAGGCATGAAGTGATAGGAACTGACTACAACAGCTTTCTGATGCTGCTCTATTTCTTTACCTTGCACTGACCCTGGAAACATTATAATCTGGCCTCATTCACCGTGATTTCAGTGAAACTGTTCTTGTTAATGTCTCCCGTGATCTCCATCTTGCTGAATCCAGTGGTCATATCTCTGTTTACATCTTAGACAACCTCTTAGCAACAATTGTCACAGTTAGTCACTCTTTCCTCTTGAAATACTGTTTTTTCTTGGTTTCCATGACACCTCACCCCTCTGGTTTCCTTTCACCCACTTCTTCCTCTGCTTTTTTCTCTGTCTGATTCCTGAACACCAGTGTTTCCTGGTCATGGTCCTGGCCCTTCTCTTCCTCTTTGATGTTCTCCTCCAGTAGCTCTCATCTGTTTTCATGCCTTTAAACACCACCTATGTCCTGATGGCTCCTGTATTCGTCTCTAGTCCCATTCTCTCCTTGGAACTCCAGACTTGTATACTCAGTTGCAATTTAAAAAGAACACCTTTTTATTTGGAGATAATTTCAAATTTATAGGAAGGTTGCAAAAATAAAAATAGCATCAGAACACTTGTATTCCCTTTACCCAGATTCACTAATGCGAACATTTTACATCATTTGTATGTATGTACCTGCGTGTGCACGTGTCACATAAACACACACTTTAAAAAAATCATTTGATGGAAAGTTACATACATCATGGCACCTTCCACGTTTTTAAGGGGTGAAGTGTATTCTCTTACAAAACCATAGCACAGTTATCAATCGCAGTAAGTTTAACATTGTTACAATACCACCATTCACATTTCAATTTTGTCACTTAATGAAAAATGTTCTTTACGGCTTTTTTTTTTTTTTTACCTTCAGTACAAGATCTAGTCTAGGGTCACATTACATTTGATTGTCAGGTCTCTTTGGCCTCCTTTAATCTAAAACATTTCTATAGCCTTCCTTTGTGTTTTATGACATTGATATTTTTGCAGAATACAGTCCCCTCCTCCTTTTTTAAAAAAAATAGAACATTTCTCATTTGGGGTTTGTTTGATGTTTTCCCATGATTAGATTCAGGTTATTTATACTCTTCTGGACTACGACCTTGGTTAGGTACCATCCTCAGCGTATCACATCTGGAAACACACAGTGTCCCTCACTGGTGATGTTAATTTTGATCCCTTTGTTAAGGCGCTGTCTGATTTCTTCACTATAGAATTACTGTTTCCTCTTTTTTCTTTTCCTTGTAACTAACACAGGGTTTATGGGGAGACGCACTAAGACCACGCAAATATCCTGTTCCTCATCAAAATTTACTTTAGTATACATTGACGACTCTTGCCTGATCCAACGTTTACTAGGATGGTTGGAAAATGATGCTTTTCCAACTCCAGTGCCCCCTACATATTGACCGGCCAACTCTTGACACTGCTATAAGTTAAGAGCCCTCCTCTCCCATCCCTTCCCTTCCCTTCCCTTTTCCTCCCTCTCTCCCTCCCTCTCTCCCTTCCTTCCTTGACTTTCTTAGTTTTAGAATAGTTTTAAGTTCACAGCCAAATTGAGAGGAAGGTATGGCTTTTCCATTTACCCCATATCCCCAACCTACACAGCCTCCCGCATCATCACCATCTCCCACCAGACTGGTATATTCGTCATGACTGATGAATCTACGTTGACACGTCATAATCACCCAAAGTCCATAGTTTGCATTAGGGTTCACTCTTGGAGTTGTACACTCTATGGATTTGGACAAATGTATAATGACTTATATCCACCATCATGTTACCATACAGAGTATTTTCACTGCCCTGAAAATCCTCTGTGTTCCACTTATTTATCCCCCAGCCCCTGGCAAACACTGATTTTTTACTGTCTACATAGTTTTGCCTTTCCCGGAATGTCGTATAGTTATAGTTGGAATCATACACTATGTTGTCTTTTCAGATGGGCGTTTTTTACTTAGTAATATGCTTTTAAGTTTCCTCCATGTCTTTTTTGTCGTAATAGCTCTTTCTTTTTTATTTTATTTTTTTAGCACTGAATAATATTCCTTTGTCTGGATATCTGGTTGTACTAGAGTTTATCCATTAACCTGAAGGACATCTTGGTTGCTTCCAAATCTTGGCAATTATGAATAATGCTGCTATAAACACCTGTGTGCAGGCATTTTTGTGGACACAGTTTTCAACTCCTTTGAAATACCAGGGACCACAATTGCTGGATTGTATAGTAAAAGTGTTTAGTTTTGTAAGAAATAGCAAAACTGTCTTCCAAAATGGCTGTACCATTTTTAATTCCCACCAACAATGAATGAGAGCTCTTGTTTGTTCCACGTCCTCATCAGCATTTGGCATTGTCAGTATTCTGGATTTTGGCCTTTCTAATTGGTGTGTAGTGGTATCTCATTTTAATTTGAATTTCCCTGATGACATATGATGCAGAGCATCTTTTCACATGCATATGTGGCATTTGTAGTAGTTAATGAGGTTTCTGTTAAGGTCTTTGGCCTGTTTTTTAATTGGGTTGTTTGTTTTCTTATTGTTGAGTTTTAAGTGTTCTCCGTATATTTGGAATAACAGTCATTTATCATATGTGTCTTATGCAATATTTTATCCCAGCCTGTGGCTTGTCTTCTGATTCTCTTGACATTGTCTTTCAAACAGCAGAAGTTTTTCATTTTAAAGAGGTCTAGCTTATCAATTCTTTTTTTCATGGATTGTGCTTTGGTAATATATCTAAAAAGTCATTGCCACACCTAAGGTCATCTAGGTTTTCTTGTATGATATCATCTAAGAGTTTTATAGTTTTGCATTTTACATTTAGGTCTATGATCCATTTTGATTTAATTTTTGTAAAGAGTATAATGTTTGCATCTAGATTCTTTTTTTTTTTTTTAACATGTGGATGTCCAGTTGTTCCAGCACCATTTGTTGAAAAGACTACCTTTGCTCCATTGAATTTCCTTTGCTCCTTTGTCAAAGATCCGTTGACTATATTCATGGGTCTATTTCCGGGTTTTCTATTCTGTTCCATTGATCTATTTGTCTACTGGGTTAACCTCTTTTTTTAATCATTATACACCAGAATTCTAAACAGTGTCCATGATAAAGCACTCTTTCTCTCACAAATTGTTTACTGGTCTAAGTTCTAAACGACTGTGGCTGTTAGTGGTACCTTTGAATGATACATAACTAAGCTTCAAGTGTGCACATTTTTATTTCTTAAATTTAAGACATTGCATTCTACATGGAAGATAATTTGGAAACTTTCCAGTGACGCAGGCACCCTGGATACCTGCAGAATCAGTCACATGATTTGTTTCAGGTCAGTTTGTAAGCGTGACAATTCAGAATTGTTGGAGCTTGCTTTTGGTGCAGTCCGTTTCAACACCTGTGGTACTACATATTCCTGCACTGAAACAGGTGGCTGGAAATAAAAACAACAATAGCACGTGAACTTGATTTGCTTCAATTCTGTCTGTCCAGATTTGATCATTTTCTGAACTCTTTTAGAAGTGTTTCTTCATGCATGCCCCTACCTTAAAAATACATTAGTGTAATTAAAAGTGTTAATCCAGGACTTTAAATTTTTGTACTATAATACTTGCGATACTTTTTATTAAAAAATTGTTTAAATTTTTATTTATTAATTTATTGTTATTGATATATAATTGACACCTAACATTATATGTTTCAGGTGTACAATGTAACGATTCAATATTTGTATATATTGGGAAACGATCACCACAATAAGTTTAATTAACATCCGTCACCACACATGGTTAAAACATTTTTTTTCTCTTGTGATGAGAACCTTTAAGATTTACTCTTAGCAACTTTCAAATATGCAATACAGTATTATAACCATAGTCAACCATACATCCCCGTGACTTATTTTCTAACCAGAAATTTGTAATTTTTGACCACCTTCATTTATTTTGCTCACACCCCAGGCTCCACCTCTGGTAACCACCAATCTGTTCTTTGAACCTGTGTGTTTGGTGGGTGTTTTTGTTTTTAGATTCCACATAAAAGTGAGATCATATGGTATTTGTCTTCCTCTGTCTGACTTAATTTCACTTAGCATAATGTCCTCGAGGTCCAACCATATTGTCACAAATGGAAAGATTTCATTGTTTTTAATGGATGAACAATATTCCACTGTATATACACACACACACACACATATATATATACACACACACACCACATTTTCTTTATCAATTCATCTGTTGGTGGACACTGAGGTTGTTTCCATGTCTTAGCTATTGTAAATCATGCTGCAATGAACATAGGGGTGCATATAGCTTTTTGAGTTAGTGTTTTTGTTTCCTTTGGATAAATATCCAGAAGTGGAATTGCTGGATCATATGGTAGCTCTATTTTTAATTTTTTTGAGGAAAAAATACTGTTTTCCATAGTGCTTTCCATACTGTTTTCTATAGTGCCTGTACCGATTTACATTCCCACCAACAGTGCACAAGAGTTCCCTTTTCTCTACATATTCACCAACACTTATCTCTTGTCCTTTTGATGACTGCCATTCTAACAGGCGTGAGGTGATATCTCATTGTGGTTTTGATTTGCATTTCCCTGATGATTAGTGATGTTGACCATTTTTTCATTACCTGTTGGCCATCCGTATGCCTTCTCTGGAAAAAATGTCTATTTGGATCCTCTGTCCCAAATGGAATTGTTTGTTTGTTTGTTTTTTTGCTATTGAGTCGTATGAGTTCTTTACATATTTCGGATATTCTCTCCTTATCAGATATATGATTTGCAAATATTTTCTCTTATTCAGTGAGTTGCTTTTCATTTAAGAACGGCAAAATGACATATGCAAAGTTCAATACGGCCTGCTGTTTTTCTCTGGCCATTTTTATTCATTTCATTATTATAACGCAAAAAATTTCATCATATGGAGGGATGTTAAAAACGATCTGCTCCGGAGTCCAGTATAGCAGGTTTGTCACTGAGGGCACATTCCTCAGCTTTCACCTTGGGACTTCCTCACTCTTAAGATGAGCGGGCAGGTGGCAGGTGTGGTTGTGAAGATGGTCCAGAGACAACCAGCAAGAGAGGCTGGTTTGCCATCAGGCAGCTTTCCATCCAACGCAGCTCAGTTCCCCTGAAGGTCATCCTGGGCGATGGCTCAGACTAGCTTTGACCGTGCCTATCTGGTTGTGGTGATGACGCATTGAATCAGTGAGTTCACTCTGGATGCTGCCCTGCTGGCCCCCACTTGCTGTTTGCTTTTAGTTCCAGGCTTGTTGCCCTATTGCTGCTGTTGCACTGGGACCCCCTCCCACGGTCTGGAGGCCAGATGCACACATATGGCATTTCCATTAGAGTCAGGCCACCCTGAGTGGGTTCTGCTTTAGAGAAAGCTGCTCTGACTCTCCTCCAGCTGTGCCCTGACCCACAGGAGGAAACACTGGAGGGCTAAGGAGGCTTGCTCCTTGGAAAGCACGCCTTCCTTCCTAGGCCGCATTCTGGGGGCTGGGGCCCTGAGATACCCTGCCCAGATGGCCTGAGCCTGCTTCCAGGATGTGCCTTGGCCTCCTTTCTGGGCTCTGGTTTTCCTGGGCCAGTCTCCTGAGAGGGATCCTTATTATGGCGCGTACCCAGGATCTAGGGGGTGACCGAGGGTGGATGTTCTAGGGGAACAAAGGGAGGGGTGGGAGGACAGAACTGAGGAGTCGGCTGAAGAGCGCTAGTGGCTGCAGCTCCAGGCCCTGCGGGTGGTGGAGGGGGACCTGGACACTTGTCTCCAGCCCAGGTCCGGGAGCATCATGCTCAGCTGGCCTCTCCAGAGTGGCTGGTTGCTCAGTGGAGCCCAGATCACCTGGCTCTCCCCAGGGAGGGGCGTGGGGTCCGGGGATTATTGATGGTGGTAGCACCCCTGCCCCTTTCCTGACCCATTACAGCTGTTGACCTGGGTTAATATGTTGCACTTCGTTTTCTGGTTTCAACCCTGGATTGTTGCCCTTTTGAGATGTTGGGTCACTGTCTCCTAATCTCACTGGTCTAATAAGCAAAACCAAATGACCACCTTCTCCTTCTGGGTTCAAATGGAGCTTCTGTTCAACATTCACTCCACCCGTGTACACCCAAGTCACGCTCTCGCTGGGAGAGCTCCACCTGCATCCAACCAGCCCTTCCTCTGACTCAGTCTCCCTCCCCTGAATCCTGGTTCTGCTAACAGGGCACGTGCTCCAGGCTGGAAACCTTGGAGCTGACCTTGGTTGCCCCCAACCCCTAACATTTGACCAGTGACAGCAAGCGTCTTAATCAACTTCACGCAGCTGGTGAGAGGGATCTAGGGTCAGGCTGTTCGACTCCCTGTCCAAGCTCTTTCCCCCTTTCCTCTAAGGTCGGGGCCTGGGGCACTGGCTATACGCATGTTACAGTCCTGCCTAAGTCGCTTTTGGAAGCATCCGGTCAGGACTGGTCTTTCTGGCAACGAGACTCTGACTTTCTGGATCCTCAGGACCCAGCCCAGCAGGATGGGCTTAGAGAACCCCAGCGTGTCTGGGGCAGTGGAAGGGCGGAAACCGAGTCAGCAGCGTTTGCCTCTCCCCAAGGCACGGCTTAAACTCCTGAAAGGATCAGCCTCTGATCGTGCAGGACAGGCCGGGGCTCTGCAAACAGCCCGATCCCCAGAGGGGCTCCTGGGTCTCCACCACAGGCTCCTGATCGGCCACCCGGGGCCCCTGCAAGCTGAGGGCTGCCTCTGGGAGAGCAGGCTTTGGGCATCTCTGACGCTGTCACTTCAGCTCTACCACTTACCACCTGAGTGGCCTTGGCCAAGTTCCTTAGTCCTCTCTGTAAAATTAGGAATCGGGAGGATTAAGTGAGCTTATATATGCCCAGCACACCACGGGTTCTTAATAATTAGTGGTTACGACTGTGGTTGCTACCACTTACCCATCCCTTTTGTCACTATTTGTTTACTTTCTGCCTACCCCCGCAGCAACTCACTCCACATCTGTCCTGTTTTCTTCTCTGACCCCAGAGCCTGGCCATCGATAAGTATTGTTGGATGAATGAATGAATGCATGACGGAATGAATGAACTTGTTGTCATGAAGATTAACTGAGATACCGTGAAAGCTCCAGGAGCAGAGACTCCTCCTCTGGGGAGGGAAGGGATGGCCATCAGCAGCTTGGACTCGGGGAGACCCTGGGTGGGCCGAGGCCCTGGTCTGGGCCTCGGGGCCCAGCGGGAGGGAGAGCCCAGCTGATGCTGTGGCAAAGTCTCCTGTTGCTTCCAGAAGCAGAGCACAGCTCACTCCTGACCTCAGGGTGCGGTTCCGCCGCCGCTGCTGTGCGTGGGCCTCCCAGGTCTCCTCCTCCGAGAAGAACAGGGTCCAACACGCCTTCTTCCTGGCACCTCGGACCCTCTGCGGGGAGATTCCCGCCTGGTCTGAGCAGCGTGTGACGGCCCGCAGAGAAAACGCCATCTATTTTCTGTCCGCGTGAACTCTCACGTTTACAGTTTTGCCGAGCTGAAAATAACAATAATATAAACTCCCCTCAGTAGCCCTGTCCCCCCAGGAAGGGCGAGGAGCAAAAAGCCCAGCCCAGTCCAGGAAACAAAGCCCCCTCTGTTGGCAGCATGTGCTTCTGTACAAGTCCCCAGGGCCCCCGCGGAGACAGTGGAATGAGCTGGGCTCAGCAGGCGGGTTTACTGGACTGTCTGGGCAGCCCCCCAAGGCTGGCCTTGTTTCCCACTGTGGGAGAGAGGCAGCCCCCGGCCAGGCTGGGGCGCCCATTGAGGTGCTTGGGACCCCAGGGGCCTGAATACATCCTCTGTGCCAGAGGGTCAGTGCTTCCCACCTGCTGCCCTGTGAGCCCTGGCCAAGGTCACTTGAGTCCCGAAGGCCAGTGTGTGCCGGGGGTCCCCATCCTTTGAACAGTCTCCCTTTTCACCGCCCTGCTCAGGAAGTAGAAAAGGTTGAAATTTCCATCTTCTGTCTTAAGGAGATTCCTGCTGTGATTCAGTCTCTGACAAGTCTTTTCTTCCCCCCCTTCCTGGGTGGGGTTAGGGCTGGAGCCTCAGAGCAGAGAGGCTGACAGTGTGCGGGCAGTTTGGCTGTGCCCCTGGAGAAGGCCGTTCTGTAACCTCCACCCCATGTGGCCATGGGCATGGGCAGCCCTGGGACCGGGGGCCGAGAGAGGCTTGGTCTCAGGCACAGACCCAGAGGCAGCTTAGCCTCCGACCTGATGGGCCTCCCTGTCCTGGCCTCCCTGCCTCCTTTTGCAGGGGCCACAGGCATTCACGGTCCCTCGTTCTGTTTCTTCATCAGCCGGGCCTGTTCTCAGTCAATTACCTAATGGCCCTGCTCTCTGCTTTCTAAAGTGACAGCTCATTTATGAAGGAACCCTTGCCCTGGAGCTTGGAACGTGTTGGGGTCCAAGACCTTTACCCTACAAGGCTCTGCGGCCTCCCAGGCATTGAGGAGGCCACCCCCAGAGTCCCGGAACCGCCGGCCCTGTGCTTCTCGCTCACTCTGGATTCCTTGGAAAACAAGGACCTTCCTCCAAGCGGGGTCCTCAGATCAGATTTTCCTGCCTTTAACTTTGCAGATTAAGAGGCTTCTCACAGGGCCTCTGTGGCACCCGTTTTGACATGAGCCCGGGGTTCTGGAATAGCTACTTGCAAGTGGGTGCCAGCCCCACAGCGGCTGAGCTGCCCCTCGGGGCACGAGACCTTCAGGGGCTGGGGAAAGGGAGTGGGATGGAACCTTCGGCAGGGCGTTTCTATAGCGACCCAGGCCAGCCGGCCTTTGGCCGACCACCGTTAACCCGGGGACCTTCTCCGGCGCCAGTGTCTGTGGGTTCAGATAAGCCATTTTACATGTCTGGTGGTAGATTGGAGTGAAATCGTGATCAACTGGAATCAGCAGCAGAAGTGAGACACGAGCAAGACTGGTAGCTCCAGCAAAGGCTCAACGGCCTGGTTGTAAATCATGCCACAGCTGTTATAGTTTTTGCTGCAATGTGGACATCCTGAAGGGTGTTTTGCCTCTTTTAGGAATGCAAAGAAAGAAAAAATAATGGAATAAGAAGGTGATTGGAATCTCTAGTCAAGGCCTGCAAAACAGACCTCAGTTCTCAGAGACTCCACGGGAAAAATGTCACGACACGTAGGCTTATTCCTATCCCCAACTCAGGACAGTCTCTTGTTTTTTAAGTGCAAAAATAAGAATTTGAAAAACAGAAAGCAAATTTACACAGAATCCAGTCACTCAACATACCACTATTATTTGCTTTGATGGCTTAGTTTTTATTGACTCGAGCTGCTTCTGGTTTAGATTTAATCTACGTATTTGAACGCTTAATAACAATTATGATTGCAAAACTGCTGGAAAATTTGATCAAAACCCTTAAAACAGACAAACTTGAGGCTTTTGAAGAGAATTTCCCCAATCAGTCCTTCGTTTCTAATTCATCTAACACAGTAAATCACCATGTCTTTCAGAAGGAATTTAAGACAAATTAGAAGAATAAATAAATAAAGATATTAATAGTTGAGTATAGATCAGTGGCTCGCAACCTGAGGGTAGTTTTGCTTCCCAGGGGACATTTGGTAAACATCTGCAGACAGATTTGGTTGTCACAACTTGGAGGCTGCTACCGGCACCCGGGGGCGGGTAGAGGCTAGGGGTGCTGTTCAGTGTCCTTCGATGCTCAGACTAGCCCCTCTCCTCCACTCCCCAAAATGATCTGGCTTAAAATTCAATAGCGCTGAGGTTGGGAATGGAAACAAGAAGTGACATACAGAGAGGCATAAGGCACAGTTACAGTTTTTTAGGAATTTGCAAGATTCAAATGTTCAAAACGCTACCTAACGGAAACAGCACTGAATCTTCCACACCTCTTTCCCCTGTTCTGGCCCAGCCTTCAGATTTATGGAAGAGATAGGAGTCCCGCCGTGCTCCTGGGCTAGGCATTCTGGGAGGGGCTGGAGAGGGCAGAATGGGGGTGAGGGTGGGGTCTGAGGCCATGGGCTGTGGCCCTTGCGATGGGTGGTTAATCACTGGACTCTGCACTCTTCTCAGGGTGATGGTGGACCTCTGGACTCACTTTTACCTCCAGGTCGTCCCACAGTTCTGAGACCACCCGAGGTGGCCTGGGCCTCACCGGTGGCTCTGGTGGAGGCCGGTGACAAGAGGGGGAATGGCTGCACGTCCGGTCAGCTCTGGGAGTCTCCTTCCTGTGTGTCTGTGGTTTTCACTGTGCTCTGGTTCCCCGCCGCACCGTGTCCCATCCGGCGCCCAGAACTGGGAGGAACTGACACCTGGAGCCCGCCTGGCGCTCTCATCGCTATGCCACACTCCGCAGCTGGGCCTTACCTGGCATTCCGGGCAGGGCCTGGCCCAGATGAGATTTCTCAAAACCTATGAATTATGGTATTGTGGTTGCAAAGGATAGTCCTTGCTTCTAGAGATACATGCTGAACTATTTAGAGATGAAAGAATGTGATGTCTGGGATTTGCTTCAGAATAACCTGGAGGGTGGGTATTGGGGGAGAGCGGGTGAGGTAACAGAAAACAAGATTTGCTGTGAGCCCCGGGGATGGTCCGTGGGTGTTTACTGTGGTTATGTCTCTGCTTATGTTGTTTTTCTCCGGGTTTATTGAGGTGTAACTGACAAAAATAGTATATATTTAAGGTGTACAGCATGGCCTTTGATATACATCGTAAAATTCTTAGCACGATCAAGTTTATTAATATATTCATCACCTTACATGGTTACCTTGTGTGTGTGTGTGTGTGTGTGTGTGTGTGTGTGTTGAGAACATTTAGGATCTACACTTTTTCTGCTTATGTTTATGTTTGGAATTTTCCATAAAATATCCCTAAGTCACGCTTGGCCCTCAGAGCAGAGTAGCGCATGGGGCAGGTACCAAGTCGAGTGAAGGGGCCTCCTAGTTTCCTACTGGGGAGCGTTATTTGATTTCATTTCTGAGTGCAGGCCCAGGTGTGGAATGAGGGTTTTTAATACTCTCCTGTTCATCTGGAGGTTTGGGGCTCCTGTCAGGTGGGCGCGTGGGGAGAGCCGGTGGGAGAGGAGGGGGTGGGGAGGGTCTGGAATGTTCTGGGGAGGAGGAGGCTGAGTCCCCCCCTTGGAGCTGTCCTGAAGCGGGAGGCTGTGGAGGGAACCGACGAGGCAGAGTCTGGGCTCAGGGCTGGGAGAACCCTGCCCGGACCTGGAGGTGGGCCCTGAGGGGAGGGCGAGGGCAGTGAGTGGGAAGGATGGATGCTGATTGTGAGGGTCTGAATTGGAGGACGACTCAGGTGGGTGGAGGAGGGCAAAAGGGGAGTAGAAAGTTTGCTAGTGGTTTAAACCTGTCTGCAAAGACTACGGTCTCACAGCTCCGTGTGTGTCCCGTCCTGGAGGCCCCTGCACTGACACACTGTCTGGCACAGAGCAAGTCTGAGGTGAACTGAAGGGGCATGTGTACCCGAGGGGCTCTGCAAAAGCCGGGGGGCTTTTGCAGAGTCATCTGTTGCTGCAGAACAAACCACCCTAGGACCCGACGGCTTTAAACAGCGACCAGTTTGTTGCCTCCGGCGGGTCTGTGGGTTACCTAGGCTCAGCCGGGCAGTTCTTGTGCTGGCCTCACCTGGGGTTTCCCATGCATTTGCGATGAGATGACACCTGGGGCTGGAGTCAGCTGGGGTCTCCTGGGGCCTGAGGACAGGTGGCTTCTCCAGGTTGTTTCAAGGCCCCGCTTCCCACGTGGCCTTCCCTGCACGCTGTCTCCATGCGATTTCCTGGCGGAGGAGCCGGGCTTTCTACATGCAGGCTCGGGGCTCCCCAAAGCGCCACAGCAGGAGTCTTTCCGGGGCCTGGCCGGCGGCTGGCCCAGCATCACCTCTACCACCTTCCGACGGTTAGGGGGTCACCAGCCAGCTCAGGCTCAAGGGGGAGTGAAATAAACTCCACCTGCCGATTAGAGAACAGCAAAGAACTGGGGCCATTTAATCCACTACAGGGCCCCTATCAGGAGTCAGCTTGGAAGGATGGGGGAGCTGCAGTCATATTGAGTGATGCCATCTCGTAGACATGCGAGACCCGGAACTGCCATGCCTTGCTCCTTCCCTGTCTTGTCACCGACTTGGACAGGCAAAGGGTGATGGTAACATCCTTAGATGCTTCTCCGGACCTCCTGTCATTGCCTGTGAATGACAACACAGGGGTCTTTCTGGGACCAGTCCTCAATAACCTCTCTGTGTGCCATTCTTTTTATTTATTTATTTATTTTTCGCGGTACGCGGGCCTCTCACTGTTGTGGCCTCTCCCGTTGCGGAGCACAGGCTCCGGACGCGCAGGCTCAGCGGCCCTGGCTCACGGGCCCAGCCGCTCCGCGGCACGTGGGATCTTCCCGGACCGGGGCACGAACCCGCGTCCCCTGAATCGGCAGGCGGACTCTCAACCACTGCGCCACCAGGGAAGCCCTATTTTCATCTTTATAAGTGTTATGTATGTTACAGTTTGAAGTGACTGCAGAGTATTTCCTTATATGAATTTACTCTACTCGATTTAGCCAAATCCCTATTGTTGAGCCTTTAGGTTGTTTTTATTTATTTTTATTATTATTATTATTTTTTGTAGCACACGGGCCTCTCACCGCTGTGGCCTCTCCCGTTGCGGGGCACAGGCTCCGGACGCGCAGGCTCAGCGGCCATGGCTCACGCGCCCAGCCGCTCCGCTGCATGTGGGATCTTCCCGGACCGGGGCACGAACCCGCGTCCCCTGCATCGGCAGGCGGACTCTCAACCACTGCGCCACCAGGGAAGCCCTGTGTGCCATTCTTTAGTCATGCAGCTGACCTGACTCTAAAGCCACACCTGTCCCCACGTGTCCTCTATGAGGTCAGGCTTTGGCCCCATCCTGGCCTATCTTTGTCTTTGGGGGCTCCTATAACAAAGATGCCATAGACTGGCTGCTTAGACAATAAACATTTATTTCCCTCAGTTCTGGAGCCTGGGAGTCCAAGGTCAAGGTGCCAGCAGATTCGATGTCTGGTGAGAGCCCTCTTCCTGGTTCACTGTCGGCCGTCTTCTCCTTGTGTCCTCACCTGGCGGAGGGGTAGAGGGAGTGCTCTGGGGTCTCTTTTATAAAGATACCAATCACCTGATCACTTCCTAAAGTCCCCACCACCAAATACCATCACACTGGGGATAGAATTTCAATATAGGAATTTTGGGGGGACTCAAACATTCAGATTACACCAAGGTCCTTTCACTCTCCTCCTTCCGGACCCACAGAAAGGAGGTCTTTGGGGTGTGGGAATGAGAGTCTGACTCAGCTATAAGTGAGTCTTACAAACAGTGGGTCCACGGGCAGGTGAGAGGAGCGTGGAGGGAGACTTAAGGGAACGGAAGATGTCCCTGTGTCAGCTCTGCTCACAGGATCCGCTGGGTGCTCTGGACAAGACTGTGAGGAAACGACATCTCAGGAGCGCATGCACAGTCACGGCGGCGTCGAGGTTCAAGCCCAGCTGGGCCGATGAGGACCGTCTTCTCTCCCCGCCGGCCCTGCATCGCAGCTCGCGGCTCCCGTGGGCAGGCTGGGAGGTGGGTGTGGAGGGAGAAGCCGCGTTCCCCCTCCCAAGCTCCTTGGGGACCCCTTCCCTTAGTTACAAAGAGCCTTCGCTCTGGTGTGCTGGCCAGGCCAGATGTTAGCAATTTTCAAGGAGCAAACGTTTCTCATTTCATCTTACCTTAATCAAGTTATTTGATTTCTGTCCACAAAAGTGTCTGGGGAGCCAGATGACCGGGGAAGGGGGTCCCAGTTGCCCGCAGGCTTGGGGGGAGCTTCTGTGGGATGAATGGCTCTTCTGTCTGCTGGCTGTGGAACGGCTGACCCTGGGCTTTGCAGGGGAGCAGGTCTCCGGGCTCCTGGGCCTGTCATTGAAATCTGACCTGTTTCCATGAATTCCCTGCCATCACCCCTTCTGTCCCAGCGCCCAGGTAGGAATGAACACCCAACGCCCGGCTCAGCCTTGAGCTCTCTCACCTCTCAGTCACATTCCACATACAGGTGGGCTTGGCTGGGAGACATTCCCAGGCAGAACTTGGCCAGATTGTCTTAAAAAAAAAAAAGAAAAGAAAAGAAATATGCTCACTTTCGCAGCAGGGCTGGAGGTGGAGATGTGGAGTGACTTGCAGATGTCTGTAGATGGCTCAGGAAACCCCTGCAGAAGGGATGTCTCGCCACAGCTGGGTCTTTGCTCTGAGGGAGGAGCCCGGCCTTGGAGGCAGAAGGTGGGGACTCCAGCTTCACCCCTTCTACTTTATCTGCTTGGCTTCCTTATCTCAGTAAGTGGCAACTTTCTGCTTTCAGTTCTGCAGACCCAAAGGCTTAACATCATCTTAGATTCCTCTCTCTCTCTCACCTTCCACATCTAATCCATCAGCAAACCCTGCTTGTTCCATCATCAGAATATATCCAGATTCTGATCACCTCTCACCACCTCCATTGTTCCCCTGGGGCCCTGCCACCATTGTGCCATGTGTGAATCATTGCCACGACCCCCTAACCAGTCTCTCTGATTCCACCCTTGACCCTCCACCGTCTATTCTCAATATGGCAGCATAAGTGATCCTTTCAAAATGCAATTCAGAGTATGTCAGTGTTCTGCTCAGAACCCTCATGGACTACCAGACTTACATCGTGTAAAATCCAAACTTTTTACCGTGAACTGTAGGGTCCCGCATAGTTTAGGGGTGGCTATCTCTCTGACCTCATTGTCTGACACTCTCCCACTTGTTAACTCCAGTCCAGCCACACTGGCCTCCCTGCTGTTCTTCAAGCTTGTAAAACACGCTTCCACCTCAGGGCCTTTGCACTTGCTGTTCGCTCTGGCTAAAATGCTTTTCTTTTTGATATTTGAGCAGCCCACTACCTTGCTTCCTTCAGGTTTCTGCTCAATTGTTATCTTATCAGAGAGGCTTCCCTGTGCACCTTATTTAAAATAGTGCCCCCAATACAACCCTTACCTCTTTTTTTTTTAATTTTTATTTTTTTAAACATCTTTATTGGAGTATAACTGTTTTACAATAGTGTGTTAGTTTTTCCTTTACAACAAAGTGAATCAGTTATACATATACATATGTTCCCATATCTCTTCCCTCTTGCATCACCCTCTCTCCCACCCTCCCTATCCCACCCCTCTAGGTGGTCACAAAGCACAGAGGTGATCTCCCTGTGCTATGCGGCAGCTTCCCACTAGCTATCTAATTTACATTTGGTAGTGTATATATGTCCCTGCCACTCTCTCACTTCGTCACAGCTTACCCTTCCCCCTCCCCATATCCTCAAGTCCATGCTCTAGTAAGTCTGTGTTTTATTCCCGTCCTACCACTAATCTCTTCATGACATTTTTTTTTCCTTAGAGTCCATATATATGTGTTAGCATAAGGTATTTGTTTTTCTCCTTCTGACTTACTTCACTCTGTATGACAGGCTCCAGGTCCATCCACCTCACTACAAATAACTCAGTTTCGTTTCTTTTTATGGCTGAGTAATATTCCATTGTATGTATGTGCCACATCTTCTTTATCCGTTCGTCTGTTGATGGACACTTAGGTTGCTTCCATGTCCTGGCTATCGTAAATAGAGCTGCAATGAACATTTTGGTGCATGACTCTCTCTGAATTATGGTTTTTCTCAGGGTATATGCCCAGTAGTGGGATTGCGGGGTCATATGGTAGTTCTATTTGCTTACCTCTTATTTTTATTCTCAGAGCTTATCACTGCCTACAGATTTCCTGTTTATTTTTTGGCTTTTGCCACCAGAATGTATGTTCCACAAGAGCAAGTTCACTGTTGTATCCCCAACCCAGGAAAGTGCCTGAAACATAGCAGCTGCTCAGTAAATACGTGTGGGATAAATTGGTGAGGCAGAGCAGTAGTGAGAAGATTCTCTGGAAAGTCTTCTCTCAGAAGGTCACGTGAGTTAGGCCTTGAAGGACTAGGGGCAAGTAGATGGGGGAGGGGGTAGGAGGGCAGGTCCAGCAAAGGGGCAGCAGATGTGAGGTCAGTCAGAGGCTGCGGTGGGCTGGAGTGCGGGGCGTGGGTGGAGCATCTGGAGACGGGGCTGGGAGAGAACCATGTCCTCCAGGGGCTGGGCGCCCAACTAACTGACTAATCCTTAGAGCTCTTGGGAGGCTGAGGGGGCTGAGATGCAAGGAAGGCCTGCAGGGCTTCGGGGTATATTGTGAGCACTCAGCTGCTCTCTCTGGTTGAAAACCTCCGGCTTTAGGCTTCTTAGTATCACTCATAAACCACGGAAGTCCTCCTCGCCAGGTTGGGCCTGAGGTCAAGGTGGAAGGAGCTGGTGTGCTTTGAAATCTGCCTCTTTCTGCCTCTCCCAAGCTGGCCGTGGTTGCTGTCAGGCTTGGTGAACCTCACTCAGACCTGTGAGGACAGCTAGGTTCAGACCCTCAGGTACCTGGCTGGCTGGCTTATGAGTCATTGGCACGTCACCACCTGGCAGAGATCAGACACTGACGACGCACAGCTTGGGAAAAGTAGGCTTGACAGGGAGACGGGAATGAAAGGGAGGATTTGCTATATGAGGAGTTGAGTATAAGCCCAGGCTGGGGTTAGGGGGAGGCTTATTTGGGTATAAGCGTGGTGGTTTGAGGATTGCACTGCTGTGCGATGGTGAGCAAGGCTAGATGGCCGCTGCATCTTCACAGCCACTTCCTTCCTCTTTCTCCAGTGATAGGAGCCTTTCTGAGTACTTGCTAGTGCCAGGTGGTATGTGCTTTATCACGTTATCTTATTTTTTTTAATTGAAGTATATTTGATTGAGAATGTTGTGACCACATTATCTTATTGATCATTTCCCCAAAACTGTGAAACAATAACAAAACATGTTACAGTTGAGGAAATGGAGGTATAAAACGCTTTCTTAAGAGGGGTGATGTCAGTAAAGCTGGTGGGTAAGGACCTCGGAAAAATCCTCTCCTCCATAAAAGTGACGAGAACACTGGAAAAATGGTCAGAATCAACTTTTCAGAACTCTGGAAATTAACCAAAGGCCTGCAAGAATTGGGAGCATTAAGAAAAATGGCTGAAGCTTAGTAAGAACAGTGAGCTTCGTGGTGTTTTCACTTGCATCAAAACTAGTAAACAAG
The DNA here is from genome assembly GCF_026419965.1 of Kogia breviceps. Lineage (NCBI taxonomy): Eukaryota > Metazoa > Chordata > Mammalia > Artiodactyla > Physeteridae > Kogia > Kogia breviceps. The sequence continues at coordinate 25,577,008 of NC_081325.1, read as the reverse complement.
TTCAGCAAGGTTGCCATATACAAGATCAATATACAGAACTCACTTGTATTTCTGTACATGAGTGATGAACAATCTGAAAATAAAATTAAGAAAATAATTTCACATACAATAGCATCAAAAAGAATAAAATACTTCAGAATAAAAAAAGAAGCACAAGTCTTATGCACTGAAGACTACAAAACATTGCTGAAAGAAGTCCTCAAAGGATAGAAACACATCTTTTGTTCACGAAGACCTAATTTTATTAGATGGCAGTACTCCCCAAAGTGATCTACAGATTTAATGCAATCCCTACCAAAATCCCAGATGGCCTTTTCTTTTTTCTAGAAATGACAACAAGTGGATCCTAAAATTCAAATGGAAATGTAAGGGACGTAGAACAGCAAAAATAATCTAAAAAAGAAGAACAAAGTTGGAGCACTCATATTTTTCATTTTCAAGACTTACTACAAAGCTATAGTAATCAAAACTATGTGGTAGTAGCACAAGGATAGTCATGTATGGATCATTGGAATAGGATTGAGAGTCCAGAAATAAACCCATACATTTATGGTCAATTACTTTTTGACAAGGATGTCAAGACAATTCAATTGGGAAAGAATTCTCTTTTCAACAAACAGTGCCAGGAAAACTGAATATCCACGTGTAAAAGAGTGAAGTTGTATGTCCACCTCACACCATACTCAAAATTTAACTCAAAATGGATCAAAGAGCTAAATGTAAGAGCTAAAACTGTAAAACTCTTAGAAGACAAAATATGCATAAATCTTCATAACCCTGGATAAAGCAATGGTTTCTTAGATATGACACCCAAAGCACAAATGACCAAAGAAAAAATTAGATAAATTGGACTTCATCAAAATTAAAAAACTTTTTTTGCTTCAAACAACACTATTAAGAAAGTGCAGATGACCCACAGAATGAGGGAAATTATTGCAAATCATATACCTCTGATAATGGTACTGTATCCAGAATACTTAAAGAATTCTTACAACTCAACAATAGACAAATATCCAGTTAAAAAATAGGAAAAGGATTTAAATAGATATTTCTCCAAAGAAGATACACAAGTGGCCAATAAGCACATGAAAATGTCCTCAATATCATTAGTCACTAGGAAAATGCAAATCAAAACCACAATGAGATACCATTTGACATTCACTAGGATGGCAATAGTTAAAAAGACAGAAAATAGCAAGTGTTGGAAAGGATGTGGAGAAAGTGGAGCCCTGGTCTTGCTGGTGAGAATATAAAATGGTAGGTACAGCTGCTTTGGAAAACAGTTGGACAACTTCTCAAAAGTTAAACATAGAGTTACTGTATGACCTAGCAATTCCACTCTTAGTTACATAGCTAAGAGAACTGAAAACATATGTCCACACAAAAGGTTGTACAGGAATGTTCACAGCAGTATTATTCATATTGGCCCCAAAGTGGAACAGCCAAAATGTCCATCAGCTGGTGAACGGATAGACAAAATATGGTATATCTGTAGAGTTGAATATTATTTGGGCATAAAATGGGAGTGAAGTAGTGATCCATGATGCAACGTTGATAAGTCTTAAAGACATTGTGGTAAGTGAAAGAAGCAAAAAAAGGTGCCGTATTGGTATGAATCCGTTTGTAGGAAATGTCCAGTAGGAGACTCCATTGAGACAGAAAGGATAGATTAGTGGTGCCAGGGACTAGGGAGAACACTGGGGAATGACTACTAATGAGCATGGGATTTCCTTCTGGGGGGATGAGAATATTCTGGAATTAGCTAGTGATGATGTTTGTCCAGCTGTCTGAATATACTCCAAACCACAGAAGTGCATGCCTTAAAAGGGTGAATTTTATGGTATGTGAATTATATCTTAATAGAAATATATTTTTAGTTTTTATAAATTTATTTTATTTTATTTATTTTTGGCTGCATTGGGTCTTCATTGCTGCACGCAGGCTTTCTCGAGTTGTGGCGAGCAGGGGCTACTCTTCATTGCGGTGCACGGGCTTCTCATTGCGGTGGCTTCTCCTGTTGCAGAGCATGGGCTCTAGCTGCACGGGCTTCAGTAGTTGTGGCACACGGGCTCAGTAGTTGTGGCGCACAGGCTTAGTTGCTCCGCAGCATGTGGGATCTTCCCGGACCGGGGCTTGAACCCATGTCCCCTGCATTGGCAGGCGGATTCTTAACCACTGTGCCACCAGGGAAGTCCCAAGAATATACTTTTAAAAAGTTTCCTAGGACAGAAAACTGGTTAGTACAGGAATCATGATTTGAATCTGATGCCCATGAGCTTGAGGACATTTTTTATTTTTTTTGTCAAGGCCTCTGTGCCTTGCTAAGCAGCATGTGGTCCCTCGGAGCTTTCTCAGGTGCTCGTAAAGAATGGTCTCTGCTGGGTGTCACTGTGCCTTCTGGGCACGTCTGCCTGGATGTCTGCTTGTCACCAGGGGCTGACCTGGACAGAAATTCATGTTCAATACCCTCCTGCATCCTTGTCCTTCCTACTACTAAGATTTTGTTATAGGGTCAAGCTTATGTGTCTGATTTGCTATTTTCTTGGGATGAAATCCTTTTCATGAGGTCCCTCATCTTTCATGCAACGGGATTAGAAGTGGTCCTATGTTGCCATGCTGGCAGATGTGACAGAATTCCCGCTTAGGCTAAAGCTGAATCTCTACCTCTGCTACACTGTTATTTTTTTTTTTTTTTTTTTTTTTTTTTTTTTTGCGGTACGCGGGCCTCTCACTGTTGTGGCCTCTCCCGTTGCGGGGCACAGGCTCCGGACGCGCAGGCTCAGCGGCCATGGCTCACGGGCCCAGCCGCTCCGCGGCATGTGGGATCTTCCCGGATCGGGGCACGAACCCGTGTCCCCTGTGTCGGCAGGCGGATTCCCAACCACTGCGCCACCGCGGAAGCCCTACACTGTTATTATTGTAGGTACTAACAAGAGCCCTGGGAACCTCCTTTCTCTGAGGTATTTTAAATAGGGTAGACTTTCTCCCCTTCAATCCATCCACCCCCTCATCTACCCACTGAGTTACCCCACTAATTCATCCATCCATCCATGCATCCGTCCATCCCATTGACTAATCCATATTTTGTCAGGCCCTTTGCAAAACGACTTGCTGAAGCATGGTTTTGCCTGGGTTTGGGAACATGGGCCGACTGATTTTTTCCTAAGCCTTCTAGAGATTTATGAATCTAGAGGTCTTACTGGGTTGTGTGTAGGGTTGAAATGTTTGGCAGCCATGATGATTAGCCAGGGATCTCGGGCAGCCTCGCAAAGGCCAAGATGACTCTGATCCTCCCAGCTAATTCCCGCCCCCCCCTTTTTTTTTCCACAGAGCAAGCTCTTTTCAACAAAAGGGCTTGCAAATGTGAACACTTTTCCCCGAGGGCTCCTTGGGCACGGAACAGACCTTTCATCACCCGCCCAACTTGTAATCTTGGGTAAAAGGTTCTCAGCTCATTTTCAAGGAGAAACAAACACGCGAAGCAAAACAGAGCAGCCGCATGACGGAAGTCCCTCCACGTGAGGAGGCGTGCTCTGTTGTGCTGTCAGGACTCTGGGCTCCAGGAGGGCCTGGGCTGCCCACTGGCCTCCCCCCAACCCCCCCCCCCCCCGGCCAGTCGAGGCTGGGATTGGCAGCTGGGCAGCCCAGAAGGCCACCCTGGAGGCTCTGAGGAGAAGGCTGCTTCTCAGGGCCGGACAGTGGCAGCTATGGCAGCTAAGCACGGAGAGCGGTCCCGTGAGGCCTGTCACCTCCGCTGCCCCTCGGACATCCCGGCTTCAGGCTTTGCCTTGGACCACTCTGGCCCCAGCCTCCCCCCAGGCCTCCCTGACTGCTCACCCTTGAGAGGCAGCCCACATCCTGCTTCCCAGGACCACGGTGCCCCTGCAGCCCATAGCTCAGTATTCAAGTTTCCTGACTGCTTTTTCGAGGCCAGGCTGAAGGCAGACGAGTCTTGATCCCTGTTCTTCCCCGCGGCAGGGAAGTCAGACCTGGGAACAGTGACGGACACGACGCACTCAGCCGCGTGTACCTCTCTCTCTCCCTCAGTATGCAAGTTGGCTTTTGCTTTTTTCTTTTAGAGTAGACTAGTTGTCTTTGCTCTTTTTTTTTTTTTAATGAAAAAAATTTTTTGAGTGATTCTTTAAATCTTAGAGTGCTTTATAATTTTCTAAAGTTGCACACACACGACTTCATATAATCCCATAATAACCCTTTGCCCCGCCCACCCCTATGTGGCTCCTCCCCCCTCCCCTTTCCCCACTGGTAACCACTACTTTGTTCTCTGTATCTGTGAGTCTGCGTCTTTTTTCTTTTATTCACTCGTTTGTTGTATTTTTTAGATGGTTGTCTTTGCTTTTTAAATAAAATGGGAGTAAGAACAGTAGCTGTCTCTTGAAACTGTTGTAAGGATTTAATGAGTTTTATCTATGTAAAGTGCTTAGGAAGTGCCTGGCATGTGGGATGTTCTAGATAAAAGCCAGCTATTATTATTTTGTTTAATAATAATAATTTTTATTATTCTCCCAGTATATAGAACACGGCAGCCCAGAATTAACCTTCTAAGACTCCTCAGTTGCTGCCCCCCTCAAGGGACTCACTAAAGGGACCGATTCTTTCAAGGAATATCTGAATACCTGGCTGAGTCAGGTCTTCTCCCGTGGGTTTGAGGAAGGGGCACAGGCCAGGAAGGCATCCCAGATGGACTCTATTATCGTCTTTATTTTAAAAACAGCTCCAGTGCTAACAGCTCCCAGAGGGGAGCCTGTGACTGCCTTGCAAACTACTGGGAGGCCCTCCTGAGAAAGGCCATTTCACCTCCCCTCAGCCAGAGACAGAAACAAAGTTCTGACCAGGAAACACGTCGTGATCACAGCCACGTCTGTCAGTGTAAGTAAGGCAGAGAGCATGGGAGACCTCAGAGTCCTAGGGCTGAGTGGCTGCCCGTCATCTGCCCTGCACCCCCAGCTTCTCTGCCCTCCATTTTCCTTTATTTGGTCCCCACTTCATTACTCCTGAGGGACTGGCCACTCTGGGCCCTGCATCCATTCTGAGGTGTCTGACCAGGCCTAAGGTCCCCAGACAAAACTAGTCAAAGGGACCCTCACCTTCCAAGGGGCCAAGTCCCTCTATGGTCCTAAAACCAAATGCCTGTCGATCTGGACTCACTCTCTGTTTATGAGGTGCTTTCATTACTTTACCTCCATCTTCACATGAACCCTGAGATATGGAATGATTGTCCTCATCTCAGAAGGGAGAAAAGTGATGCTCAGAGAGACCAGGAAAGTTGCCTAAAGTCACAGAGCTGATAGGGGCAGGTCCAGAAATCCATCGTGACCTCACGGACGCTGAGCCTGCACCACACGGAGCTGAGTGTGGGTTTCTCAGGTGCTACGGCGTGGCGGGGATGGGTCTGACTACAGGAAGCAGGGTGACTCTTCTCATAACAAATGTCAACCTCTCCCTGCCTTCTGCGCTTGTCCCTGTCCTGACTCATATAATATTTTCAGGGTGCCAGCCATGTGGCCTCTTCACAGGAGACCTGGGTGGGACAAGCTGATTTAGTGATGTCCCAACAACGGGACAAATGAGAACATCATAGGGAGGATGTGAAGTGGTTTTAAGAGGGAAATTGATGTCATGGTCTTTATTTGTAAGCACTCTGGGGACGGCAGTGATGAAGGGGAGGGAGGCCGTTGGCAGAGCAAGGATCAGGAAATGCACAACAGGTCCTCGTTATACGTGTGGTGGTGGATGTTAACTAGACTTATTATGGTGATCATTATGCAATATATACATATATTGAATCATTATGTGGTGCACCTGAAACTAATATAATGACATATGTCAATTATACCTAAAAAAACAGACAAAGAAAGAACCCCTGATCTTCCTTAGAAGAGGAAAAGAGGGCTGTTTTTCTTTAAGGGGTCACATTCCTTTTTCAGAGGCACTAGATTTTTTTTGTCCTGAGGCAATAATACTTAAGGGCTTTTATTTTAATTAACTAATTAATTAATTAATTAAACATCTTTATTGGAGTATAACTGCTTTTCAATGGTGTGTTAGTTTCTGCTGCATAACAAAGTGAATCAGCTATACGTATACATATATCCCCATATCTCCTCCCTCTTGCGTCTCCCTCCCACCCTCCCTATCCCACCCCTCTAGGTGGTCACAAAGCACCTAGATGATCTCCCTGTGCTATGCGGCTGCTTCCCACTAGCTATCTATTTTACCTTTGGTAGTGTATGTATGTCCGTGACACTCTCTCACTTCGTCTTAGCTTACCTTTCCCCCTCCCCGTGTCCTCAAGTCCATTCTCTACGTCTGCATCTTTATTCCTGTCCTGTCCCTACGTTCTTCAAAACCATTTCTTTTTTTTCTTTTTTTTTAGATTCCATATATATCTGTTAGCATACAGTATTTGTTTTTCTCTTTCTGACTTACTTTGCTCCGTATGACAGACTCCAGGTCCATCCACCTCACTACAAATAACTCAATTTCATTCCTTTTTATGGCTGAGTAATATTCCATTGTATGTATGTGCCACATCTTCTTTATCCATTCATCTGTTGATGGACGCTTAGGCTGCTTCCATATCCTGGCTATTGTAAACAGAGCTGCAATGAATACTGTGGTACATGACTATTTTAAATTATGGTTTCTCAGGCTATATGCCCAGTAGTGGGATTGCTGGGTCATATGGTAGTTCTATTTTTGGTTTTTTAAGGAACCTCCATGCTGTTCTCCATAGTAGCTGTATCAATTTACATTCCCACCAACAGTGCAAGAGGGCCCCTTTTCTCCACACCCTCTCCAGCATTTATTGTTTGTAGATTTTTTGATGATGGCCATTCTGACTGGTGTGAGGTGATACCTCATTGTAGCTTTGATTTGCATTTCTCTAATGATTAGTGATGTTGAGCATCTTTTCATATGTTTGTTGGCAATCTGTATATCTTCTTTGGAGAAATGTCTATTTAGGTCTTCTGCCCATTTTTGGATTGGGTTGTTTGTTTTCTTGATATTGAGCTGCATGAGGTGCTTGTCAATTTTGAAGATTAATCCTTTGTCAGTTGCTTTATTTGCAAAATCTTCTCCCATTCTGAGGGTTGTCTTTTCGTCTTGTTTATGGTTTCCTTTGCTGTGCAAAACCTTTTAAGTTGCATTAGATACCATTTGTTTATTTTGTTTTTATTTCCATTTCTCTAGGAGGTGGGTCAAAAAGGATCTTGCTATGATTTATGTCATAGAGTGTTCTGCCTATGTTTTCCTCTAAGAGTTTGATGGTGTCTGGCCTTACATTTAGGTCTTTAATCCATTTTGAGTTTATTTTTGTGTATGGTGTTAGGGAGTGTTCTAATTTCACTTTTACATGTAGCTGTCCAGTTTTCCCAGCACCACTTATTGAAGAGGCTGTCTTTTCTCCATTGTATATTCTGGCCTCCTTTATCAAAAATAAGGTGACCATATGTATGTGGGTTTATCTCTGGGCTTTCTATCCTGTTCCATTGATCTATATTTCTGTTTTTGTGCCAGTACAATACTGTCTTGCTACTTTAGCTTTGTAGTATAAAGTCCAGGACTCTGATTCCTCCAGCTCCGTTTTTCTTTCTCAAGATTGCTTTGGCTCTTTGGTGTCTTTTGTGTTTCCATACAAATTGTGCAATTTTTTGTTCTAGTTCTGTGAAAAATGCCATTGGTAGTTTGATAGGGATTGCATTGAATCTGTAGATTGCTTTGAGTAGTATAGTCATTTTCACAATGTTGATTCTTCCAATCCAGGAACATGGTATATCTCTCCATCTGTTTGTATCATCTTTAATTTCTTTCATCAGTGTCTTATAGTTTTCTGCATACAGGTCTTTTGTCTCCTTAGGTAGGTTTATTCCTAGGTATTTTATTCTTTTTGTTGCAATGATACATGGGAGTGTTTCCTTAATTTCTCTTTCAGATTTTTCTTCATTAGTGTGTAGGAATGCAAGAGATTTCTGTGCATTAATTTTGTATCCTGTTACTTTACCAAATTCATTGATTAGCTCTATTAGTTTTCTGGTAGCGTCTTTAGGATTCTATATGTATAGTATCATGTCATCTGTAAACAGTGACAGTTTTACTTCTTCTTTTCCAATTTGGATTCCTTTTATTTCTTTTTCTTCTCTGATTGCTGTGGCTAAACTTCCAAAACTGTGTTGAATAATGGTGGTGAGAGTGGACAACCTTGTCTTGCTCCTGATCTTAGATGAAATGCTTTCAGTTTTTCACCATTGAGAATGATGTTGGCTGTGGGTTTGTCATATATGGTGTTTATTATGTTGAGGTAAGTTCCCTCTATGCCTACTTTCTGGAGGGTTTTTATCATAAATGGGTGTTGAATTTTGTCGAAAGCTTTTTCTGCATCTATTGAGATGATTGTATGGTTTTTCTACTTCAATTTGTTAATATGGTTTATCACATTGATTGATTTGTGTATATTGAAGAATCCCTGCATTCCTTGGATAAACCCCACTTGATCATGGTGTATGATCCTTTTAATGTGCTGTTGGATTCTGTTTGTTAGTATTTTGTTGAGGATTTTTGCATCTATGTTAATCAGTGATATTCTTTCTTTGTGACATCTTTGTCTGGTTTTCTTACCAGGGTTATGGTGGCCTTGTAGAATGAGTTTGGGAGTGTTCCTCCCTCTGCTGTATTTTGGAAGAGTTTGAGAAGGATAGGTGTTAGCTCGTCTCTAAATGTTTGATAGAATTCACCTGTGAAGCTATCTGGTCCTGGGCTTTTGTTTGTTGGAAGAGTTTTAATCACAGTCTCAATTTCAGTGCTTGTGATTGGTCTGTTTATATTTTCTATTTCTTCCTAGTTCGGTCTCAGAAGTTTGCACTTTTCTAAGAATTTGTCCATTTCTTCCAGGTTGTCCATTTTTTTGGCACATAGTTACTTGTAGTTATCTCTCATGATCCTTTTTATTTCTTCAGTGTCAGTTGTTACTTCTTTTTCATTTCTAATTCTATTGATTTGAATCTTCTGCCTCTTTTCTTGATGAGTCTGGCTAATGGTTTATCAATTTTGTTTATCTTCTCAAAGAACCAGCTTTTAGTTTTATTGATCTTTGCTATTGTTTCCTTCATTTCTTTGTCATTTATTTCTGATCTGATCTTTATGATTTCTTTCCTTCTGCTAACTTTGGGGGTTTTTTTGTTCTTTCTCTAATTGCTTTCGGTGTAAGGTTAGGTTGTTTGAGATGTTTCTTGTTTCTTGAAGTAGGATTGTATTGCCATAAACTTCCCTCTTAGAACTGCTTTTGCTGCATCCCATAGGTTTTGGGTCATCGTGTTTACATTGTCATTTGTTTCTAGGTATTTTTGATTTCCTCTTTGATTTCTTCAGTGATCTCTTGGTTATTTAGTAGTGTATTGTTTAACTTCCATGTATTTGTATTTTTTACAGATTTTTTTCTGTAATTAATATCTAGGCTCATAGTGTTGTGGTCAGAAGAGATACTTGACACAATTTCAATTTTCTTAAATTTACCAAGGCTTGATTTGTGACCCATGATATGATCTATCCTGGAGAATGTTCCATGACCACTTGAGAAAAAAGTGTATTTTGTTGTTTTTGGATGGAATGTCTTATAAATATCAATTAAGTCCATCTTGTTTAATGTATCATTTAAAGCTGTGTTTCCTTATTTATTTTCATTCTGGATGATCTGTCCATTGGTGAAAGTGGGGTGTTAAAGTCCCCTACTATTGTGTTACTGTCGATTTCCCCTTTTGTGGCTGTTAGCATTAGTCTTATGTATTGAGGTGCTCCTATGTTGGGTGCATAAATATTTACAATTGTTATATCTTCTTCTTGGATTGATCCCTTGATCATTATGTAGTGTCTTTCTTTGGCTTTTGTAATAGTCTTTATGTTAAAGTCTATTTTGTCTGATATGAGAGCTGCTACTCCAGCTTTCTTCTGATTTTCATTTGCATGGAATATCTTTTTCCATCCCCTCACATACATACTCAGTCTGTATGTGTCCCTAGGTCTGAAGTAGGTCTCTTGTAGACAGCATATATATGGGTCTTGTTTTTGTATCCATTCAACCAGTCTATGTCTTTTGGTTGGAGCATTTAATCCATTTACCTTTAAGGTAATTATCCATATGTATGTTCCTATTACCATGTTCTTAATTGTTTGGAGTTTGTTATTGTAGGTCTTTTCCTTCTCTTGTGTTTCCTGCCTAGAAGTTCCTTTAGCATTTGTTGTAAAGCTGGTTTTGTGGTGCTGAATTCTCTTAGCTTTTGCTTGTCTGTAAAGGTTTTAATTTCTCCCTCAAATCTGAATGAGATCATTGCTGGGTAGAGTAATCTTGGTTGTAGGTTTTTCTCCTTCATCACTTTAAATATGTCCTGACACTCCCTTCTGGCTTGCAGAGTTTCTGCTGAAAGATCAGCTGTTAATCTTACGGGGATTCTCTTGTATGTTATTTGTTATTTTTCCCTTGCTGTTGTTAATATATTTTTCTTTGTATTTAATTTTTGATAGTTTGATTAATATGTGTCTTGGTGTGTTTCTTCTTGGATTTATCCTGTATGGGACTCTCTGTGCTTCCTGGACTTGACTGACTCTTTACTGTCCCACATTAGGGAAGTTTTCACCTGTAATCTCTTCAAATATTTTCTCAGTCCTTTTCTTTTTCTCTTCTTCTTCCAGGACCCATATAAATAGAATGTTGGTGTGTTTAATGTTGTCCCAGAGGTCTCTGAGACTGTCCTCAATTCTTTTCATTCTTTTTTCTTTATTTTGCTCTGTGGTAGTTCTTTGTAGTGTTTTATCTTCCAGGTCCCTTATCTGTTCTTCTACCTCAGTTATTCTGCTATTGATTCCTTCTAGAGAATTTTAAATTTCATTTACTGTGTTGTTCATTATTGTTTGTTTGCTCTTTAGTTCTTCTAGGTCCTTGTTAAACATTTCTTGTGTTTTCTCCATTGTACTTCTAAGATTTTGGATCATCTTTACTATCATTACTCTGAATTCTTTTTCAGGTAGACTGCCTATTTCCTCTTCATTTATTTGGTCTGGTGGGTTTTTACCTTGCTCCTTCATCTGCTGTTTGTTTCTCTGTCTTCTCATTTTGTTTAAGTTACTGTGTTTGGCGTCTCCTTTTCACAAGTTACAGGTTCGTAGTTCCTGTTGTTTTTGGTGTCTACTCCAAGAGGCTAAAGTTGTTTCAGTGGTTTGTGTAGGCTTCCTGGTGGAGGGGACTGGTGCCTGTGTTCTGGTGGATGAGGCTGGATCTTGTCTTTCTGGTGGGCAGGACCACATCCAGTGGTGTTTTGGTGTGTCTGTGACCTTATTATGATTTTAGGCAGCCTCTCTGCTAATGGATGGGGTTATGTTCCTGTCTTGCTAGTTGTTTGGCTTAGGGTGTCCAGCACTGTAGCTTGCTGGTCATTGAGTGAAGCTGGGTTTTAGCGTTGAGATGGAGATCTCTGGGAGAGCTTTTGCCATTTAATATTACATGGAGCCGGGAGGCCTCTGGTGGACCAATGTCCTGAACTTGGCTCTCTCAACTTAGAGGCACAGGCCTGACTCCCAGCCGAAGCAGAAAGACCCTGTCACCCACACGGCTGTGCTCATTTGTTGCTGGGTGCTGCTTAATTACCAGAGAATTTCTTTTGAGGATTTTTAGCCCTCTTTGAGTCCAGACCTGTCTGAAGCAAGGTCCTGGAGTAACACCCCACCGTGTGCAGCAGAGAGCAGTCAGGACATCCTTAAGGGCTTTTAGAAACTGTTACATAACATCTTCTTCCTAAAGGCTGAATTACAGACACTTCAGAAAACTTTCTAGTAGAAGTGTGCTCAGAACTCATTCCACAGAAGGAATGTTCTGAGTTGAAGAGGTTCATTCTGATCTCATTTCAGGCCTCACCAGGATGGAGCTTGGGAATTCCACAGCTCTTAGCACTAGAACTTCCCCATGGCTTGCTGGGCTGTCCTGTGGGGCGCAGACCAGCCCTGCCTCTGCAAGGAGGAAAGTGGCTTCTAATAAATGCTGCAGCCTTTCAGAGGTGCAAGTTCTCTTTTGAAAGGTCCCCAGCTCAGGGCAAGAGTTCTCCTCTTAGCAAACTGAACAGGGCATGAAAAAGAATCCAATTTGTTCACTTCACCAGAGACATGGTTCAGGGGCTGTGGAGTAGGTTTCCAAAGTTGAAAGCCCTTGTCCTTGGGCTGAAGGTCCTTAATCATGGCTCGGGTATTCCCTCCCAGACATGTCTGCTGCACCTGCTTCCGTAACCTAGATGTCAGAAAGGTAGAGCTTCCATAAGATGGAGGGCAAAATACAGGTGGAAATCTGATGTCTCTAAAAAAGCAAGATAAGTTCAATTTGTACCATTTTTTTTAGATTTCACATATAACAGAAATAAAGTCACAGATGTAGAAAACAAACTTATGGTTCCCAAGGGGGCAAGGGGTGGGGATTAACTGGGAGATTGGGATTGACATTTACACACTACTATATATATATATATATATATATATATATATATATATATATATATATATATATATAAAATATATAACTAATAAGGACCTACTCTATAGCACAGGGAACTCTACTCAATACTCTGTAATGACCTATATGGGAAAGAATCCAAAAAAAGAGTGGAGATATGTATATGTATAACTGATTCACTTTGCTGTACAGCAGAGAGTAACACAACATTATAAATCAACTACACTCTAATAAAAATTAATTTTAAAAAAGGATTTAAACTCCTTAAAAAAATTAAAAAATCAGAAACAAGATGGAAGAGAACCAAGCCACCACCAATGCACACCCATGGAAGCCTTCAGTAAGTGCTCTCAGGAGGACCAAATACACAGCCCGCCATGTGCCCATGTCTCATGCCCTCCTGCTGTGTCCCAGGCCCATTCCTCTGCTTGGGTGATACTCCAAGTGGCAAACGTCCCTCACTCCCTTCTTCTCCTCCCTGCAGTCACAGTTCTGTCTGAGGACCTTCATCTCAGCTGGGCTAGGAGGAAAGCCTGTGAATGAGGGATTCAAACCAAGATGTGTGTGATGGATGGCCTCCCAGAGCTGTTTGTATTTTAAAAGAGGGGAGCCCCTCTCGCTGAGAAACCCCTCTCTAAAGATAGACTTCAGATGTGAGGGGGCAAGGCGCCAGGCCAGCTGTGCAGGGCTGTATTCCTGCCAAGTGACTGAATGTCTGCTTTCAGGAGGTTTTGTGGAGCTGCGACAATCTTCCACCTCTGCAGAGAGTGCCCCCGTTCCCTCCAGTTTGGAGGAAAGGTCAGAGGGAGAAAAAGAGATGCTTTAGTTCAGGCACCACACATTGAATATCACATCTTTGTACTCAAGCCTGCCATGTATGGACATGCATATTCTATCCGCCTGGAAAATAGCTGTTCAAAAGCATCTGGGTCCTAAGGGATACTTTTCAGATAACAGACCATTTCTTTGTTCACTGCAAAACAAACAGCTGTATTTCCCCAGTGCCTGTGTCCATTAACTAAGCCTTAGGCCTTCCCAGGTAGTCTATCATCTGTCCTTTTAATTGTGTGTGCATACACCCTGGAATCTGGGCATCCTGGCCTGCTACAGAGACCCTTGGATTCCTCACCAGCTCTGGGATCTATGGGGACACCCCCATCCCCCATCCCACGTGCCGGGAGGCAAGGCCAACGGTGGTCAACACGCTGCTTCCCCAGCGTTGCCACTTATTTCCACAAAGGAGCCCCTAAGTGCTCCTTTCTGGGCCAGCGTTTTCAGCGCTGAATTTCATATGGGCCAGAAAACCTTTTGTAAGAGGAAACGGACCACCTAGCTTTGTTGAGACTCACTCTGTTCCTGGAGCCTGATGACGGACGACTTCTTAATTATTAGTTCCGAAATGAAGAAATGGTCAGTCTCAATAAATTAGCATCGGTATTTATTAATATAAATATGTTACATTTGAAAGTCCAACTGAATGTCCTGTCTGAGTAAATACACTTTATTTTCCTTCAAGTTTCAACGAATAAGGCTTCAAGTATGGCATCAGGAGACCAATTACACAAAGGACTCTTGACAGGCTCATGACTTTCTCTCCACATTCCGGCCGGCATGACAGACACAGTCGCTTTGGGAAATTCAGACAGACAGTTTCCTTCCATTTCCAGGTCAAGCTCCAGTTACTGTTACTAATGCTTCAGAGTTGCATGTAATTTCAACAAATCCTTATATTCTGGAACTCCTCTGGGGTCATACCTACCATCTTTGGAGTCGGGGTTTATTGACAAATCCTTCAGTTGTTCCTATAGAGGAAGAGCTGGCAGCTCCAAACCCTTTCACTGAAGCCTGTGAGAAGAGTGAAGGGTCAGGGTGCCTTTGGTGCCTGTTGAGGGCGGGATGGGGGGACCATGCGTGCTGGTCCATGCTCTTTAGAGCTGACAGGTCCCTTGATGAGATTTCTTAGAGCAGAACACGACATTTTCGCCACCTTCTGGACCCAAGCCACCTTAAAAGAGTGTTATACTTTGCTCTGAGTGGCCAAATACCACAAGTGCCACTCAGTTTAAAAATTATGTAACCCTGGCATTCTAAAGCAAATGTGCACGGTTGGGCCAGAAGAGACGCTGTCTCTGTTTGAAGGTGAAGGCCCCAGACAGTGCTTCGTCTCAAAAAAAAAGTGTCAAATCGTTCTCATCTTGAGAGTTTGCTTGGCAAGCACTTTTTTTCTCCTCTGGAGGAGATTTTTGTTTACAGGATCTAACAATTAAAAAAAAAAACCCACATACACAATTGCACATTGTTCAGCTGTGACACAAAGGTCAGCTCTCAGCACACAGTAGTTTTCCAATTCCTGATCCTTTTTGATCCCACTGTGCAGATCAGCAGATATGGAATTTTATTTTATGGCTGCAAAATGCAAAGCAAGAGACAATGGGCAGAAACAGAAATATCTGTCCAGCTGCTGGTGGGAAAAGCCCTCTTGTCCAATTCGAATGAAGCTTATGTAGCTTTTAGAATGCATATTCATTCAATAACACATTTGTGTTAGGGCGATCGATATACGTGCCGAAATCCTCTGTACAGTAGGGGCTAAAATGTGTGTGAGGTTGAGACAAAAATACACTGAGATGATGTGGATCTCTAAGACATACAAGGGACAAAGTCAGTTCTGTAGGAGTTAAAGGAACATGGGACTTCAGTGTTAGAGATGATTTTGTTCAACCCTTTTAATTCAGAGATGAATCAATTGAGGCCCACAAATGACTAGCCCAAGTCTGCACAGGTAGTTAACAGCCGAGCAGCATTGAGAACTTCCTTCCTACTAATTCTACCCAGAGTTTGGAAATCCTCCCACTACAAGATGGAACTTTGGAATTCCTTTCCATTGCCTGTAGTACTTTTGCCACAGCAAGTCTTAGAAAAAGGTAAAGGAAGGCTTCCCTGGTGGCTCAGTGGTTGAGAGTCCGCCTGCCGATGCAGGGCACACGGGTTCGTGCCCCGGTCCGGGAAGATCCCACGTGCCGCGGAGAGGCTGGGCCCGTGAGCCATGGCCGCTGCGCCTGCGCGTCCGGAGCCTGTGCTCCGCAACGGGAGAGGCCGTAACAGCGAGAGGTCCGCACACCGAAAAAAAAAAAGGTAAAGGAAAGGCAACAGGTAAGAACTTTATGATATAACCCTGGCCAGAAATTGGTAGTGAATTAGACTCTTCAGTTAAGTGGGTTTTTTTTTTTTTTTTTTTTGCGGTACGCGGGCCTCTCACTGTTGTGGCCTCTCCCGCTGCGGAGCACAGGCTCCGGACGCGCAGGCCCAGCGGCCATGGCTCACGGGCCCAGCCGCTCCGCGGCACATGGGATCCTCGCGGACCGGGGCACGAACCCGCGTCCCCTGCATCGGCAGGCGGACTCTCAACCACTGCGCCACCAGGGAAGCCCCAATGAAGTATTTTAAAAAGCCATCTATGTTAGTGGTTGGAATGATTTTTAAAAAGGGGACATTTTATTTCTTAATAAGATGAATAAGTGATGTACAGTTTACTAAATACGAATGGACGTTTGACTATTCCTTAGATGCAATTCCAGAAAAAAAAATCTGTCTAGGCACATGAGGTATCAGCTTAGACTTATGAAATACCTCTTGTAATTGTGACGGGAGGAAACAAATAGAAACGCAACAAATACGCAAGGATGCCTCTTGCTCCTTGGTCCCATATCGCTTTGCTCTGTTCCCTGAGGAATTTCATTTTGGCTGATCTGACAGGCACGAGGAGGCACCAGGTGGAGGGAGGGTTTGGAGCCTCCGGAGCGGCCTTCAGGGACGCTGACACTGCTCCCCACGGAAAACCACTTCTACATGGCTCTCAAAGCCTGAACGTTTGTTTAGAGTAAACCTTTCTGGCATTGATGGATTTCTCCTCCGGATAGTGCACAGGAAAGGGTGTAATGTAAAGAATTAAATGATTCATTCTAAACATGCACTGGGCTCTGGTACCCCTGCTCCCACCCTCTTCTTGTGGCTGCGCTTGAGCTGCCTGTATGTGATGAGGTCATTTTGCTGGAGCACACAAAGAACTCCAGGGGGAAAATGCATCCTCTACTGAGAGATTCATGGCATTCATTCCTCCTGGCTGCTGGGGATCACAATGAACCTTCTCAGCATTACACGGGCTCCCTGAGGACGGATTTAGCTGCCTTTCTCTGGAAACCGCCCCCCACCCGAGGCACACAATGCGTTTATTATAACGTCCTGGCCCTAAGAAGGGCCTGGGAACAGCTTGGAGTGGCCTATAATTAAGTGCATTTAATAATAAAGGCACAACTTCTTAGGTATTGCAAGAAGTGAAAAGAAGCCCTTCATTTTCTCACTCTCTACTCCCCTCCCCCATCAGCCTTCCCTCTTACAAATCAGAGAAGCCAGGAGTTACATATTTTTAAAAAATAACTTTTGCAAAGGATGTCTGGCCAGTGGGGAAAGGGAAATTAAATTACTTGAGAACATTCTTTCCATGTTATATATATATTAAAAAAAAGGCTTCTGCTTACTCAGGTAGTTAGGCATCGGGAGGATTCATTAAAAGGTTGTTCCGTCAATCACTCTTGGATTCAACTTCCAAAGGCTTTCAGGGGCTGTGACCCTCTAGCAAAGGGGCACTCCTAGGGGTTAAGCTGCCCCTTGGATGGACACCTCCTCAATTCGCTGTGGGCCCAAGAAGGAGCAGTTAGAAGTGTCCCTCCAGCAGTGTCCCATGTCCTTGGTCCCCACTCCCTCCTCTAAGTGCTCAAATTGTGCAGATAGTTTCTGAGTACCGCGGAGAGGGAGCTCTAGGAAATGTGGTCATTTTGCAAGAAGAGAAACTGCACTGGGAGAAAGGAGAAAAAGGCACCAAAAGCTCGACATCTAGGTTTGCAAGAATAAAGCATGAGAGGGGACAGTCCAGGATCACAGCTCTGCCCCCGCCCCTATTTTCTTGAATTTCCCTAAGCCTCAGTTTCCTTCTTTGTAAAATGAGGATGTTAATAGTACAATATAAGTAGTTAGTCAATAGTCTAGAAATGGGAATCTTGGGAAAGTGATTTAAGTTCTCTGAGCCTCACTTTCCTTATCTATAAATGAGGTTAAAAATACCTATTTTACATGCACTGTTGTGAGGAAAGAATGGAATAATGTATGAAATCACTTAGCATACCCGGTACATAGTAATCAGTAAATGCTAGCTGCCGTTCTTATCATTATCATTATTGTTGTTATTAATGCAACTGCATTTTTAAAAAATTTATTTTATTTATTTTTGGCTGAGCTGGGTCTTTGTTGCTGCGCATGGGCTTTCTCTAGTTGCGGCGAGCGGGGGCTACTCTTCGTTGCGGTGCAGGGGCTTCTCATTGCGGTGACTTTTCTTGTTGCAGAGTACGGGCTCTAGGCACGTGGGCTTCAGTAGTTGTGGCTCGCGGGCTCTAGAGAGCAGGCTCAGTAGCTGTGGCGCACGGGCTTAGTTGCTCCGCGGCATGTGGGATCTTCCCGGAACAGGGCTCGAACCCGTGTCTCCTGCGTTGGCAGGCGGATTCTTAACCACTGCGCCCCCAGGGAAGCCCTGCAATTGCATTTTTAAAGATACTTCTTGGATTGAAATTGTTTGCATCAGTACACAAAGCAAGCGTCTGTCTAGAGAAACAAGACAAGCCACTCAAACTTGCTGGGCAATACTGCGTTGGAAATCTGATTGCTTTTATTTCTTTGATAGGGAGATGGACTGGTGAAACAAATGGGTGTCATCTATTTTTCTTTCCTATAATTAAAGTAAAATGAATCGTACAATTCCCACTAGGTATGGGTGAATAACTTACCATTATTAACAAGACTAATTTTTTCCAACTTGTCTTATGAAAGCACAGACACAATGGTGCCCCCAGCATTTCAGACTTTACCATCGAAGGTGAAGAGAAACTTTTATTATATGATTGGAAAAGAGACTGACTTCTGCTAGAGCATTTGATTAAAAAAAAAACTGACATCGAGTCTATTGATAAGTAAAGGTCAGCCCAAGAGAGAGTGGGAATAAAAAATGAGTCTTAAATATATATACATATTTATAGCTAAAGAAATCTCACTACCATTCAGTTCAAACACACTGCCTTGTTTTTACTTTGCTTTATGTAAAAACATAAGCATTTGTTATTTTGAGCATTACATTTTGGACACCAAAGCGGAGGAGTGTGAAACTTTTGAGGAGCACTAAAGAAGGAGAAGAAACAGGAAACTCAAGGCAAGACATCCCTCCAACCCCAGCAGCATGGAGAATAGGACATTTGCTCATTATTTTAAAAGCCTTTTAAAAGTCATGTGGGAAGGGAAGCCATCCAAGGATCTTTTGATTCCTTTTGGTTTTGGCTAAGAAAATGAAATTATTGAGAAAACCCAACCTTTTATAGAATATTGCCATTGAAAGGACTTTTCAGTGGGTTAAATACTGTAAAGTCAGTGTTTGTTGGGCAGTACAGAGTGGAGGAGAAAATAAAAACAATTATTGAAGAGGAGCTGGTTGGGTGAGTTTGCACAGACTTGTATTCCAGTGTCAGAATGTGGCATCAAAGGCTTAGTTTGCTGGGGTCACTTTTGTTATCTTAGGTGATCAGGTGCTTTGTTAAGGCAAAAGCAAGGTACTCCTTCCCTCAGGTTTTTGCAAACAGACCAGGCACCGCAGTTCTCAAACCATCTTCCCTTCACCCTGACCTTTTGTATAATGCAGGTCAACTCACTTCCTCTAATGACTTGTAAACCCATCCGTGGTTGTAGATTTCCATGCACGGGCCCTCGCTCTGGCTGCTTCTCTGAACTCTGATTACTTCACAAGCACAGGAAGGCCCGGGAATGCCAGAATTATCCAGTCATCACTCGGGGGCACTTTATAGACCTCTTCTTTTCTTCAGAATACTCTTTCTTCCTAGCTTATTTCAAATCCCAGGGTCATCGGGATGATAAAGGACACTTCTTAAACACTAGACAGCATGGTGGAGGTGAAAATCTGTTGTAAGATCTGAGGGATGTCCTTGGTATCCATGGCAACGAAAGACCGGCCAGCTGGTAGAGTTCTCTGAAGCCTGTCAGGATGGATGGGGAAAGAAAATTACCATTGCAAATCAGGGCTCCCCTTCCACCTCCTGCCCCTGCAAACCTCAGCAACCGAATGGTTTCTTGGGAAGGGAAGTTTTCACTTTTTAATACCTTGCCCCTGCCTGCAGTGGAACCCACTGTCACTAGGCAACAACAGCTACAGGGAGAGGCACACTGAAAGCACTGAACCGAAAGAAAGGTCTTTTCGGTGACAAAATCAGCGAATTTGCAAAGAAAAAATTCTCTCCCTTTTACTACTGTAGTTTCCTGGTATTTTCATGTTCCCTGGACAGAACGGAGCCCTAGGGACCAATCTGGGACTAGCTCCCCTGGATCCACTGAACGTGTTGGCCTCACCCTGTACTTCTCACTGCATTTCCTGCCTTAGAAAACAGGTCTTGAAAAATGTTGCCCAGCCATACCCCAAGTGGTTCGTTCTCTCTTCCTCTCTCTCACACGCTCTCTCTCTCTCTCTCTCTCTCTCTTTTTTGCCCCACATCATACAATGTGAAATGTAATCTGACTTGTGCAATTGCTGTTTTGATGACACTGAGGTTATACAGGCTTATGATAATTTTTTAAAATGCCAATTTATCATTTGGAACAAAGGGCCATTTCTGGAGGCAATATAAGTACAAGACACAGTTCTACCCAAAAGAACGCCTCCTTTCACTGTGCCAACAAAGTTTGGTTTTGGAATGACATTTAATAAAAGTCCATCATCCTGTGTAGTATCATACATTTGGCATGCCCAGTACACCAGCTAATTCTGCAACATATCTTTTGCCAGTGGATGTTGGATCATTTCCCTAGGAAACCACAAGGGTATTATTGTGTTTTCTTAAGTATTCAAACAGGATCTGTTCACTAGAGAGACAAAATAGCTATTTCAGCTCAACCAATATTTGTTGAGCTTGCCGTTTGATTCATCCTGGGCTGGTCCTGAAGACAACCTGAGCGGAAAGGCATGGTTTACGTTTGAGGACACGGAAGTCCTCGAAGAGGCTAACACATACAACTGAGAAAAATGCAAAGTCAGTTGTAATAAAGTGACTGTAATTATGTGATATTAAGTGTTCTTAGCCGTACTCTGCAATCCTGCAGCAAGGCGAAGGGAAGAGAAAAATATGTCAGCACTTTGGACACTAAAACATCTCCTAGTCTGTAGGACTCTGTACCACAGGGTGTGACAGATAAAAGAGGTGGAGTAACAAACGGGAATGTGGTCTTTTGTGTGGAGGCAGGATTTTTTTTTTTTTAAGGAGATATATATTTTCAATTGTGTTTTCTGCTTCTTACAAGTACTTTAAGCAGAGAAAAACCATGAGTCTTCCTGTTTATAATTCAAAAAGATAAATGTTAGTGTGTTTAAGAAATAAAAGTGTTTCCAGATCTCTCGTTTCAGACTATCCACAATGGTATTTATTATCTGACCATAAATTTCTCTACTGAATATTCAGCATATTCAGTGCAGCATCTTACTGTAATTACAGACATACATGAAGGAGAAATATAAGAAAGAAGATGACCTATCTATGTCTATAAATATGTAGACACACATATTATGTATTATTTACATAGATGTGTGTGTCTGTCTACATACAATGTAGAGACACAGACACCCAATCTCTGATGCTAGGAAAATAGTAGATGTTTGCTACTGTGAATATGATTTGAGCATGAACTGAATAGAACTGAGCTTAGCACCTTGATGTAAAAGGCAAAATGTATAAAGTACTGTTTAATTTATTGGTGGACAAATCAATTTGCTATTTATTTTATTGTTGGTTAGTTTAAATATAAACTGAAAAATAAATAACTTAAAGTATTATTGCTCAGCCAAATATAAGCTAGAACGCCCCATCCCCTCACCTAGACTCTCAGCTGCTTGAGGGCAGCAACTCTGGTTTCTGTTTCTCCTCCGTTCCAGTCCCCACCACTGCCCCTCACGATGGGAAGCCCATGAAATGGCATGTGTCAGGTACTCAGGTATCTCCATCCCTGTCCCCTGCTGCATCCTGGGATGACACTCACCTGGCTGCTTGATCACCTAACGATCCAATAAAAATGGCAAAAGCATTGACTTGAGGGTTGCTTGTCAGGATCTGGGCAAACTTGGCAGGATGTATTCCATAGCGCGACAGGTTGGCGTCACTTAACACAATGACAAAGTACTCGTCAGCTTCTTCTTTGGCGATTTCCTTGATGGCGTGTTCTGTCCCCTCTAACGTGTGGTCCCCACTCATGCAGAACTGAGCGTGGGCGTGCATCGTCTGGGGGGGAGAGACATCGTACAAAGGCCATGAATGAGAAGCTCCTTTTTTAAACAAACGTGATGATTTTTCTATTGACAATGAGAAAGCACAAATACTCTGAGAGAATTCTATTTAATTTGCACCTTAGTGTGACAACAATACACAGTGATATTTGAATGTGGTTAAGACTTCCATTAAAAACAGGAAATGTTCCAAAACTATCCCATTTGGCACTGATTTTCAAGGCTCAATCTGCCATTTAAAGTGAGAAAATGTAAGAAAACATGAAACTTGGTATCACACTGGAGAATGGAGATGACACAGAAGAAAAATAAGGAATGGGTTGAGTTTCCAATAAACAAAGTTACAACACTAAACATTGTACTTACATCAAAAGCAAGGGAGGAAATTTACTTTAGAATCACGGTGAGTGTGATTGTATATCTAAGTATGTGAAACTGTATTTATTGTTAGAAAATACTAAGAAATACATAAAATTTGGGTTAGAGAGTACTCTAGAAGGAGTCATTCTTTTCCTTCTGAAATATAGGGGGCTGAATAGAATCCCGATACAATCCTGAGTACCCTAAAAATATGTAGGGAACAAAGTTTAAATTTTGTATGGTGTAAAAAAGGAATGTAGGCATGATAAGTGCTTTCTCAGTTTAATGCTTAAATGTTTGTGAAACAGAAAGTCTTTTTCTTTCCTGTAACTGCTGCTTCTTCAGTGAATCTTTTCAGTAACCAGAAGATACTTTACTGAATCTGGTGGAAGTTTTCATGATATAGAGGTAACTGAATGTACTTACCTTGAGAATTTCTAGTCTTTGCTTATTGTCCTTGGGGATTTTGTTAATTGGAACTAGAGCGATGTTGTAGCCATCTCCAGAGTGTCCGGCAATGTCATACTATAGGCAAGAGAATCAGAGAGTTAGAAGCCTCTGTCCACTAAAGAACTGTCATTAGACCTATAAGCCTCCAACTCTTTGGTTTGTTATTGCCCAGAATTGCTCAACATATGGCCATGGAGAAAAGCAGAGAGACGGATGTGTGTTTATCAACAAGGCAAAACAATTCCGGGCTCCTTCACTTCTGGTCCGTCCTTGTGTGATCTCTGCTTTCCAGCAGGAGGTAGAAAGTGTGATGAGGGCTTCAGGGGCTACCAAGAATTCCATTCTTAACTTTTAGGGGAGGGTTAAAAAAATTACACACACACACACACACACACACACACAGAGTAGTAGGCAGAATTCTAAGGTGGTCTCCAAGATTCCTGCCCCCTGGTATACACAGCCTATACAATCCTCTCCCCTTAAGTGTGGGCAGGACCTGTGAATATGATATCACTCATGATTATGTTATGTAACATTCTGCGGATGTAATTAAGGTTGCTAATCAGTTGGCTCTGAGTTGATCAAAACAGATTATCTGGGTATGCCTAATTTAATCACATGAGCCCTTAAAAAATAAGGGTTTTTTTCTGGCTATTAGTAGAAGGGAAACACAGGGAGATTTGAAGTGTAGGGGGGATTTGACACGTGGGAGTTATCTGTGGCTGAGATGGTGGGGACCACAGAGCAAGACCCCAAGCATCACATCTAGGAACAACCCTGCCTGAGGGCCAGTACAGAAACAGGGACCTCAGTTCTACAACTGCAAAGAACCAAATTCTGCCAGCAATCTGAATGGGCTTGGAAGCAGATTCCTCCCCAGAGCCTTCAGGTGAGAGCCCAGCCTGGCTGACATCCTGATTTCAGCCTTACGAGACCCTAAGCATAGAAGTCAGCTGAGCCTGGCCGGACATCTGAACTACAGAACTATGACTTAATAAGCAGGTATTGCTTTAAGAAGCTATGTTTATGGTAATTTGTTACACAGCAATATAAAACTAACACACATACTTTTTTCCTGAACACAAAAGCGAAACATTCACTGCAGAAATTATAGAAAAATGCAACAAAAGAAAGTAAAAATTATCCATGATCCCATTATTCAAAGATAACCTCTGTTAATGTTTACTTGTATAAGTTCTTAAGCTTGAATTTCCTTTCAGTATATGTGTAAGGGGTTGCACATTCACACACATGCTTGTCTGCATCAACATTATTTTTAACTAATGGATAATGTTGACCATGTGATTTTATAATTTGCTTTTCTAGTTAATAGTGCACGACATAGATTTTTCAGTTTAGAAAATACCTTTTAAATTCCCTCTCTCACAATACACAAGAGAAAGTCCTGTCTGTTGAGAAAAGGCTTGAGCTGAGAGAAAGGAGCAACATTTTTACCGAATCTGGAAAGAAGTTTGGGATCTGAGGCAACTATAACTGGAGCAAGGTGATTCTCTCCAATCATGGGGTTTGCCCCCAAATTCCCTCTTCTCCTTCCATCTCCCTCTAAGAATTTTTGTGATGCTGATATAAGGACTGGAATAGACCTTAGGGTATCTGAGCAACTGGGGGATCTGCAAAGAAAATTCTGGGTATGGGTCTGGGGCAAAATACTTTAGGGATTACTTGGAGTGTTATGGGTCAAAATGCTTAAGAACTACTACTGTCTATTCACCATCTGACCATCAATCAACAGCTGTCTTTTGAACACCTACCATGTGCAAAACACTACTTAAGCTGTTGAGGGCAATGCAATGATTCCTTTCCATGTCTATTCTTTTTTAACTGGTGAGGTTTTTGAAGGCAAGCCTGTATCTTATTCATCTTAACGCATTTTAGTATCTATGAGTGGGCCTGGTCTGTTAATTGCTGAAATATTTTGAGAGAGTTTGCAATCAAGTTGGGGCATTAAGAAGCTTTCCTTTCCCATGTGGGCTACATTCTTTTACAAATAAGCTTTTTGGAAGCTGGAATGCATTTTTTTTTCTCCCAGCACTCATGTGATAAACAGTGGTTAGCCCAAGCTAGCTGAAAAAAAACCCAACCCATAGCATAACTGAAACCGTTGTATGAAAAATGAAAAGTAGAAAAATTTCTGCTGAAATAATTTTTCTGCAAAAATAAGAAGTCAGAAGGCAGTCGGGTTACTTGGGGAAGATGAGTTCCATTCTAGACACGCTGGAATCATGTGTGCAGGGAGATATCAGAGAAGAAACTTATTTCTTGTTGTCTGAAACTTGGCTGTCATCCCCAGGAGGGAGAGGTGCAGCTGTCAAGGCCAAATGCATATAGAGAGAAAAGCAAAGGACCCCCTCAACCGAGCCTTGGGGAGTATCCTTGTTGGGGTGATAGAAAGACACAGGGCAGAGCGAAGAAGAGCAACGACAGACGCAGATAACCGGGATGGCCTTGGAAATCAGTGTGTAGGGTTTCGGAAGCAGCTGTGCAACTGTGCTGACTTACACTAACCATAACCATCAAGGAGAATGGTGACTAATGACTTCTGGGCACCAGAATCAATGGTGACCTTTGTGGGGATAATTTCAGTGAAAGTTTGTGGTATAAGAAATAGAAATAGAACAGCAGCTCGATGGCTATTGGGGGACAGGTGTCTGCGTTTTAGAGGGAGCAGAGTGGAGGCAGTGGGGAAAGACATCAGGGTCACAGTCAGTCGGTCAAGTTTGGAGAGGGAGGGAGGACACTCCTTTTTCTGAGGCTGAAAGGAAAGCAGAGAGAATGAGAGTGGACAGAGACAAGTGTATAATTGAAGAAGTAAGGGGACAAATGAAGGCCCATATAGGATGTCTAAATATTTGAAAGCTATAAATCAGGCTACAGATTGTCAAATAAAATATGTTCTGTCCTCCAACTTGGATAAACATACATTATAATGACTTGGAGCGCCAGGGTCAGATTTCAAATACTTGGATTCTCGAAGCTCTGTGCTAGAACCTGGCTGTGTGGGTAGACCTGGCCCCTGGCTTGCAGCCCAGGCCCATCTCTTTCTGTAGCTGGCTCTGTCCCCCACCACGAGGTGCCTCACATGCACGTGTGTGGACAGCCAGTCCTCACGTCCACGCGCCATCACATCCCTCAGTCATCCTCAGCTCTGGGTGCTCACACAATTGGCCAGTCTGCCCCAGAAAGATAGACCTAACAAAGAGGCCCAACGAGCAGACTTGGGGTCACCCGAGCAGGATAGTTGGGGATCCCAGGAACTGTGAGCATGACCTAGAGAGAAAGCTCTAAGGGGGCTTGTCCCCTTGGCCCCACAGATTCCTCCCCTGATGGCAGGGGCATGGCCAGAGAAGAGACAGAGTGAGGCCTTGGGCAGGGGCCAGGGACATTATCCTATGCCTGGTTTTAGGGTGTTTTTTTTTTTTAAAACACAAAGGATGATACAAAAGAATTGTGAGGGAAATTTAATACATTACCAATACATTAAAAAAGCTCGGCAGTAAATGCTTTTCAGGGAGGTAACAAATTCCATATATGAAAAGACACTCTATGTATAGTTTGCTGTGAACGTAGTGAAAAGGTAGCAAAACCTGAAACCTAAAGGCGGCACAGCTCTGGGCGATGGATGACTATAGGGAAAGGAATGCTGGCTTCAGTATATGCCTGATCAAGGTCACCACAGGCTCAGTGCCAAGGATTGGCACGGCTGTGGAGAAAACCTGCACGATTCCTCCACGGAAACATGTGCCAGGCCCTGTCCAGACTGATTTGACAATAGTCACGGCAGGAACGTTTTAAGCCAAGAATAAAGTTCTCCTGAGAAGGTGCCAGGCAGGCTGCTTTCATTAGGGGGCTGGTGAGGTAATCTGTTAAACGGGAATCTTACATGTAAGGGGGTAAGATCAGTTCCTTGAAATATATATATATTAGACTTTTTCTTTCCCTTTAACTGACGGTTAAAGTTCTTACTAACCAGGTGACCATGGGTGACGCTATATAAATAAACATTTGACCATGTGGTCTGCTTACAGGGTTGACATAACTGGTTACGCAAGGAAAAATGTTGCTAGTTAATTATTAAACAAATAGCAGTCAAATGAATTGTTGGACGCTCTTTATCAAAAACAGACTGACTGAACACTCCAGAAATATTTTAGTCACCAACCTATCTACCATTTGATTGATCTATCTATCATCTACCATTTAATTATCTGCCCAGGAGAAAAAAAGCATCCTATACTTTTTCAGGCAAATGAGATAGGTGAGTTGCAGACCTTCCTTTCTTCCTCCCTCCTTTCTTCCTTCCTTTTTTTTCCCCTCCTT
Organism: Kogia breviceps; assembly: GCF_026419965.1. NCBI lineage: Eukaryota > Metazoa > Chordata > Mammalia > Artiodactyla > Physeteridae > Kogia > Kogia breviceps. The sequence goes on along the minus strand of NC_081325.1, from coordinate 25,549,970 downwards.
TTTTCCCTTCCTTTATTTGCTGTAAGGAAAGTGCAATTTGCAGAAGGATCTGCCTTTGTCTGGGCCTAGTTAGTATTGTAAAGGCTGAGAAGACACACCTAAAGGATAGGATGGGGCTTATAAAATGGTCTGCAAGGCTCTGCTTCTCATCTTCCAGATGGGCTTGGGGATTCTTCTGTGCCCAAAGTAAATAAACTGCTTGAGAGGAATTCAAAGTACATCCAAATGTGGAGCGTTCCCTGGTGTTACTGTAGATCATTTTAAGCTTCCATGAAAAACAATCCTTCTATGTCATAATTATCTAGTATCTGCTCTCCAAGGATCCCAACACGTTTTACAGAGAGCTAATCCTCAAAATTGCCGGGGTTAAAGGAAAAAGTATATGAACTATACTTATGGTAGTTAGTATTTCTTAAGTACTAACTACTTATTAGTAGTTAGTATTTCTAACGCCAGCTTCTGGCATTCACCCAGTCTGCTTCCTGCCGTGGCCACTGTCAAATCAGCCCTGATAGGGTCTCAAGCTTGCTTCCAGGCAGGAATCACAGGAGTCACTAAACAAGAACCTTACTGTTGTTATCAACCACCTAACATTTAGATCATAACTTTTTCTGGGTAGCTCAAAATTTTTATGATCATGATTTCTGCACTTTTCAGAGCATCCCTTAAATCTCCGTGGAGTCTTGTATTTAACATCCAACATAAACATTAAACCACAGCAGTAAAGAAAAACCTCAACTGGAGAGGACCAATTTTAATACTTTTTTTGATTTAGAAACTTGTTTAAATGCCCTTTTGCTATATTTTCTTTTGAAAATCTCATTTGTTTAGAGAAAAGTATGAAAAATGAAAAAAAAATGCTGAGTTTCAGTGCAAGACACAGAGATTTATCATCAGATTAGGATGATTTATAATACTTAGATGGCAAAGAAAGCTTTGCTTCAAACAAAGAGCTACTAGCATTTTTATGAATAAGATTTGTGTTTAAATTTTTACTGGGAAGGATAATCATTTGCTAACTTTAGGAGAAGTTATGTTTTATTACTTATCTATATTTTAAGTAGGTAGGAGAATCATTTGAGGCTATTTCGGAGGCCTGATGATGTGTGAAATTTGAATCTCCTTCTAGACATACAAACACATCATTCTCAGGTGGCACTGCTGGCAGCCGGTAGCAAAGGATTAGAAGATAAATATAATTTAAAAGGTCAAGAGATGTGCCAACAGAACTCTAGGGTATAGTCAATAATCTACAGTACTAGTTAGCTAACGTTTCTTCTTATGTAAGTTAATGTAAAGAGAACAATGTTCTGAAGGTCAAAGATTCTAGACTTAGCTCTGACTTTAACAAGGTTTCGACCTCAGGCAAGTCACCTAACCCCTCCAAATCTTGTTTCTACCTTATAAATAATGCTGGTTTAGATGACCTCTAACATTGTATGCTTGTAAATCACTTAACCTCTCTGACAAGTAGGGATAATCTCTGTTTCACCTAACCTCACAGGGTCATTGAAAGGATAGGACAATACACTTAATGAGTATAATGTCAACATTCATACCATCCTTTATGGTTTACAAAGGGCTTCTGTATATCTCATTTCGTTCTGATTCTCTCCGCACCTTTGGGGTGGGTGTTATTAACATCATTTCCCAAATTAAAAAAATCGATGCTTGGAGATTAACAGACTTTCTTAAGGTCAGAGATCTAGTGCTGGCAGAGGTGGAATTCAAATCCAGGTGCTCTGACTCTAAGTCCAATGCTTTTACTATAGAGAAATAACCATTCCCTAACTACTCCCCTGGCCCTCCGCCCTCTCCCAATCTCTGCTTAGGCTTTTTGAATAGTTGGATTGGCCAATACTTCCACATCTACAACTGAGTCAATTCTGAACTCGTGTTTAACCTTGAATGGATTCAGAGAAGTCTGTACACCCTTCTTTGGTCCTACCTTCAAGCAGCAATAAGAATTTATTCAGGGAATTCCCTGGTGGTCCAGTGGTTGGGACTCAGAGCTTTCGCTGCCATGGGCCTGGGTTCAATCCCTGGTCGGGGAACTAAGATCTCACAAGCCGTGCGGCATGGCCAAAAAAAAATAAATTAAAAAATTTATTCAAAGCCTGAGCCTGATAAGATGATTGATTCCATTTCTAAACATTTGAAACATGCCTGAGACATTGGAGAACGGTAAGTTACAGATGCTGAACTATATTTTTGATAGAAGGAATTTTTTAGCGGTGCTGGTTTGTGAGTCACATATTTCCACATCTTTCCGACTAAGATATCTTTGAGAAAAGTATGGCTAGTATACCTCTTTTGGATGATGGAGTGCTAAGGGGAGGAGAAGACAGAATACTTTATGTAAATGGTCTATTTAATCCTAAATTACAGCTTTGTAAATATACTGATTGGGCAGAAATAAAATGGCTGCAAGAACAAGGGATAAAACGTGAACCAAGGAAAGGCCCTGAAGTGGGAATCAGACATCCTGGCTGTTTACAATTTAGCTGTGTGACCTCGGGATCTGCATCTTGATTTCCTCATCTTAAAACAAACAGGTTGGTGAAAATAATTTCCCAGATCATTTCTGCTCCCAAGGCTCTATGAAAATTCAACTGGCACATCCAAGAAATGGAACGAAAAAGTCTGCTTCACTTAATTGTGGGAACACCTGTGCCTTGTTTTCTTCTGTCAAGGGAGTGAATCATCCAAATCTAAGTGAGGATTGATGAAGGCTTTTCCAAAAAGAAAGCCCCCAGAGTCTGTAAGAAATAACAATCCAGTATGGGTCCTAGAATAGCAGTTTTCTAACTCTAAAATTTTTTTAAGCAGTGGAACTCTTTCTCCAAACGAAATATTGCACAAAAGTCCAGATTGTGAAATGTCATGCAATATCAATATGAGTGGAATTATTTTGGTTGAATTGGGGATGTAGGGGGAAGGGGTAAAAAGTGCTGCCCACACACCTCTGCCCTCCAACATCCTTCAAGGGATCCTTTTACTCCGTTAGGGGGAATTCCCTGGTGGTCCAGTGGTTAGGACTCGGCGCGTTCACTGCTGAGGGCCGGGGTTCAATCCCTAGTAGGGGAACTAAGATCCCGCAAGCCACACAGCCGAAAAAAAAGAAAAAAAAAATTCTGTTAGGAAACCGTGACCTTGGAAGTGGATTATATGTCTCCATAGAAATAGTACATTTGAAGTTTTTTTTCAAAGTCCAACTTCTCAATAACTCAATAAATCTATTTTCCAGTGTCACTATTTGAGTGCTCAGTGAAGAAACACCTAACGTTTGGTGTTATTAAATACTTTGAAGAAAAAATAAGGCATTAAGGGCTTTTGCAAAGGAGGTCTACTTTAAGGTTACAGTGAAAACATTCCCAGGGGCTTGGAGACATCAAGAGGAACAAACCGGAATGAAGGTAAAGGAAAAAAATGCTTCCTGACTTAAATGACATGGTTCCTGTACCGTTACCGTTCCACTTTTCATATCAATGTTTAAGTGCTATGTGACCATCAAAAATTCTGCAGATCATAAGATTAGAGGACTTTATGCTGATTATTAGCAAATAATATTGCTCCTGTCTTAAGCCTACTGTAAATGCTGTTCTGGAGACTAATTGAATTCAGTGGGTGGAACAATTATGAGAAACTTAAAAAACTCCAGATGCCTTTGAAATGTGTTCTGCCATTGAATTACCTTTCCTTCTCAGTCATTCTTGCTCAAGGGTCCTTTCCTTCTCAGTCATTCTTGCTCATGGGTCATGCTAAGGTGGAAAAAAAGTGGAGGCTGACTCCAAATGAACCTCCTGGACTTGGACTCTAATGACCCAGAGCCCAGGAGCTAAGCCCAAGCCAAAGAGAACACAAAGCAGATGCCAAGAGAGAAGCTATGGGGAAGAGTCCAGCTCTGCAGGCCAGGCCAGTGGCTTCTGAATGTTTCAAAGCAAATACAGACTAGACAGCTTTACAACGGAGGGGTAACTACAGGAAGACAACATGGAGAAATTTCTGGAACTGGGGAGTGGGGAGACTCAGCACACACTGCTGAAGTCCTAACATGTGACACCACATGTGATGCCATCCTGGGCTATGGAATATACATTTTTCACTAGGAGCTCCTAAAATTGTCATTTGCTCATGCCTCATTCTATATTTGCTGAGTAAATGACGTACTTTCATTAGTTACTCCTTGTCCTTATGCTTCCTTCAAAAATGAGAACAGTGAGGTACAGAGAGATTAAACGAGTTAGATAAGATCATATAGTGTAAAGACACAGAACAGAGTGAACGGTACTCTGTCACTTGACGTATATGCATCAAATGTCTCTGAGAAGACACCAAGAAAGTCTATCAACAGTGGTCAAAAGCAGGGAGGATAACTGGGAACTGAGAAAGGGAAGCGGAGGCTGACTCTTCACTCTGACTCCTTTTGTGCCTTTTACACTTTGTACGATGTGTACCCACTACTTATACCTCAAAATACTTCATTATAAACAGGAAAAGTTCTCGCAGAATGCAAGCAGGTTCCATCCCATCACCTGCTCACGCTATACAAAGGAGGCCTGGCGAGCCCCAGCAGAGCCTGGATAGCCTGTGGCCACTCAAAATCTTAGTTATGTTGGCAGGGATCGTGGGAAGATTTTACAAAGTCTCCAGGGTAGCTGCTGTGAGGGAAAGCCTGTTAGGAGTTCTGGAAATATAGAGACAAGGTAAATGGCACCATGAGAAAACAGCTAGACAAATCCAGGATGAGGGATATTCTACAAGACAAATGGTCTACACCCTCAAGGGACAGACCACCATGAAAAGTAGAATGGTAGTGGTAGGAGTGGCGGCTGCTACAGGTTAAAAGAGGCTAACAAGACATTATGACCAAAAATAAGGTGAGGACTTTGACTGGATCCCAGATTGTAGGGGGAAAAATAATGAGACACTATTGGGATGGTTTATATTCTATAGCCCAGGATGGCAACCATTGGAATAGTCGGGCAAAGTGAACATGGATTGGATATTATAAGATATTATAAAATTATTGATGATTTTCTTAGACATGATAATAGTATTGAGATCATTTAGGGAATGTCCTTACTCTTGGCAGAAGCAAAATGAAGTATTTAGAGGTAAAGTATTATGATAGTTATAACTTACTTACAAATGGATCAGAGAGAAGAAAAAGACTGTGTATTTAGAGAGAAACATAAAGCAAACGCGGGGAGAAAATAATCACTAGGTGAATCTAAATAAAGGCATATGGGTGTTCATTTTACAGTTTTTTCAACTTTTTTGTACATTAAAATTTTTTCAAAATAAAAAAAAAAATTGGAAATAAAGGGGAATGTTCAAAAACAAAACAAAAAAGGGAAAACAAGGAGAAGAGACCTAGGGTCTATTCTATTCTGTCTCCAACTAGCCTTCTGACTTTGGGCAAAGCCCTTAATGTTTCTGGGTCTCAGTTTCCTGTCTGAGGAATGAGGAAACTGGAGGGAATGACCTGCGAGGTGACCTCAGCTCTAAAGGCCATGGTCGTAATGAGGAATTTGGAGGCACAGGACTTGCAGTCCTCTCCCGTCCTGTCTTCCCCTTCCCATCCCTCCAGATACCCATTTAAGTACCACTTTTCCTCAAAGAGCTTGTTTTGTGAAATCTTCAGAGTTTTCTCCTTTTGTTGGAAAGATTTTAATGCTCTAGTTTCATTAAACTTTCTACGCTCTTAAAAAAAGTTATGAAGGGACTTATGTAGTAAATGTGAGAGGGTATGTTTATAAGTATACGAAAATGCACAAAACCAAAACCATTAAAGTACTTCTTGTTAAAAATCAAATAGCACAAAACATGATGAAGCTTCTTCAAGCCTTGAAAAAAGTTCACTTTATCGTGGTGTCTTACTATAATCTCCCCTGGATTTGTCAGTAAATCAACTATACTTCACTAAAATTTTTGTTTTAAGTCATATATTAGTATGGTATCTTCTCAATATTTCTGTGGTTTTACAGAAGAAAACCGAGGAAATTCTTTACAGTGTTGTGGCAATCGAAGAGACTGTCAGCAAAATACTGCTTCGAGGATGGTGCCCCGAAGGGGAGTGTCTGGAGAGGAATGCTTTCCTGTGCCTTCTGTACTGAGTGCCTCTCTTGGAGTGTTCTATCAGAATTCGTTTTTTGGTTTTTTTTTTTTAAGCCTTTACTGAATTTGTTACAACATTGTTTCTGTTTTCTGTTTTGGTTTTTTTGGCAACCAGGCACGTGGGATCTTAGCTCCCCGACCAGGGATCGAACCTGCACCCCCTGCATTGGAAGGCGAAGTCTTAACCACTGGACCACCAGGAAAGTCTCCAGAATTCGTTTTTATAGGTCTCCCTCACAAGGCTACAAGCTCAAGGATGGCAGGGAACTCTGTACCTAGCACAGTACTCTGCTCTTAGCAAGTGGTCTATTTTGTAATTTTGTTGAATTTAGTTGAAATTCAGTAGGTCATATGGCAACAGTTTGGTTTCTAATTGTCGATTAGAAACAAAACAATACAAAATAACAATTTGTGAAATGCTATTTCCTTGACATTATTTCTTTTTTATGCAACATGTTCGGTTTTACTAATCATTCTTCCAGATTACAGACTTTTAATGGTGAGAATTAGACAAATATGAATCTCTCCATACACTCTGAGTGTGAGATGCAGTGGAACATGCAACACTCCCTGTTAGCTTTGCCACTTCCCGCCTTCTGTCTCACCCTCGACCCAGTCCTGGGTAGCTCTGTCAATCAATTTCTTGGTGAACTTCTACTAAATCTTTCTAAAAACCTGGAAGAAGTAGCTTCACATAACGGAGCAATTCTGCTTTCAGAGATATAGAAATCCTTTCTAACTGTAAATTTTTTTCTAGATAACTATGAATATGCCAATTTTAATAGTGGTATGTTTGCTGTGGTCTATAAGGGGTTAAACTCTTCATGTAACTCAAAGCGAGCTGAGGTACTCTGGCCTTCAGGATCCACAAGAGAGGCGAATGGGCTGATCCAGCTATTGGCACAACCCAAGGTTTTAAAACATAGGTGGGATTTATGCTAATGCAATGGATGTCTAACCATTCACTGGTGATCAGTGGTCCAAGTGATTTAAGAATTATACTCCACCTTATACTAGTGTAAAACATTAAAAAATATTAAGCCCATAAAAAATAAAAAGTACATAGACAATGGAATATTACTCAGTTATAAAAAGAATGAATTAAGGCCATTTGCAGCAACATGGATGGACCTAGACATTATCATACTAAGTGAAGTAAGTCAGAAAGAGAAGGACAAACATTATATGATATCACTTATATGTGGAATCTAAAAAAAAAAGACAACAAAAAAATGAACTTATTTCCAAAACAGAAAGAGACTTACACACATAGAAAACAAACTTATGGTTACCAAAGGGAAAAGGTGAGGGGGAGGGATAAATTAGAAGTTTGGGATTAACATATACACACTACTATATATAAAATAGATAACCAACAAGGACTTACTGTGTAGCACAGGGAACTATACTCAATATCATTTAATAACCTATAATGGAAAAGAATATGAAGGAGAATATATGTGTGTATATACATATATATATGTATATACACATACACACAACTGAATCACTTGGCTGTATACCTGAAACTAACATGATATTGTAAATCAACTATACTTCAATAAAAATTTTTTAAAAACGAACCAAAAAAAATCAAGAAAAACTTATCTGAACGCTGGGAGGGTCAAGGGAAGGAAAACGCTGAACCCTAACTAGTCTGAGAGCCATAAGACATAACAGATTTGGCTTGGCCGGTCTTGGATTTTAGCTTGGAGCTTCCTGGCAGCTAAAATCAAGAGGGAGTCTGGAACAGCTCCATGGTTTTCACTGATCACAAGGGGAAGCACATTCCAGCTCTTCAGGGAAACAGAGCTGCTTCCCACGGTGGAAGTCCACGTCCTACTCGTCTTTGTATCCTGTACTTAGGCAGAGCCTGGCAACCACAGCGCTCATTGACTCAAGCTGCCTTTTCCCTACCCCTTCATTCTAAAAGGAATCTCTCATGTAGAGCTTCACACAAGGGACTCTGGGAGCTTCGGAGCCACAAAAGTGGGCCTAAAGTCAATGAAGGGATGAGTTTCAGTCTGTTTCTTTCTGTATCCATCACGGCACACGGACACGGCTCGGTACGGCAATCCTGAGGTGTGGGCAGGATGTCAAAAGCTAAATCATCATCTAAGATGGACTATTTCTTTTTCTTTTTTTAAATTTTATTTATTTATGACTGTGTTGGGTCTTCATTTCTGTGCGAGGGCTTTCTCCAGTTGTGGCAAGCGGGGGCCACTCTTCATCGCGGTGCACGGGCCTCTCACTATTGTGGCCTCTCTTGTTGCGGAGCACAGGCTCCAGACGCGCAGGCTCAGTAATTGTGGCTCACGGACCCAGCTGCTCCGCGGCATGTGGGATCCTCCCAGACCAGGGCTCGAACCCGTGTCCCCTGCATTGGCAGGCGGATTCTCAACCACTGCGCCACCAGGGAAGCCCCGAAGATGGACTATTTCTGAAGGACCTGTTTGATCCCTAACACAGTTGAGAATATCTATGGATAGACTGAGTACCCGTTACCCATGTCTGCACGCATACCGCTCCTCTCAACTGAATTTCTGATAATAATTACCCAGCACAGTGTTCAGGTTATTTGTTCTGGTCCAAGCCAGGAGTGTGGGTGCCCCTGTGGCTGATTAAGAGCAGACGGATGGGCTCGTCTTGGGCAGTAACATGGCGGCAGGAGATCCCTCCTCAATGCTCAGGTCTCCGAAGGAGGAGGTATATGACTCCTTTGCTTGACTCCAGAGCAAGCTTGGCAATAACAAAATGGAAACTGTTTAAATGAGAAGCTGCATTTCTCCCAGGGTAAGAACCTTCATTGCCATCTGGGGGCGCGCCTGTTACTGTGTAGCGCTCGCTCATGCGCAAAGGCAAGGCAATGCTGAGAACCTTGAGAGGCTGCCTGGCTGGTGATGGAGCAAGAATGGGTGGGTGGGTGGGGGGTATTGGGAAGGTGATGGTGGGTGGGGGGTTATTGGGAAGGGGATGGTGGGTGGGGGTTATTGGGAAGGGGATGGTGGGTGGGGGTTATTGGGAAGGGGATGGTGGGTGGGGGGTTATTGGGAAGGGGATGGTGGGTGGGGGGTTATTGGGAAGGGGATGGTGGGTGGGGGGTTATTGGGAAGGGGATGGTGGGTGGGGGGTACCGGGAAGGGGATGGTGGGTGGGGGGTACCGGGAAGGGGATGGTGGGTGGGGGATACCGGGAAGGGGATGGTGGGTGGGGGGTACCGGGAAGGGGATGGTGGGTAGGGGGTACCGGGAAGGGGATGGTGGGTGGAGGGTACCGGGAAGGGGATGGTGGGTGGGGGGTACCGGGAAGGGGATGGTGGGTAGGGGGTACCGGGAAGGGGATGGTGGGTAGGGGGTACCGGGAAGGGGATGGTGAGTGGGGGTTATTGGGAAGGGGATGGTGGGTGGGGGGTTATTGGGAAGGGGATGGTGGGTGGGGGTTATTGGGAAGGGGATGGTGGGTGGGGGGTTATTGGGAAGGGGATGGTGGGTGGGGGGTTATTGGGAAGGGGATGGTGGGTGGGGGGTACCGGGAAGGGGATGGTGGGTGGGGGGTACCGGGAAGGGGATGGTGGGTGGGGGGTACCGGGAAGGGGATGGTGGGTAGGGGGTACCGGGAAGGGGATGGTGGGTGGAGGGTACCGGGAAGGGGATGGTGGGTGGGGGGTACTGGGAAGGGGATGGTGGGTGGGGGGTTATTGGGAAGGGGATGGTGGGTGGGGGGTTATTGGGAAGGGGATGGTGGGTGGGGGGTACCGGGAAGGGGATGGTGGGTGGGGGGTACCGGGAAGGGGATGGTGGGTAGGGGGATACCGGGAAGGGGATGGTGGGTGGGGGGTACCGGGAAGGGGATGGTGGGTGGGGGGTACCGGGAAGGGGATGGTGGGTAGGGGGTACCGGGAAGGGGATGGTGGGTGGAGGGTACCGGGAAGGGGATGGTGGGTGGGGGGTACCGGGAAGGGGATGGTGGGTAGGGGGTACCGGGAAGGGGATGGTGGGTAGGGGGTACCGGGAAGGGGATGGTGAGTGGGGGTTATTGGGAAGGGGATGGTGGGTGGGGGGTTATTGGGAAGGGGATGGTGGGTGGGGGTTACTGGGAAGGGGATGGTGGGTGGGGGGTACCGGGAAGGGGATGGTGGGTGGGGGATACCGGGAAGGGGATGGTGGGTGGGGGGTACCGGGAAGGGGATGGTGGGTGGGGGGTACCGGAAAGGGGATGGTGGGTGGGGGGTACCGGGAAGGGGATGGTGGGTGGAGGGTACCGGGAAGGGGATGGTGGGTGGGGGGTACCGGGAAGGGGATGGTGGGTAGGGGGTACCGGGAAGGGGATGGTGGGTAGGGGGTACCGGGAAGGGGATGGTGAGTGGGGGTTATTGGGAAGGGGATGGTGGGTGGGGGGTTATTGGGAAAGGGATGGTGGGTGGGGGTTATTGGGAAGGGGATGGTGGGTGGGGGGTTATTGGGAAGGGGATGGTGGGTGGGGGGTACCGGGAAGGGGATGGTGGGTGGGGGGTACCGGGAAGGGGATGGTGGGTGGGGGGTACCGGGAAGGGGATGGTGGGTGGGGGGTACCGGGAAGGGGATGGTGGGTAGGGGGTACTGGGAAGGGGATGGTGGGTGGAGGGTACCGGGAAGGGGATGGTGGGTGGGGTTACTGGGAAGGGGATGGTGGGTAGGGGGTACTGGGAAGGGGATGGTGGGTGGGGGGTACTGGGAAGGGGATGGTGGGTGGGGGGTACTGGGAAGGGGATGGTGGGTGGGGGGTTATTGGGAAGGGGATGGTGGGTGGGGGGTTATTGGGAAGGGGATGGTGGGTGGGGGGTACCGGGAAGGGGATGGTGGGTGGGGGGTACCGGGAAGGGGATGGTGGGTAGGGGGATACCGGGAAGGGGATGGTGGGTGGGGGGTACCGGGAAGGGGATGGTGGGTGGGGGGTACTGGGAAGGGGATGGTGGGTAGGGGGTACTGGGAAGGGGATGGTGGGTGGAGGGTACCGGGAAGGGGATGGTGGGTGGGGGGTACCGGGAAGGGGATGGTGGGTAGGGGGTACCGGGAAGGGGATGGTAGGTAGGGGGTACCGGGAAGGGGATGGTGAGTGGGGGTTATTGGGAAGGGGATGGTGGGTGGGGGGTTATTGGGAAGGGGATGGTGGGTGGGGGTTATTGGGAAGGGGATGGTGGGTGGGGGGTACCGGGAAGAGGATGGTGGGTGGGGGATACCGGGAAGGGGATGGTGGGTGGGGGGTACCGGGAAGGGGATGGTGGGTGGGGGGTACCGGGAAGGGGATGGTGGGTGGGGGGTACTGGGAAGGGGATGGTGGGTGGAGGGTACCGGGAAGGGGATGGTGGGTGGGGGGTACCGGGAAGGGGATGGTGGGTAGGGGGTACCGGGAAGGGGATGGTGGGTAGGGGGTACCGGGAAGGGGATGGTGAGTGGGGGTTATTGGGAAGGGGATGGTGGGTGGGGGGTTATTGGGAAGGGGATGGTGGGTGGGGGGTACTGGGAAGGGGATGGTGGGTGGGGGGTACTGGGAAGGGGATGGTGGGTGGGGTTACTGGGAAGGGGATGGTGGGTAGGGGGTACTGGGAAGGGGATGGTGGGTGGGGGGTACTGGGAAGGGGATGGTGGGTGGGGGGTACTGGGAAGGGGATGGTGGGTGGGGGGTATTGGGAAGGGGATGGTGGCCTTGAGAAATCTGGGGAGAGACTTGTGGTGCTTCTATTTGTCTGTGTCCACTCCCACCGCCCTCGCCCTGCCCTCATGGATAATATCACACAACTTGTCAAGTACAGTGCTTTCTTCTGTAGCAACTGGCCTTTAAATTATGGTCTTATCCTTTTTTGATTATTAGAGCAGATGAAACAAAAGGTTCACTTTCTCTACACTGACAGATGAGCTGACGAGAAGATGCAGATTCTTGTCCACTCTGGGTACACATGCCTTAGCCAGCCTCACGCCCTAACTCGGGGCTGACTCCTGAGCAGAGACGGGGTCTGGGGGTGCCTCTCATCCTCCTCAGTTCACGCCATTACCTTGAACTTCTCCTCGTAGCTCTCAAAGGCCTCCATGACCATGCACATGGCTTCCATCGAGCGCTCAAGCCGGCCATCCACCCCGTTAAAGCGGTACATGCTGCCCGACACGTCCACCACCAGGCGCAGGCGCTTGGGTTTCTGTTGCGGGCTGCCCAGCTGAGGGAGAGACAACACAAAAGCCTTGTGAACCAGAAAACTGTCACTGGCTGCTGTTCTGGGGCCCTCACGCAGGTGCCAGAGTGCCAGCCGCCAGGCAGGCAGATGAGCTGTAGGCTGGGCCCGGCACAAGCCTGTCCTGGCAGGTGGGGAGGCACCTGTGGATTACATTTCAGTAAATGGAGCTTCAGACTTGTGCTGGTAGTTGGGGCCACATGGGAAAGATTTTCCTTTGGAATATGGTCCTTTCAAGGACAAACCTAGTCTAGTAAGACTCCCTTAGTGAGGCTGATGTCGTCTTAAAAACAATTATCTGGAAGAATATAAACCCCAGCGTTTCATTTTCACATCAGTTTCTCTAGCAAGATGGAAGTCCTTTGGAAGCCCACAGCAATTTTACCAGCACCTGTTGTGTAGTGACCTAAAAATCACTTCCACACAGCCTGCAAGAAATGTCAGATTCCTAAACCCAGGCGATGTGAGGGGCAGGGGGTTCCCGCAAAGAAGTAAAGGAAAATATCTCTTCCGTGTCTTTTGTCTTTAGGGAGCTTTCAGTTTTCTCCTCCTTCCAGTTACTGAATTACTACTACTCTTTACTTTTCCTGGCAGTTAACGGCATGAAAGCGGCATCGAACCGCAGTTTAGCAACAATTGTCAATTAACACGTGAAACTCTTAATGAGTTTCAGTTTGATTTTGAACCCAGGCCTGCCAATTTGCAGAATGAAAAACAGAAGTATGCTTGTCAAGTTTTTACTTACAGGAAAAAAGAAGAAAAATTCCAGATTATTCTGTTACTATACACTCCCTGACATGTATGCAAACTAATGAACAGAGGTAGTCATTTCAAGAAAATACTGTGGGTATTGGAGTGTAATGGTTGGAGACAAATTCAATACATTTCTTAAAAGCTTGTTGAGTCTGCCAGAATTAAGAACAGTGCCTCATCCACTGCCACGGCGACTCACAATTTCAGATGAATCTAAACACATTTGTGGACCGCAGTGAGTCGGTAAAGAAAGCAGTTGTTGGGCTTCCCTGGTGGCCTAGTGGTTGAGAGTCCGCCTGCCGATGCAGGGGACACGGGTTCGTGCCCCTGTCCGGGAAGATCCCACATGCCGCAGAGCGGCTGGGCCCGTGAGCCATGGCCGCTGAGCCTGCACGTCCGGAGCCTGTGCTCCGCAACGGGAGAGGCCACAACAGTGAGAGGCCCGCGTACCGCAAAAAAAAAAAAAAAAAAGAAAGCAGTTGTTGACGCATACCAAGGACACGGAAGGAAGAACTCTCCCAGTGACTACAGGAACCAACATTTAGACGGAATAAGTGGCTCCCTTCCCCCTACCTGTCACGGCACCCCCAGCTCTCAGTGGCTACTCAGCAATTCTGGTTACTTGGAGATACTGGAAGTCACAGAACCCTCTAAGAGACTCACCGTATTGCCATTTTTTTGGCCTTGTATTATTGCAAATATTTTAATATTATGGCTGTCGAAAACTTTACACACTATAATTAGAGTTATTTAAGGGAGAATTCCTTATTTTCTGAAAATTTCTTCCGTTATTAGATAGACACAGATCTTTAAAGGAACGGAACAGCGGAAAACGACCGAGATTGCTCTCATGCTTTCATTTGCATCACCCTCTGGGATTCAGTGGCATCAAGTGTCTTCAGTTCCCCCTCCAGGACACCCTACCCTGTGTCCTGGGAGCTGATCTGTTTTCCAAATGGCACTGGCCTCTCTCCTGGCTGCTGGCTTCCGGTGGGTTCTGCTGATGGAAGGCGCTGGCAGGAGATCAGAGGGTGAGGGTGAAATATTTACTCCCTCAGCCTCTTCTCTGCTGTGGCCCGTGGGTGGGTTCTCCTTCTGCTGAAGGCCACAGCCCCTGATGGCAGCCCTCTCCATAAATCACCTTTTCTATGTTCCAGCAAGTGCTCTCTCCTCTACCCTTTTAGACCGAGGGATGGGTCAGATCCTTGCTGTTGGGAGACCACACCGTCTCTTTTTGGATTTCGTAAATGCCACCCTTACTTTTGTAAATATTAACTGTACCTTACATTGCTCAGTTTGAGTGTGTCTGGTGTTTCTTTTTTTTCTTTTGTTTTGCGGTACGCGGGCCTCTCACTGCCGTGGCCTCTCCCGTTGCGGAGCACAGGCTCCGGACGCGCAGGCTCAGCGGCCATGGCTCACGGGCCCAGCCGCTCCGCGGCACGTGGGATCTTCCCGGACCGGGGCACGAACCCGTGTCCCCTGCATCAGCAGGCGGACTCTCAACCACTGCACCACCAGGGAAGCCCTGCCCGGTGTTTCTTGGCTCATGCTGGGATCTTGACTCACGTGATAAACAGTATAATATTTCTGTTTTTTTCTAATTTTAAAAAGTGTAATGCTTACCTGGATTGCCATATTCAGGGTTTATGGTGTTTTGACAAAGACAGCAACTCAAGGAAGCATCTGCTTGTAAAGAAGACCAAACTGCAGATCTGAGGCGCCTAGCGCACCGGTACTTACTTGTGGCTCTAGCTCACCCCGGCGTTTGTAGATGGCTTTTTCTCCAGTCAACCCATCAATGATCTTGGCATCATCTAGTTCCCCAGTAGCTTGGTGTCTTAGCCACTGTCTTTCTTTACCTTTAGCCTACAATGACATACACACAAATCCTTACTTTAATTAGTTCTGCAGGGTCCCTGACACATTTTATGCAAGAGAAACAGGAAACACACCAGGGATCTTTTCAATATGTGATGGTTCTGCATGGACAGTTTCATAAATGGACTGGTTTCTGCTCTGCTGACAAAGAAATGCCCTTTGTGTAGATTTTGTTCATTATAAGTGTTTTAACATATGGAATGACAAAATGAACTCACAACACACATGAACAGGAAAACGGTATGCAAATGAACCTCTGGAGAAACATGCAATATCTGGAAATGTAATGGTGATGCATTTCTTATGGATTTTCTGTCACGGTACTCCTAGAGAATTTATTAGGTAACACAATAATCAGCTTGAACTTGTTCACACTGTCTGCAAGCACAGAGAAAATGTGATCTTCAGACTCTTCCTTTTGGAGAAGTTGTTACGCCGGTTCTCTGTGACTTACAGTGCAAACGGGAACAGCTGAGAACAATAGTATGTGAACATTCTGTACCCTCCTGTCGCTCTGATCATCTACGTTCAGAGACTTCCTGAATTACTTTTCTAAAGATATTCGCACATAATGCTTAAAACTATGCCAAGTGGACTCAGATGATCGTTAAATGATAAAGAGTTATAATATCCCAATCCAGGTATAGGTTTATCACAGCTGATATTCACAGTAAGAAGTGGGAAGAAAAGCTAAAATACCTTTATGCGTACAAACTAGAGCTGTAGTTAAGATCATGTGCTCTGGAGTCAGACAGCCTGGCTCCAGTCCTTCCTTCACCATGATCAGGTGTCTGACCTCAAGCAAGTTATTGAACGTGTCTGCACTGAAGCATCCTCATCTTAAAAGTGAAGACAACACTAGTTTCTACTTTAGTGAGTTATTGTAAAGATTAAATGAGATACTACATGGAATTAGCTGAGAAAGAGCCTGGCAATCTGTGTTAGCTGGTATTGTGATCATGATGAAATACATTATGGACAATTAAGTCCACATTACTTTAAGCACACTTTCATCACGGTTTCATTGGAGGTGGCTGTATGACAGCACTGTCACTGAAAAAGTCAAGCTTTAGGCAGCCAGTCTCTATTTTAGGGGCAGATCAACCACTACACAAAGAAGCTCCACACGGTATAACTCTGGGTAGCACTCTTATGTATTGTTTTCCTGTTCCTGATACCCTTGCTGCAAACAGGTGCAAAATACCCCATTTGAATACAGATATATATTCACGTGTACATGAAATAAAGCGAGAGAAACTCCTAAGGTACCGGCATAAAGATATTAAATTTGGTGAGTAGTTAATTTCAGGAACTACCAGGTATGTGCCCCTTGGAAATATGTTCTTTCCTGATGTGTAATCTTGGTAAGAGCCCCACGATCTTATAGGACAATGGGACTCACTGGAGCATAGCTCAATGAGCTCATGTAGCTTTATAAGATAGACAGCTACAGGCGACAGGTGGAAGGGGTGGGCAGAGTCTCCTAGAATCCTTTCCCACTGAGCTACGGATAACACAGACAAGCTCCATCACACAGCGCCTCCCTTCTCAGGCCCCCTCCCCTGCAACATGATTGGGACCTGGCTCCCATCTCCTCTTCCCTGTCATTCCTGATGTCTGGAGTGGAGAATTCCTCAGGCCTCCAGGATACTCTCTGCTGGGAAACACAGCTGTGGATGACCAAATTAGTTACCTTTCAACCTGGAGAATCTATAACTCTTGGAGGTATCAAGCTGCAGAGCACTGCTTCTAATGCCTTTCATAGATGAGAACAGACTCTCACTGACTAGTCTAGACTGGAAAATAAGAACTGCAGAAAGTTCAAGAGAATGTGAGAGCCGTAGTCAGCAGTAGTGGCTTGGAAGTTGGATTCTAAAGCTGGGTTTAAGAGGAATACGGGATTAGAACTGGAACACAATTACATGATACGTTATGTAACAGCAGTGTCACTGTTACCACTAAGCACTGATTTTCAAAGTTTCATCAATACACTGGCAAGGCAATGACCTTGTCAGGTCAATGACGTTGACCTGAGGACTCCCTACCCAATTCCACTAGTTGCTACTTGGTTCTATTAACCAGTGATGCTTTCACCCTGTAAAGAACCATCGCAATAGCCACAGATTAAGTGATTTATGGTGATTTTTAATGCAGATTCCAGATTCCAACTGTAGTAAAAATAAATTTAAGCCCCCGCCATCTCACCGTAGAGGAAATATAAAATGCTAAAATTCTAACTAATAAGTCTACTCCCCTCCCCATATTTTGGTGTGTCTGAAAACAGAATATATCTTATAGTTAACGGCAAAAGAAACTTGCCAAGGTAAAAGGCAGAGGGGTTCATTGTGACCTGGTTGTCATATCTGGAGGACAAACATATGATCTTGGTTGAGCATAGCAGGTATCATTTTATTGAGTTATTTCTATTGGCAGCATAGGCAATTGACTTTTAATTTGAACTAAGATTCCCAATTATTATTTAAATGGGTTAAAAAAAATTACACGACAGCAGAGCATAAGAATAACGAGCAAATAGAGCCGTAAGATGCGAATATACTGTAAGTGAAGCGAGATTCTTTGCTGCAGAAATGACAACACTTCCAACAAGACCTATGAAGGTAAGACTCCCTGAGAGGAGGAATCTGGGTTTAAATTTGTTAGAAGAACATATGCATAGAGAGCTACATTTCACAGGACAGACCTTGCAATTAAAGAGAGGAGAAACCCCTAGGCTTTGTAAAATAGATCACAGAATGCTTAGAGCTAGCAGAAGTTGGAGTGACTAATTCACGGACCATGAAGAACTATCTCTCACACACTGCACACCCATCTAAAAGTTCAAGGGAGGGGCTTCCCTGCTGGCACAGTGGTTAAGAATCCACCTGCCAATGCAGGGGACACAGGATCAAGCCCTGGTCCGGGAAGATCCCACATGTTGTGGAGCAGCAGCTAAACCCGTGCACCACAACTACTGAGCCTGTGGTCTAGAGCCCGTGAGCCACAACTACTGAGCCTGCATGCCACAACTACTGAAGCCTGTGTGCCTAGAGCCTGTGCCCAGCAACAAGAGAAGCCACCGCAGTGAGAAGCCCGTGCATCACAATGAAGAGTAGACCCCGCTCGCCACAACTAGAGAAAGCCCGCCCACAGCAAAGAAGACCCAACACAGCCAAAAATAAATAAATAAAGTTCAAGGGAAGCTGTTAAATTTCCAGTGTTATGTAATTCATTTAAGTAAAACATGTAACTCTCAGTTTATCCAAATAGTAAGTGTAGAGAATATCACAGTTTTTTGTAAGACTAGAAATTATACTGTCAATTTTAAAGGAACTGAAGAGGGCCAGATCATGACTGTGGGTTATTAAAAAAGAAAAAAAGCAATTGCGTCTCTCTGTAGCTTATTACTCTGTTTTACTTCCTTTGTACTTATCACTATTTACAAATGTATTGGTTATCTCTTTGTCTTATCTTCTTGCTCTGCTAGAAAGTAAGGTTCATGGGGATAAGAGCCCTTATGTAACTTCAGCTTATAGAACAGTGCCTGATACCTAGCTGGTGTTCAATAAAAATGTACTGAACAAAAGTTGACTGCTTTCTATAAAACGTTAAGTGATAGAAGTATGATATAAAAGCATGCATCTATAGTATTCTCTCAATGTCTATGCATGTATATTATATATATATATGCAAAGAAAAGTATGTAGGAAAAACAAAAATATTAATAGTCATAGTTATTTTTGTGTTGTGGAATTACGGGTGATATTATTTTCTTTAAATTCCTTTATTTTCCAATCTTCATATCATGAGCTTGTGACTTTTATAATTCAAAAATAAATTCTCCTTTTTTTTCCTCAAAAGGATTTAAAAATATCCTTTTATAATTTTATGAGATATACTTTTGGGACCAGCTTGCAGGTTACGGAGAACAGGGCTTCTCCAACATTAATGAGCATATAAATAACTTAAGGATCTTGTTAAAAAGCAATTTCTGATTCAGTAGGTCCAGGCTGGGGCCTGATACTTTGCATTTAATTTTTCTTTTTTATAAATTTATTTTATTTAATTTATTTTTGGCTGTGTCGGGTCTTCATTGCTGCACGAGGGCTTTCTCTAGTTGCGGCGAGCAGGGGCTACTCTTTGTTGTGATGTGCATGTTTCTCATTGCGGTGGCTTCTCTTGCTGTGGAGCACAGGCTCTAGGCGCGCAGCCTTCAGTAGTTGTGGCACGCGGGCTCAGTAGTTGTGACTCGCGGGCTCTAGAGCACAGGCTCAGTAGTCGTGGTGCACGGGCTTAGTTGCTCAGGGCGGCATGTGGGATCTTCCAGGACCAGGGCTCGAACGCGTGTCCCCTGCACTGGCAGGCAGATTCTTAACCACTGCGCCACCAGGGAAGTCCAACAGTACTATTTTCTCAGATAACTGGGAATTGTCCCTAATTTGTAAGCTTCTAAGTGTTAATCAAAGTTAGTAAATCTATTCTTCAATAATAGAAATAGCTGAATTGCCTGCTAAGTGCAACAAATTATGGAGAAAATAACTGCTTAGGAAACTAGTTCATTCCATGTCTATTTTGACATTAGCCTCGATGTAGTTTATTTTAAGCTGGTTTGCTATTGATAATTAAGCATTTTGAGACTTGGATGGATAATTAATTACAGGAAACATACTTTGTTTTCCAAACTTCATCTTTCTGCCCCAACATCAGCACTCAAAAGAAAGCACAAAACGGCTAAAACCTAGCAGATTGGGCTTCCCTGGTGGCGCAGTGGTTGAGAATCCGCCTGCCGATGCAGGGGACACGGGTTCGTGCCCCGGTCCAGGAAGATCCCACGTGCCGCGGAGCGGCTGGGCCCGTGAGCCATGGCCGCTGGGCCTGTGCGTCCAGAGCCTGTGCTCCGCAACGGGAGAGGCCACAGCAGTGAGAGGTCCGTGTACCACAAAAACCAAAAAAAAAAAAAAAAAAAAAAAAAAAAACTAGCAGATTTACAACTTGATGAAAATCTTTCATTACCTGGAGTTTTAGGGATACTAAAAATCTCCTAAATAACTGTCTAAGACTCTCAGCAATTGCTTGTTCTCTAAGTTGGGATAGAGTCAGATCTAAGAAATATTAAGAACAATTATACTAGAAACAGGATATCAGAACTGTTAATAAGGTTCATTATTTATATCAACACATGAATGCCTATGCTATAGATATATATACATTTTAAAATAAAGTTTTGTTTTTATTTTATTTATTTTTGGCTGTGTTGGGTCTTCGTTGCTGCATGCGGGCTTTCTCTAGTTGCGGCGAGCAGGGGCTACTCTTTGTTGCGGTGTGCGGGCTTCTCATTGCGGTGGCTTCTCTTGTTGCGGAGCGCAGGCTCTAGAGGCAAGGGCTTCAGTAGTTGTGGCACGTGGCCTCAGTAGTTGTGGCTCGCGGGCTCTAGAGCACAGGCTCCATAGTTGTGGCGCACGGACTTAGCTACTCTGTGGCATGTGGGATCTTCCCGGACCAGGGCTCGAACCCATGTCCCCTGAGTTGGCAGGTGGATTCTTAACCACTGCGCCACCAGGGAAGTCCCTGGATATATATTTCTGAATAATATCTAAAAACTATACTAATAAGCATACAGACATAATTAAGTAAAACCACATAAACAAACAAATGACCATATCACCATAACAAAAGTGATAAGATTTGCTGAATGTCACACCCAGGAAAGCATTCCATTATGCTAGTTTATACTCCTGAGATTTAAATTTAAGATTGCCAAAGAATACCACAGACAACTTCATGCTTTATGACAATCAGACTGGAGTATTATTATCTAAATATAATTATTTAGTGGGTAATCCGCTAAATATATTTATAAAGATCTCACTTTAATGAAGCTATGTGGAATAATAATGGTTTGCTATTTTAGATATGCCTATATTTGACTGAAGTATACTAGTACATTTATCATTTACCAGAAGAACTTTGTCTTCAATTTTCTTTAGCAGGCTTGTGAGGTAGAAATCTCACCAGCCAGCTAAGCTAACTACCAAAGCTAATTTATTATGAGTCAGCTCTTCAAGACTATAAGTGAACAAATGTTAACTCCTTATGAGAGGTTTGCAAAATCCTGCGTTACTGATATCAATTCCAGATCAGCGTTAGAGCATAGAGGCTGCTGTCACAGACTAAAGGCACAAGAAGAGAATTACAGGTGGTGAGAATTTGGGGAAAAGGTCCGACTTAAGAGCAATAGGGCCACGACCCAGTGAATGTACGTCAAACAACCAGCGCAACAGCACTGCAGAATTCTTCTTTTGGTGTACATGCTAATAATTAGTAAAAATGATAATAGAAGGGGGGGTCCTTTCTAGGGGACCTATTACTGCCCTTGGTAAGGGGGTTATCGAATTACAAAATACTTATTTTTCCCTTAGAATATTATGTTTGTTTGCTATCTCTGGATTCACCATTATGTAAGACCCTAGAGACTTCAGGTCTTAATTTTCTTGTGCTGGTTTGGTTCTTTTCCTATACATGATTATCATCTTTTAAGGTACTCTCTAGCTTGAAGACTTTGTTTCCGTTTTGTATACCAATAAAAGAAAAAGACTCAATAAAATTTGGGGTGAGACTAAAGAAGGGATATGCTTTTTCCAATAAATCTGCTATCCCCCTTTTCAGGTCAGCTTTTAAAGTTTAAGTGTAACCTACTCGTAATAAAGTGCATAAATCTTAAGTGCAGAGTCAGTGAACTTTAAAAGTGAACATGCCCTTGTAACACCTGCACCTTCCTAGCCTCTCGGGGCCTCTTCTTCTGGACTTGACCTGGCATCTGCCAAAGGAAACCCCCCACCTGACTTCTATCATCACAGATTAGGTTTGCCTGTTTTTGTTTTCGTTTTTTTTGCGGTATGCAGGCCTCTCACTGTTGTGGCCTCTCCCGTTGCGGAGCACAGGCTCCGGAGGTGCAGGCTCAGTGGTCATGGCTCATGGGCCCAGCCGCTCTGCGGCATGTGGGATCCTCCCGGCCCGGGGCACGGACCCGTGTCCCCTGCATCGGCAAGCAGACCCCCAACCACTGTGCCACCAGGGAAGCCCTGAAATACTTCTTTAAATAGTAAGTTCCTACTGTATTTAAATAAATGAATTTATTTATAACAAAGGGCCAGACATGTTCTTTATTGTATATTCCTATTGCATGAAGAAAAATATTCTTATAAATATGTCCATCTGTTTTGTATTATGTAATAAATTCATACTAATGAGAATTCATTATATATAAAGATAGGTTTCACTAGTAAAAAGTCTATGTTACAGACTTTCGTAAAAAAGAAATACAGTTTTATTACTTTCATGTAAAGAACACTTAGATTAACTGAAATGCTCAGAGGATGACATACTCTGGTTAATTCATTTTCTGAGAAATAATTTGGTTAACCAGAAAGCGTGAGCACACGTGCACACACACACACATACACACCCATCTATAGCAGTGAGGACATTTAGGAGGAATAAACTTGACAAAAACCTTGCGGTTTGTGAACTTGGTCTTGTGATTTCAACCCTGAAAGTATTCTAAGTCTTAAGTCTTCACTTATTTGGGTTATGGTTAAGCAAGACTTATTTTATCTATAAACTCTACAAGCAAGCCAATCTTCTATTATTCCTTTAGAATTATTTCATGAAAAGATTAGAAAGGTTTAAGTAGCAATTTTTGTAGAAAGCACATCCATTCTACAGAGTAAAACATATAGATGACCATCACTAAATACTTGTTGGGTGAACAAATACATGTAAATGGATATTGAGGATACCTGGGAGCAGTAATTCTTTCATTAAACATTAGTTCCCATTATTTTAACATTTCTCCATGTTCGACCAACATAATACTTTTTGCTATTAATTTGCGCCATTCAAACGAAAAAGAATTAAGGTAAACTTTTGTACAGTATTTGTAAAATAACAGATTATATAAATCAGTGGAAACAATAAAAATTTTTCTTTGTGATTCTCAATATATTTTTAAAATATTTGTTTATTTATTTTATTTATTTGGCTGCACCAGGTCTTGGTTGCAGCACACAGGCTCCTCATTGCCGCGTGCAAGATCTTCGATGCGGCGTGCAGGATCTTTTAGTTGCCGCATGCGGGCTCTTAGTTGTGGCATGTGGGATTCAGTTCCCTGACCAGGGATCGAACCCGGGCCCCCTGCATTGGGAGCGTGGAGTCTTAACCACTGGACCACCAGGGAAGTCCCTGATTCTCAATAGTTTGACATAGTAAAAAAATATTCTACTAAATACCTGTTAGGTTGCCAGCTGCTCTAAACGGTGAAATGCCAAAAAAAAAAAAAAAAAAAGAAAAAAAAGCAGATACAGACCTTTGTATTTTAGGGAATTCTCTGTTTCTTGAAGTGACATCTCATTGCCAGGAAAAAAAAAGGTGATTCATGTACTTAACAAAGATGATTCTTGTTAGAAGAGTTTGTACTCTTGGATGGTGATGTGGAATTAAACTATTACTTTGGGTGGCAACTTACTGTCATTTTACAATGAGTTTTTATGAGCAATTTCACATCTTTCCTTCAAGAATTAGATATTTTGTACTTCAAAGGAGCATGTATAACAGGCATTTTAAACTTAACAGTTCAAAACTGAGCCCTAGAGCCCATCGCCTGCTCTCCCCAAGTTCTCTCAACAAAAGGCAACAGGGCAACCCCATTTTTTCAGCTGTTCAGGCCACATACCTGGGGATCATCTTTGACTGCTCTTTCCCTCACATCTCGCACCTGGACCACTCGCAAAGCCTCTCAACTTCCGGTGGTTTCCGACCATATGTTACTGTGTCCACATCATCCCTAGGTCAATTGTCATTCCCTCCCACGTGGACCACTGCAATGGTCCCCCTGCTTCTACTTTTGCCCCCTGACAGTCCCCTCTCCACAAAATAATCAGGAATATTTATAAAAACATGTCACAACTTGCAAGAAATACAATAAAAAAAATATCAGCCTGATTAAGTTTTTAAAAAGCCTGGCTTACGCGGAGCAACTAAGCCTGTGAGCCACAACTACTGAGCCTGCGATCTAAAGCCCGTGCTCTGCAACAAGAGAAGCCACCTCAACGAGAAGCCCACACACTGCAACGAAGAGTAGCCCCTGCTCGCCACAACTGGGGAAAGCCCGCGCGCAGCAACGAAGACCCAACGCAGCCAAAAATAAATAAATAAAATAAAATAAATTTATTTTAAAAAAATGTCTTAATGTTGCTGGCATTACTTCAGCAATACATAGCATTGAATAAAAAGCCTGGCTTAACTTCAATTTCTCTAATCATCTTCAGGAATGAAATAGTATTTGTTGCTCTCATATGTAATATGCATTATCCCACTTTTTGCTTCCTTCTGTTTCTTTTTGTTTGCTTGTTTTTTAAATATTTATTTATTTATTTATTATTTTTTTAACATCTTTATTGCAGTATAATTGCTTTACAATGGTGTGTTAGTTTCTGCTTTATAACAAAGTGGATCAGTTATACATATACATATGTTCCCATATCTCTTCCCTCTTGCATCTCCCTCCTTCCCACCCTCCCTATCCCACCCCTCTAGGTGGTCACAAAGCACCGAGCTGATCTCCCTGTGCCATGTGGCTGCTTCCCACTAGTTATCTATTTTACTGGTAGTGTATATATGTCCATGCCACTCTCTCACTTCGTCCCAGCTTACCCTTCCCCCTCCCCGTTTCCTCAAGTCCATTCTCTAGTAGCTCTGTGTCTTTTTTTTTTTTTGCGGTATGTGGGCCTCTCACTGTTGTGGCCTCTCCCGTTGCGGAGCACAGGCTCCGGACGCGCAGGCCTAGCGGCCATGGCTCACGGGCTTAGTTGCTCCGCGGCATGTGGGATCTTCCCGGACCAGGGCACGAACCCGTGTCTCCTGCACCGGCAGGCAGATTCTCAACCACTGCGCCACCAGGGAAGCCCTAGCTCTGTGTCTTTATTCCCGTCCTGCCCCTAGGTTCTTCATGACCTTTTTTTTTCTTCTTAGATTCCATATATATGTGTTAGCGTAAGGTATTTGTTTTTCTCTTTCTGACTTACTTCACTCTGTATGACAGACTCCAGGTCCATCCACCTCACTACAAACCTTCTGTTTCTTGATATCACCCTCTGATTTTTGTTTAATTTTTGAGACAATATGGGAATTTAGGCACTGTTTATTATTTTTAAATTTGCTGTTTTTATATTGTTTATCTTTAAAAACATTATTCTTGATATTTGAGTTTTCTTTTAAACATATTTACCACAATTATTTAGATATGCTTCTGTGTTTAACTGCTCCCAATTCTCATTGCTGGGCCTTTTATACCACAGGTTTCCCATTCTTAAGGAATTTGATTCCTCTTTTAACTGGCTGGAATATTTACACATATGTATGTATAGATGTGTGTGTGCACATGTGCGTATACATATTTACTTCCAAATTATTTTCAAAAGGATACTTAAGTGACATATATTTTAAGTCTCTGAATATCTGAAAATGTCTTTCTGTCACCTTTGTACTTCGGCTGAGTAGAGAATTCTTGGGTCACAACTTTTCTCCCTCCAGATCCTGCAGATGTTGTTTCACGATCTCTGGTGTTCAATGTTTCAGGCACAATTAATGTAAGATGAATTCTTCTTTCTTGGACAATAGCTTAGTTTTTGTCTGCCGGTATGCTTTTAGGATATTTTCTTTTTCTTTTTCTTTTTTTTACATTCTTATTTTCTCTGTTTTTGAAATGTTAAAATTCCATGAGGCTATGGCGAGGTGCTTATCTCTTCTCATTAACTTTGCCTGGTACTCAGTAAAGGTCTTTTGATCCATTGACTTAAGCCTGTCTTTGGCTCAGCACAGTTTTCTTTTACTATTACTTGAATTATTGTTTATGTGTGCTTTATGGTGGCCTCTTCGGGAATATCGTTGGTTCAGCATATATTTACTGAGCACTTACCATGGGCCAAGTACTGTTCTACTTGTTGGTATGGCTCATGGCTCTATGTGTTAGCTCTCCACTCTGTTTTTGTTGACCAGCTTTCTCATAGTTTTTACCTCTTCAGTATGGAATAACAATTCAAGTTTTCCATTCAGATTAGTCCTTAAGACTGGATTGAGTCTGTTCTTCCTACTTTTAATGTAGATTTCAGCTTTGGCATTGCACTTGTAGTTTTCTTCTAGTCTTTCCTTATTTCACATACTTCAGGTTTCTTTGAATTTTGAGAATACAAAGCAGATGTTTTCTAAAAATGTGATGTTTTCTGAAGAAAATATTCTAGCCTATCAGCATCTTCTTCTTCTACATCTTGAATTTCTATTATTCTGCCTCACTGAAGAATTATTTCATCTTATTTAAGCTCATCTTATTTAATTATTTTGTGTCCTCATTCTTGGATGATAGGATGGCTGTTCAAAAGTGTTCAGCAACAGACTGGATGGATTCTCCACTTTGTTATTATTAGAATTCTCCTTGAAGATTTTAGACTGGTGTTAGTAGTTGAAGCAAAGCTATACTACTAGCTCGAGAGCTCTGCAGGGAAGGAGTTGGAACTAGGGACAGTCACAGCATGAGAACTTCACCTCCACATCATTTCTTATTTTGTTTGGAAAAGCCATTGCAATGGGGCCATTTGGCATTTGTTTGATCTGGTCTTCAAGCCAAGTATAAGTTGAGGCTGGTCTGGCCCCTTTCCCAGAGTTACTACCTTTCCAGCTTGTTGCTTTATGCCACTGCATAAAGTCTAGACCTCTCCACCCCTCCACTGCCCCTCAGAGCTTCTGCTTTCAAATGCTGCTGCTTGGCAGTGACAACATGGAGGTCAAGTGTTCTGCTTCTCACCAGCTCTAGGGTTCTCCCTTCTACTCCCTGCCTCTCCAAGCAAGAGATGTTAATGTGACTTGTGGTCTCCTGTACTTACTTGCTAGGAATGCTATTTCTTAGGAAGTTTGAACTGTCTTTGGTACTATTATTCATAGGGGTCACACTGCATTAAATTTCACAAAAACTCTTCAAAGCTTCTTGTATGTCCCTAGCATTCTTCTCCAACTTCTGTCATATGGGTTTTGTACTGTTTACAGCTTTTCAGTATTTTAAACCTTTTAATGGTTACCTGGCAAAGATTGCGTTTGATGCCTTTGTTCACGCAGCCTGGAAGTCAGGACTGTACTTGCAGGCTGCGCTCGGCTGACGCTGTCCTCTCATGGCCACTGATGCCACGTGCTAAGTGACGAGCCATTCGTGTGCTAAGAAAGAGTAACTAGCATTTTACTCCTCTCCCCAGAAATGCAGATGTTCCTTGACAGGCCCATCTTCACCCTTCCCCCTCTTTGCTCTATACCCTCACCTTCATCAACACATCTTCCCTCTTGGTTTGGGCCATTTCTCTACACAGATGACCATAAAAATACAGACATATCTATACAGATATGTAAGCCTATCTAGTCCTAACCTTGCTCTTGAACTCGAGTCATATCTTAAAATCTTCAAATACCATGCTTGCTTGACATTTTTCCATAGGTGTCCCAGTAGTGAGAAAACATAATAACTGCCAAACCAAACATCTGCTTTCTCCACAAGCCTCTCCTCTTCCTGTGTTCCTTATTTCTGTCCCCTAGGGCTTGAAAACCTCAGCATCCCCTTCACCCCATGTTCCATGGGGTGAAGACATGTTCCATGTCTTCTGGTCATACTTCCCAACTGTCCCATCCTTTCCATTTTCACTTCAATTACCCAGGTTTGGGTTCCTATCACTTCTTACCTGAATGACTGAAGTAATGTTATGATATGATTTCCTGGCTTCTTCTACCTCTCTCTCCTCTAAGACTTAATAACTCCATGATTATGGAACTTCTTAAAGAAGATAAAACCACACCACTCCCTTTCTCAGTCACATCCATGCTCCTTCCTGATGACAAAAGACAGTCAGCATGGATTCACTTTCTCTCTAGTTTTCTCCCCTACTACTCCCTGCCCACAAGCCCATCCCCAAACTCTGAACTCTAGTCACATTGGACTGTTTGCCATTCTCTAAACAGCCTTGTATTCTTTGCAGTCTTTGTCCCCTGCTCATAGGTTTCTTCTGTCTTGGCCAGAGCTACCCAGACTGCCTTTGGTGTGTGAACACTTGTTACTGGTCTGTGATGAAACAGGTCACAGAAGTTGACAGTAATCATTTAGAAACTTATACTGCAATTTGACAAAGTAATTTTATGTTTGTTGAATCTAATATTAAATAATATGGGCTTGTATTTCGTATGTTATTTTTTATATCATTTTCTTTCCAGTAATTCATTTCTATTTTATTTTATAAAAGTATTAGTCCATTAAAAGGAAAAGAGAGTTGAAGAACAAGGTAGTCTTTGTAAGGAGTTACTGGGAACAATCAACTGAGCTACTATAGAAATAAGCTTCCTTAGGAGCCACTAAATTTGTTACTTGAATGTTAGAGAAACACAAACATGAAGGCACTATTTTCCCAATTAACAATGTGTTTGAAGGACTGACCTTAAAAGAAAAAGGTTAAAATAAGAAAAATTCGTCTGTGATAAGTTGGAAAAAAAACCTGGCCCCTCTCCACAGAAGGTTTGAGAAGCTCTGGTCAAGACCATCTTTCCATCCACATCCTTAGAAGAGTTGCCCATTGCAACCATACTCATCCTTCTTGGTCCAGCTCAAACGACATTTCCTCTGTGAGTCTTTCCCTAACTGCCCAGCCTAGAAGTTGCTTGTACATCTGTCTACATAACCATAGCGCTTTGTTAAAAATTATTCTGTGCCATCTACCATATTGTGTCGTCTCTTACAACTAAACATGTCTTCTTCACTAGAAGGTTAGCTGTTGAAGGCAAGAACTCTTAGGCAAAATAGATATTCAGTAAATGTCCACTGGGTGAAACACAGTTACTATAGATTAAACAAAGCAAATGGGGAAATGCTTTCCATTCTTTACATACAGCAAAGTAGGGGCTCAGAATAAAGTTCCTGGGCTTCCCTGGTGGCACAGTGGTTGAGAGTCCGCCTGCCGATGCAGGGGACGTGGGTTCGTGCCCCGGTCCGGGAGGATCCCACATGCCGCAGAGCAGCTGGGCCCATGAGCCATGGCCGCTGAGCCTGTGCGTCTGGAGCCTGTGCTCCGCAACGGGAGAGGCCCGCGTACCACAAAAAAAAAAAAAAAGAAAGAAAAAAGAATAAAGTTCCTTACCTGGCACCAACCTGCCTCCCAGCCTCAAAGCTTTTTGCATCTCACAGTGAGTAGTATCCTGCCCTTGGCCGGACCTCAGCTCACACATGAGACCACAGTGTCAGGCCTTTGTTTGTGCTGTGCCCTCTGCTGGGCATTGTTTTCACCCTTCTTTGTCTGGTTAATATTCGTGTGTCCTTCAAGACTCAGGTCATGGATTCTTTCCTTCAAAATCTATCCTAGAATCCCTTTCCTCTGGACATCCACTGCATACTGTTCATTCCTCTACCTAGACGCTTACATATTAAACAGAAATGATCTGTGCAGGTGCCTGTCTTCCCCACCTCTTGAAGTTAATACCTTTGTGAGTACAGAGACAATATCTTATTAATCTTTGTGTCTTCAGTGCCAAGCACCGTGCACATCACACATCAGTGTTCACAAACACCATTTATCTGAACACAAGCTCATTTTGAACCACTAAAGAAAAAGAAAGGAACATAATTGTTGGTTCATGGAGCTATGCTAAGCAAAGCAATCAGAGAAAGGCTAATTTAGTTTAGCCTGAGAATGAAATTACTAATTGTAGATTAGAGAAAACACTGGAGAGAAGATATGATTAAAATCAGTGGCTTTTTGTAGAAATGGATATTTTCTATTGTTAGGGAAAGCTGGAATCAGAGATTCAGATTCTGAACCGAGTATAATTGAAGTTATTATAGACCCTACTATTCTAATGAGAAAACTCTTGCTACTGATTCATAAAAGGTCCAATCACTGGGACTCTATGATATCCCATGAAGAATCCAGTCAAGAAGCAAAGGAAGGTCACTGATGACAGCTGTCTTAATTGAGAAGAGTGATCCGTGATGCAACAGAGGCACATGCGGAAGCAGCATTGACATGGGCAGCAAGATGTTCCCTTTCCTCAGATCTCAGCCCAGCCTCTCAATGCATGGGCTTGAGGCTGTGCTTTTAAAGTCACCCCGAATGATGATTTGCTAATTCCTGGCCCGACTTTGTGCTGATCACTGAGAAACACCCATTGTGCAAGACAGCTGGATGTTATTAGTCAATCAGAACCACACAGGACTGGCAGGAGATGGCCAAAAGGTGACCAAGTCCAGGCCTTCCTGTTTTCGTTGCAATCTAAAGATTCATATTCCACACGAGGTCCTGTCTATCCTTGGCCAGCGGCTGTTTGCAACTGGCACTTCGCTGTTTGCAACTGGCACTTATCTTTCCAAATTGAGGATAAGAAGTCACAGCAGTGGGTCTGACTTTTCTTCCTTTGGCTGATCTTGTAAATAAAACATCATTTATATTAAAGGGTTGATGTGAAGATTAAATGCAATGATGTTTGTAAAAGTAACTATAGCTTGCTGCCCAATGAATACCAATCAAGACATTAACTAATACCAGATGAGGATCCTGTGCTGGCATTTGGATAACGATGCAAAGTGTTTTAAGAGTATATGTGAAAGTTATACTTGTCACAGAGTTGTAGAGTTGGAAGAAGATAACAGGCTTAAGAGATCATAGGGACCTGGGCTTTGGGCTCAGACAGCTGCTTCGCTAGCCACAGGGACTCAGGACAAGCTACCTCATCTTCCTAATCTTCAGTTCCCTCACTATAAAGTGGGAACAAAATCTCTGTATTTCATACGATTGTGAGAATTGAGATAATTTATGTGGCTCAGTCTCTTTATCTATCGAATGTAGAAAATAATACTGACTGGTTATTGTAAGGACTAAATAGCACAATGAATGTAAAGCACTTGACTGGGTGCCTGGCCTGCAGTCCAGGTTGATGAATATTAGCAAGTGCAATGAAGGAAATGATGAAGCTAATTCTTCTGTAGAGAATGCTATATGCTAGGCACTGTTTTAAGGGGGTTATGTGTATCATCTTAATTTTTTTTTAAAAAAATCACAAATAAATCTCATTTTTCTTTTAAGGAAGAAGAAAAAATAAAAGAAGGAAACTGGAGGGCATGGCAGGGGTCCCACAATGCTGTCTCTGCTCTGACTGCCCTTGAGCCTGTTACGGTACCATTGATATCTGCTCCTACAAGACAAATCATCCTAGTTAATCTTAATAACTGCCTTTTATCTGTTTTTCCCATTTTACAGAACCCAGGCTGTCTGGCTCCAGAGCGGGCATTATTAGCCACTAAGGATGATGATGATGTTGGTGTTGACGATGATGGAAGAGATCTTGATGCTGCTGCTGATACCATAAGGCACCTAGTAGAATAACCGGCACATAGTAATTGCTCAATAAATGCTTGCTGTTATTAAAATGCTGGTGTTATTCGTAAAGATTTCTAGAGATGGAAGTTCTATATCCATCTTAGGTACTCATTTAAGGATTAAATTACTTCGATTCCCTTTCTTATATCTTAAAGCTCTTCCTTGCCATTATTTAAGTCTGTTTTCTCTTTTTCAGATTTCCAGGGGAGAAGAGAATGAAAACTTCCCTGAGACAATTATTTACTCTATTTGAGGGTATTTAGAAAGTTATTAACCTTAATACTTTTACAATTTTTTTTTTTTGGTGCCAAAAAAAAAATCTTTTCCTTTTATTTAGTCTTATCTGCTGCCTTTCTTTGAGTCCTTCACAATTTTCTTGGATTTCTCTCTTTGCAAGCTGGAAGCAAAACTAAACATGGTTTTCTGATACTGGTCTCTTTGCTGTGGTGTTTCACAGAAAAGTCATTACTTAATGTTAACCCTAATCCTAACCCAGGCTTAACTGGTGTCCTACTTTAAGAAGTCACAGCACTGGGCCTGACTTTTCTTCCTTTGGCTGATCTTGTAAACATAATATCATTTATCTTAAAGGGTTGATGTGAGGATTAAATGCATTGATGTTTGTTAAAGTAACTATAGCACGGTGCCCAATGAATATCAGTCAAGATATTAACTAATACCAGATGAGGATTTTGATTCCTTCAATTAAAAATGTATTCTTGTATCTCTTCCTAGTAATGTGAATCCTCCAGTGGCCTGTTTGTCCACCGGATCAAACCCAATTGTGTGCAAGTTCGCACGGCATCCAGGGCCAGATCACGATCTGGCCGTTACAACTGTACCAGCCGTCTCCCTTGCCATCTGTCCCCCACCACGTACGCGGTCTTCTCAGTCACACTGCATAACGTGCTATTCTCTGAACTCACTGTGCTCTCTCATGCCTCTGTGCACTTGTATGGGCTGTGTCCTGTGTCTGGAATGCCCTCACTCCTCAACCACCTGGAAAATTCCTCAGCATCTTTTAAGAGTGAACTCAAGCATTGCATCCTCGGTGAAGCCTTTTCTCATTCATCCCATAGAATCATGCACATACTTCTCTACAGAACTTAGGAAACTGTTTGCTTGTCTTCTTTAAGTTCCTTCTTTGAGGGCAGCAACTGCATTTTCTTTTTCTTTTCTTTTTAAAATTTATTTATTTATTTATTTATTTATGGCTGCTTCGGGTCTTTGTTGCCGCGTGCGGGCTCTCTCTAGTTGTGGCGAGCGAGGGCTACTCTTCGTTGCGCTGAGCGGGCTTCTCATTGCGGTGGCTTCTCTTGTTGTGGAGCACGGGCTCTAGGCGCACAGGCTTCAGTAGTTATGGTGCACGGGCTTAGTTGCTCCGCGGCATGTGGGAATCTTCCCGGACCAGGGCTCAAACCCGTGTCCCCTGCATTGGCAGGCAGATTCTTAACCACTGTGCCACCAGGGAAGCCCTGCATTTTATTTTTCTATCCCATCAAGAACGTAAGAAATGAACGAATGACGGTACTATACTCACTCTTCAGTCTTAGTACCAGCACCATACCTCCCATTACCCATCTCCTGTGAGCCACTCATTTTGGGTCTTATTTGCCTACTGTCTTGCCCTGGAGCTCAGAGCTCACCCAGAAGTTGCCCTCAGCGTTCAGGGAAATGAGTACTTTTTAAGTGAGTGACTATGGAAGAAAATCCAATCATTCAATGTTATGTTGTTCACATAATTTATATAAAATCTTATGCTGTTTCATCTTAAATAACTGTATATGGATTTTTTTAAAGCAAACCACTTAAGTCTTACACTCCCTAGATTTTGAAATTGGGCATCTAGTTAATCATTATAAAGACCTTTCTCCTTCCTTTTCCTTTGGAAGTGATGTAACTTTGCCTAATCTCCTGATGTAGTTTAGATCTATTTAGACATGAGGCTTTCTCAGAGTTTGAGGTTGAAATGGTAGATTAAAAGTGCATAATGAAAACTTCTTACCTCCAATAACTAGCAAAAAATAATAAAACTTCCCCCCAAAAGAACCAAAAAGGGAAAGGGCATAACTGAAGGCCATGGACTTCAAAGGAAAGGACAGAAGATTCCAGAGTAGAACGGAGAAGCACACCACAGCCTGGCCCCTAACCCTGCCCCTTCTCCCCTGAAATGTGGCTTCTCTCTCTCTTCAGGCAAAACAATCTTACATAATTTGTGATTTTTCAGAATACTTAGCCTTTCCTTAATTATCTGTGCAAATTGGTCAGAACACAATCTTAAGTGTAAAATCTCCAAATAACAAATCTTTGCTTAAGAAATATTGGAAGCATCTTATGCTTCTAATGGATTCGAAAGCAGTTTGTTCACTTAAATTTATCCTCTGAAATCTTATTAATAATGCTAAATGTCTTACTAGTCTCTGTTATCACAGATAATACAGACAAGCTTTTTACAGACTCTGGCATGAGGTGTTTATCTTATAAATCAAATGCAAAAACAACTTAATATTAAAAATAAAAGAAATATTGAAGCATCTTAATATTTTTAGGGGCAATAGCAACATGAACTAGGTCTGAGACGACTAGCCTATGAAACTGCAAAGAGGCTGGCAGTGTGGAGACCAGGGGAGGAGGGGTCAGGGTGCACAGGGAATGCACAGCTTGGATGATCCAGAATGTTCCTGTCATTGCCTGGGAGAGTCATTCACAACAAAACGATCTGTAGGGAGAGAATTCTATCTGTGGATTTCTCGTAGAGATGGGACACTCATAGATCTAGATGAGGAGAATCAGGAAGTCTGATGCCTTTTAGGGTCACTGGTTAAATTACTGCTTCCTGGATAGGAGGAAAGGTGAGGTCAAATATTTTTACCCGACAAACTGAACTAAGAAAGCCATGGAGTGACCCACAGTTTTATGCAAACATTTTGGCATGGACTAATTCTTTTGGACTGGCTGATTAGGGTTCAGATAACTTTCTCCAATAGTTTCAGGGTGGGTCTAGTTTGGGGCCCAGTTTATTTTCTTGGCCCGTACATGTTGATTACCTGTAAATTATCCAGGATAATTCGGAGGGAGTGCACCTGCCGTCGAACAGCCCCTGAAAACCTTTCATAGGTTGCAGCATCATATTCGCTCATTTGGATCTCCTTAAGCCTAAAATCAGAGGGCAAAAAAAGACAACAGCTGAAAGCCTGTACCTGTGCATCTTTTACTTCCATTCATCTACTGCTAAGAACTGTAGCAAACTCCTCGGTAACTCAGGAGGCCTTTGAGGAAAAAAAGCAAGAAGTGATGTCTCCAGCTAATGTTTCAAAAGAGAGGAATGTGTGTGCAGTGATGCCCTAGGAAATGGTTAAGTCGCCCTGCAGAGGAAAAAGAAGCCCTGATTTGTAGTGTTTGTTGATTTCTGTGGTGGTTGATGTTAAGCTATCAATAGTGAGGCCGCTGAGCATTGAGTTAGAAAGAAACGTGCAGTTGGCTCATGTGAGCCAGTATGACTCAGCTCTGTAGCACACCGCTGCTGTATCCCAAACACGTGTCGTGATGCTGCCAGATGGTCAGTTCATGTGGCAGATTCCTAGAGAGATCCCATGGGTTGCTTTTTAAGACCAAGGACATATATTTGGTTGATCATGATAAG
The DNA here is from genome assembly GCF_026419965.1 of Kogia breviceps. Lineage (NCBI taxonomy): Eukaryota > Metazoa > Chordata > Mammalia > Artiodactyla > Physeteridae > Kogia > Kogia breviceps. The sequence continues at coordinate 25,514,923 of NC_081325.1, read as the reverse complement.
AGTTCAGGCCCAGAGAATGTAAATAAATGTGTTGCTGTGTAAAATATGGGAGTTTTCTGAAATTGGCTGTGTACTTTTAATAGGATAATTGTGTTTTAATATTATTGTGGCATTGAAATTCTGTCGTCCCAGGACGGTGCTCCTTTTTACCATTTTTCATTCTTTGCTTCTGCTGCAGCCCTGCCAGCCCACTCGCAGTTTCCTCAACCCACTGTGTGCCCTTGTCCCTGAACCCCTGCATGGGCTTCTCTCCCACCCAGAGTGCCTTTCCCTGCTTCTTTGCCTACTAACTTCCACAAACTCTTCAAGGCTCATATCAATGGTCACCTCCTCCAGGAAGCCTGCTCGGATCTTCAGATTTGTCTTCTGTGCTCTCGAATCACTTCATGCTTTTCTCTGTCAGAGCATTGCTACCTGTGCTATAGTTGTCTGCTTCCTGTCTCGCCAACTGGACTCTTTGCTCCTTTAGTCTTTCTCATCTTTATCTGCATGCTGCCTACCATGATCCCTAGCATAATAGATGCTCAAAATAAATTGATGTGATTGACTGAAATACAAATAAGACTCAATTATTTAAAATGCAGCATCTTAAACTAATTATAAGTAGAAGGTTTTACAGTGTTTTATCCATAATACACATTTCTACAAATTTCTATAAATGTAAAGGGTACTAATACTAGGACAGGGAATGATGAATGCATATCTCAAAAGCCTAACCACAACACGGTGTTCTAAGCTGGTGTGTGTGTGCATGTGTGCGTGTGTGTGTGTGTGTGTGTGCATGTGTGTGTGCATGTACACAATGTTGGAGGTATGGATCCTAGATGTAGAGCTGAAACTCTTATCAGGAGTATAGTTTTATTGCCTTGGGCTGGAACAGAACCCCTAAATGCTCAATGAGGATGAATGGTCTCTATTCCTCCCTATCTGGCCAAGCGCTGGGAAGAATCCATCCATCACAGAGCAGAGCACTAAAGGCTTATTAGAATCACATAATGTTAGGCTTAGACCACCATGAGGGCAGATATGCAATTCCTGCCCTACCACCTGGCTGGCTTAGCTAATGCCACCTCAGGTGTCAAGACCCGGCTCAAAGTTCACGTCCTATGAAGTCTGGCTCAATCCCTTCATGATCATTCTCTTTCACATATCTTCCACAGTTATCTGCTATGGAACCTATACACTTCGTTGCTTTAAATAATACATATGTCTATTTTGCCCTATCATAGTGTTTTTCAAACTTTATTTTCCACAGTAGGAAATAAGCTTTATATTGAGATCCAGTAAACAAAAATGCATGTACACACACGTGTGTGTATACCTGAGCCAAAAATTTAATGAAAAATACCTTTACTACATGTGATGTACTCTCATTTTTTCTCTTCTAATCCTCTGGGGTAAGGAACATGTCTTATTTTTTCTTAGAATCTCCAGTACCAGCACAAACCCTGGCACCCAGTGGCATTCAATAAATGCTGTTGGATAGCACTTCTGAAAACACTGACTATCCAAAGGTAAATACCTGAAAGGTAAATAATATCTGAATGGTCGTTTCCTGAGGTGACATGTCAAGGTGCCCTTCTAAATCTAATTTACTCTCTGCTCTGAAGGACGAAAAGGAATATGTGTATAGGACTTGACCTCCTAACAATGCCTCTTATGTTTAGTTTTGGCAATCTCTTAAACCTCTCTATAAATTTTCATTAGATTGAGGTATGTCTCAAGTATCAAGCCTGACAGGAGCTGGGCACAATGACACTGCCACACGCGCGCGCACACACACACACACGCGCACGCACGCACACACACACGCAGACGCAGACGCGCACGCACACACACGCAGACGCACACACACATGCACGCAGACGCGCACGCACACACACGCGCGCGCACATGCACACGCGCACACACGCACGCACACATCAAGGAAGGTGCCAGGCAGTTAGTAAGTCACCTCAGGCAGACTGGTCATTGTGGAGAGATCAGAATTGACTCCAGCTATGGGGATACCTCTGGCACGATTGTGTTGCATCCAAAACACACCACATGCTGGTCTAATTATGAAGAGATCTGGAAATCATATTCCAAGCTGTGTCAGCTTTCACAAAAATCACCTACAAGGTGTTCAAAGCTGATAACGTTCTGAAAGGTGAAGACCGAAGCAGAGAGCAGTGAAAGAAAATGGGACATTTTAGCCTCTGTTTGAGACAAGACTCCCAGCCCGAATACTCGGAAACCCACAAAGCTAGCTGAAAATAGGGCTTTCTGCTGCTTTAACCCTGATCGAAACTTCAGGGCACAGCTGCTTCACATTCTAGTAAGACTGCACTTTGCTGGCACAGTATATTCTTAAAGGTATATTTATTGTTACGTAAGAGTCTGGGAATTTTGGTTCTCATTTTACTTTTTCGTATAGGTCATATTTGGATCAATTATGAGGAAAACAAACACAAGTTGAAATCTAGTGTGTAGGGCTGATTCGTTTTGCAAATGGTAGTGGGTACAATTTCCACGGTTGGTGTCCACCTTAAACGCTTTTCCAAGCGTTTAAGTACCTCGCCATTTATTTCATTCTTGTTTTATTGGTTTACTACTTCTGTTCTGCTTTATACATGTCTTACACTTGTCCACCTGTTACTCTTCCTGAGTTAAGCAATTCTTGATATGTAGGAACCAGTATCTAGCTGAAATCCAGATACAAATGAATGCTAAGTAAATATTACGTTGATAATATCAAGAACCCATCAGTAGAATTAGGCTCTTGGAGGCAATATGGTAGACCTCTAGGCTGATGGATAGGTCTGGCTGTCAGTCCGGTTTTAGCCAGTCTCTGAATTAAGTATGAAAGGGTGATACCATTACTTGTATGCACGTGTCTATTATTCATTCCACAAATATGTGTGTGCTTGCTAGGTACCAGGTTCTGGGCGTAGGTACTGGGGATATACTAGAGGGCAAAATATCCCGCCCTCAACGAACTTGAAGTCAGTAGAGAAGAAATAAGCTATCCACACAAATAATAACACTATGGGAAAGAGTGTTAAGAGCTATGGAGAAAAGCTACAGGGTGCTATAAAAGCACAAATGCAGGGACTTGACCTCATTTCTGCATATACCTAAAATTGCAAAATAGCATTAAAACTAAAGCATCCAAAACTATTGGATGACAGTGAAGAATGATTACTTTTTAAAGACATGATAATAGTTTTGTATTTTTATTTTTTTAAGTAAAATATTTCAGAGACACACGCTGAAATATTTACGATGAAAAGATAGAAAATCTTGAATTAGCTTCAAAATAACCCAGAGGTGGGGACTAGGAATGGAATCGGATTTTTTTTCCTGAGGTTGAGGGAACAGGTCCACAGGGTTCATTATACATTACTCTCTACTTTTGTTTATGTTTAAAAAGTTTCATAATAAAAAAGTTTAAGAAAAATCTTTAGCAGTGTTAAATTGAATACCCATCAAATAGGACTATTACTACACGAAAGTAGAAAGCAACATTTTTCTGTGTGTTTTCTGTCTTTCTCAGGGTCTCCATGTGCTTTTATTTCATCTTCTCCTTTCTCATCCCCTTTTGCCCATCTCCTCTGTATTTCAACCACCTTCCAGTATTCTTTCACGCGGACTTAGATTCTTTTTTGCAGCGCTTAGTAGAGGTGTCTGGTTTTCTCATTCCCTTCTCCACTTTTTCTCTTTCCTCCCTTATAGCCACTAAATTTAGTTGCCTTATTATTACAGATGCTCCTTACTTTCTTTCCCTTGTGGCACAATGGTCCATAATACAACCAGATTCCTCACCCTTATCATGGAAATCAGAGAAGGGCTTGTGTACTTCTACCCAAGCACTACTTACAGGTCCTTCTTTCTCCCTGTGAACTCCTCTATCCATTTGTCTGCTTACACAAAAATTGAGACAGGACTTGTAAGGTTTTCAGCGTGGAAACAATAGGAACTCATCATTTGGGGAGGAGATGATGATGTGTATCTAATTATTTGGTTCTTTTCCTAAATAAATATTTATTGTTTATATGAAATGTAGAGCCATAGTTTAATTCTAACAAGACCTTGTATTATAGGATTCCTCCCATCCTTTTTTGAGAAGTTTAAACTGCTTTCATTCCTAACATAGTGATTTGTCTTCATAACCTCTCTGAGAGGAAGGGAGAGGGGAGTCACCATCAGAAGAACAAACTGACACCCAGTGAGGATAAATTAATTGTTTGAGGCCTCCAGGGAAGCCGGCAGAAGGGCTGCGAGGGACACTCTTGTCTTCTCTACCTGCTGAGTACATGAGGGTCCTAAGCCTTGCAGGCTTTCCTGGGGGTGTGGCAGGAGGGACCTGCATTTTTGTGTCCCCATTGTTCTGGACTGTTTACTTGCAGGATGTGTAAGCACAGCACGTAATGTAAAACCAGATGTCCTGCGTGGGAGGAATTTTGGAACTCACATACCCTGGAGCAAGCTTTTCCTGAACTGCACCCAGCTGCTTTCGCTGAGCACAGCAGTATAAATCTGCCTCCCAGACCACTGTCTATGCCCTCACTCCTGAAGGAGATCTTGCTCTTCCTTGGGTATTTTTCACTTTTAGCTGATGAACACATGTGGATGTCTAGTGAAAGCATCATGCGGATTCTTCTCATTTTTTAGATGGTTCCAATCCAAGTGGCTCCGGATGGTTCCAGAACATGTGAAAGCTACAGGCTGGTTGGCCTGGATTTCAAGGCCTCCACACACTGACAGGGGCCTCCACAGTCAACCTCACTCCCCACCGCCCCCAGCTGGTACCCTTTATTCTGCACAGGGGAGCTGGCGCTCTCTGCCGTGGCCGCTCTTCTCATCCTACCCTGGCGCCTCTGGTCCCTTAGTTTTCCCTTCCTGGAATATGTCCAAATCCTGGCTGAGCTCAGGCGTCGCCTCACATCAGCCCACGGACCTTACCCTTCTCTGCACTGCCGTACCACGGGACTTCAGCACTTAACCAGGGGGTGTGTGCGTGTGAGCGTGTGTGTGTACACTACTGGTCCCGTCTCCACGTAAATCTACAAGACTCCTGAGGGCAGGAAGGGACCATCATGTAGCATCATCTGAATTCCCTATGTTGCCTGGCAACAGATGTGGATGGAATGATGTGATCTTTAGTTTTTCCAAAGAGAAGAATCTTTGGTTTTACTTTCTAACGTGCTCAAGTCCTTCCTCTATACGACCATATGTAATTAATACATTTAAAAGGGCCTGAGTAGAAAGGGTGGGAGATTATGTTCACTCGGCCGTCTCCACTGGGAGGGGGTTAGCTATGGATTTCAGTTTGTGGGTCCAAGTTGCTGCATGAGGAATCGGATCACACAAATTTGGGTCTACTTCAGGGTCCACTGACATTTCACCACAGGGACCGACACTGCTCCGGGTGCAGTGGGGTCCACTCACCTCTGTTGAAACGCCCTCTGGCCCATCTCTCTCGCAGCTCTCTTCACCTCCTCAGGAACTGCATCTTTCTCAGCCTTAGAGACCTGGTACACTGCGTGGCCTGCATCCAGACGGTAAGGACCTCCTTTGCCGCCCAGACCTGCAGTGTCTCTTCCCCCTGGGAGGAAACCAGGAAGTCCAGGTGATTAGTCTGATCCAGATCACAAAACAGAAGTCAGATCTGGCTTTAAGGCGGTCCTGTGCAGTATATTAATTGTACTTAACTAGTAATTAAATATTCAAATGACTTTCTTCTGGAAACACAAGGGCATCCCCCTATCAAAGATGCTTTCTTCTTCTCCATCCAGCCAATCCCACGCAGATTTCAAGGCTCAGTCCAAATTCCATGACCCCTCACCTGCTGACTCTACCTCACAGGGATCAAGACTCCTATGCACTATTTGTTACTCTTGAAAATTTATGTTTCTTTTCTTGTCACCTATAGTGTGAATGGGATTATGTTTTACATATCTGTGTAGCTCTGTACCTATAAGAGGCTTGAATATCATAAATACTTAGTATATATTTGTTAATTCAATGAACGACGCTCCTCTTCCCTCACACGTAACCTCCTTTTTCCTTAAAATAAAAGAAAGACGACCAGGCTCTCGATCCTGTTTCCTCTGTTTTGCAAATGACAAAAATAATGCACAGAGAGGTTAAGTCACCTACTCATGACCTCATATCAGTGGGTGAGCCAAGATTAGAAGCCAATTATTATACTAACTTTGACTTTTAGCTTAGAATAATACACAACAGATAAACATTGCCAGCTTCAGGACAGTTTTTAAATACAAACCCAAGTTTACATGCTTGAAAATGTGCATTATGTAATATTGTATAACTTTTACTGTAAAATTAAATGCCTAGAAGATTAGGTAGGTAATAAAACACTGCATTGACCCTCCGCCAAATACATATATTGGCTAGACTGGCTACATATTTGGGCCCTGGGCTACCAGTTTATTACCCCTGCTTTATAATGATTAAAATACTAGTAATCAGTTTCTTTTGTTCATTCACAAATAACTTGGGAACTTAGAAGAGAATCCAATATTGGAGGGGCAGCATAATATTGAATATTATATCATAGTATAGTATAGATTAGTACAGTATACTAGTATTATATAGTACAGTATTCTATAGTTAAGTCAGACTGTCTGAGTTTGAATCCTGGTTCCAATGCACTAGTCATGTGTCCTTGACGGAAGTTCCTTAACTTTTCTGTAGCTCAGTCTCATCGCCTGTAAAATGGGGATACTAATATCATTTACTTCATGGGATCGTCACGAGGCTAAAGTGCTCAGAACAGTGTATGGCACAAAATAAGAGCTCTATGAGTGACTGCTCTTACTATTATTTACACAACTAGCAGTCACATAGAATGAGGTCATTCCTAAGTTTCATAAAGTGGACACTTTGAAAGCTTTTAGGCTTTGGTTAAATTATGCTACAGTTATCTTTTCTCCCTTGAAGCCTTAAGTGGTGTAATAAGTTAAAAGCAAGAACTCAGCATACTCTGCTTCCCTTATCAAAGTCCAGGTAGGTCATTTCCTTTTGGGAAATACCATGAGAACAGCCTATTAATTATAGTATATTTATCGTTTGATTCCAGCACATCTTATTTCATTTTTATTTAGAAATTGCTGGTGGAAAATTCCGTCTTGGATGTGTGTGATTCCTGGCTGTCACTTGTGGACGGCCTGTGGGCGGAGGGGACTGGTCATTGGACAATGATGATGAGATAGAGTCAGGTTTCTGGGACCTGACTCCCTTCCTCCTGGAGGTATGGGTGGGTCATGAATTAGAGCTCAAAAGTTCAAGGGCGCTGAGGTGACATTGTTTTTGGTGAAACGAGGAAAGGACCCGCAAACGTTCAGAGGCTGGGGTGAGTGACAGACAGCATGGGAAGGCACGGTCCCTTGGCAAAGTCATACGGGGTTGGAGAGGGCGTGAGGACAGATTTCTTCACGTCCTCCACTTCCAAGAGCCTTTAATTTGAACTTCTTAAATGAAAATGCTTGCCAGATAGTCCAGACTTCAAGGTATAATCTTGAAGTTAACCTTGAACATCCTAAATCTGTTAAGATAAAGGGGAGAGAGGCAATGGACGGGTTCTGATGACGAAGAAGGAATCAAATGAGTTGTTGGGTCAGAGCTCAGTTCAATATAGAGAATTCTGAGGGAAGAGAGTGACAAAGAGAAAAAAAAAATTGCAGCAAAAGAGCCTTGATAAATTGAAAAATAAAGGCTGGGGAAAGCAAAAGCAGGGTCTGCAGCCTGGACAGATATGTGAGCTAGTAGACACAAGCTGAATAACAAGCGAGAACGTCCGCTCCAGAGGAGCCCGCTGCGGGGAAACCTGCATCTGGCCAGCTCGTCCCACAATGCATTCCACATGGATTAAATCTTGCTGGCTTGACACTAACTTCCAGATCAAAGGACATTTCTCAAAATATCCTTTCTTTCAAGCTGATGCTTGATGAATAAACAGAGCAGGCAACGAGTCCACAGGCCGACTTGATAGCACATTGTCCGAACACAGAAACCCATTTCCTCCCGAGGCTGTCAAGGCCAAGAGGCACAGACCAACCTCAGGGAAGGCGAAGAACAGAGCTCATGCCAGCACCGCTCACGGCCGTGATAAGATCAGACAGTGCGCACACAGTCTGGCCCTATTCCTGCGGCTCTGCAGATGTGTCTGCCCCAGCTGCCGCAGAGGAAAGAGGAAGGCAGCCGCTGTGGGAACAATGCTCTCGTCGGGCAGCCAAGAGGAAGGAGTGGACCCCAGTCATCGGTTCAGACCACAACGCCCCCTCTTATCTCCCAACCCTGCATCCTCAACATGCTCACTTCTGAGATGTAGAGGACCAGGACCATTGCTTTTCAAAGTCAGCTGGTCAAGAAAGAATTTACTGTCGATTTCTGGCACGATTCCCAAGGGCATGGAATTTCAAAGAGGGGATTAACACATTGAATGAATACATTCTTCACGCCAGGTCTTGAGCTCAGCGCTTTACAATCATAATCTCACTGAATCCTCATCACAAGCTTGTGAGGCAGTTAATATTATGCCCCTTTTATGGATGAAGCAACCCTGGGAGGACCAGAAAGGTCCTCCGTTCTGGATAGCAGAGTCTGCGGGACTCCAAGTGCCAGGGTTTTTCCGTGTCTTGGTGTCATGCTGGGACAGAGGGCAAAGGCACACTCCAGCCGACTAACGGGAGACACAGAGAAGGCAGGCTGATTCCTGAGCCTTCTTGGGGCCGCTGTGATGTCCCCCTGGGCTTGCGAAGTCTCTGGAAGCCTGACCCAGGAGAATGCCGCGCTACGAACCTGTGCCGCCAGCCCAAGTATTGCCGCCCACATGCGGCATGTTGTCTGGGTCCTCCTTGCCGTGTTTGGGGGAACTCACGTCTTCACCGCTCTCTCTGTGGACTGTTATCTAAAAATGAAGAAGTAAGACATTATCATTCTCCGTGACCAGCACCAGGAGCTGCAGGACAGAAGGAAGAATTGTTTCCCCCTAAGTCCTTAAGGTATTGCGTAACCTCAGGCCACAGGCCACAACAGATGCTGTTAGTGTCTGGCAAAAGTTTCACGGGATTTTACATCCATTTAGTTGGGAAGGAGACAAATTTAATTTTAAAAAATATTCTTTAAAGAAAAGGTGCTGGACTGGGTTACAGCTTCAGAATTCTTCTGGCGCAGAGTATTGCCTTGAGCATTTACATAAAGAACAAGACCCACCAGAAGCAGGGGAAAGGGATCTCACCAGAGACTGACTGAGACAGCTCTCAAGTTTAAAAGGATCACTGCCCAGCTGGTCCAGCCGAGTCACAGCAGATATACATTTACCTATTTAATTTTCCAAGAAATCCCACTCCTCAGAGAAATGTCACTTTATATGAAATACGTGGAAAAGAAAAGCAGAAAATGTATCTTTGTGTGCTTCAGTGATATATGTTATACACACAGACACTGAAAACTGCTTATTTATTTCCTGGACCCACTCTAATTTTATTATGGTATTTATAGCTCTCCTAGTTCATCTCGATTTTGAAACTGGATTTACTACTCCTGCAAATCAAACAGAATAAGCAGCACTAGCTTTCCTCTTAGAGAGCCTGTGGCTCATTCATTGGTCCCTAATTTAATTCGGCACAGATTCACCAGAAGGACTGATAACCACTCAGGAATTCCATCCTAGCAGTCAGCTCAGTAGATATTACTCCACCATGAAAAGACCTCGAAGCAGCCGCATCCAGGTACCCTCTAAGCCTGCTCTCAAATATAATGATTTTCAAGGCAGACCAGATCAAACATTTATTTATTTGTTCAAATAACACTTAACGGGAAATGTATTGGCAAGACTTCATTTGAACTACCATGGAGCCAACAAAAGCCATGCAGGATAGGTCACTGCCCTCAAATTGCTTACAGTGGAGCAGGAGAGGCTGCAAATAGACCTGTAGCATGATGCCAGGTCAGTCTTGAGAGCTGACCCAATCTTTGTTAGTAAGTGGACTTTTCATTCTGGATGTATACGAAGATAGGTAGATAATTTAAGGCCTTTGCAAATAAAATGGCTATTAAGAATGCATTCAACCTAACTTCCATTGTCTTATGTCCGGACTAGTTCATTTCACATGTTATGACGTCATAAAGAGATTTTAATTAACCAGGTCTTTCTACCCTTAGCTTTGGCATCATTAACAGAGTTTTTGCCATAACTTCAGCATACTTTAAAATTTCGCAGCCAGGACATGACAATTGATATGAATTCCACACATTCAACATGCTCGAAAAAATGGGTGAAAATAATTTTTTTCTTCTTTTTAAAAATTAAACTATGCAGAATAGCTAGCAACATTTAGAGTACAAATAAGCATTTAAAATACTGTCCCCCAAACTTGCCACCACTTTCCAGCCTTTCTAGAGGCAGTGTAAGAGATAATCAGTAAATTAAAATATGTATACTATGAGAATTCTAGACCAGCGCTAACCAAGAAAATTTTCTGTGTTGATAGAAATATATATACCTGAGATGTCTAACATGGTAGCTTTTAGCCCAATGTGGCTATTGAGTACTCGAGATGTGCTTTTTTTAAGTTTTATTTAATTAACTAAAATTTAAGTTTAAATTACATGTAGCCAGCGGGTATCTCAACAGACAGCACAGCACAAGGACAAGCTTGCCTCAGCCCGGGAGATAATGTTTGGTTAATTTAGCAGTATCTTATAGATGTTTTCCGTGAGAAATGAGAAAAACAGGAAACATTTCAAAATTGTGACAGAGTTTTATTCTGTTGTCATTTTAAGAAATCTATATAAAAGTTATGACTACAGCCTGATTTTTTTTAAACAAACATAATGGAACTTACATATGGAAATACGTTTATTATAATAAGATGGTAAACTTATTTTTCATACATAAAGACACATTTATTACAATAATGCTGCTCAAAGCACTTCTGGACTGTTTCTGGAAGGATCTGCAGAATCCACAGCAGATTCTATTTGAATATCTTTAATGGTGGCCACTTTGTATTCTTTAAAAATAGATTTGATTTTTAATAAATAGCTAAAGGATACTTTGAGCCGATTTCTGGTATGAACTATTTGCTAATTTGCTTTGTACCGTTTGGAAAGTCAATTAACTTCTCTGAGCCTCAACCTTCTCATCAGCAATGAAGTGGGTTTAACTAAATAATTTCTTCCATTCCACCTAACATTGACATGCTCTAGCTGATTCAACGATTCAAAATGTGGTAAATAAGGGATGTTAGTCAAAACCAGGCACAATTATAAGACTAGTTTGCTTTATATGAGTTGTGATACTTCTATAGGCCAATTCTTTTTTTTTTTTTTTGCAGTACGCGGGCCTCTCACTGCTGTGGCCTCTCCCGTTGCGGAGCACAGGCTCCGGACGCACAGGCTCAGCGGCCACGGCTCACGGGCCCAGCCGCTCCGCGGCACGTGGGATCTTCCCGGACCAGGGCACGAACCCATGTCTCCTGCATCGGCAGGCGGATTCTCAACCACCCCGCCACCAGGGAAGCCCTGGAACTTCATCTTTAAGAATTGGCCTATAGCGTCCGGAGCCTGTGCTCCGCAACGGGAGAGGCCACAGCAGTGAGAGGCCCGCGTACTGCAAAAAATAAAAAACAAAAATCAAAAAAACATGAAGTTCCAAAAATGTTCTGGGCAATGACAGCATTATTGGAATAACTGTTCTGAACATTTACCTCGCTTTAGGGTATGTGTGTGTGTATACTATTTATTAAAAATAAATAAAAGAATGGATAAACAACAAGGTCCTACTGTATAGCACAACGAACTATATTCAATATCGTGAGATAAACCATAATGGAAAAGAATATTAAAAAGAATGTATATATATGTATAAATGAGACACTTTGCTATACAGCAGAAATTAACACATTGTAAATCAACTATACTTCAATAAAAACAAACAAATAAATAAACAAACAAATAAATAAAAGAACCTCAGAAGAGGTATAGAAAGCAAAGTCCTATGTGTCTAGTAACTTTACTTTCATCAAAAATCAATCTCCTTCAGACATTTCACGACAATTCAGTTATTCTGCTGTAAGAGAATAGCCTTTTAAGAAGTACTAAAAATGACGGCACAAGGCAAAAGAAAAAGCCTGTCAAATAGCCCCCCTCAGCTACCTCCAAAATCACACTCTTAAAATTGCAAAGACACCTCTAATGGGCCTTCAGGGAGGCAGAAAATTTGCTATGAACTTTCTGGGCAGAAAGGAACTGGTGTGCTCTTTGCCACCTGTGTGTCTTCCAGGCCATCTGCTGGGGAATGGCGTGTCTAACAGCAAGTCAGCCCCACACCAACCCGGAATGGGAGTCTAGAGATGTTTCAAAATTGGCAAATGCTTGACAAAAACAATCATCTGATTTATTCCAGAGAAACACATACCATAAAATTCCAAGGATACTTACTTAAAAGCGAGGCATTTGGGGAGTTTATCTAATTCTGTGTCATTTTATGAATGCCATTATACTCACACGAGTCTATTTCTCTAGGTGGATGGGAGGAACTCACTGACAAGAGGTTTCCAAAGCATTTTAGGGCGTCTCTTACGTGAATTGACAATGACTCATAAAAGTTACAAGGCAGGAAGTCTAGGACAGTCCAATGCAGGACAGAAACTGGAACAGATACTAGGGAAGGCCGATTATTTGAGGAAGCTTGTTTCCTAGGGACAGAGGATGCTATAGAGCCTCTGGCCATTCAGAAAGTTGATAAACTGCTGAATTCTTTGAAGGATGTGTTGCGAAGGACTTGGAATGCATTTCCTTCGAGGGTTGGTTTCATCTAGAAAGAGCTCAAGTGAGTCAATCCAGTTACTGAAATAGACCCTACTGTATTCACTTAAACGGATCAAAATTTTTCCCAAACCACAAAGCATTGTGGACTCTTACAACTGTTGTTGCAAATGGATGCACATGCTAAGGCCTTCGACGTGTTTCTCACAGCTGACACAACCTACTTCCTTTTAGATAAGCGTGCTATAATCATAAGAACTGTTATCCTCTTTCAGATGAATCAAAATGGAAAAAACATGGAGCTTGTAAATTATAACTCATAAAAATGTCCCAGAGTTAAAGCAACCCAAAGCCAGAGCAGGGAAGAGACATGACTCACGAAAGCCCTGTAATTCTAGGCAAGGCCCATATATTTCAGGCTCCTCCTCAAACTCATGATTTTTAAAAACCATCAGTAAAATGACATAAATAGCCAGAATACAATCTTGGAGGGAAAGTTAGTTCTTGGAGGACTGACTGGACAACACAGCTTATTCTTATTTTCCAACTGGAGACTAGGTGTGGCACAGCAGATGCTTCTAGCTGCCTCCCCTACGTCTACTCCCTCTTTCTCCTTTTTAAACAGAAGTCAGATGCACCATGGTTAGCTGGACTGAAGCCCAGTCATCCCATTCCCCTCTGCCAGTGATTGGCCTAGGGGAAGGTAGGCGACCCGAGATGTAAGAAAATCAGGAGGTTTCTGGGAAAGATTTTCCTCTCAGGTCAAGAGCTCTTTCATTGCCCTGGATGGACCGCCCTCCCCTCCCCTGCAACATACACGCGCTTGCTGCTTTGGCACACGGAGTGAGAATGTGATGCTTAGTGCTGTGGTCTCCATCTGGTGACCATGTGGCAATGAGAAGAAGGTGGCAGAGGGGAGGATGCAGGAGGCTACGTCCCTGATGACACCGCTGAGCTGCTGAACCAACCATGGAGTCATTTGCTTCTGGCCTTCTACATCAGCAAATAAGAAACGTCCTTAGTTTAAAGTACTGTGAGTTGGGTTTTTCTGCTACTTGGGGTCTACTGCATGCAAACTAATTGATTCATTCATTACAGGATGAATGAGAGCCAGCAGGGCAGAAGCCACGGTCTTGATCTTTGGAGGATGTCCTACTTCCAGAAGATGTGTTTTAAATTTACTGACATCGAAAATTGCCATAATAATATCAGTAGAGTTGCCTACAATTTGATGATTAGCAGGCAATTCAATGCATTCACTCATTCATTTTCTTATTCAAACATTTCTGTGTATGTTTATGGCACATTTACTACTCACTGAGATAATGGCGATAACATGAAACAGGATCTTTGCTTCCAGGAGGATGTTTTATAAAGTGGAACAAAGTCACAGCACAGGGTAATACAGACCATAATAAGGGACTGAATACATCTGCCTAAAAGATTATTATCTGAGGTTATTCTTATTCTATGATAGAAAGTAAGAAATTTCTATCATAGATACAATGAAGGTCACATAACATGTTCCTAGGAATGATGGTCTTTCATATGAAGACAGCTTGTTAAAAAAGAAAACAGAAAACCTTACCCAGTTTTCATAAACAACATGCAGCTTCTACAACGATAACGCATGACAAAAATACCATTGTCCATAGGCAGTTTCTATGTGTCCCAATTTCAATCTTTGGCAAAGCCATCAAGTATGTAATTTATCTTCAGTTTTTCCCTGGCTGGTGGCAACATTTGCTTTCAAATATTCAATGACTTCCTGCCCTCTTTAATCCCTCCTAGTTCTTAAAAAGCAGGGGATGATCTGATTTTTGATCATTAATATTAAAAAATTATACTGTAGCTGATATTCATTTGCACCAAATAATTAACCCAAAGGGCATTCCCACTGTAAGTGCCCTTGATTGGGAAATAAAGTCCTCTTTCCTTTGTTTGGGGTGGGGGACAGGGGAGGGGGATGGCGGGGGGCATGCTAGGCCTGTTCCCTGGCCCTGAAGACAAACGCCTATGAGGCGATTGTGGTGTTACAGGTGAGAGGTAGAAGGGACGGTCTGTGGCTTGTCCCAGAGCGGCTCTTGCCCTGATGGAGCGGGTGGAGCCTTCTGGCTTAGAAAGGACTCCTGTTCTTTCTCATAGGCTTCTTCAAGTCAACCAGCAGCCCTCCCTCCTGACTTAGGGGACCTTTTGCCCACCTCCCCAGACTCAACCTAATTCTGTCTACCCTCCCCCTTTTTGCTTGAACACTCCTAGAGACGAGGCATACTTTGTTTTCTGGCACAAGGGATGTGCTCGGTAAATATTTTAAAATATTTGAAACCGTGACCGCAAACACCCTCCTTCCTCTATCTGATGTGATGTTCTGGAATACGTACCTTTGTGCATCCTAGGTTATTTCTCTATCCGTGTTTATAGTTTCTGACAAAGATCTTCCTCACTGGAATGACTCTTTTCACTCAGTCCGTTACTATGCAACAAAAACCCCCAGTCTGATGAAAATGAACAACGCTTTATAGATTTCACAGACTTGGGCTAACAGGAGGGCAAAATACCAACTTATGAATATTTTACTTTACCTTTTATTATCGGACAGTAGAGGTTGGCACAGTGGCTTATACCTACATCCTTGAACATAATAGATGCTTAATAAATATGTATTATACGCATGTGTAAGAGGCAGCTTGGCAACAGAATGTAGGAGTTTCATCTTCTGTGTACTATCCTCTCCACGATAAACTGTCGGCTGCTGTCTGCTGGGACTCTTCCTGCTCTTTCCTGCCAGCTCGTAATTGGCGAACAGCACAGCAGTGCTCAGCCATTGGTCAGCAGACAGTCATCTTCTAACAGAGGCGGGAAGCACATGGCCCCACTGGCTCTGCATTGTTCTTTTTTTTTTTTTTAACGTCTTTATTGAAGTATAATTGCTTTACAATGGTGTGTTAGTTTCTGCTTTACAACAAAGTGAATCAGTTATACATATACATATGTTCCCATATCTCTTCCCTCTTGAGTCTCCCTCCCTCCCACCCCTCTAGGTGGTCACAAACCACGGAGCTGATCTCCCTCTCCCTGTGCTATGCGGCTGCTCCGGCACCTCCCTCAGCTTGACTCTGATCCCTACCACGGCCTCAGCTCAGTTTCTGGGGACCCATCGGGCTGGGGCTGACTCCCTGCTGTCGAGTCTATGGGTAGCTGCCTCTCTCCTGCTCTCTGGTCCAGACAGAGCTGTTGGAATATCTGCGCAAAATCAAATGGTCCGGCTGCAGAATCCATCTACCCCCCCACCTCTCACTTTACTTAGAGGTCTTTATTTATTCATCTCTTTCTTCTGTTTAAATGGAAATAGGAAGAAAAGATGAACAAGACTTTCAGAAAATCTAAGGATACAGAATGTAGATAACGGAATCAAGAGAATAGTTCATGGGTTAAGATGGTATAAGTACAAACCAATCTTTAAGGGAAAACAAATGTTGTTATCATTGTGTGTAGGTGAGTGCCAAAAACACAGGTTAAAAAAACCACAAATAATTGGCATGTTTACTGGCACGGACAAGCACCCCTCCTGCTGTCACTGGACGCGTTGAGTATTCTAAGCATTCTAACAAAACAACTGCTAATTAAATTCCGAGACGCTGGACGCAGGGCAAACTGTCAGGTCTTCATATATTCTACCTTTTCTATTTTGCCTCGTTTATTTTCCAGAGACTTCAAAAGGTTAACATTCAACGCTAGAGCAAATTCAAGCCCGGCCATGAGACCTCCAAAGCCAAAGATAAGGTTGGTGATGCAAGGCCACTTCTACTACGGCAGAGTATGCAAATGTTTGGGTTTTGTTATATATAAGGTGGCTCTGGCAAGAGACATCTACTGCCACGTGCTTTATTATTGAAGCTAAATGATCTCTCCTGGCATTTCCTGGCCAGGTGATTTCAGTCTCATACCCAACCCTTGAGCTCCTCCCAGAACACAAAACCTACTTGGCAGTCTTTAAAACTATTGTGTTTTCCCTGTCAACAGAATTCTCTGAGGTGCTAAGTGTGGCTAGGAAAAGGAAGGGTGGGTAGAAAAGCCATCCTACCACTAGGGTGGGGAGAAGCAAAAGGGGGTTTTAATAAGACCCAGGTTCTAAAAATTCTTGAAAGCACCAAGCACAACTCCATGAAAACACATTTAGCGTGGGGGAATTCTTTTCTGAAAATAGGAATGCTAACTAGAGGGGCGGGATAGGGAGGGTGGGAGGGAGGGAGACGCAAGAGGGAAGAGATATGGGAACATATGTATATGTATAACTGATTCACTTTGTTGTAAAGGAGAAACTAACACACTATTGTAAAACAGTTATACTCCAATAAAGATGTTAAAAAGAAAAAAAAAAGGAATGCTAACTGAATCAGTGCGGGCAAGTTATCACAGCATCCTCCCCGCGGAGAGGTATTTCCATCATCAAACGCTGGCAAATGGTTTTCCGTCTTGTTTATGCTAAAGTCAGGTTATGTCACCAGCCATCATTTCTTCCAGCTATTCTTCATACCATTGTTGGTTCATCATCTCAGACTCTAAATGTTTATGAAGTCATTGTCTACTGATGTTTACCCTGAGTTTCCTCAACCATTTCCTCAAGGCACATGGAGTTCTTGTAAAACCGGTGTTTTCACATCGAGCAAGACAGTCTTCCTTTGCTTCCAGGAGGCCCAGCACTCTCCCACACTTTTTTCCCCCAATTTTTATTGGACTATAGTGGATTTACAATGTTGTGTTAGTTTCAGGTGTACAGCAAAGTGAATCAGTTACACATAAACATATATCCATTCCTTTTTTTTTGTTTTTGATTCTTTTCCCATATAAGCCATTACAGAGTATTGAGTTCCCTGCGCTATACAGCAGGTTCTTATTAGTTATCTATTTTATATATAGTATTGTGTATATGTCGATCCCAATCTCCCAATTTATCTCTCCCCCCGTTATCCCCTGGTCTCCCACACTTTTTGACAGCTATGATGAGTCAAAACTATTAACCAGAATACAAAACACTGGCATAAAGAGAGGTCGTAGAGAAATAAGCTATATGCACGGCACATACACAGAGCTCAGGAGAATGTGGTATATCACTCACCCGCTGAGAGCAATCATGGTTCTGTGTTCTTCTAAGCTCACTGGGTGAGGGACCCTTCCAGGCTGCTGAACTACCTCAAATGGACTGAGAGTGTAAAACACCGCTCAGAGTGTGGGCAAAACACATACACTGACTAACTAGGATGTATGCATTTATTGTATGCATACATGCACATACATTTTTAAAGAAAATATTTCTTGAAGTGATAAAAATCAGTGCTACGGGCTGTGTAGGAAAATGTGGCCACATATATGAAGTGGCATCAGTTCTACACTGTGAACATCCAGAGGGCAGGACTGGGTCTTATCCTTCGTATCAGCTTTAGCACCTGGTCTTTGCGTATCGCAGAAGCTCAGTAAACGTGTGGTGAATAAGTGAACGGCTGCATGACAGGCACCGCCTCTGTGGCCATTCCAAAGCTGCAGAATGGCTCCAGCGGGGTGTATGCCACCAAGAATATATGGAAGCCTGATAACTGCTCTCCTGGAACCGAAGGAGGTAAATTGGAAAGCAGGAAATTTGGAGGAGGAGAAAAGAATACCATTGGGTTTTGCTTTGCAAGACATTCTTTTTTTTTTTTTTTTTTTTTTTTTGCGGTATGCGGGCCTCTCACTGTTGTGGCCTCTCCCGTTGCGAAGCACAGGCTCCGGACGCGCAGGCTCAGCAGCCATGGCCCACGGGCCCAGCCGCTCCGCGGCACGTGGGATCCTCCCGGACGGGGGCACGAACCCGTGTCTCCTGCATCGGCAGGCGGATTCTCAACCACTGCGCCACCAGGGAAGCCCAAGACATTCTTTTAATTTTAGATTGTGAAGGCTCTTTGTGAGCAACAAACTTAGAACACTAAATACCAGAGGGTAAAGCTTTTGAATGAAATTTAGGCCATAGTTATAAGACACAAATTATGTTCTGTATCATTGATATTGAGCTACATGGTAATTAGACACAAACGATTCCTAGAACGATTGTAATTGGTGAGGGGTTTATATAATAAAACATAAGTGAGTTTGTCATTTTTCTCTTTTGTGTGAGTTCTCCAGTTTCTTCAACAGTGTGACTCTGCCTGTTTCCTGTTTACACCCTGGAACTCACACTGCTTACAGGACAGAGCCCCGGCTGCCCTCCCAGCGAGTTCCCTCCGCATTTTGTCCCGCGTGGCTCCCCTCCTCTCCCTGGGCCCCAACCCCACTCAGCTCGCTCTGTGCCCCCGTCTGAGGACTCCAGACGTGAAGCTGTGTATGTGTGGCCGTGACCTGGCCGCCTGGCAATGAAACGGGTCATCGGAGGGAAGAGGAGAGAACGTAAGACAAAGTACAGAGACCCTAAATTAACCTGGGACCCTGGGGCTGAAGTGGGGTGAGCGAGTGGCAGCCAGACTTGCCCTGCGTCCACCCAGTGCCTGTGCCGACTTCTGTGGTGTGACTCGAATGCTGTATGACACTTAGGCATATTTTCATCCTGTTCCCTTCCACTGACATCATGTACCCCAGTTGCTAACACAGTGTAGTGTTCTAGTTGTGCAGCCGAGCACAGTAGCTTATCAGAACCCCGGTTTTAAGAAACATGCTTTATACCCCACTTCCGACTTATTTTGACGTCTTAATGCCATTCTTAGCGATGAGTAAGTTTAATGTAGATAGAGAATGAGGTCAGGCATCTGTAAGAGACAGATTTTCAATGCAAGAAAGTGCCCGAGAGGAATTAAGTAGTGTTTCAGAGGAGGGTGTAGGTATGCAGTAGAGTGAGGACTGCCCTGACAGCTGAAGCCTGGATTTCAGCCCAGTGTGGCCCCTCACTGGCTGTGTGATGCTGAGCACATCATTCAACCTTTCTGGGCCTTAGTTTTACTCATTTTCATTTTTTTTTTTTTTTTTTTTGGCGGTACGCGGGCCTCTCACTGTTGTGGCCTCTCCTGTTGCGGAGCACAGGCTCCGGACGCGCAGGCTCAGTGGCCATGGCTCACGGGCCCAGCCGCTCCGCGGCACGTGGGATCTTCCCGGACCGGGGCGCGAACCCGTGTCCCCCGCATCGGCAGGTGGACTCCCAACCACTGCGCCACCAGGGAAGCCCAGTTTTACTCATTTTCAAAGTGAAAAAACAGACTAAATTCTTTTGGGTTCTAAGTTCTTTACACAGGGATCCTTATCTACATTTACTTTGACCCTAGTTTATAGGAAATATGAGCTGTCATGGAAATCAATTTGAGTAAAATAAAAGTTAAGTGTAAAGAATATTTTGATATAATCATGTAAAAGTTTGGTTTTTCGTCCAATTGATTCACTAAGACTAAACTTAAAAATTTTTTTTTGAGAGGCAGCTGGATGTCATGGAAAAAAGCATTTTACTGGAAATTAGAAGACTGGCTTTTGATCTTGGTTCTGGTACTAACTGGTGAAATGGTTTTGGCCAAAGTTACTTATCTCCTCTTAGCTTTCTTTACCCGAAAATCAAGGGGCATGGCTGGCAGAAATGTAATTTAAGTACACTACATGATTCTTCTGGTTGATACTCATCACAATATGAACGCTGAACACTGGTTTAATCAAAATTCCAGTACAAATTTATTGAGAGGATGTGTAAATCATATAGTGGAGGTAGGGAGATGTTAACTGTGTATCATACAGTAGGGATGGGAAAGTGAAAGTGAGCTAAATCTTATATATATATATTATATATATATATAATATATATATAAGTATAGTTGATTTGCAAAGTTGTGTTAGTTTCTGGGGGACAAGTATCAGGGAAAGCTTCCTGGAAGAGGCAATGCCCAAGAAGAATCCTGAAGGAAGAGAAAGAGGTGGGCAGTCCAGGAGGCTGCGGATTTCAGGCAGAAGGAACAGCAGGAGGGGTGCTGAGCTGGACACAAGGGGATTAGGTGATAGCTGACACGGAAAGACCTCCATCTGTGCTCAGACAGCTCTTGCTACAGCACCCCGTACAATCTACCTGCATAAAGGCATATTCATTGAGGTTTATGCAATGCCTCACCCCTTAACCCACCCATTCTGCCAAGTCAAAGTAGAATGAGCTAATCAGAGCACACCGAGGTTTATGTGAAAAGCCCAACAACCAAAGAAGAAGTTAGGAGTCATCACTCTTAAACTTATTCTCCCTTATTGAAGAACATCAGGGAGAAATGCATTGATCACTGTGGTATCAGTTCACCAGTAATCAGCAGGTACATTTAAAAAACCAACCTACCTGCCTACCTCCCTACCTATCTACCTCAGTCTTTAGATAAACTCTTAGAATTTTTATCATGTGAAATTCCTCCTAACTTCTTACTCTTCCTCATAATCAGGCCGTGCTGTAATGGTCCCCGCTGAAGTTGTTGCTGTGTGTTTGCCTCTCTCTTTTTAAAGACAGTCTCAGTTTTTAAACATAATTTAATTCATTTTGGATATAATTTAATTGTACCAATCCTAGGAACGCAGAGAAGCAGTACGGAGCATGCCAACAGCCTGGAAACTAGATTACCTGAGTTCTAGTTCTGTTACTTATGAGCTACGCAAATGGGCAAAATTCAAACTCTCAGAACCTCAGCTTTCTCGTCTCTTAAATAGTTAAGAAGTGCACATGCCCTCATGGAGTTGTTGTGAGGTTCAAATAAGACCCAAAGCAGCTGTGTGACTCTAGAAAAAGTACTTAATCTCTCTGTATTTCAGTTTCTGCATCTACAGAACGAAGGAAGCTGTACTCAGCGAGGCCCCCATGTGTCGTTTCCAGTTTGAAACATGTTTATATCTATGCTAAGATGCTTTCAAAACGCATAAAGTATTGTTCAAATATATGATGTAGTAGAGACATATTATTATTAAAAAACAGAAGAAAAGGGAG
Organism: Kogia breviceps; assembly: GCF_026419965.1. Taxonomy (NCBI): domain Eukaryota; kingdom Metazoa; phylum Chordata; class Mammalia; order Artiodactyla; family Physeteridae; genus Kogia; species Kogia breviceps. Next base: position 25,493,187 of record NC_081325.1, on the reverse strand, counting down.
AACTCTATTTTTTTTTTTTACTTTTTAATACATTCCCACCATTTCTCTATTTTATTTGTTAGCATATTTTACAAGCACCAACCACCTGAAGTCATGGAAGTGAATGAAGTTTCCTGAAAAAAAGCATTCAGAATGAAAAGGGTAGTGGCCCAGGAGGAGAGAAACAAATCAGCAAGAGAGACTGAGAAGCGCAGACAAGAGAGGTAAACGGAGTCAGGAAGAGGCTGTGGTTATCATGGAAGCCAACGCAAGACTGGGCTTCAACACAGAGAGAGTGTGCAGAGTTCAGTGCACGTGAGGGCCAGAGAGATGGTGACTGGAAAGGTACCCATGGAATTCAACAATGTGGAGGTTAGCTGGTACTCCAGCAAGGGCAATTCTGTAGAAGGCAGGGGAAGGAGACAGGAGTCATTAGATGGAGAGGTGAGTGACTGGAGGTCTGTGTGTGTAGAAAGTTCTCTTAAGAGGCTTTGCCGTGAAAGGGATTAGAGTCACATGAATTAGCGTGATAGCAAATGAGATCTGTGGCGTCTAGAACAACAGTAGAGCGTGTTTAAATACTGATGGGAAGGATCCAGAAAGGAGAGAGAATGAAGGGGACAAAGGATGGAGCAAAATGCCTGTGAAGGTGGGAGGAGAGACCGGCCTTTGATGGAGCGGGCGGGGGTCCTGGCACAGCTACGGGCAGGCGGGCGGGCTTGTACATCTGAGCCTGGGAAGTTGGAGAAGCTGCATTCTGGTCGCTTCTATTTTCTTTCAGAAGCACAAGACTGAAATATTGTCTGAGAATATGGGGGAGTGTAGCTTGAAGTTTGAAGAAAGTAGGGACTGTATGAGAGTCATTATGGAGATTAGGCTTAAAAGACTTTTTAAAAAAGTCAACAGAATTAAAAAATTTCCAAACACGTTCGTTTAAATAGAAGTTTTGTGGAATATAGCCATCTGTCTGGAGATGATTAAGTATGAGAAAGATAGGATGGTTGTGAAAAAAAACGATACGGAAGGTAGATTAATGAAATCCAAAGCTATAATTTGGACAAATTGCAGGTATCTGGACATGAGGAGTATAATCCTGAAAATGACACCTTGTAGAAGTCATTCCTAAATTTCCCAAACAAAAGCTGCTCTCATTTCCCTGGGCTCTCGCTGTACTCTAGCCTTCTCCTTACTGTCCTTTGTGACACAAGTCTTACTCTCCCTCTTCTATTCTCTAGGCACCTTAAAGGCACCAGCCCAAAGCCCATAGCTGAAACACACCGTGCGCCTTTCAGTAAATGTTTGCAACCTTTGAAATGGTCGAGGAGGAAATATTATCTGATTTATACAGATTGGCCTCATACACGTTGAGGTAGACTCTCAGGGCATAAAGTGAGCTCTCTTTGTAAGAACAAAGGATTTCCCAAAACAGCAACCTATCAGCAAATAGGTGGGCCTCGCTTGCCAGCAATGAGCTCTGGAGGTGGGCGGCATCTCCACTCTGTTTCACAAATTCAAGAGAGCCTCAAGCAGCCTAGCAAAGGAAATTCAAGGAAATGAAACAACTCCCTCCCCCTGCTCCTATTCTTCTTAGATACAAAAGACAGATAATTATCTAAAGTATTTCTCAATCCGAACAAAATAGCAAAGTGACCTTTTGGTCTGTGGTAGTCTACTCACGTCAGTGTTTGGAGCAAAAGCAAAGCAAAGCAATGTGCAGGCTTAGGGAATGCTCAAGAGGGCCAACTTTTCGCTCTCCTTCACATTACACAGACCATAAATAAAGAGAAATAGTTTAACAGGCAGCCAAACCTGAAGGGCTCTGAGTCACCCGGAGGGAGTGATAAAATTCTCTGGCTGGTACGCTTACACAAACCAAGATGCAATGAATTTTTTTAGGATACTCCCTTTGCTAAATAAACCTGAAAGTTCTAAACCTGGAAGATCGCTAGACTAAGAGGGAAAATAAATGAATCTGGTAAAAATAGTAATCATGCAAAGTGTTGGTAGATTAACTGAAACATATAGGAGAACCGATTTAGTGATTTAAAAATCATATGCTTGCTAGTTAAAAATCTCCATTTCTAGCTTTCTGGCCTATTTTTAAACACACTAGTTGAGTTTTATCTAGTGACCGGGCTACTTAATGCTAAAACTGGAGCTTCTGTCCAATATCTGATTTGTTTATATTTAAAACAGCAGGGAGAATAAATTTCAAAGTCAGAGGCTTCTTACGGATTTGATTTATCTTTTGTTTGGTGGCAATTATTACCAGATAATAAGTCAAGCCCGTGGATTACTCTGGTGATGATGAAACGTTAGATTACTTTTGGAAAGTGATATTTCCAGTTTTTTGAAGTATCCAAACAATTGCTTTATTCTGCTTAAAAAAAAAAAAAACCCACGAAAACAGAGGACAAGATAAACAAAAACAGGTTAGAGGGAAACAGGGAATCAGTCTGAGAAGTTCTCCTATCCAGTCCTGATCTCATATAACCACTGGGTTTATCAACAACAGGCTTACACAGAACAGCACACTTTCTGTTCCAAAGAATCCTTGTTTTCTTCCTCCAAGATATATATGTCTATTGTAAAAAAATCCTTAAGTACCTACTTAAATGAAGACAAACGACAAGGAAGAAGAGCAAGGGAGTTACATTGTTTGTGGGCAAGAACTGGATAAAAGGGTTGGAGGCATTTTCTGGGGGAAGGAGTGTACTAGAATAAGCACTTTGAGTAACAGTGCTTTCAGAGAAAAGGTAACTTTTTTTTTTTTTGCGGTACATGGACCTCTCACTTCTGTGGCCTCTCCCGTTGCGGAGCGCAGGCTCCGGACACAGAGGCTCAGTGGCCATGGCTCACGGGCCCAGCCGCTCCGTGGCATGTGGGATCTTCCCGGACCGGGGCACGAACCCGTGTCCCCCTGCATCAGCAGGCGGACTCTCAACCACTGCGCCACCAGGGAAGCCCAACCTTAAGTATTAATAAAACAAAACAAGTTACAACTAAAAGATTAACTCTATAAAGAATAATTAGTTTTCAAAGCATTTAGAGATCACTGGTTTTGAGAAAAATTACAGTGCTAGTCAAAGTCAGATAGATTATTTCACTTTGCAATCTCTTTAGAAATTTGATGTTTGGGGGACCTGCTCAGTTAGGGTCATGCACAGCAGGTCCAGTTCGTTTGGAATTCTAAATCTTCTTAGGTGTCCTGGCTCAGCTTTTCTGTAGAGTTATAACATCTATTTACCAGTGAGGAGCCGTTATTGCTGTGGTGTCGATGATTAGTTTTACGATGGCTGCTATGTTCTTCCTATTTATTAAAAGAAAGCAATTTCCACCGATCTTGGGAGATTCTGACCATGAGAATAACGCCTCACATGGCAACCCCAGGATCTCAGGTAGTGAGCTAGCCATGCTAACTGTGAATTCATACTGTGTGGTGTTCTAAAATGCATTATGGGTTTATAATGCAAAGAAGACTTTTATTAAAAAACAGTAAGTGGGAGGAGTGGGAAAACCTTTTCCTGGTATGCAAATGTTTTATATGATCAGATATTCTGAATTTATATTTCCAAAATATCAGAGGGATCCTACAAAACTGCATTCTACATAAGATACCTACAAAACTGCATTCTACATAAGATAAGACAAATAGAAATGAAATGACTAATAACCACTTTATCATATGTCCTGCTGGGCTGGGACAGTCCCTGTTAATGCCTGTTGTCCCAATGTAACTATTAATAGCACCCCTTTCAGTCTTATACATGGAATTATATGATCATCCTATATTAACCAAGCATGTAGATAGAACCCAACCCTTTGGAGGAGTTTATTACACCATTAGCGTATTGAGTTAAACTCTGTTTCTGGGCAGCAATTGCCTCAGGCAATACTGGGTTATACACGTCTCACCATCTGATAGAAGGTTCCATACATGTTTGTTTATATTTGTCTATAAAGATCTGTTCGTTCCAAGCCCACCCTAACAATTTTTTAAAAGAAGAATTTTTTAAATTTTGAAATAAAAAAAATTGGAAACTTGAATATTGTCTGCACAATTCACCAATACATTTTCTGGGATCTGTTTCTTACAACTCTTTATGAAAACGTACAGCATAATAGACACATTTCAGCTTTTTCAGGTGCTTCTATAGGCCCTAGGCTAAGGTGGTCCTGTCGGCTATGGCCTTAGCCCCAAATCCCAATCAGTCTCAGGCTGGTCCGGCTGCTGGTCTCACTCTGTCTGCACTTTGTCTTATCGGATCCCTTGCCTTTTCCCTTGGGAACAAGCCCCTACCTTGGATCCCTCTTCTAGCAACCAGGTCCCCAACTGGTTCCCTGTCGCATGTGTCTCTGCTTTGGTTCCCTGCCTTGTCCTTTCTCTGGAGCTTCGAGGATCCTTTTGTCCGATCCGGAACCGCTTCTACCTGGACTCACAGCCGCTGTCAGCCATCACACTTCTGATTCTCTATTTTGCTTGTGTTCCTGACAGTAAGGACAGACATTCAGGACTTCTCGTCTTTGAACAGCTGGCATCCAGTAAAATGCCTGGTGCACAGGAGATTCTCAACAGGCAGTTAAGTGATGAATGAACGCAAAGCTTCCTTCTCATTGCCTGGAGCTGGGTTTCCTTCCAAGTGCCCCTTCCGCCTGGCTCTTTGCATTGTTAACAGGGTTCAGGGAGCTAAGGTTCACGTATATGGCTTTGGGATGAGTTAACACAGGCACAGAGTTTAAAGAATCTAGGGGCCTGGGTAGTTGGTGTTTCCCTAATGGGGCAGCTGCCTGGGGCTGTACAGGGTGAGTCTACGTTGAGGCCATGTAACTGGGGCTGAAATTCCCACTGCGCTAGGCTCTGGGGTGAGCAGCCTGCAGGAAGTGGCTATTTTTTCCTAATTGACTTATCCAGAAAGGGCCCTTTGGCAATCCGTCCTCCCCCCAGGAGAGCCTTTCTCTAGCTCTGCATGGTGGCCCATGTGCACCATCACTCACACAAGGAAATGTTTTAGTGAGTTTGGGTAAGTGCAGCTCTTAAGGAACAAGCCCCCGGGGCGGAGTGAATCTGCTATCTCCTTTCTTGTTTCCTATTATATGTAAAACCGAATAATTCTGCCTGGAAGTTCATAAAGACAGAGTTCATCAGAATCTGAAGAGAAGAACTTTAGCATGGGAGCTGACTAACTCGGAGGTTTTGTATTGTGCTATTATATTACAGCATTTTTTCCCCTAGGGAAGTGAGGTGAATGTTCTTCGTTTTGGCAGAATCCTGGGAAGGCTCTTTCAGAGGATTTCCTCATATCAGCCTTCAATCTACAAGTGATACTTAGGTGTGTTGCACGTGAAGAAAAACAGAGTGTCAGGACTTCCCTGGCGGTCCAGTGGTTAAGACTCAAGGGGCATGGGTTCGATCCCTGCTCAGGGAGGTGGGGGGGTGGAGGTCGGGGGGGGGGGGTTGGTCTGCCTTGCCTATAGGCACTTCCCTTGGATGATCGAATATATATTTTGTTCAGTCTTAACAGAGACCTGTATTTCTGCTACTCAAAAATGTCCTCTAACGAAGTGGCCAAGTGCACAGACACTGGAACCAGTTTGCTTGGATTCAAATCCTGGCTCTTGACACTTATTAGCTGCGTAAGGTACCCCATCTGTTAAATGAGGATAATAATGGTACCTACTTCATAGGGATGCTGTGGGGTTAAAAAGAGTTAAGACACATCCTCATCAAGAACTGTGCCTGGGCTTCCCTGGTGGCGCAGTGGTTGAGAATCCGCCTGCCGATGCAGGGGACACGGGTTCGTGCCCCGGTCCGGGAAGATCCCACATGCCGCGGAGCGGCTGGGCCCGTGAACCATGGCCGCTGAGCCTGCGCGTCCGGAGCCTGTGCTCTGCAGCAGGAGAGGCCACAACAGTGTGAGGCCCGCGTACCGCAAAAAAAAAAGAACTGTGCCTGGCCGTACTAAGTGCTGTATGTATTAGCTATTATTTCTACTGTTTTATTTTCTGAGTGTGAAAAAGGTACTGGTTGGTACAAAACATTCATTTTTCAGTAGAGATGTGCCAGATATATATCAGATTAATATCATCATTGGGAAAAAGTAACTCAGGATTTTAATCAAGGATATTTTCTGAAATTTAGGTTGAATGAGAATTCTACACTCTTATGTAACACTCCATTTTCTTATAATAACTCTTATAATAACACTTATGTCCAATTCTGATACTAACACTCATGATTTGCTGTTCCTTCATGACCTCACACAGGAAGTTCAATGGTACTGCAAGTATTACAAATCCCAAACTGATGTTTCCGAACGCTATCCTCTCTCCGCCCAGAATGCTGCAGCCCCTTTATGGCTCTGGCAGCTGGAATGAGAACTTGATGACTTCTGAGCTCTTGAAAACACGTTTGCTCTGAGTTGCCAAAGATGTGGCACGAAGGAGACTCAAAACATTTCTAGCCGTATGGCAGCTCCAAGTGATCTGAGAGAGATGGGTACCTTAAAAAATGAGAATCAGGGCTTCCCTGGTGGCGCAGTGGTTGAGAATCCGCCTGCCGATGCAGGGGTCACGGGTTCGTGCCCTGGTCCGGGAAGATCCCACATGCCGCGGAGCACCTAAGCCCGTGAGCCATGGCCGCTGGGCCTGCGCGTCCGGAGCCTGTGCTCCGCAACGGGAGAGGCCACAGCAGTGAGAGGCCCGCATACAGAAAAAAAAAAAAAAAAAAAATGAGAATCAAATATGCCAAAGAGCCAAGGAAAAGGCAGTTCATTGCCTAAAAATTCCAACCTCGGCTTTGCTCTTCAATTACTTTTACTGTTCACTTCTTAAAATGATATTCATCTGGAAGAAGAAAGGCGTTTCCAAGAATGCAAAGAAGAAAATGTGTACTATTTTTTTTCTTTCTTTAAAGCGTCTGAAAGAATGTTCCTGATTTATATGTGCAGAGTTGCACAATGGAACCTAATCTTGCTGCTGAGAAGAATTCATTCATTCATTCACTCAATGTATACTGATGAGGAGTGTCTCCCATGTGCCTATTCCAGGCATTGGGGACAGACTGTGAACAATACATTCGTGACCCGGCCCTCATGTTGTTTATAATCCAGGTACTTCATATATATTGTTTCTAATACTCACAATTCTCCATATCAGGCATGGTTATTTCTACTTCGCAGGCCTAGAGAAATTAAGCAACTTATTGTCACACAGCTATTCACTGGTGGTGCTAGGATTCAAATCCCAGTCCATCTCATTCCAAAAGCCAGGTCTATTAGATTCTTTTTCATTCTATCATCACGTGGTCTTTAAATAATAAGCGTGTTCTTGAGAGTTACAGAATTCAATGTTTTATAAAGCGTATCATGGTTTAAGAAAGTGAGGAATATTTCTGAAAAAACAATCACTTTTTCCTTCCTAATATATGTCAGATTTATAGAAAGTAATGAATACCAGTTATTTGGGCATTGGTTCAAAGGGCTAGCATTTCTTCCAGAAGGTTAGTAAAATATAGTATTTATATATGGTTTGAATCAGTTTTATACCAGCTAATCTTGAACGAGACCTGCAGACTCAACGCCTGCTCTGTGATACAAAGCTGATAGTGTCACTTACTGGCCATAGGACGTTAGGTGTCGCCACATTACACAATGAGATCCTGTTTCTTCATCTGTCAAATGGGGATATCATTGCCTGTCACATGGAGAGCTACAAAGAGTAAATGGAGGACAGTATAGAAGGCTTAACAGCGATGGGCACGCTTCAGTCTCTTCCCTTTGTCCCACATACGACACACCATCTTTTCTAACAGTAGTAAAGCATATCTCTGTTTAGCATTTCCAGACCAAAAATACCTCCGATGGAAATGTCCCAGAGCATGAAGATTACTGCCTTTGATGCCCTGCTAGTGGTACAAGCTAGGATGTAAATGAGGAATAGAGGCTTTTAGGATACATTTTTCTCATTTTTCTGGATGACTCAGGTATAGGGTGACTGAAGAAGGGTTTGAATAGATAATCCCTAAACCTCAAGTAATCTTTCACTTATGCAAATTAGGTAAGGATATATAACCACACTAACACATAGAGTATATCTACAGACTAATAAGATTGAAAAAAAAGCAAGCACATGTGTTCATTCAAAAGACTGTTATTTGTGGGCTTCCCTGGTGGCGCAGTGGTTGGGAGTCCGCCTGCCGATGCAGGGGACGCGGGTTCGTGCCCCGGTCCGGGAAGATCCCACGTGCCGCGGAGCAGCTGGGCCCGTGAGCCATGGCCGCTGAGCCTGCGCTCCGCGACGGGAGAGGCCACGACAGTGAGAGGCCCGCGTACCGCAAAAAAAAAAAAAAAAAAAAAGACTGTTATTTGAAATTGTCCTCCTGAAAATGTATGTATTTATTTCCTTCATTCAATTAACAAATGTTTACTGGCTGTCCAGTAACTTCAGAGCACTGTGCCAGCACTGGGCATATGGTGATGAACAAAAGAGCAATGTTTCCTTCTTTCAAAGTCAGTTTTGAAGTCACACATGGAATTAGTCACATTTTCTGTTGATAAATAAATATCGCTAAGAAACTCTAGTTAGGAGTGGCCTTAGTCTGAGTTTATCATAAAACTAGTTCCGGATCCCACTAACCAGGAGGAACCATTAAGTGATGTATGTCTTACAGAATCTACACAGGTTAGCAGAGGAGCTCTTTACTAACACAATAGAAAAGTGTGCCTCTGGACTCTGTCTGTAGCCCCAAGTAGAGTGTCTCAGATTTCCTGAGCCTGATTACTGTTAATTATGATGATAAAAAAAGATCCCCCTTTTTTTAGCCTTGGAAAAATTCCTACCCAAGTAATTTTTCTGAAGCTTGAGATTACATTATTTATCTCCTTCAGGTTTTAAAAATATTTCTGATTTTTTTCTGCCAATAACCAAGCCCTTTTCCCTCTTGGAGAACAATCTTGATTTCTGAAACAGTTCTTCCCTTGACATTACTAGCGGTGGGGGGTGGGGCGGAGGTTGGGGGGTGGGTGGGCATTATTTCCCCTGAAAAGTAAACAAGGGAATAAAAACAAGGTGACTCAAAGGATGAGGAAGTATGTTTTTCTAGAGAACAAAAGATCCTTTCACAGTATGTCAAAGACTTAACTGTGAACTTTCCTGAATGTAAACACTGTTCAAATGGCAAAAGGAATTTCATCTATGTCTATAAAAGGTCCTGCACAATAGTTCTTGCTTGAAGCTACATTTGGTAGGCAGTAAAATAATCTTTTCCTTCAAATACTTTGCATACAGACCTACAAAAACGTTTTTTTTTACCGTCTCAGGAGTGATACAATTATAATTACCATCATAATAGCAATAATAACACACAGATCAGAGTACTGCTAAAAGCAAGTCGTGTCATAAATTATGAGTGACATCATTTATGCCTAGAGTCTTCAGGAATTAAGAAATGCTTTATGAGAAAGTATAAAATGTTAGGCTGATGCTTTCCATTTAGCATAAGAGTTTAAAACTTACAAGGACGGGCTTCCCTGGTGGCGCAGTGGTTGGGAGTCCACCTGCCGATGCAGGGGACGCGGGTTCGTGCCCCGGTCCAGGAGGATCCCACATGAGCAGCCACAACAGTGAGAGGCCCGCGTACCGCAAAAAAAAAAAAAAAAAAAAGCCAGTGTCACAATTTTTGGGCTTCCCTGGTGGCGCAGTGACTGAGAATCCGCCTGCCGATGCAGGAGACACGGGTTCGTGCCCTGGTCCGGGAAGATCCCACATGCCGCGGAGCAACTAAGCCCGTGAGCCATGGCCACTAGGCCTGCGCGTCCGGAGCCTGTGCTCCGCAATGGGAGAGGCCACAACAGTGAGAGGCCCGCATACCACAAAAAAAAAACAAAACAAACAAACAAAAAAAACTTACAGGGCACTGGAGTTTAAGAACAGATTAAAAAAAAATTGAAGTACAGTTGATTTATAATGTTATGTTAGTTTCAGGTGTACAGCACAGTGATTCAGTTACACACACACACACACACACACACACACACACACACACACACACATCTATTCTTTTTCACATTATTTTCCCTTATAGGTTATTACAGAATATTGAGTATAGTTCCCTCTGCTATACAGTAGTAAAAACAGATTTTGTTATGATCATAGAAGACTATTAATATTTCAAACTGACAGGAATTATGAGATGTCAGTTAGTTAAAACATTAAATTTTTCCTACTTCAAAGTCTTATTCTTTATAAACCTAGTTATAATAAATTTAAAATTGATGCTGGTAATTATGTTTATAATATTTAACAGAGTTATATGCTATAACCAAATTATATAATTATTATGGAAATGCCCGAGATCTTTCCTTACCCAGCTGCAGATTTTGCAGACATCCTATGATTACCATCATCAGCCCAAATCCCACTGCAGCCAGCTGCTAGGGTTCTTTCTCCCATCACTATGGAAGGATCGCACAATTTCTAGGATATGATCTATAAGGAATACAACTCAGGGTCAGAGGATGTTGAGATTTCCTTTTGGGTTTTCTGTTTTCAAATGATGAATATAAAATGAGAATGAGATGTTCTCCAGGACCCCGTGGGGTGTGGGGAGAGAGTGGAGGCAGTGGCAGGGCTAGTGTGCCTCAGAGATCAGCATCTGTGTGACATTCCCCTGTACCTCCACTTCCACGGATCCGGGCAATGTTGGTTCTTTCCAGTATCATGGAAGGAATGTGTCATTTGGTCAAATTGAAAAAGGAGCTTCTTGCTTCCTCAGAGTTTCTGCAAGAGTGGAGGGCACTGAGCAGCTCCTGAAGGATTTATCCCGTGTGGAGGAAAGGGGGTATAACACTGAGAGAGGGTGATGGCATCTCCTAGAGGCCACCCCTGGCTGGAATGGGTCAAGCGCTTCTCCTGGGGAAGGAGCGTGAGATTTCATGTTCCCGGAGGGGACTGAGGTGGGTAGAGTAAGAAAGAATGATTCCCCCAATTCCCTCTTCCTCGGTTCTCCTTTCCTAAGGAAAGGAAGAGTCCTAAAAATATAGAACTGCCGTTTCAACTTCTGCCATGAAGTAAACGTGTAATCGCAGATAAGTCACTTAATCGTTCTGGGACTCAGTTTACTCATCGGGATTGCCTTGCGATCTCTGAGGTACCTAAAGGTATTAATGATACCAAACATTTACCAAGCGCTAATACTTGCCATGTGCATGGGTTATCTCAGTTATCTTTACAGCTTCCCTTTCAAGTATTATCATTTCCACTTAATGTGAAGAGACAGAGGCTTGGAGAGGGACACTCAGTTGTTCTTAGTCACAAAGCTAGTACGGAGTGGAGCCAGGATACAAAGGCTAGTCTGTCCAGTTTTAGAGTTGGTTCTTTTATGAGTTATGCCAGATTTCCTCCATTCTGTGATTTTCACCATAATAAACACGTGTGAGTCATTTTTTAAAAAAGAGGAACCATTAGTTTGGGACCGGAAGAATGAACTGGATATAATCCACAGCTTTGCTCCTTGTAGGAGAGGAAGTTTGGCTCCTTCCTTCAGCCTTTGTCTGTTATATCTCCCTTCCTAGCATCTGGCAGGGAGGAATTGCCAATCTGACTTGGCAAAGGTCACCCACTGGGCTACATGTTCCAAGTGTGCCATCATTGTGCATTAAATGTGTAATAGGCTCCCTGGTAGTTCCCATTTTGGTCAAGTGAGCTGACCAGTTTATGACTTATGTCCTTTAGGGAAATCCAGCTGGTCTGTTTCTTTCTGCTTTACCTCTCCTGTGCCTGCACCTGAGAGGGGAGTTAAGGCTAGGGCTTCTGCAAATATGGCTTAGAGTCTAAGGGAAGGAAGCAAGAAGACCCACTTCAGCTGCCAGGCCCAGGTCTTGCTTTCTTCATTTTTGCTACTCCTGCATCAAGGGTAGCTGGGTACTGGTCCATTTACTCATAAATTAGTGTATATATATATATATATATATATATATATAGGTACTTTGTGTCCCTTTTGGCTAGTTTTCTTGTGTTTATAGCTCGCTTGGTTTGGAATCCTGTGGAGGGAAGGTGTAAGCAATAGGTAAGACATTCCTAAGTCCTAGCCTCATATAACCTAATACCCTTAAGATCTCAGGTTGCCTATAACTAGTACAGAGACTGAGTTAGTGACTTGAAAACTACCCACAAAGGAAAGTCCAGGCCCAGATGGCTTCACCACTGAATCCTACTGGACATTTATAGAAGAATTAATAGCAGCTCTTTGCAAGAATTTTTAGAATTGTTCACAAGGAACAGTTTTCAACTGATTCTGAGGCCAGTATTATACTGATACCAAAACCAGAAAAAGACATCACAAGAAAAGAACACTACAGATCAATATCTTTTATGAAAATAGATGCAAAAATCCTCAACAAAATGATAGTGAACCTAAATCCAGCAATGTATTAAAAAAAGATTACACACTATGACCAAGTGGGCTTTATCCCAGGAATGCAAGTTTGCATATTATCATGCAAGTTTCACATGAAATTCAATTAATATAATACACCACATTAATAGAATGAAGGGAAAAAAACCATATGATCATCTTAATAGCTGCATAAAAAGCATTTGACAAAATTCAACACTCTTTCATGATAGGAGCACTCAATAAACTAAGAATGTGAGGGAACTTCCTCCACTGATAAAGGGTATCTACAAAAACCCCACAACCACAGCTAACATCACACTTAATGGTGAAAGACCGAGTGCTTTCTTCCTTGATAAGTAACAAGACAAGGATGTCCATGACACACCAATTGAACCTTGTCCTGGAGAGTCTAGCCAATTAGACTGCCTAGGTAAGAAACTGAAACAAAAGGCATCCAGATTGGAAAGAAAGAAGTAAAACTACCATTATCTGCAGAGAACATAATCTTACATATATAGAAAACTCTAAGGAATCCACTAAATCTATAAGAACTAGTAAGTTCAGCAAGGTTGTGGGATACAAGATCCATTATAAAAGTCAATTGCATTTCGATACATTAGCAATGAACAATCTGAAAATGAAATTAAGAAAACAATTCCAATTATAATAGCATCAAAAAGAATAAAATAGTGCCAAACTTACACCCTAAAAAGCTATAAAATATTCTTGAAAAAAATTAAAGAAGACCTAAACAAATAGGACATCCATGCTCATGGATCAGAAGACTTACTGTTTGATTTGTTCTATGTTCTGAATGTTTCTGTCCCCCCCAGTTCATATGCTGAAATCCTAATGCCTGATGTGATGGTATTAGGAGGTAGGGCCTTTGGGAGGTGCTTAGGTCATGAGAGTGCAGCCCTCATGAATGGGATTGTGCATTTATAAAAGAGACCCCAGAGAGCTTGCCCCAGAGAGCAAGACCCTTCCACTGTATGAGCGTACAGTCACTGGCTATGAACCAGGAAGAGGGCCTTCACCAGCTTGAACCCCTAACACCAATCATTGCTGGATGAAATGCTTTAATTTTGAAAAATTATTGATAATTTGTTAAGTATAATACATACCAGGACCTAGGAAAAATAAGTATGAGGAAAACACAGCCCCTGGCTTTAAACACTTAAAAACCTTGTAAAGGAGAGTAAGACAATTTCACAAGTAATTCAAGGCAGGTTGTGTAAGTACCACACAAAAGGTATAAGCCTAGTGGGTGGAGTCAGAGGTCACATCCACTTTGGGGGTAGGGTGGACTGGAGGAGGAAGCGTTTGGGATGGACTTTTGAGATTGGATGGCTGTGAGCTACAGAAGCAGGAAAGAGGGAGTGGTAGAAGGGAATGGGTTGCAGATGGTAAGCAACCACTACCAAAAGTGCAGGGGAGAGCAAGAATGGGCTGTGTCCTGGGAGTAATTTAGCTTGGCTAGAGTGTAAACTGGGTGCTTGCAGGCTGGGGCATGCTGTGGAGGCCCTGGGTGCCAGGAAGAGTGGGTTGTATCTCAGATTGACAATGGCACAATTTCTGAAGATTTCTGGTCTAGAGTGACATGTTCAGAGCTGTTATTTAAGAAAATTTAACTCAGCAGTCTATGTACAAGGGATCAGAGTAGGAAGCCTCTGGACCTCAAGGAAACTTCCATTTTTAGGTGAAGATTAGATATTGTCATGTTTAGGGTAACTTACTTTTATCTTCAATTACTCAAGAATACTATAAGGAAATGCTAGGGAATCAGGAGGAATAACTGAATTAGATGAACAGTCTATGAGTTATAGTCAGGAGTATAATCATAGTATCTGTAAAGTATTCTGGTGGAATACTTTTACTTTGTATGGGTTTCTTTGTGAGTAATTTTGAGTAGAGCAAATTTTTTTGATTGCTGTTTTGAGCATTGCTAATTTTTAAAGTACTGTTAGTATTTAATCACAAGGTTATTGTTTTTTCTTTCATCCTATAACTTCCAAAGGTTTGTTAAGAGTTGGGGGGGGTGCTTTTTTTCTTCTGTTGAAATGCACTTCCAACTTTATAATGTCTATTAGTGGCAAAACAGAATTCATTTCCAGTAACCAGGCTTATATCAAACCACAGAATTTTAGAGCTGAAGGAAATACAGTACACCAGAATGCTTTTTGCATGTACTAAGTCCCCTATCTCAGAAGGAAGACATTCTACCACGAGTGGTTGCTTGCACAAGTTAGAGATAAAATTAGAATCATCCTGCAACAAACATCACGCCTCCACAAAACTGGTTGGGACAGGGAAGAATCCAATTCCTTGGACTGTTCATCTTAATCTATGTAAGTTACGATCAAAGTGTTAACCCCTCTTCCAATAAAATAGGTTACTGCACATACTCAACATGATTCCTAAAATTTTCAAATTTAATTCAATAGTTCCTTATAAATTTTAAAATTAGTTCCCCATGCTCTATCATCATTCCTACATTTATTATACAGATTTATGATGGTAAGTAATAACATCTCCCATTCATATACTACTTGACAGCTTGCAGAGCACTTGAACATATGTTATCTCGTTTGGTTTTTACAATTCTGTGACATAGCTGCGATGGTTAGCTTCATTTCACAGATGGGGAGATGCAGCTTCAGAGGGGTTAACTGACATGCCTACGGTCACTGGCTACAACTGGAAATCAAACTCAGTTCTATCTACCTGGTTCACAGGTGTTCATTCTGGAGCCACAAACTAACCAGTGGAGGAAAAACTAGGGGGTGGGAGATTTATCACCATTTGGTTCTTTGCCAACCTAGGCAACAGTCAGCTAGTGAACAGTGAACGCACAGAAACAAAGGCTCAGCCTTCTAGAAATCACCAAAGGAGTTTGCAGCTTTTACCATCCCTCTGAGGGACCTCATAAAAGCTTTGAATAACCAAATTAATTATACATTCATGTACAGATTCACTGATTCATCAAGAATTTACTGAGCTCTGACCAGGTGTCAGGCTCTCGAGCAGATGCCGAAATGGGACATGAATTCTGCTCTTGGGAAGCTTGCCTTCCTGACACACATCAAAGCAAGAGATTGCAGTGTGACCAGGGCATGCGGACGCCATGGAGGGAGGGGTGAATTTGCTGGGGGTGGGCAGGCTGGAGTCAACTGCTCAGCCTTGAAGGATGACACACAGAAGTGGGTAGTGGGCAGTGCAACCAGAGAGGACAACATGAGGGAAGGCACAGGGCATGAAAATGCATGTTTAAGAGCTGGGTGGAGAGTGTTCTAGCTTCATTCTTCTCATTCTTCTATGACTGGAGAATTTGCTTTGTCACTTGTAAGATGCATAAACAATTAAAAACACTTCGGGCCAGATTAGATTTTTTTTTTAACATTTTTATAGGAGTATAATTGCTTTACATTGGTGTGTTAGTTTCTGCTGTATAACAAAGTGGATCAGCTATATGCATACATATATCCCCATATCTCCTCCCTCTTGCATCTCCCTCCCACCCTCCCTATCCCACCCCTCTAGGTGGTCACAAACCTGTGCTATGCGGCTGCTTCCCATTAGCTATCTATTTTACATTTGGTAGTGTATATATGTCGATGCAACTCTCTCACTTCGTCCCAGCTTACCCTTCCCACTCCCCGTGTCCTCAAGTCCATTCTCTACGTCTGCGTCTTTATTCCTGTCCTGCCCCTAGGTTCTTAAAAACCCTTTTTTTTTTTTTTTTAAAGATTCCATATATATGTGTTAGCATACGGTATTTGTTTTTTTCTTTCTGACTTACTTCACTCTGTATGACGGACTCTAGGTCCATCCACCTCACTACAAATAACTCAATTTCATTTCTTTTTATGGCTGAGTAATATTCCATTGTATATATGTGCCACATCTTCTTTATCCATTCATCAGATTAGATTTTTTCCCCTGACAATTAATACTGTTATGTTGTTTATTATTGTGACTTAAACCTTATGCAAAACTAAATATATATTTGATATACTTTGAGATTTGTTAGAGGACGTGTATATAACTTTGGGAGAAGAAATGGAATTTTTATCTATTTATACCTAGATAATATTTTGAGATGTTTATTTTTCTTCCTTCCCTCTGATTTAAGCAGATTCCATTTAAAAAAATTATCTCAGGGTAGGTATGTAACAGGGCAGAAAGCAGAGGTAGACTGTATCTTTTTGGCTCTTGTATTTGAAACCAGGGATTGGCAAATATTTTCTGTAAAGAGCCAAATAGTAAATATTTTAGGCTTTGTGGGCTATTTGATCTATGTTGCAACTACCCAATTCTGCCCTTGGAGTGCAAAACGAGTCACAGATAATACATAGATAAATGAATGGGGCTGTGTTCCAATAAAGCTTTATTTATGGACACTGAAATTTGAATTTCATATAATTTTCACGTGTCACATGATATTGTTCTTCGTTTGATTTTTTTCAACCATTAAAAATGTAAAAACCATTCTTAGTTTGTGAGCCGTACAAAAACAGTTGGTATAATTTGCCAATCCCTGTTTTAAATGCTTAATGCCATTAGGAGAATTTAAGAGTTTTGTGGAGCAAGTGAGGAAATTTACCAGCATAGGCTAATTACTTGGAAAAGCTTGGAAGAGAATGAGGCTTCCCTTCTTGAGGCCACCTCCACCCTGGTGAGATGGGAGAGAGATCTGTGGGTCCCAAAGTGTTCTGTCATCCTTCTAACCCCCCAAAATCTAGTTCTTTTGCCCAAATTCCAAATTAATGAGATTTCATTTGAAAATATGAATTTTGGTCTTCTCTAGAAAACAAGCCTGCATTTTCCCATGGCAAGAGCTAAGTAGAGACTGCCTTCCTAGTTGGGGCATGACTTCCTGTTCACCTCAGACCCTCCTGGCCTGTGTCCCACCCGTCCAGTACCTGTGAGCATTTGGTTTAAACTCCACTGTGCAGAGAATGATCGCCACTGAAACTAGTCTTTTGGCTCTAGGGAAGCTATGTGGTGAACAGGAATAAAAATGTGTGCATCTGAGTTAGGGACACCTAGGGTGAAATCTCAGCTTTGTTCACTGTTAGAAGAGTGACCTGGGGCAAATTACTCACCCCAGTCTCAGAATGAGAACAGTAATACATAACCTGAAATGGTGGTTGTAATGATATATCAGAGAATGTATTGAAAGCAACTAGCACATTCTAAGCAGTCAATAAAAAACGAATCACTAGGAGGGAGAAGTTCTTTGATGTATATCTTAATTTTAGACACTGTCTTCATTGTTGCCTTTTGTGGCAGGGCTTAAAGGATCAGTTTACAATCGATCTCATTTTATATTAGATAAAGAAATTAAGGCCCAGAGAGATACGACTGCCCAAAGCCACTCATCAGTGATGGAACCAGGAAGAGGATATGGATGTTTTAGTTCTTGACCTCAGGAAATTTCTCTGTACCCCATGACAGAACTAAAAGTTCTGAATTCTCTTCATAAAAGCCTTTCATTTCAGAGTCTAGAGATCTTCTAACAGAAGGAACATTGACTCAAGTCTTCTGGCTAATCTGACTACACTTTTAAATGATAACTTCCAAATATAGTGAAATGATGACAGCTATTAGTTGTTGAAGTTGCTATTAGCTGTTGAAGTTGGCTGAAATACTCCTGTTCCAAGCTCACAGACACCCTCGTGTGGTCACTAGAAATAACAATTCCAGCCAAAGGATCAAGAAAAATCTGGAGCTATTTAAAGCTAATGATGCAGTATGGCAGGATTGGTAGATAAGTGTCAAATAACATAATAATAAAAAGTCACTATAATTATATTCTTTTAGGCTCTGGACAATGGCCCGGGGAAAAGTTATCTATCTCAGACCAAATCTTTCAGGAGACAAAGATTATAATGGATGATTACTTAGGGGCTTGATCACAATACGACTCTGTTATAATGAAGAAAAATATTCAACACATGTGGTGGCTCTATTATCTCAGATCTTTGTAGATTTTCCTCCCCTATCAGTGATGCGGAATGACAGAGCATTCTGGGACTCTGAGTGCAATTGCTACGTGTAGGGCAATGGTCCCCAACCTTTTTGGCACCGGGGACTGGTTTCGGGGAAGACACTTTTTCCACGGGGGTGGGGGGATGGTTCAGGCTGTAATGGGAGCGATGGGGAGCGATGGGCGGTGGCAGAGGAATGACGTCCTGCTGTGCGGCCCGGTTCCTAACAGGCCCTGGACCGATGCTGGTCCGCAGCCCGGGGTTGGGGACCCCTGGTATAGGGGATTGCTATGTGTAAGGTACTTAAACCTGAGGGCTCTGCTGAAATATCTTCTATCAAATGTTAATTACAACGCAGTGGGTGGGAGCGGAAAGATGAGGGTGTATTGGAGAGAAGCTGATGAGCTGCAAATGTTCTGTGTGCTCTCGACATCCGCTCAAGACGGTAGGTTCACTGGTGAGTTGGTTAAACGGAAGTAGGCTAGAATGCTTCTTTCGTATTAACAGGTTGACCTAAGTGAACAGGCAGCGCCCCCCAAAACTGCTCAGAGAAACAGTATTTGTCCCAATACAGAAAATCAGTGACAAAAGCAATTGGATTTGCTTTTTGTGCCACAAAATAAGGACGTACTGAAAACAATGATTGAGGCGTATCAAAAGGACAAGGGAACTGGCTTGAAGGGGTTCCTACTGGATAAGTCTAGAACAATGTGAGCGTTAAAATAAATAAGAATGGCCATAGACTATAAGCTATTAAGTAAGACAGAAATCCATGAAGCCATACTAATAAAAAACAAACGAACAGAAGGAGAAGGGAGAGCACTTCCTTAGCTCAGAACGCCAGCAAGAAATGCAGAAGGAATGACAGAATCAGACAAAATCACCACTTGGCAACCATAGTAGTAATAATTGATTCGAGCAACAATCACTAATGAATGATAAAGTTAATGGATGAAAGTTTGATGAGAAACAAAATATTTGTCTAGTCATGAAATGTTTGCTCATGAGACACATGCATTAATTATAAAAGGGAAAAACAGTAACTTCACAGTGGAGAAATACAGTGGAGATAATACCTTGACCAAAGGTTTAACGTTAACGTCACCAGTAATGGGACAAATCGACATCCTGTGTGTCACCTAATAGGACACATTGAGAAAAACACAGCATCATTTCTGGGATATTCCAACCAAAGGTTCATAAACTGAATCAGATAAGCCCAAACCGAGGGATGTTCTGCAAAATAACTGGCCTATACGCTTCAAAAATGTCAAGGTCATGAAAGTCAAAGAAAGATGAGGACCCGTTTTGGACTGAAAGATAACAGAGATGTGTTAACTGAATTGTAACACATGATCTGGATTGTTTCCTTTTGCTAAAAAGTTTTTTATTGGGACATCTGAAATTTGTATAAGTTTTATTTTATTTTATTTTTGGTCTGTATTTATAAAGAACACTACTTTGCTATTTTCTGTTCTTATAATGCCTTTGTCAGATTTTGGAAACTAGCTTATTCTGACCTCAATAAAGCAAATTAGGAGGGATTTTCCCTTCCTTCATCTTCTAAAAGAGCTTTTTTTGTTTTTTAAAAAACATCTTTATTTGAAATTTGTATAAGTTTTAGACATTAATGTAGTATCAATGTTAACTTCCTGATTTTAAGGTCTGTATTGTGGTTATATAGGAGAGTGCTTTTGTTTTAAGGAAATACTCACCGAAGTGTTTGGAGGTAACAGGGAATTGTGTCTACAACTTACTTTAAAGTGGTTCGTGGAAAAAAATATATAGAGAGAGCAAGGTAGAATAAGCAAACAGTTTAAAAAGATGTAATCAGATTTGGTGAAGAAAAACAAAAGGGTAAATTATTTGTCTATACCTGAAAAGAGAAATTATAAATAGAGCTTGGATTTAAGGCTCTGAGGGGGAATGCTTTTTCTTACTGTTGTTTTTATTATCAGCTGCCTTTGGTGAACATATGCTCCTGTCAAACTCACCAAAGATTAGAAGATACAGTGAAAAACTCAGACGTGGTTTTATTTATAAATATAATTTATAATTAATATAATATATAACATATTCATATAATATATAAATAGTAAATATAAAATAAATTAATATAAAAATAGAAATAAGTAAATATAAATATATGTCTGTCTATAAATCTATCAAAATATCTCTCAACCTGAGTTTCGGTGAGAGAAAGAGTTATATTCAGAATCATCAGGTCTGTTGCTCTTTACTCCTGAGAGCAGTCAGAAGCTTATCCTTACTAGAGAGACGTGCAGCTTATTTTTACACTTCTAAGTAATTATGGGCTATAGGATAGGAAAAAAATCATATTTTAGTATTAAGAGAGCCAGAGTAACAATAGTAGCTATTATTTATTGCTGTGAGATAGCCTTATGTATTTGTTGGGGGTTCTATGGGTTAACTCAAACCAGACTTAGAACACATGAATTTGTTTCTGACATTATGTCAGGGTTTTCTCCTTCTGGGCAATGACTCTTATGCAAATATGATGGCAGAGTGGTTGAGGTCATGATGACTCACAGTCAAATGCAGCATTTTCCCCTTCAGCGAGCACAAAACATAATTTAAGTTTTAGATTTCCCTACTAGAGCTCTATAGGTGTCGTTGTTCTTTATGGAAAGGATTATTCAACCCATACCAGCAATGTGAAATACAGGGCTTTAATAGCATTTACAACAGAAGTATATAAAAGGAAAAAATAATGAAAATTATTCAACATTAGTGAATTCTTTTCATTGGGGGGGAAAAACCCACTGTAATATCATCAGAGCACTGTCAAGAAAGACTTGACAATTCCATTCAGAACCATGGCAACTGGAAAATCTCATAGGAAAACTGTAACTAGAATATTTATTTCTGCCCTACATGTACTTAGAAAACCAAGCACGTATTTTTGAGGTATTCAGTCTAGGAATTAAACAGAAGATAAATTTAATGGATGCTATATAATCATCACTGGCCTAATTATCATCATTTTGCATTTGGTAAGGGTCATGTTTCATGAATGTCATCCTGAGCGCAAAACAAAATAAACCTGACAATAGTCTTGGCCTCCAGGAAACCCTAAACTGGAAGGTCATCAGCTGTCACTTGGAAGGTAGCTGTCAAAATTACCAAAAAAAAAAAAAAAAAAAAAAAAAAATCACATGTTTTTTGCTTAGTCAGTATTTCTCCTGGGGTATTTCCTTTATTCCTAACACGTGGTTCAGATGGGACTGATACAGTTCTCTCTCGTCCCAAACTCTAGAAGTGGAGACATGACCTAGGTCTGACCACTTAAGAGTATCCCGTCATTTTGGTCACAGTGATCGGTTCAGAGATGGGCATGAGATCTCAAAGACCAGTTGGAGCACTTCTGAGGACTTCTGACGAAATTACTGGCAAAGACACTCCCTTTTGGCTGGGATTACCAGCTATGAGAACCGTGCAGAACCTAATGCTACCAGGGCCATCTTTGCCACCAGATGGAGAAAGACTGTAAGAATAAAGCCACCTCAGAAAAAGCATAACGAAGAGGACAGAGTCTGAGTCCCGTGACACATGTTGAGCCTTTGGTTTGAGCTGTGCCTAAGGCCTGGGGACTTCCTGGTTATATGAGCCAATAAACCCCCTTTTGTAGTTTAAGTTAGTGTGAGCTGAATTTTTGTCACTTTCAGTACCTTTTCTTTTTCCATAATGAATATGGAATCACATGAAATAATAGGTCCTCTCTTCAAAGGTACGGAGGGAAACTATTCTTTTAACTGTCAACTTAACCCTAGCATTGCAAGTATATTCTCTTTAGTCATAAATGCCATGCAACAAGGCTGTATCATGAGTTAGGATTAGAATTAGCATAAGGCTCTTGTCCTAAGAGACCCACTACAGAGAGTCCATGGTGAACTGGAGCAAAGAAAACCAGGAATATAGAGACCAGCAACCTGCTAAAGTATTAAAAAGATTTTGAACACATTTAGGGACTATTGGGTTAAACAACTTAAAGAGGTTTCTCTACTGGGACTTCTCAAGGCCAGATATTTACTAATTGTAACTTCATCTCTAAGCGTCTTCTAGGTTATACAGAATTTTCCAACAGTGTGGACGCGGATTCCTGACTAAAAAGGGTTCTAAGAATATGCTTGCAGGAACATCTGACTCTACGTATTTCTATATAGTTTATTTGTCCTGATCATTTTGCCTGATCTCTCTACTCTCCTTAGCAGCTAACCATTTTCACGGTTTCAGTGAAAACGTCCATGCTAAAGATCACTGGAACTCTTGCTAGCTTGAAGTTCGAGTCCAATTGTTATCTTCCAATTACTGACTGTGCAATGTCAATGGAATATCTCGCCATTACTTCAAACTCAGCACACTTAAAATGCCCTAACCCTATCTCCTCTCTGCTCTCCTGACTCCTTCAATGGTCTGCCAGACACCCACACTAGAGACATGCAGAACGCCTGCATCCAGGTCCCTATTCGGCCTCACCATCGGCTCACACCTGGCCATACCTCAGCCTCCAGGTTGCCCGGCTTCACTCAGGGCTCTTTTCCAGACTTCACATCACTACCAAGTCCATCCTCCTAATACATCCTTCACTACTCCATACACTTTCCTTATTCAATGACCTTCAGCAGCTGCTGGGCACAGGGAACCTAAAAATCTCACTGGGCCTTCACACGGCCTGCTTCCTCCTTTTCAGGTGACTCCTTATTGCATTATTCCCCCCCAGACACCATTTGCTTCCCTTAAGCTTGTCTTACAATATGCTACAGATACGCTTAAGACAGACCAAGGGTTGCCAAGAAGGTGAGCTTTCTTTCAACTGCTTTTAGAAAGTCCCACGCCAGCAAGACTGTGCTGAAAGTAAATCACACACTGTCTTCTGAAAATCTCCCAGCCTGTATGTTTCCGGTGGTCCCAGACCCACCTCGTACTCCTGCCTCTGGTCTGGCGTACACTCCCCTGTTTTCTTGGGATAGTTGGTGTTGAACCTGGATTTGCCCTCTGGGCTTTGTGCTTGCATCAAATCGGCCGTGATGTTTGTTCACTGTTCCTCTGATAATCTGTGTCCACGTCACTCATGGATTTGCGGTGATCCAAGCTTATGGCACAATTCTTTCTCTTATTAAGGAAACACACAGTGCTCATTCGTATCTATGCCTGTGGTCATTGTGGTTTTTTTTTTTTTTTTTTGGATTGTTTGGAATGCCCTTGCCTCTCCTTTTCAACTATCCAAATACATAAATAGAATAAAAGTTCAACCAAAGCCCCATCTCCTTTGCTTATGAATTTCATCTGCATTGGTGCCTCTCCTCTGAACTACTACAGCACAGGGCTCAGACTCCACAATTTAACATTGAACTACACATTCTTTTGTACGACTGGCTGCTGTTTCATGACTATCAGTCTCACCTCCCCAACTATATAGTATAAACTTCCTGAAGGTAAAAACCATGCTTCATATTTCAGTATTCTCTGACCCTCCACAGGGCCTATGCTGGTGGCTACAGAGTAATGCTCCACGGGAACACTCTGGTTGGCTGACTGTCAAGTGACTCAAATATCTATTGCTGGTCCGTAACTTCCTTAATTCAATAGAGGACATCCTGCCAATGCCACAGAGAAACTCTCCAGCTTGGATCACCATCATCTCTTTAGGAAATTATGGTTTGTTGACTTTCCTAAAGCCAGGTCTAGAGTATAAACACTGTTGTTATGTGAGAATCAACTAGAAATATGGAGGCAGGAAGACAGAGTTTTTAAGGAACTGAGATTCAACTAACAGAGCCATTAGATTGTAGACCTAATGACACGACAGGAAAACTTCCCCAATGAAAAAGGTATTTACGAGGACAAATGTGTAATTATATTTGGATCTATAGGTATCAATTGCTGCTTGAAACCTGGGAATCCTGGAAGGCTCTTCATTAGTACAGATTGAGATTATACTTAAAAGTTTTCGCTTTATTCACATGAAGACAATTACTGGTAAATCAATTCATTAAAAAATGCAGTGACAGTTATTTCGTGGGTATACAAACATGGCTGAAATAGGATCGATACTCGACAGGTTAAATAAAATCATGGGAACACAGCGGTTTGTAAAAAAAAAAAAGCGACTTCTAAGTGAATAAAGTGCCAGCTTCGTCTGGGACAGACCAGCTCGTCTATTTCCTCTAGCTTTTGGGTTCCAGCCAGGCTTCTGCTCTGCCCTGCAGCTTGTGGGCTTCACACTCCCACCCTAGAATAGTACACTCTTCTCTCTGGGATCCAGTGCTTTCAGTGGTTTTTTAATGGAAGCAGAGAACATTGATGGTTTAGTTATAAGGCAATCATGGAGGACATATAAGGGCTGTGCTCTGCCTGGAAAGTGAGCAGTAATTATATAGCAGACCTATTCTCACATCTCTATCTTCCCACAGCATATCCTAAGAGGTTCAAATGAAACTAGTTCTAGAAAATCATTTTAATCCCTGTCAGGCCTTGTGCTTTTCAAGGTGCTTAAACTTTTAAATGAGACGGCACACTGAACCAATGCCGTTCTAAAAGCTGACGTGGTTAAGCAAAGTACTAGCAAGTGAAATGATCACAGATTTAACATAACCTATCTGTCACAAAAGGAATGATGGAGTTTCTTTATTTTTCTCTGTGCCACCTGACCTCTGCTTTCTTTGATGTTCTTTTGCTTTATCACAAACACGTTAAGATTTTATTAACTTTCAATTTTATATAATTTTAAAAGATTACTTTCCATTTACAGTTATTACAAAATATTGGCTATGTTCCTGTGTTGTACAATACATCCTTGAGCCTATCTTAAACCCAACAGTTTGTACCTCTCTCTCCTCCAGCCCTCTCTTGCCCCTCCTCACCACTGGTAACCACTAGTGTGTTCTCTATATCTTATCACAAACACTTTTTAAAACTGACATTGAGACAGGTAAACATTTGGGAATCTTGCCTTCTCACAATCACAGCACTACTGTTTTCACAGGTGACTGGAACTGACCATCACCCTTTTTAACTTGAGAGACACCAGTTTTCCTCTAAACATTCCACAGTGATTCACCTACATCCTTGAGGATAAGCTGTATTTATGGGTGGGTCCTGTCTTTCGACGTCCCATTTTTAAAACAGAGATGAAAGAGTCCTCAGAGTTAATCATTAGCGCTGGAAAAGGAAAGGTTGATGAGATCATTGCTACACAATGGTAAGGTGTTTCGTGGTGATGATGGCTACCCAGTCAATCCACTCTTCTCCGCATTGAATCATACCCTCCCACCCCACACCTGTGATCGTCATTACCCCTCTCCAGGCTTGCTCTTCTAGAAACCAAGTTCAGATCCTGCTACCTTGTTCACCTGAACAACATGGAAATTTTGCAGCATTTTAACCTATTTTATTTATTTATCCAAAGAAAGAGTGTGAGGGATTTAAGAAATGGCGTAAGAATCACTCAGAATTCTGTTTTCTACCGTTAACATTAAAGAGTACCCAAGAAAGGGCTTCCCTGGTGGCGCAGTGGTTGAGAATCCGCCTGCCGATGCAGGAGACACGGGTTCGTGCCCTGGTCCGGGAAGATCCCACATACCGCGGAGCAACTAAGCCCGTGAGCCATGGCCGCTGAGCCTGCGCGTCCGGAGCCTGTGCTCCGCAACGGGAGAGGCCACAACAGTGAGAGGCCCGCATGCCGCAAAAAAAAAAAAAAAAAAGAGTACCCAAGAAAGATTCTTATTACTGTTTGCCACAGAGCTGTAAAATATTCCTCGACTCCTGACTTCCATGGGAACCAACATGATCTGATGGGATTATACAGAGACAAATGCCTAGTTTTAACTCCACTGGCATTCTCAGGTTTTGGCAGGCGGAGGGCACCCTGGATAGCTGACTAAAGGGTGAAAGTTGATAAAGCTGCCAGGGCCGGAGTGCATGGTGGTTAAAGAGCACACATTACAGAACCATTGACTCTGCCACTTACTAGCCCTGTGACCTTGGTCCACTTGCTTAATTTCTCGGAGCTTGAGTTTCTCCATCTGTGAATTACATCCCTGGAGCATTCTCTTACCCCCCAAATATACCAAAGGTTAAGACTTGTTTTTTTTAAAAACTCTCTAAACAAATTAGCGTTCTTTACCTTCGGAGTTTTTAAGATTTGGAATTAGCTTTACATTCTCCACTTAATGCAACAATGAAAGATGACATGGCAGGTGCCATTTACTGTAGTCAACTACTATTATTCCTGGTTTGGCAGCCACTGAGTCATTTTATTTTCTTATTTTTATTTTTAAAATTAACGGGTTTTTTTCATGTTGGCTATAGATGTCCAATTGTTCCAGCACCATTTGTTGAAAAGGTTATCCTTTCATTAAACTGCTTTGGCACCTTTGTTGAAAATCAATCGGCCATATGTCTCTGGGTCACTTTCTGACTACTCTAGTCTATTCCATTGGTTTATGTGTTTGTCCTTTTGCTAACATCATACCATCCTGATTATTGTAGTTTTATGGTAAATCTTAAAATTGTGTAGTATGATTCCTCTAACTTTATTCTTTTAAAAAATTGTTTTGAGTATTTTTGTTCCATATATATTTTAGAGTCAGCTTCTTACTGCTATAAAAAAAATCCTACTGGGATTCTGGTTGGAACTCTCCAAATCAATTTGGAGAGAATCGACATCTGTATTATGTTGAGAATTCTAATCTGTGAACTCTCCTTTCACTTAAATCTTTGGTTTCTTTCACTAGTGTTTTGTAGTATTCAGCATATATATCCTATACATGCCTTGTTAAATTTATACCTAAGTATTTCATTTTTAGGTGGAACTGTATGTAAATGGTATATATATTTTAAAATTTTGGTTTTTAATTATTAATTGCTAGGATATAGAAATATGATTAATTTTGGACCTTGCTAAACTCACCTATTAGTTGAAAGACTTGGTTTATTTTGGGTGTTATTTGCTTTTTTTTTGGTACATTCTGTGGGATTTTCTAGGTAGGCAATTATGTTGTCTACAAATAGTGACAGTTTTATTTCTTCCTTTCCAATCTGTATACTTTAACTTATTTTTCTTGTTGTTGCGCTGGCTAGGACTTTCAGTCTGATGTTGAACAGGAGTGATGGGTGTATGGGTGTGGTTGTTCCTGCCTTATTCCCAATCTTCGGGGGAAAGCACTCAGTCTTTCACCAATAAATATGTTGCTAGCTGTAGGGCTTTTGCGGATGCCTTTTGTTAGGCTGAAGAAGTTCTCTTCTATTTCTAGTTCGCTGAGAGTACCCACTTCCTTTTCAGACGGCCTTGAGTCAAGACCAGGAGACTGGAGGAAAAGGAGAAACACATCTAGTTCAATGGTAGTTCAAATTCTGGTCTTCCTCAATCCATGTGCTATCACTTCTTTTTCAGAGACCTCAAATAGTTGCTCAATGTATCCTGTCCAGATTTTATTGCTGAATTCAGTGGAAAAGACACGGTAAGTGTGTGCTTACTCCATCTCATTCATAACTAGTACTCTTGAGTCATTTCAAAGTGAAATAAGGAAAATTAACCAGTTTCTTCAGGTCTATTTTCAAGTGTCTAGGATCCAAAGATGAGTTAAATGAAATCTTTGTTTCATGGCTACTCTTATTCCTCTTATTTACCTGGTGAATTCCCACTTGTTATTATTCTAAACCAAATTTTAATTTTTATCAAGTAATAAATGTAAATAGTTTAATAAGCCAAATAGTACTACAAGATGTATAACAAAAACAGCAACCTCGAGCTCCACCATCTTCACCCCCCAATTCCCACTCCCCAAAGGTCGCCAGCCACTTCAACTCTGCTTACTATGTCTCCTACTATTTACCTTCATATTTCTAAATAATGTTCTTACATCCTCTTTATTTTTAAGTTTCAGACATTACCTATTGACTTCCTACTATGAAAGGTAAGGATTATTTCACCTATCTTACCTAGAACATACATTACTCATGTTCCTTCCCCTTATCATCCTAATAGAGGGCCATCATAAACTTTAGTTAAATCAATATTGTTTACTTTATTATTACTATTATATGGTACTATATTACTATATGCAATAATATATGTTACTATATATTACTATATATTTCTAATTATAATAATACATATTACTATATAGTTATATATACTATTACATACTATTATTGTATATAATTTTTCATTTTTCCCACTAATATGTACTCTTTACTAATTCTTAGCTTTACTTTATTTATCTCTCACTAATTGTTCCCGAAATTCTCCAGCAGAGCTGTAAAATTCTCTCAATATAGTTATTCTATCACATTACCAGCTCCTTTTTTTCCCCTCAAGACATCTATTCTTTCTGGAACCCTGTTTTCCCACTTTGCTTTGAAGTAGTTGTTTTCAGACACAGCTGTTATTCTAGAACATCCTTTCATGATCGTGCTGGGAATTACCTTTGCCTCTTCCCTGGATAAGACCACTCTTTCCACCCTTTCTTCCTCTTTCTTGATTTATTCCCCCTTTTGTATAAAGAATGAAAGTTTTTTGAGATTTGCATGTTTAATAATGTTTTTAGTCTACCGTCATATTTGATTAATAGCTTTGGTTGGGTATAAAATTCTCGGTTGGAAATAATTTTCCCTTTAGCTTCCAATGCTGCTGTGGAGAAGCCTAATGCTATTAGGATTTATAGTACATTTTATATAACCTGTTTCCCACTTCCCTCAACTTATAAGTTTTCAGCTTTGTCTCTTTACCCACAGGGTTCTAAAATTTCAAGTGAATATACTTTGGGGTGTATGCATGAGGGTATTTATTTTCCAGTTATTAAATAGAACATCTGTCCTGTAGTTTAGTGAAATTTTCTTAAATTACTTTTTGGGTCATTTCCTGCCCTTTCATTTTCTCTTTCTGGAATTCTTATTAGTCAGATAAGACTTATCTTCTCTCTTCTATTTTCAATTTCTTTGTCTTTTGGGAGAGTTCCCTAATGTCCAATCCCTTTTATTAATTTATTTCTGCTACTACTTTTTAATTTCCAAGAGATCGTTCTTATTCTTTGAAGGTTACTATGTTAAAATAGCACTATGTTTCTGTTTTATAATATTTTCTCTTACCTCTCTGAGAATATCAATTATCACTTTGTGAAATGCTTTTCTGCTTTCTGTATCATCTCTATTACTCTGTTCATTTGTTTTGACTTCCATCTTTTATATAAGAGGCTATCCATTAATATTTAAGAATAAGGCATTAAAAAGTAGATTGAAATTTTTGTTTTTT
The DNA here is from genome assembly GCF_026419965.1 of Kogia breviceps. Lineage (NCBI taxonomy): Eukaryota > Metazoa > Chordata > Mammalia > Artiodactyla > Physeteridae > Kogia > Kogia breviceps. Next base: position 25,463,549 of record NC_081325.1, on the reverse strand, counting down.
GTTTTTGCATAAAGTAGGGCTTGCCAACAAGTGGGTCTTCTTGTAAGGCTAGTAGGGAGAAATTTCCAAATGTCAGCATCAGAAAGGCTTTTCTCTAGAGTCACAGATGTAGAAAACAAACTTATGGTTACTGGGGGTAGGAGGAGGTAGGAATAAATTGGGAGATTGGGATTGACATATACATACTACTATATAGATAACTAATAAGGACCTACTGTATAGCACAGGGAACTCTACTCAATACTCTGTAATGGCTTATATGGGAAAAGAATCTAAAAAAGAGTGGATATATGTGTATTTATAACTGATTCACTTTGCTGTACACCTGAAACTAACACAACATTGTAAATCAACTATACTCAAATAAAAAGTTTTAAAAAAATCACTTGATAGGATACAAGCTTTCCTATGGATAAGCAATGTACTAATTTTAATGTAATTTTGTATGTTAGTACATTTTTACTTAACTCCTTATAAACTTAATGTATCTCAAGAATGATTGTTTCATCCTATAGACTGTATTATTTGTGTATATTGACTCAAAATGATAAGAAAACAAATTAAAAAATTTTTCCTTAAAAAAAAAAAGTGAAAAAAAGAAAGGCTTTTTCTCTTGGGCATGTCAGTTTCCAGAAAGGATTTTCTGAATCTCCTGCTTAAGGGATATAAATATGGATGCCAGTTTCATGAGATCTAAATAAGGAAAGCAGACTTTCACTTTACCTTCTTGTTGGCTATACGGTCTCACTCCTGTCTTAAACTGTGCAGATCTCCATTGTGGCTCCCGTCTCTTGCAAGGGTAGAGGAGAGCCGGCTGCCCAGGTGTTAAGATGGAGGAGAAAATCTGTATTTCTCAATGGCCTCTATATAGGCTTTCAACTAATCTTCCAATTTTCAGTGCTGCCCTGTACTTTAACCTTCTTTGGAACATGGTGTCTTCAAGTCCTGATGCTTTATGGGCTTCCACAGAGTAAAGCTTGCGTCTCCCCCGCAGAGGAATTTTAGGGTTTTAGTTCTCTCCAGTCACTAACTCAGTCATCACCTACACACGTATTTTTTAATCCTCCAAAGTGTTGTTGCATCTCTAATTCTCTTTGTCCTTGTGGTTTTTGTACCTTTTTTGATCCTTTATTGTTTTCTTACTGGGATTTTGGTAAGAGGCAAAACTAAACCTGTTTTCGATTTGTCAGGAGTCCCTTTCCCCTCCCATAAAAACCAGATTCAGGTATTATTTTATCTTAAAACCACTTCCAAAGATAGAGTTAAGTATTCTTTGCTGTCCTCCGGTTCCTTAATCATGCTTCCATCACTTTCTTCACCACACTGCACCATAGTTTATTTGGTTATAGCGCTACTTGACTGTAAGTTCCCTGGGTCTGTACCTGTCTCTTATTTATTCTTTATCCTAGTGAGTCTAGGTGATCAACGTATGTTAATTAAATAAATAAATGTAAGAATGGGTGGAACTATTAAAAAAAGGGAGAGGTTAGAGATGGCACTTGTGGCCTGACCTTGTAAGGAAACAGAAAATAAAAAGAGAGACATTTTTAGAATGTTATAGAGACAAAAGAACACTGTATACAGAAAAACTAGGAAAGACAGCTCCAAATTTGGCTTGCTCTTTACTGTTCTCAGGACTCAGGCTAGAGATGATGTATATTTCACTGTGTGTTTTTTGGTCCTGTGCTAATTTGTCTTTTGAATAAGGCTAAACACTATAATCCTCTGCTGACAATTGTCCTATCATTGATTTCCTGCTTTTCTTCAAGCTGACAAGTTTAGGCCCAGACCATTTTTTTCAATTCCTTTTTTGGGCCTGACAAAACTTTTCCTAAACAGGATTATAAGCAAAGCTCACTTTCAACACTAAGACAGATGATGAATTATGTAACTCACTTGGTCATGATGTAATATTAGGTGTTTGGGTAACACTGCTTCCTTTTAATTTGCCTTTGTTTCCATGTAAGTGTTAAAGAATTCTGTAGCCCAATATTACCTAACTTCTGAGTTTCTAATTTTTATTTGTTTACTAAATACTTTGTGCCAAGTATGAATGCATTTCATTCTTACAACAACTTGTAAAGTACACTGGTATTGTCTTTATATTATGACTGGAAAGTGAAAATTAGAAAGAATGAGTAATTTGCTGAAGATCACTTAAAAAGTGGTACGTGGATTTGAACCTGGGTTTGACCACTTAAAATTTCATGCTCTTAGACAATAGGCTATACCACTTATAAATAAAATTAAAATTTTCTCTATAAATATAACAGCAAGGTTTTATTTCTGTAGCCATTGGGATGTGCTGGTTATAGATAATGAGCTTAGAACCACAAAAATTCTAGAGCCATTGACTGTCAACATATTCATTGCATTTGATATCTCAATTTATAACTGATATATTACAGAATTAATTTGTTTTCCTTATACTTTAAATAAATATTACTAAGATTACTTCTTTACTTGCTGATTATATTGTCAAGCAGTATGCAATGGGGATATAGTATATAAAATAATGATCTTAAGGTCTGTCATGAGAGAAAGGAGTTGAAATATTTCTGCTGCTGATGATTTGAAAAGCAATTACCTAAGTTTAGGCCTTTTCTAAAATGTAAAAGCTAAATGATATTTCTATTTTTAATATTACTTTAAAACTCTAATACCCATGATTGTCATAATTTTTACGGTTATCTTTTTTGTTGGGTATGCACAAAAGTTTAATGAAAACTCATGGCCTCTTTAAACTCGTAAACTTGTTGATTTGCTTGTCTTGGGAAGGTGGCTGCTGATTTAATTTCAGTTACATTTAGCAATTACTGACAAATTTGTGATCCAATGGAAGCATTACTTCTGGAGGGATGTAAAAATCGACTGGCAATTTCCTTCTGAAAGAGTTTATAAGAAAGGAGGCCCTTATGCACGAACCCATGAGTGTTAAATCCCACTTGAGTATAGACTTCTCTCCTATTCTTTCCTCAAATTGAATTCTTTGTTCAAGAAGAGCATTGCTAATCTGTAATTGGGACAACTGTAGGCTTCCACATCTCCCAGAGATATCATGACACCATCTTATCTGTGCTCTCAGTACCTCTTTCCCTTTTCTTTTGCCTTTCTCTCTTCTTATCCACATTTCCATTGTCTTATTTCTGAAGGACGTTGCAGTCAGGTAACTGTCATAATTCTCCTTGGGGAGTTAGTTAAAGGCTTAATCAAGCCAGGGGCATGCTGGAACCGGATTGTACTAGATTACGAGAGATGCTTGCTAAATATTCAGAGACTTTGTGAGTAGATTGTTAACCTTTGGTAGCTTTAAATCAGCCATGGAGGGAGTATTTATACTGAAAACTGGCAAACATTGTAAACTGCCCCCCACCTGCCAGAGAGCTGGGCTGTCAGCACACTACGGGGTAGTACACCCTCCAGGGGATCTTGCATTTTCATTAGGTAAGACTGAAAACCTTATTCAAAGTCTAGATTCAAAATGAATTTCTGTGGTTGGGATTTCTCTAACAGCAATAAACAAAGCAAAAATCATTAGAGGCATTGCCCAAGTGTTACCACATAGGCAAATAGCTAGACCATCTTGATGAAAACCACTTCTACTGATATATCACTAGGAGATATGGTGGGAAATTATAAACAAAAATTTTAAGAAGTATTGCCTTTCTGGGCCAAGGAAGATTCCCAAAGATATATGTACGTATAACAGTCCTATAAAAGGTGTATCACTCTATAACAATGAGCCACTTAATCAGACCGTTAAGTGTTTTCAGAATTGCTGACCAAAGCTAAGAGTGAAGTACAAGAGTGGACTATGCTCCTTAAGAAGAACAAAGAATTGCAAACTTTCACAGAAGATCTGGAGATAATGTAGCTTGTAGAGTCAAAAACTAAATTTACTAATAGAGTACCAATTAAATAATCTTGTGGTTTCCAAAACTGGAAGTGGGCCTTAACATTCTTAAAAAAAATCATAAGCGTTGGATGTGTAGTTAAAGAAAAGGCTAGGCCTCATTACCAAAGTACAGCAAATGACATTTACTCATATTCCTAGAATATCTTCTTTGAAAGATTAGAGGTGCTTAGTATAAACTGGTTATCTTTTCTATGTATTTTTGTCTATGCCTCTCTCTGTTTTCAATATTTACTGTATCTACTGTGTACCAGGAACTATCTTAACTATAAAGATCAATAAGTTCCAGTCCCACACTGTTTCAAAGATTCTATCAAGCTTTAAAGTATACAGTTAAGGAAGTATTATTCAAAGGCCTCAAAGAGAGTCTATGAGTAATATATGAAGGATTTAGTTTCTGATTAGTTTATTGTAATTAGACAATAACATTTGAAAACTGTAATCCTTTAGCCTTTTTGCTCCCACAAGAAGAGTCATCAGGAGCTTTTTAGAGAAGATGATTTGATTTCTGAGGAAAACTGTGGTGTAGGCTTCTTGGGAGGAATCCAAATGTAACTAAATAAAAATATGAAAACTATGCTTTATAGTGAATACTATAAAACCTAGTCAGAAAAATTTTGCTTATAATTAACCTGTGCTTCTGAAAGTATCGAGTCTAAAAGTAGTAAATATGAATTCTTAATAATGGATTCTTAGACTACAGTTATAGTGATACTTTGAGTTTGTTGTTACAGTTGTTTACTATAAGAAAAACACATGTTCCTATCAAAGCATGTAAAATTAATGAACACATTTTATATGAAGCTCAAAAAATACTCTCTTGCAAGCTGTACTCATTAAAGAAAACTATCAATGAATACATTAAACAAAAACAGAAATTCAAAGCAACAATGGCTTCAAAGCTAATACCTCAAGAAGGCTGAAATGTAGCGAAGTCATAAAGGATAGGGATAAAACATGTAACTGACAGAGTTTATCTAAACATTAAACAGTTCTTTTGACACCAGGCAAAGGAATCAGGGAAAGATGGGGGTCAATAAGTGGTGAATGGCATGGCAGATTTTCTGCCTGGCCTTCACTGTTGACCTAAAGGAGCATCTCATGACCAATAGGAACCGCCGAAGAGGCTTGTATAAACCTCCCCTAACAGCAGGTCTGAGGCTGCCTCAAACTACTGGAGTGTAAACCAGGCCTTTTAATTTCTATGATGTAAAGTAAGTCCATTTGGCCACTAGATGGAGATCAGGTTACTCTGCCATTGACAGGGAAGCTGCTGGCAGTCAGCAAGTGATATGGTTCTGAGAACCCATTTTTTCTCAGTACCTCTATGGAAGGTATTTTCCAAGAGCCCAAATCAGGCGCAGACCTATGTTGAATAAAGGGTCCATAAATGAGGAGTAGGTTGAAGGATTGATTAGGAAGGTAGCTGTAAAAGACACATTTTTGCTTGTTATTACCATTGCTCCTGGAATGATTCATATTTAGATTTGGTTGTACAAACTACTTGTAAATAGTAACATAAGCTGGTCTAAATAAAAGCAATTAAGTATGCTGTCTCATTATTTACCAAGCAGTGAGAAGGAAGAGGAGAGATGTGACCAAAAATTACAACAACGGCAGATTATTTGGACAATGAATTCTGTCTGTTTAGACATAAAGATATATGCTCATACTTTGTTTCTCAGTTTGAGTATGTATGTAAGTGTATATTTTCAATATCAACAAAATGGATCAGGAACATCAGAGATGGAAGGAGAATGTTAGATAACATTCTAACATTCTAATTTTACAAATGGAACTATCATTCAATTCTGAATTATGTAACTTTATTACTGAATAAGTCTTATTTCTATTAGAGCTGCACTTTGAACTGGAGACATAAAGTTATACACTTCCTAGAAAATGTTTGGTTTGTGGAAGGATCAGATACTGCCTTGTATAATATAGCGGAGTATTTTGATTATTTTTGAGATGTTAGATACCATATTTCTTTTTTTTTTTTTTTTAGATACTATATTTCTGTTCATTTCTAACTTAGAAACTATATATATTCATTCAATACTTATTCAGTTACACCTGATAAACTGAGACAGTAAAAAGAATTTCATTTGTTGTCAAAAAGCTTCAATTTCATATATATGAGTATAAACAAGCATATTTGTCTACTGTGTACCAATCATCATGCTAAGAGCTGGAGATACATAGATGTACAACAGAGGCAGGAAAGTCACTGGGAAGAGGAGAGTTACATGGTTAAAACACAAATAGGGGTTAATTTTTGTACCAGTGAAGACCCGTTATCAAAATCACGAGTGACACTCCTTTTAAAAGTTCTGTTGTGAAAGATAAACTTAATTGTTATAACCTTGTTATAACACATGAGAAATTGAAATAAAATATAAGAAATTCAAACACAATAGTACTTACTATTAGGCATCAATTACTGTAATGAAAAGAGGAGCTTAATTCAAAGGGAGAAGAAACTAATCTTCAGAATAATGAAAGAAGCAGAACCATAGTTAATTAATTTTCTAATTACTGTTATGGATAGTGACCAAAATTCAGTCTGTTACTGTGATAGATCCACTGCACTTAATGACATGTTTATTTTAGAGTAATACATTTGTTTTAGCTTAATTAAATTAATATACTCATACCCTTTCAAAAGGATTTGGGGCTGCTGGCCTATATTGGTTTGCGATTTTCAAAATGTTCCTATAATCTAGGAATATGTATTACTCATTTACAAATACACACACACACACACATATTTTTTTTTCTCTAAGGAATATCACAAAAATAACCACAGAAAATAGTAATTATTAATCAGATATCAATGGAGTAGTTTGTAGAAATTTCTTATCTTGTTAACTGGTTCTTCACAGAGCAACCCAGTTGGCAGGAACCTACCTTTCTTTTTTCTGGATAAAAATGAAATGTAAACAAAGAAGTTTTCCTCTAAAAGTTAAAATAAATAAATTACAGATAAAATAAATCCTTTTATAATACGGTTTAGTATTTATGGGTACACAGCCTTCCTCACTGCTCACATTAGTTCCAGGCAGCAACTAGATTAGTGGGTGACTGAGCCATTTCCGGAGCTGTGGAACTTCCTCCCTCTGTGGTGACCTGTTCCCATATTTCTTTCTAGTGCAGGGTTGGGTCTACTTATTATGACTGCTAAACTTCCATTCTCTGGAAATAAGGAGGTTGGTAAAAACACATCGCTGTTGGACGCATAATTCTTATCTTCTCTAGTCTAAACGTTTTGGCCTTATAGGAATGCGCTGCATTTTAGATGCTCAGTACTTCTGTTTCCTTGGTAGCATGGGGCGATGCTGACGATAACGGCAGAAGTGAGAACAGATGCAAAGGTGGTGCTGGAAACTGATTAACGCTTAAGGTTAAAAAAATAAAAGTTGATGATTGTATTTGCATGTTGTGAGGTGAGGAACCTATCTATTTAAGCACTGACGGACAAAAAAGGCACAATTTTACTTGTTCACTATCTAGAAGGATAGATCTGTCTTTTTCTATTATGAGTCCCCAAATTATTTTAGCTATTTAAGTAAACTACATTTGAGTCACTGGGCCGGGAGTTTCCATGACTGTGGCATTTGCAACTAAATGAATGAATTTATAACTGAATGTGTACCCTTAAGAGGTAAGGTCAATTCAAGTGGTACCTGCATAAGTCTGTCACCTTCTTGTCCAACCATGTTTCTCCATTCCATAAGTGACCGCTGCAGATGTTCCAGTCCAGTTTCCCAAAGCCGGATGCGCCCTCCCATATCAACAGTGACAACGCCACCTTTGCCCCACTCAGCCAGCAGTGCATCTGTGTCCGAGATAGTAGATAGCCACGTGGTATATGGTGAGAGAAAGTCTGATCTGCAAAAGAAATCAGTGTTCAACCAGTGAAGTCCAAGTGATGAAGTTAGTTTAACCTGATTTAAGTTCATTAAACTTCCTGCAAAGAATTCTCACAGTTAAACAACAAGGACCTACTGTACAGCACAGGGAACTATACTCAATATCTTGTAATAACCTATAATGGAAAAGAATCTGAAAAAGAATATATATATATATGTATATGTGAATCACTTTGCTTACACTTGAAACTAACGCAACATTGTAAATTAACTAGACTTCAGTAAGAAAAGTAATGCTTTAAAAAAACATTCTAATAGTAAGCACAGTTAAAAGATAAGATACCAACAGATCCACATGTAAGGAAAAAACACATAGTTATTTACTGGTTATTTACATATTCCTGTATTTGTAGATCCAAATGACATTAGCATTCACTGTCAGGAAGAAAGAAACTCTAAACCAACTGACACCTCACATACCCTCAGCTCTGGACACACTCCTTAGGGGTCTAAGGTCAGTGCTGAAACTGATGTCTTGTTTATGTGATTTAATTGCATTTATATTTAATATTTTGCCTTTTCTAACTTAGAAAGTTATATGGATTTATAATAAAGAATTTATATATTTCTTGTATTATATATTTCATACATATACCTATTTCTGATATTGTATATCAGAAATCGTCATTTCTAGGAATGCAACTTTTGCCTATAAGAGTCAACTGCACACTTCCTTTACGTCAGTATAGCTTTCACTCTACAAAAGAAACACAGATTATAAATTCTAATGACCAGTGTTGACTCTCTAAATACATCTGATATTTTCTGTATGAAATAAATGGTCTAAAGGGATGATCTAATAGATAATAAAAACATAATACACTATCAATGTAGATTTGTGAGAACCACAAAACTACTACATAGTGGGTAAATTCTTATAATATACTAAAGAATAAATCAAGGCGACTTTAGCCTTTTCATCAGTCTGCCTTAGTAGATACTGAACACAGAGTGACAAAGCCAGCCATTGTGGAATATGGAAGTATTAGAAAATGTTTATATGAAAAGAACAAAAACAGTAGGATGGAAGAAGTGTGTCAGAACTACTTTACAGTACTCGAAGGACTCAACAAAGGTAACATTTGATATAATCCAGGATTCATCTCATGGTGATCTCTCAACAAATATTTGCCTTAGGAAAAGAATTAGTAGGTACAGATGGTGAAGTAAAGGGCTACTTAAGAGTAATGAAATTTCTCCACCTATGATGTTTGAAATTCTGCCACAAGTGCTTAATATGTATGATTCTACTTGAGCACAGTACCTACTGGTTGCTTTTTTAACTCTCCACCGTGAAACTTAAATTTACAGGGGCAATTTCTTCAGTACGTCAAAAATGTGCTTGAAGATATCACATATTACTACAACTCGCACACTAGGTCTAGAATCTTTTCTTCACCTTTTTTTAAAAAAAATGCACATTCCCATTATATATAATAACATAGTCTTTAAGGAACACATAGAATTATAGTAGAGTGAAGCCCAGATTTATATACTCCTGTATATCAGAGCTAATTAGTATCATTTTACAAATGCAAATAATACAAAAATTTGAGGAATAATACTCACATTTTACTGAGAGTGAAAGGGATGTATTCCTTTTGGCCCTGCAGTCACATATAGTTTTACTGTGTTTTCTATTATTTGAAGTTAGCCATCAAATGGAAAATTCCTGCTATCTAGCAAAATACTAAATTTAAGCAACCAGCAACAAAACTGAAATCCAGATGGGTTGTTCCCTTGGATTACACATACGCCAAAAACGGCAATAGTTAATCTCAAGAGAGACTCAGGATATAATGATAACGAACAGACTCTAAACCACGTGGCATTTGAAATATGGCAAGTCCAAATTGAGATGTTCTGTAAATGTAAAATACATGCTGGGTTTCAAAGACTCAGAAGAAAAAAGGAATGTCAAGTATTATTAAAATGTTTATATTGAATACATTTCAAAATAGTAATACTTTAAAAATAATGGGTTAAATAAAACACTATTAAAGGTAATTTCACCTGTTTCTTTTTTTACTTTTCTAATGTGACTACTAAGAACATAAAATTACATATATGGCTGACATTCTATTTCTACTGGACAGCACAGCACTAAATAAATGAAGTAGGGTGATCAGCTGGCACTGGCTGAATATATATAGCTGCCCTTCCAGATGTTACTTCTATGGCAGGTATAACATATGGTTCATACAGAAAGTTAACAGAGAAAAGCACTGAAATAAAAAGCTAGGGCCAATTAGGGAGAAATTAAGAGAAATACTGAAAAAAATCATTATGCGTTAGAAATGTAAAAAAAAAAGTTGTTCTTTTCTTTTGCTACTTGAACTAATAGTATGTTTTAATGAACATACAATGGGATAAGAAATTCCCCCAAATGATGAAAAGCTATTTTTCATTAAACTGACACATTAAGATGCTCCAAGAAGGCATTCTTATATATGTTGGAACAAGTAAATCTATTTCTTTGGATAATACTTTTATTCTTCATATTTCTTGAACCTGACTAAAAGGTCCTAAGAAATGAAACTGTTTCTGAGTTATTTTGTACTGTCATGCTGAGCGATTTTCTTCTGGGAGTTGGAGGCGTGGGTCAACAGGAGGTCTGGTGACGTTTGGGTGAGTGACAGGTATAGCTGGCCTTCCTCTGACATTGGAAGCCTCTCCAGGCTCCTTTCCCCAGGATTTTGGGTGAGCCTTTGTGAGCCTTTGTGAGGCCTCAGTTGCCTGTGAGGGAGTACATGTTAGGAGGGGATGTGACATCAATCTATACAAAAGCAGGCACACACTTAGGTTGAGAAACGGAGATCAGGCATGGATGCATCCAGAAAGGGATGGGCTACAGGTGAGGACACATGTGTAGACGTCAAGGAAGAGACAGAGCATCATTGTTTCTCCTTTTATACCCTTAGTCTAGTTATTTTGAATGCTTTGCTTCCACTGCTGAACAGTAATAAAAGCAGCCAGTGGTAATGAGTTCCATTCCAAATCTCTGGAATCCTTTGGCTACTGTATAGCCTTCACAATGGTAGATGCTCAGTTACATATTTAAAAACAATATTAAACCAATGCTATTTAAATTCCTTTGACAGCTTGAATACATTTACCTCAGAAAACTAATATACGGAGTTAATAAACATGAAAATTTTGGCTGTACTAAAAAATGCTGTTTCAAAAAAATTTATCATTAGGACAGATCAAAAAGGAGAAATGAAGGCTTGAAGGCTGTTAGACTTATACCTAGGTAACATTTGAACATTTTTCCAAAATGAAAGTAAAAATGGCAGTAAAGAATGCAGAACAGGGCTTCCCTGGTGGCGCAGTGGTTGAGAATCCGCCTGCCGATGCAGGAGACACGGGTTCGTGCCCTGGTCCGGGAAGATCCCACATGCCGCGGAGCAACTAAGCCCGTGAGCCATGGCTGCTAGGCCTGCGCGTCCGGAGCCTGTGCTCCGCAACGGGAGAGGCCACAACAGTGAGAGGCCCGCATACCGCAAAAAAAAAAAAAAAAAAAAAAAAAAGAATGCAGAACAGGGAATTCCCTGGTGGTCCAGTGGTTAAGGCACCGTGCTTCCACTGCACGGGGCATGGGTTTGATCCCTGGTCAGGGAACTAAGATCCCGCATGCCATGCGGCACGGCCAAAAAAAAAAAAAAAAAAGGAATGCAGGACAGCAAGATATAAACCAACTGTAATTGAAAAAAACAAAAAAGAGCTTGCTATTTAAGGAAGCAAAAAGCACACATTTATTCAGAGTACATGATAAGAATTCACTCATTTTTAAAATCTGACACACAAGCTAAGAACAGAGGTGAAAACAGATTACCTGGGAATAGGGATGTAACGGAGTCTCTTTGATTGGAGATCAGTGACTTCTATATAACCAGCTGTTTGTGGAGGGATAACATCTGCAAACAAGTCAAGACACAAGCTGAGTGTTAAATTACTGCATGATACAAAAATAGGACCTAAAGAAAAGCATGGATGCCGCTAAAAGTGGAATGAAGTTATCACTAGCGTAGAGCTAGTGGGACCCACTTGACACGGTCCTGGGCTGGCCAATTCCAGCCTTGAGGCTAGACTCTCAGAATTATGTTTTTGTCAGGGAAATACAAGAGACTGTGAAATAGATGCATGTTAGTGATTCTTTACTGTCAAGAGAATTACCTAAATTCCTTTCGTTTTCTTTGATAGCTTCCCCAGATGGGTCAATGTTTTATTTTAGCACTTACAGTTTATCTGAAAATATTTCATCATTTGAATTCTATTTTTCCTTCCCAGGAAATCACCACAACGATGGTATAACACAGTGGAATCAGCACCTACTTTGAAATTGGACTGGCCTGGTAGAAAATCCTGGCTCTGATATTTCCTAGCTATGTTTTACGCTGGCCAAGTTAGTTCTCTGAGACCTGCCTTCATCATTTGTAAAGTGGGGATAAAGACAGCATCTGAGCATCATAAACATTATTTGCACCCAATCAGTAGTTGCTCCATCCACAGTGGCTGTTATTATTAGGACCCTTCAAGACAAGAAAAGGTGAGGTGAGGATTGGGCCATGGGGTGAGGACTCTGGGTTATGAAGAATATGAAATGGCGGGGAAGGAGAGGGTGATGAGATATGGGGGCCAGAGTCCTCAACTCCAATTCTAGAGTTGTTTCCCAGCAAATTCCAGGCGGTTACTGACTTTTTCCCCAAAGCCCTGAGTACCACCACCAAGCTCATCATCACCAGCTGCCACCATTGTGTCAGGAACACTGCATCAGGAACACTGCTTAGTCTTTCTAGATAAGTGTTTTTAACACTGACAACAACAAAGACCTTGGATTCCTGTTTGAGAGATGAGGAAGTAGAGACTTACAGAGGTGGTATACTAATGGGACTTGCCTGGAGGGTGATAGAGAAGGCTTTCAAAACCAGGCCTTTGGGGCTTCCCTGGTGGCGCAGTGGTTGAGAGTCCGCCTGCCGATGCAGGGGACGCGGGTTCGTGCCCCGGTCCGGGAAGATCCCACACTCCGCGGAGCGGCTGGTCCCGTGAGCCATGGCCGCTGAGCCTGCGCGTCCGGAGCCTGTGCTCCGCAACGGGAGAGGCCACAACAGTGAGAGGCCCGCATACCGCAAAAAAAAAAAGCAAAACAAAATAGGCCTTTCTTCTGGCTTTAAAATCTCTGCTCTGCCCACCACTCCACACAGATCCTATCTGAGCTCACCGTAGGGCAACAATTTAAAAATGCCTTATTTTACAAAATCTTGGCCACCAATGTCTCTTAAAAAAAAAAAAAAAAATCCCCCTACAAAGAACCCATACTCGTAAAGATTTTTGTCTGTTGTCTACCTCTTATTATAATTTCTGATTAGAATGAGATATCCGGAATGTCAACATTGAATTTATCCAATGTAGTTTACAAAAAATAAGAAACGTGGCATTTTAATTTCATGTTTGCAGCTGAAAGTGTTTGAGTAGGCCACCTGAAAACCTCAATAGATCTCTTATTTATTCAACAAACGTGATTGAGCTTACTTTGCATCAGACACTATACGAAGCATTGGGGATACACAGGAAAGAGATGTGTGTGGTTCCTGCCTTGTCTGAGGAGCCCACAGCATAAAGAGGAAAGTTCCTTTTTTTAAAAAATCATTGTGAGCCTTTAGGGACTTCGAAAGGATTCTAGGGTGGGAATCACAGCCCTGGGGCCAGGTATGAGCTGCAGAGCTAGGCACGGAGTGGTCCCAGAGGACAAAAGGGGGCAGGAGGAAGGGAAAGGGATGTCCAGGGACAGCAGAGAGTAAAGAAAGAGAGTTACTATGGTAACCCGACCACCCAGCTGAATCGGCCATCCTCAGATAGCCATTTGTACAAAGCCAACATGCTTATCGTAAGTCATGCACCACCTGCGTTGGAAACGTTGCCTGGGATATAAGGTCAGTCTTGGACAAAGTTTTGCACCATATATCATTTTTGACAGTTCCTGCGGCTAGCACCTAACTGAAGTGGGTTGAATTACTTACAGACCCTGGTTCTTTGCCAAAAATGACCAGTTATTGAAGCGGTTGGAATGACTAGCGCTGCCTAGCTAGCCAGTTGCATCTGGCCTGCCACTTACACGCACTCTCCTTTTAACAAGTAGTAGTATTAGGCTGAGCTACCACCACCAGTGCTTTTAGACTGCCTGAGAAAGTAAAGTAAGCCAACGTATTTTAAGTATCTTTCTTTCTACAGCTTTCTTTCTTTCTTTTTTTTTTTTTTTCAATGTGCAAGTTAATTCCATGGCATAAAGAGGATGAGAAAATGCAATAATGGCTGTGTCTATTTCAGGAAGGAGAAAGCAAGAATTTTATTCCTTGTGCTAAAACATATTTTCACGTATCAGAAAAGGCAATTTGTGGCTATAAAGCACTTTAAGGGTGGTGGTAGTGATGGTGGTAATGGTAAGGCTTGAAAAATAATCAGAATTGATGTTTCCGGATTTGAAAATAAATCAGCTCAGAATACATGATTGAATTAAGGAAGTGAAAACCATGGCCAGATTTCCCTCCAAACTTAGCCAAATCCTTGTCTATCCATTTAAAATGTTTCAAAACTGTAGAGAGGATGGAGTTTCAGTAAATTTCCATTTCATTTATAATCCAGGTGGATTTCGAAGAGAGGTATAAATCATATTTCAGGATTAGTTCACTAACGATTAAACGGAAGTTACTGCTGCAGTATTTAGTGCGCGGCTCCCATATAGAGTGGGGAGAGCTTAGACGCACAGTGCCAAGCTTAGGACGGGGTATAAAAATGGTCAGACAAAGTAACCAAGAGCATTTTCAGAGGGAAGATGAAATTATATAAAAAATTCACTCCTTCAAGCAATGTACTTTGATGTACGTCTGTTAACTACTAGGTTAAATGCACTTCTGTGTTCACAGATTAAAAGAGTGATGTGTCCCCTGAGATTGTGCTGATACCAAATCTTTGAATTTACTCAAAGTTCAGAAAACAGTACACTGCTTTCAGTCAAGAGTCATTATTTTGTATTTAAAGAGCTGAGGCCTGTGATTTAAAGTAAAAAAAAAAAAAAAAAAAAAAAAAAAAGCTAACATTTAACTAGAAGGAAAATGATTGGAAGAAAGAAGTAAATCTCTCCCCATCTGCACTGACCACAATTTATACCATCTCTGTAAAAGTCACCAGGAGAGTAGCCTTTACAATTGCTATTGATTTCTTTAATAAAAGGCTGATGTGCATTAGTTCCTGACTAATCAGGTGGTGGGATTCTATTTACTTTACAAAGATTAAGTTAGTTTGAATTATCATTAGAGATCTAGAGGCACATAGATTAAAGAGTCAAACAGACTGAAGGAAAAAATCATCAGCCTTGACTTTACTCCTGTCACCCCTCATTTTCTGCTCCCAGAGATGCTTTCAACTTTTTAAAGCTGTTTCTTTGGTATTCACCTTCATCCTTATGGTGCTGTCTTCATCTTTTAGTTTTAGGCATTATTTATTGACTTCTCACCATGTAAGATGAGAGTTTAACTCTTTTCACATACCCGTCCTCCTGCCTACCACCTCATTTTTCCCATCCCCCAGTACATTTATATGATAATTTTTCATTAGATTAACATCTAGCACTTATGTTGTTATGATTATATAAATGCTCTTTCCAGCTGAGCTATGTCTTATCATAGTATTATTGCTTTTTCTTTTCATGGAGTTTATAACCATGCTTTGTTGTTGGTTTAGTTTTTCATGTACCCAGCACAAATTCATCCTCGAAGTTTTCCCTATGTCAAAATTTCTTAATATGTTCAAATAGTTGGGTTTATCAACTTCACTTTCTTGGAGGTATCTCTCCTGAAATCTTCTCAACTTTTCTAATCCTAACTGGTTGATCCCTAGGTCTGTGCACAGCTAGCATCCTGAGATCTACCTTTACCATTCTCTTAGGACTTTTTTTTTTTTTTTTTTTTTTTTTTATAGCCCACATTTAAAAAATTCTTCCTGGGCTTCCCTGGTGGCGCCGTGGTTAAGCATCCGCCAATGCAGGGGACACAGGTTCGAGCCCCGGTCGAGGAAGATGCCCCATGCCGTGGAGCAACTAAGCCCGTACACCTAGAGCCCGTGCTCTGCAACAAGAGAAGCCAACGCAATAAGAAGCCCACGCACCGCAACGAAGAGGTGCCCCTGCTCGCCGCAACTAGAGGAAGCCTGTGTGCAGCAACGAAGACCCAGTGCAGCGAAAAATAAATAAATGTATTAAAAAAAATTATTCCTTTGTGTCAGACACTAACCTAAGCACTTTCTATACATTTGGAATATTTAAGGAACATTACCTTACAAAACGAGGGTAAATAAAACTCCTAGCAACCAAGAGAAAAATGGCAAAAATATATAAACAGGCAATTTTCAGAAGAGTAAATCACAACATATAAAATGATACTCAAACTTACTAGAAATCGGGGACGTGCACAATAAAAGGTCTGACCTTTGCAAGAGAAGATGGGGATGGAGAGTAGCCTCATCTTTTATGCTGCTGGAACAATAACTTTGAGTAACAAAAATTTGGTAATTTCACTCTTACATATATACCCTACAGACTCCCCACATGTACACAAGAAGACTGGTACAAAAATACTTGTAATAGCAAAAAAATGTAAAGAAGGTAAAAGTGTACCAGTAGAGAACAGATGAATAAATTGGCTGTGCTGTACATACAGCAGTGAAAATGAATGAAGTGTGGATGATGACAAAGATTCTCTCCTTTATCAAGAGAGTCTGGTATTAGTGAAAGGATAGACACATATTGTGTTGGCCAAAAAGTTCATTTGGGGTTTTTCCGTACCATCTTATGGAAGATGTTATGGAAAACCCCCAAACGGACTTTTTCGCCAACCCAATATAGATTAATGGAACACAAACGAAAATCCAGAAACAGACTCACATATGTGGTCAGCTGATTTTCTGCAGAGGTCCAAAGACAACTGAATAGAAAAAGGACAATCTTTTCAGCAAACGGTACTGGAACAATTGACTATCCCCATGAAAAACAATGAGTCTCAATCCACATCTTGCGCCATATAAGAAAATTAACTCAAAGTGGAGTACAAATCAAAGTGTAAAATCTAGAAATATGAGATTTCTAGAAGAAAACGTAAGGGATTTGGCCCTTCCCCAAAATGGGAGAAAATGTTTGGAAAGCGTGTATCCGATACTGAGCTTATATCTAGAATATATAAAGAACACTCAAAAATCATTAAAAAGAAAGCAAGTAATCCAATTCAGAAAGTGGGAAAAGATCTGAAGAGACGTTTCACTAAAGAAGATAGATATGAAAAGATGCTCAACATCATCTGGCACTAGGGAAAATGCAAATTAAAATCACAATGAGGTATCACTACACACCTGCCAGAATGGTGAAAAACTGACAATACCAAGCACTGAAAAGGTGGCAGAGCAACTGGAACTTTCACCATTGCTGACAGGAATGCAAAATGGTATTGCTATTCTGGAAACCAGTTGGGCAGTTTTATCATATGACATAAAAATGCCATTCCTACGTATTTACCCAAAGTGAAGCAAAAACTTATGTTCACTTAAAAATCTGTGCAAACATGTTCATAGCAGCCTTATTAATTATTGCCCCAAACTGGAAACTATACAAGTATCTATCAATTTGTGAATGGATAAGCAAACTGTGGTATATCCACACAATGGACTACTACTCAGCAATAAAAAGGAACAAACAACTGGTACACACAACATATATGATTCTCAAATATATAACATTAAGTGAAAGACGCCAGACTCAAAAGACCACATACTGTGTGATTCCATTTATATGACATTCTGGAAAAGGCAAATCAATAAGGACAGAAATCAGATCAGTGGGGGTATGGGGGAAGGCAGAGGGCTTGATGGCAGAGTGGCATAGGGGAGGTTTTTGGGGAGATGGAACTGTTCTCTATCAGTTATGGTGATGATTACACAACTGTATGTATTTGTCAAACTCACAGCACTATACACTAAAAAGGATGAATTTTACTCTGTGTGACTGGTCCCTAATAAGAACAAATGAGAACAATAAAATACTTAAATAACAACACTCTGTCTGATGTGTGGAGAATGGGGGGTGGGGGAAAAATGGAAGAGGGAACTCTGTCAGAGGGCTACTGCAGCATTCCAGTTCAAGATGGTGGTGATTTGGATGTTGGCAATTCAACTGTAGACAAGTGGGTGGATATAAGGTATATTAAGGTTGTATCAAAAGGACATGGTGATTGATGATGATGTGGAGGATGAGGGAGAAGTATCAGGGCTGACCCACTGGTTTCTGGGTGGATGAAGGTGCACTGAATTCTGGTATAGAATTTCTTATAACTCCTGGAGTGCTCTGTAATGCCTCTGTACCTTTCTTGTGGGGTTTTCTCTTCCTGGAACAATTCCTTCATTTGATTCCCTCCCATTCATCTTTCAAGAGTCAGCTCGGAATCACAAGCCTGGGTTGTAAGCTTCTCCTTTGTGTCTATATATCACCTTGTGAATATGCCTACTGCACTGCACTGCAATTGTCAGTGTACTCACCTGCCTCTCCTACCATAAAAAACATTCTAAGGAAATGGTGATTTATTTGGAAGGAACTAATTCTAACATTGTCATATAACCAGGACTTTTCAAACCCAGTAACAGATTATTATAATGTGTTTAGTATTATATTTATGAAGTCCACACTAATATAATGAATGTAAACACAGGACAATATTACTACCACTATGATGCAAATAGTAACCAGTGGCTTGATGATCAAAAATTTTCATAATTATCCTTTATGACGAAAGCCAGTGTGGTTCAGTAAGAGTAGCTGTGGCCTTGGGTTGGAAGACTTTGGTGCAAATCTGGGCTCTGCTGACCGCTGCTGGGGAGAACCCCAGCAAGTTACTTTACCTCTCTGTCAGTTTCCCTGCATATAGACTTGAGAGTACATTAATGATAGAATGGGAATTTGACGATTAAATGCATTTATACAAGGAAGAGTGATCAGCACAGGACCTGGCGTTAAGTTATGCAGTAATAAACATAAGTTGACTTTGAGAGCACTGGTAAGTGAATCAGGCTGCATAAGTCCCTGGCCTTTAGACACAGGAGTTTAAGGCAAAAGTCTTAAACTCCTATGAGAAGTTTAGTGAAACCCTTCTGAGCACATATAGGTCTTTTTAGCTACTAAACCCTGTTAAAATTATTCATATTCATAAATATAAAATGATAATGATAAGTTAAGTATCCCTACCAAAACCAAACTACCTTTGACTAGCTTGATAAAATAGGAATTGGTAAGTCTCTTACCTTTTGGGTAGATATCTTTTAGAGGGATTTCTCCTGGGGGCAAAATCCTGACTATCTGATTAGTATCCAAAAGCGTCACACAATTGCTCTGTTTTGGAGTTCCAATTTTCTTCTTCCCTCCATAGAATGTATCAGTGACCCTTGATTTATGCAAAGATGTTGGCCTTTTCCAAGAATACACTTCACTAGGTGACTACAAAAAAAAAAAGGAGAGAAATTCAAGCACTGAAGTATTATAAACTACATTCATAACTTTTACAGTGCAGTCCTTTAAGCAGATACTAGTGGAAAACTTATATTTCACAAATATAAGAAAATCAAATTATTCCTTAACCTTTTTGAATTTGGTACAGAAGACAGCTGCTTCATCAATAATCATAATTTTCAGACAAGTATGAAATATGCAGCACATTTCTTATCTTGAAATGAAGTATAGCTAAAAGGAGGGAATATAATAATACAGGTAATTTAAGTAACTATAAATAAATAACTATACTATAGCATCCACTATCTGGCATAAGGAATAGTATTACCAGTATTTCTCAAGTCCCTGGGGGACCTCTTTTCAATCGCATCTCTTTCATATTCCCTAGACTTTAATTCTTCTGAAATTTTGTGTCATTTTTTTCTCTTGCTTTACTTTAAATTTTTACCACATATATATTTATCCTTCTCTACTCCAAGATCACAGATATTCTCCTATGTATTTGTTAAACATTTTGAAGTTTTAACTTTCACATTTAGTTCCTTAACCCCTCCGGGGTTTATTTCTGTGAGTGGTAGGAGGCAGGGCTCCATGCTTATCATTTTTCACATGGATAGCTAATTGTTCAAATATCATTAACCTTTGCCCACTGATCAGTACTGCTATCAGAAAAGTTTCGTGTATGCAGGCAGCTGTTTCTGGGCATTCCATTCTCTTCTACTGTATATTTTTCTACCCCTAGGCCAATACCATGTGGTCTTAGTTACTAAAGCTTTATAATAAGCCTTGAAATTTAGTAGGGCAAGTACCTCTGCTTTTTATTCTTGGTTCTTCTTCAGAAATGTCTTGGTTATTGTTTGCCCTTGCTCTTCCATAAACATGTGTGAGAGTTGCATGTGCACTGCATCCTTGTCAGTACTTGGTATTGTAAGTACTTACATTTTAAAAAAATTTTAGCCATTCTAATAGGCAATAGTAGTATCTCATCATGGTTTTAATTTGTATTTCCCTAATGACTAATGATGTTGAACATCTTTTCATGTACTTAATAACCATCCATATATCCTCTTTGGTAAAGAGTCTGTTCAAGTCTTTTGCCCATTTTTTTTTAATACATTTACCTCCGATTTTATTTCTATATCTACTTAAATACATTGAAAACCATGAGTTCACCCAGATACACACAATTCCAATCCAACCACTATAGGGCGCATTCTAGTTTTCTTTCCTTCTGTACCTGTAACTCCCTTCTTTAACAGTGAGAAACCTAGATGTCATTACCCTTCATATACTTACTTTTGGGCTCAGTTCCACTGTATATGACTTATCTCCCATCTCCACCACTAACTTTCCCTTCCAGGCCAATGCCCTCCTCACTCTGCTTGGCCTGATAGCCCACACTGAGCTACGTGCATGTATCAACAAACTCTTCACCTTACTTGGGCTCCCACATCCCACACCAGGCTGCCCCTTCATGGGGTGCCATCTTCATCCTGGCTGGACTTGATTCCCATCGCCAGTTGTTACTGCCTCCCACACCCCAGATATCTTGCTCATCTGCTCAGCCTCTGACCTCTGACACCTCATTATGGGCCACTCTGCCCATTTTTTTATACTGGATTATTTTCTTACTCTTGAGTTTTAAGAAATCTTTGTATATTTTGGATACAAGTCCTTTGTTGGAAATGTGATTTGCCAATATTTTCTCCCAGCCTGTAGACTGTCCTTTCATTCTCTTAACTGTGTCTTTTTTACAGAGTGAAGGTTTTTAATTTTGAGGAAAGTCAAGGTATCAAAAAAATTTCTAATGGATCATGTCTAAGACGCTCAGAACAATGTTTAGTAGAAGTGGTGGTAGTGGGTATCCTTGTCTTACTCTTGATATCGAAACGAATGCTTTTAACGTTTCACTATTGAGGATTCACTATGATACTTGCTGCCGGTTTTTGTAGCCATTTGGTAGTAGGTTCAGAAAGTTATAATAAGTTCATAATAATTTAGGTGCCTTTGATAATGCTATAAAAAGTTAATAAGAGATGACATGCCCTTTTGTTAATAGTTTTGTGAAGAATCAAAAGAAATTCACATAAAGTCAGAAAGGCACTATAGTATATAGTAGAAAGGATATGTGTTTGAGGGTCAGTCACCCTTGAGCTCAAATCCCAGCTCCCTTATTCAATATCTTTGTGGCCTGGGGAATATATCCTCTTTGTTTTTGTTTCTTTATCTGTAAAACCTTGTGCAATTGCTGTAAAAATTAATTATCATGTATGAAATGGTTTAGAATAGTACTGTGCCTGATCTGTGTTGGGGTCTAAAAAATATGACTGCTCTCATAAAATGCTGAAAGGCTGTCTAACTGAATGATCTAATCTATCATTAAACAAAAATTCATGAACATCTCCGATATGGTGGGTAATAAATATCGGGGATGCAGCTTTTAATTTAACAAGGTCACTAGTCCTACAGTCTACAAAGGATTTCTAGAGGGTCAATATAAACATTACCTTATACTCAGCTCTCTTACCTTTTTATAGTGACATTATATTTCTATACTAATTTCTTCAATCAAAAGATCAATTTTTAAAACAGTTCCACCTTCAGAAAAGTAGCTCCAGTATTTTCTCTACTGATAGCAGCAAGCATTGTAGAAAGCATATTAAACATAACTCTTTCATTTAATCAAGGCTGCTGTAGATATTGTATTCCAACAACATGTTTCATTTTCAGATATATAATCCACAGCAAATTTTTTTACTTGATAATTAAGAAGACATATGGAAAAGTCCTAAGCCACACATTATCCATCGAGTTTTGGATTTCAAAAGTCTTATACCCTGAAGTACTCATCATTCATTAATTACAGTAGAATTTTGAGGCATGTGAGACTGGTGTACTATTAAGCAGAGCCAATATTTTTATCTTTAAGTGATTCTATCATTCCACCTAAAAGCTACAAAGGAAATTATGAAAATTAAATGTTTAATCAAAACACATGGAGTTATATCTAAGGTTATTAGATGGCAACTTGGGCTGAAATATCCTTTATATTTCATGTTCTCACATTTCCATCAGGGGAAGATGGTACCTAGTTTCACCTAAAGTCAATTATGAATAGCCTCTTCTTTACAGATAATAGTAAATAACAGCAGAAGGATCCATTTGAAAGCAAATTAAATTGAGACCACCAGCATTTATAGTATAATCTGGATGCAGCAAAGATATAAATCAGAGCAAAACTCAATGGAAAGTGAATTGGTGTTCATGAGCGTTGAAAAAATTAACCTACAGTAATGAGACTCCCACATATTTCACTTTTAAAAATTCTAGAAGAAATATTATTTTGTTAGTCTCAAATTGTCCCTCTTGACAGATGACCTGAGCACACATTAAAACAGCATGATATAAAATCACTGTCAGTAGGTTAAGTATTTACCTGTCACATGACCTCCCATGTAT
The DNA here is from genome assembly GCF_026419965.1 of Kogia breviceps. NCBI lineage: Eukaryota > Metazoa > Chordata > Mammalia > Artiodactyla > Physeteridae > Kogia > Kogia breviceps. The sequence continues at coordinate 25,440,703 of NC_081325.1, read as the reverse complement.
GGAGAATACTGGTTTTCCTTTACTAAATTATATAATTGCACTACAATGTATATATTAATTGTTAACAAGTAATGAAACCATATAGAATGACTGGTCTGGAAAACAGAAGGTTGATCTGAAATGTTTACCAGAAAATCATTACTTTTTTTTTTTTTTTTTTTGCGGTACGCAGGCCTCTCACTGTTGTGGCCTCTCCCGTTGCGGGGCACAGGCTCCAGACGCACAGGCTCAGCGGCCATAGCTCATGGGCCCAGCCGCTCCGCGGCATGTGGGATCTTCTCGGACCGGGGCACGAACCCATGTCCCCTGCATCGGCAGGCGGATTCTCAACCACTGCGCCACCAGGGAAGGCCAATCATTATGTTTTTAATTACCCCTCAAATAGGCTTATAGAGTATAGGCCAAAATGGGGGGAAGAAATAGTTATGCAATCATTTAAGAAATTTATGCTTACCATGAGATCGGGGAAACCAACAACGACTGTAGCATAACTATTCTCATCTGAAAGAATTCGGTTAGGAGAGGCAATCTTTTGTCCCACAGCTGAACTCAGATTTTCAGATGATAGTTGATGACTTGAAATTTTATGAGGTATGCTGAAGTCTGTTTCTAAAAAGTGTCAGAGAAACATTAAACACCATATGCCCCTAAAATGCTCCAGGAATTAATTTTTGCAAGATTTCATTCTCACCAACTCAAACAGAAAAGCACAAATCAAAAAAGAGAAAACACTCTCAATTACACTCATGGCTTTTTGTCTGAGGAAACTCAGTTTTCACAATCATGGCATCTTCTCAAAGTGATTTCAAGTATTTATTCAAGAATTCATATTTTTATTAGTAATCAAGATTAATATAATAGCACTCTGCAGAAAGAGGTGAAACTGGCCCAAACCAGTCTTAGCAATGGTATATTTTAGAATTTTTTCGTAATTACTTTTCACCCCCCCAAAACTGTGATGAATAAAGTAGAAATACTGATGGTCTGTGTAAAAAAGAAATGATGCAATCCTAAAATAGACTTGGAACCTACATATATGTAAACATTCTGACTTGTTAGTTTAAAAAATTCAAATACATAATTTAAAAGACGATAGATTACTGTTTCTAGTGTAGTGACTAAGATTTCTTTTTTGGTATAAAGTTAACATGTTGATATTATTGTCCTTAAATGATTCTAGAGGACAGTATGTATGCAGGCATGTACCCATACAGCCACAGACACACAGAACACAGTATTTACCTTGTGTGGCTCCAAACCCTGTGCTAGGCAGCTCCTCTTTCAGCACATACAACTGGCAAACCCTACTGTCCTCAGATTCGATGTGTGCAGGCTTAGTTAAAAGATATTTCCTGTAAACAAACAAAACATCTAAGTAAAAAGTCTTTCTTTTTCTAATAACTATGAGGCCAGACTAGGAAAAATCAGAGTTCCCATACCCTGCCCGCCCCCCACCAAAGCCTCTTTTTAATATTCTGAGTATAATTTGCAGTTTCAGAGTTTCATCATGAATTTAAAAAATAACTTCTTAACACTGTATAAGAGCAGTGCATAACAACAGTGCAGTAATAAATGTGAACTGAAAATCCAATACTTCCTGTAAGAGGAAGGGCCATAAAAAAAAAAAAAAAGAAAAGTGACTCTAAAGAGACACATCCGTACTATCATGGAGCCTGCTTTTAATATGACTGATCAGCAAGTAAGAGGGAGCCCAACCTCTGATTTATGACCAGCTAAGGGACAGAAGCCCTCACTGCTGTAGTCCCCTCGACCTACTTGTCTGTAAGATTTCTAATATAGGAATATATAAATAGCCAGGAATCTTTTGCAGCAGGTCACTTCTGCTGGTCAGCAGAGGGGCAGAGAATCTGCATGAATCCAGTAGATGTAATGCATGAGGGAGGGTGACTCAAAATTTACTGTGCACCCCACTTATGCCAAGTGTACATAATGTCCTTTTCATCAAGAAGTATACGGTCCAATGGAAGAGGCAACACAAATATAAACATAACCAAATAAGAGCACACGGTATAAAATGAAGAAGAAACCTCTAAGGGGTGGATTCTGTGAAGTTACAAAAAAGCAACAGCATTTGGATGGAGACTGTGGCCCTTTGAAGAGAGGATGAACTAAAAATCTATTTTGAAGTATCTCTAGTTTGGTAAGAATACAGTGAATTCTCAGTGTGTTAACAGGAAAAATCCTAAAGAAATACGGATCAGTTGTAAAAGTCATTATGTTTTCACTGTTAATTTCAAGGTCATCTTCTGAAACACTTTTATAATTACCCTGCAAAGTTACATTTAATTTATTTAAATTTTCCCGTCCCCTCTTCTTCGAAGTTTCACCTATAGAGATGCTGCCAGATACAGAAAGTGTAAAAAGGCAGACACAGGAAGACAGAGCTTGTAAGGATGCTGGATAACATAGAGCACACTCTAGGAGGTGCTATGGAGATCTACCCACTGATGTGTTTTGCTCTCCACCAGAAGCCATTTGTCTTCTGCTACGAGAAAAACTGTCTGGAGGTTGACGGGAAGTGAGATGGTGTGAGTTCGCCCTTCTAGAACATCCAGCACAGCCAGGGTGTTCCTGAAAAAAAAAAAAAAAAAAAGAAAACTCTCTGAAAGGAAATGGTGAGGATATTGGTTGAGTAACCATGGCACAGTCATTTCATGATACATTATACAACACTAAAAACAATGTTTCTAAGACTAGATAATAACATAGAAAAATGTTAATTGAGAAAATAGATATATAAAACTCTAAACTATGTAAAGGTATGCATAAGAATTAAAAATGAGAAGTGAGAGCGGCCATGCTAGTAGTGGTTGTACACGGAATTATGGGCAGTGTCTTTTCTTATGTCTGTTTTTCAATGTTCTGCAATGTGGAATAAGATACTTTTAGAATAAAATATTTCTAACTTTATTACTTTAGTTTTACAATAAACAAGCATAATTAAAGGAGGAAATAGAATGGACACAATAAGGATCCCAGATGAAATCTTCTACAACAAAGAGCTCACCCTTTTTCTTTGTAGAATACTAGCCAGTTTTTGTGCGCAAATTCTTTACACATTTTGTAAGTTTCCTAAAGACAAAACAAAACAAAATATTCACTTTAAATGTGTCAGATGCATTCATGTCTACTGAGCTGCTTTTCCTTAAATAAAGTTCTTCAAAGTGTAAAACATGTAATTCTCTGAGAAGCTACCTCTTTATCCACTCCAAGGCTCTTACGGTAACATAGATTAAAATATATTTCAAAATTAATTGTGAACTGCATACTAAAACATCTTTAGAATAATATTTTAGGGGACTTCCCTGGTTGCCCAGTGGTTAAGACTCCACACTCCCAATGCAGGGGGCCCAGGTTCGATACCTGGTCAGGGAACTAGATCCCACATACCGCAACTAAGAGCCCGCATGCCGCAACTAACACCCAGCACAACAAACCAAATAAATAAATAAATATTTTTTAAAAAGAATATTTTAAAAAATGCCATATACTGGATAGAAATAAACATGCTATCTGGTGATTAACTGTGGAATTTGTACCATAGCATAAATACGTAGGAAATATTTTGTTTCTTAGATTTGGATATATTTATGACATTTAAAATATCTCTTTTCTTCGTGGTCTTTTAAGACCTAAGTATGCTGTCGTGCAGGGCAGAGGGTAAGCCTTATTTTATATTCACTACCTTCTAAATGGCAGAAAAAATTCTCGTTGGTTAGCCAAAATGTTTACTAGTTTACTTTAGTTAATAAGCTAAAACGTTTATTTGTCTAGTAAATAGAATCAGCTGTTGCACTCATAGGTTCATTACATAAATCCAAACATAAACTCATAACTGGAAAACTATTAAAGTGACTATTAAAGTGCATGTTAGGGACTTGTCATGAATACCACACTCAGATGGCTCATGATGTCCTATTATTGTGAGTTGCGTCCTGCCAAGTCTTCATGTGACTATGATGGATACAAAAAGAAGCCATTGATATTGAATTATATATGCATCTATGTCTACCTATTTGCATCATATTAAAATTTACAAGGGCATAATAAGAGAATTCTCTTGTGCATTATAGCAAACAAAAGGCACCGCAAGGGATGGGCAGGCATGCATTTTTACGGTTAGAAAGCTATGGAAAATCCTTGGCAATTTGCTGGACAAGTTGGGTATTTCTTACAGCTTCCTCCTTGTTCCACCAGGAAGTTTTCTTAAGTGTAAACTCTTCTGAAGGTAAGATGAGACGACGAAGGGCTTGGCTAGTGGTATCCAACAACAGGATGACATTGCTCTGGAAATCAAGAGAACAGTTTGTTTGTTTGTTTGCTTGTTTGGTTATTTATTTAGCAGCAGCCTCTTGGCAGCCTGGGAATAAAGGGAATAGAGATAAATAAACCAAAGGGAAGATGACAATATTGAAATATTTGAGAGACACCATGAAGACACTAAATGTTTTTCCCTAATACAGAATTTAAAGTATTAGATGGTTTAATGAAGATATTTCTAATTGTGTAATGCAGAATCTTCTCTTTGAAGATTTTACCTTAAAACCATCGCCTTGTAAATACAGGCTCACTTAACCATGATTTCTGTTTTATTACATACAAGTGAGGAAATTAAGAGAATTGATAATTTTAAAAGCCCATTTACTTTTATCAAAATTACACTTAAAGAATGTTCTGCTGAAAACTCACTTACACTGTGCATAATTGAATCTCATTTATTCTTTTCACAAATCCAGGTTCAACTCAGAAAATATGTACAAGTTATAAAGATGGGTTAGCAAGAAAATATCAAGGACCCCAAGAACCTAGTTAGTAATGAGGGTTTCATCTTGACATTCACTAAGCTTGAGAACTTTCATAGCTGGTTCTGTAATAACGTACAGACAAGAGATTGCTCCAGCAGCATTAATCACAGTTATGCAAATGAAGTAATAATCTCTCAGTAATTAGGAGGACTTTCTCAAGAAAAAAATTTAAAAAAAATTAACCTTAGGCATTAAAATAAGTGAACAGAAACACATGAAATAAGAATTTAAAGTTGAGAAAGCCAGAAAAGATTAAATATTTTAAAGAGATGCAAAGAAGTGGATTTTTTTTTTTTTTTTTTTTTTTTTTTGCGGTACGCGGGCCTCTCACTGTTGTGGCCTCTCCCGTTGCGGAGCACAGGCTCCGGACGCGCAGGCTCAGCGGCCATGGCTCACGGGCTTAGTTGCTCCGCGGCATGTGGGATCTTCCCGGACCAGGGCACGAACCCGTGTCTCCTGCATTGGCAGGCGGATTCTCAACCACTGCGCCACCAGGGAAGCCCCGAAGTGGGCTTTTTTCATTAAAATTCAAAGACATTTGAAGATCAGACTAACAAGTTTACAAAAAGGCACCAGAAAGTTGTTTGTCAGGCCTTGTTATGCAATTGTCTTTTCTTTCTTTCTTGTTTTTGTTTATTTTGTCTTATTTATTTTGTTTTGTTTTAGATTTGGGGCCCCTTCAGTTATCCTAAACCTTATGAACTTTTCATTTCAAGAACTTTATTTGAGGAAAATAAAATCACAAGGCACCCGAAGAATTAATACATATTTTGCAAAATATATACAAAACATGAAAAGTCTGTTCATTTGTTCCATAACAGCAGCTTATATTTAAAGCACAAAGGAGAATACAATGATGAATTAACCATGACCCTTGCCCTTTATTCCTTAATCCAGTTAGAGAGAAATAAAAAGAAATGTAAGTAGAGTATTGATTCATCTGCAAATCTGAGACCTCATAGGGTGGTTTCAATTTATTTTACTAGTCAATTTTACTAAAGTGCTCAAGAATTAAAGTAGTATTTGTTCCAAAGTCTCCTTTATTCCATATACTCTGAATCTTGGCTGTATTAAAAAATTCTACCAAGCATGTTGACAACGCTTCCATTTTTCCATAAACACTCTTTGAATGCATCATTCTGTATAATATGCAATTCTCCATTAAGAATGTGTGTTAGTAATATTCTTTTTAAAATCAACATGTCATATAAGAAGCACCGTTCCTGGCATTTGAAAGTTTGAAAACGATGAAAACCTTAAGGAAAACCCTTAAAGTTTTCCTTAAGAAAATGTATTAATGAGTTAAACATTTACAGTCTCTATTCTAGATTAAATCTTTTTTGAGTAAGTATTTTTTAAAGGAGAAACTCTCTCTTATGATAAATATGTACAACATTAACACGAATTGTTAGCACTTCAGCAATTTGGGGTAATATTAACTTTTCTAAGCAACAGAAAGTCCTAAAATTGATCCCAAAATATGATTAAGAAGAAGAATAAGCAGATGATTAAACAGATATGCTTACACAGAAAAATGAGTACAGTTTTGCATTTTTCTTCCTTTTTAGGGTCTAATACTTATAGACTCATAACTTTGCGTAAGTGAACTGAAAAACTGTATCTTTCTAAGTAACAGAAAACATATATATATATGTTTATCTACACACCCATATATATGTTTCCAGCCACTGCTGTATTTAGAATTAGTTCTAGAAGCAACTGGCAACATGAAGGAGTCCTGCCGCTCCATCCTTTTAGATGTTAATGGTTTCCTTCTGTAAATGACTAATGATATATTCTGTCTGAGTTCAAAAATAGAATTCTGCATCACACATGAGTACATGTAACTGTGGTTTTGGCTCTCCTTTAAGGGGGGCAGGGAGGAGAAGCGAGTGAGCAATTTTATTATGTTTGTATTTGACTGGGAGAAAAGTAACCTCTGGATGACCTCAATGTCCTAAAGTCTGAAGTTCTAAACTTTGTACAGATGTACTAAGTAATCTCATGGGGCGGGTGGGGGGAGGAGGCTTTATTTTTAGGCATGGCAAAATTTCCCTTTCCTCACTTAAGATTTTATTTTAGCCAGGAATTTTTGAACAACTTCTTAAACTAACCAGGGAAGTGTATCTGTTGCCAAGCTTTATAAAGACAAGGGAGAGATGAATTAATGGAAGTACTTCTCTACAATATTTTAGCTCCATTGTCAGGGCAGAATGGGGGAGAAGGAACTGATGGCAGTGCACACATTTTTTATTTGATTACAGTTATTTATCATTTGTTAAATTTTACAGTTACATGCTGTTCATTTGGAATTAAGGAGATCTTATATCCTAGCAGGGACATAATATAAAACAGACAGCTGATATATCCTCTCTGGGAAGAGAAGAGGCAGTTCAGAGTACGGGTAGCAAAAGTATCCCGATAAGCCGTGCGTGCCGGCTCAGGGCATTGAGGCACCCTTCTGGAAAACTGTTGAAACTGGTCCAAGGGATAAGCCAGGTAGCATGCAAGAATGCCAGGAAGGAAAGTGCGGGCTGCGCAAGTCAAGTACATCTTTACACTGAAAAACAGATTTTCTTCGATGAAAGTTGTTATAAGTGAGATGGGTATTGGTCAGCAATGTTGCCAAATAACTGGATCTTTTGAGAAAATAAAATACTTTCTGAGAACCTGAAAATCTCATACTTTTAAAGAATTGGTATATGTAAATTTGACAGTTTATCTGACAGCTGAAAATCTGGTAAGATTGTTTGAATAAATACTCCAAATGTAGACTCATATTTAAATTTGATTGGTTTCCTGAGTCAAAAATCACCACGAGGGCTTCCCTGGTGGCGCCTGCCGATGCAGGGGACACGGGTTCGTGCCCTGGTCCGGGAAGATCCCACATGCTGCGGAGCAACTAAGCCCGTGAGCCATGGCCGCTAGGCCTGCGCGTCCGGAGCCTGTGCTCCTCAATGGGAGAGGCCACAACAGTGAGAGGCCCGCATACCGGAAAAAAAAAAAAATCACCACGATATGTGCTTTTTTTTTTTTCCTGTACGCGGGCCTCTCACTGCTGTGGCCTCTCCCGTTGCGCAGCACAGGCTCCGGACGCGCAAGCTCAGCGGCCATGGCTCACGGGCCCAGCTGCTCCGCGGCATGTGGGATCTTCCCGGACCGGGGCGCGAACCCGCGCCCCCTGCATCGGCAGGCGGACTCTCAATCACTGCGCCACCAGGGAAGCCCAAGATACGTGCTTTTTATGACAGATTCTTCTGGCTATAGAATTCAATTCAATGGCATTGGTATTTTGTTGGAAATCTATAAAGTAAAACCCTTATTCCAATGTGATGGACACAAACCTTTATAAGCAATAGCTGGATAGTGATACATTCTGCTTCTAGGAGAAAGCCATATTGAAAAAATTGTGAAAACCAGAAAAAAATTTATTAACTCAGAATTTATGATAATTATTTAGGCAAAGCCTAAAGTTAAGGTTGACTTATTTACTCAACGAAATACTGCTGGGTTACTTATGCAATTTTTTATTCTTGATTAGAAACAGTCTAAAAGTACTGTTTCTAGGTAACGCTTTACTCTCATAGTGTGTTTAAATACTTAACAAGTAACAACATTACATTTTTCCCATATTTTCCTATTATGAATACTTAAGAAAAATTTTCAGACTATTCTTTTCCCCACATTTCTGCAGTGAGCAGCAGCATGGATGAAGTTTAATTCTGGTGATGTTAATCCAATTGGGTTTGAACCTCAGTTCTACCATGTATTTACTGGGCAAGTTATTTAAACTTACTGAGACTCAGTTTTCTCACATGTAAATATTGCTAAAGCTACCTCACTGGGCCTGTGGAAGAATAACACGGAATAATGTATGTAATCTTTTCCTTGACACATTTGTCAGCATTTAATAATTGATCCTTGGGCTTCCCTGGTGGCGCAGTGGTTGAGAATCCGCCTGCCGATGCAGGGGACGCGGGTTCGTGCCCCGGTCCGGGAGGATCCCACGTGCCGCGGAGCGGCTGGGCCCGTGAGCCATGGCTGCTGAGCCTGCGCGTCCGGAGCCTGTGCTCCGCAACGGGAGAGGCCACAACAGTGAGAGGCCCGCGTACCACAAAAAAACCAAAAAAAAAAAAAAAAAAATTGATCCTCCTCCTTGAGATATTCATCATTTGACTTCTGGGATACCACACCCTGGTGTAACCATCTACTTCACTTGGCACTCATTTTCAGTTCCCCTTGGTTGATTCCTCCTCACCTCTCTCATTTCTTAATATTTCATTGCCCCAGGGCTTAGCCCTCAGACTTCTCTTTTCCACCCACATTCATTCCCTTAGTGATCTCTTTCAGTTTCATGACTTTAAATAACATTTATATGCCAGTGATGCCCGATGTATGTTTCCTGTTCTGACTTCTCCGTTAAACACCAGAATCATCTACTTGGATATGTTACAGGCATCTCGAATTTAATCACACCTCTAATCTTCCCCTCCAAATCAATTCCTTCCTCATCTCAGTTCATGGCAGGTCTATCCTTTCAGTTGCTCAGGCCCTACATCTTAAAGTTGACCTTAGTTTACTCTCTTTCACCTCATATATCTGATCTGTTCAGAAATCCTGTTGGTCCCACCTTCGAAATATATCCAGAATCCATCATTACTTATGACCGCCATCCTCCTCCAAACTGCAATGATCTCTTGCTTGGATCATTGTCAAAATCTCTTCATTAATCTCCTCCACTCTGCCTTAGTACCTACAGACTATTCACCAAAGAGGAGCTGGAGAAATCCTTTAAAAATATAAGTCAGGGGCTTCCCTGGTGGCGCAGTGTTTGGGAGTCTGCCTGCCGATGCAGGGGACACGGGTTCGTGCCCGGGTCCGGGAAGATCCCACGTGCCGCGGAGAGGCTGGGCCCGTGAGCCATGGCCGCTGAGCCTGCGCGTCCGGAGCCTGTGCTCTGCAACGGGAGAGGCCACAACAGTGAGAGGCCCGCGTACAGAAAAAAAAAAAATATATATATATATGTAAATCAGATCTTGCTTCTCCTCTGCTTGAAACCCTCTAAGGCCTTCCCTTTTCCTCACAGTCAGGCCACAGAACATAAGAATGATTTACAAGGCTCTACACATCTGCTTCCCCACCCTTCCACCAGGTCCCTGACCCAACCCACTGAGTGACCTCTTTGACCTCACCTCCTTATACCCTCCCCCTCATTCAGTCTTCCCCACCAGGCTTCTTTATTTATTTATTTATTTTTTTTGTGGTATGTGGGCCTCTCACTGTTGTGGCCTCTCCCATTGCGGAGCACAGGCTCCGGACGCGCAGGCCCAGCGGCCATGGCTCACAGGCTTAGTTGCTCCGCAGCATGTGGGATCTTCCCGGACCGGGGCACGAACCCGTGTCTCCTGCATCGGCAGGCAGACTCTCAACCACTGCGCCACCAGGGAAGCCCCAGGCTTCTTTAAAGATGGAGAGGCATGTTCCAGCCTCTGGGCCTTTGAACTTATAATTCCTTTGCCTAGAACTCTCTTATTCCTGATATCTCTTCTCTCCCTCACCTCTATCAGATCTTTGCTTAAATATCACTTTCTCAGTTAGGCAATCCCTGCCCACTCACCCTGTTTTGAAGGCAACCTTCCTCCCAGCCTTCTATTTTACTCTCCCTTGCTTCTCATCTTCTGACTTAAGGTGTAATTTTTACTTTGCTTATTGTCTACCTTTTGCACCAGAACGTAAGCTTTTGAGAACAAGGATTTTTTGTTGTTTTGTTCATGAGTGTCCCTAAGAGTAGGCACATGATACATATCTGATGAATGAATAATATGTTTAGTATACTATTTGGTAGATACTAGGTGGGTAATAGGTCTGCAAAAACATTGTACTCCTTTCTATTGGATAGTACAGATTAACTTAGACCTGGAGAATTCTCATTAATTGAAACACAGACTGTCTTTTGATCTATATCTTCTATTTGGAATTACTTTGAGCCTGACTCTGGGCATCTGTACTTTTCATTAGTGTTGTCTTACAATAGTAGTGATGGTTGGAACTTGAGCATCATTAGATACTAAAGAATCTCAGTGTATTCCTGCAATGGCCTGATGTCCTTCCAAAATTTGTAGGCTGAAGTCCTAAGCCCCAATGTATTAGGAAGTGGGGCCTATGGAGATGATTAGGTCATGAAGCTGGAGTCTTCACGAATGGGATTAGTGCCCTTATAAAAGAGACATGAAAGAGATCCCTGCTCCTACTGCCATGTGAGGCTACCATGAAAAGACAGCTGTCTAGGAAGTGGGTTCTCACCAGACACTGAATATGCAAGTGCCTTGATCTTGGACTTACCAGGCTGCAGAACTGTGAGAAATAAATTTCTTCTGTTCATAAGCTATCTAGTCTACGGTACTTGTGTTATAGCAGCCCAAACAGACTAAGATAATTCCATTCAGTATATTTACATGGCTATCTCCACATAAAGAATGCCATTCAGGTTTCAGGTAAAATGTCATCTCCTAAGGGGAGATATCTCAGCACTCCTTTGAGTACTGTTTACCCTTTCATCTCCTCCTACCCTACCCCCATCATTCCTTAGGACCTTGCCTTATTTTTATACAGCACTTATCACTACTTGAAATTGGTATTTATTTGTTGGCTTACTTGTTTGTTGTCTATCTCCCCAAAGAGAGTGTAAGCTTCACAACAAAGAATTATCTAGCCTCAAATGTCATTAGTGCTGAGGTTGAGAAGTCTCTGCAGAGAGGAAGATATTAGCCTGCCTTGTGGTACTGATAAAATACAACTCCTGATCTCGTCCTTCAGCCCCTGTCCTCAATCTTTATGAAAGCACATATTTTTAGTCAATCTTTATGACAGCACATATTTTTAGTTATAGGTAGAAAAACACTCTTGCCTTCTCCTTTGCATCAGTTACCCTGGGCATAATTAGACCATGTCATTACCTGCTGCTCATGGAGAATCACTTGACCCTTGAGGGGATTTCCCAGCGGTGCCACTGTCACAAATGGGTGCCAGACTCCACTGGCCGTTCTTGGGAAGATGTCAAAAAGGTCCACAAAGTAGCCGTTTTTCCCAGTCATATTCATGAAGTGTAAGGAAACGGGATTGCATGCAACTACATAGAGAGTATTTTCCTCATTTTCTGAAATGACAAAAAAGTGTTAATTCCATGGTCTGCAATAGATTTTCTGACTGGTCAAAAGGTCCAGTGAAAACTGAATCGTGAGACAGCACACAATCAGAACTCAGCAGATGATTTGCAAATGGATTGATTAGGTTGAAGAGCACTTTGAGAAGCAACTTCGCACCTGCTGTAAATGTACATTGGGCCACACCTACCTATTCCTGGAAATAAGTATCTGGTCCCCAAAGAATTCTATAACATCTCATGCTAACACCATTAACTATTTAACACTCCTCAATGTCAGGAAATTCTTCTTTGTATGAAAGTATTTTATGCCTCAATAAAAGTCTGTTTCCTCTTATTATTGGCTCAGATGGACAACAGCTGGTCAACATCTTCTATCTGCTAATCTGGCATTTCCCAGCTAATTACTAGATCTTTAGGCTTTTCTAGTAAATAAGTAATCCCATTTTTTGGTTCTTAGCTCTAGGGATCTTATTTTCCAAATTATCTTTTTTCATATTTGTGTATTTATTATTACAAAATCTCTGTCTTTTCAAACTAGTACTTGACTAGGTCCATTTTTGGAATTCTATTTCAGTGCTTTTTCAACTTTCAAGTGCATATGCATCACCTGGGGATCTAATGAAAATGCAGATTCTGATTCAGTGGGTCTGAGGTGGGGTTTCAGACTCTGCCTTTCCAACAAGCTCCCAGGAGATGTCACTGCTGTTGGTTGGAGGGCTTCCCTTAGAGAAGCCAGGCTTTGGACTATGTTTCCCATAATCTCTATTTCTGGGAACCTTGAAGCAAGGGATTAAGCTGCTTCTGTATAATAAACGCTATTAACATCACTCATCATCCAGGTATCTATTTACAGTGGTCATATTTTCTGAACCCAAAACTAAGACACAAGATATGAAAATCTGGAAAAAAAATATAGTGTATGTGTGTATGCATGTATATGTCATGTCTACACATAAAGACCAAATATATATAAAGATATAGAAAACTTAAATATATATAAAGATACGGTAAATTTAAATGAGCTAACATTGATAAGAAACACAAATCAATGGAAGGGCAGAAGAAGACATATTATTTAGGAGACAATGTGAACTCTGTGTGTGTGTGTGTGTGTGTGTGTGCGCTACAGTTCTAAATATCAGAATCACACAACTTATAATTTAAGAATCTTTTTAATGCTTCTACTATCAGCACAAATAAGTTCAATTCAACATTTATTGAGCACCTTTGTACACAGTATAGGGACCAGGGAATATAATAACAGTATTAATAGAAATGTAAAAAGAAAAAAATAAATAGAAATGTACTTCATGAACTTACAATTGTTCTCTCTTATTGCAGGCATTAAGTGCTGTTTGGTCTTTGGCTCAAATATATACATATATATATACATATATATATACGTATATATATATGTATATATATATATATATACGTATATATATATATGTGTGTGTGTGTATTTAACCCTGATGCTAACCCAAGAAAATGTTCTTTTCTCTCACCAATACAGAATAGGTAAAAAAACAAAGAAATAAAAAACAACACAAAAACCTAGCTTGCAAATGTGGACAACACTCAAATAGAGGGTTAAATTATGTGAGGGACAGCAAATGAGTTTCATTTTTAAGGACCAATTCTGACTGGCTCACGGTGGCTGCCTGGAATGCTGTGTTGAGAACTGTGAGACTGTGACAAGGTTTAATGACACCTGTCACTGGCATAGGCCAGAGGATCACAGCATACTTACTTACAATCTCTAAATATGAGACAAGGGCAAAGTTCAAATTTTATCCATAAGATTCATACTTATTCTCTACTAGTGAATGTAAAAGATCTTAATAGGAACACCAATCTGTTACCAACAAAAACCCTGTACATTTTAAAAGCACATATTTTTACTCAACATAGCTGATGTTGGAGAAAACAGCCACAGAACTTACATGAACAAAAACTTGCTTCTGAATTTTTCCCTGAATAACCTCCATTGTAGGCAAGTTAGAGAATTTCTCCCTTTCCCCTGCCATCTCTTCTGTTTATATCACCTTAGTAACTGCCATCAATTGAAAACTTCTGCCAGTAAGTGCCCAGGGCACACTGCATGAATCAGTAGGTAATGGCAACAGTCCAGAGACGTAGATGCCAAAAATTCACATCCTTTACTTGCCATTCTTTACAACGAGAGGTTTAATGACTGCAAATCCTCCAGCCCTGCTTTCAGGGTTCATGCAATCACCAAACTGGAATCCGAGCCAAAAAAATCCAATGTTTTTCCTTTTTCTTTCCCTCTTCTATTTTTAGCACACGCCTGGGTGTGTTAAACTTTGTGCTACAATTGTAATGAGAAGCAGACATATGCATATAAACTCAGCAGTGCTTATGTGGATTTCACAATAGTATTTTGTTAGGTTGTTATAGGAAATTAGTTCTAAATTACATATAATTGCCATCCAATACAAGAATGACACAGTTACTGAGTCTATCATAGATTTCTTGATGTCTAGAGATTATTTTGATCCTGCTTTAAAAAAAATCAGTGCAGGAAGGAAAAATCAAAAGAATAAACTGACATACCATGTGATGTAGCGATGTCGCAGATTAAGTTAATTTCATCCAACGGTAACTTCCAGGAGGCACATTCTTCAGTAAAGGTTTGGGATCTTCCTTCATGTCTTTCTATTGGATACTCCTGTATGTTTATAAGTGCTGGACCCTACAAAAAATAGTTATCTGAGTTAAGACATTTGCGTAGTTAGCAAAAAGTAGAAAAGCTAAAGTTCTTCCAAAATACAGATTTTCAATTCAAATATTCCACATCTTGATATACCTCTTCTCATTTTACTGACTAGCATGATACTTATAACAATCATAATACCATATACTTGCATTTATAAATGCTTTCACATGTGCTATCTTATTTAATTTCTCACTTTCTTTTCTTTTTGCTCACAAAATATAGCAGATGTAAAATCCCATAGGAGTTCTCATTCCTTCATTCTTTCCAAAGCCAAGAGCAAGTTTTGAAATTCAAGTATTGGGACCCAGAGCTGTCCAAACCAGGAGAATAATTTTTTAAATACAGTTGACTCTTGAACATTGATTTGCATGCCCTTACAGTCCTTAATTAATCAAAAAGGTTTGGGTTAGATATTTACTATTTTGCCATCCATGGGTGCTCTCACCCCTTCTAGCTAGTCTGTATCTTAGGAGCTAGAAGACTAAAAACTACATTCTTCATACTCCTATCACAACTAGTGACTGATATTCCTTTGCCCTTTTTCATGAAAACAAATACAACGGAGTAACCGTCCTAACTGACTTTCCTGAAATACAGGATAGCTCTTCGGAATTCTACTGGCCATTAGCCATTACCTACATTGAGTCCCTCAGAGGTCAGACTGGATGTGATTTAGGTTCTGCCAATTAAATGCAATTGCATGAGATTTGGAAGGCAGATGAGAGGCAAGGGCCATCTTCCTGCAGTCAGAGCAGATAAGGAGGCTCTGACAGATATAAGCAGTCAGATTCTATGCTCTGCTTACAAGGGTTGACAAACTATGGCCTAGTCAAGACAAACTCGACTATGGCGGGTCAAGTCTGATCCATCTCCCTGCTTTTTTCAATAAAATTTTACTAGAACACAGTCTCACTCATTTGTTAACGTACTGTCTGAGGCTGCTTTTTTGCTACCATGGCAAAGTTGAGTAGTTGTGACAGAATCTGTATGGCCACAATGCCTAACATATTTACTATCTGGCCCTTTACAGGAAAAGTTTGCTGATCCTGCCTTACTGTGAAGCTCCCAACAACAGGGGTGGTAGCAGAAGCAAAAACACTCATCTTGAAACCAAAAGTCCAGTGATGGTTCCTTGACTCTGTTCCTCCTGTCCTTTCTAATGATTTTATAAGCATCTAATTCCCAACAGTCAAACCTAGAGGGGTTCCTATTGCAACTAGTGACT
The DNA here is from genome assembly GCF_026419965.1 of Kogia breviceps. Lineage (NCBI taxonomy): Eukaryota > Metazoa > Chordata > Mammalia > Artiodactyla > Physeteridae > Kogia > Kogia breviceps. Next base: position 25,424,750 of record NC_081325.1, on the reverse strand, counting down.
GATATTCCTTTGCCCTTTTTCACGAAAACAAATATAATGGAGTAACCATCCTATCTGACTTTCCTGAAATACAGGATAGGTCTTAGGAATTCTACTGGCCATTAGCCATTACCTACATTGAGTCCCTCAGAGGCCAGACTGGCTTAAGAATTAGAGCAGAAGTTAATCTATTCTAAAATAACATCAGAACAAGTCATTTCTGAGATTGAATGGATTTTCTCCAGGGAAGATATAGAAAAATCGATAACATTCAATATTCTCATGAAGAAATAATGATATCAACCTTTATATCTATATGATGAGTTTCTGCTGGACACAATAGTTTTTGCGTTCCATTTCTTGACTGACCAATTGTCCAATAGCCCATGAAAGTCCGCTCTGGCAGAGGCAACCTGTCGAGGATTAATTTGAAGAATAAACATTTCTTCTTGTTTCCAAGTCATAGGAAAAAATAATGAGCCATATATTACTGACCACACAAGCAAATTTGAAGAAAGCTTTACTTAGAAGTAAATATCTGTTAATTTTATTAACAGATAGTCTTTAATATGATATTTAAAATATACTGTGAAAAGAAAAAGATTTCACATTTCAGAAACTCAGAAGGTAAGGTCCTAGTCTGTTTTTACCTTAATGACAAATATTATTAGGGTTTACATATTTTTTCCCTGAATTGGTAAATACGTAGCAATTTAATATCAAATTCCTATTATAGTATAGGAAGGATTTAGGAAAAACAATGGAGCAATCCATCAATTTTTTCATTCTATTCTCCTAAATTTGAAATCAAATAATAAATAGTACACAGTACTACCAGTCACATGTTTGTGAGTTGTACAGGGCAAGTTTCATAGGGTGTATCTTAGCACTTTAATTTTTTTTTTTTTTTTTTACTTTTACTTGACATATAATATACCTACAGAAACGTTCATATAAATGTGCCACTTAGTCCTGAGCACACGTGTGCATCCAGCACCCAAGTATCAACAACACTCAGAAACTCCCATGGACCACTTCAGTCATTGCCCCTACCAAGGGAGCTACTATTCTGACTTCTAATAGAATTATTCTGTGTTTAGATTCTATTTTATTTAAAGTTACATTTAAATAAAATAACTTGTGAAAACAAATATAGCAACGTTAAAGTACAAAACCACAGACAAATTCTTTAGAATAGTTTTTACTTTTTAATCATACTAACTTTTCTTTGAATCTTTAAAAAACGAACCATTAATTTGTCACTTAATTCATTATAAATTTCTTATTCCATAGTAAGTGAAGGCCAAAAATGATTCAGAGTTAAAAGTTCTTTAAAAATAAGGCATGTACATGTGGCTATAAATTGAAATGTATGCTTGAAATGAGCTTGATGATCATTAAAAGAGTACATATTGATATTTAGAAAATCATTTTATTTTCAGTGAAAGAGTAATCTGACAAAATATCTTCGTATACTTAATAAGACCATGCAAGGCTTAGATATTTTTTGCATAGAATATGAAACCAGAGATGATTGGTTCAAGATGGCAGAGTAGAAGGATGTGCTCTCACTCACTCTTGCAAGAACACCAGAAACACAACTAACTGCTGAACAATCATCGACCGGAAGACACTGGAACTCACCAAAAAAGATACCCCACATCCAAAGACAAAGGAGAAGCCACAATGAGGCGGTAGGAGGGGCGCAACCACAATAAAATCAAATCCTATAGCTACGGGGTGGGTGACACAAACTGGAGAACACTTGTACCACAGAAGTCCACCCACTGGAGTGAAGGTTCTGAGCCCCACGTCAGGCTTCCCAATCTGGGGTTCCAGCAATGGGAGGAGGAATTCCTAGAGAATCAGACTTTGAAGGCTAGTGGGATTTGATTGCAGGACTTCAACAGGACTGGGGGAAACAGAGACTCCACTCTTGGAGGGCACACACAAAGTAGTGTGTGCATCAGGACCCAGGGTAAGGAGCAGTGACCCCACAGGAGACTGAACCAGACCTACCTGCTAGTGTTGGAGGGTCTCCTGCAGAGGCAGGGGGTGGCTGTTTCTCACCGTGAGGACAAGGATACTGGCAGCAGAAGTTCTGGGAAGCACTCCTTGGCGTGAGCCCTCCCAGAGTCCACTATTAGGCCCATCAAAGAGCCCGGGTAGGATCCAGTGTTGGGTCACCTCAGGCCAAACAACTAACAGGGAGGGAACTCAGGCCCACCCATCAGCAGACAAGAGGATTAAGGTTTTACTGAGCTCTGCCCACCAAAGCAACAGCCAGCTCTACCCACCACCAGTCTCTCCCATCACGAAACTTGCACAAGCCTCTTACATAGTCTAATCCACCAGAGTGCAGACAGCAGAAGCAAGAAGAACTGCAATCCTGTAGCCTGTGGAACAAAAACCACATTCACAGAAAGACAGACAAGATGAAAAGGCAGAGGGCTATGTACCAGATGAAGGAACAAGATAAATCCCAAGAAAAACAACTAAATGAAGTGGAGATAGGCAACCTTCTAGAAAAAGAATTCAGAATAATGATAGTGAAGATGATCCAGGACCTCAGGAAAAGAATGGAGGTAAAGATCGAGAAGATGTAAGAAATGTTTAACAAAGATCTAGAAGAATTAAAGAACAAACAAACAGAGATGAACAACACAATAATTGAAATGAAAAATACACTAGAAGGAATCAATAGCAGAATAACTGAGGCAGAAGAATGGAAAAGTGACCTGGAAGACAGAATGGTGGAATTCACTGCTGTGGAACAGAATAAAGAAAAAAGAATGAAAAGAAATGAAAACAGCCTAAGAGACCTCTGGGACAACATTAAACGCAACAACATTGGCATTATAGAGATCCCAGAAGGAGAAGAGAGAGAGAAAGTACCCCAGAAAATATTTGAAGAGATTATAGTCGAAAACTTCCCTAAAATGGGAAAGGAAATAGCCACCCAAGTCCAGGAAGTGCAGGGAGTCCCACACAGGATGAACCGAAGGAGAAACACACCGAGACACATAGTAATCAAATTGGCAAAAATTAAAGACAAAGAAAAATTATTGAAAGCAAGGGAAAAATGACAAATAACATACAAGGGAACTCCCATAAGCTTAACAGCTGATTTCTCAGCACAACCTCTACAAGCCAGAAGGGAGTGGCATGATATACTTAAAGTGGTGAAAGGGAAGAACCTACAACCAAGATTACTCTACCCAGCAAGGATCTCATTCAAATTTGATGGAGAAATCAAAAGCTTTAGAGACAAGCAAAAGCTAAGAGAATTCAGCACCACCAAACCAGCTTTACAACAAATGCTAAAGGAACTTCTCTAAGTGGGAAACACAAGAGAAGAAAAGGACCTACAAAAACAAACCCAAAACAGTTAAGAAAATGGTAATAGGAACACACATATCGATAATTACCTTAAACATGAATGGATTAAATGCTCCAACCCAAAGACACAGACTTGCTGAATGGATACAAAAACAAGACTACTTGCTGTCTACAAGAGACCCACTTCAAACCTAGGGATACATTCAGACTGAAAGTGAGGGGATGGAAAAAGATATTCCATGCAAATGGAAATCAAAAGAAAGCAATACTCATATCAGATAAAATAGACTTTAAAATAAAGAATGTAACAAGAGACAAGGAAGGCCACTACATAATGATCAAGGGATCAATCCAAGAAGAAGATATAACAATTATAAATATATATGCACCCAACATAGGAGCACCTCAATACATAAGGCAACTGCTAACAGCTATAAATGAGGAAGTCGACAGTAACACAATAATAGTAGGGGATTTTAACACCTCACTTACACCAATGGACAGATCATCCAAACAGAAAATTAATAAGGAAACACAAGCTTTAAATGACACAAGAGACCAGATAGATTTAATTGATATTTACAGGACATTTCATCCAAAAACAGCAGATTACACTTTCTTCTCAAGTGTGCATGGAACATTCTCCAGGTTAGATCACATATTGGGTCACAAATCAAGCCTCAGCAAATTTAAGAAAACTGAAATCATATCAAGCATCTTTTCTGACCACAACGCTATGAGATTAGAAATCATTTACAGGAATAAAATGTAAAAAACACAAACACATGGAGGCTAAACAAGACATTACTAAATAACCAAGACAGCACTGAAGAAATCAAAGAGGAAATCAAAAAATACCTAGAGACAAATGATAATGAAAACACGATGATCCAAAACCTATGGGATGCAGCAAAAGCAGTTCTAAGAGGGACTAAGTTTGTAGCTAGACAAGCCTACCTCAAGAAGCAAGAAAAATCCCAAATAAACAATCTAACCTTACCCCTAAAGGAACTATATGCGAAAGAAGAACAAACAAAACCCAAAATTAGCAGAAGGAAAGAAATCATAAAGATCAGAGCAGAAATAAATGAAGTAGAAACAAAGAAAACAACAGCAAAGATCAATAAAACTAAAAGCTGGTTCTTTAGAAGATAAACAAAATTGATAAACCATTAGCCAGACTCATTAAGAAAAAGAGGGAGACGACTCAAATCAACAAAATTAGAAACGAAAAAGGAGACGTTACAACAGACACCGCAGAACTACAAAGCATCCAAAGAGACTACAACAAGCAACTCTATGATAATAAAATGGACCCTGGAAGAAATGGACAAATTCTTAGAAAGGCATAACCTTCCAAGACTGAACCAGGAAGAAACAGAAAATATGAACAGACCAATCACAAGTAATGAAATTGAAACTGTGATTAAAAATCTTCCAACAAACAAAAGTCCAGGACCAGATGGCATCACAGGTGGATTCTATCAAACATTTAGAGAAGAGCTAACATCTGTGCTTCTCAAACTCTTCCAAAAAATTGCAGAGGAATGAACACTCTCAAACTCACTCTATGAGGCCACCATCACCCTGATACCAAAACCTGACAAAGATACTACAAAAAAAGAAAATTACAGACCAATATCACTGATGAATATAGATGTAAAAATCCTCAACAAAATATTAGCAAACAGAATCCAAAATCACATTAAAAGGATCATACACCATGATCAAGTGGGATTTATCCCAGGGATGAAGGATCCTTCAATATAGGCAAATCAATCAATGTGATACACCACATAAACAAATTGAAGAATAAAAACCATACGATCATCTCAATAGATGCAGAAAAAGCTTTTGACAAAATTCAACACCTATTTATTATAAAAACTCTCTAGAAAGTGGGCATAGAGGGAACCTACCTCAACACAACAAAGGCCATATATGATAAACCCACAGCAAACATCATTCTCAATGGTGAAAAATTGAAAACATTTCCTCTAAGACCAGGAACAAGACAAGGATATCCACTCTCGCCACTATTATTCAGCACAGTTTTGGAAGTCCTAGCCACGGCAATCAGAGAAGAAAAAGAAATAAAAGGAATACAAATTGAAAAAGAAGACGTAAAATTGTCACTGTTTTCAGAAGACATGATACTATACATAGAGAATCCTAAAGATGCCACCAGAAAGCTACTAGAGCTAATCAATGAATTTGGTAAAGTTGCAGGATACAAAATTAATGCACAGAAACCTCTTGCACTCCTATACACTAATGATGAAAATCTGAAAGAGAAATTAAGGAAACACTCCCATTTACCATCACAACAAAAAGAATAAAATACCTAGGAATAAACCTACCTAGAGAGACAAAATACCTGTAGGCAGAAAACTATAAGACACTGTTGAAAGAAATTAAAGATGATACCGACTGATGGAGAGATATACCATGTTCTTGGATTGGAAGAATCAATATTGTGAAAATGACTCTACTACCCAAAGCAATCTACAGATTCAATGCAATCCCCATCAAATTACCAATGGCATTTTTTACAGAACTAGGACAAAAACTCTTAAAATTTGTATGGAGACACAAAAAGCCCCAAATAGCCAAAGCAGTCTTGAGGGAAAAAAAACTGAGCTGGAGGAATCAGACTCCTTTACTTCAGACTATACTACAAAGCTACAGTAATCAAGACAATATGGTACTGGCACAAAAACAGAAATATAGATCAATGGAACAGGATAGAAAGCCCAGAGATAAACCCACGCACCTATGGTCAACTAATCTATGACAAAGGAGGCAAGGATATACAATGGTGAAAAGACAGCCTCTTCAACAAGTGGTGCTCGGAAAACTGGACAGCTCCATGTAAAAGAATGAAATTAGAACACTCCCTAACACCATACACAAAAATAAACTCAAAATGGATTAGAGACCTAAATGTAAGACCAGACACTATAAAACTCCTAGAGGAAAACATAGGAAGAACACTCTTTGATATAAATCACAGCAAGATCTTTTTTGATCCACCTCCTAGAGTAATGGAAATACAAACAAAAATAAACAAATGGGACCTAATGAAACTTAAAAGCTTTTGCAAAGCAAAGGAAACTACAAACAAGACAAAAAGACAGTACTCAGAATGGGAGAAAATATTTGCAAACAAATCAACGGACACAGGATTAGTCTCCAAAATATATAAACAGCTCATGCAGCTCAATATTAAAAAACCAAACAACCCAATTGAAAAATGGGCAGAAGACCTAAATAGACATTTCTCCAGAGAGGACATACAGATGGCCAAGAAGCACATGAAAAGCTGCTCAACATCACTAATTATTAGAGAAATGCAAATCCAAACTACAATGAGGTATCACCTCACACCAGTTAGAATGGGCATCATCAGAAAATCTACAAACAAATGCTGGAGAGGGTATGCAGAAAAGGGAACCCTCTTGCACTGTTAGTGGGAATGTCAATTGATACAGCCACTATGGAGAACAGGATGGAGGTTCCTTAAAAAACTAAAAATAGAATTACCATAAGACCCAGCAATCCCACTACTGGGCATATACCCAGAGAAAACCATAATTCAAAAAGACACATGCACCCCAATGTTCATTGCAGCACTATGTACAATAGCCAGGTCATGGAAGCAACCTAAATGCCCAATGACAGATGAATGGATAAAGAAGGTGTGGTACATACATACAATGGAATATTACTCAGCCATAAAAAGGAACAAAATTGGGTCATTTGTAGAGATGTGGATGAATCTAGAGACTGTCACACAGAGTGAAGTAAGTCAGAAAGAGAAGAAGAAATATCGCATATTAACGCATATATGTGGAACCTAGAAAAATGGTACAGATGAACTGGTTTGCAGGGCAGCAGAAATTGAGACACAGATGTATAGAACAAACATATGGACACCAAGGGGGGAAAGCGGCGGGGGGTGGTGGTGGTGGTGTGATGAATTGGGAGATTGGGATTGACAGGTATACACTAATATGTATAAAATGGATAACTAATAAGAATCTGCTGTATAAAAAGTAAATAAAATTAAATTTAAAAAAGGTTTGCTAAATTGTACCAAAAAAAAAAAAGAATACAAAACCACACTTTCCGGAAATGTTAATGTTTAACACAGAAGGAAAGAAATTTAAAAGAAATTTACATTGAAATTTTTCTAAGTCATAAATCATTCAAAAGTACGTATGTGTTTTTGTATCTGTCATTTAAAATACATTTTAAGTACGTGGACAATTAGGTCATCCACTTATTTCCACGTTTCTACTGGTAATGAGGTGGAAGAGGCAGTGAGTCAGGGGATTTACTATTACCGTGTTCTCTCTTAAATGTAATAAAAACACATTTCCCTGTCAAAAGGGCAGATCTTGAAAACATCAGACTGGAATATCTCTCTCCTTGTTTAGGGGATGAACAGTATTCTTCATTGCTTTCAGCAGTTCACCAAAGGAGAATTAAGTCTCTAAATATAGAGGAGAAAACAAAGGAAGCAGACACACCTAATTTCCCTCTAGTGTAGAAGACTGAGTAGGTTCTAGTGCTAGTTCTTTTATTAGCTAGGAAACTTGTGAAGGGAAAAGTTAGACAATTTCTCTGAGTGTTAGACAATTTCTCTGGGTGAGATGAAAGGGATAATCTGTAAGTTTCTGGTTTCTTACAGCTGGGGGAGGTCTCTGATGATCACTGAAGAGAGTGGAGCAAAGTACCAGTGGTAGATCTTACATTACCTTAGTGCTCTGGAGTTAAAATAAATAATCAGAATGAAATTATCTATACCTATCAATAGGATAGGTGCCTGATAGACAAAATTGCTTTTTTTTTTTTTTTAAAAGGAGCTCCACATACATCCTAAATTGGCTCTTTGAAGACAAGAGAAACAGTTACACATCTGGAAATCTAATCAGAAGCGGAGAATTGTTTAATAAAAATGATGCTCGGTTGATAGGTTGAAATCTAGCCTAAAAAACACGTCTAATATATACTTTAATAATCCCACAAAGTATCATACAGATGCTAAAAACAAAACAAAACCAAAAACCTTTATCCATTTGGGAAAAAGTAACTTTACTCGACTTCCAATTTTTACTGACAACCCCCAGGGATACTCATGAAAGCTGCTTTGAACTTGCCAACTCATTCTAAGTAACAGTCATGGAAATTACAGGTTGCCTGGTTCCATTTAAAAATAATACTAGCAGTTTGGTTGGCAGAGTATGGGAAAGACCTTCAGGTGCCCCATATCGAATCTATTCCAGAACCACATAACAAGATGCTATTAGCGTTAACAATTGCAACTGAAAGTCACATACGCAGGGTGTTCTGGTGTCGCACAATCAAGCTGACTCTGTCAGATCCTTGGTAACGCGGGGAGTTGTTTCTAGACTTCCTGTGGGCTCCAGGCTGGCCAACTGAGGTAAACCAAAGCCCCTCATTTATTTTCCACTACTAAGTCCTCCCAATAAGTTGTGGAAAAATTTGACGGTTATTAACTCTCTCCCCTTCAATAAGTTAGTAGTTAGGGGGAAGGGGAATTATAACTGAGTGTATGAATAAGCTTTGGAATTTGAAACATATTCAACATTAATCTGGGGGTAATTCTAAGTACTAACCAGTTAGCAAAAGGCCCTATATTCCATTACTGAAATCTGTCATTCAACTCCAACCAGACTTAAGTTGTTATACCTGACTTGATTGAAACAACAATGGCATTTTCCATAGTTTTAAGATCCTGTCACTTGTATTGTTTAAGTTTGTTAAAGTCCTAGCTGGAATGATGTCTGGATTTGATTTTAAAGGGGAAGAGGATGAACTTAAGACTTAAAAATAGTACTACTTTTTATCATGTCATTCATGAATTTATGTTTTTTAAAACAACGAAGTATTTCAATTCATATGTTGTGATGTTTCTTAATCCCTTGTGGAAGAATTAATAAAGATCTGGAAGAAAAACTTTTAACTAAAAAAAAAAGGTGACTTTCAAAATTATGACTCAGGTCGAATTATAGCACTTAGCCAAGTTACAGAAAGGAAAAAGAAGTTTTTTTTAAAGCATGCATACATTTCATAACATGGTGCACATGGACACCAAAGTTGAGTTATAGAGTCTGAATGACATACAAGAGATTTGTCTAAGATTGTTCCATAGAGGTGAGCTGGGGTTTTAAAGAGTATGTTCTGGCAAACTTCTGCCTTCTCTGAACATTTGCCAATACTATTTCTGGAGTATGAAAGAAACACACGAAAAAGATTTGGATCTTTCTAGGGGCATTATGCAAAAGTTGTTGATATACCTATTATCAACAATTCCTAAAGCATTTCCTTACCACAAGAACTATTAATTTTCATGGGAATAATGGAACCCTTCTGGGTAGTTCCACCGACACTCAAAAATTCACCAATTACTACCATCTTTGAGAAGAAAAAGAACAACTCCAATTTTAGCAGGCCTCACTCATTCCTAATGTTTTAAATCTAACCTCTGGTAAAAATTAAGTTGGATTATCCAACTGAGTTTACTGGAACCTTTAACAGAATAACACTGACAAATACTTCCACCTTTCGTTCTTACCCTTTCCTCTTACTCTCCAGCTAATGTATGCCTTAGTTACCTCAAGTTGCTACTTGCTGTTCCTGAACATGCTATGCATTTTTATGCTTCCATGAGGTTATTACTTCAGCCCAGAATTCCTTTCTGCTATTGCCTCTTTGATGAAATCCTTCTCATTTTTAAGGCCCAATTCAAATGTTACTTCCCCTTGCATCCCTCTCCCATATTTCTTTCTGGCCAGAATGAATCTCTTGCTCTTCTGGGTTTCCATGGAAATTTGTACATATGGAACTCTTAGAAACTCTTAAGATAGAGTTCTGTAGAATATGCAATTTTCAAATTTAAGACCTGATAGAGAATAACAGTTTAGAGGGCATGGTCAGAAGTGAATCTACGAAATCCCTTGTAAATATTTATACTTACTAAAGTAAAAAGTCAACACACTACACAGAGAAAACAGACATGCCACTTTAAATACTTTAAATGAGTGATAATGGGTACTACTATCCCCAATTACCCTCCCTTGTTTGCTAGAAACTTCTGAATTTCCCTTCCCTACAGTCGCACATGTTGCTGGTAAATAAGTTTTGCTTTGCTGCAAATGATATGTACACGAGTAGGTACATGTGCTTTTCCTTTCACTGGCTGGCTCTGCATTTAGACATTATGGTTTTCACTTTATAACTTGTTGTCACCTTGCTCCACACATCTCTGGCTTTCTTCTTCTTCATAGAAGATGTGAAACTACAGTTCTGGGGCTTGGGTTTCCTTTCCCTCATCTCTCTTCAAATTTCACTGCAAAAACTTCTCTTTTTCTGCCATCTGCTTTACCAACTACATCTTAGTATTTTCCAATCTTAAATTCTTTCCTTTTCTAATTATCCACATCAATAATGACTGGGACTGAAACTTTCCCAGTTGGAAATTTTCCCAGAAAACAAACAAACAAACAAAAGTTGTTTGAGTCCTGTTATTTCCCACAAAAAGGACTCATAGGATGAGAAACCCTACTGCGAATGTAGCACTTCGAACATAATATTGCGTAATAAGGTTGGGAGTTTACCTGTTTTCCCAAGAGTGTTAATTCATTGAAGGTAGGGTTTACATCTTACTCACTTGTATCTCTGGCACTCAGAATCCATCGATTCTGCTATGGAAACCTCTCTCACCGGTGTCCCTCTTTTTCATTCCACTGCTACAGTGGAAGCTCTCTCTGTTCATCACCGGGATTACTGCGGTTGCTTCCCAGCAGGTAGGTCTTCCTGTCTTCAGTTTCACTGCCTTTCAGTTTCTTATCTTCAGAAAACTTAAAGGGGTCTTCCTAAATTATGAATCAGACCATGCTACTTTCTGGCTTCAAATTCTTCTATGGTTCCCTCGACTCTTCTCTCCCTTTTAGTCTCACCACATAGCATGCCCTCATTTGATCTTTAGTTTTAGTCACCGAAATACTTGGATTTTCCAAAAGGCACCATGACCTCTTAAAACTGTCTCTGCTTGAAGCGCTTTCTTCTCCTTTATTTGCCTGGAGAACATCTGTAAAGTCATCCTAAAAAGATTCAGCTTGGTTACTGTCCCTGAATCTCCCCCAGGGCAGAAGGCAGCAACCCCACCTCTTCACTCACTTTTGTGTGCCTCTCACAGAACACAAGTCACTCTTCAGTGCTTTCCCAATTATAATGACCTCCTTGAAGGCAGGTACTGAGCCTTCTTCACCTTTATATTTCTGACTCCCTACTTAGTGTTTACCACATAAATGTTCAATAGTGTTTGTTAAATGAATGAATACTTGGTTACATTACAACTGACAACATCTTCACCTACTTGTTTCTCATCTTGATGGCAAGTTGCAAACCACCATGGCAGATCTTCCTCACTGCATCCTGACTACATGACTCTCAACAAACAATACAGTCGACTTTGCAAGTGTATTTGGAAGAGTTACCTATTGGTTGGGATTGGGGATTTCTCTTCAGCCAGGTGACATATCACTTACAAATGCCTAAAGGATCGAGGATAATTCTGTGAGACTGCTGAAGATGAGTATGGAAGAAGATTCATAGATCTTGACAATTTCTATGTAGATTGGTTATATTTTTAAATTTTTCTCTGCACCCCCATAAAGGAGCTGAAAGCAAATAAAATGGCTGTGAAGCTACTTCATAATATACCAAGAGAATAAAGGGCGACGACTGTGAAACTATAAAGCCCAATACCACCCTTCTGCTTATAACAGTGTCATTATGTAAATCTTACTGGTTTTGAAAACTAAGAGCTCTTTTATGAAGTGCAAGTAAATCATGATGCAGAGTGGAATTGCATACCTTAGAACTTCATGATCAATATAATGAACTCATCTGTAAAAACTAGACTTCAAAAAGAAAATTATACCATATAATAGTTTGGAAAATGGAAGGAGAAGCACAAAACTTTAAGAAGTGAGTCTTTCAATTTAATGGGATAAATAGTAAACTGATAATCATTCTTATATTGAAAGATAAACCTTATGAAATTACTCCTAAGGGAGGCCCTGGTTGGGGATGTTTTTGATGTCTCTGGTACTTGGAAGACCCCGTAGTTGGTCTTGGTCAGAGAAGAAGCAGCTGCTGTTGATGTTCCAATTACACAGGATAAGTCTTAATGTAGAAAACTGATTCTAGACAGATACCCTTTTAAGACACATTCAATATAGATGAAGCTATTTTGTCTGCAAATGTGCACACCTGACACTACTCTAAAAAGAAAGATCAATACTAAACATGATCATGTAACACACACTGCAATGAAATGTCAACACCTCTTACACCAGTAAAGCATGACCTTAGCTACCTTCATCGGGAGTTCTGTTAAAATACGCTGTGAGACTGGCTGATTAAGTAATGAATGGTTGCTGATATAAGGGAAAAGAGTGACAACTTGTTCAGCTATCCAATTCATCTAGGGGCAGTGAACCATAGAATCTATGAGTTTGAAGGACATTAAAAGCTATTTAATCCGGGGGGGCTTCCCTGGTGGCGCAGTGGTTGGGAGTCCTCCTGCCGATGCAGGGGATGCGGGTTCGTGCCCCGGTCTGGGAAGATCCCACGTGCCGCGGAGCGGCTGGGCCCGTGAGCCATGGCCGCTGGGCCTGCGCGTCCGGAGCCTGTGCTCCGCTGGGGGAGAGGCCGCAACGGTGAGAGGCCCGTGTACCGCAAAAAAAAAAAAAAAGCGCTATTTAATCCGGTATTCTAAGTTTGAATCACTTGAGCACCTCCCCAACAAGATTCATCCTGATCTGTCTGAACTTGGACGACAGGAAGGTATACCCTACCTTTCCCCTGGGGAATCCATTCCACCTTTGAACACAGGAGCTATTGGCCCCGCGATGGAGGCCAACTCTAATTTGTAATGACTTAGAAGCAACTCACAGACACACAGGAAATGCACAGTGATTTATAATTATTCTGCCAAAGCTAACTATATAATGAGTGTGATTTTGAGGATGGTAGTTCTAAGTAAAGGATTCTAGATAGAATAAACTGAAAAAAGGAAAGACTCATTCTACTCATTTTGAAGAATTTTTGAATGTCACCTATTTTGATTTGTCCAAAATCAAATCCTTATTGTAGGAGAAAAGATATAAGCAAATTTGCTTGCATCGTATAAAAAAGATGTTTTTCTTTACTTCTGTAATCCATGACAAATGGCATTAATTTAAAGGACACTGTGATTAAAACGATGGGCCTAGTCACCACATAAAAGTTAAATGTATATTTTGCATGATATATGTCCCCAAAGGGTAGGAAATGAAATTTGGAAAACAACTCTGAAGTTTCTTTAGAAACATTATCTTTAATGTTTTTTAATGTTTTTATATCCTACATATAAAAGCCTTTAAATTTCCTCAAATTTTTTATTCTACTTGACTTACACAAATAAATGTTTGGTAGATTGCAGATACTTTGCCAGTGACAAACAGGCAATAAATGCTTGGGGGAAAAAAAAAGAAACTGGCTTAAGAATAAACTAAGCAGGGCTTCCCTGGTAGTGCAGTGGTTAAGAATCCGCCTGCCAATGCAGGGAACTTGGGTTCGAGCCCTGGTCTGGGAAGATCCCATATGCCGCGGAGCAACCAACCCCTTGCGCCACAACTACTGCCTGCACTCTAGATCCCGCGAGCCACAACTACTGAGTCCGCGTGCCACAACTAGTTAAGTCCACGCACCTAGAGCCCGTGCTCCGCAACAAGAGAAGCCAACACAGTGACAAGCCCGCGCACTGCAGTGAAGACCAGACCCCACTCTCTGCAACTAGAGAAAGACTGCGTGCAGCAACAAAGACCCAACGCAGCCAAAAGTAAATAAATAAATACATTTATTAAAAAAAAAAAGAATCAACTAAGCAGCATTAAAAAAAGAAATCAATAGGGTTGAGGACAAAGAATGTGGATCAAGAAGGATGATCATTTAAATATTTTATAGATTATGTGTGTCTCCTAGGGAAGACAGGGAGAGAAAAATACACGAAGCTAAAATTCAGAGGGTAGATATAATTTCTTTGTATGTTTGATTTATGCAAATATGACTACAACGTTTGAGAAGGTTCAATAAATTCCTTTTGTGTTCCAAATCAGGAAGGAATGATGGCTAGTATGCTTCTTATATATGGTAGCCAAATAAAGTTTTCTAGAGTTTTTATTTTTCTAAATGAATTACCTTGTGTTTTACTTCGTGATCCTCCATTATTTTTTTTTTTTAAAAAGGAAAGCTTAATTGGGGATGAAGAGGTCTTTAGCAATGATTTTTGTTATGTCAAAAGTCTATATTAACCTGCTTTTCGACTTACTTGTCATTGTGAAATATGGCTAAACCCCCCAAATCTGAATCTATCACAACTCTCTGAAGGATAAGAATATGTATATTACATGTATGACATCTTGGTCAATGATGATTTCCAAGTTGATTATCTAAAATCCTAAGGTCCTTTTAAAACCAAAACTATTTGTAATTTTCAGTATCCAAAGAATAACTGATTTAGAAACTGCCTACAATCTGCATATGGATCTGCTTATATTTGTCCTTAGAATTGGAATTAAAATTATGTATATTATAGCTCTGCCCCGATCAGCTTTCTAACCTTAGGCAAGTGATGTAACCTCTCTGTTCCTCAAATTCCTTATCTATAAAAAGCAATAGTAATATTATATATATTAAGATAAAATATTGTGTAAGTCTCTTAAAAATGGATGTACCAAAAGAGAAGGACTTTTTCTTCCTTTAAAACAAATGTTTCCCTAGCATGTTAGAGTTCATAAATTACTCTGAAACACACTTTTAAATTTGGAAGTGCTAATGTGCTAGCAGTATGTTTATTCCCAAATAAAAGAAACTTAAAAAAAATAAAAGCTCATTTGAGGGTAAAACAAGCAAACGTTGCTTTGAAATGTAGATCTGTATCTACTATAGCAGATACTCTATATGCCTTTGGTTGGATGTTTGCACTTAATTATACATATATATGAATGTATGTATATGTGTGTGTATTTTTTTCCCCAATAATGACATTTGAAACTCAAAAGCTCAGATTATTTTTTTAAGAGCTCAGAGTTTGGGCTTCCCTGGTGGCGCAGTGGTTGAGAATCCGCCTGCCGATGCAGGAGACACGGGTTCGTGCCCTGGTCCGGGAAGATCCCACGTGCCGCGGAGCAACTAAGCCCGTGAGCTATGGCCGCTGAGCCTGCGCGTCCGGAGCCTGTGCTCCGCAACGGGAGAGGCCACAACAGTGAGAGGCCCGCATACCGCAAAAAAAAAAAAAAAAAAAAAAAAAAAAAAAAAAAAAAAAAAAAGAGCTCAGAGTTTAAGCCAAATCCTCTTATTTCTGCCTAAATTTCTCCCAGTGCGCCTCCTTATTTTCATTATGTTTGCCATCTCTCTGGCATATCCTTTCCTGTGTATTAGAAACTTAAAAGGAAACAATAGAAAAACCTCAGGAAGTACTAGTGGAAAGGGGCAAATGCAATGTGGGGGTCTAGGGAGCCAATTCTGATCCCAATACTAAGATGTGGAATATATTTATTCAACAGATCAGGAAGAAGAGCTGCATTATGGCTCAATCGAGCAAGGTAAGATAACAGCCCAGTATGATGCAGCCTACAAGTACCAGGTTTAGCAAAGGTTTAGTAAATAAGATAAATCCTATTCCTCTCATAATATCACAATAGGCCTTAAAAAAATGTACAGAGACCTATGGGATAGGTAGCATCACCGCACTATTTAGGAGAATAAAAGGGAAAGTGACAGGATCTCTCTTAGGAATTTCACTAAAGAGCACTAACGGGGACATCACCAAACAGCCAAAGTGTATTGTGATTTTAGCTGAGGAGGAAGGTGCTGTAGAAGACACATGAAAACTTCCCTCTTCTATAACATCTGTCTTACATCTCTTTTTACTTATGTGCATTGGATGGTCAATTACTTCTCCATCCCTCTCTTGTGTGTGAATGTGACCATCTTGTTCTGGATTCAGTGTAATTTTGCTCCTATCGAATAAAGATTGGATTAGAGAACAAGAAAATTAACAGCAACAATTTTTCATTCAGGGCAAAAGGATATTCATAGTAATTAAAACATTTGGTCCTTCTTAGGGACAGAAATCCAATGTGGATCTTCTTCAGTAACATAGTATCTCCAGGGATGGGCAGGAGAACCCTCAAAGAACTGATTTAGCAAAAGGTCTACCTAGTGAAGTAAAAGGTTTAGCAAAAGGTATGGAAAAGTCAAAGCAAATCATAAGACTGCATGAGGACAACTTTAAATCTTCAGAGGTCTATGTGATTGCTATTAACTGTGCTACTCTAGGGGGGAAACAGAAAGTGTTAGTATCACTTCTTTTTAATTTGGTTTTGCAGATGAGAGAAAATTAAGATTATACTAAAATGCAAAGGATGTCAGAATAGGAATGAACCTTATTAACCTTATAAAGATAAAAATATATTCTGGCCTCACTAGGACAGTCTTATCTTACATCTCTTTTTACAGTTAATATTAATATTGCCCTTTCATTCTAAAAAGTGTATTAATTAGGTGAAAAGGTATATGGTTATGCTATCTAGAATAAAATGCTCTCAATTTTACAAACAGGGTAAAATCTGTTTCTTCATGTCTGACCCAGACATACAGGTTGAACATGTGACTAACTGCTGAATTCCCAGGACATTGCTTTGTTCACTTTACCATGCTACCCTCTCAAAGTACAAGGCTGATAATTTGATAGAAATAAAACATATGGAAGCTGTGGATTTCACTAAAGGGTAATAAAACATCACTACTTTTGAGCTGCTCAAGTCATTGCAATTTACAGGTGAGGAAAAAATGCTTTGAATGTGCATATCGTAGTCTACCATTATCTCCACCCTGAAGGAAAACTCACACATCCCCCACATGGGCTACAAGTCTATTTTTAGCTATACACAGTGGGTGGACAACTAGTTCTTTCCATCCTGGTCTTAGGCATGACCATTTTGTTTCCAGGCTCAATGTACTTTTGCTTCCACTCATAAGTAAGTACTAGAGCTGGAATTAACTTGCCATGGCAACAATGAACAAGCCATGGCAAGAATTTTTCAGTTTAGAACTGGAGACAGTAATGAATACGTTAAATCATTTTATCTGTCTTCCTTAAAACTTAAATTGCCAACAATTTTCTTTTGACTGATCTTACCAACTAATATGTATTTGACTTTTTATTTCAAGTTGTACAAGAGTACCAAGAAAATTATTTTAAAATCACAAGCCTGGTTTCCATGAAGTTAGAACTCTATATAAATTTGTTAATGGTAATAAAAATCATCTTATTTCCAACTGAAACTAAAGATATAATTTATAAAAAGGAAGTAAAAAACATGAGTACTAATAGGAGTTTGCATATTAAAGACATTTCTTGAACTCTCTAATATAGAAGATAAGCCATACCCATTATATTACCAAACTAGTTTCAAAATGCCCATAAATACTGGTAATCAATCAGTAAAATAGTATTTTACAGAAAAGTGTATATATTAGCAACTGACACCAAATCACTCTTCTCAAAAAGAAAATTTACTAACTTATTAATAATATAAACCAATTCAATGATAATTCTAACATAACTCCATCTTGCTCCTTTACCACTAAAGGGAAATATTTGTTTCTCTTTAAGAAATCCTTGAAGAAATTGTTAAAGCTTTAACTATTTTTATTGGCATATATTCTAACAAGTTTTATAATAACTTAAAAGAATAAATAAATAATGATGATGTAAACACTTAGAATATATATGTATGTGTATATGTATACATATATACACATATACATATATAGTTGGATTAATCATTAATTTGTATTTAACAAATTTTTTCTAAGAAAGGTAGAGAGTTCCTCCTATATGAGATGACAGTTATATAATAATTTAAAGGTAATTTTTGTCCCTTGGGAATTTATGATAATTGACTTTCTTATAGACAAAAATAGCATTAGATGCATTATCAATAAGTTATGTGTATTTAAAACTGTTTTCTAGTGAATTTGCACTGATTTATTTACCCTACTAATAAATACTGTCAATTATCTTTCTGGTCAACAACATCATATTTGCAAGATTCTTTGCTAAGCACGTAGCCTGTTATTACAAAATAAAAGGCAGGCAACTAGCCCACATGAAACAAAACTCACTTGTTTTCCTGCCTCTTTCATCTGTCAAGCTGAAATAAGTAACCCCCAAATTTCAAGTTAATATGATTATAAATTTAGAAAACTATCATAATAGAAAACTATATGGTGACATAAATAAGAACCTCTTAACTAAGTTCATATTATCTCTTCATGTAGCTTTCATGTTTGTACAATGATTTTGCACTAGATTAGGAAAAAATGAGAGTCATAGGAATTCAACAAAAGGACAGAGGCTGCAAAGAAACAAATATTTCCCTTTATTTGATTACATTACATCTACTCATGGGACATTCGAAATAACTGAAGTTCTCAATTTACAGACCTATAAATAATGCTATTTAACTGAAATCCAGCCAGCAAATAGCAACACATAACCGAAGCTCTTACTCATGGAAAGTAATTTCCACACCAACTCTGTTTAGTAGAGTATGACAGTAGATTCAGAATAATCAGCATTTGAGAACCAGAACAGTAACACTCTAGAGTACTTTATCAGTAGTGAGTTTGCCTTACTCCTTTGCCAGCTGCACACTGGTAGGTTTTGATCCAATAGGTATCCCGTATTTGTGTAAAGTGTTAATCAAAATCTCCCGCATGTCGTTGTTGTAGGAATCAAAGTCAAACACATTCCTAACCACACTGGAGAGACCTTCAGCGGGAAATTTCTGTATTCAAAAAAAGAAAAAAAATTCCCTTATTACCATGTGATAAAATATACGGTATTATAAAGATTTCCCAAACTGACAGAACAATAAGGATCAAATGAATTTTACCAGACCTTTCTTTACTAGCCTTGTCAGATAACTAATAAATACTGATAGGAGGAATATTTTATAGATAAGAGGAATATTTTTCTCTTTGAAGGTTTGCTCTGATGACTTAATATTTTTCTTTTTAAATAAATATCAGAATTTGAGGGGGAACAGTTCTTTCTCTCAAATGTTACATCGGTACTCAGATGCTGGTGTTTGGTGACTTCCACCACTTTCTGAAATCTCCTGCTTTTAAAATGAGTACTGGACTGACCAAACTTAAAAATGCTATTTAAATAAAGCAGAGTGTTGAATATCTACACAGAAGTATTTAGAGAAGTCACAAGTCTATGACTAAATGAAAAAAAAAGGATAAAGGGGGCTTCCCTGGTGGCGCAGTGGTTGAGAGTCCGCCTGCCGATGCAGGGGACACGGGTTCGTGCCCCGGTCCGGGAGGATCCCACGTGCCGCGGAACGGCTGCGCCCGTGAGCCATGGCCGCTAAGCCTGCGCGTCCGGAGCCTGTGCTCCGCAACGGGAGAGGCCACAGCAGTGAGAGGCCCGCGTACCGCAAAAAAAAAAAAAAGATAAAGGAACAAGAAAAGAAGGGAAGAAGAATGTAAAAAGTACAGAGAATAGAGAAATAGGGAAGAAAACAAGTACTACTAACAGCTAACTTCACACTGGTGGGGTCGTCTGGGTTCTTCATTTCCTCTGCCTTGGTTTTCTTTAGGCGCTGGGATCTGAGCTGGACTTATCATGGTTTTACAGGCAGAACAAAGCTTTCTATTTTCCTTTCTAGGTTTTCCTTGGAGGATGGGGATGTAGCAGAGGTCAAGAGTCATTAGGTTGTGACTGTTAGCTTCGAAACCATTATTTGCTATAAAAGTAGAATCTACATGGACTTTTTGTCTTCTTTACCGAGGCGGGCTATGCATCACAAATGGCTATAAGGAATTCCATTCTCCTGCCCACTTACTCCATCTTATAACATTTTCTCACAGTATTTACAGGTATGTAATCAATACTGTTCGTTCCCAGTCTGTTTTTTATCTCCAAGTCTTGTTTTTTCAAAATGAAAATATTTTTCACTCAGATACCATATGCTTGTTGTATAAAGTCAAACAGTAGTAAAGTTTCCCTGCTGTCTCACTCTCCTGTCTTCCCACGCCACCGCCCCCACCAAAACAAACCTCCAGCAAATTTCCTAGCTCCTTGGGAATGGCCATGGCACGGAACCTTGCCAAAGTCAATTCAAAGGTTAAACAGAAAATGTTCATTTCGATTATAGACATTTCATATTATATCACTTGAATCAGAATTCTAGGGAAATGGAAAGACTTTGTATAAATTAGGCAGTCTAAAAAAACAATATTGACGGCTTCTTTTCAACTTTTAGCGTAGGCATGTGCCATACCTGTAAATGCTTGACGATGTTGACAACTTCTCTGGTAGAATAAGGATAGTTAATAATGCCCTGGTCGGCTAAACTCCTCAGCTCTCCAAAGGCAGCCACGAGCTTCTGAAGGATGGGCTCGGGCACACTGGGGCCATACTGCCTGAGCATCTTGAGCTCCGAGTGGGGTTTGGGATTATCAACTGCATGGCAGCTAAAAATATCACCTACAAGAGAAAAAAGATTCACATTCAGCATGCGACTAATCCATTAAATGCCATGGGAAATACAGAATGGTCGTTAAAAGAGCCATGGGTTGCTCACCAAAGCACTTCTATTTTTAAATGTGTAAAACTGCACAGAAAGCCTGTCCAAAAATAGGTATAGAGAAAAAGGCAAATAACTAAAGCAAAAGAAAATGACACTGACTGATGTGTGGTTTGTTCTACATAGATTTATTTTTGTTAAAAATTGTATAATACTTGAATACAATTTCACTGGGAGATATTCAAATACAAAGAGCAAAAAAGAGAAGTCCTCTCATGTCTCTGCTAATCCTACTCCTGCCCCCATAGGTACCCAGTGTTAATAGTTCAGTGTCTTCATTTTTCCATACATATTAGTATTTTTAAAAATGCATACATACAAACATATATAGTTTTGATTATTCTTTTCCCATTAATTGGAAAATACTCCTCATATGGTTCTGAGACTGCATTTTTAACTTTAACACATGATGAATATCTTCAGAAATTATATACATATATGCATGCCTCTTCATGTATACTAGAAAAGGGGGAATTAGTATCATCACTCTTTAAACAATTTATATCTCGTGCAGATTGCTAGAATATACTTTAGAAGTAGGTTTTGGAAAAGTAAACCTGCAGAGACAATGTCTAAATTAAAATCAAGAAAAAGGAATGTAGAAACACAAAATATTTCATCTGTAATTTAGAAAACTGAGAACATACTAGAAAATATAATCTATGCTCGAGAGAAATGAATTTCTCATATAAAAGTTCACATAATTCTGATTCATACTCCAAAGGACAAGTGGCCAAAGGAAGTTAAAGTAAATAGATTTGCATTATTCGGTATGTTCATTTTGGAAAGAAAGGATATTTAGAACTTACTTTGACTTAGAAACCACTCAAATCATTATTTTATTGTTATCATATATTCATGAAAGCAACTGAATAAAATGCAACCATGACAACTTCATGCTTGTATCTCATAAGCTAAACCCATTCAAATACACACGTGAAGAACAGCTTGTCTTTTTTGCTGAAAATCAAATGTAACACTAATATAAAACTATATTTGAACCCTTATTCATTCATTCATCAAATAAGTATTAAATGCCTTCTGTGTGCCAAGTAATACTCTACGTACTTTATGTAACTCAGACATCAAAAACACAAAAACCCCTGTCCTGACGCAGTCTATATTCTGGCATGGGGAGGCAATAAACAATGATTACAAATGTTAGAAACTGTATGTTTTAAGGAAAAAAGAAAAAGCACAGTATAGGACATCAGAAATGGTGATGGTGGGGGAAGGCAGTCAGGTAGGCCTCACTGAGAAGGTGACAATTGGGCAAATGCAAATATTTGAGGGAAGAGCGTGGCTGGTAAAGCTAGCACAAAGATTCTAAAGCGAGCACAGCTGGCCTGTTCAAGAGGCAGGAGAGCAAAGTGGCTGGAAGAAGGCGAGTGCTGGGGAGAGCAGCACAGAGCAGAGCACGAAGCAAGGTCAGCAAGGTAAGGGGACGTCAGAGACGAGTGTGCTTCTGAGAAGTTCTATGCATGTCGAGCATATTCATGTAACATATCCCCCTTGCCTTTTAGTCTATTAATTCAAATGGTAGACTACTACACACACTGTCCTTATTGTTTCACTTAATATATTTCCAGGATTTTTTTTGGTATCAGCATGAGTAAACTTATCCCATTTGTTTGTAACAGCTGCACAGTAATCTACTGTGTGGATATAACAGAATTGCTTCATTCAGTCCCATTTGGATAGACATTTGGGTTGTTTTCTTCTTTTTTCATTTTTATGCTACTATAAACAATGCTATATTGCGTATCCTTGTACTTAAATCATTGCACGGGGAATATCCCTAGTTAAATTCCTTATGTGGAATTGCTAGATTAAAAAGTGCCATGGGCATACATACACTACCAAATGTAAAATAGATAGCTAGTGGGAAGCAGCCGCATAGCACAGGGAGATCAGCTCCGGGCTTTGTGTCCACCTAGAGGGAGAGGTGGGATAGGGAGGGTGGGAGGGAGACGCGAGAGGGAGGAGATATGGGGATATATGTATATGTATAGCCGATTCACTTTGTTATACAGCAGAAACTAACACACCATTGTAAAGCAATTGTACTCCAACAAAGATGTTAAAAAAAAAAAAATCAAAGAAAAATCTTCCTAGGAGACTGAGCTCGCTTCACCTTGAGTATGGAATGCCCAGTATCCAGAATTACCTACTTGCCACGGAGAAACGAAGCTATTCTTAAAGGCTCCTGATGCTTCAGTTTATCCCAAGGCCTCTCCAATCAATGAGAATCAGTCTCCCCATAGCTGGCCTCAAACATTTTCATAGGGGGATGTGATGAAAACCAAACGCTAAAACCCATTCCTTATTTTGTGTTTTACTCTAAGAGGCCCTTAATAACAAAGTAGAGTTTCGTTGTGTAAGAAAACACATAGATATGAAGCCATTCGAATACTTACCTGAGTGACCCTAAAAAAAGAATCTCTCTGAAAATGATACTCTCCTTCTCTAAAATGGTGATTACAAATACTCTCACAAGGTAGCTGTGATGATGACAGCACATGATAGCGTTCAGTGATAACCATTACAGTATTGTTACTAAGACAATATTTTTACTGTTATTGCTATTGTTTTTATTATTATTATCAATATTGTTTTTACCTAAGGTACCGAAGAAATCATTGCCTAGGAAAGGAAATCCAGGTCTGTTGGCCAGAACAATCATCCTAAAGTCAGGATGGATCACTACAACATTTTCTCTTCCATTGACTAATGCAGAATCTGAAAAACATAATTTCTATTTATTCTTTATAGATATTTAATAATTCTTAAGAGTATCAAGTTACAGCCTTTAAAATCACATAAGCAGTCATACTGTTCAATCGTAAAACAACTCTAAGAAATCTGGTTGTAACAATTTGGCTGCAGAAAACAAAAACATTTTTGAGAAGGTTTGCTTAGGAACAGAATACTAATAAAGCGTATACTAAACTATACGGGAACTTGCATTTTTTTGTAAATTAAATGCACGTCTAAAAAGCAAACTTGTCTAAATGTTGTCTTATGGTACTTAAACTTGGCTTGCGATGCTATTATTCCTTTAAAAAAAAGAATCTATAACAATAGATAATCCAAAGAACACACAAAGGATAATCCAAACATCCTTTAGTTTTTATCCAATCAGCAGCTGCATCACTTTGCATAAAGCCTTCATTCTGTAGCTAAGGAGTAATTCCTGTTTAGATTATGCACCCGGAAACTTAACCACATAGAATAAAGGTCTTGACCACCTAGTCAATTCATTAGAGAAAAGGTGATTAATTTCCATTCAAGGGATTCTACCATAGTTCTTAAAATACATAATTTCAAGTTGACTGGAACTTTCTTCGTGCAAATGTTTAAGGTATTAAAGGAAGTGAATATTATATACTACTTGCTGATTACATTTCAGATAGAACTGCTAGTCCAAACAATAATTTAAGATAGTAAAAACTTTATTATGGTTATTTTAAGAAGAAACACCTGTCATCTGAGTTTATTTAAATCTTAGCCTTAGGCTGTCCATCTTTAAGAAATGATAGTTGTGGAACACCTGGAGTTTTATCTGAGATGAGTCTGTAAGAACCTATACTTGTATTTTTTTATGATACCAAAAAGTAACCTTTCAATGTGCCATATATTCGTGTACTAATACCACCATTAGTTTTAACGTTTGATCTCCACTAATTTCAGTAGTGGTAAATACCAGGGTATGTGGTCACACACAAAATTTACTTAATTAGTTAACTAAAATAAAAATAGCAATAAAACATGAAAATTTTAAAAGGCAAAGAAAATGAGAAACATAGACATAGAAGTGATGCTTTATGAACCCATGTTCAAAAGAGCTTCAGTTGCTCTTGTGTTTAAAATGTCATCTACAATCAAACTTGAATTTAAGAATTATGATAACTCCTTTGCTTCTAGACTACCCTTCAAAAATATATTTTAAAAATGTAAAGGGTTACCAGGAGACAGTCACTGTTTAACTATAAGTTTGTTTCAGCAATTCTTTCTTGCTTTCCATTTCACTGTCCTCATAATGCCTCTAAAAAGGGCAGGAAGCATTCTAAGTTTAAGAGTCTGAATGATCTTTCTAAAAGATAGTAATCAGGCTGTTTAAGTCAAATTCTCATTTTTTCCCATAAATTCATTGTGAAACTGAAATGTTAGAATACTTTTATTAGTGCTGAGTTTCCTAGGCTTAGAAACAGCAGTCTTGCAATGACAGTGTCCAAGAAGTCTCTGCGGTGATGCACTTGTACATTTTTATGGAGTCTTCTGTATATACTCTCTTTGAATATTGAAGATTTCAGTTATTAGTCTCAAGTTGTTTGGTTACCTTACTATTGACTGTATATTTTTAATGGCTAGTTATAGATCTTCAAGTCTTTTCATGACACAAAAATTTTATATTAGAAACTAGAAAATGTTCTCATATTGCATTAGACAAACTTAATTTTTCCTTGTAGCTTAAACAGACTTATGAGATTTATCTATGTACATTTCCCCTAACAACAACAACAAAAATAAAATAAAAGGAGGAAGATACTCCAAAACAGAGAATAACTAACTTCTTCCTGAAGCTGGTATGTGTGTGTAATATATGTAATACACACCGATATATTCATACATATATATGATAGATATAAAATGCCCAGCAATTTTTTTCTAATTATACTGAGCTAATAACATTAATTTTAATATTGTAACAGAAATGTGGTAGAGCTTTAAAAATTCCAGATAACAATGAAAGAAAATAAATTGCACACAAATAATTGAGATGAGTATACAAAGGATTATGTTTGTATTCTCAGAGTAGAAAAACTATGAAGCCGATTTGTCCTAAAACTACTATTGAAATGCTCAAAGATGCTCTGACTATAAGAAAGTAAAACTGACAAAGCTAGATTCAGACATATTGATTTTTACAAATAATTGTCAACACAGACAACTTGACTTATATTGAACTTATGCTTGTGGTTTGCAGATAAATAGCCAGCTAAGTGTGTGATTTGATACCGGAGATGTAAAAATTGCATATACTGAAAGAAAAGTTGCTTTTTTTATACTCACTTGCAACAATGCGCCTTCCATCTGCTAGAATCATTTCTCCATTTTCTACTAGAGTTTTTAAAATACAGGTGACATTTGTTGGGGCTTTGTCTGCTTCATCTACTACCAGAACATGACCCAATTTTACTGCTTTAACCTTTGAAGACAGAACATTTACCATAAACAAAAAAATGAAAGCAAACGTTTTAAACATTTCATCACTCATTGATTTGGATTTATAATAGGTGGTTTTATGTAAGTTATAAATACACTATCACAAAAATGTCTGTTTCCAGCAGAGCTGGAAACAAAATGTATGGATCTCTACCAAAAGCTTCTCATAGTTACTAAACTGCTAACTCTGCAGTAATCACTTCATTTTCCTTCAGCTTCATAATTTTCCCTATGTTGGCGGAATTCACAACATTTCACACCCCAGGGTAGGGGAGTATTAAAACAAGTATAACGGATAGAGAAATTAAAGTGCCATGGGGGTTAAGAGGAGTGAGACATCACAATCAATACTGGATATCAGAACATTGCACTTGTGATGTCTCTAAAAGAGTGTATGATTTTAAGAGATCAGTATGTGTGGTGGGAGATGGCTAGTCAAGACAAAGAAAATCAATGGTCAAACTCAAGAAATCCTGCAGCCCACTGAGGGAAGAGTGAATATGAATACTATCGTGGCTGGAGCAGACGTTAAATGTAAGAAAAGAGAGAACAGGATCTGAAAGGGTAGATTGGGTCTCTACTACTAAAAACTTGACTGCCAGACCAAAAAATATGTGCTCTATGTCACTAAATAATAGGATGTAATTAAAGATTTATGAGTTCAGACATGATAACAATGGAGTTTGGAGCTACACGTTAGTACATTTAATCCTGTAGATATATGCGGAATAGACTAAAAGGGGAGTACTGTAACAATTTGGTAAAAAAGTGGTGTGAGGACCTGATTTTAGGGAAGGAGGCATGGGGAAAAAAATGGAAATAAAAAGCATTATATTGATCTGAAGAGTTTTCCAGAGGTATAATCTATAGCCTTGGCAACTGATTAGATGGGAAGAAGTGAAACGAAAAATAAGAAAGAGTTCTGGGTCTTAGATGACTAAGTGGTGACATTATTAGAAGAAAGGTAAAAGTTCGGAAAAATCCTTAAAAACATTTTTAAAGAGTGGATAGGAGGGAGTCTCCTGGTGGCCTCATGATTAGGACTTGGTGCTTTCATTACCATGGCCCGGGTTAAATCCCTGGTCGGGGAACTGAGATCCTGCAAGCCGAGCGGCATGGCCAAAAATTTTTTTTAAAAAGAGAAAAGAGGGCCTTCCCTGGTGGCGCAGTGGTTGGGAGTCCGCCTGCCGATGCAGGGGACACGGGTTCGTGACCCGGTCCGGGAGGATCCCATATGCCGCGGAGCGGCTGGGCCCGTGAGCCATGGCCGCTGAGCCTGTGCGTCCGGAGCCTGTGCTCCGCAACGGGAGAGGCCGCAGCAGTGAGAGGCCCGCGTACTGCAAAAAAAAAAAAAAAAAAAAAAAAAAAAAAAAAAAAAAAGAGAAAAGAATACATAGGAGGAGACAGTCAATGAATTTAAATGTAAACCCGAAGATTATTTTTTTACATCATAAGAAATATAACATAAAACGGACCATATCATAAACTTTTATCATTACATAATTTTGGCAAATAATTTTAAGGAAATATAGATCAAGACACAGATGATTCTACCACAAATATTTTATTGCATATTCTAAAAAATGAATAAGGATTTTTCTCTTGAATTTTAGTGTAAAAATAAGCTGAATTTTAAAAGAGAGAGAGAGAGAAAACATGTAGCTTTTACTCCTAACTCCAGCCTTTACATCTTTGTTCACAGAAAAGTCGGGTCCAATCTGGTTGAATTCAGGCAGGAGGTCCTAAAGACTCCCATCGCTGGGGTCTGGACCACAAAGGTTCTCATGGTGGCTTATTTGTGCCATTGCTGCCGAGGAGTTATCTACACAGAGAGGTGTGCCTGGCAGGCCAGATTTCTTTGGGTCTTATGTGAGAAGCTGAGGAATGATCTGCTCAGCTGCCTAAAACACTGGGTGAATATTTTATTAGTTAAAATCATTTTTTAAAACATTCTAGAAGCATTATCTAATTTCGAAGTCTGTACATCTGAAAACAGCAAACTTCTTTCTTTTTTCAAAATTCTGGAATAGAAAAGTAATCATTAGAGGATATCAAAATCTCTCACTCTGGAGAGAGAACAGAATAAGAAAACATGTTATTTTCCCAGTAATTTGCATTCAAATATCCACTCTCCTAATGACATATGAATGAGTGTTTTCCAGTTAAGACTGAAACATATTGGAACCAATGGGAGATTTCTCACCCTCAAAGGCTGAAATATAATTATCATTAAAAAAAAAATACATTTGAGAATATTCATATAATTGTATTACTAACCAAAGGTGAGTCTTCATACACAATAAGTCCATCTTTAACAGAAGGCTGAAGAGTAAGGGTTTGGACCGTGGTGTCCCTAAGGTTAAACCAACACATTTTATGGTAAGTAAGGAAATAAACTGACATTTGATCACGAATAAAATAACAACACAAGAGCATTTCTTTTTTCACCCCCATCCAGCTTTCCCTAAAATGAAAAAAAAAGCAAATGAAATTCCAGTCAGCAATATGTCAATACAAATTACAACGGTTTGGGAATTAATCCAAGTTTACAGATTATCCAGGTTCTTTACTTCTCTTTTTTCTTCCAGTAATTTCCCTTGTGACCATTTCACTCCTCAAAATAACTCCCTGAAGGTGAAAAGGAGAAATTAAAAATATATATTTGTATTTTATACACAATATTTAGATTAGTTAAAAATGATTTTGATGGTGAGTTTGGTGATGACTGTCACGCTGACGTAGCCAATTCAAGCAGGTCTGTGAATTACACTTTATGGCCCCATCCGCCATCACTAGGTGCAAAAGAAAGACTGTCTCACCTCACTCCAGGAACCATGGGATTTTGAACATTTCTGCTAGGATTAGGGCAACCCATTTTACTTTCTTTTTTTTTTTATTTTTATTTTTGCGATACGCGGGCCTCTCACTGTTGTGGCCTCTCCCGTTGCGGAGCACAGGCTCCGGACGCGCAGGCTCAGCGGCCATGGCTCACGGGCCCAGCCCCTCCACGGCATGTGGGATATTCCCGGACCCAGGTGGGATATTCCCGGACCGGGGCACGAACCCGCGTCCCCTGCATCGGCAGGCGGACTCTCAACCACTGCGCCACCAGGGAAGCTCCCAGAGTACCTGACTTTTTTGCCCCTAGGTTGAAAGTCTTCTCCCTCTAACTTGACTAAACAGTGATTGGTTTCTTTAATTTATTCCCTGGAGGTCTGGCCTATTGCCATTCCTGACCTCTGTTCCAAGCTCCTAGCCTCATGATAACGACTCTCTTGGGCCTGGTGCCTGTCTGGTGATCTACTGTTTTCTATAGCCTTAACACTACACTTTACAAAGAATTCAACATTATTCTTTTATCTTCACTAACCTTCAAATTGAAATGTATCTCAAATAAAGCCTTGAGGGATGTTAAAGGAAAGTGAAAATATATTGTGACATGTATTGGTGATAATCAACTTTAGTATGAATAAAATGCTTCTTATGCAATATAATGACATATAGTCACACATCCATTTTTTGTATTCCTGGGTCTCACAAGTTTACTGTAGGATATACTTTATGCTCTTATCTGCTAAAATCTTTTTAGGGTTTTAAACAAATAAGAACAGAGTTTAATGAATATCACTTAAATTCACTGTTAATATCTGGGCAATACAGAAGGGGGTAAGTGAGGAAGAGAAAGAGGCTGTTCACACAGATTTTTTACAGAAACATAGTGAATTTCACACCTCAGCTGTCACATATTTAATAGGCAACAACATGACACCTCCCAGCACCGAAATGGAAAAAGGAAATCTTGTATCATTGTCAGTAGAAAGGAAATTCAGCCATTACCCTAATAATTAGAGTGCTTCATAGCAGATTAAGAACAGGAAATTCAAGCTGAATTCCAATTTTAAAAGGCAAATGAAATTGTTCTTATGACACTTGAATTCTGATAGCATACAATTTGTCAAATTAGATTTCTCAAAAGATGTTTGTGCTAGAATTAAAACCATAAGTTTGAGAGAACAAGCATAAATCAGATGATTCCCAAAAGGGACAACAAATGAGGATAAATACCAATGGGAATCATGGTTTTCAGTGGAGTAGGCTACGAGAAAGAGGAGCTTAAAGGAAAAAAGTGGCTTTGTTCTATTCTTATTATTGGTCCTTTGTCTTATACATCAAAGGATTGCAAAGGCTAGTAAAATATGTAAAATTACATTCAACTTTTAAAAAATAGGTTGGCGTATATGTAAGTCCCTTATTATATAAGAGCAGAAAATAACCCACTATCTTCTGATTAGTACTTCATACAACAAGGAAAAAGCTTGTTTTTCAAGGTATGTTACAATATTATAAACTTCAACTCAGTAAATGATCAGATGACTATTGTCACAAGTAGCATGTGAATTGACTCTTAAAGACAATATACTGATTCTTTTTCAGAAAATATTTGATTAAAATCATTGCTTTGTATTTAGGAGCATCTTGGATCAAAAGGTATTTATTCTCCACACAAATAAGCAACGACCCTAAGAGAATATTTTATTTGTTACAATTTCAATTCTATTATGATTTGTTCCTGTCAATAACAGCTTTGAAACATAAGCTCATAAAAGTTGAAATAGACTCAACAATTTCAACAATACTGAGGAGAAGAAAACACATCTTAGTAACATTTCCTTAGCCTACAGTTAAATAAAGGGATGTCTTTCCAGTACATAACAGTTATCAGCAATGCTGGAGGAATTAATTAGAATGTTCAGCTAATTACTGACATTTATGTTAGCACCAATTGTTCTCACTTCTTACTCTCTTACAAACTAAAGCAGTCCATCAATTAAAGCCTGTGTCGATAAAGGGGCTACTCAAAGAAATATGGTGCTAAACTCTAGTCTTCTTTTAACTCTGTGATTTTAAAGTTTTTTTTTAAAGTTGGAGTTATTAATGTTTCAATAGTAATTTAAAATGACTCCAGATGCAATAAAAAGTAATTAGATTGAATAAAGACCAGGTTTTTATTAAAATAAGGAAAGAAAATTGGCCTCTGGAGAGCAAGCACAATTTCTTCTTGCGATGTTGCTTATAAAGGTACGTTAAGCTAATATCTTCAAATTTATTGAGGAGCAAAAGGTCTCAAAATAGCAATGTTTACTTTGAGGATAATATTTTAGTAAGTTGTATTTAAATTGGTTTATGGTTAGTTGTCTTTTAGAAAAACAATAATAGTTAAACACAAGGGTGACGCAGAAGAAAAAGACACACAAGAGTTTTAAATAGCTAGTAGAAATCTTTTCTAACTTTGTAGTTCATTAAAATAGAAACGGCTACAGTAACAATCCACTCATTATTCTAAGCCAAGCATGAGAAAGGAAAGATAGAATATGGCACTTAGGAGGCACTTAACAAATATTTGCTTAATATTTTAAAAAGTGGGATGATTATAAAAATAGAAATGGTAATTTTCACAAATAAGATACAAGCATAACATTACTTGAGAAATAAGTGCTGTTGAAGGCTATTTTCAAGTGAAGAAGTCATGGAATAAACAAGAATATCACTTCTACAAGGCTTATTTTAAAGTAAGTAATGAAATAAAGATAAATACTAATAATAATTATCACTAATAAAAGAGAGAGTGGTACTTAGACACAGGGGATGCAAAGAAATTTGAGAATTAATTAAATTTGAGAATAAATTAATGTTTACAAATATTCTGGGCTCTCTGAACACTCCCTTCCTACCTTGCCTATGAAAGACAAATTTATTTTGCCATGTTGGGGAAGAAACTTCCCTGAGCCCTCAAACAGAAACAGTCATTAATATAAGCAGTGTTGCCATACAATACAAAAAAAGGAAGACAAAATTTAGCTATGATTATTGCAGTGTTAGTTGAAAACCAGCACTGGCCTAAATCTGAGTCCTCCTAGTTTGGTCAATCACTTAAACTCTTTTTTTTTAAAGATTTTCTTTTTCTTTTTTTTTTTGATGTGGACCATTTTTAAAGTCTTTATTGAGTTTGTTACAATATCGCTTCTGTTTTATGCTTTGGTATTTTGGCCGTGAGGCATGTGGGATCTTAGCTCCCTGACCAAGGATCAAACCTGCACCCCCTGCATTGGAAGGTGAAGTCTCAACCACTGGACTGCCAGGGAAGTCCCAATCACTTAAACTCTTGAAACCCAAGATTACCCATCTCTACAGAGGGAATCAAAATAGAACATATGAGGAAATACAGTAGAGTAAAAAGTAAGAAGGATAAAAGTGAGAGAGATATTATTATATGTGCTTTGAATGCTGGGAGGGAAAAGTCCTTTTAGTAAGATAAGCAAAATACTTTTTCTGCCAAAGTGACTAAAAAGACTCCAGCTCTTAAAATACTTGTTTTGGAGGACAAATAGTTTATTTAGTTGTCAATCACTCATCACTATGTCCAGATGCATAAAATGCTAACAAACCATAAAAGGAAGGAAGACATTAGGGGGATAGTATTTATGGAAGGAATTCTACTGTAGTGCAGCACTTTGCTCTCCAGAGGTAGGGTCTTCTGGGAACAGCAGGTAGAAAATAGCCACAGCAAAACAGTCATCTGATGGAAGTGAAAATTTTCAAAATAGTTTTCAAAATCTACTTACCCTCCTTACCACGTCTCCTAGCAATATAGTAACACTTATTAAAAAAGAAATTCCTCCAATATTCAAAGCCATGCTGACAATCAAATACTTTGACAAAATCTGAACATTTTATAAGTGGTCTAGTCTTTAAAAATAAATATACTAAGATAGAATATTAAACACAGGATCTTTTGTCTTTACTCTGAAAACTAGCTTTCTGGCTTGGTAAATTTTAGGGACTCAAAAATGACCTAATTTCTTTGTAGGAACTTCATTTCCCCTTTACCAGACAAAAAAAGAAAAACAATATGCAGGCCTCTTATTTAACTTTTCCTCTGACATAAAACAAGGCATTTTCTAATCAGTTTTTGAAAAGGAATAAAATGAAATGAAGAGTAAAGTACAAAACTAAATGAGTGTACAAAGGTGCACACACAGATGAAACCAGAGTGTGAGGCGGGTGAATATTGTATCCACTGGGTAAATCTTCATCCGAAAATATAGTATCTAGTAATTTATATTTTTAAACGCCTCGTTAATTGGGTAACAACATAAAAGTTTGATAGAGTCAAAAATTAAGTGAATACATTTTCATATCAGGATATACCATAATTATTCATTCAATAAATATTTATTGAACATCTATTAATGGGCACTGCTTTAGATAAGATGGATAAGTATCTGTGAAAGTAAACATTCCTTCCTTTGCTGAGCTTAAATTCGTAATATATTTAAGTAAACTTATCTTACCATACTAATAATGTGCCACCTTTGACACAGCAGAAACTGGATCTTGCATGAAATTAAATATCAAAAGATATTTTACCATAGGCAATTCAAAATAAAGTTAAAATAAATATTTTTGATCACTGAGACAAATGATAAGCAGCCTTCGACTATTTAAGTCAGAGAAGACTTAAGCCCACCAGCTCTGCATGAAACTGGTCAGGCATGCCTCTTTTGGTTAATAACCCAAAATACACCTCTCCTGCGATACTTACAGCTTAAAATTTACTATGTAAGTTGCATTTTGAATTATCACAATAGTATTTGGTAAACTATAATCCATGAATTATTTTATCCTAATTTCTGGGTGTTCATCAACTTGAAACAATTCCCAATGCTCTGGTTTATTTATCACACTTGAACCACTTGAGTCAAATAGAAAACAGTATGTAAATAAGCATTCTATTTGGAGAACTCTTAACTTAAAGAAAATCTATGTTTAAGTTTTCTGTAATATACCTATTTTACTAAGGTTTTATGATAGGTGTTCTTAAAGGGAGACGCTACTGAATCGTAAGAAAAATAATATATATTGCTTTTAGCAACGTAAGTGAAAGAGTTCATTTCAACCCCAGCCTATTTTCCAGTGTCATTTTAATGGCAGAGGAGAAGGAACAAAATACCTCTGAGGAATCAGAGGGCAGAGGACAGGCACGTTTCTTTGCCAT
The DNA here is from genome assembly GCF_026419965.1 of Kogia breviceps. Lineage (NCBI taxonomy): Eukaryota > Metazoa > Chordata > Mammalia > Artiodactyla > Physeteridae > Kogia > Kogia breviceps. The sequence goes on along the minus strand of NC_081325.1, from coordinate 25,390,409 downwards.
CTCACGTTTTTTCCTTAAAATTTGATGGCGATTTTGAATGCCATTCCATAATATACCTAGCTGTTCCAATACAAATGCGTTTAAGACATCATTAGGAAGACAGCAACAAAGAGCTGCTGTCTAGGACACCGGGGTGAGTGGAAGACAGCTGACACTATACAGCCAGTTCAGGCTCTGGCCACTTTTTCTCTTCCGGTATCTAGCACACTTCTTGAACCCCAAATTAAATAAATGAGTGGGTATAAAATGGCAATTGTTTTTTTCACGGCTTTATGAACTGTGTCAGGATAATCACAGTGGAGAGCCTCCCACGTGAGGCTGAAGAGGCATTACGCGCAGCATTTTCTGACTGGTGCTGGTGGGCATTTCAACTGCTGCACCTTTTCAAGATATCAGCAGCTTAGGTCACCTCGGGACTTGAAAAGTTCTCCTGTCTCCTGGGCAAATCTCTTCTACTCTTTCAGGATGAATATGAAGGTGTGGTCCATTTGTCCTGTTCTCTCACTTGAGTTTAGGTATTATTGCTATTTATTCAAGGCTAGTCAGAGGATCTCGAAAACCTGAAAAAGAGTACTTAATACACAGATAAAACTTAAAATAGAAAATGCATGTTTATAGGTGCAAAAAAGGCTGGAAATAGGCTACTATCCATCAGGGCTACTCAGAAGTCAACTTCTCAGGAAGGCCTTCCCTGGTCAACCTATGAAAATTATACACCTTACTCTGCCCCCTTCCCTGCTTTATTTTCCCCATGGCCCTCAAAACCTGCCCTGCCAGTGCTACTGCGTACCAACCCTCCTCACCTAACTCGTGAAGGTTTGACTGAACCCCAGACTGGGGAGACAGATTTGAGCCCTGGTATTGGCTCCTATGTGCATTGGGCAGAGAGCCCTTGCTCGGTAACATTTATATGACTGTCCCCTCACTAGGCATACCATCTATAGACAAGAGGATATCATATATATATATATATTTTTTAATATACCTAGAGCCTGTCATCATGCCTTGTACCTTCTATGCATGTAATAAATGTTTGCATAAAGAATGAATAAACCTGTGAGTGTATTAAACTTATATTATGTATTACCAATTTGTAAAGCAGATTATTAGGCAGGAAGGGTTATAAAATGAATAATTCAGAGCTCCTGCTCTCAAGAAGCTCACATGACAAGAGACATATAAGATAAATATAACTCACATCAGACTCCATGCTCCCGATGCAGGGGGCATGGGTTCGATCCCTGGTCAGGGAACTAAGATCCTGCATGCCACCTGGCACGGCCAAAATAAATAAATAAATATAAAATACAAATAAAAAATCACTTACATCAGAATGTGATAAGGGCTATACGAGAAATTAAAACAAAGTTCAATGGGTACACAGAGGAGAAGGCAATTAATTCTGACTGAAGAAAACAGGATCTTGATGATTAAATTTGATTTTAACTGGCAGAGATGGGTGGAAGGTGCTTCCAGGTAGAGGAATAGAAAAAACATGTCGAAGTTTGGAGATACAAGAGTATTTTGGGGAAGCACCGAGCATGTCTAGAACATAGCTGCATGGAGGGGAGTAGAGCTTGATAGGCAGGGTGAGTCGGAGTGCACACTCTTCTTAAATATCACGTGTGAAGAGTTTGACTTTCACGTCATGGGAATGGAGGACCAATCATCTATCCATTTCAGAGAGAGGACTCTCTAAATGGATGTCTCAAAGATGGATGGGAAGGGACCGACATTGCATTTATTCATTTGCTTAACCAATCTTATCAAACATCTACCATATTCCAGAAATCATGCTGGAGGAGGCAGTTCCAAGAAATGCCCCTGCCCTTAGGGAGAGAACATTGTCTAGCAGGGAAGACAGAGGTGGAAACACGTGATTGTGATAAAGAATGATGTGTATAATAGCAGAGCCTACTCTAGGTCAGTGGCTCTAAATGTACCATTAATAAAATGTTTTTGTTTTAAGAAGATACATTCTAAAGTATACCAAAATAGAAACAACAACTGAGCTAAAGATGAAAAACAATACCTTAAAAACACTTTAAAATTTTATTTGTTAATAATACAAAAAAACCCTTTTTGTTCTCATTAAAAATTAAAGAAGGATATTTTAGAAAGAATAATGTGATTAAGACATTTTATTACTTGTGTGATTTAAAGGTCCAGTCCTAAACTGAGTTTATTTCAATACTTATTATAGCTGAAAAAGAGCTCATGAAGACTCGTACCTCCAAACCCAAGTGCAATTTTGACTGCAGTCCCTATAGCTCAACATGCATTTTTCAATTTCATCTATCAAAACATACAAAGGTTTTCATTACAGTTAGGCTTGGGAATATCCATCTTTCCTGATGTCAGGGGTTTTGCAAACTAATCAGGCAGTGTCACATTTTATATATATTTTGAACGAATAGGTTCAAAACTCACTGAAACTCTTCATTTGTAGGAAACAGTATTTAAATTGTTTTAGTGTGCAGACATGAGACATTTTTAGGAGTACTACGATCTATTTCTACTTCTGACACCAAATGTGTGGGTTTTCTACACCCAACAATTCTCTAGAGACCCTAGAGTCACCTTATGAGACTCTTATCATTCTGGAGATTCCAAGGGTCTTAGAATTGGAGACGAAGACCAAATATTTTAACAAAAGATACCCTTATAATGCAGGACATTACAAGTGTTTTAGAAGCTCTTGTGCTGGGAAAGGGAATGAAGGCCAAACATATAATTATTATATCACAATATCACAGAGTGACATACGTTTTTTTTTTTTTTTTTTTTTTTTTTTGCGGTAGGCGGGCCTCTCACTGTCGTGGCCTCTCCCGTTGAGGAGCACAGGCTCCGGACGCGCAGGCTCAGCAGCCATGGCTCACGGGCCCAGCCGCTCCGCGGCATGTGGGATCTTCCCGGACTGGGGCACGAACCCGTGTCCCCTGCATCGGCAGGCGGACTCTCAACCACTGTGCCACCAGTGAAGCCCGACATACATTATTTTTAGCCACAAAAAAACTAACTGAAACAGTTATAAACATCTTATTTAAAGACACTCTCTCCAGAGAAGTTTTTTTTTTTAAGGAGTTATTTTCTACTTTATTGCTAAAACATAACCTGTAGCTTGAAGAGTCAAATTAAATTTTTTTTTTAATTTTTAAAGTATCTGTTACGTAGCATCTCTCTAACAGCCATTAACACACAGACAGATCAACAAATTGTGAACTCTTGACTTTGTAAAAGACAAATGGGTAGGTTTGACAGATCTTTTCAATACTTTACAATGAGATTATAAGTGAGACTGTGTAGTATGAAAGATTTTCACAGTCAGTTCCTACCTTATTCCAAAATATTGCAATAGTTCTGGCTTTGCTTTAAAGCTCTTATTTTTATGTGACACATCTAACTGGTGACATCCTGTAGCACTGTGTGCAAGTCTGCTTTCAACCTTTGTGGCAGTGTTTTGTTTTGAATCATCATGGAGTGAATACATTTCATGTGTGATGTCCTCTGTAACCTTACTCAAGAGTCTTGTCTCTATCCAATCAAATCAGATGCTCCATCAATAGTTATACTTACATAATTTTCTGCCAATTCCATGTCATTTGTTTATATTTCCATTATTAACGATATTTTCAACCCAGGGTTGTTTCTTCAGGAATCTTTTAAACCACTATCCGTCATATGAGGGCTGGCTTAGTTAACACTGGGTAACGTAAACCACAAATCTGCTAAACTGGGCACAGTAAACTGTTATGTGTTGTCATATTGTGCAATCAGATGAATACCTGAGAGCGTCCCTGTCATCTTCTCATAATACAAACTCCCACAATTCTCTCTGGATACGTCCCATTTCCCATATGTGACAAACTGAACAAATGAGGGTGCCAGTGTCCGTCAGTATACTAACTATTGGTAATGCTTATTTCATATTTTTAAGAGCAAAGTAAATGTAAATGCTGATGTCTTCCCATGTTCCAGTGGATGATCTTGAACTTCTTGGTACGTGCTCCCCACTTTAAGAAGCGCTTTGTACTAATGTTGTCACAAAGAAAGGAAACGTCTGCTTGTGAAGGAAAAGGAGAAGGAAGGGTCTAAGAAATTTTCCTAGAAGAAAAGACTTTGATTTGCATTTTGACGAAAAAGTAAGAATTTTCCAGACAGACTTGATAGAGAAGGGCATTCCAGGCTATAAAAACTGCAAGTGGCAAGTGAGGGAGTCGTGAATATGCATGTGATTCTTGGGAACCACAAGCTGTTCACATGGATTAAGCCTAAGTATGTGGGAGAGAAAGGTTGGAAGTAAGACTAATGAAACAGATGGGGCTCAGATTAAGGACTATGGACTTGATATTGTTGGCAATGAGAGTCACTGAAGGGTCTGAGCAGGAGAATAAGTGATCAGCTTTATTGATGGAACAGTACGAGGCTTGGGAGAGACAGACTGAAGGCTGAATTTTTAACCAGGAGGATACTGTAAAAGTCCAGGCAAGAGAAAATGAGGAATGGATCTATGGCCCAGAGGATGGAATTGAAAGGACTTGGTCACAATTCTAGGTGAAGGAGAAGAAACTATTTTAATAGTCTAGGTATGGCTAGTGACTGTAGGAAAGGAAAAGAGGAAAATATTTGGGAGATCTAGAAAAATGTAGACATGATTCTGTAATAACTGGCTGTCAAGATAAAGGACAGGGAAAGGAAAAAGGTATACCGATTACAGACCAGGTGACTGGATACAGGATTCCATAAGCTCAGAGAGGAAACATCCATTCTTTCCTTTACCAATCATAAACACTGCTTTACTGATACTCACCATGAATGAGGTATAGAAAAGGGGCTGGAGGACATTTATAAAGGAAAATTTGGTATGAAGAGATGGACATGTTGGATTTGAAATGCTCCAGAGATACCAATGTGGATATTTTAAAAAGAAAACTGCAGATTCAAAGCTAAGAAGAGAGGAAGAGGCAGAAGATATATGGACAATACAGATTTATAGAGAAGAGATTTAATTTTAACTGGGTACCTACCACACACCAGGCACTGTCCTAGACACATGTCATTTAATACCTCCAACAATTCTATGATGAAATTTAGGCTCAAAGAGGTTACCCAAACTTATGCTTTTCTTTTAAAAATTTGAGGCTTCTGTTTTATTTTAGCCCAGTTTTATAATAAATGGTTTATACTTTTCGATGCAATGCATTCCTAAAAACCATGTCTTAAAACAAATGAACCCTGCTGACTATGTAGCACTACTGTCATCTGATCAGCTGCCAGCAGAAACCAGTAAATATGTATTAGTAGAAGTGTTCAAATACTGCAGCAGCAGAACTTAAGTCCTTGGTGGAAAATGATATTCAATTATATACAACTTACACCACTACCACTAAGAGTTGGTAAAAAAAAAATCACATTCAGAATGTGGTGTGTATAACACGAAAGACACCTTTGTTAGCAGATTGCTGAGCTTATAGTGCTATCCCTACTTTATTCAGTTTCACTCAGCTGCAGGCTCAGCCCTGCTCAGTTCCTGATTTCTTACTCTAACCAGGCAATGCGATACATGACTCATTGGTTTTGCTCAGAGATGTTATAAATCTCCTATTTGGGGATTTACTGATACTAGTACCAGTATCCCTAGTAAGCCTAAGTTAACCCCCTAAGTTCTCACAAGTCTCTAGTTACTATAATCTGTAATCTTTTATGGATCCATCTTACATGGGGTCAATTCAACCAATGAATCTCCAGAACAGACAAAGCTGCTAAAATGCTAGAATGTCTTGCTGTAAATCCCAGCACAATTATGAAGACAGTAACTGCTGCCAAACTTATTCATTTACTCCTTATCACATTACCCTATAAAACTTTTTATATCATTTCCATGATAGCATTGATATTGTCCAGTTGACTGAATTATTTGCTCATTGCATGCCTCCTTTTTACCACTAGAAGGAAAGCTTCATGGCAGCAATGACCTTGTCTATCTTGTTCATCACTGCGTTTCTCAAGGCCTAGAACAGTGCTAGGGACTGCGCTCAACGGGAGGCTGAGTTTTCTGGTAGGGTATATTGTTGGTGTCTGGTAGTATATGTTGTTGGTGTCCTACCCAGATCTCCTTTGCTACCAAAGGCACCCATCCCACGGCTACTGTAGCACTGACTTCTAAAAGCTCACAGATGCACCCCTCTTCAAAGAATTACCCTCCATCACAGGGGAGTACCTTGTCCTGAAATGCCTGGGAAGTTAGAGGTTCTCCCTGATTCCTCTCCTGACTAATGCCTCACTGACGTGGGGGCAAAGAAGCCGGGCTCTCTTGCTTCCATGTGGGATAACTGAGTAGTGCCATTAGTGCTGCAGAGCTCCCTGTGAGGAGGCTGAGGCCAGACTTCACCTAAAACCACTTCTTGGGGGTTCCCTGGCCGTCCAGTGGTTAGGACTCCGTGCTCTCACTGACAGGGGCCAGGGTTCGATCCCTGGTCAGGGAACTAAGATCCCACAAGCTGCATGGGGCAGCCAAAACTAAAAAACTAAAAAATAAATAAAACCACTTATTTTCCACAGTCTTACCCTGATTCCTTCACTTCCCAGAAAGTTTCACCTAAATACTCTCCCTCTAAAATCACTTATACAGACATTTCCATCTCTGGCTCTGCTTCTAGAGTACCCAACCTAGATATCTGTTGATTATTTGGATGCATAAAGGAATAAAGTCAAATGAAATAAAGAAGAAATTCTTAGATTTTCCAGCAGTGCTCTTAATTCTTGCACAAAACATTACAGATATATATCCATTAAGAGACATAGATAACAGTGTGGCGAACTAAGTGATTGCATTAGGACACAAATCTACCTGCTTAGTTTAAGCACCTCACCCCATCTCCTTCAGCTCATGTTGTCACTGTTGCTGTCATCTGAAGAGTCTGGCTACAGCAATATCTGTCTCACTTATAAGAATTGGCACTTTATAAAGCTCAACAAAAAAAACATTTTAGATCTTAATGAATTAAAAGATGGTTGGGAAGTATATGACACTGGCCCAAGATACTTCTTCACTCTATCAGCTTAACTAAGGATGCTGCTGAAAGAAACCTGCAGGTGAAGCTCTCCAGAGAGAGGAGAGCAGGTTTAAGTGGTTGGAGCGCGATGTTAAGCATGTTAAGATAATCTGATATTGAAACAATTGTAAGATTGAGTTTATTTTTTATTACAACTAAGGACTAAAAGTTTTTTAAAATTCCCCCCCGCCCCCGCCATCAGAGCATCACTGATTTTACAGTGGAAGTCAGAGTGGAAGAACTATTTTCTTAACAAAAATTTGCTTTACAAATTAAAAAAAATGCATACAAATGCCTGGAAGGTTATAAACTAAGTTGAGAAGAGTGATTGACTTGAAGAAGGGGAGATGAGATTGGAAGTGGTGGTAAAGCTCTAATTCGTGTTTCCTTTCTGCAAAAGGAAGAGTAGAATCAAATTTGAGAAAAATATGAATAGTTGTTAAATATGAGCGATACACTTGGGTATGTGCTACATGTTTTTATTTACATTTTTTTGATTTTTGAAATTTTTCTCAAACTAAAAAAGTGTATAACACTTGAAAAGAATGTAGCTATTCTCTAGTGGCAAAGGATCTAACAAAACTAAGGAAAAACACACACTGTATCAGTGGTTCTCAAGCTTATTTAGCTTGTGAATTAGGAAACAAAAATAAAAAAGAATCCCATAGAATCCTGCTTGTTTCCAGTCTTCTCTTCCAAGACAGTCTAGAGCAGCCTGCTGGCTGGGGTCTCCAGTTTCAGGATCGGTCTGCAGCTCTGACCCAGTCACCTCTATAACCTACAACAACCATTTGGTGAGTGCACCGAGAACTGAAGCAGTGTCCGCCTGGGAGGAATATCATATAAAAGATCACAGGCATTGATTTGGTTTACAATTTTATGAATTACCTGGGTGACAGAACCGAAAACGGAGCTGTTAAGTACACTGATGATACACCTCAGGAGAGGTGCATTAAGACACAAAAGAAGCTTAATAATCTGGAGAAGTAGTCAAGAAAACAGAAAATGAAATTTAATAAGGGTATTATTGTTGGAAAAAAAGGGGAAAATATGGAATAACTGGCCAAAGGAAAGGCTTTGGGATCAAGCTGCGCAAGGATTAGAAATATGAAGCTAGAATTTTAAAAATCAAGCTATAATATGTAGATTGAAGTATTAAATCTAAGAATTGGTTGACCAACAATCTTAACACATGGCTAGTACTTTAATGAGGTACTTATTAAAGTGCTACTATCACTAAAATACTATTTGATCAGCATGACAAAGTCAAGAAGCAGCACAGTGCAGTGGTTAGAGCATAAGGCTGAAGCCAGACTGTATGAAGACAGCTATGTGACCTCAGTCAAGTTTTTTAACCTCTCTGGGCCTCTGTCCTCATCTGCAAAACTGGGATGGTAACAGTACTGAACTCAGAGTTGTGTGCAAAAATGAGTTACAATTTGAAAACAGGGTAGAACAGTGCCTAGCACAGAGTAGCTGCTAGTTACATGTTTGTTAAATGAGAAAGCAAAAATAGTACAGAAATTTAAATGGATTTGGAGTCAAAAATTAGTACAAACCTAAAGATCTACATGGAAAAGTTAGAGGTAGTAGCATAATTCATTCTGTAAAAAAAGGCAGTAGAAGGCATTCTTAGTGGGAAAAGTACTGTCTAACTGCTGATAAAAATGTTTCTAAAATAGCCTTTCCAAGTTCATAATGGGGAAGATGAGACAGAAGGAGTATCCTGGCAGCCTATGACATCAGACACATCTCCAGTTCTCTATTGCTCTTATCAGAATGTCTTGATGGCTCAATAATAATTTTTTCCATGAGACTTCAAAAAAAGCTTTTAGTTTTTCTATTTGTTTGCCCTTGGGGACTTTGTGAATTTCAAAATGTATACTGTCACATTGTTTTCGTCAGATTGAGGAAAGCCTTGTATGCTGAATTATGCTGTGCTTTTTAAAGCATGTCATCATTCACTCCAGGATATTTGATATGGAGAAGGTCAGTGCTACAGTTTTACACTTCATTTTATCTCATTCGATTTCATAAAGAAAAAGTATACAAAAATATGAAGAGGGAAAAACAAGGGTTTTAACTATAACCATCTACAATGCAATGCAGTAGTCCTCCCCTGCCCACTCTTCTTTTTTCTCCTCAGACTCCATATAGTCATCAACCTAAAATTAGCCAGTTAAACCCACTTCACCACTTCCCTTCTTCCCGTTTTCATTGCCAGTATGTTTGTTTGGCTCCAACAATTTTATCTGGATTACTGCAATCACCTCCCAGTGTTCTCGGTGATTCAAGTCTCATCTGACCCTGATCTACCCACAGACTATGGTCCTAATGATCTTGCTTTAATGCCACCACATTGCATTCAGGATAAAATCCAACCTCAGCAAGGCCCATGAAGTCCCCACAAGGTCCACATCTTCCTCCTGGCATCAACTCTTGCATCTACCCACATACATTCCACGCTACCCAAGCTGCCTTCACTTCCTACTGTTAGACAGCTTGTTTTCAATAACTACAATGCCTTGTTCTGTGTTCTGCACTTAGAAAACTCCTACTTATCCCTAAAGACTCAGTTTGAGTGTCACCTTCTCCAGACCCCTTCCACCAAATCCCATGCATACACTCAGAGGGTTGGGTACCTCTCTTCAAGGGCCCCACAGAACCTGCACATGTTTCTTTCTTCGCTTATATACAACACTGTATTATAAGTGTTGATGTATTCTCACCCACTGACAAGCAAGCAAGCCAGCACATCTAGTCAAAATCAATATCATCATCTATATAGTCAGCCCTCCACACCCACAGGTTCTGCCTCTAAGGACTCAACCAACTATGGATTGAAAACATTTGAAAAAAAAAAATCTCAAAGTTCCAGAAAGCAAAACTTGAATTTGCTGTGAGCCAGCCACTATTTATATAGCATTTATATTGCATTTATAACTATTTATATAGCATTTACATTGTATTATAAGTAATCTAGAGATGATTTAAAGCATATGGGAGGACATGTGTAGGTTATATGCAAATACTATGCCATTTTATATAAGGGACCTGAGCATCCTTGGATTTGGGTATTTGTGGGGGTCCTGGAATCAATCCCCTATAGATACTAGGAATGACTGTACATCATCCGTGCCCCCAAACAGCAATGGGCAAACAACAGAAATCTAATAAATACAAATTAGGTGAAATGAATTAATATATAATAAATAAACCTGACTCCTGCCTTCAAAAAAATTCCTTATTTAGTTGGGGAGGCATGACTGGGGGAGGGCGGGATGGACATAAGATATAGAAATTATAATGCAAATCAGAGTGAGAGGAAGTGGGGTATGTGGCAAGAAACTAATACTTATGAGTTAGCCTGAGTACTTAGGGACCTAAAATGTGCCACACATTGTGGTTGGTCCTTGGCAAACATTTTCACCTAATTTTCACAACCATCTTGAAGGGTATTATTATTTCAATTTGGTAGGTAAAGAAATTAGGACTCAAGGAGTTCAAGGCCACATAAAAGTTAATGGTAGAACCTAGGGGCAGGACAGGAATAAAGACGCAGATGTAGAGAATGGACTTGAGGACACGGGGAGGGGGAAGGGTAAGCTGGGAAGAAGTGAGAGAGTGGCATGGACATATATACACTACCAAATGTAAAATAGATAGCTAGTGGGAAGCAGCCGCATAGCACACGGGGATCATAGCACAGGGGGATTAGCTCGGTGCTTTGTGACTACCTAGAGGCGTGGGATAGGGAAGGTGGGAGGGAGACGCAAGAGGGAGGAGATAAGGGGATATACGTATATGTATAGCTGATTCACTTTGTTATAAAGCAGAAACTAACACACCATTGTAAAGCAATTACACTCCAATAAAGATGTTTTTAAAAAAATCTAAATGATTAAATTTTAAAAAATTATTTAAAAAAGTTAACGGTAGAGACATAATTTTATCTTTTAAAATCTATGTTCTTTCTATCACAATGGTACAAATTCAGTCCTGTGGAGTTTCAGAGGAGGGAACACATACACCCAGAATGACAAATCAGAAAAGTTCCACGCAGAAGTAACAGTGGACCAAATCTTGAAGTATTCTGGGAGAAACAGAGTATATTTTAGAGGGAAGAATAAAGACAGGTATGCATACAAGTTCAAAACTTGTGAGTAGGACAGAGAATGGTTCAGTCTGGAATAAGTTGAGCATACATTGGGAAAATCTCACTGAAGAGAAAGTTGGGATTTCGCTGGGTGACCTGAAAACTCTATATTTACAATGGGCAACAGTATTAGAAAAATAAACAAGCATATGGGTCATGCTAATGATTGGACCTGTGCCATCGTCTTCTTATATGAAGGGTAGCAGATGAAAAAAAATCTGGTAACATAAGAATTTCAAAACTAAGATAATTCTGATTTTAATACAGAAGTATGCTTTTATCCAAGGAGCAAACATAGCTACAGAAGTTGACATATCAAACGTCTTCTTTAATGTCAAATTAACATAATATTGTGGGAAAAGAAGTAAATAAATACACTTCACAAATGTGAGCCATGTAGTCTCCTCTGCTTGAAATATATACCATAAAAGTCATTATACTCATTAATCTTTTAAATTATCTAAATCATACTCTTAGGACAACATCTTGATTTTAACTAAAAACATGAATTACCTAGCTTGCTCATTTTATGACATCTGATCATTAAAACATAAGCTGGCCATACTCAAAAGTACTTTGGTTGTATGTTTTCTTCATGTATGTTTGGCGATGGTTTTACTTATCAAGATTATGTTTTGAATGGCGCATAACTCATTTTGTTGGAATGCATCCATAAACTAAATTGAGTGTGACTGATTACTTAGATGGTAACATTGCAAATCCATTAAAAGGAATCTAAAATTGACAGTTAACGACATTAAATAGGTCACCCATAGATCAGAGAAGTTCTGAACATTTTTTTTTGACTGCTATTTTCAGACCTTTTAAAACATATGTTTCTCTTAAGGCGATTTCATGAACTTTAATTTTATGACAAATATAGTCATAAAGTTGTACACAATAAAGAAAAAAACTTTCCACATTGAAATTAGTGGGAATGTCAGTCTATTTAATGAAAATCCTTTAATAATATATATTTTAAACAGAAGTGGAGATTTTTTTTACTTCCAACTTTACATAACAAATTAAATATCAAATACTGACAAATAGAGGTATCCCAGTGTCTAAATGAGTAGATATTTTATTTGTAATACTATCATCAGTCAATGATATAGCAATGAGTGATATAAGGAAAAATAATAAAAATCTGTAACTGAAAATTTTATTACATTTTGAATTTAGAAAGTTTTTTCATAGAAAATATATTTATGTAGCCAATATCAGAAATACCATGGTATATAATCAGCAGGTAATTCTTTACTATTTATGAATTATTTGTTACTTTTCAACAAAAGATTGGTATAAGGGACATTCTAGGTAGAAAATAAAGCATAGTACAGTTGGTCCTTTGTATTCACAGTTTCTGCATCATGGATTCAATCAATCTCAAACTGAAAATATTTGGGACAACAAAGAATTCCAGAAGTTCCAAAAAGCAAAACTAGAATTTGTCATGTGGCAACTATTTACACTATATTTACACTGTATTTACAACTATTTATATAATATTTATATTGTATTAGGTATTATAAGTAATATAGAGATGATCTGAAATATATGGGGGGGATGTGCACAGGTTATACGCAAATACTGCACCATTTTATATAAGAGACTTCAACATCTGTGGATTTTAGCATCCATGGGGGTCCTAGAACCAATCCCCTACAAATAATGAGGGATGACAGTATCTCTAATCTTCTAAACTTTCTAAAGCACATTGAATACTGTCTTCTTCTTGCCTATTCAAAGATATTAGAATAAAGACCTAGAGATATTAAAAATGACCTTGTCAACTTCTATTACTCAGAGATGAGAAAACCAACACTCAAAAAGAGATTCAAATAGAGACAGCCTCAAACACATATAAAGGTTGAAAATCAATTAATCATTCATATAAAAAAGTTTAAAAATAAAGAGCACTTTAAATTCAAAGAAAATAAAAGCAAGGGTATAATAAAGATAAAATCAGAAATTATTGAAATAGAAAAAAAACAAACAAAAGAGACATTCAACAGTGCCCAAAGCTGGTTCCTTGAACAGACCAATAATACTGATAACTCCTGGCAAAACTGATCATGAAAAAAAGAGAGAAGGCAAATAACCAATACCGGGAATAAAAATGATAATATCATTACTGGGCCTAAGGACACTGAAATATCATAAAGTGGTATTATAAACAACTTTATGCCAATAATTAGAAGACAAGGAATAATTCCTAGAAAAGTAAGGTTTATTAAAACTTTTTTTAAACATCTTTATTGGAGTATCTATCTTTATTTTTGTATCTATGCTCATGGAAAATACTGAACTGTCATTTTCTTATATTATGCAGGTTTGCTGGTAAAAAATACTCTGTTTTTGTTCATCCAAGAATGCATTTCTAAAGAATGTTTTGCCAGATATACTATTGTATACTGACTTTTTTTTTCTTCTTTTGACTCTTTAAAAACAACTATTTCACTGAATTGTGATATTTATTTCTCATGACAAGTCAGTCGTCATTTTTATGATTTTCCTCCTATATGTAATATGTCTTTTTTTCGCTGGCAGCTTTAAAGATTTCCTTTTTCAATTATCAACAATTTGATTATAATGTACTTTATTGTGGTTTCCTGCTTATCCTGCTAGAGGTTCATTGAGCTTCCTGGATTGGTGACTTCATGCTTTTCATCAAATTTGGAAATTTTTTCACCATTACATCTTTAAATATTACTCTGCCCCATTCTTTGTTCTTTTTTTTTTTGAAACTCTAATTGCCCATATGTGAGCCTGCTTTTTTAAGGTTGCTATTTCTGTACTGAGAATTCCTAATTATTCCCTCATTATGTTCATTCCCCCTTTATATGTCCTTTATATGCTTGAACATATTTAAGGCAACTGTTTTACAGTCCTTGTCTGCTAATTCGATCATCTGTCATTTTAGGGTCTATTTCTATTGACCATTTGGGGTCTATTTTCTGCTTATCTGTATGCCTAGTAATATTCTATTGAATGCTTCATATTGTGAATGCTCTGTTGTTAAATGTTTGGATTTTGTAGTCTTCTTTCATTGCTCGGTAAGTTTGTTCAGCTAAGCAGTTAATTCATTTCTGAATCAGCTTGATTTTTTTCAAAACATTTTCCCCCAACATACATCCCCTTAACTTTTAAAATCATTTTGTATGAGAAAAACTTACAAAATAGAGTTAAATAGCAAACATCCTTGTTTTTTCAAGCGTTATTTTTAAACTTATTAAGGGTAGGTGTAAAGTAGCTTTTACTCTAGGGGCAGATTGATCCTACTTCTAAAGCATAAACTTTACAGGGTATCTTGTGAATACCAGGAGTAAGTTTAATGAAGTCTCTTAACCATGTGGGAGCTCTGGTAATTGTTCAGCTCACCAGTCCCTAGTGGTTGTTCCTTTCCCAGTGTTTGTGAGTCTTGTCCAGTTTTATAGCTCTTTACTGTGGTAGGACTAACCTGGTACTAGTTACTCCATCACAGCCAGAGGTGTAAATGCCAAGAAGGAGTTTTTGACCATCTCTCAGCTTCACTTTGGTCCTCTTCTCTTTCTCCTTTAGTCCACTGACTCTACCTTCTTTTCTCCTACATTTTCCTCTCAAGAACACATCATTATTTAGTGAAAGGCTCCAAACCAGAAACCAATTCTTGTAACTCAATCCAGTGTTATTTCCACTACACAATATTTTTGTTAATTTCCTGGGATTAAAACAATAACAATTCAGTCAACTTTTAAGTTGCTTATTACTTGGTATATTCCTTGATTTTTTTTTTTTCTCTCTCCCCTTTGGTGGATCTGCTGCTTATATTTTATTTTAAAAATATTCAGAACAGGTTCATTAATAAAGCTAAAAACAATCCATGCTGAGAAAATCTATTTGATTAAAGGCTATCCCTGGACCAGCATTCTGACCACACAAAATTAAATAATCCACAAAGTGTAATCAAGAAAGGCAAGGAGACTAATAACTTACTGCTTCATAGTTTTGACTTCCTTATCTCACACCTGAGATTCAGATAGCTTATGTTTCTCCTTGTGAGCTATTTTAGCTTCCTGTTAGAGAGTGGGCTTAGTCTCTACATATTTTTCTTCTAATTTAAGAGCCTTTATGTTGATGAAAACTGCTTCCTGAATGTAATGTTCATCACTCTGTCCACAAAATATCTATTAATTCATGTTTATAAAGCATTAGTCACTTTAAAAATAAATTTTGCATGGTTTTTTTTTACCTTTTAAGGAGAGGAGAGATAACAGTAGGAGGAACAGAAATGAAACTGGTATATTAAAAATGGGCCTTTAAGAAAGTATTTTTAAATTGTACTGGGAGCAAAATAAATGACTAAACCAGATCTTAAGAGGCTGTGGGTTTTATCTTCTTACCTGTGCAGCTGGATATATTCTCGAGGTCTGTTGAGCAGGTGAAGGAATCTATCAACAATCTTGTTTTTTCCTACGCCCTGTAATTACACAAAGAAACATTAGAAGTAACTTTTGTCTGGAGGTAGAACAAACCCAAAGAATCTCTTACCAAAACCTACTTACTGTTTTAGCTTATTGTTAATGAAAACCAAACAAGTCAATGTATACAGCACATCTTCTATGACATAAAGGTTTTTCAAAAAAAATTTTACTTCTAAATACACTAGCTCTAAGTTCTTATTTAAAAGGAAATTCATAATTATTTTTAGCCTTCTGTGACTTGTTTTTTCTGTTCTGTAATTTTACACTGAAGTGCAGACATTAGAGCAGAATATTATCTATTTCAGATGTGAAGAATGGCATTAAAGGAAATCAAGTAAGTGTAAAAACAATGATTTTTCTAACCAGCTCTTCAGAAGTGTGGTTTTTAGTTATATAAAGATAAATATAATACTGTACTTCTGTTTTAATCAAACACTCATTTCTTCTCCTTTTATCCTACTTTTTAGTCCTTTAAAACCTTGGAAACCTAAAATTATAACCAGGGTTTATTAATAAGTCTTAACTATATCTGCTCTTCCTAGAAACGCCCTCATTTCCTTACCACTTACTGATGGTGAGAGTTGCTGTCCTTTCGTAGTGGACAGACTGTTAAAAAGGGGATCCACTCCCATGCTACTGCCCCATTTTAAAGTCTCCACTTAGAGGTGGGATACACTATTAATGGGATGTAAATCTTTTAACAAGTGGGTTGTGTGGGAAGAGTAGAAGTGGTTAAAAAAGCTGAGTTCTGTAACATATGTTCCAGCAATAAATAACACTTATTGATTTCTTATAATGTTCACATTCGAATGTATGGTAAAATAGCTATGTGGGCTTTAAATGGCGTGTTGCAATCAACATAAAATTTTAAGTAAATAAATTCAGGTGAGGAAAATGTGTGTTAATATATCAGCTCTGTTCAAGAAACCTAGAGAAAAACGTATATCATAAAGGCATTGTAATGTCAGAAATACAAAGGATTTCTTGAAAGAAACAAGTCATTGAAAACTACTACGGGCTCCCTCCCCACTTCCAAAATTACAGACTCAGCCATGCCTTTCCAAACTCCTCCTGAGCACTGTTTTAGGAGCTTACACGTCCCATAAACGTAGGACAGTGCAATGTGAAGTCCCAGGCTGCCACTAAGAAGCTCTATTGCTATGTCTTCTTTAAACGTGTTTGAAAAAAAAATTCAACTGAGTGAATTTTAAAGATCTTATTTTTTAAAATAAATTTATTTATTTATTTTTGGCTGCATTGGGTCTTTGTTGCTGTGTGCAGGCTTTCTCTAGTAGTGGCGAGCGGGGGTTTCTCTTGCTGCGGAGCACAGGCTCTAGGGGTGCAGGCTCAGTAGTTGTGGCTCACGGGCTCAGTAGCTGTGGTGCACGGGCTCAGTTGCTCCGCGGCATGTGGGATCTTCCCGGACCAGGGCTCGAACCCGTGTCCCCAGCACTGGCAGGTGGATTCTTAACCACTGCGCCACCAGGGAAGCCCCTAAAGAGCATATTGACTTTATTCAGTGATTCATGTAATGCGCAGCATCCCATCTAGCAGATAGAAAGGAGCTCTGAGGAGCTGTACAAAATGAAAGACTTTTATAGGCAGAAGGGAGCAGGACAAGGAAGTAACACTAGCAGGATCGTTATATTCAGTACTAGGTTGCGACAAGGTCACTTTCCTTTAGGGGAAGGCAGGGGTCTATCAGGCAAATGACCTCACTAGTGCTGACCAGTGATTCCTCATTGACTGGTTAAGATTCCATTTGTGGGAGAGGCTGAAACTGTTTACCTAGTTAAGTCTGGGTTTTGTGACAGGATTTAGCATAAGTGACTCCATCTGGGGCCAGCTGTCTTGTTTTTAACAAATGTTAGGGTCTTCAGAACTCCAACCTCAGACGTCTTCTAGTTCCATATACTGTCTCTGGGAATCTCACCCACTCCCTCCCACTCCCTTGACTTCAGTCATCACATATCGCTCACACTTCTTTCCTAAGCTCTAGCTGAGATGAGACTCCCTATTCCTAACTGTCAACTGAACTTTTGCACCAGATGTTCATACTAAACTCATTATGCTTCCACCCAGACTTACTCTTCTTTTTTTTTTTAACCCCAATATAACAGTACTGTCATGTACCCAGCTGCTCAATGAATGCATCTCGGAATGTTTTTGTCTGTCTTTTCCCTGATCTCATTCAAACTGTCACTAGAATCTTTGTAGTCTCTATTTGAAAAACTTTTTTCCTCCCTCCCTCCTTCCCTCTCTTTTCTTTTTCTTTCTTTCTTTCTTTCTTTCTTTCCTTCCTTCTTTCTTTTCTTTCTTTTTCTTTTCCTTTCTTTCTTCTTTCCTTCCCTCTCCCTCCCTCCCTCTCTTTTCTTTCTTTCTTTCTTTTCCTTTCTTTCTTCTTTCCTTCCCTCTCTCCCTCCCTCTCCCCTCCCTCTCTCTCTCTTTCCTTCCTCCCTCCCTCCCACTCTCACTCTTTCTCCCTTTATCTCTCCCTTTCTTTCTTTCTCTCTGTCTCTTTTTCTTTCTTTCTTTCTTTCTTTCTTTCTTTCTTTCTTTCTTTCTTTCTTTCTTTCTTTCTTTCTTTCTTTCTTTCTTTCTTTCTTTCTTTCCTTATTTCTTTCTTTCTCTGCTCTCCTTTCTCCCTTCCTTATCTCCCTTGTCTAATTTATCAACTGTTTCAGCACGTAATGTTATAAGTACTGCACTAGCTGAGTAGGATACAACGGTAAATAAAATAACTACAGCCCCTGAGCCACACTCATAGCTTACAATCTAGTAGGAAACACAGACAATTAAGCAAACATAATAGATATACATGTGATAAGTGTTCTGCTGTGGGACATCCAGAAGGCTTGAAGACTTAACTAAGGGCTCAGGAAGTCCCACTATGCACAATGATATTTCAGTTGAAATATCAAGGAATTAAGGAGGTAAAGGGAAGGTGCAGAAAGAGGAGTCTTGCAGGAAGAGAGAACCATATGTGTAAAGACTTGTGGGTACTAGTGAGCTGGAGAGCTGGACAGGTCTGAGGGAGGTCAAGGAGCAGGTATGAGGAAGGGTAAGAAAGGAGGCTAGAGCAGGAGGCAGGGTCTAGCTCTGGAAGTCTTGGAAGCCACGTACAAGCATTTGGACCGTTTCCTGAAAGCACCAAAAGACTTTCATTTTTGGAAAATCACTCTGGTGAAATGATGTGGCAGACAGCAAGACTGAAAGCAAAGGAAAGCCGTTTGGAAACTCCTTAGAAAGCTCAGGCAGGAGATGAAGGTGGCTTAAAGTAAGGAGCAGAGAGAAATGAATGTATTTAAGAGATAGTTAAGGGAAAGAACTAGCAGGACTTGGCAATGGACCAGATGTGGGGATGAGGAGCTGGAGAAAGCAACCTTTCTGTCTTGGGCCGCAGGGTGGAAGGCGATGCTGCTTACGACACATGAAATAGGGGAGGGGAAGTGCATTTGCTGGGTGGGAGAGGAAAGTCTAGTTTAAAGAAAGGTAGTTTAACTCTGAACAGGTTCACTTTGCAGTGCCTGCTTCCCATATCTGCTCCTTTCTCTCTAATTCGCTGTCACTACTCCAGGGCAGTCCGCCATCATCGTGCCCTGACTCCTAGAGAGGGTCCTCTTGGGTCTCCCGCCTCCGGACTTACAACCGGCCAGTCCACAATCTGTTTAGTTGTTTTTCTAAAACAGAGATCTCATCAGGTCATTTCTGGCTTCATTTGAAAAGCTCTGATTATTCCTTCAAGGAAATGCTAAAAGCATGACCTAGGAAGGAATTTCTGTAAATATCCTGAGCAAAAAGAAACAGTTACAACCATTTGCTCTTTCCAGTCATCGTTTTCACCTAGAACAGAAAATCCTCAGGATTACTTTTAATCGAATAAATACATAAATAGTATCTTATTTTTCCATTATAAAAACTACACATGTTCATTTTTCTTAATTGGAAATTTCGAAAACAAAACACTACCCAATGTGCGACTGCCAAAATCAATCTGTTACCATTTTCATTCTGTTCCTGTGCATATTTACCTTTATTTACTTGTCATTATTCTGTATATACAATTTGTATCTTTTAATTTGAAAAAGCACAGAATAAACAGTTTTTACATCATAATTGACTCTTACTGAGGAAAATATTTAGTGAGTGAAAATTTTAAAAGGGAGAAGCAACCTGTAGAATGAGAGATTCTAAAAACTACAAATTCTCACAAGGCTGACGCTTACTGTTATCTTCACCATTCCATCCCATTGTGTTCTTGTGACAACATACTAGAAACGAGGACCTTCACAGTGGTAGGAGTCACACGGCCCTTTACAGGGTTAGGAGGAGAAGGGCTATATTAAGCCCCACAGACACGAGGACAGGAGGTAAACCTGCTTCCAGCTTCTGTGAGTGAAAGGATCAGAGACATGACTTCAAGAACTTGGAAAGATTCTGGGACTCTTTCAACGTTCTCAGGCTCATTATTCCAGTTACCCTGTTTCCTCAGAGAGATCAGAAGTAAAAATCCTGTAAAGAAAAAGAGCTTGTCTTCCTGGACTAGAAGATACAGACTGATACTAGAAGATATCGACTGGGAACGTCTATCCATATCTTGTCAAGCTGGGCAAGGAGCAGAGTAGGAGAAAAGGGCTAAAGAGGAACGGAGAGCAGACAAGAGAAAATGGGTCTGGGGTGGGATCTGGGCTAAGAGTAACTGCCCTGGGACGGAAATGTTGAAGGATCCCTCAGAGCGGATGAACTTGCAAGCATGCCATGCTGGCGCTCTGCCAAGTCTCACCCAAACAGCAGCCAGCCGTCTCCAGAACCTTTGTGCCTCTGCCTCTTTGCTGAGGTGGTTTTTTTCTGACTCATTTAGGCCGCCTTTCCCCATCTCTCTGCCGTCTTCCACTCACTCCTTAGTGCTCTGATGAAATGTCCCAGCCTCTCTGAAGCTTTGCCTGACTCCCCCAACGCTTTCTCTCCTTCAACTCGGAGCACCAGCGTGATTTCCTCTTCGCGTCCCTAAACCACTGTCTTTCACAGGCCTCACCACACTGTACCGCAGTAATGTGTCAGGTGCCTCGGCAGAAAGACACGCTTTGAGGCCGGGATCGGCCCACTTCCGTGCCCCTCTCACCGGCTCGCACATGTAACCTGCAGGTAATAACTATTAAACTTTGAGGAAAGAAGGGACGAAAAGGAAAGGGCAGTCGTATGATTTGCTCTTGCTAAAGGAGGTAGAAACCTCTTTCAGGAACATTCTGCTCCCTTTGTGTCAACAAAGAGGAGGAAACTGACATTTATGGAGCCCGCTGCTGTACGCATACGCGCCCTTGCACTGCTTTACCACTCAAATTCTCACGCTCGCCATGTCAGTAGGAGGTAATGCTCTTGTTTCAGGGAAAAGCAAACTTAAGTTCTGAGCAATTAAGACCCTGCACACAATGGGAGTTTGAAGGCAAGTCCACTTTGACGTAAAAGATGGGGCTGTTTTCTGTTTCACTATACGGCAAAACTGAATGTCAGGTGGTAGCCTCCCTGAATTGCTTTCCATGAGAGTTTATAGCCTAATGTCGTGGAGTCAAAGATCAGTTACTCCAAGATTATAAAATAGTCTAAAACATGTGTCCAGGAACTCCCTGTATGGTATCCAACGTTCAGGAGGGAGAAGGTGAGGAAGTCAAGCTGGAACTTTTCTTCTGCAGTAACTTTATTTATTTATTTTTTTATTTTTTAAATTTTTTTGCGGTACGCGGGCCTCTCACTGCTGTGGCCTCTCCCGTTGCAGAGCACAGAATCCGGACGCGCAGGCCCAGTGGCCATGGCTCACGGGCCCAGCCGCTCTGTGGCATGTCGGATCCTCCCGGACCGGGGCACGAACCCATGTCCCCTGCATTGGCAGGCGGACTCTCAACCACTGCGCCACCAGGGAAGCCCTGCAGTAACTTTTTAAACGGACACCAAGTGAGTGTTTGCCACAGCCGGTGTTCAGCTTTCCCTCATGCTCTCTGAAGCCTCTTAACGTTTGGACCTTCCTTCCAGTTCCCCCTAATTCTTCAATAACTTTCATAGATCAGTTTGTATAATACTTAAAGATTTTTTTCATAGAGTCCTAATTTTCCTTTTAGAAAACCTACTGTATGGATATCATCAACAAATACCAACTGCAGTCAAAAATAACAACGAGAAAACTAACATTACAACAAAATCAGGAGAAATAAATGGTGGCTGCTTTTTTATAACCATACAATTTCCATCAAACGTTGAAACTTCTAATTCTTTGTCCAAAATGCCTGAAAATATACTCACTATACTAGCAGTTGGGAGACTCAGACAATAATCCCTCCTTAATCTGTCTCAGGTGCAGGTTTCTACCACGATCTTTATTCATTTGAATAAAAAGGGCCTAGACAAGCTGATCTCTAAACACTGTCTTATTCTAATATTCTTTAATCCAATAACAAAATGAGATGTCACTGCTTTATGACTCACTGGAAGTTTCTTATTTTCCAAATTCTCTCAGTGAACATGCATTAGTTATGTAATCAGAAAAAAATTAAAACTAAACAGTACACAATCCCAAACATTTCCATAAATGGTTTCCCTGTAACAGAGTCAAAAAACGGTACCCAGAAGTCAGACAAAACAACACGCTTTTCAATTGTACTACCAGTTTGCATGGCTTTAAACGTACTTATAAAGTTCCCTGGCCAAGTCATAACCTCCTTTTCAAACAGGAACAATAAAATCCACCTCCCTGCAATTTCCCTTTGAAATAATGTGTTGCTATAAATGGCAAAGATATATTCTTTGGTAGTTTGGTCATTAGGTATGACCAAAGCAGCCACAAACAAATACTGTGGGGAAAAAAAATCAATGTGTCTACAAAAGGAATATACAAATTCAGAACAAAGGCAAGAAAAATATTCACTAAGAAGCACTGGACAGATAAACTGAATGTCAGAGAGAATGTGCAGCATGGCAAAGAATTTCTATATTGCAATGCAGGCAACTTCACAGCAAGAGGTTTGAGAAAGGATACAAAATAATGTAATATAAAATAAAGATGAGTGTCATTATATTTGATGAAACTAAATATTTCATAGCCTTAGGACTCCTAGGCTGCTGTAGCTACTAGAAACAGGGCACATTTAGTTATCAAATTCCCTGCTGCCACCACCAGCTGGGGACGCAGGAGGGAAAATTTCTGGACAAACTGTTCAGCCCCTCTACAGATATTAGATAATTATTCTGGCATAGCAACATGGTATAATTCTGATGTGACACCTTTGCAATCTGCCAGGGCTCAGTTCAAATGATTAATTAACAAAATTCACA
The DNA here is from genome assembly GCF_026419965.1 of Kogia breviceps. Lineage (NCBI taxonomy): Eukaryota > Metazoa > Chordata > Mammalia > Artiodactyla > Physeteridae > Kogia > Kogia breviceps. Next base: position 25,367,412 of record NC_081325.1, on the reverse strand, counting down.
CATTCTTTCATTTTGGCAATAAAATATTCACAGCATCTCAATACTAAATAATTCAACAAACATTTACTAAGCCTATACCAGGAGAACATTTACTAAGCCTATACCAGGAGAAAACTAAGTCCATTAATTACAAGCCTATAATTAATAGATGGTATGAGATACAAAGGATTATATAGAATTATGTAATAACAATGTGTATAGAGTCCTCCTCAGTGAGTATTAAATGTATGTTTACTGATTTTCATAGTGTATAAAAGATTTCAAAATTAGATGCTATGAAAATTCAGGAAAAAAAGTCTGGGAAGAAATTCAGAAAGAAATTTCCAGGGCTTCCCTGGTGGTGCAGTGGTTAAGAATCCACCTGCCAACGCAGGGGACACGGGTTCAAGCCCTGGTCCGGAAAGATCCCACATGCCACGCACCGCCCCCCTCCGTGCGCCACAACTACTGAGCCTGTGCTCTAGAGCCCACGAGCCACAACTACTGAGCCCTTGTGCCACAACTACTGAAGCCCGTGTGCCTGGAGCCCGTGCTCTGCAACAAGAGAAGCCACTGTGATGAGAAGCCCACGCACCGCAACAAAGAGCAGCCCCTGCTCACTGCAACTAGAGAAAAGCCCGCGTGCAGCAACGAAGACCCAACGCAGCCAAAAATAAAATAAATAAATTTATTTTAAAAAGAAAAGAAATTTCTAGCCTGGAAGAAATGAATATGGCTTAATTTCGTTATGTAAATTAATCAAGAAGTTAAATTGGCTTAATGAAATTTACTTTAGAAAATACTTCCTCATTGGTTCATTGATATTGGTATAATTCTGATAAAATGTTTATATTCATGAAAGTGGGTCAATACCTCTAAGGATAAAGAGAACAGGAGAATGTATCTTTCAACTTTCAAAGGGACTCAGGAGGTACATCAACTACATGCAATGGTCATGCTTTGTTTGGATGCTGATTGAAACAAACCAACTGTAAAATGACACTTTGGAGATAACTGAGGAAAACTGAAAATAGGGTATCAGAGTATATTAAGGGGTTATTATTAACTTGTTAGGTGTAATAATGGGATTGTGATTATATTAGGGACAAAAACTGAGCTACTGTAAGAAAAATGCATTATGTAAAAGAATGACGGATTAAAAGATAACATATAGATAATACGTTCGATACAGATAAAACAAGATGAACAAAATGCTGATAATTGTTGAAACTAAGTTATGGATACAAAGGAGTTCATTATATATCCCATTTTTTACAGAATATATTAAAAAGTTTCATAATAGAAAATTTTAAAATGCCCTGTACTCGGTATGTAAAGCATAGTTCCTGGCCTATTATAAGCACTCAACATAAGTGAGCTATTATACACTATTATTGTTGTTGTTGTATTACTAGTATAAGAGGTAGTGTGGTATGGTGAAAAAAAGGCATGAGCTTTGGAGATCTGAGTCCTAACTCAATCATTAACTAGCTATGTGATCTTGAGCAAATATTTTAATCTCTTGAGTTTCAGTCTGCTTATTTGTAAAGTATGGAAAATGAAAATATTTATCCCAAAGTGTTGCTGTAGAACTAAATGAAATGATTTTTTTAAAGTATATTGGAAATTGTAAAACATAACAATTATTACTATTTTTAATCCTTGCTCATAAGAAATTTGTAATTCAATTATAGATGAAATTTAAAAATCACAACAACCTTAAAAGAAAGATGAATTAGATAGTGATAAAACACTATAAACGTTCAGAGGAAAACAAGATTATTTCTATTTGGGGGTGTCTAAGACAGGCTTCACAGAGGGAAAAAATCCGAGCTCTTGAAAACTGTAGGATTTTCATAGGCAAAGATGAGGTGAAGAAGCATCATATGAAACAAACAATATGAAAAATGGCTGGGAGAACAAAAGGGCATAGTATACTTAGGGAGGGTAAGAAACTCTGATCTGGAAGAACTAGAACTATACAAGAAGTTTGGAGCCAGGTCATAGGTTGTTTTGAGTGTTTCCCTATGAAAGAGATTTTATTATCTGATAGGCAAGGGGGAGCTACTTTCAACTTTTAGCAGGAAAATATTCATAAAATTAAGAGTTGCTTTCTAAGACTTATCTCACTGCTGATAGGTCAGAAAGTGCCATGGAATTGGAAAGAGTACCTAAAGAATCAGTGCCCTAGAAACATAAAGCACATGAAAGTCAGACAGAGAATGCCTCCCCTATGAAAATCAGCCAGAGCTGACTCTTTATTTTTTAAGGAAGACAAACTATATTAGAATTTTGGTAAAGGTAAAAAATATAGACTGTGGAATACAAGGACAGCTTGAGTATAAAACTTTCACCAGAGTGCTATTATCTGCTAAAATGATACAAAGGACTTGCTTAAAATGGAAAAAAAAAAAAGTTGACAAATCTGGAAAATTATTGGACTATATTCATGTAGAAGTAATTGTGAATTATTAGTTGTGCCTCATTAAATATAAATTAAATTTTGATGACTTGCTTTGTAATTTGTCTAACATCAGAAATCAGGAAACATTATATGAAGATGATTATATTTTCATTTCTTAAATACTATACATTTTAAAAATAATTCTTATGTAAGGGGGGTACCTGAGCATTTTAGAACGCCACATTACTAAAATATTTCTTCCTTCAAATATCTGATAAAATGCAGCTGCCTCTCAAAACTTAAGTATTCTTATTCAGAAACAGAAGTTTATTCTTAAGGAGTTTTTAAACAACAAAAACATTATGCACCTATAAGCTGAATCTATAACCCAAAATGTTCACAACAAATATTTTGTATATCAAATAGAATATAGCTCTGCAAATCAAAAGAAAAGAAGATACGGGGAGGAAGAAAGCTTATTTTTGAGTAGAGTTGTGACCAAAAAAGCATTACTGGCTTGAAAGTAAATAGCCATTTCTCCTTTTTCCCTGTCAGTAAAGCTGAAATAAATAGAAAGTCATGCTATGATTTTTTTAAAAATAAATTTATTTATTTATTTTTGGTTGTGTCGGGTCTTCGTTGCTGTGCGTGGGCTTTCTCCAGTTGCGGAGAGTGGGGGCCACTCTTCGTCGCGGTACGCGGGTCTCACTGTTGTGGCCTCTCCCGTCGCGGAGCACAGGCTCCGGACGTGCAGGCTCAGCGGCCATGGCTCACGGGCCCAGCCGCTCCGCGGCATGTGGGACCTTCCCGGACGGGGGCAGGGACCCGTGTCTCCTGCACTGTCAGGTGGATTCTTAACCACTGCGCCACCAGGGAAGCCCCATGGTATGATTTTTTTAAAAAGCCAGCATGAAACTCCTAATTGCATGAAAGGTACATGTAATGTTATAATTACAGTAAGTAGAAAATAATGCATGTAGCAGCATACTAAAGTGGTTCAACGATATGAAGCATCGTATACTTAGGGAGCATCAAACGTGTAATTTCAGGGCACCCTATCCCTTTTGGCTGACAGGCAGCAATTCTGCTTCATTTACTGGAGGGTCAATGTGCTGTGCCATAACATCCCACAAAGAAAATTGAAAAGATTAAAAAAAAAATTTTATTTCACCAAAAGAAGATGTGGCCTGCTTTATTTTGCTACGGTAAGTGATTTTATAGCCTGTTTTTAGCTTCCCAACTGTTCTGAAACCTTGTCTAACGTCATAGATTCTTAGAAAAGAGTATTACATGGAAAGAAAAGATGGGATTTGGCTCAATAAAGATGATAAACCTTGAGATACCTCAAAATCAACACTTATTCCCTTTTATTTCCTCATAAAAGTTGCTACTGGTAACAGCAATCTTTCAAAACATCTCTAAATTGACAACTTCGACTATTGAAAAGTTTCTTTCATGAACTTCAGCCAGTTTTTAGTTTGCAAACAGAAGGCTGGGTAAACTGTATCAATCTAGAGACAGTTTGTATTAACAGCATTCATTACACTTTATTGTATAATTATAACAACCCACTACTGGCTTCTCTGCCAATATTTAATCACCAAAGCTTCAATTCTAACTGACTGGTTTTTTTGTTTTGGGTTTTTTTTTGGAGTAGTCATCATGTAATGTTTTAGAAGAGAAAAGGAGCCTGATCAATTGCTTAGTTTCAAACTAAATCATGTAATTGAAATAGGTGTTTTCCCAGATGGTTGTCACTTTTCATTTGAGTGAGAACACCGGTGACACTACCCCGTGACAGCTGAGCATCAGTAGACAACTTACCAGCTGCAGCTTCACGTCCTGGTCTTTTTCTTTTTTCATTGTTTTGGTTCACAAGATGGATAAAGGGTGAAGATGAGAAGGTGTGTAAGATATTAAGGTACTCAAATGCCACTGATAAATAAAGCAGGGTGTTTTCAAAGGTATCGATGAAGGACCTGAGTTACTATGACTGCAAAAGTACACACCCCTGAAAAAGATATCTCCTAGACGAGCAGGACTGAGGAAAGCACAGGGAAAGAGAACACATAACTGCATACCAGTCCTTAGAAAAACACATCTCTGTGAGGTGCTTGCTCTGCTTTTGCTAGCAAATACTACGGGTGGTTCCTTCTCCCTCATACACACCAAATGGAAGAAATCAAGGGTCTAACCGTAATGACCCTTATGCTAAGTGAAATAAGCCAGATAGAGAAAGACAAATACTGCATGGTATCATTTATATGTGGAATCTTAAAAAGAAAAAAAAACGGTTGAACTCATAGAGACAAAGTAGAAAAGTGATTGCCAGGGTCTGAGCAGTGGAGGAAGTAGGGAGAGGTTAGTAAAAGGGTACAAACTTTCACTTATAAGGTGAATAAGGTCTGAGAATATATTAGTTATATATATATATATATATATATAAGTTATATATATAATATTATATATATTAGTAATATATATTATAATATAATATATATTATATATTAGTATAACATGGTGCCTACAGTTGATAACACTGTATTGTATAATTGAAATTTGCTAAGACAGTACAACTTAAATGTTCTCACACAAAAAAGGTAAATATGTGAGGTGATGGATATACTAATTAACTTGATGGGGGGAATCCTTTCAGAATGTATGCTTATATCAAATCATCACGTTGTACACTTTAAATATTTTTTGGGTCAATTCTACTTCAATAAAGCTGGGAAAAAATAAAAGTCTAACCATAGAATCTTGTTCATATCTTAACACAGATGTTAGTTTTGGAAAACAAGTTTGAAAGGAACTAAGTTGTCTAAAGCACTCAAAGAGTTCTATTTAGATTTTAACCAGCCATCTTAAATCCAATTTTCACTCGCTGACTTGGTAAATGTAAGTATGTGCAAAGTTATATCTCATTTAATTAGCTAAATACTAATTAGCACTTAATTATTTTTAGAAAAATTAAATAATTAGTATTTCATTATTCTGTCCTAGTGATAATGCTGCCAGTCTCTGATCAGATCCCGTCAGTAATATAATCATACCCAGTTGTTTGGGCCACTTAAGTATTTTCTCTTACTCCCTAGATTCTGTCTTATTCACTGTTTCCTTCACCAAACAGTTGCAAATTTACTGAATAAGAAATTTAGTCAATTTGTCTTAGAATCTCCTGAAAATAAACCAAGTAAGCCTAAATTTTAAATTCATATTACTTCTAAATCATTTTGGCTACTCATTAGGAATTTATTCTAGGCAGTCCTCTAAAATATATTTGTTGAACGTCTATTGTATGCAAGGCATCAGGGAGGTTGCAAAAATAACTAAGACTTATCAAGGGGCTCTCTTTCTTCAGTAGAGAGGTGGTAGGTGGACGCATAAGTCTGACAGAAGTCAAAAGAAATCTAGAAATGATGTGCTGTAAGAGTTCAGAGAATGAAGCCCAACCTTCAGGCTGAAGTGTTCAGGAAGACTTTATTAAAGAAGCATATTATGGAGTATTACAGCCAGAGGGACCTTAGAAAACACCCATTCCAATCCTATCATTTTATATATAAGAAACAGAAAGAAAAGAAAAAAGACAAAGCCCTTTAAGGAGGAATAGCAATCTATCCAATATCACATACAGAGCTGAAAAATCTGCACAGGAAGATAGATCTCTGGGTTCCCAGCTTTCTGCTTTTCCGTGGCACCACACTGCCCCCCGAGACTGGAAGGATTTCAATAGGCAAAGATGGGAGAAAGAAGAGAGCACGCTGGTGACAATCAAAGGCTAAAATATAACACTGACAAGAAGGTATCTGGAAAACAGAGTGTTTATCTGAGGACATGAATTTCAGGGGAGAAATGAGACACAAGGCTGCAAGTGGAGTGGGATGAGACAATGCAAGACATCCAATGATAGCCTCAAAGATTTAGACTTTTTCACTAGATAATTTCATGGACACAGGTAGCAGAATTTACTTATAAATTCTAAGACCATCAGTGTCTTAGAGGTTTATAATGAAAGGATAAAAAAGCTCTCTGTCATGAAAAAAGCCAGCTAAGTGTAGCAAATTTATAATGAATACACTCTCTATTTTTCCTTTTTCTCCACTGACAGACTAGGGGTAAAAGAAGGCAAGACACTGATCTGCTGACGACAGGTAGGGTTTGTGACAGCATTGATTGACAGACGACGTTTGTGTGAAATCCCTGCCTCCTGCCTTGCTCCTCCTGAGCATCTTTTGCAGGCTCTACCCAGAGGTTCCTTAGGCAACTCTACGCAAGCCTGAAAACCAGTGGGATCTCCCACCCTCACCGGATGCTGGGGTCCACCCACGTATGTGTAGAGAGGGAGCTGCTCTTCGCTCCACCCAATGCCTAGCCCTTTGCCCTAGTGTCTTGTTCTCTTCTTTGGGACTCGAAATAGACTAGAGGTAGCATACTGGACTTCACATCGACATTTGTATAGCACTCTAGAGTACTTTCAAAGCACTTTCATAGCCTCTTTTTAATTTATCATAAAGAAGAAGCAATCCTCTGCTCTACCTCAGCCCTCAACCTGTATAGCTCTCCCCAGCCCCCAGGGGTTAGAATGTTCTCCCTGTCTCTCTGGTTACTGGCTAGGCTCCAACTTTAACCTTTCAACCTAGACAACTCTTGTGAAACCCTGACTCTATTATCTAACTCAAATGTAAACCCTGCCTTTTCCAGGAAACTCCTTCTGTGTCCCACCCACTAAACCCCAAGGACATCAGTATCATCCAGGATATTTCAAAGCTGCTTGAACATCATAACTTGACCCCTAGGGACCTTCCTTTTGAAAGCCTGCTCCTCAGCAAAAGTTATTCCTCAAGCCCCAGCTCTGTGTATTCTTGGTCTACTTTCTTTGCCTACTCTCTGGTCTGCAGCTGTTGAGATGCCAGCAGACTGCGTCTAAGGCAATTCAAATAACAACAGAAGACCTGAAAAAGACATACTGAGTATACCAGGGTTTAACGACTTATAAAAAGTTTGTGAGGTACTCTGGGCTATGAAGCCACCATTTTGCAAAGTGAGATGAGAGTCATCCGTTTTCAGAGTCAGATGAGAACTTGACCTCCTGGGCTTCAATATCAGGTACTGAATACTGGCCTGTTAACTGATCTTCAGCCTCCCACTCTGGTACTAGACTCATCAGGACTTTTTAAATAGTGAAAAAAGACCATGAATACTTGATTGCTCACCCTTTAATTCTTGTTCAGAAAAAAATAAAACAGAGCATTAAAGTCCTTTTTAACAACAGAGTGACCCACAGATTTAATTCTAACTGAGCACCTATCATGAGCCAGGGACTGTGTGAAGTGCTTTCCATGCATTATTTCATGTGACCCATACATTAGCCCAATAGCGTGTACATATTTGCATTCCTAGGTTAGATATCAGGAGACTGAGCCTTAGTAAGATTAGCAATTTGCCCAAAGTCACAGCCATCTGTGAAAGAGTTGCAATTGGACCTCTAGCCAGCTAACATCCAAGCCTGTGAACTCAACCAGTAAATCACTCCATTGGCCCTTTTTTATTTAAAAAAAAAAATTTTTTTTGTAAGTTTGAGGGACTAAATAAAGAATATGTATTGTTTTTATAAGTTAAAAAACAAAAAGACCAAATTTCTTCTGAAAGCTTGTTATCCTTAATTTCAAACTAATTTAAAAAACCAAAGGTGCTGTTCATTATGAGTCTGTTAATTTCACTGAGGAAAATGATCAGAAGCCTCTAGATATAAAATGTCCATCCATTCCCTCCATAAACACATTCAGTATCTACTATGTAACAGCAAGCACTGTGCCAGCAACTGAGGACACAGAGATGAGCGAGAGAACATGGTCCCTGCCCTTGCCGGGCATAGAGACAAGTTGGGAAGATAGTCACTCTACATGTAAATACAGTAACATATGATGAGTGTGGTGATGGGAGATGGAAGGAAGTTATGTAGAAGCAGGGAAACCTAGAAGCTAGGGACAAGGGAACATGTCCCGGAGTTAGAGAAAAGGGGTGTGGGAAGGGGACTGGGAATGCTCCAGGCAGAGAGACGAGCAATGCACCAAGGACCAGAGGGGAGATAAGAATTGAAAGAAGTTCAGAGTGGCTCAAGCTAACACCAACCGCAAGAAAGGAGGGGGCCAAGCCTTAGGACTGGAAAGGTGGGCAGGGGCTGTCTCCTGCAGGACACCGTAAGCCATACTGAAGACTACACCTAAGGGCGATGGGGAGCAAATTTAAGCAAAAAAAGAGAGTCTTAGATTTTATTTTCACGAGTATCAATCTGGCTGCAGAGTGGAGAGCAGATCACAGTGGAAGTAAGGTTGGGGTGAAGCTATACTAGGAAACCACGGCTGTAATCCAGGTGATAGGTGAGGACGAGCTGGGCTAGGGTGACAGACGTGGGAAAGAAGAGCAGATGTGTATAAGGTAATTCTAAAGTTTAGAAGGTAGAAGACCCTTGTCGTTTAATTCAACTAGTCATTTAGTTGGGAAAAAAATCATTTCTAAAAACGTGCTCCAACAATGAAAAGAAACTTACTGCTTTTAAACTGCTCCTATCATTTATTCGTTAGTACCTGAGTTCCAGCCATAACTCACCTGGTTCCCAACCAATAATAGGTGTTCTCCAAGAAGAAAGTCTTTGAGCATATCTTCCATCACTATCATGTGCTAGAGGAAAAACGACTAGAGGTTAATTGTGTTTTGCATAATCGAGGTGAAATAAGAAAGTTAACTATAAAGATATCTTCATGGAAAGTAATACATCTATTATAATAGACAGTACTCAATTTGATTATTTAAAAAACTTAAAAGTAATGCTGTGGTTATAAATAAGTTATATAACCAACTTGGTCACTGATATTGAAAACCTGAAGTGGTCACCCTTAGCAAGACTCAACCACTGACCAATACGTATTTCAAAGAGTTTTTATGATTCAACTCAAATATTTTTCAGCTATTGTACTATGCAGTGTTGGCTTCTAATTTAATATAATATTTAAATTAACACTTACTAATGCAAATATACAAAGGCTTTCTAAAATAATTGGAGATTTCCATGGAACGTTTTACATTGATTGACTTCTTCTTAACCATTACCTTCAAAGTATACATAGCTTTAGAATTAAAAATATATTATTCACTTTCATATTTTTAAATTCAAATCATGACACAATATAATCAAAGAACAAGATTAAAGCTGTTCACAATAGGCACAGAGGAAATTACATTTCTCTTTTGTATCTTGAAAAATAGGACAATCCTAAGTAGGTCACAAAGGCTCATCCGGGAGTTGAAGGGAGAACTATATCCCAGAACAGTTAATGTCCCTATTAGTTTCTCTTGGTTTTCTGTATCAAAACAATAATGGTCTCATAAGTACTTACTGTAGTTCTCTATTTGTAAAAAAGGCAAATCGACCTTTTCTATCTCATATATGCTGCAGGTATTTTTCTAGTTTGCCACTCACTTTTCTTTTTTTAACTTGGTTTATGAATTTTTTGACATCTAGAATATTTTCCTTTTTCTCGCCACATTAAGCAATCCTTCCCTTCAGAGTTTCTTTTTTAGAAAAACTGAGAAAGTTTTTTTCCTCCTTCAAGAACAGATGAGTATTCCTTAATGTTTATCTTGGTAATTTTAATTTTTTAAAACTGCTTGCAGGTAAACCATGGAACTGGAGTTGTAACAAGGTTTGAAGTAGGGTGAGCTATTTTGTTCATTCTGGAACACTTTTTAGAATAAAAAGAGGTGTTATTAATATGCTGGAACAACAAATGTAAACAGGGACTGTCTTAAGCAAATGATGGAGGGTACATGGTTATCCTAGTTAAAGGGGAGCCCGGGAACATTCTTTTTTTAAAATATAAATTTATTTACTTATTTGTTTGTTTATTTATTTTTGGCTGTGTTGGGTCTTCATCGCCGCGTGCGGGCTTTCTCTAGTTGTGGTGAGCGGGGGCTACTCTTCGTTGCCGTGCACGGGCTCCAGGTGCACAGGACTCAGCAGCTGTAACACACAGGCTTAGTTGCTCCATGACACATGGCATCTTCCCGGACCAGGGATCGAACCCGTGTCCCCTGCATTGGCAGGCAGACTCTTAACCATTGTACCACCAGGGAAGTCCCTAGAACATTCTTTTAACCTGGGTTCTAGCGGTAATGTGGTCTGTAGACCTCTTCCTTCTAAGTAAGATGAAAAATCAGTGCCAATTTCCAGAAAACATTAAGTTCTTCCAGAAATACCTGGGCTAATATGCACGAAGAACAGATAGGAAAGTTGGAATAAACACCTAGAGAGCAGGTAAAAAAGCAATGTAAACACTGAAAAATAATCTAAACTATACTTGTAGGCTTCTTAACTTTTTCTCCTGTCCTACTTCATGCCCTCATTGCACCCAACTAAATTATTCAAGTCATCAAACATTAGCTAAGGCTAAGGTCACAGCCTATATAATTCTTTCCTTAACCTCTTGTCCCATCTGGTACCATAGACAATTTCTTAAAAGTCTTCTCTCCCAGTTGTCTCTCTCTCCTGATTCCCTCTTACCTCTCTAACAATTTCTCTCTATGGTCTTTTGTATCTTCTTTAGGTAGCAGTTCCTTAAATATTGATTTTCTTCCTTCTTTTGTTCTCTTTCACTACCTTGTTACATGCTTTCCTGGGGGGGGGGGTCACAGTATAGGGCAGAGCAGGTTCTGCCTACTTGTACTTGGGCACCCACCGGGCGAGGGAGGGCTGTGTGCAGAGCTGGGGACCCACACATCAGCGCTCAATGAGTTACTTCTGACCCTGCTCTCCCTAAATCCTCTCATCCATTCCATGGCTTCAACCACCAACATTACACTGAACTTCAACAGCAGGACTTTTCTTCTTGACTCCAGCCCCGTATTTCTGAGCAACTATCGAACTATGCTAGCTACTTCCCAGTCTCCTCGAACTCATCACATCCAAAACTTGATTCATTCCGTTCTCCTCAGCTTCATTCTTTATCCTGTACTTCTTATCCCAATTAATAGCATCATCGTCTACAACCTGACCCTATCATCATCATCTTCTTGTCCATCTCCGTTGGCCCTTATCAAAAGCCAATTAAACACCAAGTCTAAGCTAGTCAGCTACCTAAAAGCCCACTGTATCTATCCATTCTATGCCATCCCCGCAGCTTTCATCTACATTTTTATCATTTCTGGCCTAGATTTTTATCAGCCAATGTGGCGTCTCTGGCTTCAGTCTCTCCTTGAGTCAATGTGCTCTCCACAGTACTGTCACTTCTCTGTTCACAATCATGTCACTTTTTTTCCCCCCCAAATTCCTTAAATGACTCCCAATACCTTCGGAACAAGGGTCACTCCTTAGTCTCAGTCTCATCCCCCATCACTCTCCTACTGTGTGCTCCAATCATGGGTGCAATGTAGAATCTTTTTCTCTTCACTCTTCTGCTTACTTTTCCAGCAGACTATGTGCTCTGTGAGGAAGCCTCTTTGACTTTCATCCAACACAAAGTTCCATTGACTCTACCTGCCTCCTACCTGGCCCTGCAATGTGTCCCCTCCACTCTGTCCCCACTATCACTGCCTTCGTTCAGATCCTTCCTAAGGTTCACCCAGACTATCGAAACAGCCTCCTAACTAGTCCGTCTCTACTTTTTGTTCCAACTCATAGACAACATTAAAGAATGAGTGCAAAGTTAACAAAAGTAGAAATGTGCTTCAAAGTTTTCAACGGCTTCCTCACTTCTGAATAGCTTCCAAATTCCTTAACGAGCAAGACCCAGATAATCTGACCTTTAAACTCATCAGCCTCATCTCTTGTCACTCTTCCATTTGAATCTCAGCTCTGGCCATGACAATTAATTAGATGTAGCTCCCTGAATAAGCTACACTCTCACATAGCCACGTCTCTGCAAATGCTAGTGTCTCTGCCTGAGACTCTCTCTCAACTTTGCCTAGTGAACTCATTTTCCAGGATCATTCCAATCTGGGACCATCACCTCACCAATGCTACAACAGTAACCTGTGCGTACTTCCATCATGCTCTATAGTAACCACGTGTACTTGCTTGCTTTTTTCCCTTGACAGAATCTGGCAACTTGAGCCCTGGAACTCTGTGTGTGTGTGTGTGTGTGTGTGTGTGTGTGTGTGTGTGTTTTAATTACTGTATTAAGAAAGGCTTGACACATGGTAGATATTTTTTAAA